>NC_135322.1:17757137-19138387 GCF_048772815.1 Callospermophilus lateralis | reverse complement strand
CATTTGATCTGTTATTTCAAATACTTTATGCATTTTATTTTCTTTTTAACTAGGTACAAGTGAAGATTTTTTTGGCAGTTTAGTTGGAAACCATTGATCACCTGGCTCTCATTTCTGTCTGTTCTGTGTCGGCAAGAGAGTGCCCAAATGAGCAAGACATCACAGCAAAACAGTACTCCAGGGGTGAATGGAATAAGTGTTATTCATACTCAGGCACATGCCAGTGGCTTACAGCAGGTTCCTCAGCTAGTGCCTGCTGGCCCTGGGGGAGGAGGCAAAGCTGTGCCTCCAAGCAAGCAAAGCAAAAAGAGTTCACCCATGGATCGAAATAGCGATGAATATCGTCAACGGAGAGAAAGGAACAACATGGCTGTGAAAAAGAGCCGATTGAAAAGCAAGCAGAAAGCACAGGATACACTACAAAGAGTGAATCAGCTCAAAGAAGAGAATGAACGGTTGGAAGCTAAAATTAAATTGCTGACAAAGGAATTAAGCGTACTAAAAGATTTATTTCTTGAGCATGCACACAACCTTGCAGACAACGTGCAGCCCATTAGCACTGAAAATACAACAACAAATTCTGATAACGCAGGACAGTAGACCTCACCCTTTCCAGACTTCACAAACTGTGGCTTGAACCGTTAAAGGTGTGAAAACCTGCACCACTCATATCAATGGCTCAATGTTGTCTTGATCCATTATTCAAAGATCCATTGGATATTATTTTCTAGGATCAGCACTGAAGAGTTGATTAGCCGTGTAATTTAATTATCTGGTTTTGAATGATACAGATTTTTGTGGGGATCAAAAACCAAAATTTTAAGGTATACGGTAAAAAAAAATATATATATATATCTTGGACCTTGTTGTTCTTAATGTAAATTCTGACTCCCCCAGAAATCCTTATTTTTTAGGCTGGCAAAAGAAATGGGAAACTGGCAGGTCACGCAGAAGGTACTTGGTTTTATGATTAATTGGATTAAGAAAAATTAGGATTCCATCTATTTGTGATTTTTATCCTAAATTGTATATTATAAATCCTAAGGCTATAGAAATCAATCATTGTAATTTGGAATGATTTTATGTATAGCACAAACCTTGTTTTAGCATAATTAGTACTGTTTTCCCTCCAAAGTACAAGTTTTTGAATAGTGATGTCAGGTTGAATAAAAAATCTCATCACCCCTTAAAAGCAGTATGCAGTAAATTGGCTTAAAAATGCACATGACATTTAAGAAGCAGATTTTTAAAAAATAAAAGTATAGCATATATTGGGGATAATGTTTGGGTTATTGATTAGGCATTGCTTTGTGTCCTAAAAAAACATTTTGTACCAAAATTTTAGTTTCTGCAGATGCTAGTAGCTTCTTTTTTTGGGGGGTGGGTGGGGGAGAGGTATCTTTTTGATAGCCAAGTTAGTAAATACAAGTCTTAACAGTTTGATGACATAAGCTCTGATTAAGATTTATTAGAATATTGGTTTAGCTGTTAGTTTCTTCTGTGTTGAAAATAACTGCCATAGGGCCATGATTTTTAAAGGCAAAAATTCTTGTGAAAGAACATTTTAGTATTTGATCTTAACCACATGATTATTAGAAAAATGTATCAACTCCATGCCATCTCCCAAAATAACAGTCTCTAAGAAAACTTGAAAGTATAAGGTTTTAACCTTTAATTTATTTCACTTAAATACATCTGTTTATATTGTTTTTGTGACTTTTTCCAAGTTAGTGGGCTCTTCTTCCAGACTTTATGTACCACTACTTCTGTTTATTCTTTTGTATGCTTTTATGTTCCATAAATTATTTTAGAAAGAAAATGCTGATAAAACTCAGGATATTGACATTTTGTTGAGACTAAAAAATGGCAATCACTAATGTAGGGCATCTTGAGAGTTTGCCTTATTATCAATGTGGGTAGTTTAGATTGTCTTTAACCTTTTTTTCTTTTTCTTTTTCTTTTTTTTTAAGCACAATTCTAGCTCAGATTTGTTTGGCTTCTGTGTGTTATTTTGTGCCTGGGATGGTGTCTAGACATGAGTCATATCTGATTAAAGTTTGTGTTACCAGGTATTTTATTTGAACATGGTCATTTCTGGCCAATTGCTGTTTCCTACTAGGACTTGGTATAATGTAACCAGACTGTAACGCAGATTGTGCCCTGGGTTTGGTGGAAGAGTGCTGACTGTGCAGTTCTCCTGGGCAGAAGATATCATTTTTGGCTATGCAACTCAGCTGCTGCACATAAAACAAGAACTTAGTATTGTTGGAGATGCTTCTCAGGAGGGCTGTTAACCCTACAGAACCAGGAAACAGGGTAGGGCAGGATGGGGATTAAAAAAAAAAATTTTTCCCCCTCCCTTAGGGTCCATCACCAGTTTACTTTGCAATATTGATCTACCACTCAAGAAGGTTGATAGGTGTTTGGAGTAACTAATGAGGATGCACCCACAGAATCCTACTGAATCTTTAAAAGCTAGTTCATGTTATATAATTAATTAGAGATACAGTTAAGACCCTTGAATCTTTAAATACCTAAATAGGTGTTACCAACATTTTACTCCCTCACTTAAAAAAATTCAGAAATGGATGTCCCCAAGGAATTTGTGGTTATCATGATATGAATAAGCTATCTTGAAAAACAAGCTGTGGGAATAATCATCTGGAGTGTGTACTCAATATTTCAAATCAACATAAGATTGGAACATCTGAAAAAACTGATTCAAGCTTTCTTATTACCTGTATAAATCAAAACTTTTTAACACAAGCAATTATGCATAGAATGAAAATGCTAACAATTGTCTTGACTACTTTACCGAAGTCAAGAGTGAAAGTTTTTAGTTTGATAGTTTTACCATTATAAAAATGAGGGAAACTAAGTGTGGGAAATGACTAAGTTTAGAGCTTTGGGAATTATAAAGTGACTTTTTTAAAAAACTTCTGTGTGTTACTTATGAACCATTAGGATTTGATCTGCTTTGTGGGCAGGTCTAGTGGTTTAGGAATTAGCCGGTAGTATAAATTTCCAGCTGATCCAAGTCTCCTGGGATGGGTGCTTTTTGACTGGTTTTGGCAGCATTTGAGTGGATCAGCTATTCCTATGTCTGGCCCCTTTCAGTCACTGGGACGCCAGCTCAGATACTTTGGACATTCTTACTGAGAAGTAGTAAGATTTTACTAAAATATGACCAGATTTTAAAAATTTGGGTCATGAGTGTGACATTCTCAAATTTATGTAAAAAGTAGAAGTATGTACAATTTGATATTAAAGGAAAGGAAATTATAGCAGCCTTTGATGTTTCTTAATCCCTGTTAGAGGGCTGAAACTCTGTACCTGAACAACCCATTTAGCATTCAGAGTGCTTTTGATGCCTTAGAAATAGGAAAAACAACTTTTTTTGTTTGACAAAAGCTAGGAAAGAGAAAGTCCATTCTCTAGCTAATTAGATCTGCCTCTCAGGAAAAACTACCAACTTGTTCTTTTGTTCCTGGCTTTCAGTTTGTGAGATTACTCTATTTTTTTAAATATAATTTTATTTCTTTCAATAAGTTTAAAATAAAGAAATTTGGAACAATCTCTGTATTTTATTGTGGATTTCTTTATATTAGATAACAGAAAGCGGTTCTGAAAATGTGCCGAAACCTTGCTGAGCTTCCTGCTCCCAGCCTGGGGTGGGGGTCGGGGAATGAGCAGAGGTGCTTTTGCCCACATTTACATAAACTTCCCTTAGTGGACAGGGAAGTAGTTTTCTCTGAATGTGAATATATCTTCAGATATACTTTTAGTCACTGAGTCTAATTTAAACATGTCTACTACAATAGGGAAAGCAATGAATGGATTCTGCTAAATCACCCAGTGTCTCAGTGTATGCAGAGTGGTAATAAATTCCTGTTTTGAAGTAATGGATCACTGTAAGGCTTTCCCCCAACCATACAGTTTTAATATTACCACCTTCACTTATATGACATCATCATTTTTGTAGAGATGAGTTTGCTGATTTGAATTGTTTCAAGGGAAGATGCCATTGAGAGACTTTTCTATGATCCTTCGATTCTTCTCATGTCTTGGAAAATAAATTTCTACTCATAGCAGTTTCATGAAAACTGTAGTACAGTCATTTCTATGGGTAGTATGTCCCACTTCATTTTTATGAATTAGGTATAATTTAGGATCCAATAATTTGTCCTGGGAAGTTTTATAGAGAGATTATTTCTTTGTTGAAGGTGCCAGGTCGTTTTTAACAACACTTTTAAACCAACTCTTTCATTGTATGAAACTGAAGAGTTCATAAGTATTTTATATGCACTTAAAGGAGAGTGCCAATCCCTAGATATTCTTTATTGGAGCCCAAACATCAAGACTTGCCACTCCCTTTGAAGCAGCTGTTAGAGCCTGGTGCCTTCGCACATCATCACCTCTCAGTTCTCCCTCAATGTGTTTTGGGGACCTGTCTGCTTCACTTCCCCTAACCCTATCTTGTGGAGGGCTCTCCTCCTCTCTAGCCTAGACTTGGTCTTCCTAGACAGGAGAATCATCACATGCTCTCCAGAACCATCCTGTTACAAGTTCATCCAGGGTGAGACCCAATCTTGTGGAGTGGCTCTGTTTCATCTTGCCAATTTATTTTCCCCTCACTCTTCTCCTATCTTTTATGTTTGGAATGTAGTACCTCTTGCTTTTCAAACCAAACCCTTCCTGTTTTAGCCCCCAGCCTCTGTGCAAGGTCAACCTTATTTTTCTTCCTGGCATTTTTTCATTGGCCTAGACTACATAGTTATTTGTGCTTGCTAAGGTGAGCCCCTCTTAAAAGGCTATAGGCTCTGAGCACATGGATTATGTGTTTATACCACACTGGTGCAGAGTAGATGCTTAATTATTTATCAAATGACTACCTACACCTTTTTGTGAGTGCTTTAGCCTCGTGTAGTTTCTGGAAGGGCCTCATGTATTTTTGAGGCTGTACAAATTTCTGCAGAGGTTGGAGGAGATATAAGTTGAACACAGCCTTAGGAACATGGGGTGGAGTGGGCTGCCTGAGACCTACCTGTACCTTCAAAGAATGCCTATTGACCTGGACTAAACAAGTCACATTTATGTTCCCAGTGTCCTTCTTGGACAAAGTGTTTAGTTACTGAGATTTTCTCCTTGATTTTTTGTCCACATGCTTGACAATCAGGGGAAAAAAAATGTACGTAGAACGAGCAGTTTGGGTGTGGAATGGGCAGTTTGGAATGTCTAAAGGGGAGGAAGGAGAAAGGTGTGTGATACACATAGCTCTGTTTCTTAATTAACAAAACATCTATTTGAGTTTCAGTCTAACTTGGACTGGTTTTACCCAGAGGTGGGTGATACTGTAACCCTGTGCACCTATACTGGTTTATCAGGGGCAGCAGGGGTGGAGAAATGCTTGGCAAACTCTTCAACTCATCTGATGCTCAGAAAGACCCAGTGTTGTGCAAACTGCTTTGTGTCACCAGTGGCTCAGGGGATACATCTGTGCACCAGGAAAAAACCTTAAAGAGTGGGTATCATAAACCCAAAAAGCAAAAGAGATAAAAGCAACCTGGAACTGTGATTATTTTTTTTTTGCTGTGCCTTGGTAGGGCCTTGGCAATGCTAGGAAAGTGCTGAGCTACACTCCCAGGTCTGGCTTTTATTTCTTTAGGGTCACATCATAAGCACTTTTTTGTTACATCCATTTGTATTGAACTCCTTGGCGGCTTCTCAAAAGCGTCTAGCTTGGGCTAATTTTCCACTCCATCATTCATCCCTGGCATTCTTTCTTCTCACTTGCCCATCACCTTGACTTGGAAATTCCTGCATGACAACACTGTGAGGAGACAAATCTGAAATGGGTGTGCAGACTTCTAGAAGCTGGCTTTGCAGTTCTGTGGGACTTCTGTGGCAATGGCACAGAGGGAAGGACAGGTATTCTATCCGTGTCAGGGACCAGGCACAATGGGCTCTGGGTGGCCTTACCACCTTGGAGCAGAATTTGATCAGTGGGCTTCCTCTTAGGGCAAGCTCCTGGGCCACCCAGGTGACAGTGCCTAACAGATGCTGGTTTTACATGAAGAAAATCATGGATGCAAGATCCCTGTAAGTCTCAAATTTTAAATAACTGCATTTCAAGTGCTATATAATTCTGTCCCTTTCAGAAATCTGACTTTGAGGCAATAACTATATTTAAAAGACTTAGGTTAACCTTTTAACTTGTGCAAAGGTAAGGTATAGAATAACTCCACCAATCTGTCCTGAGTGCCTGGGATCTTTCTACAGGTCTGGTTCAACATCTACCCAGCCCCAAGCCTCTGGCTGCACTGGGACTGATGGGGTGACATCAGTGTGGTACAAACTTGTGTGTCTGGAGTGTCTAGGAGGGCTTGTTTACACTGCTCCTTGGGCATAATCTCTGGAGATTCTCATTTCCAAGTACCCCAGTGATTCTGATGACCTGTGAGGCTTGGGAAGTCTAGCAGCAAAGGTGACAGGGTGATACTGAAGCCCAGCAGAGTCCCTGGGGCTCAAAGCAGGCCATGGGGGAGGACTCTGCCCTTGTTCTCTCAGGCTAGTCTGATGCAGAACAGGGCGAACAGGGCCTGTGCCATCAGCACCATTTTCTTGTGATTTGATTCCTGAGACACTAGATGAACCATCTTTTTAGGGTCCTGATTCCCCGAGCTCATCCACAAAGGATGAAAAGGCAGGAGGATCATGAGTTCAAAGCCAGCCTCAGTAATTTAGTGAGAAATTGCAATGCAGGGAGTCCCTGTTTCTAAATAAAATACAAAATAGGGCTGGGGATGTGGCTCACTGGTCCAGTGGCCCTGAGTTCAATCCCCGGTATCCAAAAAGAAAAAACTGAAGAGGGAACCATGAACAAAGGACCATTTTAAACATTTTATTATAAATTTCATCCTGCACATTGATTTGGGAGAAAACACTGGAAATGCATCTTTCTTAAGAACAGGAATACAAATAGCAAGACACATTTTAGTTTGCTACTAAAGAATAAGATTCTCTTCAATCACATTTTAAGTCACTGTCATTTAAGCAAAGTACATAAGAAATTAAGGGTGTGCTCTTGCAGAAGGTTAAAAAGCTCCTTGGAAACAGGATTATTTGGTATGATCAAGTGTCAATGCTAGGATCTGATTGCTGAGCACCATTCTTGCTGTTGGAGGGCCAGTCACTAGGCTGTGTCCGGCCTGGAGAGAGGTTACAAGGCCAGCCCAGTCTCACTGCACATTCTGGCTGGCTCTACTTTGGGCCAGAGAAGGGCGTAAAGGCCTTGTCAGAGCCTGCCATGCACGCTTCGATTTCTTCCACGGTCCGGGGCACACAGGTCAGCAGTTCCATGCCGCTCTCTGTCACCACCACATCCTCCTCAATACGGACCTGGGTCAGAACAACAGACGCCCATTATGACTGAGCTGGCCTCACGCGCCATGCGAACAGGTCTGACCTGTTCCAGCCTGATCCCTGCTGTGTGGGAGCAGCCTTTATTTGGATCTGAAGTCTCCCATAGGCTCATTCACTGAATGCCTGGTCCCCATGCAGCAGTGTCAGATAGGGGCCCTTGGGGAGGTAATGCGATCAAGAGGGTTCTGACCTCATGAATGAATTAATCCACTTAAGGATTCACAGCTTACCTGGTTTTGGGGAGGTGGTAAAAACTTTAGGAGGTGGGGTCTAGCTGGAGGAAGCAGGTCATTGGAGGTATGCTACCTTTGAAGGCTATTGTGGCCCTAGCTCCTTCCTCCCTCTCTTTTTCTACTTCCTGGCCACCATGAGGTGAGCAGCTGTGTTTTACCTCACCTCAGGCCCAAAGCACTGGGGCCAAGTAACCAGGACGCTCTGAAACTACCAGCCCAAACAAACCTTTTCTGGGTGGGATGTGGCTCAGTGGTAGAGCACTTGCCTAGCGTGTGTGAGACCCTGGGTTCCATCCTCAGAACTGGGAATAAAATCTTCCCTCCTTTAAGTTGATTTATCTCAGGTATTTTGTCACAGTGACAGAAGGCTGATTAACACATTTAGGAATGATCAATACTCTCCAGAAGACACTAGCTGCAAAGCCTCTGTGGACTACCCACTAGAGGAAGGTGCCTCCCATGGTCATTTGCTTATGTGACCTCACTGTCCTTGTGGTAAATGGGAATCTCTCGGGTGGGCAGAGCCTGTCTTCCTACTGAGGAATGAGGCACATGTCTGCTACCAGGCCATGTGAAGGGGCAGGCCAGGCCCTCCTCAAGTGAGGAAGTGAAGACTGTCTCTCCTCCACTAGGGCCTCTGTTCTGATGAGCAGCAGCAGTGGGAGAGTGGGCGTTCTGAGAACAAGACTGGGCTCACAGGCACTCACCCCGCCAAAACCCCGAAAGCGCTGTAGGACCTCGCGGTTAAAGAAGCAGGCCTGGGCTGGGTCAGCAAGGGCCTGGTCCAGGAGGTGGTCGATGAAGTAGATGCCCGGTTCCACAGTAAGCACCATGCCTGGTTCCAGGTGTCGTGCGGTGCGCAGGCTCCGCAGGCCTGGCTCGTCAATGCGCTCCACACCCTGTGGGGAGAGGGATGGTGGGAGGACCCAGGTGACAGCCCCAGCGCCGGCCACTGGGGCCACTGCCTCACTGGGAGACACTCAGACCCATGAGGCTGACTCCAGCCTCATGGGCTGTCTGACAACAGGGTCCCCAGCTCACCCTTGCTCTGCTGGGTCATCCCCAAAGATCCTCACTTTGCATGAGTGTCTCTGGCCCCTAGTCACCCTCAGAACTGCCTTCAGGAATCCTGTGGACACTGATGGGCACACACCCAGGGCAAGCTGCCCACGTGGGCCTGCGAGACTGCCTGGGTGTCCAGCTGCCCTCACTCAGGACCCTCTCCAGGCTAGGGGATGGCAGATGCCAAACCAGGGAAGCCAGAAAAGCTCTTAAGGAGGCTGCAGAGCCTTCCACAGCTGCATCTTTCCTTCCAGCAGCTCAAGTGGAAACTGGTCTCAAAAGTGCAGGTCCCAGCTACCCCAAGGCCAAGCCCCAGGTTTTCCACATGACCATTCAGGAAGCAGGACAGGCGCTGTCTTCAGCATGGACCCGCCAGCATCAGCAATGGCGAATAAATATCTGCATGCGCATGGCCTGGTGGTGCGATCCCCAGAGAAGCTCTCTGGGCCCTGCAGTGAGGCGCTGGGACATGGCTTCCAGCCCTGGAACCAGAAATGACCAGGGATCGCTGTTCCCCGCAGAAGCCAGAGTCTGCTGTCCTGCCTCTCTCAGTGCACACCCAACCAGGGCCTGTCCTTCCACACAGGCATAGCCAAGAGGGCCTCAGCCTGGACTGAGGGCAAGTGGTGCCCAGGACACTTGCAGGAATGTTCTTGCCCTCCCCAGGCCCTGGGGGCACCCATCTGGCCTGCGGTCAAGGCCTCTGAGTGAGTGGGCAGCAAGCAAGCTCTCCGTCAGGAGCTGAGTTTGCCCTGCCCCACTTGTGGCTCTCCTCAGGAAGCCCGCTGCTGGAGATGGAGCTGTCATTTCTGACTGTTTGGGGGCCAAGAACATCAGACTTCAATTAGTGGTTCATGTAAGGTAACCAGAAACAGGCTGGCTCAGCCTCCAAGGCTGGGCACAGCAGGGAAGGCTGTGACTGTAATCCTGCCAGGGTGGGGACAGCCACCCTAACCTGGTGGGAGCAGGCCAGGATGGACCCAGTGAAGGGACGTCAAGGCACCACGATCCCTGGCACAGATGCTTGGCTGGTGTGGTCCCCAAAACTGCCTCGGGCCACTGAGCTGGAAGATAAGCAGGAGGACAGGGAATGCCGGGAGACAGGGTGCTCCTTAGCTGGATGGTTCTGCTTGGACTGCTCAGGTGAGAGGCGCTTGTGGCAAGGGGAAGGGCCTGTCTCCTGCCCAGAAGAGGCTTGCCAGGGCTGGGGATCCTGGGTCTGTACTCCAGAATCTTCCTGCTCCTACCACCCAAAGCTACGCCTGCCCCTTGGCATCCCCTCCCTGTCCCTTTCCTTCATGCTACACCCTTAGTGCCTGACTCCTTCTCCCCACTCCAGGGCTTTCAAAGCTAGGGATTTGGCCAAGCCCAGACAAAGACATGCCTCTTTCTCCAGGCCACCCTCCCTCCCTGTGGACCCCTAGGCTTGCAGGGGGAGACAGGTTGCCTATGCATGGAGATCCGCTTCTCTCCTTCCAGAGAGTTTCAGACCCATCATTCAACTGAGGTTGGGGGAGAAGGGAAGGGATCCTAGGGGGCTTAGGGAGTATGCCCACCCCAGCCCACTGAGCACAGGAAACGCTTCTCAGGGGCCCACCAGAAACAGGGCACAGGCCTGGGAGACCAGCCCAACGGCTGGGCAGAGAGCATGAAGAGCTGGGTGGAGTGGGTACAGGCCCGTGATGGAGAGATCACGGGCCTCCCCTGGCCCAGGACACCAGCCTAGCTGGGGGTGCCCATGCTGTGCCCATAACTGCCTCTGCCTGGGTGGAGGGCTTGACGAAGCCCCAACTTTTACTGGGCTCTGAGCAGAGAAGACCCAGATGTGTCTGTAGGCCTGAAATAAAATAAATGACTTTTATAGGAAAAGCCATATTTTTTCCACAGTGTTTATCTGTCAGAAGAATAGACTCTGTGAGCACAAAGGGCTGCTTACTGGAAAAGATGAAAACAGTTTGCTGCCAATTTTCTTTGGTGGAAAAAAAAGTGCTTTGGCGACTAATGAATAACGAACCTCAGCTAACAATGTCTGGAAGGCCCTGCTCTTGGCTCCCTGCACACAATGGGAAGGATAGAAATTAGGAAATTAAAACTGATTTTGTTTCTCCAAATTTAACTGTTTACACTTGAGGAAAAAATAATTGAATAATAATGCTTCTCTTGAGCAATTCCACTCCCCCCTCAAATCATTCTTAGTGCTTTCAAAATACCCTGCAGCCAAGAGGCCAAGCCTACTCTTGGCTAACTGGCTGGTGGGCCCCAGGGTGTGCACCGATTGCATAATCAGCCCCCTGCGCAGCGGGCGCCAGGCCAGGAGGCAGGGACGCTCACCCCGCCCACAGGGGCCCAAAGGGGCTGTAGCCACCTGCCTGGTAGGGCCTCCTGTGGGCCCTCAAGCACCCTCTGGGTGGTCCTGTGAGGGCTGGGTGGTAAGAGGAGGAGGGGAAGTTGTCTGGAGATGACCCCCAACAAGCCTTTCTGCCCTGTCAGAGGTCCAAAACGTGACTGGGGATAAGCAAGCTACAGGGCCACAGGTGTGCTGGCCCAGGGGCCTGGGAGGCAGAGGGCATGCCAGCCAGCGAACAGGGGCAAGGGCTCTGCTGCTGGGCTTGTGAGGGGTGAGGTAAGTGAATGAAGTCAGAGGCGAAGGAATCAGTGCAGGTCTGTCACTAAGACCTGGCTTCGGGCCCATTGTCCCATGCACTATATACCTACTACCTACCACCCTCTGGGCAGAGGATTCTTGTCCCAAGGCCCAGCATGCAGAGGCACGCAACTCCATGCCTAGGTCCTATGGTCACAGCCACTGGACGAGAAACCCACCCCTGCCTTAACTAGGGCCCCAATCCCCCCTCTCTTCCTCTCTGTATCCACAGGGAGCCCCACCTCTCCTGTCTCTCAGAACCCACTCTGCACCAAAGACAGCCAGGCTCAGTGACAGCCCACAAGCAGGCCAACTGGGACAACATGTTCACACTGACCTCAGGGTAGCCTCCCACATCGTGGACGTCAAGGCCCAGGAGGTGGCCGAGCCCGTGAGGCATGAACACGGCTCCCAGATGGACCTCGACCATGGCATCCACGCTGCCCTGCAGAATCCCGATGCGCACCAGCTCCTCCAGGTGAATGCGGTCAGCCAGACGGTGCATGTCAGGCCACCAGACACCTGTGACCCAAAGAGAGGCTGCAGTGAGTTGGGGCTCCACAGGGCAAGGGATGGGGAGACCCAAAGCCCTCACACAGGCTGGGCAAGAGCACCTGGAGTGAAGGACCCAAGTGCCACTCCAGGGACCAAGGGCGATGTGGCCTAGGTGGCCTTCTATACTGGCCTTTTCCAGTCAAAGCCTGGACCTCCAGATGCTCTGCCTCCCTATTCTGCCTCACGGGTACACTTCTGTCACCCATGGCCAGGGCCCCCGGCCAGGTGTACTCCAGCCCATGCAGTGCCCACCCCTGCCTAGACTGTTTCTGGGGCTGGGGAGCCCAGCAAGATCCCTGGGCACCAGAAGAAAAGCACATGTCTCTCCAGGGGCAGATGTGGGTGGCTCAGGCCCGAAGGCTATCTCGGATGTTCAGGCCTAAGTTTTGCTGCTGTGGGGCAAAGGGAGGCTGGAGGCTTGGTGGTGGTAGTGGGTGTCCCTGTATATCCTGAAAGGCCAGGGTCACCCTCAGAGGCACTGCAGGGAGCAGAGGTTTCTGGGTGAAGGAGCAGCTCTCTCAGCACCAGTAGGCAGGGATCTGTGCCTGGCCTGCTCTAGCACTGGAGCCGTCTCCCTGGAAGCCCAGGTGTGCAAGCCCAGGCTGCTAATCAAACGCATCTTCACCCCATTTCCAGGCCCAGGATCACTGTAGAGAGCCTTGTAAGCAGAGCCCTGGGGGCCACACAGGCTCTGTGGGGCCAAGGGGCCTTTGGGAGCTGATAACATAGGTCACTTGGAGAGCTGCTGTCAGAGACTGGGCCAGCGTCAGGGTCTGCCTGAGGTCTGGGAATCTCCCTGTACCTCCCAGAGGGGCTTCCAGCCCATTTCTGGACCCGTCCTGAATACCAGACAAGGATCCTAGGCCAGCAAAGCTTCCTGCCCTGACCTCATGAGGATAGACGGCCACGTGCTGGCTGAGGCCAGTGGCCCAGGACATGCCAAGCAAGCCCGGTGAGGGCCCAGGTCACTGTAGTGCTCTGGCACTGGAGCCAAGGGCGACCTTGGCTCCAGAGGCCCTCCCCACCATGTCCTGCCTTGGCTCAGAGCTAGACCTGTCCTCACATATGGCCCTGACTTTGGTGACCTCTGATGCAAGAGGGGAGGGCTGGGGATCTCCGCATCAAGAGGGGCTTTGCTGGATCCTGAATTGACAAGCACTGGGCCATGAGGCTCAGGACTCAATGGGATGAAGAGAAATGAGGGCCTACCCAGGGACACAGGTCACCACCCCTCAACACTCTCACTGGGCACCAGCCCTTCAGGTTTGGGCCACTTCCCTGACAGAGATGGACACCCCACAGCTGGGATCATGAGTGGCTCAAACACGTTCACAGGCAGTGAACGTGGCTGCAGGGGGTGGAGACCTGGAGACAGAAGAATACACTCTTCGGAGTCTAGTTTCCAGCCCAGCCCCATCTACCTACCCTAGCCAGCAAGGTGCTGAGGTGGGTGCAGTCTTCCTAGGTCTGGAATCTGGCTACTGGACAGGCTTGGGGTGCCTCTGGCCATTATTGGCTCATTTATAGAGGAGTCTCAGGCCCACACAGCGCCTTGGCCCCTGTGCTCCTATGGGTGGAGCCAGGGTGGCGAGCTTTCTCTGATGGTCAGCCTTCCTGAAATGGGGACCAACCGAGTAACTAGAATTCCAGCTCAGCTTGTCACCAGCTGTGTAACCTGGGCAAGTTCCCCCACTTCTGAGTCTCTGTTGCTGCCTCTGTCAAGGAGTCACAATGCTGACCTTTGAAAGACGGCTACCGTCTGATGTCTAGGGAAGCTATGGATATTAGCCACTATTGATAGATCTGATTTCAATCTTGCTGGTCACCGTGCTCCAGGGCTACGCCTTCCTCACCTCTAGCTACTGCTCTTCCCTAAGATGCCGTGGCCAGGCCCAGACAATCCCACCCCAGCCCACCCTAGGCTTCCTCCGCAGGACTCTCCAGAGGCTGGGCCACCTTTCTGCTCCAGAAGCATATTGAGCCTTTCCATGTCAGACTCTGGGCCATGACCTGTGCGACTGCATCCTTGGGACCTCAGCAAGAAAGCCATGGCCTCCCTGAAGACCCTCCCCGGACACTCTTCCCAGCACCTTCTGGTCGCTAGACAGTCTTACTTGCTTCTCTCGTCTCCACAGCCTGGCAGAGCGAGTGTGCATGAGGTGCTACAAGTCCCCAACAGCTTTGCAAACTCAGCTCCTATCCGGCTCTCTGAGATGCTTTCTTAGATGGGGACCTTCTCCAGTCACCAAAGGGCATCCCCAGGAAATGCAGTCTCCCTTCCAACTTGACTAATTTCAACAGCGGGGCTTCGGGCTTGGCCCAGCCTCAGCAGAAGGTGGGAATCAGGTATAAATCATACCCTATGGTGGCCCCTTGCCCAGGGCCTGCCTGGCTGTGTGGCTCAGGCAGCTCAGTGGCGCCTCCAGGGCCCCTTGCCTGTGTACCCTGGGGAAAGGCCTGTGCGCGGCTCTCTTGGCTGTGAGTGGGAAGTTCCTGCCTGTGTGTGGTTAGGGTTGTGACAGTGATTCAACCTCCAGCGACTTGGCCCAGTGTCTGGCCCGGATGGTGGTTACGACACCCAGTACTGGGGCAGGGCCCCCGAAGTGTGTGAAGGTTAGCGTCCTTGAGCTAGGCTTGGGGGTGGGCACAGACTAGAGAGCCTTCCTGTAGGCCAAGGCCTACCCTGACTCCTAGACTCCTCCCACCTCAGCCATCTGTGGCACCTAGAGCCCACTGGTCTGAGCCAGAAGGCATCCTGGACCGCATACCTGCCCATTCTGGAGAGGCCACATTGCAGAGACAGGTGTAGGTAGCCCAACTCTCCCCTCCACCTCTAGCCAGCACCAAATCTTGTCCTGGCTTCCCTGAAACATCTCCTGAGGCTGCGCCCTGTCTCTCCCAGGGCCCTGCCCACTTTTCACCCCAGTCATATCCTGCAAACTGCTCAGAAATGTGGGGCAGACAGCCGAGGACAAAGCCCAGGTTCCTCAGCTGGCCTCTGACTCCAGCCTCATCCCTCACCCACTCCTGGGTGTAGCAGCCAGACCAGGGCAGCAGTCAGACCAAAGTTCTGAGAGCCATGATTCTGAGAGCTGACACTTCCTGTGCTTTCCACCTGTTCTTCTTGGATGGGACCATGGCCTCCAAGCACCCAGTCCTCCTCATACTGGGCCTCTTGTTGAGGTACTTCCTCCAGGAAGCCCTCTCTAACTGCCCCTTCCTTGCTGCCACAGCCCCTCTACTACAGCATAGCACAAGGGCACAGTGTGGGCCTGGTTTGGGCCTCTGTGTCCATAGAACGTGGGGCTTGGACTCTGCTCTATGCCTGGCATGTGGCACATGTGTGGTGAATATAAGGAGCGCTGGTCTCCCTCCTGGCCTCTCCTAGCCAGTGCTGTGATCCTGTGGCCCATTCTGTGTACACACACACCCAGGCTGGGCAGGGTAGTTGCATGGTTAGTGCCACATCATCTGCCTCATGAAATTGTTAGACTCAAAGAAACAAGAGCTCCCAGTGCCCAGGCCCCAGAATGTGTATGAGCAGCCCCAGGTTACTGCCTAGTCTTCTGTGCCCACCTGGTGCCCTCAGGCACACTCTCTCCTGAAGGCCTGCTGGGCTGGGGCCCAGGCTGGCTCCTCAGCTCCTCAGAGCTGTGAGGCTTCCTGCCCAGAGTATGACAGCCCAGGCTCCCAGGCCTAAGCCCAGCTGAGAAGGCAGTAGAAGGCCCCCAGGCTGCATCCTGAGTCACTTCCAGACAAACAGCTCGCTTCATTTGTGGACAATGGCCCTCGGGGGATGGAAGACGTGCAAGCCAGGGTCTGGGGGTGCAGGAGGGAAGGCCCAGGGCTCAGTCCCAGGGCAGAACCGAGGGCTACCAGGAGCTTCGGGGCAAGCCAAGTTGGCATGAGGTTGAGGGCCTGTGGCCCGGCCCACCCTGCCTATCTCAGGGACCCACTCACCCTGCGCAAGGGCAAGGAGAAAGCCTGCCCACACTATAGGCGCCTTGCTGTGCACTCCCTGGGGTCTTTCCCTACACCCTGCCGAAACACCCCAAGGGAGGACACAAAGGCAGGAAGCTTGCCACCAGCAGGAAGGGAGGACACAGGGCACCATACAGCCCTATCTGACCTGGCTTCTGCCACAGAGAGCAGCATGGCTAGGGTGACAGGCACCTTGTACCTGTCTGCCTGACCCTCATATTCCTCCCGATCTGTAAGGGCAAGGCCAATGGGAAGTCCAGACAATTGGTTTTGCCCCTGCCCACCTGGGAGGGAGGCAAAACACCAGGAAAGGTCCACAGAGTCCACATGTTGGGTGGGCACTACCCCCTGTCCCTCCCCCAGCTAGCTGGTCACCCCTGCAACTATGTTCCTCCCTTACCTTCAGGCCCATTCTAGGATGAGGGTACTTCCTATGACGGGGTGTCGTGAGTGGAGGCTACGGGGTGGGGGCTCATGTGAAAGCACAGGAGGGAGGGCCCCCTGTCTAGGGCAGGGGATGCAAGCCCAGGGAGACGCACGGGCAGGGTGAGAGAGGACGCACGGGCAGGGTGAGAGAGGACACACGGGCAGGGTGAGAGAGGACGCACGGGCAGGGTGAGGGAGACGCACGGGCAGGGTGAGGGAGACGCACGGGCAGGGTGAGAGAGGACGCACGGGCAGGGTGAGAGAGGACGCACGGGCAGGGTGAGAGAGGACGCACGGGCAGGGTGAGAGAGGACGCACGGGCAGGGTGAGAGAGGACGCACGGGCAGGGTGAGGGAGACGCACGGGCAGGGTGAGGGAGACGCACGGGCAGGGTGAGGGAGACAACGGGCAGGGTGAGAGAGGACGCACGGGCAGGGTGAGAGAGGACGCACGGGCAGGGTGAGAGAGGACGCACGGGCAGGGTGAGAGAGGACGCACGGGCAGGGTGAGGGAGGACGCACGGGCAGGGTGAGGGAGGACGCACGGGCAGGGTGAGAGAGGACGCACGGGCAGGGTGAGGGAGACGCACGGGCAGGGTGAGGGAGACAACGGGCAGGGTGAGAGAGGACCCACGGGCAGGGTGAGAGAGGACGCACGGGCAGGGTGAGGGAGACCACGGGCAGGGTGAGGGAGACCACGGGCAGGGTGAGAGAGGACGCACGGGCAGGGTGAGGGAGACCACGGGCAGGGTGAGAGAGGACGCACGGGCAGGGTGAGAGAGGACGCACGGGCAGGGTGAGGGAGGACGCACGGGCAGGGTGAGGGAGGACGCACGGGCAGGGTGAGGGAGGACGCACGGGCAGGGTGAGGGAGGACGCACGGGCAGGGTGAGGGAGGACGCACGGGCAGGGTGAGGGAGGACGCACGGGCAGGGTGAGGGAGGACGCACGGGCAGGGTGAGAGAGGACGCACGGGCAGGGTGAGGGAGACCACGGGCAGGGTGAGGGAGACCACGGGCAGGGTGAGAGAGGACGCACGGGCAGGGTGAGGGAGGACGCACGGGCAGGGTGAGGGAGGACGCACGGGCAGGGTGAGGGAGACCACGGGCAGGGTGAGAGAGGACGCACGGGCAGGGTGAGAGAGGACGCACGGGCAGGGTGAGGGAGGACCCACGGGCAGGGTGAGGGAGGACGCACGGGCAGGGTGAGGGAGACGCACGGGCAGGGTGAGGGAGGACGCACGGGCAGGGTGAGAGAGGACGCACGGGCAGGGTGAGAGAGGACGCACGGGCAGGGTGAGAGAGGACGCACGGGCAGGGTGAGAGAGGACGCACGGGCAGGGGGGAGAGGACGCACGGGCAGGGTGAGGGAGGACGCACGGGCAGGGTGAGGGAGGACGCACGGGCAGGGTGAGAGAGGACGCACGGGCAGGGTGAGGGAGGACGCACGGGCAGGGTGAGAGAGGACGCACGGGCAGGGTGAGAGAGGACGCACGGGCAGGGTGAGAGGAGGACGCACGGGCAGGGTGAGAGAGGACGCACGGGCAGGGTGAGGGAGGACGCACGGGCAGGGTGAGGGAGACGCACGGGCAGGGTGAGAGAGGACGCACGGGCAGGGTGAGGGAGGACGCACGGGCAGGGTGAGGGAGACACGGGCAGGGTGAGAGAGGACCCACGGGCAGGGTGAGGGAGACGCACGGGCAGGGTGAGAGAGGACGCACGGGCAGGGTGAGAGAGGACGCACGGGCAGGGTGAGAGAGGACGCACGGGCAGGGTGAGAGAGGACGCACGGGCAGGGTGAGGGAGACAACGGGCAGGGTGAGAGAGGACCCACGGGCAGGGTGAGGGAGACGCACGGGCAGGGTGAGGGAGACCACGGGCAGGGTGAGAGAGGACGCATGGGCAGGGTGAGGGAGGACGCACGGGCAGGGTGAGGGAGACCACGGGCAGGGTGAGGGAGGACGCATGGGCAGGGTGAGAGAGGACCCACGGGCAGGGTGAGGGAGACGCACGGGCAGGGTGAGGGAGACCACGGGCAGGGTGAGAGAGGACGCACGGGCAGGGTGAGGGAGGACGCACGGGCAGGGTGAGGGAGACGCACGGGCAGGGTGAGGGAGACGCACGGGCAGGGTGAGGGAGGACGCACGGGCAGGGTGAGGGAGGACGCACGGGCAGGGTGAGGGAGGACGCACGGGCAGGGTGAGGGAGGACGCACGGGCAGGGTGAGAGAGGACGCACGGGCAGGGTGAGGGGAGACCACGGGCAGGGTGAGGGAGACGCACGGGCAGGGTGAGGGAGACAACGGGCAAGGTGAGAGAGGACGCATGGGCAGGGTGAGGGAGGATGCCTGCTGGCGGTGAGTGCGGAGGCCTCAGTGTCAGGGCCACCCAGTGGCTGGAGAGCCTGGGGCTCTGCAGGACCAGGATGTACTATCAGCTCCAGGGCAGCCTTACAGCCGTGCTAGCTCTGACCTCTGACTCCGGGCACCCCCATGGGCTCGGCCCACCCCTCTCCAGTAGCACCTTTCCTTTTTGAGCCCTCTCTATGGCTAGGCTTCCTGGTGCCACGGAGACCAGGCTGTATGCAACGGCGGGCCTCTTGCCCTAACCCCAAAGCCACAGTGGAGTTGGATTCCGGCCACCAGAAGCCAAAGCTGGTTCACGGCCTCGTGAAGATGGAATTCTCCCAGGTGCTGGAGCCGTCAGTCTGTCCAGCCCACTCTCCTTCCCACCAGGGCTCCCTGCCCGAGTTCAGCCCTCCTTTCCTTGTTCTGAGTGGCCATGAGGAATGCTTTGCCCCCCCCACCCTTGCCCCAGGATGGGGGGCCAAGGACTGCATTCCTCAATTCCCCAGGGGCTCTATCCACCAGGGTCTATGTGTGATTATTAATTTCTGCCTCTCCTCTGGGCATCACTGTACGACTTCCTGCTTGTCTTTATTTACTCTTCCCTGGAAGGTCACAGGAAGCAGTCCAGCAGTCTCAGTGGGGTGTTTGTCTTGGCCCAGGAGCTCAACCCACAACCCGGGGGCATTCCCACTGGGACAGACAGGGGTCCAACCTGGCCATAGCTGCCCCGATGCTGTGGAGAAACCATCTGCCTCTACCTGGGAAGCGGCTCTGTGGGCACAGGACTTCCAATGCCCCAGTGCTGGGCCTATACCATGTGACCCAGATGGGGCCCAGCTCTGCCCTTGGGAGCCTTGGTGTGTCACAATCTGGCAGTACGGGTGGTTAAAATGCATACAGGGTAATGCTGGGGCCTCTGACTCACTCTCTCATACAAGGGATCCTTGGAAGCCTCAGTGTAGGCTCCCTGACCAGGTCTGTGCTGGGGGGAAAGTTGGGGTGTAAGCAAGAGTGGACCTTGGGTGAGCAAGAGTGTCCTCTCACGGTCTGCAGGGACCAGCTCAGGTGAACTGGCCTAGTGGCTCCGGGCATCCCTGGCTAGACCTGAGGCTGCCCCATGAGTCAGCGTGAGCAGAGGCTACACTCACTGGAAGGCCCTCCATGGGGGGGGTGCCCTGGCTTCCTGGAGAGGGCCTGTGCTTACAGACAGTGGGAGAAGACACCACATCCCACCTTCCCCAGCCCAAACCATCTGCCATCTGAAACACTGATCACTTGAAATGACTGGTGTATTCAAGACTGAGGGAAAATGCTCATCTGTGGTGTGAAGATGGGAGACGTACCCCTCTGGTGATGACTCCACAGACAAAGGACAACGTATCCCATGGTTTCAAAGTCAAATTAAAAAGGGACACAGGGCATCCTCCCCAACTTTGTTTTACTCTGATACCTCGTCTGTAGACTTTACCTTTCCACATTGGTCTTCTTTTAGGGGCTTGTGGGGCTGGGGCCTTGAGGTGGCCCCAGAATCCCCTGCTCCCCTGGCTCCCTAAGCTCTGGTTGGGTCTTTTGGAGATGGACCAGGGGCCATCCAGAAAGGCCCGCTCACAAGATGCCTCCTTTGACAATGACTGCTGCTGATGTTGCTTCCCAAACAGCCCTTGGCCCCGTGATCATGGCTGTGTCTTCCCAGCAATGGGCCAGGGGGCCGCAGGGGACTGTTCAGCCAGATGCTGAGCCAGCAAGCTCTGGGTCCGCGAGAGGCCACATCCTGGGGCTCTTACAGTTCTAGAGCTCGCAATCTTTTTCTTCTTTTTAAAATCAAAGCTCCATGGAGGGGTACAAATCTGACTACCACAGCCCCCCGTTTAAGAATTCCAAGTCTAATTTCAGGCCTGTCACGGCCAGGGCCCCAGAGGGCCCCAAAGCCTCTGTTCACCATCCCCGGAACACGGAGGAGACACTGGGCTGCAGCCAGCTCTCTGCTGGCCCTTAACTAGAGGGCTGATGCCAGTGTCTGGAGCTGGCTGAGCCCACCCTGGAGTGGATTCTGCTTTGAGACAGGGAGGGGGACTACGGCAGCCATTTGGGGCACGAGGAGGCTGAAGGATGGGAGCAAGGCACACAGCCAGCAGGCAGCCAAGCTGGAGTGAGCGCGGGTCTCTGGGCCTGGGGCTCATTTCTAGACCCGGAGCCTCGCTCTGGTGCTCCACTGTGCTGGCTCTCTTGCTGCAGTGACCCTCATGTGGCTTGTAGAAGACGCCTGAGCGCCCCCCCCCCCATCCCAGAGGCCTGGGGCCTGCACAGCAGGAGAAGGAGGTGGTGAGTGAGCGCTGGAGGAAGCAGGGGCTGGGGCGTCTATGACCCGAAACACCAGGTGCTCTCTGCCTTCAACCCTATGAAGAAAGTGGCTGAGCAGCTCAGGAGGACTTCAGGTTCAAAGCCAGCCCCTTAGTGAGACCCTGTCTCAAAATTTAAAAAAGGGCTGGGCATGTGGCTCAGTGGTTAAGCACCCCTGGATTCAATCCCTGGTACCATTAAAACAACAACAACAAAAAAAAAAACCCAAGTGGCGGGAGCCTCTGCAGCCAGCTGGTTCACCCCCAGGAGCTCACTCCCACACTGGCCCAGTAGGTCCTGCACCTCTGTGCTGCCCCAGCTCTGGCCCCACTCACACCTCCTCTCCCTACCTCTATGGGTTGGTGTCAGCACCCAACACCATTCTGTTGCTTACAACCAAAACACCGCAGAAGTCAGTGTTCTGGTGGGACAGCTGTGCCTTGGGCAGTGTAGGCGAGTCACCAGGTCAGGTTGGGAGAGAGGCAGGGAAAGCCCATCCTTACTGCAGGACAGGCTGCAGCCAAACAGATCATTAGGCATGGCCAGTGGTGGCCAGCAGTCACATGTCCCCAAGAGGGCTCAGCCTGCGGGATAACTGGCTCATGGTACCTTGATTGGGCTGTAAGGAATCAAAGGCCTGTAGGATGGGCTTCTCTGAAGCCCAGGAGGATCTGAAGCAAGAATATGGCACATCTGTAAGTTATCCTATCCAGGCAAAGGTGACAAGTCAGGGTTCCCTGGTCCCTGCTGGAAAAGGGTCTCTTCCTGAGGAGAAAAAGCCAAACACTGGAGCTGGCACTTGACCAGGTATGTGCTGAGCCTACCCATCTCGGAACTATGGATGCCCGGGGCTCACGGGAGGGAACGTGGCTGACAACTGAAACAGGGAGAATGGGAGGACCCGATGGGCCTGGAAGGGACGTCAGAAAGGCAGTCTTGCTTGTGGGGGACACTTAAGCCCCTCCAGAGGACCACCTCAGTGGGCCAAGACTGCCATATATAGACATCGAGAGGCAGAGCAGTGGGGCCTCTGGAAGCTGCCCGGGGTGGGGGACACACATGGAAAACTGGGGGCCAGACAGGAGCAGGATCACAACATGCTGGCCAAGGCTGGCTGTGGGGAGAGAGTGGCAGGCTTGGGTCTAGACTCACCCCCATCATAGAGTGACCGTGACCTCTACAGAGCCTGAACACGAGCCAGGCAGATGCTTAAAGGTGTTTCCCATGGCTCAGCCCGATCCTCGAGAGCTGCTGCCTCCCCAGGTACCGACAGGGAACAGTCACCCAGGGGAAGAACTTTCTGTCCAAGGTCACAAGAGCTGCTGAGTGGACCTGGAACCTGTTCCAGTGTCCACCCAGATGCCAGTGTCCAAGCCTGGCCAACTCTCCCTCAAGTGGACTCTGCTTTGGGACAAGGCACGGGACATGCTGACATTCTGATGACCAGTGTGGGCGGAGGGATGTGCAGAAGAGGTGGCCAGTTGGGACATGGGGTGACTTTGGGCTGAGCTCCCAGACTACAGCCTTCTTCCTGATTGGTGGTCAGTTCTGTTTCCTGGCGTGGCCTGAAGACTGACTCATCAGAGTCTGACTGGTCACGTGTGGAGGGGTAGATGCAGGTGCCTGTCACAAGGCTGCCCCCTCCCCCCATGCCAGGGGGTCCTCCTCAGCTGGCCCCACTCCCCCTCCCCTCACCTGGCTTCATAGTGCTCATGACAGCACGGCAGCTCCGCAGCACCGCCTCGTAGATGGCCTTCTGGTCCTCGGTGAACTTGCCATTAGCTGGAAAGGAGCAGGTGATGTCCGAGGCGAAGCAGTAATACTCACCTCCCATGTCGAACAGGCTGCAGGGAGAGGAGGGTAGGAGGTGAGAGGGCACTCAGGGTGCCTCCTTGCTCCCTTCCCATGTACGGGACTCAAGGATGGCTTCCTTTGGCCCGGATGCAGTAGGGTATTGTGACCACCCCACCTTGAGAAGGTGACCAGCGTACGCAGCTCCAACCTGGTGAGCCCCGGAAGAGCTTGAGTAGCAGAGGAACCCAGACCTCTATCCCCAGCAAAGAGAGTGGCACAGGGCTCAGCCTCAGCAGGGCAGGCCGAGGAGAGTGGGGCTTCCCTTCACAGCCTAGCCCCTGTGGGGACTCACTTGGAGAACTGAGAAAGACAGACACGTCCCCAGGCCCCTACATGCCACCTGACTCTATATGAACATGTCAACAGATCCCCTAGGTCTGCCCTTTACTCAGCAGGGAAGGGAGAAAGAAGGAGCCTGGGGATGGACACAGGACACACTGTCTACAAGAGAATGCGATGTGGGGCCACGTCACCTGCTTCCCTAAATGTGCATCTGGGTGAACATTTGGCAGATGGCTGGTACCTCTGGCTGTGCTCCAGTTCAGGGATCCCCCTGCCCAGAGGACGGTGCCCAACACTATCTCCCCACTGAGGTGTGACAGATATGTCCTGCCAGGGCCTGAGGGAGGGGTAGAAAGGGAATGTCAAGAGGATGGCCTCATATCCAGCAGGGCTTTCCTGGGGCTGAAAGGACATGGCTGCTGCCTGTGACTCTGGCATCCCCAGGTGGCTGAGCAGGGCCCAGATGGTAGAAAGCACAGGGAGGGCACACAGTAGGGGAAGACAGGAGAGGCCCAGGAGCCAGGGGGCAGCAGAGGCCAGGCAGTAGTGTGACAGATGGCCAGATCTGCTCAATCAATCAGGAGGATGCAGTGGAGCCGCCCTCCTGGACATCATGATGGGGCCCCTGACACAGCAGGGCCTGGAAGGAGCAGGGACAGCCCCTGCTACATAAAGGGCCATGGGGAGGGTCGATGAGAGTCCAGCCCTGCTCACCCTGTGACCAAGAGCCAGACAGAACATGTCTGCACACGTTGGGTCCAGGTCTGGCTTCCAGGAGGGTCCAGAAGGGGCCCCATGGTATAGGGTCACCCAGTGGGCCAGGAGGAGCCTGGTAGAGGCAAAGGGGTACACAGATGGTTCACCTCCTTCCCCCATCCCACCTCAGCTTCAGAAGCTGCTGGCAAAGTGGAGCCATTAGCTCCTTCTTGAGGTCACGGCAGAGTCACAACGATTCTCATGAAACTGGCTGAGGAACATTGATCCAGCCCCTGGCGTGGTTTCTTGCCCGTGTGTTCGGGGCCAGGTGACCACAGGGGCAGGCCAGCTGAGAAGGTGGGAGCTGCCCTTTTGCACTGGCCAAGTCCAGTTCTGCTCGGTGTTTGGCTCCATCCTGGGATTCCTGTGGGGGTCCATCTACAGCAGCACAAATCCTGGCAAATTGGAGCGTGGGACACCGCTGTGGCTTCCTTTACAAGGGCCTCTCACCCAAATCCAACTGTAGTGGTAACCACAAACATTCCAGAAGCTGCCTGTGTGCTGGTCTTTGGGTGGGAGAGAACAGAGCGGGGGACCCTGGGCTCATGTGTGAAGCAAGGGACTGCCACCCTACAGAAGCAGATTTAAAGGAAAAGCCTGAATGCCCAGGATCCCCGGATGCTTTGCTGGAGTCCAAAGTCCTCAGATGGGCACGTTTGAATCTCCTGCCTTTTCTGATTGCAAAACACCATAAATAGAGTCAATAGTGCAAGAAGCCCAGGTAACAACTCAGGTGACTCTCAGGGGGTACAGCAGAACCCCTACTCGCATGACAAGAGAACTTGGGGTTGGGTCAAAGTCTCAGGGGGAACCCTGCCTGGAGCAGACCTAGGGGGACCTGGGCCTCACTTGAGGCTGACTTGCAAGGAACCAGAGACACTGGAGCAGACACACCCAGGCGCCCGCTCCCCAGGAGGCTGCAGATGCAAAGGGAGTAGGGGCCAACAGTTGCCTGTAGGATTACTCCTGCGTGGGACACACTTCCCTCAGAGAAGGCTTGGAGGGTGGGGCACATCTCAGCGCTAAACTGTAGGGAAATTGAGCCTATTAACACTGGTACAAAAAACCTTGAGTTGCAACTCAGTGCCCAGCCCTGCGATGAGCTCTCTTCTCCTGGCTCCAGCGTTCAGACTTTAAGACCTCACTTTTCCCACCTTTAAAATGGGACCATGAGAGCTGCTGCAGGTTTGTGTCCTCCTGGGGCCAGCATTCAGGCGGCAGTGGGGATGGAGCTGCATGGGGCCCCGGCCTAGTTTTGCCTGGGGAAAGCAAGTGTTTTCATTTGGGCTCCCTGGAGTCAACAGAGGAAAATGGTTTGCGGTTTGTTGGTTTAGAATATCCAAGAATGGACTGGGCAGACAGGACAGAGCCAGGAGTGTGGGGGACACAGATTCCTGAGAGTGCCACATCAGAGGGTGACCTGCAGCAGCCCTCTGGGGCAAAAAGTTCTATTGGACTGTGTTGATCTAAAAGAAAAACAGAAATTGAACTATTTAAAAAATCAGGAAGCCCACAAGAACACACCAAATACTGGAATCATCTAGAACAGTAAAAAATAAGACTCTTCAGGGCAAACCAGACTCTGAACCAAGCCTTCCCAGCCCTCTTCAATAAAACAGAAAGAGCGTGGGATGGAAGGCTTTTGGATTTCTTCAGCCAGCCTGGCTTTATCTTCCAGCTTCTAGAAGACTTCAACTGTATTTTTTGTTTTAAATCATCCACTTTCTGGAAAAGGAAGTATACACCAGTCAGCCAGCTCCATCCTGCCCAGCAGTACTCGGGCACAGGGCTAGAGTCTATTTTTGTGTTCTCAGTTCCCTATCTTTTTCTGCCTTTTTTTTTTTTTTTTTTTTTAATCTCCCTCAGAGTTTCTACATGCTAAGCAATTCAGATTCAAGCCATTCTGGAATCCAGGGATAAAAGCCATCTCTTTTATAAATCATCTCCTTCCAACTCCTCTGTTCACTTCATCCATACTCTGAATGCAAAATGACAATGGAATTTGCTCATACTTGGCTCAATTGAGAACGCAGGATGCCTCCTTCCCGGCTGCCTGGGGACACCCACCAGGGACACTACTATCATTGGCCCAGTGAATCTGTGTAATAATCTGAGACATCTGGGGAGAGATTACACATCTCCCAGCAATACGCTGGCGTCTCGTTCCCCACATGTGTTCCTATAGCTGGGCTTCTGGCTGCGATGAGAGGTTCTGTCTTCCGCTGGCTCTTCCTGGGCAGCTCCAGGCCTGGGCTACCTGCCACCACTGGCCCACCCAGACCCTCCTGGGTCCCTCTCCAGACCCCACCCAGCAGGGCCTGGCCAGCCCGCAGGCAGAAGGCGTCTGAGGGAAGTGCTGCAATGTTCAGCAAGAGCCACTCTGCACTCGGCATGGAGCTTCACCTTCATCTCTGAGTGTGCGGCACAGCTCTTAGCTGCTTTTCTCTGAAGACTGACATCTTACACACATGTGTGTGCAGGACCTTAGGGACAGTGCAGACCCTAAGACCTCAGTTTTCCCACCTTTAAAATGGGACTGCATCCCAGATCAGGCTGTGAGGCTTGGAGCTGGTGGAAGCTCTCAATTCCCCCTAGAAACTCAATGGGAGAGAAAAAGGAAGGCAACTGGGTCTCTTTTCCATGTGTCCACCACAGTGGGCTGTCCCTGACGACAGGGTGGTGAGTGCTGGTCTCCCTGGCGCACAGGCCGGTCGCCGGCTCCCAGTTCCCAGTCACACTTTCTGCACAGTGCCAGCCTCCAGCTGTGGCCAACAGAGGCAAAGGTCATCCTTTGGGGTCCCTAAGGTTCCCTAGGGCCATGGGATGACACGCCAGGTGAACCTCTCCCCAGGGCCTTTCTGGGCATGTCCGTCCCACTTTACCCAGCTTTGGGACAGCTGTTCCTACGGGGCCTGGGCAGACAGGAACAGTGCTCACGCAAGCAGCCCACGCCAACAGCAGCTTCCTGTCCCCAAGCCCCAGAGCCAGCAGTCCCTGATGCATTCGCTGACGAGAGCAACCATGCGCTAGGGCCTCCCAAGTCTGGAGAGAATCAACACTGCCATTTTGCGGATGTCAGGGCGGGATGCAGAAGACCAGTGTCAGGTGGAGGCCCCAGGAAGAGCACTGTGCTGCAGCTTGCCTGCTGACCCTAAAGTATTGTGGGCCAAGGGCTGGGCAGCAGGGCAGTGCCGCTGTGGGTGAGGGGAGGCAGGCAGTCAATGTCATGCGCACAGCACATGCTTTATTTCACTTTTTTGGTGACCAGTGTCTTGTGATGTCTGCGAGCACCGGGGCTGTCTAGACCAGGGCCCTTCAAACTGTAGGTCTTGACATCAACTGAGTGGGTGCCGCCTAGAAGCACTGACGAACCAAACAGAACGGAAAGAAAACACATGAGAGGGTGTCTGCCTGCCATCAGGGCACAGCTGCCTACAAGTGAGTCAGGGTACTTCTGAGATGGGGTGTTGAAGGCCATGGCCAACTCATCTCTGGATAGATGTCTGACCAGACCTGTACTGCTCCAAGGACTGGGCATGTCCTTAAGACCACTAAATGCTCAGGTTAGGGGTCCCTGGTGACAATCAAGTGTCCCTCTGAGGAAGCAGCAAGGTGGGGGAGGGTCTCAGTTGAGCCTGGCATCAGGAAACAGGCCCTGAAGTGACACTCTTACTCTAAAGCCCACCAAAGCACCAGGCACCAGGAACAATGGGGCATGGAGGCTCCCCTCACCCCAGCCCCTTCGCCAGCAAGGGAAGAGCACCCTCAGGGGGTCACAGTGCCAGACAGACAACGGGGGTGGCAGAACTGTCCTACCCCAGCCTGCAAGGCCTAAGAGATACTAAGGGGCTGCTAGAGCCTGGGGTGAGTAGGCGTTCCCAGCTTGTGGGGCGGAGGGTTTGGCACCTCTGTGGTGAAGACAGTCATGCAGAGGAGGGCTCTGGTGCCACCCTTGCTTGGGGATGTGACCCTGGCAATGAGAGCAGCAGCACATGCCAGCCATATGTCACTCATAGTTCAGGGTGCCTTCAGGCACTGTCCTGGTATGAAATTGGTAGCCCTTATTTCTCTGGGCTTTGGTGACTACGAGTGGTGTCCCCCGCCGAAGGGCAGCTGGGGCTTCAGCCTAGCTATTTTCATGGCAGGGAGACAGATGAGGAAGGCATGGGAGGGAAGGAGGAAAGGAAACTGGCAAGCTGCTAAGCATGGGGGTTAGAGACAGGTCTCTCCTCCCCAGCTGGGCTGCAGGCCCACCTCCCAGGCCCCCTCAGCAACACAGAAGACCACTACCCAGCGGGGGAGAGGCCCAGCCTGAGACAACACTGCCCTCTTCTGGCCAGTACAGGAAGGTCTGACTCACACCCACCAGTTACATTCTGGCTATAGTTGGGCAATCCAGGTCTGGGGCGTCCTTGGGCCTGAACCCTATAAGGTTCAGAGAGCGGCTATAGTCCTCAGCCCTGCTGCCTTATCTGGTGGTGGGAAAGGTAGGAGATGGCAGATGAGGAGGGGTGTCCCAGCTACTTTCCAAGTCAGAGCCCACTGGAGGCACATCCTGGCCTTCTCCCTACCTATCCTGTGTTGTGAGCCTGCTTAGGGGACAGGGGAGGCAGGGAGCTGCAAGGCTCAGACTGGGAGTCCTGCAAATGAGTGGCCCAGTTCCGAGGCCCTGCTTCCCAGTGGACTGAGACCACAGCAGTGCTCCCTGGTGTCCACTGCCCAGGCTGGCTATGGGAAGACGGGGAAGAGCATGAGGGCTTAGAAGATGACTGGGTTGGGCGATAAGTCCCGGCATGACTGTGCTCACACCTACCTGCTTGGGCTAGATGAGTGGGGAGGGGCCTTCTGGACACTTCCAAAGGGCCTCCAGGGACCCTGTTAGACACCAACCTTTGTGTGAACACACTGAAATCATTCACTAGCAAGGCTGCTTGCCACGCTTCTGTAAGCCTATTCTAGAAGGCTGGCCTGCTTGCCTTAAAATGGAAAATCAAAAAGGCTTGATAGTTCTTCTAGGACAGCGATCTGCTCACGGGTTCATGGGGGAACCCCAGGCCTACAGCTGAAGAGGGTTCTGGGAGCCAAGAGGAAAACTCCAAGAAGCTTCATGGCCACAGGCCTTGCACAAGGCCTACTGGCTCTGAACCAACCTGAGTGGGGGTCCTAGGGACAGGAAGGCAATCCATGCTCCTGTTCCTCCCCTTGGAGGCATGCAAACCAGGATCTAGCTTTGGAAAAGGGAGGGGCCCAGGGCAAGAAATGGGCTTTTCTCAGTTCTTGGCTGATGAACTTGACCTCAAGTATGAACCAGCATGTCCAAAGAACAGGACCTTG
Organism: Callospermophilus lateralis; assembly: GCF_048772815.1. Lineage (NCBI taxonomy): Eukaryota > Metazoa > Chordata > Mammalia > Rodentia > Sciuridae > Callospermophilus > Callospermophilus lateralis. Next base: position 19,109,153 of record NC_135322.1, on the reverse strand, counting down.
AGTGTGTGAGGACTGTGACCCCACAGTGGCTCATGGTAGCCTGAGCCCAGCTCCAGATCCTATTACTGTGAGGACAGAGGAGATGGGGAATGGGCTTCATCAACCTCAAGCCCTACCTGCCTTTGGGAAAACCACTAGGCTCATATTGTGGTTTCATACCTTATGATGAAGTACCATAGCTTTTATTTTGGGATAACAGAGTGATTTATTATTTACCAAATGCAGTAGGCACTCAGCAGATCAATTTCAATAAAACAATGGATTATAAATGCCGCCAGCAATCTGGCAGTAGCAGTAATCAACAAAACATGTTGTTCTAAATGCTGCATAATAAATTGACTATAATAAACTCATAATTATTCTACTGGCTACATTTCAAAGTTAGCACTAGAAAAACAAAATCACCAATTTGGGCTTGGCACGAACATTCGTGGGCTTCCTCCAATCCCTCCTGTCTACAGCTGCACCAGGAGACACAGGTGCCATGCACGGCCCAAGAGGGCTGAGACTCCAACAGCTGGGAGGTGTGCAGATCTGATGTACACAGCACCCTGGCCTTGGCTCCACAGCAATACAGATGGGACTGGCCTCTCAGACTCCCTTTGGGTCAGATGGTGGGGAGTAGAGAAGCAGCCTCCTCCTCTGACATGTGCTGAACTCATGGAGCAGAAAAACTCATGGCTACCTGACTCTGGCACAAAGCCTTCTACTTAGTTAGAGATGCCCCCATGAGAGAGGGACCTGCTGATATGGCTGGCCTTGGCCTTGGCCTTGGCTTCTGCCTCTGCCCTGGGCCTGGGTTCCTGTGTTCTATCCTCCTGACCCAGCCAGAATGGGCCACAGAGTCAAAGATCATTAGAAAAGTTCTAAGACAAGAGTCTGAAGAGCACAGGTGGTCTCCTTGGGGCTATCTTTGGTTTAGTCATGGCCCAGGGAGAGGGTTGCTATCTCTCCTTCCCTGGTCTCTTGCTGAACCAAGTCTGAGGGAGCCATTCCTCTCCCAAAATCCCTCTGCCTCATACCTGTGCCTGGTACCCTTCTGTGTCTCCTTTGCTCTCCAACACCAAGGTGAGCAGTGTAGGGTCAGGGGAGGAAACAGAGATAGATAAGGGAGGGCCCTGTAGGGGACACTGCCTCTGGAAGGGTAACTGAGCTCTGCTCTAACCCTCCCAGCCCTAGGCATGGCACAGCTTGGCCACTGCCCAGAGGCAGGGCAGCAAAGCCTGCAGACTAGGCCCTGGCCCACAGTTCCTAGGGCCCAGCATGACCTGTGGGTCACAGAGACTCTGGAGTAGTGTGGCCAGACAGGTCAACAAGATGGGCACTGAGGCTCTATTCATGGCCAGGTGGGTGGTGGTAACCTCTAGGTTCACTCTGGGCCTCAATCTCTGCAGGCTCCCATCCCTGGACCTGCTGGCCAGGCCCCTAGGGAGAGCCTCAGGTGCCCCTGAGGGGTCCTCACATACCCCTTCAGCCACTGTGCGTAGCCCTGAGATGCATGTGCCATCGCCACTTGCAGATGAGTGAACTGAGGCTCAGAGAGGAAAGGGCTTTTCTTCCAGAAGGCTGAGTTGGGCTCCTGACAACAGTAGCCAGAACCAGAACATCCCATCCAGTGACTGACCTGACTGAGCAGACTATGGCCAGTTAGTACTGGCATGCCCTGTGGCAGGGATGACCCCGGGCTTAGTGGATTCCCATTAGTACAGCTCAGAGCACAGATCTCTCTGGGCAGCCTGGTGTTCGCCTGTCAGTCTATGCACAGGTGCTTGCACTCCTTGGTAGATGTGGCAGAGGACTCCTGTGTGAGGCTCCCACCACTCCCTGTGGCAGGGCCAAGGCCTGCCCAGATGAGGCCAGGGCCAGGTCAGTGTGCAGCCATCATGGGAACTCCAGCTTGGGGAACGAGTGCATAGGGGAAGCCGAGGGGGAAGAGGGCAGCCCAGCTGCACCGGCCACCTGAGAAGCCATGACACTGCCTAGGAGCAGGGCATGGAGGTATCTTGTTCAGCTGCATCAGCAATGGATGACAAGGGGCCCAAGGATTGTCAAGGGGGGGGGCGGGGTGGGAGGGGCACCTCCTACCGCTGGTCAGTGACCACAGAACATTTGAAGGCCAAGACAGGGTGGCCCTACGTAGTTTGGGGCTGATCCCCAGACCCCAGCATCTGAAAAGCTCTCAACATCCCCACGCTAGATGGTGAAGAGGACAGGCAGGGAACTTGGCCACTGTGGCCGAGGCCAAATTTGAGGTTGTCCCTGCCAGCCCATAAGTGCTACTCCAGTGTGCTCTGCCCTCCATGTTGGGATCTGTGAATAGGATTGCAGTTCTTGGTATGGAGGCCACAGGGCCTGCTCATGCAGCCTTGTCGTGTCCTCCACCAGGGGCTGAGATCACGGCACAGCATGCTCAGGACAGCCACCACCTTGGACTTGCTGAACCAACAGTTGCATATGCCAAGAGGTCCTGTGGCTGAGGATGGCAGGTTTCAGGATGTGGGGGACTCCTGGCCTCTAGGCACTGGGACATGGGGATGTAAGTATGGAGCTCTCTCTGAATGGAAAGAACAACCTGGCAGAGCCTGGGACAGTTCAGCTCCTCCTCAGAAAGCCCAATATCCCATGGAAAATAGTGACCCTATTCTGCACCCACCTCATGGTGCTTATTTGAAGGGGACAGGGGACTCTGGCCCTATAGAAAGCACCATGCAGGCCAGTAGCCTTGGCAGAGAAATCTGAGCTGGTTTCTGGGGATCTTGCTGTGGTCAGCACTCTCAGGATAGGGACCCAGAGGCTCCCAGTGAACACTGACATCGACATTCCACCTTGGCTGGGCTATTCACGTGCAGAGATGGAACTGGGACAGCCCAGGGGCCAGCTTCACTTACCACATGTCTCCATCCTGGATCGTACGGTCGTTGGGGGCCCCAGCATGTCCGTAGTGCAGTACAGATGCATTCTCACCGCTGCAAAGAGCCAGGAGGATGGTCAAAAGCTCATCTTCACCCAGCAGCCCCAGGAGCCTGGCACTCCAAGCCCTTACCCCAGGGACAGTGCTACCCATCCTACAGCAGAGGCCATAAGTTGGCTGGACCAGTCCCACAACCTGAGATCAGGTGTCATGGTGACCACCCACCCACCAGCCACAGCCTCTTGATTCATGACAGTGCTACCTGCAGGGCTTCTGGGCTGTGATCACTGCTCAGGCCACTGCCCTCTGGTCTGGGGACGTGAACAGCACAGATGAAGAGCAGAAATGGAAACCAATAGTCCAATAGTTTGTGGACCTGGGAGATGGGGGACCCTATGGAAGCCCTCCTTTCCCGGAGACTAAAGGGAGACGGGGTCAGTGGAAAGGCCCTGGCAGTCTCCACAGCCACCCTGGGGTCCTGGTTGGGGCTAGAGAGACAGGAAGCCAGCAGCTTCTCATTTATCCGTTGCCTCGAGAGAGCTTCCCTAATGAGCGATGCCTTTAAGAAAAAAGGACTTGTAAGGCTGTCCAAAGGAAAAAAAAAAAAACAACAAAACCCAACCCCACCTGGGTGTAATATTTATGGCCCCATTTGGGAGTCTCAGGAATCATAAAAGTAGAAATAATGATTTTTCCCTCTATCCACCAGAGAAGAACATTTCCAAGGACTGAGATGCTCATATGTATTATTCATGTGTGAGGACGTGCACATCAGCAAGAGAAGCCCAGCTCCATCCTGGCTGCGCAGGGGCCAGACCTGAGGGGCAGAGTCTCACAGAGCATGGAGTGAGCCCCAGAGCCAGGACATACCTGTGCAATCACACCAGGAGTGACAAACAGTCACAGACACCCACACCGTACTGCATATTCATGGCCACCACTTGCCTCTCTGTTCATGATCACTGCTACCATTTGTGCACTCTGAGCACACCCAGCCACGCACAGTGGGTGCACACAGCCACATACACGGCCACACAGGACACCCCAGACACAACGAGCTACACACAGACACCTACAATGATATACACACCTACACGGAGCCCAACACCCCCATAGCCACGACAGGATGGTCCTCACGCAGCCACATCAAGAGCTCCATGCTTACCCACAAGTGGACACACAACCACAGCCCCCCTCACCAACACAGCTCTATCCATGCTCCACCCCTGCTGCACACAGAAGCCACCCGACCTAGGGTCCCAGTCCAGTCCCCGTATGCTGTGTGTACCTATGTGAAGGGGCAAGACAGTAGTGGCCCCAGGAGGGGTGGCCTCCCAGTGCTCAGCTCCTATGCCCATCACCAGGGATGGGAGGAAGGGGACGGAGGTGTCCTTCTGGAGCAAGCTGGCTGCTTTCTCCTTCCCCTGATCCCAGGTCTGGCGGGCAGAGGCAACTTGAGTCCTGGAGTCTTGGGGGCAAAAGTGACTTCCAGGCTTGGGTGACCTGGTGTGTAAGTGAGCAAGTGACAAAGAAGCTGACAAAGAAGGCAGCACCCTTTCTCCTTCCCCGGACCTTCCCCCAGGAGACAGACGGTGCACTTACCTGCAGCAGATGCAGGTGTAGGAGTTGTGGCGCATGCCGCCCCGGGAGTAGCAGTAGTGCTGGAACAGGCTGCAGGGAAACATATCAGGTTGAGATCACTGCAGCATGCGTGGCGCCCATCCCCACCTTCGAGTCCTCAGCCCAGGCTGCCTTCTGCTGGGGCCCCCGAGAAGCCTGAGCTCCCCAGCGTGTCTGGGTGGAGCTTAGGGAAGAACCTGGGGGTTCTGAGCTGCGGGAGCCTGCCAGCCTCGCTGCCCCAGGGCTGCCCTGCCTCCCAGGCTCATTAGGAAGACAGAGAGATCACTGGAGCAGGCTGGGGCAGGGGCCACATGCTTCTGCAGGGCTGGAGGAAGGGCCTTCCTGCAAGTCAGACCCCTCGTCTTGCCGGGAAAGACAGGATGCAAGGCTGGAGAGGAACACAAGCCCTTCCAAGCCCAGGGCTGTGCTAGATGGAGGGATGAGTGGCAGGCTGCATGGAGAGGGAGCAGGCAGGGCAGTCTCAGGGAAGCAGGGAATGGCAGGTCTACAGGGCAGGCCCTGCTCCTCCCTACCTGGGAAAGCAGTAAACCAGCTGAGGTCCCTGGACACAATCCTCCCTAAGCAGGTGGGCCCAGCAGCAAGGTCTGCAGGCAAAGGCAGGCACACCTCAGCCCCAGGTTGAGCCTATTGAGTGTCAGGGAGGCGTCCAGGAGAGCCAGACACCAGCAGCCCTGCAAGTCTAAGAGATGATAACCCAGGCAGAGGATGGCTGGATCTTGGCAAAGCCCAGCGGTACCAGGTGTGTGTCTACAGTAGCAGCAAGCCATCTCCTCCTGCTGGGTCCCCATGGCAGATCTTGGAGATGGCTCCAGGGGGCTGATGGACCAACCAGACTAGCCACATCCAAGTCCTGAACTCTAGGGAGGTGACACTGTCCAGAATTCTGGAGTGGCCCTGGTCCTCCTCCTCCCCCACCACATGCCCTGAGGCCTCCTCCTGGCATGAAACTGGGCTCTCAGGGACTAAGTGGCTCCTGAGGTTCTGCCCTAGTCTTCCTCACACCCCAGGTGCCTGGTCTCTGCAGAACCCAGCTGGCGAGATCGCAAGTGCAGGGAGCTGCCCTCACCCTACCCAGGCCTGGGTAATACAGCTTCCATGCAGGACCCCAGCTCCGCCCAGCTCTCAGATGGCCTTGGCTGAGAAGCAGGCCCAAGCAACCCCCACCCTGCCTACCCGCCTCCACAGCAGCCATCTGCAGAGCACCAAAGACCAACTGTGGGCATGCCAACTGGCGGCCCTGTCTGCCCTGCATGTTCTAAGTCTGTTTAGAGAATGCCTGTGTGGAGGAGTTTAATCTTTCAAGCACTGTAAACACAAATTATGTATAATTGTTATGATTGGGTATTAAGTAGTTGTTATGCAGAAATGGTTCTGCTAGATTCAATCGGCTTGCAGACTTGCCTTACAAACCTTACAGGATAATTGGGTAGCTGCAAGTGAAATATTCCACAACACAGACTCCAGGAGCTGCCAGGGAGGTGAGCAAAACCACGCGCTCCTCTCCTCAGCTGCTCCCCTCCTTGTGGTAGGAGCACTTGGACGACCGGCAATGTAGCCTCTACCTCAGTTCCAGAAGGCCAGGGGGACAGTAAGACCCAGGTTCATAGCACTGATGGAGGCCACAGCCCAGGCCCACTCCTACTAAGGCAGGGCCAGTGCCCCACACGGCCAGTCTTCCTGCATGAAGCCTCTACAGATAGTTTCAAAATTGGCTCCCACTGAGATGATGCAAGAAGACAGTGCTCCCTTAGTTTTGGGAGGCATGGCCCTGCCCCAGCAGAAGGACACCTCAAGGGGACACCTAGCCACCATGCTTAAGGTAATGGAGACAGTGTGGGCCTCTGCAGATGACCACAGTCTGTACTCGGACTGGCTGGCTTCAGAAAGGACAGGCAGAGGGCTGGCTGTGCCATCGGCATGTGCAGATGAACAAGGGTGGCCCTTGAGAAAGGAGACTGGGGTGGGTTTGGTGCCCTCGCCTGCAGCAAGCCTTCCTGCTGCATCATCCCCTTGGCAGAAATGACCTTCCTGTATCCCCCGGCTTGTGTTGAAGAAAAAAAGCGACTTCGAGTATGAGGTGCGACTGTCAGAGGCGTCTAACTGAGGGAAGGCTGACCCAGTTTTCACCTGTAACTGCAGCCCAACACTAGTTGCTGTTGCAGGAACACTGACAGTTCCACACACCTGCCAGGAAGAGCCAAAGGAGAAGAGAGAGGCCACATGCTGACATTCACTCCGACCCAAGGACTCCAACGTTCTCACACTGGACTTCAGCACATAATTTTGTTTTCAGTGATCTTTTCTGACAGGACTTGAGGACATACTGGAGCTCTGACAGTGGTATCAGGTGGACAAAATAGGGCCAGCTCCATTTCCTGCAGATTCTGGGCTTGGGCTGTCGATGCATAAAGATACTTGAGTTCTGGGGCTGGTGTGGTGGTGCCGGGGACCATGGGGAAAAGTGGGACACACTTCTAATAATTTCAAGATGAAGACTGGAGACCAGATGCTCCAAACTGGGGCCACAGGCCTGACCTGGAGGCTCTGTGCAGCTCGGTCTGAGCTCAGCTAGTGGAGCTGGAGTGACTTGGAGCAAGAACGGACTGACCCAACTTCCCACTGATGGCTCATATGCTACAATGGCCAGAGGACACCTGATAAAGTCCCCTTTATATCTTCACAGAAAATACAGCCAACTGTGAGACAGACAAGCGGGCGTCTAGCTGACTCAGCTAGAGGGGTAACTACTGACTGGTCCAGGTCCACGGCTGCATTTTAATGATGGCAGAGGAGCAACAAGAAACACTCTCACCTCTAACACTCGGAAGGGCGCCATAAAATGCAATAGCAGAGCAGAGCTCATAATGGAGGAAGGAAGGAGAGGCCAGAAAGTCAGTTCTGATGAAAGGAATGGACCTGGGGTGACAAAGCAGGGACTGCTATAGTGATGCACTATTTTAGTTGGCTTTTGTGTTGCCATGACCAAAATACCCAGTGAGAACAAGTTAGAGGAGGAAAAGTTCATTTGGGGCTCACACTATCAGAGGTCTATGTCCACAGATGGCTGGCTCCATTAATCTGGGCCCAAGGTGAGGCAGCACATCATGGCAAAGGGGTCAGTGGAGGGCTGCTCCCTCATGGCAGGATCAGGAAGCAGGAAGTGAAGGTGGGGAGAAGCCACGGGGAAGCCCACCCTTCCAGGGCACACCCCCAGTGACCCACCTCTTGCAGCCACACCCCATCTGCCTATAGCTACCGCCCAGTCCATTCAAAGTAGGATGGACTGATTAGGTTGCAGCTCTCACAGCCCAATCATTTCATCTCTGAATATTCCTGTAAAGACACAAGAGATTTGGGGGACACCTCATAACATGAACCCACAAAGAAAAGGGAAACTTGGAAAAAATTTACCAGCAACCAAAGAAGCCTGCTGGGCTCTAGATGAACACCAAGCATCTCAGGATTCATAAGCACCAGTCTGTGCACCACGGGTTTCCAGTTTGCATGTGCATAGTTTGGAATCCCCCAAGCTAGAAATTAACAAAACACTTGGTCCCTGGCTGTGGTACTAGGAGCTCCCTGCAGGAGCCAACACAAACCAAGCAGGACAGCCCTTTATAGACTCCTTTTGAGGCCTCTGAACAATGACAATGATATCGTGCACAAAGTGCAGGTGGCCACACATACCACATACACACACACTACACAGACATGCCACACCTACATACCTGCATACCCTCCCCCCACACACCATGCAGTATTTTCAGATACAACAAACAGCAGGCCAAGATCTCCTAAGGACTTTGAATAACAGCATATCTGGTGGAGACTTTCCATGCATATAAAATAATTAAGCCCTAAGAGGACAGCATAAAAAACACAGGTAGATTTTATGAGGAATCAGAACAAAACTGCTAAAATTGAATGGTCTGTTAGAGGACAGCAGACAGCAAGTCAGGCAGGAGCACTGCCATCCCCCATGACCACCTCCACCTGCTCTTTCTATCAATCTGCAATTCGCACATGCAGCACAAACACTAGGCTGAGCCCAGCCACCCCTGCTCCCTCCTGCTCACCTGGAAGAAGGGCTTAGGGGGAACCCAGACCAGGTTCCTGGGCCAACACAGCCTTCCCCAGCAGCAGGGGGACTTCCTGATAGGCAGGGGGGATATCTGCCCGTGTCCTAGCTAACCAGACATCCCCACTGCTCTGCGCCCCCGAAGCTCTTCCCTGTGTGCCCGTTCCACCAACATCATTGTCTATAAATTTCTCTCAGGCAAGACTCGGGTAGAAGATGCTTTGTATCTGAGCATAAATGAGAACCCTTAAGTAACCTGGGAGAATTGGCACCGTGAATAACGAGGTAGATGGAGTTACTGCAGTGACAGAGGGGGGCAGGACCATTTGTCAGTGCCTGGAGATGACTAATGGGACAAGAACAGCAAATACTCAGGCCCACATCTGCAGAAACCATGTCTCCAGGGAAAGCCTTGCTGGGCTTCCCCCCAGGGATCCATAAATCCCTCTGGTGGATAGTTCCTGGGCACAAAGCCCAGCTCGTGCCCTCAGAGGTTTTATCAACTAACAAGAAGATAAGCCACAGTCCCTTAAAACACATTAGTTGCCCCAGATAACAGCAAAATGGCTGCCCTAGGAAGCAAGTGCCTATCGAGCTATTAGCACAGGCTGTGAGCATCGGTAGCTGGGGCCAAGGAGGTCAGTGGGGGTAGGGTAAGGAGGGGCGGCTTTGGCCACATCATTTCTCAGTCCCCAAGAGGTAAAGGGAGACAGAAACAGGCGTATGGCAGGGAAGCTGGGTAGGGGTGGTGGAGCCCACGTGCCCTGCAGACACTTAGGAGGGTGGTAATCTGGACAGAGGCTTTTACAGGTGAGTAGAGGCCAGAGGATGGGAGCTGAGGAGTTCCCCACCCAACTCCCTCGTCCTTGGCTCCACACACCCAGAATCTCGGGGCTCTGCCCGACACTGACTCAGAAACCAAACCCCAGCTCAGTCACTTGTTGGCTGTACGACTTCTTCCAAGCCTCAGTTTCCTCAGCGTAAGAAGGGGTTGGTAATACCACCTCCCGTGCACAGTTGCTGTGCCAATTAAATGTCTTAATTCATATGGAATATGTAGAACGCTGCTCGGTACACGATGAGCACTTTGTGCAGATATCGTTGTCATTGTTCAGAGGCCTCATAGGGAGTCTACAGAAGAGGGATCCCAACCGCAGGTGGCCAGAAAGTCACCGGCATCTCAGCACTCTTTGGCTACTCCTTGAAAACCAAACAGAACCTGTGTAGACCCATGGCCTGGGCGTCCATTCCAGCATGGTCCAGCACAGCCAAGTCCTCCCAGGAGTCCACAGGCCTCGTGCAGGACAAGCACAAGCAGCATCTCCAGGGTACCGGCCTGACAGAATGCAAAGGTATGTCCTTGCACCAGCCCTGGGACTTACACACACACGTGGGCTTCCTGCTTAACAAGTGGCATCTTGGCCTGCTGTCCCTTTATGGCTGCCTCTGCCCTCAGGGAAAACTGATATAGGAGTCTTGCCTCCTCAAGGATTGATGGGGGTCTTGAGTGTATAAAAAGTGGGAGGGGAAGGAAGTGCAAAGTCCCTATTCCCAGTGTCAGGTACAACCGTCTCGGTACTAAGTGACTTGTAATTCACATTTATTTTAATTAGTGACAATGACATTTTCCAGGTCTACATGACCACAATTGCAATACACCTTTTGAAGATCTATCCACTTACTAAAGGAAATTCTCTTTCAGAGTGAGAGAAAGGCAGTTCTGCAGAGAGGAGCCCTGACAGTCATCCCAGGCCAACAGGCGCCTCTCCTTCTTTCCCAGGGTGAGACTCAGAGCCAAACTCACATGCATCAGTGGAGTAGGCGGCAGGAAACTTCTCTCACATGGAACTGTAAGCACGTACCAAATCATCCTTGAACTCTCAGGGGAAGGGTGGAAGCTGCTAGGCTCCTTTCTTCTGGGATGAACGATGGGTCATCAGAAGGCTCCTGGCAACAGGGCCCCTACCCACCCTGTAGTCGCTGGGTGGGTCCAGCCACTGGTTCACAGATCTGCCTAAATACCTTAAGGAGGGGCCAGTTCTGTTAGAATGGATTTTCTGTGGGCCTTGTGAAGGGCAGGCACTGGGACAGGTGAATCAGGGTACTTCCTTTGTCCTCCCCTTTCCCAAGCCCTAGGTAAGGACAGACATAGAGAAGGTTAGGGATGAGCCACTGCCCAGACTATATTTGTGTTTAAACGAGCAAGTGGCATTCACATGGTACATCACCAGGAAGGGCCTGGCTTATTAAAGCATTGGACTAAAACCAGCAGTGCATTATTAAGAAAACCAGTGTACCGGAGGGCGAGGCAGCTTCACAATACAACCTGTACCAAAGTGGTACCATCAAGAAGGGCACGGGCAATCTGGAACGGCTGCGGTGATGCCTCCGCCTTCTGCGGGTTTCTTTGTTGCCCAGTGCTCCCGAGCCTCCTCATTCCCTCCCAGAGCCCCCCCACACCAGTCTTGGCTCTTGGATTGAGACCGCCTGGCCAGGGAAACACCTCCCAAAGGCCTAGCCAGCCCAGTCTCAGAGTATGTGAGCCCGCCAACCTGATGAAAACAGACTCCTTGGGCCCGGCCACCTGCCCAGGCCATTTGCCCAACTCCTCAGCTCCTGCTGGGCCCCTCTAGCAGTGCCTGCAACCTCAGGGACTGCACTTGAGGAGCAAGGGTGCGTGGAACCTGGGACTCCTGCAGACTCCAATCCAGGCTCTGCTGCCTACTCAGGCTGGGACCTGGGGGAGGTCATGCAGCCACTCCAGTGAGAAAGAGCAGACAGCCAGCTAAAGCACTTGGCACAATCCTTTGTGGAAGGAGCATTTGTTCTACTTCACAGATGAGGAAACCACAGAACAGAGAAATGATGCTCAGAGAGGTCACTGAATCTGGGTTTGAGCTTAAGAGTCCATTCAGGGTTTTTTATTTTTCTTTTTTGGGCAATTGGGAGTTGAACCCAGGGTCTCCCTTGGTATAAGAGTGCTAGGCAAGTGCTCTATCACTAAGTTAGATCCCCAACTCCTTTTATTTTATCTTGGGATAGGGTCTTGCTTATTAAGTTGTCCAGGCTGGCCTCAAATTTATGATCCTCCTGCCTCAGCCTCCCAAGCAGCTGGTATTATAGGCCTCAGCCATCACACACTGCAAACCTTATGGTCTCCACACAGACGCCTCTCAAGCTTTGGTTCTGTTAGTAGGTGGGGGCTAAAATAGCACCTTCATTGGGCCTAAATTTGAGGACTGAAGGAAATCAAGCAGGGAAAGGCTAGGTGCTCTGTTAAGTCCTGTGGTGGATGATAACTGTGGCAAACACCTTCCAGGGCCCTGACCTACCCTAAGCTGTGCATGGGTCCTAGGCTGAGCTGAAACAGGTCTGCAAGGACAAATGACTCCACCCAGCCAAGCCCAGAGCCATGGGTGGGCTGCTGGAAAGCAGCAGCTGAGGCTCCAGGAGAGGCCCCTGGGATGAGGGGTCCTGCAAGGGAAGGACCCATGCACTGGAGGTAAGGGCAGCATCAAAGACTGCAGCAGTCACAGAAAAAGACAGGGAGACGTGAAGCAACAGAGAACGTCAGCTCGCCCTCTCTTCTAGAGAGGCCTTATCAAGGTACAAGATAATTAGCATTTTAATTGGATAATTGGGAATTCTAAATTGCCTATCTTGTATTAAGCATAACTGAGGACATAACATGACATTCAATTAACAAATCTTCCCCTTTATTCTTGACATGCTTGATTACACTGAGTTTCTGACTTACGCAGTATCAGTTATTGGAAAAAAATTGATCCCCTTAGTTGTCAGAGCCCTGGTCATGGTAGACTCCTAATAAGTTATGTAAATATGTATATGGAAGAGATCTAAGAAATTCTTACACAAGGATCCTTAGAAATACACATGAAAAAAATTACGCTTAATCTTATCACCCAGTGATAACCTCTATCAAATATTTTCTTGAACATCCTTCCAGGCATTTTTTTTTAACATAAACACAGATTTTTTAAAGATAATTAGCTCTAAACTTTTTTTAAAGTCACCTTTTTAACTTAAATATGATATATGCTCAGGAAAGGATTCAAATAGTAAGAACACAGTTCAATGAATTGGCACAAACTGAGCATACCCGTGTACACCCTACCTGTCCCCATTGGTCCTTCTTCTCCATGGGTGACTTCTAATACCATAGATTAGTTTTGTCTGTTTTGGAACTTTCTGTAAATGGGATCCGGCAATATGTTCTTTTTATGTCTGGTGTCTTCTGCGTCAGCATCGGGCATGAGACCCATGCAAGTGGTGGGGGCTGGTCATTCCCTTGTTCTAGTTATTGGGTTGTGTCCACTGAGTGAGTAAAGTCCCGTGTATTTTTCTATTATTCTATCAGTGAACAGCAGGCTGTTTCCACACCATAGCTATTACAACAATGCTGCTGTGGAAGTTCTTGCCTGATCTTCTGGGGGCCGGTGTGTGCGCATCTCTGCTGAGCAAATGGCAGGTCGCAGGATTGGGTGTGGGTCCCGCTGCAGTGGAGACAGCTCACGAGACTTTCTGAGTAGTCACCCCTTCATTTACCATCCTTCTTCCACTTCACACCTATAAATGGGGCCCAAGCTGAGCTGTGACGGATTTGCAAGGACCAACAGCTCCACCCAGTCCTGGATGAGGGCAGGCTGTCCACTGAGGTTATTGCTAAAGCAAGAGTGTGAGCCTTGTCAGGAGGCAACTGTCTATACTATTGTATTTTTAATGCTGTCACAATATCTAGAATGGGATGACTTTTCCCTGCTGCCACTGCTCCCTCCCTGGTGCAGGTCCCTGGCTTCTCTTGCCTGGTCAATGGTGATAGTGATTTGGCCGGCCTCCCAGCATCAGCCCCTGTCCCCTAAAGAACATGTTCAGCAAAAGGATCCTTCTACAATTAAAGCAGGAACCCAGGACCACGCTGCTCACACCCATCCTGGCTTCCCATCAGCAGCCTGCCTGTTTCTTACTCTCCATCTCATCTGGTCTTGTGATAGTCCACCTCCTCACCATGCCTGACCTTCCAGACAAGCTCTTGCCTCAGGGCCTTGGATAAGACCCATTCTCTCCCCTTGGAAGATCCACCCAGAAATCAGTTTGCTTTCTCTCTCCTCCTTCAAGTCTCTCCTTCAACGATTCTTTCTCAGAAAGGCCTGTCTTGAGTCCCTGAATAAAGAGTATTTTGTTTTTCCTTTGACCCACACATCCATCCATCCATCCACCCACCCATCTCTATCATCTATCAATCTACTTATCCATTTATCTACCCTACACTAATCCATCCATCCTTTCTTGCTGACTCTAGTCTGGGGTTTTATCTGTTTTGTTCACTGTAGTATCCTCCAGAGCTCAGATTAGAGCTTGGCACACAGGAGGTTTTCAGTATGTTTTTATTGAGTAATTGAATAACTAATTTTGAATGTACAGCTGGGAGTACCACGGCTATAATTTACTTAACCAGCTTCCCACTGTCAGATATCTAGGTTACTTCCACCTCTGTTATGATGGACGCTCATGGCCATATGCCTTTTCACTATTCTTAGACAAAAATTCCTAGAAGGAATTTTGAGCACATGCATATTTCTCAGTCTCAGGGAAAGTTCTGCAAAATGGACCCCTGGACACTCATCAGGATTTTCAGGGTCCTGAGCAGGGCACCTCAGCGCCTGTCTGCCCAGAAGACTGGGAATCTTGTAGGCAAATACCAAGTATCTCCAAGTTTCATTGATGGACTGGCAAGTTTGAACGTGCTTATGTGCTTATTCCTCATATTTTTCTTCCTTTCTGAATGGCTTGTTTCTTTTTGAAAAATGTGAATGTTCATCTTTTTCTTATTGATCCTTAAGGTATTTATATTTGAAGGATACTGGGCAGTGGTTTTGACTATCATCTGTATAACAAGTTTTCCCCTTTGCTCTTTAATTGTCTTTATGGCATTTCTGGACAGATAATTTACATTTTTATTGGTCCGATGTGTTAAAGTTTGTTCTTTATGGCTTCTTCCTTTGGCATAATATTTAAGAAGCCCTTTCCCATCCCCAGGATTAAATAAACCCTGACATCTTTTGTGGATGGTTTTCACACTTACTTTATCAATCAGTCTTGAACTGACTGTAATGGAGGTCAAGAGGCAGAGCTCCATTTCATCTTCTTTCACTAACTGTCGCCAGCACGCTGGCCTGCAGTGCCATCTTGTTGAAAGATTAATTCTTTATATGTGGGACCGTTAGGGCCTCCACCTGCAGTCTGCGCTTGTGCAGGGACTGTCCCCTGCCCTCACCGGGGCTTTCAGGACGAGTTCTACTCTTTTTACATTCTGACCCTCTTCGGTACTTGCTTTGCTGATTCTCAGAAAGGAAAGGTAGGGTGTCTATCTGAGACAGGTACACAGGAGGGTTCCCAGGAGAGAGACAACACACAGAAAAAATTCACAGCACATGGCTCAAGTGGGAAGTTCTAGGCCAGTGAGTCCAGACCCAGTTGGGGACTGAGCAAGAGAGAGAGTGCCCCAGCTTTGGAAAGTCCTGGAAGAGGTATGCAAATACAAGTAAATCTGCTGAGAGTTCTCTGATTCTGGGGTGAAAGTCTGCTTACCTCTGACCCCACCTTACACTAGTCATGCTGACTTCAGCAATAACATCCTTCTTAGCCTGAAACACAATCTTCCCCTTTTAAGCTGGATCAGACCACCAGATGAATCATCCAGGGGGGCTCAGACCACATGTCCAGGGTACGAAAGGCTCTCCATAGTAGAAGAATATAATCCTAGTTTAATCCAATGCAGAGGCCATTTTATCTCTAAGAGATGGCTGTGCCCGCTCCACGACCCCACGAGGGATGCTAGGAACATGGGGAGGTTTGTGGAGAGTCAGGGAGGAAGGAAGGGGATTTTTTTTTTTTTTAGCCAGTATTTCCCGAAGCATGATAAGAGCCCATGAGATGACATCATGTGGATCAACAGAGTTATCTTATTTTTTATTTATTTTAAAGTGCTACCTTCCATTTAAACTGGCAAATTATACTGAAGAGTTTCACTTATGGCAGAGATAAAAAGCTTTCTTCTGAAGCATATTTAAAGTGGGGAGAAAAAGGAATCAATTTAAAGAAAACCAGTAAGCAGGTAATAGCAAAGTTGGGCTCTGAATTTGGCTGAAATCGTGAAAGTGCTGTATGAATGGCTGATGATAAAAAAAAATTCTGTTCTAAAGATTGCTGGAGGAAAAGCCTGGTTTCTAGCTCTGGATGGGAGAACTTTGGTCTGGAACCTCCCCAAGTTCCCATTCAGCAGTTAGCAGGAAGACCTCAAATAGAACCCAAGTTCTTCCCTGTGACCGGGCCTCTCTGTTCCCTGGCTCAGCCTGGGAACATCAGGACCCACAGAAAAATGAGCAAATAGACCCCTTAGAACCTCAGGTGCTGAGGTGTGTGAGGGAACAATGCCGGGTCCTGTAAACCTGGCAGCTAAGGGCCTCGGATAGGAAGGTACCAAGCCCCTTGAGGATGCTCTGCTTGGCTGACAGTGCAGGCTTAGCACAGGCGTGTCCCTGCAGTCCAGAATGCTGGCAGGAGTCTCACTTGGCAACGCTTCCACCGGCTTTATTTAACGCTAATCCTGAGGCTGGGCCATTAGATGAAGCCTGGTCAGGGCACCGACTCTCCTGGAGGCTTCAAGATGAAGGCCCCGTTACAAAGCACCCTTTGTGCCAGGTCGTTCTGCACTCTGCCTAGGGGTGGGAGGTCTTTGGAGGCTCCACGTGCTATCTTTGAGTAGAAGAAATGAAACCTAGGTTCAATCCCCAGCACCACAAACAAACAAAACAAAGGAAACCTGTCTTTTGCCAAACAGATGTTCTCTAAATACTGACCCTGCAGGAGACAAGGGCCCCGCATCCCACCTAGAACAGGCAGGACAGAAGCCCCAAATTACCCTTTTAGGGAAAGAAAATGCTTTGCTTTTTGAATCCATCTAGGATGTTTATTTCATTTAAAAAGGTTCCAGTGATACGCTGTTTCTAAATATCGAATTCCTTTCTCAGCTTTCCAATCTTAAAATATTTCACAAATGTGTCATTTCAGAAATAACTATCCCAGGAAAAAACCATTTTAGATTAATGCCTTTCTGAAGTACAGTCTTGCCCTCCCCATGCTGAGCCCCAGCTCTGAGCCTCAGCACACTTTGATCTGTCTTCTGGGTCCCTGTCCCCTGCTTCCCTACCAGCTGCCCTCCACTGAAGGAAGTGAAGGGGCAAGAGAAGTGGCAGGCGCTATCGCAGGGAGGCCTGCAGACACTAACCCAGGAGGTGGTGCAAGCACAGGGCTCTGAGCACAAGGGTCTGGCCACCTGGGACCAAGTAGCAACCCAGTGGTCAGTGTGCAGCAGGCAGGTGGGTCACCTCCAGGTTGGAGGGACCCAGGACGAGGTATGTTCCTGGCAGCCTGGACTCCTGGTCACCTGCAAGAAGCAAGAACCATGGCTACTTGGCCAGGAGGGTGAGACCCAGGTACCTAGGAAAGAGATTTGTTTCCTCTTTGAGAAGGTTCTTCTAAGCATGCACGAACCACAAAGCCCACGACAGAGTCCAACCCCCAGGGGAGGGAGGCAAGATCCACTCTGGCAGGGCCAGCCTCTGGGGTCCTTGGTGGGAAGAATCCTCTCTATCCTGCTTGTGGCTGCACTTCGAAGCGGCTTGTCAGCTATAAGGCGTGAACTGTCAAGGGCCCCTCTTCTAATGAGCCTTCCCATCCCTGTTCACAACTCTGAGCATTAGTTTAGCCACACTTGGCTGAAGGAACAACATGAATACTATTTATCACTTTGAAAGTCTTTATCCACTTAAGATGATAAATGGGGGTTGTGCTCATGCTTTCCCTAAAGAAAGATCAGCCCTGAAGAGAAGGTGTTATCGCCAGGGCCAGGTGGACCCAGGAGTTTGCCTGGCTAGCATATTCCAGCACGTTCTGCAACTGTGCTCCCTCAGTGACCTGTCAGGAGGGCCAATAAGAAGGAAGGACATGCTCAGGGAGCAGACATCATCTTCTGGGGTCTCAGGACCTTCTCATTCCAGAGCACAGAGGTGGGGCAGGGGAGACGGCTACCAGTGTTCCCCATCTGTCCCCATCTGCAGCAGGATGTCCACTCGGGGTCCACAGAGGATGAAAGAAGTGATTTCAGACCACGGACCCTGAATCTCTCTCCTGCTGACATCCCACACATGGCCGGGGGGTAGGGGGTGGGGTGTCTGAAAAGTACTCCTCAAGGGGATGCCAACAACAATCCCCATGAATTTAAATTTGGGCAACTTAAACCTACTTATCAATAGCTAATTAATAAGATCTAAGTCCTTTGATGACAGGATGATTAAACTGTTTTTGAAATAATCCATTTTTAATTAAAACTCTACCCTCTCGTTTCTGGATGTATTCAAAAGGAAGCCTTTGCAGATGTCTTGTTACTAAATACATATTATACAAGGACAATAATTAGAAGAATTCATGCTTTTAATTATATTTTGATCATTCTTTACCTAATTGATGCAAAGTTAAAGACCCTTTTCTTTTTATGGTATTAGCCCTCCTCAACACAAAGCCAGCAGACCAACTACAGGATTTCTCCCTCGTGAAAAATCCCATCTCCTGGTCTGCATGGCAACGAGGGCACTTGTCAGAGGTCTACTCAATGTCCACTCATTGGGACTCACCCTTGGGCCCCTATAAGCCTCCCTCTGCAAGGCAGGAGGAACAGTTGTGTGATAAGGCTTGGGAACGCCCTCCTGTCTAGCCATGAGGTAGGAATCCTGCGCCTCTCCACCCTGGCCTGCATACTCTCTGCCACACCTCACCAGGATGACCCATCATCTCCCACCAAAAGTCAGAAAATTCACAGACTACCAAAGCGGGTCAGAGGACAAGGAAGAAGGAGTCAACCTAGGGAAGCATGCTTTCTCATCAGCTGTGCTGGGCACTAGGCATCCATGTATGCATCTAGTGTGCCCTGAGCTCTCCCTTCTGGAATGTACCCAGCCCCCACCCCAAGCCCAGCCGTTGCCAGCACCCCATCAGGTCTTCTCTTTCCACAGCTACCGTGTCCCTCATCCATCTGCTGGCTTTAACCAGATCCCCTCCTGGCCCAACTGTTGACCCAGGAGGTGGTGGCTGGAGGGGTCTTGGTGTATTCTCAGCACTAGCAGTCTTCCTGAGGGGCTTCAGGAGTCAGGAGGAAGGCACCATCATCACGACCTGCATCCACACGCCGGGCCTGGCCTCCCACCCTAGGAACCTCCCTGGGTTCTCTCAGGTGGCTTTCCTTCCTATCACCACCTCCTGCTCTTCATAGATGGCTCTGCCCTCACTCCTGTCCCGCAGAGCTTTCAGTCAGGCACGTGGCCCCAAACAGTGCTGCCTCCTTTCCCAACCAGTCTTGAAGGAACTCCTGGCAACAGGCCCAAGTCGTCTGGTACTCAAGGATGAGCATGGTGATGGGCACACAGTAGGTCCTCAGTAAGTATGAGAGGAAAGGGTAACCGATGACAGAAAGACCCAACTTGAATAATGATTAAAAGAGAAAGTTCACACTCATACACACCCCCTGAACTCCACCTGTCCAAGAGTAGCCTCAGTGGAGATGTGGCTATAAGCTCCCCACTCTATTTCCTCTTTCTGGGCACACTTCTCGGCCTCCTGGCTTTAGGTTGTGAACATGTGACTGTCTTCCCGCTAAAAGGAATATGAAGGGAAGTGACATGTGCTGTTTATAGACCTTGGCTTTTACGAGTAGGTATGAGTTTTCTATGTTTCTCTCCATTCTAAGAGGGGGAAATCAGGCAATGGAAGCAGCCCTGAGTCACTGCTCCCCAGTAGTGCCACGTGCCAGCCTCAAACTGCAACATTTCCAAGAAATAAGGCTTTTTTTTTTTTTTAACTAAACAACCAAGAATTGGGTTTTTGTTGTTACAGCAACAAATGCTACCCTATGCTGACTAAATACACGTGGAAATCTAGAATATGGAAAAAGTAGAATTTTAAATCAATGAGGCAAAGACATTATTCCAAAGGCAATGGGCTGGCCAGACATTCTGCAGGGTTGGGGGAGCAGAAAAATCAGGATTCTTGCTTCCACACTTACCTTAAATGCATTTTAGATGGAGAGGTAAATATAAAGAAAAGTCAAGCATGTAGATGCATGGATATGTTATGATACTATATGTACCAATGTTTGAAGTATTTCATAATTATGCAGAAAGGTTTTAAAAAATAATAAATAAAATTATAGACAGAGGAAAACACATGTAAATAGTTGAAATCTATTGAGTCAACAGAAATGATAATTATGCAAAGATATAAACTATGTAGGAAAGAACCAATTTGACTACTTATATTTAAAATTTCTGTATATCTCTATGGGAAAACTATTTTCAACATATAGAATAATAACGTGAGTCCTATTACAGAGTGTTCTTGTAGATTAGTAAGTCAAGCACAAATGTTCCCACAGCAAATGGGGCAAAGAAGAGACAGGCCACAATGACAAATGCCCAAGGAATGCTGGCAAAAGTTTAACCTTCCCAGTAATCATAGAAGCACCCATAAAGATGGGATAGTACTTTGTCCTTATCAGACTGGAATAATCTCAGAAACAACATAGCTAACCTTGAGGTCCCGTGGGCACATGAACACTCATTGGCTGTCCAGCATGATGGCTCTGAGAGTGTGGTTTTGAGAGAGAGAGACCACCTGGCTCCTCCAAGGCCCATCTGTCTGCTGTGGGGTCTGTGAAACCTTTGTGGCCTATCCTACAAAGGTGGAAAGGATGCTATGTGCCCCTCCAAGGATTAAGTGAGAAAATCCCCAGGAAGTATGGAGTACATCCACGCCAGTCGCAGTTGAGAAGGGAGAACAACTTTTTTAAGAAGGCAGATTGGCTTTGTGCTTCAACATTTCCTCCAGCAATTCCATTTGCAGGAATTTGTTCAAAAGAGATGATCAGTTAAATATCCATTCAGGGATGGCCAGATAAGGCTGATCATCATAGCGTCATACAGAGAAGCCAAGAACCATCTGGCTGTCCAGTTAAGGACTGTGGGGGTGGATTATGGTTGGAGCCCCACAGTGTGTCCCAGTTCACTGACGGAAGAGGTTTCCACTGCACAAATGAGGAACAAACCCCACCCAGTGTGATTCAGCACATCAAAGTCTGTCTGTCTGTACCCTAGAGAGATCCGGAGCCTATTGGCTAAAGCAACAGGGGTGAGTGAGCCTCTGCACCATTGACTTCTTCCCCCACGCCACCCTGTCCCCCATATCTTGTTTATAATATTCTGTACTGAGTATCCTACTGGCATAGGTATTATTTTCGTATCAGATTAAAGCCATTTTCATTTAAAAATGTTTTTTGAAAGAAATGAAAGCTACCTGCCAAAGACCAAACAGCTCCCCTGGACCCAGACTTGCCTCACTAGCTGCCAGGGGACACAGCCCACACTCCTAAGCACTCTGAGATCCCGAACAACTCTGCGAAGCTGCCACAAGGGGTCGCGAGTGCACACCATCTGCTGCCCACCGGGAGTGCCTTGAAAATCCTTCTGCCTGGCTGGAGGGAACCACAACTAGATCTGTTTTCTACACCACTGTTGTGGACAAATTAAAAAATAGCCAAATCAAGCCAGGCATGGTGGTGCATGCCTGTAATGCCACTGACTCGGGAGGCTGAGGCAGGAGGATTGCAAGCTGGAAACCAGACTAGGCAACTTAGCAAGACCCTGTCTCAAAATAAGAAGGGACAGGGATGTAGCTCAGTGGTGGAGCATCCCTGGGTTCAATCCTGAATACCAC
This sequence comes from Callospermophilus lateralis, assembly GCF_048772815.1. Taxonomy (NCBI): domain Eukaryota; kingdom Metazoa; phylum Chordata; class Mammalia; order Rodentia; family Sciuridae; genus Callospermophilus; species Callospermophilus lateralis. The sequence continues at coordinate 19,087,680 of NC_135322.1, read as the reverse complement.
AGACAAAAACAAAAACAAACAAAAAACCCCCAACAATGACCCAAACTCAATTCTTGCTGACTCCTCATCGGGAGCTTCCCTGGAGTGGGGGTAGGGGGTTGAGATCATCCAAAGTCTGAATGCCTTGGGACCTCCTAGAGGCCAGGACTGAAGTGCAGTCCTGGGAGTCACATGGGGAATGTCCCCAAGAGAGGGGAATGTAAAACAGGACAGCACTTTCCCCCTCCATGTTCTGCCCAAGACATTTGAAATCCCTGCTCTTGATAGTTTCTTAAACTGTCTGCCTTGCACCTCTGTGTTTTGCCACCAGGGCACAGATCCTTCCCAGGAAGGACACAACCCTCAGAGACCTTCCTACCTGCCCCTCTTTACACCCATCTGGTAACATTTCTGCCTGGAGACGGGTGTTCAGACTCTAAGTGCCACTACTCTTCTGCTTCCTGGGCTCAGGATCAGAACTGGAAGATTTAACCCAAAGGGGTTGTCACGAGCTTAGGGGTCATAGGTGCCCCTTAATGAATGAGGCCAGGAAGAAACCTCAAGGAAAGACATACTCTTGGAAGACAGTGAGGCTCCACCCCTTCCTCTACCTAGAGTTCTTGGACCTTCTCTATATTACACCAGTAGGCACAGAAATGAACTCTACAGGCAAGATTTTTTTTGAGGGGGGGTTGAACTCAGAAGTGCTTTACCACTGAGCCACATCACTAGCCCTTTTTGTTTTTTATTTTGAGACAGTCTCACTAAGTTGCTCAGGGCCTTGCTAAGTTGTTGAGGCTGGCCTCGAACCTGTGATCCTCCTACCTTAGCCTCCCGAGTTGACAGGATCACAAGCATGCATCACATGCCAGGCTATAGGTCAGACTCTTCGGTATGTGCTTTGGAGAATTCAAGTCACAAGAATTTCTGCTCAGCTCTGCTTTGAAAGCTCACGTATCTTCCCTCTCTGGAATCCGATTCTTTGGCAAAACTTCAGTCTGCACAAGAAGGTATCCCTATCACAATGTGAGCTGGAGAGGTGAGAGACTGGTTGGACAACAGCCTTACCTGCTTTCTCTGGCTGCCCTCTGCATTCATGCTATATCTTGAAGGCCACTCACCTAAGCCAAATGAGCTCCCCGCTCCTAGGGAAACAGCAGCGGCAGCCCCAGCTTCCACTGCAGTGGAGGGAGCCACAGACAGGATGGGGTAGAACTAAAGCTCTGCAGGGCCAAATGAAAGGGCAAATGGGCCTCTGGTGCTGCCACCAGGAAGACCCCAGATAGCTATCTCCCTGGGGGGCAGCAGGAAGCTTCTATTTCTGGGAGGATTGTGCCATTCCCAGGAAACTAGCCTGCCACAATGAACAGATACAGCAGGTACAGGCAAATCACCTAGAATGGGTAAAATATCACTCTGGCCAAATCCTGCTTGGACAGAAAACTAAGATTCAGCAGACAGCTCAGATCTGAATGGATTTCCAGTCACAGCTTCTAAATCCCCCAATTAAATGCACAGTTGCATAGCAAAGGTGGGAAGGCCAGACTCCTGGGCTCCCAGCACGCACAGCCTGGAGATGATGGCCGTGACACAGCCTGAGTCACATACACATATTGCTCAGAAGCACCCTCAGCTCAAGCAGCCTGCAGATGTGGCTGGCCCACAGTAACCTGCCCGCCTGCCCGCCTGCACTCTGGCCTTCCCTCCCATCCTGCTTGCAGCTGGGTGTTCTTGGGTGAAAACACCACAGAGCAATCGTTTCTACCCTGTCAGGCCTGGGACAAGCTGGCTGGTCCCCAGGACCTCAGGAACTACACAAATGTTTTCATGTTGCTCCTAACCCACGTGGACAGGGCTGTCTATCTGGTCTTTCTTGCCTCCAGCACAGAATATGCCCAGTAAGGCCTCAAAGCACCAGCCACCCCCCAAACTTCACTAACTCAGGAAGAGGGTTCTTTATGAAGTGTCTGGAGCCCGCCTGCTCCGCTGGCTCCTGTCTCTTGCAGTGTGAGCAGGTGTTTCATCCCCGACCACAGAGCCGAGCTTGGCCCACCCCGCGAAGGGGGCATTCCTGCTCCACAAACACACAGGGCACAGCTAAGCCCTTGAGACGCTCTTAGAATCACGATGCCTACTTTGTGCCTCCAGGGGCCTTAACTAATTTATAAGGCAATTTTAATAATAACTATATATTAATTTTACATCCCCTTTTTACCTATTCCAGTGGCTCTGAACTGTTAGGAATTAGGTAATATATTACAATGGGCTTCTGGGGATTTTTTATTAACTAATGCCCCATATTTAAAAACCTTCTTGTCAAATGAGAAACATTAAGAAGCACTGTCCCTTTTATAATTGCTTCTAATAGACTCAATATTCAGGCCTTGGCCTTAACAGACAGTCCAGGCGGTACTTCCCCAAATTGCATTTAACTTTACATTTTCTTTCTGTCATCAGCAATGGAGTAATTCAGAAAGCGCACAAATGGTCATTTCATGGTGTCAGCCGGTAAATTTGGGAGTTATGAGAACCACTCAGGATAAGAGATGCTGCCGTCTTCCTGCCTAGACTTTCAGTGTAGTAGCTCTTCTTTGAAGTTTTTCTTTGAATCTATTTCTTTTTTTTTAATTTTTTTTTTTAGTTGTAGATGGACATACTACCTTTATTTTATTTTTTTATGTGCTGCTGAGGATTGAACCCAGTGCCTCACATATGCTAGGTGAGCACTCTACCACTGAACCACACCCCCAGCCCTGAATCTATTTCTTGAGGTATATAACATTTACCCCATAAAGTGCACACACCTCAGGGGTTCACCAACATACCCCCAGATCAAGACCCGGAAGACTTCTAGTCTCTTAGTGGGCTCCATCACTGTCCACTCTCCCTACTCCTCATTTATCAGCATTTTTTCCTGTTTGAAAACTTCATATATAAATAGGATGACACTCTTTTTTTAAAATATTCTTTTAGATGTTAATGGACCTTATTTATTCATTTATTTATATGCAGTGCTGAGAATTGAACCTGTTGCCTCACACATGCAAGGCCAGTGCTCTGCCACTGAGACACAACTCCAGCCCCGGGATGACACATTTTAAAATGTGTAAATTCTTACGGATTTCTTGATTCTGCATTGTCTACACTGTTATTGTGAGACTCATCCAGCAATATTCTTGTGTGTCACGACAATCTGCTCAATCAGTCTGCCTGGTGGTACTCACAGTTTGAACCTACCGTGGTCTCTCTGCCCACCATCCACAGGCCTGGGTTTCCCCCGGCTTCCAACCTCTCCTGGACCACAGACAGAGCACATCATCTGCTTCATGCTTAGTGGGACTGCAGGGGCGTCAGTAGGGGATGCTTGGCTTTGCTTGATGCTACCTGTCATTTTCCAGCAATCATTACTGCATCTTTGTTTTCTGCTTTTCTCATGACAGGGAGGAAATCTTCACACTACCACTGTATGAACCTGGAGGCTGGAGCCTAAGTGTAAGGAGTCAGAGTGGCTCCTCAGGGGTGAGGGCTGCCTGCCATGTGCCTCCTACCAAATGGATGACAGTGCATTTGGCCTTCCCTTGGTCTCAGGGGTGGGAACATCCGAGATTTTCCTACAGATGGACTCTTCATAGAAATGGAACTTGACCATGGATGGGGGTTAGGGATGGATGCCAGCAAGGCGTGTCCATAAGTGGCTGGGAAAGGTTGAGCCCACTGAGTGGTCCCTGAACCTTGGGAACAGGGCCAGAAATGATCCAGGTGGAACAGCAGGAAGCTGAACAAGTCACACACGAGGTCCAGCCTTTGCATGGCTGGGTTCCACAGGACTGGGTTCCCCCTGCTTACAGAGCCAAGGATAAAGAAGGTGCACTGGGGATCTTCAACTACTGGACAGTCTAAAATATCTAAGGACAGCCTAGAGAGAAGGAAAGGAAGTAGACATCAGCCTCCACAGTGATGGAGCCCCAGGGCACAGGTCCAGGCCCAAGGACTCAGGAAGATCAAAAGCAAACAGCGGATAGGAAGAGACCAAGTGAGGTGGCTGAGGTGACCCTCCCTCGTCCAGCCGGCATTTCCAGGCAGAAGAGAAAAAAGCAGCAGCCACCCCAGGCTGCCGGAAAGCCACCACACTGGGGAATCCTTTGTTTTCATTTCCAAACTCCAAGGCCCCTTGGCTGTGCCAGCGTCTGATCCAGACTCAAAACCACAGGGGACCCTTGGCCAGCCCGACACAGAGGAGCCTCAGCTGTGACAGCCTGGGGGCTTGGAACACTGAGGCCCAAGAAGCCGGTTTTAGCAGTTTATGAATAATAAATGTAATTAGCATGATGGAAAACAGAATCTAGAAGCCAAGTAGAGGCCCCAGGGTGAGTGACTTAGCAGGTTGCCTCCCTTGTCACTTCCGCCAGGGCCCCTCAGAAAGGACAGGTGGTCAGGAGGTCGGGGTGGGGGGGGGCGGTTTATAGACAAGGGAGGAAGTTATGGGCAAACCTCACCCTGGCCAGAGCACAGAATGAAAAACAATGAGGTTCAGGCCTGGCTGGGGTATGAGGGCCACCCCAGAACTGACTTCCTTGCTCGGTTCTGAGCACAGCTTACCCTGGATCCTGCAGCATGCCTCTCTGGTCTCGGTTGCCCCACTTATGCAATGAGAATGGCAGTGCTACTGTGGTTGCTGTCACATCAGGCTGTGTGAATTCAACTCTTATTTGTAGGACCCTCATTTCTCACTCACAAGGGCAGAATCTCCAAGGGTCAGAATCTCCAAGGGCTGCAGGCAGAGAGCTGCCCCAGGCCGCTCACACCCAGTGCATCTCCAACCACGTTCCCTTGGTGTTCCCAGCTGGGTCACTGGCACAAGCCACACAGGATGCTTACGCTAGTCTAAGGCTGGTTGGCACGGGTGTCCCTCTCGGCAGATCCCCCACTTCCTGATACCCAGCACTGAACACTCACTCTGCAAATGCCACAGGAAGGTGGAGAGGGCTTGGAAGAGAAAGGTTGCCTACAGGAAGCAGTAAGGGGGACAAAAGGCAGGTGTGGGCTCAGGTAGGTGAGGATGGGCCAGAGTTTAACCAGCCCAAGGCTACCTCTGACTTCCCCGTCCTTCTTTTAGTCTGTGCTGTGTTGCTATAGCTAAACACCTGAGACCAGAAAATTTATAGAGTTTATTTAGCTCACAGTTCTGCAAGTCTAAAAGTATGCCAGCTGCATCTGGTGATGGCCTCAGGCTGTGTCATAACATGGTGGGTGGCATCATGGCAGGAGCGCGTGAGAGAGTGGCAAGTAGGTGTGTGCAGCAGTGGGTGAGGGGAGGCAGCAGGTGTGCTTTATAGCAACCCCCCCTAGAAGTAACCAATCCTGACTCATTCCCTGGAGAAAAGCGTTAATCCCTCTTAAAGGTCCCAATACCTCTCAATATGGCCTCAACATGAGTTTTGAGGGGGACAAACTATATCTAAATTACAGAAGCCCCCCACCTTGGTTTTGGGGTGCTGCTTTGGCCAAGAGGAGCAAGGAAAAGGAGAGAAGGATGTGAAGAAAAAAGAAGGACCTGACCAGTGCTCCCTGGATGGAGTGGGGTTGGGACACCCACACCCCCCACTCTGTGGGCGCCCTGGGGGCTCCCTGAAACCGTCCATCAGGTCAACACTATTGCACACCTACTGTGTGCCAGTGCTCAGCTGTGATGGCAGGATGAGCAGGGCAGCCCGTGCAGTGGCAGTCCCCTCCCTGAGTGACTGAGGATGTGGAGCGTGCTAAGGCAGAAGCCAGTGCTGGGGGACACGGCCACCCGATGGGGCTTGTGGGAAGACTCCGGCATCTTCGGCAGAAAGAAGAGCAAGTGGGAAATCCAGAGGCCACAAGAAGAGACACACAAGGGAAGCAGGGGCCAAGCAAAGCCAGCCCCTCCCGATCGCAGCCAGGAGTCCGGAGAAGAGATGCATCTCCCGGCCACCTGGGCTCCCATCCTTGGAAAGGCGGTGTCACCTGGTTTCGTCATAGCACTCTGATCCTGTCTCACAACAGTCAACTTCTTCTTTTCAAGATTCTTTTAAACGATGCTTGTTTAACTGCCAATATCAATTGGCCGGCAAGTCTACGGACAAATGGTTCTCTGCTTGTCTCTGAGTCCAGGCACTTTTATTTGTCCCCAAGTATTTGGCAGGAACCAGTTACATCAATAAAGAAACGTCAATTTTTAACAGCCACGTGAGATGCAAAAGCCTCAGATGGATTTTCCATCCACAAATAGGGCGCCTGGAGGAGCTGTTATTAACAGCCCTGGGAGACACAGGGCCAGGCCCGGGAGACAGTGTTCCGGATTTAGACAGGATTAAGGAGACACTGTAGGCACCAGACCTCTAAGCATCATAAATAATGCTAAAATTCTAGACTGTAGTTGAAGCCTCTGCTGTCATAATCGTTTAGGTCATGATGTGTTTGATGTTTTATAGCAAAATGACAAATATCTTCTCAACAGCTAAGTACAAGGAGCCCATCAGAATAAATCCAACCAAATTGCCCACTACAGGTAAGCAGGCGGTGACCTGGGGGTGGGGGTGGGGAATCTTCAGGCAGGTGGCGGTGTCAGAAATGACTCAGACAATGATTTCCGAAAATGCTTTGGACCTGTGGTCTGGGGTCTGTTTGCTCGTATTCTGGTCATGTAATCTCACTGATGGAGGAGGCAAATTCCTGGTAACGCATGGGGTCTGATACACAGGTAGTCCATAGCCAAGTCACAGCAGAGCCAAGGAAAGGGATTTTTTTTTTTTTTTTTTAAAAGAATACTAGTGTGGTGCACTGACTCATGAATGAGACACAGTGAACTAAAGCAATGGGTGATTCTCTGAATAGCTGGTAATAACCCTCTCAGTCCTGCTGTCTGACCTTCTGCCAAGCACCAGTCCCCGAGGATGATATCAACCCTTGAGGTGGGGAAGCATCCAGGAACCAGGCAGAGAAAGGCTCATGGTGCTGAGCACTGAGTGAAGACACACACTTGTTTTCTGAGCCCTGAAGAATACTGTACCCCACCTCTCTCAGGACCCACAATGTCCATTCAGCAATCCTGCCCAGCCCAGACTAAAAGAGGCTACTTCTTGTCCTGGGTCCCACAAATGGTTGCTAAAATAGAGCTTGTATGACATCAAGGGAAGAGGCAGACCAAAAGGTTTCCCTTGCCCTTAGTGCCAAGGGCTTTTATGTCCTAGGTTTTCCTGATGTCCAGTTCTTGCACTGTCCAGCTAGACAGGTCCAGGATTGGAGCAGCTCCTGGGTGATAGAGAAGGGACAGCAGGGTTCTATCTGTGGCCGGTAGAGTACCCTAGCAGGGGTAATTGTCTTAGAAAATGCCTTCCCATGTTGGTGGCCCTCCTTGGAGAAGTGTGACACCTCAGGAACAACTCATGGCAACTGTGGGGCTGAGGAGTGGTCAGTCCCCATGGCTACACAGAAACATCAGGAGCCAGTGGAATGCTTTTGACTCAGAGAGGGATCTGCACTCAGCCAGGCTGGTCCAAGTGTGGTTTTACTCCCCGGCAGGACCTGGACAGGACCTGGAGTGCTGAAGGCTCGGCACAGGCTGTTCACACCAGGTGCCTCTCCAAGGAGGGAAAGATGTGGCCATCCAGGGCTCCCACGGCCTGAAGGCATCTCACGGGCACAATCAGCCCTTGGGGTGCACAGCAACTATGCCTCCCAGCCCCCTTACAAATCCTAGAATACCTAAGAAAAGAGCTCCTCTGGGCTGGGCACCCAAGCCAAGGGGCCCCAGCTATTGATGGCCATGATTTCTAGCTGGACCCTGGGAAGCAAGGACCCTCTAAATCCCCCCAAGCAAAAGGGAGTGGAAGAATGGCTTTCTCCCCTGTGCACAGGGGCAGGGGAAATGTGGGTGGCCTGGTCTCCTGTGTGCGCTGCTTGAGTGCCCACCAAGCCTCCCTGGCATTTCTGTGAGGGCTACCTGGCAATGCCTCAGGAGCCCAGCCTCTTGTTTTAGCTTCTTAGGGGCCCTCAGCCAAGAAGTCTCCCCCTGTAAATGATGACCACCACAGTTCCTTAAGTGGGTCCTGAGCCCAGCACTGTCCTGGCCAGGCTGTCCCCATCTTGAGAAAGGCCCATTGACTATAAGCCTGTCCCATAATTAAATCAGATCACAACCTCAAAGGTGCCTTGAATAATGCCTCTCATAAACTCCCTGGAGCAAATGCCAAACTGTACAAGACAGGATTCCAAAAAATGCTCTTAAGTAATGATTTTATACCAGCTTTTCTAAAGCATAGCAATGGGCCATTTCTAATACCCATGAATGACATTTGGTGGGATGTGCCACAGGATGGGTGACCCTGGCTAGAAATGAACCTTTCCCCACATGCTCTTCTGGTCTCCCCTCTGCTGCCTCAACTTCCCCAGGGACCAGTGGCTGAGACACCTCTCCCAGTTTTCTCTCCAGCTACTTAAGTTGGAAATGCCCGTGATACCCTTGACTCTCCTCACACAACCCTCCTGGGTCTGCCAATCAGTTGGCCCACTGCTCCTCCATAAGACATCAGGCTGTGCCCCTCCTCAACTTGCCCTGCACCTCTCCGACAGCATGTCCCACCCCTGCCCTGTCCTCTTGCCACTCGGGCCTCTTTGCTGTTCCTTTTCTCCAATAACCTAGGACCCCTTACTCCCTAAGAGTCTCACTTGAGTCCTCTACACAAATCAAATCATACGGGGACCCAGTGAGTCCCCTTTTGACCTTTTTTCTTCCCCCCATGCATTCACCACCACCTAATACGTTGCTTATTTTACTTATTTATTTGGTTTGTTTCTCCTCTAGAGCTTCCCAAGCAGCTGTTCCCATTTTGGCAGTTCCTAATGACAGGACTGGCACCTGTCATTACTCAGTAAGGGTTTGCAACAAAACAGACCAGCATGGGCAAGCTGCAAACGAGATGTGTTGGTTCAAAATGGACGTGAGTGACCTGTTTGCCGTGGGCCGTGGATGGTGGACACCATCAGCCTGTCTGGCCCCCAGCAGGCAGAGAGTCGAGGTTTTTGCTGTAATCCAGCAAACCCATAGAATGGTTAAATTGGAGCTCCGTGAAATGGACAGCCCTGGTTAGTTGTAATTCCTAGAAAGTTTTGGCCAAATGTTTGGTATCTGGAAATGATACCGGGCACTCCTTTTCTTAAAGGGATAATGAGTCTGGTTTCTGCTCTTTTCATCAAGCCAAATAGATCAGCCCTGGCTCCCCAAGACCTCTTGAGATGGCATCTTCAGAAAAATGCCTTGGCATTTAACATCCTTCCGGCGAGATAGGCTTTTGTCTGGCCTCAAGACCACCTGAGAACAATTGCCCCACGTTGCCTCATTGCAACACAACAACATGTGTCCTTTTATCTGTCAGTCCAATGGCAGGGACCCGATTCCTCGATAACTTTGGGGCTGTCGGTGACCACATCCCCAGGAAGCTGGGCCTCTGGAAGAACACAGCCCTGGAGTGACTGCCACCTTCCTCTGAATGGGTGTGGAGTGTTGGGTCCTCATTCCCACGTCCAGTGGCTACTGCTGTTGCTCCTTCCCTTCACTCCAGAGCATTTACAGAATGCCTGCGGGGTGCCAGGCCTTGCCCTGTCGAAAGTCTGGAACCTGTTAGGACAGGCCTCCAGGGACACTGAGCATCCCTGCACATGACCTTTACCCACTTACCACCCTTCTGACCCCTCCCCATCCCTGCACAGCCCAGCCCTTTGCTCTGGACCTGCTGTCCTGAAAGGCCACAGAGAGATCAAGGCTGGGGGCTGGAGCGATGGCTCCCTGGCTTCCTGGCTAAGTCTGACCCTGACCCAGGGTGCTGGGCCTCTTGCCCTTCTTAGGCAGTCTCTTCATACCTTCTTCCTTACCTAGAACTGGCCAGATTCTACCCTGACTCCGGCATTATGGTCTATGTCATAGTAATTCATAATGTATTAGGTATTTGTCCTTTTTTGTAGATGTCTTTTAAACTAGAGCTACCCCAAAAGACAACTTTATCTTCCCGGTGCATGATACCTACCGGGTTGAAAGAAGAAGGTCCCCTTGCATCAGGCAGAGGTCACCGCAGCAGCCTGGAGTGCAGGCTCTGGGGTTACCAGTCAGGGTTTACACCAGGCCCCTCCACTAGCCCACAGTGTGATCTTGGATAAAACTGTTCGGTCTCTTTGTTCCTCACCCATAAAAGGAGCTTAATAGTGGTCCTTAGGCTAAGAGGGCTGCTTTGAAGATTAAAAGGATCATACCCTCATTTAACTGTAGACATGCAAAAGGCCCAGACCAGAAGCTTGTGTGTGGCTGGGCCTCAGGCATAGGCCTCAGGCAATGTCTTCTGGGGCTGCCCACTGCTCCCACCCTGAGAACTTTGCTCAATGGGGACCGAGCATTTCTTTCACTGCTGCATTCCTGGGGGTGCAGAACAGTGTCTGACATTCAGTAGGTGCTTAATAAATATTTGTTGAACAAATGAATGGACTGAGAGAGAAACCCTCTGACTAAGGCAGGCACAGAGTGAGAAGACTTGCCTCTCTCTCCCCCTCCCCCCTCTCCCCCCTCCTAGGGGGAACATGAAACATGGCCAGGCCCTGACTGAAAGTGCAGCACCAGGGCCCTGGGGATCTCTCCTCCTCCAAATTCATGAGCCCCATAAAAGTACAGCCTGAGGGCAGAGCTCTGTGGTTTAAGCAGGAAATACAATGACCATGAGGCAGAAGGCAGGAGACAAAGAATCTGCAGACCCAGCACAGCACTGGAGCTTCCTGGACCGGCCCCCCTGGCAGGGGACAGGCCACATTCCCCAGGAAAGGCCTGACTCAGTCTACACAGCCCAATGCCACTTGACAGTTGGGCGCCAACACCACAACTCCTCCTCCCTCACCCCAACATCCACTCTGTCCACAAGTCCTCTCGGTTCTGCTCTAACCACCCTCTCCACACACCCTTGTCCTCCAGCCTTGCCCAGGCACAGGGTCCTCCCTTCATCACCTCCACTGACTCACCACCCAAAGCCACAGCCTTGGCTGGTCAGGTCACAACCCAGTTCACAGCAGCCGGAGGGGAGTCTCACTGCAACCCCGTCCTGCCACCCACTCCTCTCCTACCGATTGGACCCCACCCACTGGGCCCCTTCCCACATGCCTTCTTAACATGTGGCAGATCCTGAGCTGGCTCCTTGTCCCCTCTTAGCCTCAGCTTGAGGGTCACCTTATTTTCCTGGATAATGATTTATCACTATGTGACTGTCCCCCTTGGAGGCCAGGCCAGGCCACCCCTTGGAACGTTAGGCAGTGCTGAGTCAGCATGAGCGAACCAGCAGACTGGGGCCACACTGCGCTTCTCCAGATAGCAGAGGCACTGTTACGGGCTGAACTGTGTCCCCCTCAAGTCCACACATGGGAGCCCCAGCCCCCAGTACCTCAGACCGTGATTGCATTTGAAGACGGGCTTTAAGGAGGTGCATAAACCAAACTGAGGCCACTAGGGTGGGCCCTAATCCAATCTGACTCATGTCTTATAAGAGGAAATTGATCATACAGAGACACCAGGGATGTGCACGCATAGGTAAGGCCACATGAGGCAAAGATGAGAAGGTGGCCATCTGCAAGCCAGGGGGAGAGGCTTCAGAAGAAACCAACCCCGCCACCACCTTGATCTTAGATTCTCAAGAACCCAGAACCAGAGGTAATAACTTTCTGTTGTTTAAACCCCTAGTCTGTGCTATTTTGTTATGGCAGCCCAAACAGATTAATAACAGAAACTCAAGGCCCAAGGGATGACCAAAAGGTCTCCAGATCTATCAGGGAGGCTATGGCCACAAACCACCTGGACGCTCCCACTGGGTCTTGCATCATCCAGGACCTGAACTCTGAACTAGAGTCCCTCAAGAGTCAAAGCCAAGACCTTGGAGGGGCTGGTTCGAGAAGACAGGAGGACCCTTTCCCGTGGGCTAGCCCCAGCCACAGCGTGGAGGAGGGGCCTATGTTTTTATGGCAGAGGAGAGAAGCAGCTCGAGACATCTATGGCCCTGGTTGGGGTTTTGCCCACCCCTCCCAACAAGAGCTTCGGGTCCAAACTATCCAGACACCGCGCCTGTTAGAGATTCGTTTCTTTCCTCTTCAAAGCATTATGGATTGATTGCCAAGTCCTGCAGTAAATCAAAAGAAAGTCACTCCTCATTACCTACTTAGAATTCCCCGAGTTCTTCCTGGGAAACCATTTCTCAGCTGTTTGATCGCAGAGCCACGAGCACTGTCTCCAGGCATGCCACCCATCGCAGCAGCCAACGACACTTTTTTCTTCCAGGCTCCTTTCTCAGTACCTAGATGAATTTCCACCTTCTCCAGCTCTAAGAAGAGCTGCCAAGATAAATGATTCAAAGGCTCTGACTCGTGTTGAAGATATATGGACTGCAAAGCGGATTCTGATTAATGAGCCAAAGTTGGGGAGAGAAGCGCTGACCACCCTCTCACCCAGGACGGGCCACGCTGGCTGCTGGCCTGACTCACCCTGGCACCTGGACGCTCCCTCTGAGGTCTTTTCTCCTGTGGGATGGTGATGCTTATCTGGATCCAGCCAAAACCAGGTGCCGATGCCATGGCCAAGCCCCCGCTACCTCTTACCCAGTGTTACTGAGGGCCTCACAGGCACATGCCAGCTGGCTATGGCTGGTGGGAAGCAGGAGGTGGCCTGTTTTCATACTGTTCAGGAATAAGCTCCTCCCTAGCCTTGCAGCTGGTACCACTTTTCCAAGAAACCCCTACCCCCCAAAAGGGCATGCTCACCACCATGGCTGCTCAACCCCAGGTCCAGAGGGGGAGCGGGCAGCAGCAGCCTCTTCCTCCCGCAGGATGGTGAGGCCCTGTCCTGGGATCATAGCTTTCGGATGTGACCCTGCTGTCAAATCCACCTGCCTGTCTCCACAGCCATGAGCCATCCCCAAGAAGGCATCAAGCCTGACTTCTTTTGCGTGGGTGAACACTAAGAGAGTAGAAGAACAGACACTGAGCCAGGCAGGCTCTGACCTAAGCAACTACTCAGACGTGTGTGGTGTGGGGACAGGACCAAGAGCTCCACTAGCCAAGAGCTCCACTAAACAATCCTCTGTCACCTCAGGCTGGGAGCACAGTGGACCTGGTCCTAGCTGGCACGCTCAGAGAGCCAAATGAGCAGGCCACAGTGCTGCTTCTGAAGGCCATGACATGGGAAAAGCCCTAACCCCAGGGCCAGACACATAGAAGGCCAAAAATCGCCACTCACCAACAAGGGGGCCCCAGAGTGCTGTCACAGACATGTCCACTCAGCTGGTGCTAAGATGTGTGTGTGTGTGTGTGTGTGTGTGTGTGTGTGTGTGTGTTGCTTACAGGAGGCAGCCCCAGGGAAACAAATACAGTTGCACAAATGCAGGATCAGCAAGGGACACAAAGGCATGGGCACTCAGAGCCTACAGAACAGATTTGTCTAACTAAAGGGTGGAATTTGCACAAAAGCAGCTGGCTGGATCTGTGAGCAACAGTAACATGACCCCAGACCCATTTCCTATGGCCCCCTTGCCAGGCTCCAGCAGTGCTGGATCCCAGGATGCTTGAGAGAGACCATGTCACTGCAGCTAGGGCAGGATCATGTTATGCAAGCCCCTGACCTGAGTCTTTCATCAGCACGGGGACATCACCCACAGTCATAAGCAGCTGGCTCCCCTGGGTGTCCAGACTCACTTCAGACTCTCTAGTGTGGCAGTAATCTGAGGCTCTGCCTCCCCTGACAGCTTTGAGAGCCCAGTTAAGCAGGTGGAGGCAACCAGCCTCCCGACGGTCTCTGGGGCAGCTGTGGGAGGGGGAGGCTGCGGCCAGGACTGTGGCACAGCCGGGCACAGCTGCTGGAGAAGCTCAGGGGCTCACACCTCCCATCCTCCGTGCCACAGACTGAGAGGAGCCAAACAGCCTGAGCTGCAGGCAGGGCAGGAGCGGGCCTGGCCTGGGTGACCTCACAGCCCCAGGACATACAGCCTATTATTGGGACCTCTAAGCCACGGGAACCCCCTCTGTGGTTCTATCATAAATTACCTCCAGGTTTCAAGAGCAGACGTGCCTGCTGGCAGATCTGGAAACGCCTTTCAAAGTTCCTAGGTTAAACCCTTCATGACATCCACAGAAGTCAGAGCTAGGAGGGAAAAAACTCAAGGCCCAGAATAATTGCTCCCACAGGGAATGCCTTTTTGCACCAGCATGTAAAAGGTCTGGATGAGAATTTGCTAAAAACCAGCCTGGCACCGAACCTCACAGTGTAATCACAGCTGTCTGCTTGCTTGGGGAGCCAAACCGAAATAACCCTTCCTACGGGATAATTCCTCACCAGGCGCTCCCAGGACATGCCGCAGCGCTTTCAGAAGGTTGGAACAAACAGGACAGAGCTCCCTCTGAGATGGGTGATGGGGCCCCTGGCAGGAGGGAAGCTGACTGGGCATTTACAGACAAAACATGAAAAAGTCTTTTTTCCGGAGCTCTTCCATTTTTCTTGAAATGCATGACTCTTTTGACTTTCTTTCATTCCTTTGCTAGAGACACTGGTATGAGAAATCTTTCTCAACTGGGAAAAGAGTCAGCAGCCTGAGATTGATGAAAGGGCCAGGCCCTGTGCTGGGGGAGGTCACAGGGAGGGGCGAGGCCTGTGGCATGCACCCAAAGCCTACTCAGCTACCACTAGGTCACTGCTCTGTGGAATTCCAACTTAAGGTTACTTACTGATTTTCTAGAAAAAGTCAGAAAAATCCATTTTTAAGCACTGACTCAAATTAACCAAAACAAACAAATAAACCAAAAACCAAAAAACAAAACAAAACAAAAAACCCTTTAGTTTGGCATGGACCAAGCCAAAGCTACCTATGCAAAGGGCTGAGCTCAGAGGCTACCAGTTTACAAGCTCTGGCCTTTTGTCTTGCTAGAAAATTCCTCCTGAAATCCCTCCAACCAAGGCTCTGAGCCAACAGAGAGGACTTTAGAGTCCCACAGGTGCCGAAGTCAGTTCCACTGGGGCCTCAGGTTGAAGGCAGACAAGCTAATGGGGTTCAATCAAAGCACCTCCAGGCAACCAGACACTGTGGAGGAGATGTCCCCTGTTTCCACAAAGAGGGGGCTCAGCACTGGTGGGGCCACCCAGTGTAGCCCACACTCCACTCCTTAGCCTCTCTGGGCAGGGGTCTCACTTGCACAAGCCAGGATTCCACCCCTTTTCTTCTGCACCTGAGCATTTTCCATAGAGGTTCTGGGGCCCATCAGACAGCCCCTGGTCAGACGTGCAGGAGCCAAGGCAAGTCTCCCTGGGGAACTTAGAGCCTCCAGCCAGCTGTTGCTCAAGGACAGCACAGCTGAGGAACAGGGCACAGTCTCAATGGAGAGGAGGCTCAATGTGGGAAGGGGTAAAGTTACAAAATGCACACAAGTAGTGAGCCCCAGAACAGGTGGATTACAGGAAGTGAATGGGAAGAGAAGGGTGGGAACTTACAACTACCAAGGAAGTAGGAATTATGAGAGAAAAGACAACAGCCCCAGGGCACTATCCAAAATCTCCAGTGTGTGAGAACAGGAAGTTCAAAGAAGGCCCTGAGCAGAAGACAGCTCAGATTAAAGAAGCAGATCCTAGACCATCACGGGGGCTCGTAGGGACAACCCAGGCCCAGGCCCAAGCCGATGTCCATGGTTTCTAATCCTAACAGGTCACCCCATTACCTTCTGTAACTGAGAAGGAAGCCACAGAGACAGGGAGTGGAATCTGTCCTGGATGACATGACAATTAGATCACAGCTTTCAGATAACATGACCCGTAGACTAAATGCTTGCCCCTGGGGAGTGACCAGTGGAATAACAGGAAACACAGAGAGGGTGAGACCCCTCTTTGGGTGTAGCCGTTGGCCTGTCCACTGTGAGCAGACCAGCCTCACTGGGGGCCCAGCTGTCCCTGATTCCACAGACACACCATATATGCCAATCAACAGGCCACCTCCTCCTCCCACCTCATTCAGACTCTGTTAGGTATGACTGCTCCTCTGTCTACCTTCCCAGATCTAAGTCAGAACAGAACACACAAGATCTAAACCCAGCCACTTGATTGTTAGGCCCTCCACACCCACCAGCGCTGCCTACTGACCGTAGAGCTGGAAAGCGGCCCAGCACCCAGCTCCACTGCATCCCAAGGAGCGGGCCTCCACTTGGTCCTCCCAACCAACTGGCAGCTGGGTAAAATTCAGATTCTCAAAGCACAGCCCAAGCCCAGAATGGCACCAAGATGGGTCCTCAGGAAATACTGTTCTCTCAAGAATAAAGAAATCTCCAACATATAAGCAACCAATAACAAACCTTAACAATAAAGGAGGGTTAGGGTGCAGTTCTGTACAGTGCCTGACTAGCAGGCATGAGGCCTGTGTTCAATCCCCAGCACCACAAAAATAAATACCTACATAAATAAAGGAATGAACAAATATAAGCCAGGAAAAATGTAACAAAAAGAAAACATTTAAGCTAGGTAGGGAGCACAGGCTTATAATCTCAGCTACTCAGGAGGCTGAGCCTAGAGGATTGAAACTTTGAAGTCAGTGGACAACTTAGAAAGACCTGTCTCAAAATAAAATTTTAAAAAGGGCTGGGGATATAGTGTAGCGGTACTTGACTCACACATGTGAGGCCCTGAGTTCAATCCTAGTACCAAAAACCAAACCAACCAAACAAACAAAATAACCTAAAATTGGTTATTAATAGCAATACCAAAATCAGATAAAATCAGATTCAAGACACAGACTAAATAGGTTAAAAGGTTTTCATATAAGCTGTAAAAAGGTAATATATAAATAAAGACATAATAATCAACAACCTTTATACTTCAAACTACTTACCACTGAAGTGAGTAAAATAAAACCTATTAAGAATCATAAAAAAAGAATTCATAAAAATCATCTCTCCTAATCTTGGAACAAACATTCAAAATTAGGAAGGAGAAAGAAGATGGAAAAATATAATAAACCTGATTAATGTACACTATAGTACACACTCTAAAAATAAAAACTAAATAGTTTCCAGTGTTCCATAAAATATTGTCAAAAATGTTTTTGAACAGGCCACAAAAAAAATCTCAAAATTAAAAAAAAAATTACACCGACCACATTTTCTAACTACAACTGGTGACAAAACCAGTAACATAACAAAAAGTTAACTAAGAAAACCCACATCAATGTGGAAGAGAACTAGTTCATTTCTTGGGTCAAAAAACAAATCAATCAAAACTTACTGGGATACAGCAAAGGCAATGTTGAAAAGCAGATTAGCCAAGATCCATTTATTACTAGGAAAGAAAAAACAAACTAAAATTCATCTAAACAAGTTCCGAACAAGTTTCAGGAAGGAAGGAGAAAGGAGTTAATAATAAAATTGGGAATCGATGAGTTGGACAAACAGTAGAGCTGAAAATAAATTACAGAACAGATTTTATGAAAAGACCAATAAAACAGATAAAATCCACACCATGTTAATCAATGAGAAAGAACATGAATACATAATAGGCATGAGAAAGGAAATACAACCGTGGATAGAGAGGAGATACATCTAAAAATGTAAGAGTTAATAAAACTGGCAAGTCTAAATCCTTGGTGAATACAAAAACTTTCTAGGAACATATCATGTATTGATTCTAAGAGTAATGAAGTCAGAATAAAACAATCCCATATAGAAAAACCTGAAAAGTGAACGAAGAAATTCTCCCCAGAGAAACAACAGCTTCTGATTACATCAAAGGACTTCTTATATATTCAAGGAGCAGCCAAATCCTACGCTTTCCTTAAACACATGATAAATATTTATCTGAAATCAACAGTCAGTGGATTGTTCCAGAAAAGAGAAAAATATGGGAGTTTCCCAAAATAGGATCTAAAAAATCTCTGGGCCTCAAAAATATGGCTAAGAGAATTAAAAGGGGGTAGGGGGCATTTATAGCTTCACCTCCCACTTTGATCCTATATAAAATGCTCATAAAAAAGAACAAAAGCAAACATCATTATGAAGATTTGTAAATATCAAGCCTATTCTATATACTAGATATCTATTAGTTCATTGAATTATTCCCAAGCATGCTATAAAGTGTTATCAGTCTCCTTTTCCCAGATGAGGAAACTGAGGTAGAGTATTATCAATTTGCCCAAGGTCACATGGTGGTAAGTGGCAGAACTGGATCCAAACCCCAAGGCTTCATCTTTAGGAACCATACTCTAACCTGCCTCCCCCTTTTAGCCTATGAAAATATAATCTACCATGCAAAGGATAGCATATCCCAGGATGCCACACTGGCTCTACAGAGAAGGAAGGTTAGTGATACATCCATCCACTGTATACCCAATGCTCAATCTTAGTTTTTTTTTTTTTTTTTTTTTTTTAATTCTCCAATAACAGAAACCAGGCTCCTTGGAGAAATGGCCCTAGGGTTGCAGCAGGGAATACACAAGATAAGCCTGGTGCATCCTGCAGTGCCATTAAGTAAGGCAGTGCTCAGAAAGCAAAATGATGGGAGTGTACCAAAGGCACACGGGAGCCAAATGAAAGAGCCTCTTTCAATGCACAAGTTACAGTGATTTGGACAACAAAGTAGAGAGTGTAAGACTGGGTTGTAACCCAAAGTATAAAATAATGTCCATGGTCTGTACAGATACAGGTTGAAAAAAAAAGAAGTTGAATTGGATAAATGAATGCAGAAGACTTACCAATAACATGTAGATATTTCCCCTCAAGGAGGTGGAACAAAACCCCCCATGATTATGTGTGGGCTGTGCATAGTGACTTCCTTCCAGAGAACATAGTATGGAAGGGGAGAGGGAGACAGTCACTTCACAGTGGAAAAACCTGACAACTACCACCTTATATAGGTGATCAAGGTCAACATCAACTTAAGTCATGTTGATAATACCTACTCTTGCTATGACACAATGACAACGGCACTTTATCTCTGTGATCTTCCTCCCAATAACCCATAAGCCCAGTCTAACCACAAGAAAAACTAGAAATAAAAGACACCCTTCACATTACCTAAGCAGGACTCCTCGAAACCATCAGAGTCATCAAAAACAAGGAGAGTGAGAAACTCACAGCCCAGAGAAACTGGAGGATGTGAGATAACTAGATTTTCTGATCTCCTGGATCAGAAAAAGGCACTGGGTGAAAGCTAAGGGAAGTGGAGTCAGTATGGCTTAGAAATGAGAATGCTTCAGTGACGTTCCTGAGTCGTGGGAATGTTCCATAATGATGTTAACTGTGGGGAGAAGGGGTACGGGGCATATGCAACTCTTTAATCCTTCTGTGATCTAAAATTAAAATTTATTAATTGCTGAACACACATACACAGCCAAGCGAGAAGCCAAAAAGGCAGCTGATAAAGGTTGACATCCTTTCCTGATAAAATCTCCCAGTAGGCAAGAAAACATTACTTCCGTAAACACATGATAAATATTTATCTGCAGTCAACAGTCAGAACCAGGCTAGTGGTGAAACACTAGAGGCAAACCCATAAAGGTACCTGGCTGGCACCACTGTTTAATGGGGTTTTGAGGGGCAATTCCTCTGGCATTGAAAAGACAATGCTGCTGGGCGTGGTGGTGCACGCCTGTGATCCCTAGAAGGCTGAGGCAGGAGGAGCTCAAGTTCAAAGCCAGCTTCAGCCAAAGCGAGGTGCTAAGCAACTCAGTGAGAAACTGACTCTAAATAAAATACAAAATAGGGCTGTGGATGTGGCTTAGTGGTCAAGGGTCCCTGAGTTCAATCCCGGGTACCCACTCCACACAAAAGACAACACCTCTATTGGATGGTTTTGCCCTCACACCTCTCATTAGGCCTGCATCAACCTCATTTGAAGGGCTACCTATTTGAAGAAAGCCCTTCTCTCTGGTTCTTTGTCTAGCTTTTTGCTGGACACCAGGCTGGTCTGCACCCTAAGTGTGCCCATTTCTCAGCTCCTCTCAGGGGTAGGAGGAGCTGTCCCTGAAAGTGGACTCTGCTTGATGTGATGGCCGCCATCTTGGGTCAAAACCATCATGACTGCCCTGAGCAACCCTGGTCAGTTTTCCTGCATAGTTCCCAGCATACTATACATAGACAAAACCATTGGAGTGATATATAGAGAGTTAGGACCAGACCCTGGGGCCAGAGTGGGGTAGATGGGCACATAGGACTGTCCTGCCAGTAGGGGGGCCCAAGATGAAGTAAAGACTGCCCTGGATTCTCAGGAATTCTCCACCCAAGATAGACTTTGAGGCTGAGGGGGTTTTCTGCACCCAGACACGAGTGGGGGGTCATCCTGCTCAAACGGGCCATGCCCCAGCTCTCATCCCTCAGCTTGGTCAAAGGAGAGAGGCTGCATCTGCTATGGAGAATGCAGGGCACTAAGCATCAACAGTGACCAGGTCCATGGAGAAGGACCCATCACATCCACTATTGTCCTGGTCAGAGGCACCCTGGACCCAAACCGTGGGATGGACAGACAAGATGAGGACTATGGCATTTGAGAAGGCTCATGGCCTCCAGGGAGATGGAAATGCAAACTCTGAGGTATGACAGAGAAGCAGGAGCCTGGCTCAGTAGTGGAGGGGGCTTCCCAGAGTGAGGGGTACACTCAGGGGTCCACTAAGCTCATCTGCTGTGGCCTACCTGCAGGAAAGGGGGAGCAGTGGTATGGGGTTGCCTACAGATTCTACCTCCTGATGGTTCAAGTTTCTAGTGCCACCCCACCCCCACCAAAAACAAAACAAAAACAAAAGCCACCACCTGCTTAACAAGAATCCAACAAGGTTTTGCAACCTGGGTAAACTGGAAGATCAGCCACCTGACCCTGCACCTCGTGGCTTGGATCCACTATCCAGGGGGGCGGGGGTGTGGTGGGGAGCAGGGGTTGTCAAGAGTATGTGTGGGGTATGTTTATGTAGGTGTGGTGTGTGCAGAGGTCTGGGGGCTGTGGGTGACAGTGAGCAAGAGCATGCACACACACTGGGGAGATGAAGACCCTCCGGCCGTGTCCTCACTCCCCAAATCTGAACTTGACAGACGCAGTGAACACAGAATTGTGAGTCACTCCATCTGTCCAAAGGGCAGGAAAAAGCAATAAGACCTTTAATTAAAAAAAGAAAAAGACTGCACTGCGAGGCCAAGTTCTTCATTAACAAAGGACTCAAAGAAAACAGGAAGCTACTACTGTGGGCTGCTGCCTGAAACAGAAGAGCTCAGAAAAACCCAGGCCTGGCCGTGGGTCTTCAGATGGGCCAAGTGTTTGCCAAGGAAAACCCAGCCACGGGAGGAGGATGAGGCCACACCAACACCACGGTACATCACAGAACCTCTGTCTTTTAAATGACTTTCACAACACCCCCAGTCCCAAACTGTCACAAAAGGGGCCCGAACAACCTACTCG
The DNA here is from genome assembly GCF_048772815.1 of Callospermophilus lateralis. NCBI lineage: Eukaryota > Metazoa > Chordata > Mammalia > Rodentia > Sciuridae > Callospermophilus > Callospermophilus lateralis. Next base: position 19,066,247 of record NC_135322.1, on the reverse strand, counting down.
TGGCTTGGAGAGAGAGACAGCATAATTCCAATTAAGGTCCCAGGCTGTCAAAAACATCAAGTTATTAATCTCCTTGTGGCAAATGTGAGCAGGGACCTGCTTACACAGCCAATTGAGCATGCTCTAAATTAGTGTTTGCAGGTAATTGATTCAGCTGCCAGCCCGCTGCCAGCCCGCTACAAGCTGGTTACGCCACTAACATTAAATAATACGAGGCGGTAAAATGGACTGCCTGATTGGGCCTGCAGTCAGATGCTGTTAGAGCCCGATTTGCCCAAACATTAATGTCTTATTGGTTTAACACAATTTACTACACCTCAATTTCGGAAAATGATTTTCATTTCCTCTGAAACCTCACTCACAGGCACAGCACGGAGGAGGAGGTATCTTATAAATGCCATCGGCTGGCTTACATTTTTTTTTTTTTTTAACGTGCCTGCAAGACTGTGTAACAAATCTTTGATAATTAAAAAAAAAAAAAAATGAGGCTTAGAACTGGGTTTCCTGGCTCAGTATGAGTACAATTGTCCTGTGGTGTCCCCAGCCTTCCGCCTCTGCTTCCAGACTGACTTGCAGGATTCCCTGTCCTTCCAGCCAGATGTCCCTCTGTGGGGCTGGGGCAGCAGGTCCAGCAGGTTTTAGGGATGCCCACCATTTGTGCAGGGTGCCAGTGACTTGCACAAAAGAGCAGCTCGCTTCCTTTCAACCCGGTGAGTCCCCAGTCTGCACAGCAGACTGGCCGCCCTGACCTTTCCAGGCAGCAGCCCAGCCTGTGTTAAAAGGGCCATGTCCCCTGGGCAACCAACACCTCCTGTTTTAAAAGACTTCCTCCACTAATCAAGAGGAGAATTCTGAAGTCCCTAGTGGAACAGAGGATGGCAGAAAATAGCCCAGGACCTTTTTATCCATCAAACCCACACACATTTCCTGTCGCCAGTGGTGGGTGAGACATGGCATAATAGATGAGATGTGGCTCCTACGAAGCCCCCAGGCTCCCAAGGATCTGGGCTATACACTGTGTTGCAGTGACCTGGGCAGTGGCAGAGAGACAGCCTGGGGGAGGGAGCTCAGGCAGGAAGAGTCTGCCCACCTCATGACTGCAGATGCCCCCACACAGCAGAGGGGATATGATGGCATCTGTGGACAATGGTCTTCCCACAACCTTCGGGACACCCTTTGTTCCCTCCCACCTTCTACTTTTCCCTGGAGATGTTGCCTCTCTATTCTAAGCTCTCAGGGACCCATGACCAGATGGCTCCCACTGGACATAGGCACCCCCTGGATTCCCAGGACTAGCCACAGGTGGGTGCGGCCATACAGCAGGTGCACAGCAGTGAGCACAGCTGGCCCATCACACCAAGTCCCTCCACTCGGCACCCTCTGGAAAGCTGCTATTGGCCATGGTCTCCAGGCATGCTCAGTAGCTACAGCCTCCAGTTTCAGGCCCTCTGGTCCACAGAGGAGGAACCAGCAGGGCCAACCCAGGGACCTTGTAGGGATGGCGGGGAGGGGTGAGACTAGGGTATTGATACTATTCAGAAATTACATTTGTCTCTCTGAATCCAGGGAGTGTTGGTTTGGGAACCCTCTTGGAAACCAAAACCCCCTTAGACACTCAAGTCCCTTATGGGCACCGTATTTGCATATAAACTACACATATCCCTCCATACACTTTAAAATCATCTCTAGGTTCTTCATACTATCCAGCATGATGTAAACAGTTGCTGCACTAGGTGACTTAGAGAATAATGACAAGAGTCTATACATGCAGATGCAGTATTTTTAAACAAATATTTTCAACTCACGGTTGGTTAAACCTGTGATGCCGAACACTCAAGACACGGAGGACCAACTATACTATTAATTTACTTAGATGCGATAATGGCAGGGTAGTTATATAAAGAGAAAAATATCCTTGCCGATTGAGACACCTCCTGAAATATCTACAAGTGAAATGACATGATATTTGAGACTCATTTTTAAAATACTCCAGCAAAACAAAACAAAATGAAACATAAGACAAAAGACCTGTGGAGACTCTGGGGTTCATTATATTATTCTACTTTTTAGAAATCTGAAATTTCTCGGTAAGAGGAAAAAAAAAAAAGACCTCCTCCATTACCAAGGTTGGGGGGCCTTGTGAGGGTAGCGGGGAAGGGGGAGCACTGGAGCCTGTCCGCAGGTTGCAGCAGGGTGGGGCTCTGGGATACCACAGAGGAGGTGGCTCAAGGACCCTTTCAGAAGCCACTCCAGAGCTGGACCTCCTGCAGCTCAGGGCACAAGGCTGCTGTGTGCAGCACGGAGTCGGCCCCACACTGCGGTAAGATACTCTTGCTCCAATTTCTTGGTTATTTTTATTTGAGGCATCAATTGTGGGTCACTATGAGTCAACTGATTTGGGAACAGGTTTCTGGGGCAATGCCAGTTTGAGGGACCCAATGCCCACCCACCTCCCTGGGGCACAGTACTCTTCCCATCTCAGATACTCAAGGGGGCTGTGATCCTGGGAATTAGACCACAGAGACTGTGATGCAATCTCCTTTCAGGTTAGACACTAAAGAAGACCTCCGTCCCCAAGCCACAGTCACAGTGAACAGAAATGTCCACTCAGCCATTGCAATCCTACCCATACCTTAGCCCTGCTTCCCACACTGATGCAACAGGCAGGCCCGAGGGGCTAGGTGGATATATTAGCCTGTTGATTTTTACTAGAACAAAAATACCAGAGGATGGCTACTTTATAAAGAAAAGAGGTGTGTTTAGCTCACAGCTTCAGAGGCTGAAATTTCAACATCAGGTAACCTTGGTTTGGCCATTGGAGAGGGTAAACTATGGATGACATCATTGCAGGAGCATTAGCAAGAGCAAAAGATCACACTTGACAGAGGAAACCAGAGAACTGTGTGGGGTCAGGCTCCCACTTTAATAACTAACTCAGGATCCCACAAGAACCACCTTAATTCCCCTGAGGCAGGGCCCCCAATGACCCAAGGGCCTCTCACTAGGGCCCACCTCTTAAAGGTCCTTCCACCTCTCACATCACTATACTGAAGACAAAACTTCCAGTACATGAGCCCCTGAGGGACAAACCACATCCAAACCATAGCAGAGGGCAATGCAGAACCAGCATCCCCCTGAGCCAGCTCCGCACAGGGCAGCCTCTGAGGGCACCTGAGCCAGACCTGGGCCCTGCAAGGTGGGGAAGGGGCGGCTCTTCCAAGACCAGTCATGGGAGAGAAACCCTAGTCCCCTAGAGGGACTAGCAGTTCTTCAAGGTCCCCTCCTCAGAGGTTCTGGGCAGTGCAGTCACTGGTGGGAGACCCAGAACATGGGTGGGAAGGGAGTCACATGGGTAGCCTGGGTCTGAGTCAAGGGATTCCACAATCCATGGGCAGCAGAATACCAACTCCTTGGTCACAGGGGTCTTGGAGCAGGGCTGAGCTGACCAGCCACACCTCCATAGTTGGGCAGCCCCAGGAAGTACCCCAGGACATGGGCTCACTGCAGGCCTAATTGAAGCCAAAGGCCAATGGAGCTCTCCAGAGCGCTTTATGAGCCACTTAACCATCCCTCAACCCAGTCGCCCAAGCACAGCAGACATAATGGCAGTGTTTACACATAAAAATGGCAAGCTGTTTTACTAGCAGCTTTTAGAGTCACAATAGCAGCTATTTGGTAAAGTTTCCTGCAAATTGCAGAAACAAAGTCCAAGAGTAGAATGATGGGCACTAAACCACCCTGAAAAGTAATGAAAGACCATTACCATCAAACACTCTGCCAAGAGCTACGGAGGTAGCCACAGTCGGGAGAGAAATAATCTCTGCCCAGGACCCCAAAGCCTGCTCGTAATCCCCGCCCGGTCTGTGCACGGCGCTGCGGCGCCTCATCTGTTACTCGCTCAGGGAACATAAATTACCACTTTTTACATTTTAATCTTTACCCAGAGAGACGCAGCTTACCTTTCCATCTCATATTCTTTCATTCCCACTTTTACAGCCTTCATTACCTGGAGGATGGATATTAAGCAAAGACATTTGTATTAGGCAGATAAGTAACCCGGCCTTATAAATAATGTATAGCATTTTTTTCAAAAGAAGCTCTTCTTTAGAGAAAGGGGGGAGAATGATACGTGCACACAGTGGTGCAGAAATGTGACAAATTGGACTTTTAAGGGCTCCAAAATCCATAGTTTATTTAAACCACTGTGGAGTACTTCCATTGGGAAACGGATCAGCGCCACGCTCTGAGCCTCAGCTGGGAGGTGGTGAGCAAAACTGAAGACAGGAAAGGTTTGGCTGAGGTGTGTTTGGTGAATTCCTAATGCTGAGACTATGAAGATGATCTCTGAAAGGTTTCCTTTGCTTGACTTTCATAAAATGGAGAAAATCGCCTGTACAAGAGATCACACAGTCCATCAATCACCCTGGTTTTTTCCTAACATGAAGTTGCGACACTAAGCAGGCCCTGGGCTGGCCCAGCATCCTGAACATCCTTCAAAAGATACACTTCCTTATTTGGTCTTGTTTCTCTATCAACTGGGAAGTGTGAAAAACAAACATGTGAAGATGTTTTCAGAAAGTGGACAATGGTAATAAATGTGCTGGAATCTTGTTAAGAACAAAATAAAGGACAGGAAGGACAGCTCTACCCTCCCATAGTTGGAAATTTTTTTGCAAAACTCCCTGAGGACTAGTGTTCCGCCTTAATGGGAGGAGCCAGGGCAGAACCTCTCCTGTCACTGGCCTCTGCCCACTAGGGAAAAGAATCATTCTGTGCAAAACTTCCTGCCTGTCACAGGTCCTCAGGGACTAGAGCAGGGCCCGTGAGCTTCCACGTGGTTTTCTAAGCGCACACACAGCAGTGCAGCCTGCTCAACCACCTAACTCACCTCCCGGTGGGCCTCGCTGGAGATTCGATTGGTGTAGCGCAAAACTTCCAGCTCCATGTCTGTCTTGAACACTCGGCTTCAGGGGAGAAAAAGAAAGTAGCAAGTCAGTGACCTCCAGCCCAGACTGGACCCTTCCAGGGAGACCCACCATACTCTGCCTGCCTGTGGCTGCACAGGACCAGAAGGGGAGCCCCACGCACCAGGAGTGACAAGTTACCCAGGGTGGCCTAGAAGAAAATCCCTGGAGAGGAGAACAGCAGCTGCCCATCTTGTCCCAATACCAGCCCTGGGCAGGAAAGCCCATGACCAGAACCTGAAGCCATTGTTGGCAGTGGAGGAAGCCCAGCCTCTACAGCCAGACACACCCTGCCTCTCTGAGCTGTTTCCTCCCCCAAGGAAGGAGAATAAATTCCCTATGGTGAGGGGGTGGGACTTTAACCTTAAGGCGCTACCTCCTAGGGCTCTGCCTAGCTGGCTGCAGAGAACACTTGTTTCTCCCTACCCACCTGTCCCTGGGGCAGCCCAGGGACATATGTGTTTTGGGCCCTGCATGAGACAGGTCAGGCAGTGGGAGACAGCAGGGGGACTACAGCCATTTTCAGCCTGTGTGTACAGGTACAGATGTGGAAACAGCTGGTCTACAGAGAGAAGCAGGAGACTGGGGCAGGCAAGAGGAGCGAGGAAGCAATGAAGGGGAGAATGGGCATATGTAGAGCAAGGGAGGCGAGACCAGATACCCCGCTGTGTCTCCAGCAACTGGCTCTGGGGGATGCCCAGGGCCCTCACAACAAACTTACAGCAATGTGCCCAAATGTGTTAGGTGTCTGGTCTTTGCACTTACCCTCATCCCCAAGTGAGATTCACACAGATCCTCATCTTCTACCCCTGTGCACAATGCCACATCCACAGGCACGTAAGTCAGAGACAGACCCTGAGCTCCTACTCCAACTGCACCCCTCCCCAGCTGTGCGGCTGAGCTCCTTATTCTGTGCCTGTTTCCTCGCCTGTGAAGTGGGGATGAAAATGTGCTCCCCTCATAGGATGTTGTGAGAATTCAGCGTTGCATTTTCTACGTACCGAGGGCGGTGCCAGGCACTCGCCAGCACTCTATGAGTGTCTGTGACATAAGCAAAGTACAAAGCCTGGAGATGCTGCCTTGGCCACACTGCCCACCTCAAAGCCACCCTTAGGTAGGTTGCCCGATTCTCCTCAAAAGGTGGTATCTGAGGGGGCGTGGCCTGGAATCCCCACAGATGCCAAAACCCACAGGTTGGAGGTCCCTTATGTGAAATGGTATAGTATTTGCTTTTCGCCTGTTCTACAGTTAGGCCTATATAGTTGTGACTATTCTGAACCTGTACAGACTCTTTTTTCTTGTCATTATTCCCTAATGGATACAGTGTAACAGCTATTACATAGCATTTACATCATATTAAGTATTATAAGTAATCGAGAGACGCTTTGGCCATTCACAGAGGATATGCATAAACTTTACAACTATTTACACAGCATTTACACAGGTACAGACCTGACCACAAAGGTCAGGAACGAGTGCTGGAGATGAGCTGAGGATCTGTGAAGGGGTGAGAGACATCACTTCATTCATGTGAATTCAACATGGTGCTCAGTGAATGGCAAATCTGAGTCTTGCTTTCTGGAAGCTTCTGGATTTTTTTTCCCTATTGCATCTGGTTGAACCTGTGGATGGTTAGAACCCACGGATATGCGGGCTAACTGTTTCTCCCAATGTTTATAACAGACCTACGAAGCTAGACAAATCTCAGAAAACAAACACAGCTTCCCTTCTTTTTGGATTGCCATTTACTGGGGGCCTGTTCCCTGCAGGCTCTGGGAATGGCCATGAACACTGGCTGTCATGCCAACTCACCCCCTGTAGGGCCAACGCACTCATCCCCCAGCTGCTGAGGATGCTGGCGGCCAACCAGTCTCTCTGGAGGTCTCCTTGATTCAATGGAGGGAACAAAGACCCAGCTTTTTGCTTCAACTAGGGACATCTCTGCTGGGTCGCTCCAGCTCCAAAGTTCCTTTTGGGATCAGCTGAGGCGTGCTTGGGACTGCAATACAGGCCGTCCTGCTTCTTCTCTCTGCCACATGTGCTGATCCCAAGAGCACGCCTCCGCATGTTTTCTGCCTACTTATCTCAGAGACCCAACTCCCTAGGGATCCCTGCCTGGAAAACATCACCATCCCCATTTCACAGATGAGAAACTGAAACAGCTAAAATAAGTTCAAAAGTGCAGGACCCGGGCTGGAGTTGTGGCTCAGTGGTAGATGCTCACCTGGCATGTGTAGAGCCCTAGGTTCGATTCTCAGCACCACATAAAAAGCAAATAAATAAAAGGTATTGTGTCCATCTACAACTAAATTTATTTTAAAAAGTGCAGGATCTATTCTGTCTCACTGACTCCCTTTTCTTTAACTGCATGTAAATATAGAACTTTAAACCCAGACAATTTACTAATCAAATACAAAAGAAAAGAGTCCTTTTCAGAAGTTCAAAAATTCAGAAATGGGGAAAATATTTAAGAATTTACCCCAGCACAAAGGGAGAGAGAGGGAAAGGGTGGGGAGAGAGAGGGAAAGGGTGGGGAGAGAGAGGGAAAGGGTGGGGAGAGAGAAAGAACAAATCAATTAAGAGGATGAGATGATATAAAGGGATATTTTTAGAAAGTAGAGTTGGCCCCAAAGTATAATTAAATAAAAGCCCAGGACATGCAGGATGGCAAGCCTGGAAAGCAATCAGAAATTAGATATGTGGCTCTGAGAATGGAATGGACTCATTTCCACACGTAAAATCAATAAGAAGCTTAAAACTCTTAGTGATATGGCGAAGGCAAATAGAACTCCAGGAAATATATATAGACGCCACATAGATTTGTGTGGAACCAAAATAACACCATGCAGGTTACTTTCCAGTCCCAGGCAGGAAATGTGACACAGCAGTCAATCCAGCATCATTGATGGCAGGTCAGCTCCATATTATTTGGGTCCTAATGTGGTGCAACAGGAAATACCATCACCTAGGACGTAGTCTACCAAATATTTTAAACTTGTAAAGCTTTAGGTTTAACATTCAGTTTCTAAGACAATTTGGGCACAGAAGAACTAGCTAAGGACATCGTAAGGGAACCACTATACAACTTCAGAAGGCAGGACATCCTGCAGCACAACCAGCCCAGCCTTTTCAGTAAATAGTTAGGCTCTGAATGTCCCCAAAGATTATATGTTAAAGGCTTGGAGGCCTTTGGGAGGTGATGGAGCATTTGAGAAGTGAGGCCTACTTGGAGGAAGTTAGTGCCCTTGAAGGGGATCTTGGGGGCCCAGCCCTCTGGCCATGAGGGGAACAGCTTTCCTTCACCACATCTATCCGCCATGATGTTCTGCCTCGCCACAGGCCCAAAGTGATGGGGCCAGGTGACCAAGAACTGAAATCTCTGAAACAATAAGCAAAAATAAATCTTTCCTCTTTATAAGTTGATTATCTCAGATATTTTGCTGCAGCAATGGAAAGCTAACTTATATAGTCAATATCATGGGCAAATAATGAAAATAACTGAATATGACATGGAAAATGAATGTGTCAAGGACAGTTAGGGATGTCTTTTAAATTAACATTTTAATTGAAACAATAATTGTATGTATTTATGGGGTATGACCTTGCATCTCAATCCATGTATACAGTGTCTGATGATCGGATCAGGGTAACTGGCATATCTATCACCTCAGATATATATCATTTCTTTGTGTTGGGGACACTCAAAATCCTCTCTAGTAGCTATTTTGAAATATTCAACTAATTGCTGCCAACTGTAGTTATTCCGCTGTGCTATAGAACATTGGAAGTTATTCCTCTTATCCCACCCCTGGATCCATTAATCATGCTCTCACCATCCCTCCTTCCCTAGCACCCTTCCCAAGCTCTGGCCATATTTCCTAACTTTCAACAATGTACATTTGCTGCTTTTGTTTTAATGAAAAGTTTCTTTAATTAAAAAAATACTCCAAACAGGGCATAAAATAAAATATGGAGTTTCATTTTTCTACAACTGATCATTATATAAGAAAATAACCTATATGTCCTTGATGCTAGGAGCACCTGGGATGGTGATGCTGGACGCAAAGAGAAGCTGCTATCCTGGTATGTTCCTCAGCTCTGCAGAGGCCACAACTACAGTGACAACGATAAAAGTCTGGTTTTATGGGTTTTTGTTGTTTTTACCTTTAACTTTTCCCAAAAAACACATAAGATTTACTGATCACATAAACACGATGAAAATGATAAGAATCCTGATGAGCAAACAGTAAGAGGCCAGGAGGTGAAGGCAGGGGACTGGAGATACTGTGCAGAAAGGGCCTCAGGGACCCTCCCACAGCTTCGGCTGACCTGGGGGGGAGGGCAAGATGGTATGGAGAGTTCAAAGAGCAATATATAAAGGAGGATCAAGTGCACTACAAGATGACAAGGGGAACCAGCAAAGGAAGCAGAAATAATCATACCATTAAAAGTGAGCAGGGTAAAGAGGTGTCAAGAAGGCAGAGTCGGTGGCTTGATTTTAATCTACCTGCCCTGTTCTGATTCTGCACTAGCGGGGCTTTCTAATAAATGCACATATTGCTTTGATAACACTAAAACCTTTAATAAGGTGCTGCCATAACGGCAAATGAATATCCATTCACTCATTTCACCTTTCTGTTAAGGAAGTGCCGATTTGGTGTTCCTGGCACTGGTGAGGAGTAAGGCAAACCCCTCCTTCTCTGTGGGGCTCTGAGACTCGGGAGATATGCCTTACAAGGAAATCCACAATTACGAAGTGGGAAAAGGGCTGCTGCGAGGGGAAGTCCAGATGCTATGGAGCAGAACCACAGGGACCCAAGCTTGGTAGGAGATGGTCCCAGTACAGAGGCCTGTAATGCAGAGACTTAAAAGAGCCTGGAGAGAGGCCAAAGGTTCTAGGTGTGTCCCCTCACCTTTGCTAAAGGTGACCCACCTTCTCCAAGATCCCTTGTAATCACCTTTCCTTCTCCCAAAAGGGGACATTCAAGCACCATCAAGATCAGAAAAGCCCGAGTGACAAACCCCTCCCCTCTGGCCAGAGGGTACCCTGTCCATTCTCCTCAGTCAACCAGAGAGCCCAGGAGCTGGCCTCGGGCAGATGAGGACAGCAGGGCAGACAAGGGGCTCTGTGAGATGTGGACAGGGCGGCTCCCCCACCTCCATCACAGCCAGCCAGCCCCCAGGGACTTCACAGAAGCAGCCACTGACTCACACTGTCTCCAATGACGCCACACAGATGGCTCAGACAGCCATTTGTCACTGCAAAATGAGAAAGGCATTTTGCAGCATGCCACTGCCTCCCAAAGACTGTAAAACCTTCTAGGTCAGGCGGAAAAACAGACACACAGGCCCAGAGGGATGCCCTTTCCTGAGGAGGCAGACCCACAGCCTGGCAGAGTGCTCTCCGTCATCAGAACGCAGCCTGATTCTAGGGCAGGGTGCTAGCTGCTGTCCCACCTGGGAATCAGAATCCTTGTTCCTGTTCCCTAGAGCGGGAGGGTACAGATAGGCATATAGGACTCAAATGTATGGATTCAAATGAGCAGCTTGGGTTCTTAAGATCCAAATCCAATTACAGGATAACCTCACTGCCACCCTGTACAGGGAGAGGACCTTTATCAAAGACAGTGATGGCTAAAGTGACAACATGGATGGAACCAGGCCCAGGCCATGCCCACTCTGGCCCTCTGGCCCTCTACTTGGCTGGATGGTGGGCCCATCCCTCTAACCACCACTCCTGCCAACACTGCCCTCTCCTGGGCCCAACCAGCCCGCTCCATGCCTGCTCTAGGGCTGCAGAGCCATGGCTGCCAGGAAGGTGCACGGCTGGACAGACAGCCCTCAAGCTCCCAGGCACCCACCACACCTGACTCCCACATGGCCCCCAGCTACACAGCATGCAGGAAGCCTGCTCTCAACTCCTCTACCTTCTCTACTCCTCCAGCCCCTCTCCATGCACAGGCTCCTGCTCAGGAGATGATGGACCCTGCCTCCACTCCACCTTGAACTAAGGACTTTCCGCCTCTCCACAAATCCTCTCCTTCCCCTTGTGAGGGAAGTGAGGCCTCCTCATGAGACAGAGACAGGTAGGCAGGCAGGCGGAGGCACAGGTGCACGCGCACACACACACACACACACACACACACACACACACACGCATGTGCACACCCGTTCCCTCCCTCCCCACTTCTCCTTCTCCCAGCCCCACCACCACCTGCCCCTCTTAACTAGCAGCTCCATTGAAAACCCCTCCCCTCCTGGCTCCTGGCTCCCGCTCCTGGCTCCTGTCTCCCCCTCCTCCTGACAAGCCTTTCTCATTTCCCACCTCGCCTCCTTCCCTCCCCTCTTCAGCCCCAGCCACTCTGCCAGCCCTCCTCTCACCCCCGCCCAGATCACAGGACTCCCAGATGCCCACTTGGCCTGTTCTCCCCCTCCCTCTGCACTTTGCCTTCCGCACCTGCTCCTCAAGGCTTGGAGCTTCCCTGGTACTTGGAGCCCTGCATGAGACAACTTGCACTGTGTCCCAGCTCCATGATTATCCTACTGCTGAACGGCCATGGACGTCATCCCAGACGCCTCCCTCTGGCCCACCCATGGCTCCCCACATCTGACCCAGGACCAAGGGCTGCCATTCTCCCTGCACATCCTCCCTTTCTCTTTACCTGGACCTCACTCTGACCACCTCTGGCCCTGCCTGCTCCCAGACAGCATCTGGGGATGCTGAGGAAATGCAAATCTTCTCGAGCTTTCTCTTGCTGACAATCTTTCAGTGGCCTCTAGGTGTCCTCAGGATGAAGGTAAAGCTCCACGCCATGACTCCTGAGGCCTCCAGGCCCTCCTTCTGCTCCCCAACACTCGCCACTGCTCTGTCTCCAGCCTCCTCCCTCCTCTGCCTGGACCTTGCTCTTGCCCTTTCATCTAAGTTGCCTCCAGCTCCCCCTGGAAATACTCCTTTCCCAAGGAGGGGAGGGTCTCCTCCATCCCTGACCGTAGGCTAAATCCCTTCTCTGGGCTCCCTGGGCAGTCTATAGGAATCCTCAGAAAGCACTCACACTTCTAATTTCTTTAAAAGTCTCTTCCAAAAGGCTAAAGCCCCTAAGGGCAAGGTCCCACAGTGCCAGAACATGGTAGCCCAGAGCAGGCGTACAGAAACAGGCTCACCACACTATACAGATTTTGCACCCCAGCTGGAAACTCTCCAACAAGGAGAGTTAATGGCCTCAGTTAAAATTAAAAACAGATTTCCTCCTCTGCCCCACCCCAGTGGAGTTCATCAGGTCAGGTGGAATCCTGCACAGCTCCCAGGCCAGCATCAGCTCCCAGGCCAGGCAGCATAGGTACAGCCTCCGGGGGCCTCTGCAGCCCAAACTCTCACCACAAAGGCAAGAAGAGGCAGCAGGGGACTTGAATGAGCCCCCGGGAGCCCACACTCCCAGGCTCCCCACTGCCTCCTTCCATCCTCCTGGAGATGAGAGGACGGCATATCGCCAGCCCAAGGAGAAAGAAGCCTTGACCCACACCACACCTGATCCTGAGCACAATGATGTGTTTTCAGCCTCTGAGGTGGAGTCCTGCTTTCTTTTGTGATTTTACTTTGGGAAAGGTGACACACTAGGCCTCTGGCTGTTTTACCCAGGACTTTCTCCCCCACGCCCTTGGGTCTCCTTTTAAAAAGAAAAAGAATTCAAATAGAACCCAGGCAAATAATTCCACAAAGGCAGTTCTCTGGTAAAACTGGCCCGGCTGTTCTTTGGGCTGGCCCAACTTAATCCCAGCTCAAACAGACGTCTGTGTGTGCTGGCTTAACCAATTATCCATCGGGTGCTCTGGGCCTGCAGTCTCGCCCAGGCGCCAGGGAGAGAGGAACCATTCCTGGCCCAGTTATCTCTAAGACACAAGTCCCAGACACTGTTTTTAAGATTGCTGCAGAAAATAAGACTGCCCAGCACACTGCCTGGTTTTGATCCATCTGATGAAGCTAATTCTGCCACTCCTGAGTAAACAGAACTGAGAAAGGAGGATTCCCAGTTCTGTAGACCCACCATCCCTGAGAGAGGGATGCTGTCCCAGCATTGTGTGTCCACAGAGGTGAGGAGTGGCTGTTGGAAATACAAGGATTCATAAGGCTGATATCCCCATGAGAAGACCAGGGCACCTCCTCCAGGATACAGTAGAGGACCACAGCTCAGGACAGGACAACACAGATGTCCCATAAGAAGCTGAGGAAGAAGGCAGCTGAGGCTTTCCAGATAGGAAGGAGGTGCCTGGTATAGGCTGGGAGCCAGGGGCACCCCTGGGCTTCATGCCAAATCATGGGTTCATGGCCATGCCTGTGAGCATCATTGCACTCAAACAGAAAGATGGCCACCTCCACACAGGGAGGTTGAGAGAGTGAAGGCTCCTGCCTCACCCTGTGCCCAGAGTTTCCTGCTACTGGGTAGAAATGACAAAAACTGCATTAGGCAGAGATTTATTTGCACAATCTTTTTGGCCCTTAAATATTCACAGGTCACAAAACTGCCTCTGGGCATTAAACCCAGGATTAAGACATCAATTAAGTGAGGTCTGATTGCTCCACTGATTAACACAGTAGTGAGACAGGATAAAGTATTTCTAAAATCACTCTCTGCGCATCAAAGTGCCACCGTGCTGAACTAAACCCATTTGAAGGACCTGGAAATTCCATCTCTCCTGGAAGACAAATGTGCACAGCATGGTTCTGTGGAATCCAGGTGGGCAAGAGTTCAATACCACAGGACTCCCCCTGCCCCCTCCCACTCCCAGGCAGCAACCATCCCTTCCACATCCCAAGATGGAGCCATACAAAGAAGAAAATCTCAGAACAATAGGAGGGACAGAAAAGAAATGGGTCGGGTGGAATTACACCAACCTTTCAGAAGGCTCAATCAATAATTCTCTCAAGAAACTAGAGCCAAGCTCAACCCCGCCGAGCACAGCATACCTGAGACCTGGCCCAGGACAAGCCAGTGTGGATGGGAGGTTCACTCCACACCTAGATTATCTATCCCACATCTTGATGTTCCCACATCCCATCTCCTGTCTTCTGGTTCATGATAACTCATTCTCCCTCTGCCCTGGGAATCCCAATTTCCATTTGACTTTGTCATCAAATGGAAGGTTAAATGCCTACTTATTAGGAGACAAAGATGAGTAACTCTACTAGAAAACCTTTCATATGTGCACCAAGAATGTAGGTCATCATCTACTTTTCTAACTTGGGACTTGTTACTCAGAATGTAGGGTCCTGGGGCACTTTGCCCCTAAGCCGTTCGAGGCTTACCATCTCTTGTGTTCACAGAAGGCAGGGGAGCAGAAATAGATCTGTTACCCACGGCCTGTTTAATGCATGCAGGACACTTTCACTCAGTGTAATTAACAGTTCTAAAACCGGCGTATGACTCAATTGAACAGTCGCAGTTAAAACCCAAGAAGGCACAAGGCAATTGCTGATACGCTTGCTCTTCTGTGACACTTCCAGAGGTACTTAGCCAGAACCCAAAGCACTGAGCTATTAGACGGTATGAAGGTCTCTCCTTTTATTTCCTACCCTACCTTCAGATCAATTTCATCATCTGCAAAACTGCAAAGTAGAACCACAGCCTAAATTATGGAAGTGAGATGCCTGCTCTTATTAAATTTCAACTTTTGACCTACACATTCAAACTGCAATACCCAGCGCAAGAAAAGAAATGATCGGTTATGATCTCATGTTTGTGGGGAAGAGTATGATTATAGAGGAATTTACAGGAAATCAAAAAGGCCCTGCTTGAGAGAATGGAAAACAATAAAACAGTCACACAAAGGAAATGAATGACAACCAAACAAAAATGAGAAAATGTTCTTCTCCAGGCTGGGAGTCTGCTGTTGCCTTCCAGTCAGACAGACTCGGGGAACAACCCAAGCCAGCTTGGAGCTGGGGTACGCAGAAGCTTTGTACACAGCCCCTGTTCTCCAGCCCTGCTACACCCTGGCCTCAGCCCAAAATCCATTCTGCTGGCTCCAAGAACCCCATACTTCCAATATAACCAGGAGTGGACAGGGAGAAAGGCTGGAATTCTGGCAGGTCCTAGCTCTCCTGAGCCTCAAGGGCTGCACAAGATTCTGGAACCAACAGCCTGGACAAGTCCCTAAACTCCCTGTGCCTCAGTTTCCTCATCTGTAGCATGGGAGTAACTAAGAACCTACCTACTACACCAAATGAATCAGGTGGCACGTCCAGTGCTCAGTACAGTCCCTTGAACACAGGGAGCCTCAGCAGTCAGCATTTGGCTTATGCTCTCATTCAATCCTTGTTCCATCCACCTCCTTTGCAGGTGAGCAGTGGAGGCTGGGTGCGTCTCCGCATCCTCACGGTGGGCTAGGTGTTATTACACCTCCACTTTTCAGATAAAGTAGCTAAGCCTTGTAAAAAGTTAAGTAAATTCTGAGGGTCACATGCTGGGGTTAGAACTCAGGTGTCTGGGCTGACAGTTTCCCCCCAAACAGGTTCCCTCTATAGACAGAGAGGGTGCTGAGAGCATTCAAGACCCAGGAGCCCAGATGCAACATCATGGAAAGCCCACCCTCCCCAGGAAATGAAGGACCTGCCCAGCATTCTACCCCGAACCCTTCCTCATTTACAGGGCAAGGGCGATGTTCGGGCTGCAACAGATCCACGGAGAGCCGCTGCATCACTGCAGAGGCCAAGGTCTGTGCTATTAAAACACACCCCTGAGGCAGCAAGGACAATGTGACATTTCTGAAATCGTTCTACTGCCATCAAATGCCAAATAAGTCCTTTCCGCTGCTCACTTTAATAAAGTTGAGAGGTATTCTATGAACGCAGATTCCACCTCAGAGCCTTGGAAATGTCACTTGAATTAAAGCAAGCTCGCTCCAAAGTGACAAACTAATGGTGCATCCCTCAGGGAGATGCTGGAGTGCACAATCCCGTCACAGGCTCCAAAGCGCCCCCACTATAATCAAGGGAAAGTCACAGTGAGGCAACATGGATGCACGTGGGCCTGTTCTGCCAAGTTGGAGGATACCGAGAGGCCAGGCACTTGTTACTTTATACAGAAAGAAAAGGTGGCCATGAACTTGAAGGTCACAGCCCCTATCCTCACAGTGTGTGGCTATGACAGAAACCAGGACGGGGCTGCTGAGAGACCTAGGTCAGCCCACCTGGCTTCTCTGGAGGGTCAGTGGACTCAACACATCCCAAGCAAGTCCCAATTGGCCACAGACTCCCCTTCCAGTCATCCCCATTTCAGTGAAGTACGATCCCGCTGCTCAGGGCAAAAACCCAGCCACCTTCGCTCCACCATCACAGCTGGTTCCTCCCAGGAGTCCCCGACGCAGTTGCTTTTTCTCTCACATCTGTCACCACACCCCTTCCATGGCCACCTGGGTCCCTGCAACAGCCTCCTCACAGGCAACCTGTTCCCACTCCTCCCCCACAGCTGAGTCTCCAGTCAGAGGCCAGAATTGTCTTTGGAAAGGCAAACCTGATACCACACTCTCCTGCTTCAACCCTTCAGGGGTTTCCTGTGTTTCCCATTTCTCTCAAGACAGAGTCAAAACTGGCACCAAGACTGGCCTAGTCACAGCTCACCTCTCTGACCACCCTTGGGCTGCACCTCCCTGCCCCCATGGCCACACAAGGCAACTACCCTTTCTCTGGTTCCCTGAGCTATTGTCTCCTTGGCCTGGATCACTCTCTCCCTCTCCAGTAGCCAATTTCTGTTAATCCTTGGGTCACGGTGTTGGTCCCAAGCTCCAAGCTTAGGTGAATTACATCTTTCAATTAGATTTGGGAAGATCAGAAGCGAAAAGTCTACATATCTCACCAGTGAGTGACAAGGTGGCAAAGGCCCTGCCTCACCTCTCTTCTACATTTACAGTAAGTCCAGTCACACAGCAGATAAAGAATGCCTTGCTGCTATTGCAGAACACCTTGATGGCGTAGGAAGAAAATCAGTGGCAATCAGATTGGAGGGTCACTGCCAGGGCCCACAAAGGCCATGCCCAACCTGAGAGGGCTTGACCTCCAGGCACCTAACAAAAATCAGGTGTGCTCCAGCTAAGGGCTGCCTAGGGAAGAAAGAAGCCACACACACACACAAAAAAAAAAAAAAAAAAAAAAAAAAAAAAACACGTATAATGGAATGACACATCTGTCAGGACACCTGTGCAACAGGAGGAAAACATGTTTACCTTTCTGGCATGACATTGTGTGTGACATTCACTTCTGTACTCTGCACTACCTGCCTTCGCTCTGAGCTGTGTATGTCTGGCTTATGATGGAAGAATTCTGAAAACACTGGCATGCCTAAGGGACTGGGTTCATCCTCAGAAAACAAACACACACACACGCACACACACACACACACCAAAAAATAGAAGAAATGTTAAGTGAAATTTAATTGATATTCAAGTGACTCATGCCCTTTTGAAAAAAACCAACCAACCACCACCACCACCAACAACAACAACCCAAAAGAAAAAAGAAAAAACAGAAAAGGCTAAAGGAGGAAGTTCTAGGGACCAGCTTTCTGAGTTGGGTGGGTAGAAACAACAGGGTCTCCTGTCTCCTTGAGCGGAGCATAACAAGAAGCCAAGTTTCCCACAACCATACTTACCACTCAACGATCTCTGGGTGAAGAATGGTGTTGTTGACATTGAACCTACAGAAGAAAAATAAACAAAGCCCATTTGGTCAGTAGTCTAACACTGAGAAGTACCTCATTTAATACACACACCATGACCAAGAGAGGGCCCCAATGAACTTCAAGACTTCTTGGCCTGCAAAAGACCTGCCGTTCAATTCCTACAGCAGACCCAGAAGCCCAGGATGTATCCCCCAAGTGCAGCTTCCCCTCCACCCCCACAATGCAGATACCAGAGCTTCTGTCAAGCAGCCAACATATTGGAAGCATCAGAAAGAAAATAGAGAGAATATTTGAAAAAATAATGGCTGAAAACTTCACCAACTTGACTAAAAAAATAAAATAAAAACATTAACCTACATACACATCCATAAAGCTCAATGACCTCTAAGTTAGATAAATTCAAAGATATCCACTCCTGAACACATCATATTCAAACTGTGAAAACACAAAGAATACAGATGGACCCCAACTCATAAGAGTTCAACTTAGAATTTTTCGACTTATCAGGACGTAACAAGGATTCAACTTAACTTTTTTTTTTTTTTTTTTTTTACTTTACAAAGGGTTTATTGGCATATCACCTCAATGTAAGGTGAGGAACACCTGTATCTTAAAAGCAGCCAGAGAAAAATAATTCATCACATACACGGGATCCTCAATAAGATTAATGGCTAATTTCTCATCAGAAACTATGGAGAGCAGAAGGCAGTGGGATAATGCATTCAAAGTGCTGAAAGAAAAAAACATTGCCAACTAAGAATTCTACATCTAGCAAGACTCTGCTTCAAATCTAAAAAATTAAAACATCTCACATAACAAAAACCAAGAGAATTCATCACTAGCAGACCTACCCTGTGAGAAACAGTGAAAAGAATCCTTCTCACTGCAAAGAAAGGGCACCAGAGAATAACTTGAATTCAAATGAAGAAAAGAAGGACACTGATAAAGGTGACCATACAGGCAAACACAGAGACAGGACAAATGTATTTTTCTGAGTCCTTTTTTCCTCCCATCTGACTTAAGAGAAAACTGCTAAAAATAGTAATTGTTGATACGCACAAAATACACAAAGATGCAATTTACATGTAATAACAGCAGAAAGGAGGGGGAGGAAATGGAAATCTATAGGGGCAAAGTTTTTGTATACTACTGAAATTAAGTTGCTTTTAATGTAAACTAAATTTTTACGTTTAAAGTTTCAATTGTTATCTCTAGAGCAATCACTAAGAAAATAACTAAAACATACAGAAAATAAGAAAATCAAAATTGATTAAAATATATATATATATGCTGGGTGTTTGCTTAGTAAGTTCAAAGCCCTGGGTTCAACCCCCAGAACCACAAAAACAAAAACAAAAAAGGAAGAAAAAAAAATCAAACACAAAAGAAGGCAATGGGGTCCCTGGTCCCCTACTCCTCACTCTCTTTTATGTTGGCCATGAGATGGGTGGTACTGCTCTGCCACATGCTCCCACTGTGATGTGCAGACCCAAAAGCAGAGGGGCCAATCAATCATGCACAGGAGCATCTAAAACTCTGAGCCAAAATAAACCTCTATTTGCAAGTTGATCATCCCAGGTATTTTGTAAAAGAGACAGAAATCTAACAGAGACTAGCATATAGATAAACATAATAAAATTGTAGGTCCTAAAATAAATTCATCCATTAATGGTAAAGTGACCTTTTTATTGTGATAAAACACATAAAAATTGTCACTTTAACTTTTTTAAGTATATAGTTCAGTGGCATTGTCATATTGTTGAACAATCATAACCACTATACATCTCCATAACTGTCCAGCATCCCATTCCAAAACTCTGCATCCAGTAAGCAGTAATACCCCCATTTCTCTTTTCCCCCCAGTGCTAGTAACCGCAGTTCTATTTTTTGTCTCCACGAATTTGGCTACTTTAGTAACCTCATATATGTAGAATTATACAATATTTATCCCTGGCAAGTTGGATTCTGACAATCCAATAAATGTGAAGACAATCTTTTCAACAAGTGATGCTGAAACAACTGGATATCCAAATGAAAAAGAATTAAGTTGGGTCCCTACCTAACACCTCATAAAAAAAATTTACCACACTGAATCAAAGACCTAAATGTAAGAACTAAAACTATACAATTCCTAGAAGAAAACATGGGTTTAAATTTTTATGGCCTTGAACTAGATTTCCTAGATATGATACCTAAAGCATAAGAAGCCAAAGAAAAATAGATACTGAACTTCATCAAAATTAAAATTTTTGTGTATCAAAGATACTATCAAGAAACTGAAACGACAACCTACACAATGGTTGAAAAATTTTGTGAGTCATCAAGAGCTGCTACCCAGAATAAAGAATAAAGAGTTTTGAAAACGATTTAAAAAAAAAAAAAAAAAAAAGCACCTTAATAAGACATGGGTAAAGGAGCTGGGTGGTGCACACCTGTAATCCCAGCAGCTCAGGAGGCTGAGACAGGAGGATTGCAAGTTCAAAGCCAGCCTCAGCAAAAAAAAAAAAAAAAAAGTGATGTGCTAAGCAACTCAGTGAGACCCTGTCTATAAATAAAATACAAAATAGGGCTGGGGATATGGCTCAGTGGTTGAGTGCCTCTGAGTTCAATCCCAGTATCCAAAAAAGAAAGAAATGGGTGAAGGGTCTGATTAGAAATTTTTCCAAAGAAGATATACAAATTGCCAAACAGCACAAGCAAAGATGCTCATCATCAATCTTCAAGAAAATGCAAATAAAAACCACAAGATATTACTTTATGGCCATCTGCATGGTTATAATAAAACAGACAATAACAAGTACTGATGAGCATGTAGAGAAACTAGTGCCCTCATACGTTGCTGCTGGGAATATAAATTGGTCCAGTTGCTCTGAAAAATTATTTGGAAATTCCTCAAAAAGTTAAAGGGAGAGATCCAACATGGCGGCCGGCGAGGAAGCAGCACTTTCAATATCTCCACATTAACGGGATCAGAAACACCCATTAAAACAGCTACATTCTACCTACTGAGGATCTTCTAGCAAAATTCCGTTGAAAGGAGACCTGCCGAGAATTAGTAAGTTTATTAGACGTGACAGTTTGCCCCAGACAAGTGAAACTTGACCGGCAGCGCGGGCTCAGAGTCCAATCCCGCGGCCACCGGCCGCTTCTGCAAGCGGCAGGCGGCCCAGAGCAGCGCGGCAGAAGGGTCCCCGCCCGGCCAGCAGACAGCTCCCGCCATCCCGGCTACCCTAGCGGCCCTGCTCTCGCTCGGCGAACAGCCACCCCGCCTGCCTGGTTCTTAGCCACGCGGCTGCAGTCACCCGGCTTTACAAGCGGCCCCCGGCGGCCCTGCTGGGCGAGAAGGGTCCCCGCCCGGCCGGCAGACAGCTCCCGCCATTCCGCTCTTGTTCTGCAAATAGCCACCCCGTCCGCCTGGTTCTTAGCCACGAGGCTGCAGCCGCCCGGCTTTACAAGCGCCCCCGGCAGCCCTGCTCGTCGAGAAGGGTCCCTGCCTGGCCGACAGACAGTTTCCGCCATCCCGGCTACCCTGGCGGCCCCGCTCTTGCCCTGCAAACAGCCACCCCGCCCGCCTGGGTCTTAGCCACGTGGCTGCAGCCACCCGGCTTTACAAGCGCCCCAGCGGCCCTGCTCAGCGAGAAGGGTCCCCGCCCAGCTGGCAGACAGCTCCCGCCATTCCGCTCTTGCTCTGCAAACAGCCACCCCGCCCGCCTGGTTCTTAGCCACGAGGCTGCAGCCGCCCGGCTTTACAAGCGCCCCCGGCGGCCCTGCTCGGTGAGAAGGGTCCCTGCCCGGCCGACAGACAGTTTCCGCCATCCCGGCTACCCTGGCGGCCCCGCTCTTGCCCTGCAAACAGCCACCCCGCCCGCCTGGGTCTTAGCCACGCGGCTGCAGCCGCCCGGCTTTACAAGCTCCCCCGGCGGCCCTGCTCGGCGAGAAGGGTCCCCGCCAGGCCGGCAGACAGCTCCAGCCATCCCGCTCTTGCTCTGCAAACAGCCACCCCGCCCGCCTGGTTCTTAGCCACGAGGCTGCAGCCGCCCGGCTTTACAAGCGCCCCCGGCGGCCCTGCTCGTCGAGAAGGGTCCCTGCCCGGCCGACAGACAGTTTCCGCCATCCCGGCTACCCTGGCGGCCCCGCTCTTGCCCTGCAAACAGCCACCCCGCCCGCCTGGGTCTTAGCCACACGGCTGCAGCCACCCGGCTTTACAAGCGCCCCCGGCGGCCCTGCTGGGCGAGAAAAGTCCCCGCCAGGCCGGCAGACAGCTCCAGCCATCCCGCTCTTGCTCTGCAAACAGCCACCCCGCCCGCCTGGTTCTTAGCCACGAGGCTGCAGCCGCCCGGCTTTACAAGCGCCCCCGGCGGCCCTGCTCATCGAGAAGGGTCCCTGCCCGGCCAGCAGACAGCTCCCACCATCCCGGCACTCCTGGCGGCCCGCCCGCTCTGCGAAGGGTCACCCCGCCCGGCTCTTAGCCACGCGGGCGCCGTCTGCCTGGCTCTGTGGGCGCCCCCGGCGGCCCAGCGCAGCCAGAAGGGTCCCCGCCTGGCCCGACAGAAGGCCCGTGCCCTTCCGGCTCTGCTAACGGCCCTGCCCACCCGGGAAAGGGCTCCCCCCCTTGAGAGGACGGGAAGGAAATCTAACCAAGCTTCTATGAATTAGCGAACTGGGATCTAAAACCAGAGATTGTGTCAGACAAGAGACAAGCCAGTTCCACCTCTCCCTTCGGTCACTCCTGCAAGGAGCCAGGGGCCCGCCATAGCAGAGAGGGGAAGTCACCAAAGATCGGCCAAAGAGATTCCTTCACAGCGGATTCTAAATTAGCAGGAGCGGCGCGGGAGCCGAGGCGGCGCTGACGCAGGAGCTGGCCGGAGCCGCGCGGCGCGGGTCTCCCAGCTACCGCTCCCACCAGTGCTGACAACTGAGGTCTCTTGCACCAGATACGGGGGCGTGGCTACCAGAAGGTAAGCAAATTTGCTGGGGGTTCTCAGCCCCAAGCTCTACAAACTTAGGGCCTGAGGGAGGCAAACAAGGAGAGTGTGCCCAGGCACTAATGAAACAGCTGCTCCACGCGTGTGCAAGGTAGGCGGAACTGTGACCACCGACAAAACAGGCCCAGTGGACCGCCAGACACATCGCTCCAGTTGGGGGAGGGGCAGAGCCGCTGGGCGCCTGCAAGGTAGGCGGACCCACTACCCACCAGCAGAACAGGCACAGCAATACACAGAGCGGCAGAGCCACCCCCCGAGCCTACAAGGTAGGCAGACCTGCGACCCACCGGCAGGTCAGGCCCAAAAACCTGAGGAAAAAAACAGGCTGAACTGTGACCACCAACAGAACAGGCCCAGCGGCCGGCCAGACACATCGCCCCGCCCCGGTTGGGGGAGGGGCAGAGCCACCGGGCGCCTGCAAGGTAGGCAGACCTGCGACTCACCAGCAGATCAGGCCCAGTGACCCGCGGAACGGCAGAGCCACCCCCGCGCCTGCAAGGTAGGTGCACTTGCCACCCACCGGCAGGTCAGGCCCAGCAACTCTCGAAGGGACACAGCTGCTCCACGCACGTGCAAGGTAGGCGGAACCGTGACCACCGACAAAACAGGCCCAGTGGCCCGCCAGATACATCGCCCTGGTCGGGGGAGGGGCAGAGCCGCCACCAGTGCCTTTTAGGTAGACAGACCTGCAACCGACAGACAGAACAGGCCTAGTGGCCAGCGGAGGGGCAAAGCCGCTGCTCACGCCTGCAAGGTAGGCGGACCTGTGACCACCGAAAGAACAGGCCCATCGAAAGTACAGGTACAGCGGCCTCCTGGCGTGGTAGGCACATTGCCTCAATTGGAGGAGGGGCAGAGCCACCGCCAAAGCCTGCGAGGGAGACTTTGCAGCTATACAAGAGCAATATAAATATATAGGGGGAAAAATCAATAACACAACAGTTTCACCAAGCAGAAAGAAACGCGATCAGTATGAAAAGACAAGGAAAGAAAGGACCACAAGCAATGCAGGTCAACTCAACTTTAGAAGAGGTAATATCTGCAGCAGATGGAATGTCAGATAAAGAATTCAGGATATACATGCTTCAGATGATCTGGAGTCTCAAGGAAGACATTAGACAGCAAAATCAGACAATGAAAGACCACTTCGACCACTTTGACAATCAATTACATAAACAAATCCAAGAAGCTAAAGATCAATTATACAGGGAGATAGAGGTTATAAAAAACAAACAAACAGAAATCCTGGAAATGCAGGAAACAATAAACCAACTTAAAAACTCAATTGAGAATACTACCAGCAGAGTAGAACACTTAGAAGATAGAACATCAGACAATGAAGACAAAGTATTTCAACTGGAGAAGAACATAGACAGCTCAGCAAAGCTGTTAAGAAACCATGAGCAGAACATTCAAGAAATATGGGATAACATAAAGAGACCCAACTTAAGAGTCATGGGGATACAGGAAGGTATTGAGGTCCAAACCAAAGGAATGAGCAATCTATTCAACGAAATAATACGAGAAAACTTCCCAGACTTGAAGAATGAGACAGAATCCCAAATCCTAGAAGCCTACAGGACACCGAATGTGCAAAATCATAAGAGATCCACACCTAGACACATTATAATGAAGATGCCCAACATACAGAATAAGGAGAGAATTTTAAAAGCTACAAGAGAAAGGAAGCAGATTACATTTAGGGGTAAACCAATCAGGATAACAGCTGATCTTTCAACACAGACTCTGAAAGCTAGAAGATCCTGGAATAACATATTTCAAACACTGAAAGAAAATGGGTTCCAACCAAGAATTGTGTATCCCGCGAAATTAAGCTTCAGGATGGAAGATGAAATTAAAACCTTCCATGATAAACAAAAGTTAAAAGAATTTGCAGCTAGAAAACCATCTCTTCAAAACATCCTCGGCAAAATATTACAGGAAGAGGAAATGGAAAATATCAATGAAAACCAACAGCGGGAGGTAGTACAGTAAAGGTGGGGGGGAATAATCAAAGAGGAAAACAAACCATGTTTAGTAACATAAATAAACAAATATGGCTGGAAGAACAACCCATATCTCAATAATAACTCTGAATGTTAATGGCTTAAACTCACCAATTAAGAGACACAGGCTAGCAGAATGGATCACTAAACAAGACCCAACAATATGCTGCCTTCAGGAGACGCATTTGATAGGAAAAGACATACATAGACTGAAGGTGAAAGGTTGGGAAAAATCATATCACTCATATGGACTTCGGAAACAAGCAGGAGTGTCCATACTCATATCAAATAAAATAGATTTCAAGCCAAAGTTAATCAAAAGGGATGAAGAGGGACACTACATACTTCTCAAGGGAACCATACACCAACAAGACATAACAATCATAAATATATATGCCCCAAACAATGGTGCAGCTATGTTCATCAAACAAACTCTTCTCAAGTTCAAGAGTCTAATAGACCACCATACAAGAATCATGGGAGACTTCAACACACCTCTCTCACCACTGGACAGATCTTCCAAACAAAAGTTGAATAAGGAAACTATAGAGCTCAATAACACAATTAATAACCTAGACTTAATTGACATATATAGAATATACCACCCAACATCAAGCAGTTACACTTTTTTCTCAGCAGCACATGGATCCTTCTCAAAAATAGATCATATATTATGTCACAGGGCAACTCTTAGACAATATAAAGGAGTAGAGATAATACCATGCATCTTATCTGATCATAACGGAATGAAATTGAAAATTAACGATAAAAGAAGTAAGGAAAAATCATGCATCACTTGGAGAATGAACAATAGGTTACTGAATGATCAATGGGTTATAGAAGACATCAAGGAGGAAATTAAAAAATTCTTAGAGATAAATGAAAACACAGACACAACATATCGGAATCTATGGGACACATTGAAAGCAGTTCTAAGAGGAAAATTTATTGCTTGGAGTTCATTCCTTAAAAAAAGAAAAAACCAACAAATAAATGATCTAATACTTCAACTCAAAATCCTAGAAAAAGAAGAGCAAAACAACAGCAAAAGAAGTAGAAGACAAGAAATAATTAAAATCAGAGCTGAAATTAATGAAATCGAAACGAAAGAAACAATTGAAAAAATTAACAAAACTAAAAGTTGGTTCTTTGAAAAAATAAATAAAATCGACAGACCCTTAGCCACGCTAACAAAGAGAAGAAGAGAGAGAACTCAAATTACCAGCATACGGGATGAAAAAGGCAATATCACAACAGACACTTCAGAAATACAGAAGATTATCAGAAATTATTTTGAATCCTTATACTCCAATAAAATAGAAGATAGTGAAGGCATCGATAAATTTCTTAAGTCATATGATTGGCCCAGATTGAGTCAGGAAGATATTGACAACCTAAACAGACCAATATCAATTGAGGAAATAGAAGATACCATCAAAAGACTACCAACTAAGAAAAGCCCAGGACCGGATGGGTATACAACAGAGTTTTTCAAAACCTTTAAAGAGGAACTAATACCAATACTTTTCAAGCTATTTCAGGAAATAGAAAAAGAGGGAGAACTTCCAAATTCATTCTATGAGGCCAACATCACCCTGATTCCTAAACCAGACAAAGACACTTCAAAGAAAGAAAACTACAGACCAATATCTCTAATGAACCTAGATGCAAAAATCCTCAATAAACTTCTGGCGAACCGGATACAAAAACATATCAAAAAAATTGTGCACCATGATCAGGTAGGATTTATCCCTGGGATGCAAGGTTGGTTCAATATACGGAAATCAATAAATGTTATTCACCACATCAACAGGCTTAAAAATAAGAACCATATGGTCATCTCGATAGATGCCGAAAAAGCATTCGACAAAGTACAGCATCCCTTTATGTTCAAAACTCTAGAAAAACTAGGGATAACAGGAACATACCTCAACATTGTAAAAGCAATCTATGCTAAGCCTCAGGCTAGCATCATTCTGAATGGAGAAAAACTGAAGGCATTCCCTCTAAAATCTGGAACAAGACAGGGATGCCCTCTCTCACCACTTCTGTTCAACATAGTTCTCGAATCACTGGCCAGAGCAATTAGACAGACGAAAGAAATTCAAGGCATAAAAATAGGAAAAGAAGAACTCAAATTATCACTATTTGCAGATGACATGATTCTATACCTAGCAGACCCAAAAGGGTCTACAAAGAAACTATTAGAGCTAATAAATGAATTCAGCAAAGTGGCAGGCTATAAAATCAACACGCATAAATCAAAGGCATTCCTGTATATCAGCGACAAATCCTCTGAAATGGAAATGAGGACAACCACCCCATTCACAATATCCTCAAAGAAAATAAAATACTTGGGAATCA
The DNA here is from genome assembly GCF_048772815.1 of Callospermophilus lateralis. Lineage (NCBI taxonomy): Eukaryota > Metazoa > Chordata > Mammalia > Rodentia > Sciuridae > Callospermophilus > Callospermophilus lateralis. The sequence goes on along the minus strand of NC_135322.1, from coordinate 19,039,257 downwards.
ACCTAACAAAAGAGGTGAAAGACTTATACAATGAAAACTACAGAACCCTAAAGAGAGAAATAGAAGAAGATCTTAGAAGATGGAAAAATATACCCTGTTCATGGATAGGTAGAAGTAACATCATCAAAATGGCGATATTACCAAAAGTTCTCTATAGGTTTAATGCAATGCCAATCAAAATCCCAAAGGCATTTCTTGTAGAAATAGAGAAAGCAATCATGAAATTCATATGGAAAAATAAAAGACCCAGAATAGCAAAAACAATTCTAAGCAGGAAATGTGAATCAGGCGGTATAGCTATACCAGACTTCAAACTATACTACAGAGCAATAGTAACAAAAACAGCATGGTACTGGTACCAAAACAGGCAGGTGGACCAATGGTACAGAATAGAGGACACAGAAACCAATCCACAAAACTACAACTATCTTATATTTGATAAAGGGGCTAAAAGCATGCAATGGAAGAAGGATAGCATCTTCAACAAATGGTGTTGGGAAAACTGGAAATCCATATGCAACAAAATGAAACTGAATCCCTTTCTCTCGCCATGCACAAAAGTTAACTCAAAGTGGATCAAGGAACTTGATATCAAATCAGAGACATGGCGTCTGATAGAAGAAAAAGTTGGCTATGATCTACATACTGTGGGGTCGGGCTCCAAATTCCTCAATAGGACACCCATAGTACAACAGTTAATAACTAGAATCAACAAATGGGACTTACTCAAACTAAAAAGTTTTTTCTCAGCAAAAGAAACAATAAGAGAGGTAAATAGGGAGCCTACGTCCTGGGAACAAATCTTTACTCCTCACACTTCAGACAGAGCCCTAATATCCAGAATATACAAAGAACTAAAAAAATTAGACAATGAGATAACGAATAACCCAATCAACAAATGGGCCAAGGACCTGAACAGAAATTTCTCAGAGGAGGACATACAATCAATCAACAAGTATATGAAAAAATGCTCACCATCTCTAGCAGTCAGAGAAATGCAAATCAAAACCACCCTAAGATACCATCTCACTCCAGTAAGATTGGCAGCCATTAGGAAGTCAAACAGCAACAAGTGCTGGCGAGGATGTGGGGAAAAGGGTACTCTTGTACATTGCTGGTGGGACTGCAAATTGGTGCGGCCAATTTGGAAAGCAGTATGGAGATTTCTTGGAAAGCTCGGAATGGAACCACCATTTGATCCAGCTATTCCACTACTCGGTCTATTCCCCAAAGACCTAAAAAGAGCACACTATAGGGACACTGCTACATCCATGTTCATAGCAGCACAATTCACAATAGCAAGACTGTGGAACCAACCTAGATGCCCTTCAATAGAGGAATGGATAAAAAAAATGTGGCATTTATACACAATGGAGTATTACTCTGCATTAAGAAATGACAAAATCATAGAATTTGGAGGGAAATGGATGGCATTAGAGCAGATTATGCTAAGTGAAGCTAGCCAATCCCTTAAAAACAAATGCCAAATGTCTTCTTTGATATAAGGAGAGTAACTAAGAACAGAGTAGGGACGAAGAGCATGAGAAGAAGATTAACATTAAACAGGGGTGAGGGGTGGGAGGGAAAGGGAGAGAGAAGGGAAATTGCATGTAAATGGAAGGAGACCCTCAGGGGTATACAAAATTACATACAAGAGGAAGTGAGGGGAAAGGAGGGAAAATATAAGGGGGAGAAATGAATTACAGTAGAGGGGGTAGAGAGAGAAGAGGGGAGGGGAGGGGGGAGGGGGGATAGTAGAGGATAGGAAAGGCACAGAATACAACAGACTCCAGAATGGCAATATGTAAATCAATGGTTGTGCAACTGAAGTGATTCTGCAATCTGTATATGGGGTAAAAATGGGAGCTCATATCCCACTTGAATCAAAGTGTGAAATATGATATATCAAGAACTATGTAATGTTTTGAACAACCTACAATAAAAATTAATTAAAAAAAAAATTAAAAAAAAAAAAAAAAAAAAGTTAAAGGGCTACCACATGACCCCATAATTCTACTTCTGGAGAATTGAAAAACATGTTCACACAAAAACTTTTACATCTATATTCACAGTGGCAATATTCATAATGGCCAAACGGTGGGCACAACTCAAGTGTTTATCACCTAATGAATGGACAAAGAAGATGTGGCAAATATTCATTAAAAAAAATTTTTTTAGCCACAAAAATAAGCAAAGTATGGATTCATGCGATAATATGGATAAAGTTTGATATTTTCCAGGTGAAAGAAGCCAGACACAAAATACTACATACTGAATGATTTCATTTATATCAAATGTCAGAGCAGGTTAATCCATAGAGACTTGGGGTAAAAGGAATGTTGGAGTGAGAGAAATGGAGGAATGAGAACTGTAAATGAGCACAGGGTTTCTTTTTGGGTGATGAAAATGTTCTAAAATTGATTGTGATGATCATTGCACAACTCTGTAAACATACAAAACTCACTTAACTGCACGCTTTAAATGGGTAAGTTGTAAGGTACATGGATTGCATCCCAATTAAAATTTTTTTTTAATTTACTGAACTATTCCAATAGTGAAAGTTATACAATGCAAATTTTACTTAAGTAAAGCTGATTTATAAAAAATTAACAAAGCAGAAAGGAGAAATAGATAAATCCACAAACATGGTTGAGATTGTCACACACCTCTGATGGTAATAAAAACAAGCAGAAAAATCAGGAAAGATATACAAGATATGAGCAATTCAATTAACCAACCAGACTCAATTGGCATGCAGAACACCACTGCCAACAGCTACAGAATCTATGCTCTCTATAAATGTATATCATTTATATACTAATAAATATCATAACAATCATATGCTAGAAGTTGAAACAAATTTCAAAGGGATGAGATATTAAGAATATTCATTGAACACAGAATCAAACTAGAAATCAGTAACAGAAAGGGAAATATATAATCCCAAGTTGTTTAGAAATTAAGCAACAAACTTTAAATTCCCTCTGTTCAAAGACAAAAATCACAGTGAAACTAGAAACAAAAATATAAAATATCAGCTGTGAAATGCAGCTCAAGTAATTCTTAGAAGATAGTTGATAGTCCTAAATGAATAGAGAAGAACATTAAAAAATCAACAATCTAAACTTCCATCCCAACAATGTCCCTTTCTTCCTTCCTAAAAAACTAGAGAAAGAACAAATAAAACAAAAAAAGATTAGGAGGAAATTTAAAAGAGCACAAATTAATGAAATAAAACAGGAGATGAAAAAAACGTCAAAAGCTGCTCTTGGATAAGATGAACGTAACAGAAAAGATGACCCCAGGAGACAAAAATTATTAGGTCAGGGCATCTCTCTGACCCAGGAGAGCCATGTGTAACCCAGAGCTCAAGCTATTGGAGAGACAACTGGGGAAAAATGATGTGGCCCAATAAAGCAGAAGTCTCAGCAGAGGAGACTTGGCAAGCCTTCAACTCTCTGGACTCCAAGACCTGCTCCATCTCAGGTTGGGATACCACATGCAAGCACATGCAAGGTTCTGAGCTCCTGACCTGCAAGCCAGGGACTCTCCATGGCTTCACTACTAGTGTTGGAAAACATCTAGGTAATGCCATGGTTGTGAGGCCAGCAGCCTTGCTCTTGGCTGAGCCAGCTGACCAAGAAGCAGGGAGAGGGGAAGAGAAAGGCAAGCACAAACCAGCAGGTGAAGAGGATTCCAGATCTGATTCCTAACTATAAGCAGGACTACTTGATTCAAAGTCAACCTAAATGCTGTAGAATCAAAGACCTACTTGTGAAATATCAAAGAGGCTAGAGGCAACAAGGTAGTTCAGGGTGAAGAACAGAGTAGCAGACAACATAAATCAAGACAACACAGACACTGCTGCCCATTTTGCCAAATGTCACTTTGACCTTAGGAAAAGCAATGGCCAATCTACCTGACAGCCAGACAAACTAGTAAAATTTCACTTTACACAATATGTATGTACACACACATGCACAAACACATAAACAGCAGTGACCCAGCACAAAATGACTCAACATGCACGCGCACGCACGCGCGCGCGCGCACACACACACACACACACACACACAAAGATGGGCATATGCTTAGAAAAGATACACCCAAGTGTGTACACAATAGTCATATGCTTGAGATACACACAACAGACGCTAGTCCCAGTCTTACCCTATCCATGGGCAGGGGGACATGTTCCAAGTCCCTCTATGGATACCAGAAACCACAGAGAGTAGGGAATCCTATGTATACTGTTTTTCCTATATATACATATACATCTATGATTAAGTTTAATTTATAAATCAAATACATAAGAAACTGACAATAACTAATAATAAAGCAGAACGATTATACAAAAAGACAGTAATAAAAATTCCAGCATCATTACTTTTGCTCTTTGGGGCCATTATTAAGTAAAATAATAATGAACACAAACACTGGGATACAATGACAGTCAATTTGATAAGTAACACAGCTACCAGTGACTAACAGGTGGGTAGCATATGTAACATGGATACAATGGACAAAGTGATGACTCATGTCCTGAGCAGGAAAGTGTAATATTTGATCATGCTACTACTCAGAATGGCATACAATTTAAAACTTACGAATTGTTTATTTCTACAATTTGTCCTTTAATGTTTTTGGCCCTCCATTGACTAAGGCTAACTTACCTCAAAAAGCAAAACCACAGAAAGCAGGGACTACTGTATATGCCCAAACACATACATACAGGTTTATACACATAAACACACACTAAGTTACATATACTTAGAAGCATGTGAACAAACACAGACACACACATCCATTTGGACAAGGATATATTCAGATATACACAAAGACCCAGATCCAGATAAACAGATACAGATACACAGACTCCTATAAACGAACACACACAAATGTACATTCAGCCACAAAAACATACAGAAGGAAACACATTCAGATGCACAGAGAAAAGTCCAAAAGACAGTATTGATGGGTTTAATTCTGGATAATGAAACTTGAATATTCCATATTTTTACCTCTGTGCTAACAGCATTTTTCTATGATGACCGTATATCAATTATATAAAATCAACAACAAAACCCACCAATGGTCATAAGAAAGCAAGAATATCCTAGAAGAAGATGGTAATTTCCTGGTACGCTCTAAATGTGGGGTAGGCAATGAAGGGGTGAACAGGATGGGCTTGACTCCCTGCATGGGCCTCTAGCTTCAACCCTGGAGGGTCTAACCCAATGCATGAGGCAGACCCCCAACTCTACTCCCTGCTAGGGGGTGGGGCAGGTTCTCCCCTCATGGAGACTTCCATGGAATTTGAAACCCAATCCTAAATATTAATTTGTTATGCAAGTTAACAGTAGCCAGAAGCCAAGGTCCCCAAACCACAAATTGGCATTTTGTTATAATCATCAAGTTTTAATAATGTCCCTCTACTTCCTGGGTTTTAAAATTCACATCTTTGAATATTAATATTCCTACATTAACAACCCCCAAATTCAGCATTTCACATTTAACTGTTTATTTAAATGGAATTAATTGTCTTCAAATATACAAGGCAATTTAAGTACATGCCAAAAGATAAGAAATATGCTTATCCTGAATAAGCAGCTGATGTAAAACAGGGACCATATTTCTCTCTCAGACAACACTATGAAATGGAGTCTATAACTTGCTGTCCCCATGCAGGACTCCTGGGCACAGACTCTGCCTGCCTGGAAGGGAACTGTCTCATGCCAGGGATGCATCCCTATTAAGTGAGGCAAATCAACCTAAAAAATGGGGGGCCCTCAACTCAGACAGCATGGCCCCCTAAAGACCATTTTCTTCTCTTCATGGTCAGCCTCCCTGTCTCAGGAAAATCTGCCCTGAAATCTATCATCTCCTCAGCAGCTAACAAAGATCTATCACATCTGACATGGTTCCCAGGGTGCAGCAATCAGGTGCTCTGTGGAGCCTGTGTACCCAGAGTCCACAGGAAGAAGTCTCAATTCCTCTTTACTGCAGGGCTCCCCTCCTCGACCCAGCTCTCTGGCTTCCTGTGGGTCTACCACCCACCCTGCCTCTGCCTCCCTTCCCTCTGATGCCACCCTCTACCACCCCTACCACTGTGAGACCCCGAGCCCTCCAGCTATGGGCTGATCACCTCTGATCCTGGGAGTTAAGGAGGTCTGAGGCCAAGGTTGAGCCCAAGTGGAAGGAGTTAGCCTCCTCCTCTCTGCGAGCAAAAGCAAAGGCAGCCTGAGAGGGCCCATCAGGACAAACTGAGAGACCAAACCGGAACTTCTGTTGAAGTGGAGGTTCAACAAAAATCCAAGACGGAGGTACATCAGAGATGTTTAATATGGTCAAAAGCAAAAATTCCAGGAATAAGGAGCTTCATTAGGGCAGTGAGAGGCAACTAGGGACACAGCAGTTGAGAACTGGAAAGTAGGACGACAGCAAGATTCATCTTGCTTAGGAAACAGTCTATTATTATCCCCAGCAAACAGCTGGAGGCACTCAGCAGGCAGGTGAATGCGGTCACTGAGCCGCAGTGGCCCTCAAGGACAAGGTCTCTTCCCAGCCCAGTGCAGTGGTAGAATTGAGGTGCTGGCTCAATTCTCCACCTGGTTGGTGGGAGGCAGGAGACTGAGCTATACTCAGAGCCCAGGAATACAGAGGTGACTTCCTGGAGGAAGGATCAGGGAGCACCTGGAGGCCAGAGCCCCAAGTCAGCGCCCATGGCACACTAGGTAGGAGGCACCTGTGAAGGATCCTTCCCCACCGGAGCAACCTCTGGTTGTGAAGTTACACCAAGAGAATGGTGAGATGTGAGGCCCAGAAAAGAGGCCTGAGGGGACATACCTGCCTGGGGATAAAGGAGGAGGGAGACCAGGAGACCGGGAGATCCCAAAGCAAAGAAACAAGCGGGAGGGCTTTCCCCTGCAGCACTCAACCAATCAGGGACCTCAGCCAACTGCCCATCATGTGGGTGTGAAAATAAATCTACCCAATGCCCAGTATGGAGGACAGTCTCTTAGCCCAGACAAGCAAATGAAGGCCTGGAGACCACCAGTCAGCCCACATCTGGACCAGACTGTGGGCCACAGATGGTGCAACCTATGTGCCAGGGGAGATGATGCAAAATTAAGCTCACCCTTGGCTCTCTGAAAATCATCTCCAGATGCTAAGGTAGTGGGTAAGGGCTTGTGGAGCACAGGACCCTCAGGGCTTTGGGGGACTGGAGATTCAGGGGAGTAAGAGGGGAACAGGGCAGGGTCTGCTTAAAAGAGGGAGAAAGCTGGAGTTTACAGTGATGTGGGATGAGGCCTCCACTTCTGACTCCCCCATAATGTGACGGTGGCCCTGACTCTTTTGTGTGAACCTCATAGAGCAGCCAGCAGAGGTCTGCCTCAGGGACCCCATCCTGAATTTCCCACCCAGGACCACACCTGCCACACCAACTCACTGTGTGGTCTGGGGGAAGCTCAGCCCTCTGTAACAGAGATCTCTAAAGGGACAAGAAAAGGCCCCACAGCCAAGAGGCTCTGCATCTCACCATCACCTGGGAACGCCCGCCATGCTGGGCCTATCTAGCCCACTGTGTAGATGTGAAGACAGGCCCACACGGCAAGCAACTACTAAACAGCAGCTCCATGCAGACTATGGATGAATGGGATCTCTTTAGTCCCCACAACAAGCCCAAGCAGTATCATGTTATGTCGGGGGCAGAGGGGAGGACCAAGGTCACAAAGCCAGTCAGGGTACCCCTTCCCAGCTCAGGGCCCTGCCCATGAGGAAAGACCTAGAAGTGGACATAAAGATGCTGTGGAGATGGTCTGTGGAGTTGGTCAAGGAAGCTGAGCAGGGCCTTGAATGCAGGCACCTGGGTCATGGGGAGGCCTAGCCCTGGACAGCAGCAGCTGACTGTGCCCACCCTCCCCCCAAGGGCCTGAGGACAGACAGCAGTTCCAGCTCCATGGTCAGCATTTCAACGAGCAGACTAATGGCATAGGAGGCAAGGCCACTTTGAGCAAACTCCCTAGAGGATGCAGAGATTTGTACAATGGAAAGAAGCAAACCTGATACCCACTCCCCCTATCTCAGCGCTCTTATCACTGGGAAAGTGATACATATTCATGAGCTCATAATCCTTTCTAATCACCACTACATCACACATACGCACAAACTCCCGCAGCTCAGGCTCATACATAATTATAAGGAGCTTCCTCCGTCACTGCCTGGGTCCACCAAAGGACAACAGAGGACACAGCGGCTACAGTGAATGTGTGGTGGAGGAGGATGCTGGCGGCCCAGGTTCATTCAAGAGCAAGGCTGGGTGCTGTCCACTGTCCACGCTCAGCAGCCTGGAGCAGGGCCTCTCTTTGAGGGCTTGTCTGCGGCAGGGTCAGCCCAGCATTGCAGGCCCACAGATCCCTGAAGCTGGTCCCAAGTCAGCCTGGGGACACAGCATAGTGGATAGGCAGTACTCTCTGGGGGCCACAGGGTGACGAGGTGACAGTGAGGTGAAGGTGCTCCCTCCCAACAGCTGCCCACCTGCCTGGAGAGGCCTAGAAAGGGAAAACTGCTTCCTAAACTGGGTTTGGCAACTCATCTCAGAGCTCAGTTGAGGAATACAGGCAGATAAATACACTACCTGAGACTAGGGCAGTAGGGGACACAAGGAGTTGTTGAGAGCTGGACTGGGAGAGGTAAGTGGCCAGGAGTAAGGGGAGGGCCCATATGGCAAACAGTGTGATCCAGAGAGACCATGCACAGCAGCTAGAGCCAGGTACTTTCGTCATGAGGCACAACAGAGAAGGTTTGCACTCCTTAAAGCAAAATGTAGACAATTTTAGGCCAATAATTTAAAAATCATTTCCTCAAATGCCCAGCACCAAATCCATTTTAGAATGCTCCTCTATGTATTTCACATAGAGGAACAAGTACATGAGGGATGGACAGACAGCCTGGGACCCGCACTCACTTGCTGATGCCCTCAAAGGAGGCTTCCCTGCACACGCTGCCGCTGTCGGTATTGACACCACGCTGTGAGAAAAGGGAGAGAGAGTGTAAGAACATACACATGTCACAGGGGGCCACACAGTGTCCCCATAGCCTGCACAGGAGACCCTACCTCCTCCAAGCAGGCTCAAGATAGAAGAAATCAGAGAGCCCCAACTCTAAACCAAAAACCCCTCCCCATCCTGCCTTTCCCTCACCCATGAGGCCCCCACCCCCACCCTGGCCAGGCAGCTCCAACCCAGGCCCTCCTTTCTGCACTGCAGCTTGAAACGCAGACAAGTCAGGAGCCTCATGTTTCCCACAATGTCCCAGGTACATATCATCAGAGTATTCTGCCCCATCCCATGGATGGGGCAGAATACTCTAATGACACCAGCTAGGATGCTGGGCCCACGTAGGGCCCAGGCAAGAAAAGTGGGTACCAGGGACTGCTCACCACCACTACTAACTGCTCTGCCCAGGCTGGGCCTTATCGTCTCTCTCACCCACATGTGTCTCACTAACAGGGGTATCAGCAGCACCCCCAAGCCCCCTTATCTGCACAGATATGACTGATTGCAAATCAAAAATAATTGAAAAAAATTGCATCTGTACTGAACTTCTTGTCATCATTCCCTATATCTACTGCATAGGTTATTTCCATAGCATTTACATTATATCAGGTATTATAAATAATCCAGAGATGATTTAAAGTATATAAGAAGAGGTATGCAAGTTATATACAAATACTATGCTATTTATATAAAGAACTTGAGCACCTGGAGGTCTCGGTATCCAAGAGGGTTCTAGATCCAAACCTACAGATAGAGGGATGACTGTACTATCAATTCCAGGGGTGTGGGACCTACATCAGACAGGGCTGTTGTGAAGCTGTTCCACCCCTATCCTTTTCCTAAGTGTAAGGAGACTTCACGTGGAAATGGACCAAGTGGAAATGAAACAAGAGATTCAGAGAAAAAGATGCCCCCCAGCATTTTAAATCACAACTGCTTTCTCAAGAACTTCAGGCCAATCGATGTCTCACCGCATACCCAAGACACTGGGCCATCTCTGACCACAAGCATCGAATGCAACCTTCCTTCTTAGCCACCAAAACAGCACACAGAATAAAGAAACCAAGGACTAAAGAAAAAAAAAAAAATCACCAAGAACTATTCCTGTAAAAATCAATTAACAAAGGAAAGAAGGGTCACTTTGGAAGGATCATGTAGATGAAACTCCCAAAGTCAAAGAAGAGCAACGAAGCGTGCTTGCTTCCCCTCTAGACACCCCACAGCAAGCGAGCCCAAGCCCTGCCAGGTGCCGGGGGCCATGCTGCACTCCAGGCTGTGCTCCACAGCCCAGCTATCTGAGGAGGGAAGCCAAGGGTGTTTTTCAAATTCCATTAACGACAGGTTATATGCAAATGCTACTGAGGGAGGAGTAAACTAACATTCCACACCGAAAAGCCCATGAGCTCAGACCAACATGACTACATCTTCCAGCACATGTTAACCCTGAAAGTGCACATGGTGCCTTGTCCATCACGTCCCAGGGACAAGAATGGGTCCTGGACACAGTCAGCCATTCAGACTAAGTAAACATGGCTACTATTACCAATGACCATTCCTCCTCATTTCCTAATTCTCCCCTAGCACTCTGACATTAGCAGGGAAAGGTTGCTCCCTGAAACCTCTTCTCTGTACTGAACACTGCCCAGCTCCTAGACACCAGCCACTTACCAAGGTTAGGAGGACAGAGGGGTTCTGTGACGTCAGGATACTGGCAATCTGAAAGGTAAGAAAGAAAAAAAATTTTTACCATTTTAGAGCAATTGTGAAGAAGTCTGCTGAATATAATATACCTCCGTTACTTAATGATGGTGCACATTTATACAGCAGGTCCTTAAAATAGGTGAGATTATTGTCTCATTCTGCAGAGGAAACCAAGGCTTACACAGGTCAAAGAACTTCTGAAAGTCACACAGCTATCAAGTGGAAGAGAAGGCTTCAAACCTAAGCCTGGCATGACCCCATGGCACCGGCCTCCAGGTACCAGACAGATCCTAGTTCCAAACAACCAGACCCGCCCACTCTCCAGGGTACCACCTCTGCCATCTGCCAAGAGCCAGTCCCACCAGCCCAAAACCCTCAGGCACTGTCCCACCAGCTCTGCATCCCCAGGGCAGACACCTCCCTCCCTGCTCCCCCATTCTCAACTAGACTGAGAGAGTTAGCCTTCCCCAACTCCACCCTTTGGCCTCCAGCCCACCCGTTGCTCTCCAGTTCCCCACGCCCCACCATAGCCCACTCAGATGCCCTTTTGGCAGGCCAGTCGCTTCCTCCTCCGCCGACACCCTACACAAGTTCAACTCTCCACATCCCTGCTCTCCCCTCAATGGGACCTCTGCCCAGAATGCCTTCCCCCCATCTCCGCCGCTCCACCCAGTCTGCATCCCCAAGGCAGGCTCATTGGCCCCTCCTCTACGACCTCACCAGCAGTCATCAATTCCCGAGCAGAGCCACCATCAGTCAGCATTAGCAGTGACTCCTGCACCCAAGAGTGCCACCGCCCTGCAAGGAGCAATTTCTTCCTCTTCAGACCCCCACCCTAGTCTGCCTGTGTCTGGGCTACTGCGTCGGCCCCCTCCCCCTGCAGCCCCTGCCCTAAACTCTGACACCCTCGCCACTGTGACAGTAAGGAGGACATGCTGCTGTTTTAACAGACTGACTGAGCTGTCACTGACATACTCTACAATGAATATATTTTAAGTGGACATTTTGACATATGTATATACATCTATTTTAATACAGAGATGCTCCCAGAGAAAAGCTGGAATATTCTGAAGCATCACAAACAATATGGATGTGCAGCTACTCTTGAACAATCAGAGTTCAGCACATGACAATAAAGTGCACCTGCAATCCCATCCCGGGAGACTTTTTAGCTCTACACATAAAAACAGAGATCTGTAATGACATTTGGATCATACGAAATTACACGGTTCACTTATTTCCTGTCATTAAATATTCTTCAAACACGCAATTTTTAGCAGTCACTACCTCTGGGGATGATAAACGTTCAATAAGTCCTTGATTATGGCCTGTGCCAGTCATCTTACACCCATCATCTCATTTAACCACCCATGAAGATGCTGCCACCACGGCCAGATTTCACAAATGAGAAGGGCTTGCGGGCTACAGAACCTTCCCAAGATCAGAGCTAAAAGATGGCAAAGCCCAGATTTGAACCTATGACTGTGTAATACTCTCTGAATGGACACAGCATAATTTATTCATCCTTCTATTGGACATAAATTATTTCTAAGGATGAGCGATTACAAATAATGTTGTGATGAACATCTAGCACATAAGGCTTTATTTCTTTAAAATTAAATTTCTTAAAAAGCTTATTTCCTTTAGAAAGGAAGGAAGGAGGGAGGGAGGAAGGAAAAAAAACAAAGTTGATTCAGTTGGGTCAAAAGCTGTATACCGTGTCAAGGCTTGTGATGCCCATAGCCAAGTGACCCTCCAGATTCATACCAACCACCCTCCCTCCAGCCGTGCCCGAGGCTCCCTCTCCCCATGTCCCTCACTCCCTCATTCACTCTGAAACTGCTCTAAGAATGAATGAGCCCTCAGTCTCGGTCCCTTCCACTCCCCAGCCCCTCCTGGAGGAAGGGGAGGCTCAGGAAAAGGAACAGAGCCGCCTCACTGCCACGGAGCAGGTCCTGCGTGTGTTGTTATGTTGACACGAAGGGTCTACATTCATCAGCACACAACGATTCTGTCAATTACAGCAGCAGAATCAGAGAACGAGAAGGCACTTGGGGATTGTATCTGCTATTGTCCTTGGGAGAGAGGAGCTGGATAACAAATGTGCGGGCTGATGGTTTTTCTCTCCACAACGACTCTCTGGACGTGCTGGTTAGGGATAATGGAGGAGAAAGCAGCCCTCGCCATGCTGCCTGACGCTCAGATGGATCGAGGCCCGACACAGAGAGCAGGCTGTGCGTCTGCGAGGCCTGGCAGGGCAACATCTTTTATTGATCACAACTACTTCAGTGGGCCCTGGCTACCTCTGCAGCTGTGAAACCTCTCCCGGCCTGGCAGCTCCACCAGCCCTTCCCCGTGGAGACCCATTAGGGCGACGTTCTCATCGGCACACTCTGAAGCTGTGTCTCAAAAATTAAGGGAACACGATGTGGCTGTCTCCCGCTAGCTCGAAATGCAGCCCCCGCACAGGACAGCACAGTTCTGTCAACCCAGGGCCTCATTTCCACAGAGCAGTGGCCGCTGGGGACACATCAGCTCTCCCCAGCCAGTGCTGTTAAATGCCCCGGCTGTGCCGCAGGCCATGGCCAGCATTGATCTCCCAGGCAGCCTGGCCTCCTGGGCAGGTCAAGGTAGATGGGCATCCACAGCATGCTTCAGAGCCTGGTGGGCACGGCCACCTCATGCATTCCCCTAATCAGGATGCCAACCAGGCCTGTGGGCCACTCTTCACAAAGGAATTAGTCATGCCTTCACCAGTGTTGCCGAGAGCGCCCATCTGGCTCCAGAGAGCTGGGCTTCACCATGCAAGCACTAAAGCTCTTGAAAGTAAACCCTCGTTCACAGCAGTCTCTTGAAACATTAGTGCACACTGGTGGCCTGCAATGCTTTTAAAATTTTGAATTTGTTTTTAAAATGGAAACATCACAAACAATTTGAATATGCAGCTGAACAACTAAATATCCAGCAGACCTGGGCCAGGAGTCCTGCAGAACAGCGGCCCCTTTGGAGGAGGGGTGGCTCTCCCTGCCTCCCCCGACCCCACCACTCCCTGAGGTATCTCTACCCCTGGGCTGGGGGGCAGGCAGCATCTTCCCTGTGGTGCTGTGGTTGTTTCTCTAACATCTGTCCTTTCTGGATCTGAGTTGGTGACCCCGGTATCTCTGAACATCTGCAGGTGCCCTGAAGGACAGCAAGTGCACAGAGCATACCCTGCACGCCACTAGCCCCCAGCTGGGTCCTCACCGTGCTGCAATGCCTCAAGTGCCACTCAGGGGTCTCCTGAGTGTCCCCTTGTCAGGAAAGCTACCATATCTCAATAATTAAACTCAGGCCCCTATATGAGGAGAGGGGAACTGGAAAGCCCAGTTTGCATTTTATATGTGATATCAAGTGAGTAGCAATGGCCTGGTGGGGTGGGGCTCTGACTTGCACAGAACTTGAAGGTTGTGTTGGTGCCCGGAAACAGAGCGGAGGGGCCTCCTGTGTGCCAGGCAGTGGCCACAGCATCACAGAGCCTTGGTCATTTGGTCACCTGGACCACAGAGCTAGTCAGTGTCACCAATGCCACAGCCCTCTCAGCAGTAGAAGCTGGAGGAGAACCCTTCCGTCTGCCTGGGACACATTCAAAGCCTCAGGAGGACAGTCATACACTTAACCAGGTCACATCACACCTGCCGGACAACCAGGCTGGGAAGTGGATTCAAGTCAAGAGACCTCCAACTCCACCCACCCCACCAGCCTTTCACTGCCCTGGGTTCTCTAGACAGTGGCACCTGCAGCTGGCAAGGGCCTGTAAGGAAGCCTCCTGACACACAGCCTCAGGCCAAGCCCAGGGGTTCCTTTGGTCAGACCTAAGTCCCTGCTTCAGGCAAGCTTCCTCTCAGAGATGTCTTCCCCTGGTGCATCTCAGTGGCCACAATCCAGGTCACCAGACATTTCCACCTAAGTCAGAGGCAATACCCAGGGCACAAATGGCTTCCTACGGGAAGTCCGAAGTGCACACTTCCTGCCAGCTCTGAGTGAGGTGCTCCTCAGGGCTGGTGGCCAGGCAGTGTGTCCGCAGGCTGTGGCAGTGGAAGGAGAGGAAATTCAGAAGCAGAAGGGTTACTGAAGCCAAGGAGCTGCTTGAGAGAGCAGGCATCAGTAACTTACCTCATCTGTATACTGGACGTCGTCCACAGCATATTTCTCCTTGAAATGCTCCTTGGAATGGATCCTCAAAAGGAAGCACAAGGAATGCCAGGGTCAGGGCTTAGCAATGGCTCAGCGTGGCCACTTTCTTGCTTTTCATGCCCAGGCCGCAAAGCCCCGGGTCCATTTGGAGTGGACACAGAGTGGGTCTGCCCAGTAGAACTTGAGGACAAGGACACTGGGCCAGAATGTCACCTGCCTTCTGACACCACCATTCCCAGGGACCTCCACCCCTCTCTGCCCTGGCTGCCTGCAGCAAGCAGATGCGAATGCCCCCTCTTTCCAAGATCTCTCTCCACCACCGCAGCACCTGGCCCAGACAGTACGCACGACCTTTAGAACATGAAGCAAGCAGCCTCCTGGCTGTAATGGAGTCTCTTTAAAGGAAAGTTAACAAATTAACATTTTAAAGAAGTTAATATCAGTATTACTCAACAGGATGAGAAAAACTTAAGCTGAATCATCAATCCTGAAAAATCAGCCAATGAGAAGAGACAGGGCAGATGAGGGTGGGCAGCCCCCCCGCCCACCTCACCCACCTTACAGTGATGAGCCTGAGGGTCACAGCTATGCCAGGCAGACCTCACGCTGGGTCCAGCAGGCCACCACCCCCACTCTCAGGCTCCAGGTCAGCAGATGAGTCAATGTCACTGCTGGTGACAGAACTTACATATGGAGGAGCACTAACTATAAGGGGGAAGGCCAGCGCCAGCCAAGTCCAATGACGCATGCTCACACCATCCACGCCATCCCCCCCTAGCAGCAATGTCATCACAAGGAGTCACCTGTGGGAGACCAACCTTGCATGTGACTGAGTCACACTCCCCGGCTGGGTGCTGAGGCGCTCAGTCACAGAAATGTGGCAGAGCTTTCCCCCCATTTCTTGGGTTCGAGAGTTGGTGTCTCGTGCATGGATGTGTCTTCCTACAGCCCCATGGGTGAAGCTATGCTCAACTGTTCCTTTGAAATATAACTCCTTGCCTGGTTTAGGATAAAATCTTCCATGGAAGTGCCTTGTGTGTGTCCCCTTCTCTTACTGTGCCCTTGGGTGTGGCCTACCAGATGTCAGTCAACCTGCTGATGGTGGACATCATGAAGATAGACTCAGCCCCATGAAACCTGACCCCTTGCCTCATTTGAATAGCTTCTCCTCAATAAAAGGGGTCAGCGTGTGCTCTCACTCTCTCTCTTCCTGCAGACCCTTAAGGTCAGAGGAGCCGACACAGCGACCCCAAAGAAAAAGGTATTTGTGTCTCTTGTTTGGTTATTTTGCGCAGCCCAGTCAGCCCAGTTTAACTGGAGTAATCCCTGAGCCTTTTAGTCGCGAGAACAGAAACCTGGCAGTCACCTCCATCCTTGCCCTGCCAGGCTACCTGTGGTCTCACAGCATTGTCATCAGCAGGTGTCACACCCTACACTGGCCTCAGACAAAGCACAGCAGATGGTTTCCGGATTCTGCTTCCTGGGCCCTCAGGGGTTATATGATAAGAGGGTATCTAGGGAGTCCCAGATGAAACAGGGGAGGCACTGAACTTCAGCACTCAGAATGAGTCCTTAAAGACTCCTACATCCAAGGCCTGTGGGACATGAATGACCAGAAACCAGAATCCCACAGCTCTCCTGGGCCCTCCACCACTTCCCTCTCCACAAGAACAATCCTCGGGAACTGACTGCCAAGAGGATAGGCCACAGAACCTAGGGCACAGTGGTGGGTTGTGGGAGCAGCAGCAGGGAGCTCACAGACACTCAGGGTGAGCTGGGTCAGGCAGAAAGCCCACCTCAGGGTCCAGAGTCTGGTTTCAGTGAGGTCGGCTGCTCACCACAGCCCAGAATGCCCTCAGCTTTTCCTCCCTTTCGGCCCTTCTGATGTGATCACTGGGTATCAAGCTCTTACTGTTAATTAAATTTGCACAATTCAG
Organism: Callospermophilus lateralis; assembly: GCF_048772815.1. Classification (NCBI taxonomy): domain Eukaryota; kingdom Metazoa; phylum Chordata; class Mammalia; order Rodentia; family Sciuridae; genus Callospermophilus; species Callospermophilus lateralis. The sequence goes on along the minus strand of NC_135322.1, from coordinate 19,022,387 downwards.
TCACATTAACTTCCACGTTTGAGACAGGACTCAAAAGTTTAAATGGCCAAGGTCTGACACCTCCATTAGCATGGCCCCAAGCAGCTCCAGGCAGAAATGGATGACAAGTACCCCCGCAGGATTCTGGAGGTCCCAGCTGAGGGCTGGCTTAGAGAACTGGCAGGTCCTTCGCTACTGAGCAGCGACTCTCTTGGCAAGCAGTTGACCTTGCAAGTGGCACAAAAACAAGAACCAGAAAAGCAAGAGGCAGGGCCATCAGCAAAATGTGTTGCTGGAGCGTGGTGCACGCCTGTAATCCCAGCAATTCCAGAGGCTAAGGCAGGAGGATCACAAGTTCAAGGCCAGCTTCAGTCAATTTAGCAAAACCCTATTTCAAAATACAATAAAAAGGACTGGGGAGGTAGTTCAGTGGTCGAGCACCCCTGGGTTCAATCCCCAGGACCGGTGGTTGTGGGTGTCTTGACCATATCCCCTTTTTTGTTGTGATTGCCAGCTCCACAACACATGCCTGCATCCTCAGCAAGTCCCCAACCCTGCCCAACTCTGGCCCCTTTCACTTCATTACCTCCAGTGATAACAGGCATGGAGGGCAAATTCCCAATGGATTCATAAAGTTCATAGGATCTGACTTCAAAGCCAGCCTCCATGGCTCCTACAGAGAGGCATCTCGGCTACGTGTAGGTAGGCACCTGGCCTTTCCACCTCCACTCCAGTAGGAGTCCTAAATCCTCCCACCTCACCGGAACCATCCTGCTGAAGGAAGCCACCTGCCCTTCCAACCCAAGAGTCTTGTCAGTTAGTCCTCATGGGGAGGTCTCCAGCCAGTAAGCCTGAGGTCAAGGATTTAGCAGCAGGAAACCAAAAGAGGTACTAGCAAAAGGGAGGTGAACTAAGGGAGCTGAGATCTGTGGGTGACCCCAGGGGATGTGCTCACCTATCCACTCCTTCTTGGTGGCCACAGCCCTTCCACTCGATGATCATGGAAGCTGAGCGGAAGCACAGGAAGCTAGCCCACAGGAGAGCCTGCTACTGCCACCCCAATATCAGGAAGAAGCATAGGCGCCAAACCCACCAAATGCCCTTTGCCCAATCAGTGCTTGCCCTCCTCAGTGATGCCAATGAGACAAAAAGGGCCTCCCTAGCAACAGGACTGATTCTTTATTTGACAATTAAAACCTGAAGACTTATAAGCATCGTGTCTGGCAACTTAATTCTTGTCAAAGGGCAGAAATAATTAAGTTTGAATAGTACTTATTTTTTAATGTTTTGGAATTAATTATAGTAAAAATCATTTAAATGTCACCTAAAGCAATATGCATGCCAGGCTACCATGTCACACCAGTCATCAGACGCTTGGCAGCCATGATTTGGCAGGCTGATGGGAACAGGAGTAACATGTCCACGGAACCCTGCCAAGCTGGCTGGAGAGGTCACTGAGTGGCTCTGAACCCACTGAGGGCCAGGCTGGCCAGGGCGGGAGATACCCACTTGGAAGTTCTACACAATGTCCCACCTAGAATCGGGGATCCAGAAAATAGCTCATTCCAGGCCCCATCACATGGCAAATTTGAAGAAAAAAAAATGGACTAGGAAAGGATGGGTCTGGAGGGAAGCTGAGGCTTCTGGTGCAATATTTTTCGTTCAAGTGCAAAGGAAGCTTTTGCAAAAAGAGAAGTCCTCTCACTCAATGGGATTCTCATCCTTCAGAGGGGGCCCACGCCCAGGGACCCGGCCAGTGCAGGCCTGCTCTGCTAGCAGCTGGGCCCCAGCAGGAGCCCAGAGTCAGAGCTGATATCTGCTTACTGTGCAGTGAGCGCCAACACCCCGCACAAGGCCTCGGGTGGGAAGGAGACATTAAATTAATGTCACACAATGCAGACACGATGGAGCCCCTTGGAAAATGAAATTTCAAAGAGCAGGTCTTGGCGGCTAGCTGACCACCTGCATACAGTTAATGAATAAGTAATAGGGCCAAATTACAGCAGTCACCATCAATTTCCAGCGGCCAGAGCCTGCCTTCAGCTCCAAACAATGCCGCTGCCCTTCATTCCGTTCACAGCAGAACGCGGCGCCACTTGCTCCTGAGTGGAAGTCGGCAACCATTTCAAGATTTCATTAGGTTGTCAAAGAGAAAAGCAGCCCCCTCCAGAGCAATGCGGGCGTCTGATCCTGGAGACCTCTCCCGCAGGCGAGCCGGTGCAGCGGCAGCGCTTCCTGTGAGATGCTCAGCTCAGAGAGGCCCAGCAGAGGGAGAGCCAGTAAGCACAGGTGATCAAGACAGGCTTGCCAGGGGGTCAGCACAGCCCCGGAGACAAGGTGCTGGGAGGGTCTACGAGCAGCCCAGGAAAAGCCAAAGGAACCCCACCAGCCCCTTCTCAGTAAGGCCTGTGCCCCTGGAAGATGGCCCCACACATACCTCTGATAATGGAAGGAGCTGGGGTGAGGCCAGAGAGAGGTTGAGGAAGCTCTGTCCTCATGACCCAAGATGTGTGCATGGGGAGCTGTGCCATGCAAACACCAGACACACCACACACACACCCATGTCACAAACACTCTACATGCATCACACCACAAACACACACCCACACCCATATATCACTTCCTACACCAAAAGAGATCAGGCGCAGAGTCTTAGGTCCTCAGTCCTGGAGAAACTCACCTGCCTCACTTCCTGGGCAGCCTGAGGCCCAGACAGGTATTCAGGAGGCTGAGCACCCGCTCCCTACAAACTCAAGCTCAACACACTGTCTCTCATGCTACAGATTGGGTTTTTCAGAGGTTCCAGGAGGGTCCCTATCTTGGTCCAAAGTTGTTTACCCTCTATAGGCCCTGAATCTTCCCAGGGTGTTAAATTACAGAAGCAATTTCCTGCTCTGAGGACCCCAGACACCCCAAAACCAAAGCTGCCATCAGCTAAGCCCGATTCTGATGAACTATTTTGATGAACACCCTTACATCAAAAGGACAACACAATTTCATGAACAAAGGCTGCAAATAAAAATGAGTTCAAAACTACCACTCTCCTGCTCCAAAAAGGGCCTGGGGTAAGGCACAGGCAGGCTCCAGGCTGCTCACAGCCCCCTGGGTGTCTGCAACCCTGACAGCAGCCTAGACAGCGAACGCAGGAAGCGGCAGATCCTGCAGACGGGGGTGTTGTTTCCCTGGATGACTTTGGATTGCAGTATCTGCCAGATGGATTTCAAAAGTCATCAGATAGAGACTCGGAAGGAAGCTGAGGAGCTGAAGGTCAAATGTTCAGTCTGGTGGGTTTTGATTGCAAAGGCCAGGTAATCCCATCAGCTCGCTCCCGGTGCCCTATTGATTATAGAAGTGTCTGGAAGCAGCCACACACATCAGATCTGGCCAACCCCCAACGCCAGCCTGAACAACCAGCCCCTCTGTTGCTGCCCCATTATAACCACGCCTTCTCTCCCAAAGGTTCCAGACGGGGGACTAAGAGAGGGTCATCTCAGAACAGAGAAAGGGAAAGTGGCCATGGCAGGAAGCCAGGGCTGCAGGAGACAAAGATCTACTCAGGTGTGGGAATCCCCCTTGGGACCAAGGCTGCCCGGCACAGCCTGTCCAGCCTACACATGAAGCCTTTTCCACCAGGGAGGACCACCCTGCAGACCTGCCTGCACCCTCAAGGTCACCCAAGGCTATCTGCCTGCCCTAGACAATGAGCAGGCAAGGCAAAGCAGTGGCAGACTAAAGGAGACTTCTAACAGCTTCTCTGAAACCCAGCTGTGGCCAAAGCATAGAATATTATTCCTGTATGCTCCAGAAAAGCCAGCTGCTAACTGCTGTTCCCTGACCAATAGGATACTGGGTTTTAAACCCTCAAGTCAAGTGCACAGGGTGGATGCGAGGAGACATGTTGAAATTCGCTCAGGTTTTGCCACTGGATAGTGGTCCTAAGGTAGGAGCAGGTCCCTCCTCCCACAGCCCCAGAAGATGCCCACACTCAACCCATGGACAAGCACCCTCTGACTTCTTGCTAGAGCCAGTTCTTCATAAAAAGAAATAAATAGGCAGAAGAAGAGACATTCTCAGAGCCCTTCCACCTCTCGATTCAGAAACCCCAGGTGAGGCCCTCCAGACGTCCTGATCAGAACCTTCTGGAAGCTGTCTTTCTTACCACAGTCTCTCCCCACAACTCACAGACAAAGGCATTCGGTCTGAGAGCCGAGCTAGCTCTCTGAGCAGTGAGCTCTCAGCAATTTCTGAGCCAAGAGGCAGGACCACAAAAAGGCTAAGAGGGCAGCCAGGTGAAAACTGCAGGTGCCACCCAGAGCCATGGGACGCTCAGCACAGGGGCCCCAGCTACTACTCAGATGTGACTCGCAAAGAAGGGCTAAGGCCACCACTCTGCTCCTGTGACCACCTTGGGGTGAAAAAATCTGCAAGGATCCTCTTACAGAGACCAGATCTAAACTCTTCATCAAGGTTGTTCTGGGTACTAGGGTTGGGTAACAAACTACCCTGACAGTCGGTGGAACAGAAAACCATTTATCATGTTCATGGATTTTCTAGGTCAGGCACTTGGAGCCCAGAGAGTATGCCTAAGCTCTGCTCCACAACACCTAGGACATCTAGACCTCCGCAGGAAGACTCGCTTCCGTGGGTGAACTTACCACTGCATTTGACATCTAGCCTCTCAAGTTGCACAGTGACACCACCACTTCTGAGCACCAAGACGGTCAGGGAATCCTGACCAGGGTCAGGGAATACAGACAGCAAATGGCCAGAAACGCTGCTGTGGTCAATTCTGGACATTACAATCTACCCCATCATTACTGCCTCAGGTCAGTGTCAAAAATATAACCATCCCCACAGTGGCCACCACTGTAATGACAGCCCAGGTGGCACCTCATGAGCAGCTCCACTATTATTTTGTAGGAAGGAACTGGAGCCTCAAACAGTGACCAGACCTATTCACCAGCCCCATGACCTCCACATGGACACTATACTGAACCACTGACAACATTAGCTCCCAACTGCGGCTCCAGGTCATGGGACCTGCATAGGTTGTCCCCCGACACTGGGCCAGTTTCCTCTATAAATGGGCATTCGCAAGGATTCAGCCACAAATGGAATACAAGTAGACAATAACTGAGGACAGAATGGGAAGGCAGTGATCAGGTAAGGCCTCTCCATGACAGTGCAGCCATTCACACCAAAGGCCAACTTGATGGGGAGTGTCCACTCCCCGCCCTCCTTCTCAAGAGCCACGCTAGGAAAATATCCCCCAGGAGAAACAGAGCCGGCTTCTCTTCTACTGCCAATTCTGCCTGAAGCTGAGTTGTCATAGCAAAACTGAAAGCCCAGAGCCAGGCTGGGATCCTAAGAGTAGAACTGATGCCAGTTTGTGGGCCTGGCCCCCCAACTCCAAGACAGCACAAGAGCTACATGCCAGGGCCAGCAAGGGAAGCTGTGGAGTCTGCACTAAAGAGCCTGTGAAGGGGAGGAGAGGCCACAAAGCAGAAGAAGTCCAGGCAAGCCCTGCAGTGGCCTTGGCCCTCTGCAAAAAGCCCAGAGTCCCTGCAGCAGCCAAGTGCCTTGTCATTCAAACCAGCCATTGACTCACCAGCCCACCTGGTAATGAGCGTTCTGGGGCACTAGGCAGCAAAGGCTGCAATTTACACATTAGCCAAGAATAATCACTCTCCAGGCAGAAATGACAGGCTGGAAGGCGGGGAGCATTTAGCAGGATCCTCTGATCACCTCAAACATCCCTGGTTAAGCACAGCTTCTGCCTCAGTGCCTGCGAGAGGCAGGGACAACTCTCCAGAGGCCCTGGAGCTGGCAGGCACTATGGAGGGTGAGGGAGGGGCAACTTCTCCTGGGGGACAAGGCCCAGTCTCTGATCCTACACCTGTGACACAGGACAGCTCTAAGATCCCATCCTATCTCAGAGATAGGCCAGCGAAGGACAGGCTCATCTGTGGCCAGATACAGGAAGGAGTAATGTCCCCGCATGACGGTGATGGGCCCCAGACTGCTCTCCCTGATCCAAACCAAATCTACCACATGGGCATATGCAGCCCCTAGCAAGGCCAAGTGGATGTGACCCCCACCCACTGGGGCCAAAACCTCGGGCATTTTAACTAAGCTGAGAATCCTTGATTTCAAGATTAATATCCCCACCATACCCCAGTTTGGATGTCTCTTCCCAACCAAGGCACAGGTTGCTAGCAAGAGCATACCATCAAAGGGTCCTGCTCTTACCACCAACCTCTCCTCTTGTTACTGCACCTCCTAGCCACCCACTGGCCTAACCTGCACTCCCACCCCCATTGCCACCCCCAGCCACCCAGTGGTCAGCAACCATGGTAACATGGCAGAGACCACTCCTTACTTTCCCATCCAGGTGGCATAGCTGGCAGGAAGCCTGGGCACAAAGAGAGTGGATTTCCCAGTGTCAACATTGATGACGCCATAGCAGCCTGGCTCGAGGACACCAAACGCCCAGTGAAAGAAGGACTCCTGTGGAGGGAATAAGGAGCCGGCGATCAGGACAGAAACAAGAGGGGGAGGGGGAGGGGGAGGCAAGCAGCAAAAACGGCCTTCTTTCCAGGAAACAGACCAGTGCCCTCATCCTCTTGGAAACTGACCCCCAATCCCACACAGCCCTCCCACCTCTGCTCTCGGCTCCCGGCTCTGGCTGCAGACTTCCCATCTCACCCTGCCATGGCTTGGCAAGGGCAGCCCGGAGGCTCCTCCGAGCCTGCTCCAGGCTCTCCAATGATGCGTGTTTTGTGTGTGTGCCCCAGCTTTCCTGTGGCCCCAGCCCCCACCCACATTCCCCAAGAACATAGCAGGGTTGAGACACAGTGCCCAACAGCCCCACAATTCCAGCTCAATTCAGACACCCAGGCCAGACATCTACACCAAAATGGATTCCCTCATTTAGAACAGCTTACTTCCCCCAACCACCCCCGGGGCAGCTGATGACTTCAGTGTTTAGCAACAAGCACTGAGCTCAAACCACGTCATCAAGGTACGATGTGTAGGAGGAGCTCTTTTGAGATTTACCCAGCCTAACGGTCAGTAAGAGAGCCCACAGGTGAATATAGGAAACTGATCTTTAAACCAGGAGAATGTAAACTTTAAGAAGCATCAAGCCTGGTCAAAAAAAAAAAGAAAAAATTTAGGCCCCCATGTTGCTAGCAGCTGGAGATTATAGTCTTGCAGCTGCAGAAACAATGGGGCAGAGGGAAAGGACCCTTGGGACAGGAGGGGCTTTCCATTAAGGAAAAAAAAAAAAAAAAACCTCTCCAATCACCCTTAGCAGAGGATCTCAGCCTGTCTGTGCCCTGCCAGGACAGACATGGTCTACCTGGGGAGGCCAGGCCTTGCTACTTCTCTCCACCTCAGCAACTCCTCACATTCCCTGTCCCACCACTGAGTGGATGCTGGCCCAGGTCCCCTAGGCTTTCTGTCCCCAGGGAGATTCTGGAATTCCCACTGTGGTTGGGCCTGGCAGCAGGGAGAAAAGAGCACTAGACATGGAGTCCAAAGACACGGTTCTAATCCCAGCATCATCTCCAATAACAATCATCAATAATAACAAGTTATTACCCTTCTTGAGTCTCAGTTTCTTCATCTGTAAAGTGGGTATAATGCTAGGACCAACATGCGTGAGCCCAGCCCAGGGTCTCCTGGCTTTATGGGCAAGGGTCCTTGTTCCTAGGGACTGAATGCTGCCAGCTATTCTCAGCTGAGGCCACCATATTCAGGTAGGACAACACGGGGCTCCAGAACCAAAGGTGTTCCCAGACCGCTTTCCAGCAGAGGAAACCAGGGAGACTCAGCACTGGCCAAGCCAGGATGAAAGGCAGGCTCTGACTGCTGCTCAGACAAGCAGCCCAATCACACATCCCCTCTGGGTCCTCCTCAGTGCAGATGGCGTCCAACCCCAGGAACACAGCCCAGCCCACCCTCTGCTCGCCCACCCCTGTGCACACCAGACCTCACCTGTCCGAATTCACCTGGCCTTCGGGGCACACCCCAGTGGCTCCCCCTCCACGAAGGCCGGCCTGCTGGCTCCCCCAGGAACATCACTTTTCTGCACATTGGCCTGAGGGAACTGAGCCTGGCTGGTGACAGCTCTGGACATTGAGCCCCTCAGCATGGACTCCCCCCGACTACCCTGCACCTCCCAGGGCAGCCCTGGAGACTCACCTGGCGGAAGATGACACCAGTGTCGGTGCAGTAGCGCTGCGTCTCCTCGCCGCCCTGCAGCAGCACAGCCGAGCCAGGCCCCACGGCCGCGTTCTTCTTCAAACGCTCACACAGGCGCCGCCGGTTCAGCGCGAAGAGCGCCAGCGGGACCTTCAGGGTCTCATTCCCCAGGGAAAAAGAAGGGCTGCAGAGACATAAGCACACGGGCACACAGGCCGTCAGCGCCTCCAAGGGTCCCACTGCCCAAGGTCTGAGACTGTGGGGACCCACCAGCCTTGGCAAGCCAGTCAGAGCTCCATCGCTGTGGCTCCGAGAGGGTCACTCGCTGGGCTGCCCAAGGGCCACAGGGCTCATCATCCACCCTGCCCTGCTGACTCTGAAGGCCTGGCCTACCATGGGCTTGAGGGGCAGCTGATCTGCTCAGGGGTGCAAGGGTGAGGCCACGGAGGGACAGCCTGCAGTGCTCAGAGATGTCACTCAACACGATCACCCTCCAGGATCGTTCCCAGGAGCTCCAGGTCTGCTTAGAGCTTCCCGTGACGGTGGCCAGCGTGAAACAAGATCTGACCCAGACAACACTGGCCTCTGACTGTGTTCCCAGCCTTCTGTCCCATTCTCCTCAAGCCTTTGACCCACAGCCTGGGTTTGCTGTCCCCACCCCAACAACACTCATACCCCAACTCTCTTAGCGCTCTCTCTCTCTCTCTCACACACACACACACATACACATACACGGCACTCTGAGCTGAGTGTCTGAGGAAAAACCAGGACAAGATGATTCTGTGAGCAGGAGTCACAGGGGTACAGACCCTGTGAACAGCAGAGGGACCAACAAGGACGTCACTGAGGAGAGCGCCTCGAGGGGTGGGTAGAGCAGGGCCTGGTAGGGTTGGGAGGTGTCCCTCTTTGGCTCCTCATGCCCTGCTGGATTCCCCAATCACCAGAAGACACAACTCATGCCCAGCACCCGCCCCTCAAACCCCCCATCTGCCTCTGGACCCCCGAGGCTTCTCCTCCACCTGCATGGCCCCCCCACCCCTAGCTACTCGTGGGCACTCCAGCAGCAGCTTCCCCTCAGCATCAGCCACAGTGGAGCACACTGGAACCCTCCCGTCCTGCAAAGAGAAAGAAAATGACTCCCCTGGTCCCCTGGCGGTCTACTTCGCCCTCCCTTCGCATTTAATATCCTCTAAAGAGCCACTCAGCCCATGTCCCCAGCCCTGGTCTGACAACCCTTGCTCTCCCAGGTCCACCCCATCAGGTCTCTGTACCACACACACAGCCCAGGGGGCACGATGACCCCCCACTCTTGAATCTGCACTAGTCCCCACTAGTCCCCAGTCCTCGCCAGGCCTCTGTGCCCATCACACTGACTCCGTCCTCTCTCCCTCCCCAATGGCCAATGTCCTGCTGGAGCCCCGGGGCTGGGTTCTGGACCTTTCCCTCACTGGGCTCCTTCCCATAGTGCCTTGGCTTTAAGCACCCACTGTTCCCGTAGGCCAGCGACATCCCCCTCTAGATTTAGAAAGCCCCTGGCCTCTTGATCTGCATCTCAGACCCCAGTCACCTTAAACTCAGCAGACACAACAGACCCAACCCTGCCTGCTGGTGCCACCAGGAGGGCGCCTCTGCCTGACTGTTGCACAGTCATCCTCATCTCCTCTCTCATCCCCCCCCCCCCCCCCGGTCAGCAAAGCCACGGGCTCTAGCATCCACACACACCCAGAACCTGACCCCATCACCTGTTGGGGACCACCTCCCACCTGGACCACTGCAAGGAACTCTCAGGTATTCTCTTGGTCCCAGCTCCCTGCCCCTCACCAGCTCCTCGTGGGCTCAGAACAAGGTGCAGCCTACTCCCTGGTCTGCCAGGTGATGAGGGGTCAAGAAAAGGTTTCCTCCCCTGCAACATGGGCCTCCTCTACCCTCAACACCAGGAGGGTGCCGTCCTTTGCTGCTGCTGTTGCTGCTGCCCAAAGGGACTGCTCTCCTGAGGTGCCCACTCTCATCCACGCTCTGTCCACCCCTCTGCAGAAACGCCTCCCTCTCCCCAGAGCAGCGTCTACTTGTCACCCACCCAAACCTCAGCCCCTGCTCCTCTGCCTCTCCAGCATCATCACCAAGGAATTCATTAGCTCGCTGGGTGAAATCCAAGTCCCATGAGAGGGACAAAGCCTACCTGTCCAACAAATTAGGAGGGAAGGAAGGGCAGAGTCAGCAGGCCAGCTGGAAGCCAAAGTGTGAAGAGACGAGTGACCGGGGTGGAGAGGGGTAAGGCAAGCGGAGAGGGTTCAGCCTGGGGACTGCAACAAAACCTTCCCTCACAGCAATGTGGCCATGGAGAGGACTCAGGGCACCTCACCTGAGACCCTTGGAGGACCCAGCCTCCCGCCAGGGACACAGCAGGTGGTGCCTCTTGTACATCTTGGCCCCAGAGCCACCTTCTAATGAGGTCTTCTCATGTTTCCCTCTTTGAACCTGCAACACTTGTCCTGCTGACCCCCATGTTGCGCTGGGCAGGTTTCCCTCCAGATCCCCCCCACCCACTCTGCCCAGATGGACTGGGCCCCAACAGCCTGCCTCCTGCCTCTGGCCTCCAGGTGGGCTGAGACAACAGGAGGTATAAGAGATGGGGGATGACAAGGACAGAGAAACTACACCTGTGCTCCTCCCTGGCAGGCCATGAAACTAAATGGCCTACGGCAATCCCTCCACACAGGGGCCACAGCTCTGGCCAGGCCACCTGAGCCCTGGTGCAGTCCTCCCGGAATACTAAACAGCTTCCCTCCTCTTCCTTCCAGGTTCCCAGCACCTGCCCACAGCTCTGAGAACTGTCCCTACATTAAACTATCTTCCGACACCCTTGAGCGGGCTCCTCGCTTCAGACCTGGTCCTTGGCCTCCTACCCTAAATCAGTGTGTGCCCTGGCACTGTCCTCTCCACCCACTTGGCCCATGAGACACAGATCTAGGCCTGCTCTAGTCACTGCTGCATTCTGGGCCTACCACCCTGCGTGATACATAGCAGCTCTCAGTAAGGATCTGCTGAGTGTACGACTCACAGCTGAAACACCAGGCCACACTCCAAGCTGCGCAGATCAAAGGTGCCACATCAGCACCAGCGGGGCAGGAAGCAGACCCTTGGGTTCCCTTCTAGTCAGGAAGGGTGGAAGGGTCAGGATCAACCCGCACACACCAACAGGGCTATCCCTCCCTGGGCAGGTGCCCATCCTTCCTCCCAGGGTAAGCAGATGGTGGGTGGACCCAAGTGACCAGGGCTTCCTCTATGCCAGGGTGCTTCTCTGTTATGCTCAGCCACAAGGGAAATTGGTGAAAGCTTGTAAACATGGCTGTCCCAGCTGGCCCTGCCATCAGGAAGTGAAAGCGTTTCTGTCACATCCATGCATATGAGTCCCCCAGAGCCTCCCACACCCTTTCCTTCATCGGGCAAAGGCCATGGTGCAGGGTGGGCACAGGGGAGAAACTCATCTCTACAAACTCCCTGTCAGCACAGAGGCAATGATGATGGGACCCTGCTACAGATGGCCTCAGCCAGCATCACCCAACAGCACCACTGGCTGAACATGCCCAACAGGGGCCACCTCTTCTCCCACGGCTCCACCTCCCTCTGACCAGTCTCCGCCTTAAGCATGTGGGGTGCTACCTCCACCTGGCCTGTGACCATACTCTACCTGGAGGGGGTGCTCAAAAGGGCTGGGCCTCTTGTCAGATCCTTTGGAGAGGCCGAAATCCCTTGGGACCCCCACACTGGGGTTTATTGACCGTTATATTTAAGGGATTTGAGCACCAGCAGATATTGGTATTTGAGGGGGGTCGTCCAGGAACCAATCCCCCTAGGACACTCAGGGATGACTGCCCTTATGACTTCCCCAGGGCTCAGTCTGAATGAGCTCACCCTGGCCAGGGCTCTGGGCCTACAGGGCAATGTTCCACAGTCACTAATTACTGCAGGACACCCGGAATCTAGGCTTAGAGAGACATGCCCTTTGATTTCTCACAGCATAAACCAAGCCCCCAGAGAGACGGTCAGGCCCACAGCCAAGGCAGGTGTCTTCTGCCTGCAAATTCAGCAAAAGCAGTACTAATAAAATATCTCCAACTGGTTTCTGCTGGAGCTTTTATTAACTGGCTCTTGGAATTTAAAAGGCACAAGCCATGTCATCCCCGAGACCCAGGACAAATAAGGTCCACTTCACTGCAAACAGTCAAGGACACAGGGATGCCCCAGAGGAGCAGCTGGGGCAAGAACAAGCAGACAAGCCTCTGGCCCTACAGGACAGCCTCCCCACCCCACCCTGTGCAAGCCAGGCACCAAGGGCCCAGCAAGCAACCCAGGGCCAAAAGCAGAGCTTTTGGGAATGGGCCAACCCCCAGGGAGGGTGATGTCCTTGTACCTATAAACTGTCCCTGTCCTATAAAATCTGTGTCCCCATATCAGTGCCACTTCTCCTTTACCCTCAAAGGCCACCTGTAGGGTTTTGACCTAAGGACTGTGGACCCCTGGGGAGTCACACATAGGATTTAGAGGCTTCATCCTTTTGTTGGGAAAAAAAATCAGACCTTTATTTTCTTTAATTTCTAATAGAAATTTACATTTTTTTTCAACTATTGATGTAAGCAACTAATCAATCAGTATCAGCAATGCATGTGAATTTATCACCCACAGAAACCACAGGCACTTTCAATTCACAGTATTGCTGTCAAAATCAAAATAGTTATCAGACCTGCTACTAGCTTTTATTAGTTAATGTGTTAATAAAGAAACATATGATCAATCGCAAATTTAACATTTTGGTAAATGTATTTTCATATAATGGATATTCCTTGTAATCATCCGTACTTATTTCATGCATTTAAAAATATTAGGCCAAGAAGGATGCTGCTATGGTTTGTCCCCAAAAGTTCATGTGATAAGAGACCTGGTTGCCCACGTAATAGGGAGTGGAACCTTTAAGAGGTGGGACCGACTGGGAGGTGCTTAATTCATTGGGGGGTACCACCCTCAGAGGAGGCTGATACCTGTCTCACCAGAATGGGTCAGGCCTGGCAGGACTGGAATAGTTACTGAGGCAGTGGATTATTATAAAATGAGTTCAGCTTTCTCAGCTGGTTCTTTTGCTACAAGACCCCTCTCTTCCCCACAAACAGCTTCCCATTCTCTCATGTGCTCCTGCTGTGTGATGCTATCTGCCTCTGCAGCATGAGGCCCTCAAGAGATACAGTCAGCTGATCTAGCCTCCAGAACTATGAACCAAAATAAATCTCTTTGCTTTAAAAAGTACCACATCTTGGGTATTTTATTATAGCAACACAAAATAGACTGGCAGGAGCACAGGTTTCACCAATGCCCGTGGGGTTCACAGCACAAACCAGGGTAAGATTCCTGCACTACAGTGTGAAGTCACTTCTCAACAGGGCCACACTGCTAAGCTCCTGGTAAAAAGCCAGCCAACAACTAGCCAGCTTCTCAACTCTCAGCCTCCGGCATAGGGCCAGGCATCGAGTAGAGGCTTGGGAAGCCTCCTGGCTACCTAACCATCATCAAGGCCGGCGGTCACCTGGCTGGAGAGGGCCTCAAAGCAGCTGGTGAGCATTCCCACTCCACTTCCTCCACTCCTAAGGAGGATGAGGGGGTCAAGCACACAGAGGGACCAACAGAGGGCCTATGTGGAAATAGAACCAAGTCTAGGAAAAGTCGGGGAGAGCAAAGGGGCACTCAAGGGCAAACCTGTCTCCCTCAGACCCACCATCTGCAGCTCCCAGTGCTCGCCCAAGGCCTTTACTCCGAGCACAAGATTCACATCAGGGCGGGACAGAGGGACAGGCTTTTGACCAAGAACATCTCCAGATACTCTCCAGAAGAATGCTGACTTCAGTGTGGCCTATGGCCCAACAGGGCCACACCCAGGGCACTCACTTGCTGCTTCCCTTAGCTCTGCAACAGTTCCTGGGTGCCTCTCAGTTAAAGAATGAGAGCTAGATCCATCCCACTCCTTGGAATCTATCCCCCTTCCACCCACAACTTCTTTCCTCAGTTGCCAAGTGTCTCTCAAGACAGCAGGACAGGATGCTGGACTAATTTAGAGTAAATGCCCCTTTCATGTGTGTGGCACATTTCACCAGACACCAATCACAGGGCATCCACAGATGGCCCTGGGGATATAAGCTGAATGGGTTCCGGGGCTCCTAGAATGCCAGGAGAGGCAGGAAAGGAAGCCACCCCCCACCCAGTCATGACGGGCGGGTGAGGAAACAGGTCCTGCCAGTCGGGAAAACTTGGATCCTCTGGAGCTCTGAGTAGGAAGCCTGAGTTCTGAGTAGGAGGCCAGGAAATGTCTCTGGGAGGAGGAACCATCTGAGCTGGGCCTGCAAGTTTGTGAATAATCTTGTAATCATGTCAGAGGACAGGGGTGGTCCAGGACCAGAAGGGGAGGGGGCCAAGGAGCGAGAATGGAAAAAGCCACATGAGGAAGCGGATGCAGACAGGTCTGGCTGGAGCTGAAAGGTCCCAACTCTGTCCACAGAAAGCTCAAAGCCCGGCTCAAGAAGGCAGGGCTGCTTCCCACCAAGTGCCACAGGATGGAGGCCCTCTTCGTGGAGGAATTAATGGTGAGTGCAGCTGACCCTCAGGAGGCTGGGAGACCTTCTGTCTCAAAACAGAAGCCCCTGCCCAGGCAGGCCAGAGTAGTACCTACCCTGAAACACTCCCCAGAAGAGCCTCTTAAATTACTAAGTGAGCCTAAGATACTACTTAGGGCTTCCACTGTTCCCCAATTCATGTGTGGCACACCTCAGTCACATGGGACTCTCAGGGAGCTCCCCAGTCCTAGGCTCTGGTAGGACTCTATGAGCAACCAAATCTAACTCCCTGGCCATGACTTCATGGCTCATTATGCATGATACTCTGATCTGTCCCGTGAATGCTACAGCTGGGAATGGGGTTTTGCTGGGGACATACTCAAATCTCTTGGGGAAGCAAGTGGGCTTAACCTCAGGCTCAAAGACTCTAAGGGAAGCCCTGTACAGCTTGGGATGGCCCTTCCCAAGGAGGCCCTGCCCAGCCTCTGGAAGCTCCCCTACCTGTCAGGTTTCCCTTTTAACAGTGACCCTTTCCAAAACCTCTCTCAATTCTGCTTTAACCTCCTCATCCATCTTGTGTGATGACCCAGAGAATCAGTTCTGCTACAAAAGCCCCTCCTTCCAGTATCCAGTCAGTTCCAATCACCAGTTTGGCTCCTCTATACCTTCAGAAGAGGAGCAGGCCTTAGACCAGCCTGGAGCCCTAACCAAAATACAGCCCCTGGCACTCCCTGTAGCCACCTGACCAGCCCAAACAGAGAGATAACCAACCCACAGCAGATGCCAGACTACACCTACTGCTCACTTTGTTCCTTAAGACAGAGTCACAGGCTGGGTTCAAAGCTCTGATCCTGAGCTCCTTCACACCAAATTGGGACTTTGGTCTGCAAAGTTCTCTACCGGAAGTGTCTCATTGCTTAACTCCTAGCACAAAGATCATCCAGGGAATGAAGCCTTCCCACATTCTCCCCTGACCTTAGAGTCCATGTCCCTCCAAAGCACACTCCAAGACCTGAGGCAGAGAGATGACAGAGCCCTGTATGTCCATCTACCCTAGTGGCCTGTGAGTACCCAAGTGTCGGCCCAAGTGCTGTACTTGGAACACAGCAGGTGCCCACTAAATGTCTGATTTGTACATTCAAAGCTTTCCCAACCTTGAGGGTCAACTGAGAACCTACTGTGCTGTCATTCTCCCCACCTCCCCCAAAATGCATTCTGTCCACTAGCTTCCCCATTCTGATCTCAATTCCCACCCTGGTATCTGAGATGCTGCTCCCTTCTATCCCTACCCTTCCTAGTGCCCTGTGCCACCAGATCCACAACCCCTTCTACTGAACTCACAGCACCAAGGGAGCAAGCTCCTTAAAAAGTAGATCCCAGTAGATTAAAACCTCTCCCACCCCTCAGGACAAAGTCTGGAGAGGCCAGATGGGCCACCACACCCTCTAGCCCAGGGATGCACCCCTCCTCCCTGTCCCCAGGACACTCCTCAACTCTCAGTCTTTATCTCTTAACCTTTGCTCAAATAGTCCCTCATCTGGAACAATCTCCCCAACACTTTGATGAGCCTTTTCATTGACAATGCTCCCCACTAGGACAACTAATTCTTCTTTCATTCTGCAGAATTATGGATCTCCTACTGTGTGCACGGGGCTGGGCCAGTGAGGCCCACTGTGAACCGTGAACCATTGATGAACTCCACATTTTATCAGGCCACAGGCCTACGAAAGTATGACAGGTCGTTAGGGAAGAGGAGCTGACATCTGGGCCCCGAAATAAGGGGGAAGCGTCCCTCTGGCAAAAGGGGGTTCCTCGCCCACCTCTTCGGGAAGCGCCTGGGGACCAGCAGCCAGGGCCCGGCCACCTTCCCCTCTGAGGGGCGTGGCAATGGACACTCGCGTCAACCTGGGCCCCCACCTTGGCCGCACACAGTGAGGCCACCACATGTGTGCGGCTGAGGCCTGGAGCCAGGGTAGCCCCAATGGCCGGGGGGCAGCGGGAGGGTGCAGGGGACTGCGGGCACCAACGCTGGCCCTGGCTCGGGCAGCGCGGCCGCTGGGCGGGCGGGAAGAAGCGCACAGCCCGCTGCCACACGAGGAGCCCGGCCGAGCCCGGGGCTCTCACCCCCTGTCCAGCGGGGAACACCGAGGTCCCCTCTCCGTGGCCGGCAGGAGCGAGGGAGAGGAGCCCCACTCACCTCGCAGCAGACGCCATGTTCACCCGGCGCACGAGTCACGTGAAGTACGGCGTCAGCTGAACCCGGCCAGGACCCACTGTAGAGGGCGGGACGGGGGCGTGTCCCGGGAGGGGCGTGTCCCGGGCGCCTCTGCCCCGCCCCCTCCGGAGTGGGGGCTCCGCTGGACGCAGAGGCCGAGCGCTGGACCGTGGAGAGCATTGAAGCGCCAACCTCCGGCTGCAGGCGAGGTATGAGGCTGGACCGAGCATATTCCCACCCCTTTCTATGATGGGAGGAAGTGACCCGAGACTGTACACACCTTGATTCTGCTTCAGCCCGGGACCGGGTCCCAGCACTCCCGCGGGAAGAACACATCTGAATAAAGAAACCTTGGGAGGACGTCAAGAATGGTAGTGCACACCTGTAATCTCAGTGACCACTCCGGAGGCTGAGGGAGGAGGATAGCAAGTTTGAGGCCAGCCTCGGCAACTTAGCGAGACCATATCTCAAAATGAAATTTATAAAGGGCAGGGGTTGTAACTCAGCGGTTGAGCGCCCCTGGTTTCAAGCCTCTGTATGGGGGCAGGGGGTGGTGAGAAGGAGGGGAAAGAGGGAGTCTCTGAACCAGGTTAGGGAAAGGAAAGAACTTGAACAAAGGCTGGGCAATTGGAGGAACGGAAATCGTGAGGAGAGGGAGGGGTAGGAGAGAGGTACAGCCTGAGGTAAGCAAGGGCCAGATCCTGTAGGGCCTTGAGAATGGGGCTTGGGAGTTAAGTCTGGTAGGATCTTTTTTGCAAGCCTCCTCAATTCCATAATAGAGAAGAATCTGGAGGAGGGAAGGAATAGAGAGGAGTGGCCCAGTGGACAGGGGTGCAGGATGGCTTGCTTCTCTGCCCAGCTGGGCTCTGGTGTTGGTGCAGAATCCTACAGAGAAGGAGGAGTTGGACATGGTGGTGCATACCTATAATCCCAGCAATGGGGAGACTGAGGCAGGAGGATCACAAGTTCCAAGCCAGCCTCAACAACTTAGGCCCTGAGCAACTTGGTGAGAACTTGTCTCAAAATTAAAAAAATAACAAGGGCTGGGGATGTGGCTCAGTGGTTAAGCGCTCCTGGGTTCAATCCCCAGTACCAACAAAGAAAAAAAAAAAAGTGGGGGGAGATGTAACACTCAGAAAGCAGGTGCTGCCCTCCCTACTGCCTACTGCCAACAGGTGTGGAGCACTTATAGGCAGGCACTGACCCAAATGCTTTGCCAATGTCAGCTCACAGAAATTCCTCAAAAGCCCTGTGAGATAAGGATTATCCTTAATGCCATTTTACAGATGAGGGAACTGAGGCCCAAAGAGATAAGTAACATGCCTGAACTCACACAGGTCAGTGGGTCCTCGAGAAATTGTACCCTGTCCCATTATGTAGTAGCCCCACCTTCAGCTGAAGAGACTCAATTCCCTGATAAAGGACAAACTTTGAAAAATAACAAAGATGAGCAGAAAGCTATTTGTGCCACTTTGTCAAAGGAACAACGGCTCCCAACTAAAGCAATCCCACCACCACTTCTTTTGACGTAAAATGTCAAAAGTAAGCCGACTACCAGCTCCTAATGCTTACTAATGTGAAAAAGAAGTAATTATCCTAAATAGTTACAAATAACAGGGAGAGGGCAGGAGACAACCGAATGGAGCACCCTTGTCAGTGGGCAGTGGAGGCAGGTCCTCCCCACCCAGCCCATCTGAACGGTGGGCCTCTAGGCAGGGCAGGTCCTGCCAGGGGTGACATCAGTCTGGACTCCAGTAGGGCTGGCCCCCATCCTTCACCCCTCCCCATCAGAGGTCCAGCAGGGCTGCCCCCCTCCCTTGCTTGTGTCCATCAGAGGCTCTGGCTGGGCTTCCAGGAGAAACGGCTCCGGGTGTGGGAGAAGATTGCGTAGTTACTCATGCAGGGCAGACCCAGGATGCTGCTGGGAGCCAGGAGGCAATTGGGGAAAGATTGATTTTAGAGAGTCGGAGTGGGAGTGTGTAAATCAGCCCAGGGAGAGAGCAGGCAGCATGCTCACACCCCACACAGCCTCCGAGGTCACAGGCCTCGGGGAAACAGTCTTTCCTCACCGCGGTCTACAGGTGGCTGGGAGGTGAATGTGCTCCCCCCAGCCCAGGACCTGGAGCATCGTTAGTCTTCAGAAGTGCTCCCGCCCAAGCAGACACCTGCAGAAGACGTTCCATCCTGGAGAGTCTCCTTCTTTGTCCCTGTGACACTAGGTCCAACCAGGTGCCTTGCCCACCCATTTCCAAGTAGCCACTGTTCCTCTGGAGCTCCGTGGACACTGCTGATAGCTGGCCATCTGGAGATGGCAGGCCAGCCAGACTCTGTCTTGTGAGCCACCCTGGTGGTCACGCAGAGGTGTCCCCCCAGAGCCATGACATGAGCCCTGTTCCTCTGCTACTGCATTTCAAGGGCACCGGTCTGCTGGAAGTTCTGTGGGACCACAGGTGGCCCGGATACTGATTCTGACCCTGGGTGGTGCCACCCA
This sequence comes from Callospermophilus lateralis, assembly GCF_048772815.1. Classification (NCBI taxonomy): domain Eukaryota; kingdom Metazoa; phylum Chordata; class Mammalia; order Rodentia; family Sciuridae; genus Callospermophilus; species Callospermophilus lateralis. The sequence continues at coordinate 19,002,898 of NC_135322.1, read as the reverse complement.
CGGCCCAACGATGCGACAAAGGATAGGGGGGCCAGACCCTGCCCTGGAGGATCTTCAGTCTGGGGGAAGAGGAGGAAGAGGAGCCCTCCAGATGGTCCCCGAGAAGCCCACCATCTGGGGGGAGGGGGCAAGGTTTTGTGCTGCTACTTAGCTTGTGGGCAGTGACGGAGGGACTCAGAGCAGGAAAGATGTGGAGTCCAAGTTCATCTCTCAGGCAGGAGTTGAAAAGGGTTGAGGGGAGCCTGGAGAGAGCCAGCAAGATGCCCCCTGCCCATGGCTGTCTCGCTATAGTCCTATGACCAGGTCCCACCATCCACGTTTGCAATATCAGCAGCTCCGGCAGCCATAGCCCTCCAAGTTCTGAGGCCAGCATGGCCTGCTGCCTCCTCCAAGGCCACCCAGGCTCCTTCAGAGTCACCACCAGCCCCCCAGAGGAGCCCCACATCATGTCCTTTCTCCTGCCGTCCCTCCCTGGGCCCAGCCCATCTGGGCATCCATCTTCTTGCAGAAAAGAGTTGGGCAGCAGCCGAGGGACCTTCGCTAGGAAGCCCCCATCACTTCCCCAGATGAAGTGGTCCCCGCTGTGTGCTTTGCCAGGGTCTACGAGGCAATTCAAGATGAGAAATGGAACGGGGACTTCGCAGAGACCAATCATTCCAGCAGCACCTTCAAAACAGCGAAGGAAACAAGCTCTTTTTGTGTGTGTGAAAATGGGGGATATATTGTTTTTCACTGTTTGGAAGACTGTTTTCTCATCTTGAAATCACAAGCTGTTTTCTTCCAGCGAGACTTACAAATACATCCAATTATCGACATTCAATCTAGGAAATAAAGTTCTGAAATTGTTTTCTTCCACACACATGGAGTGGGCCGGCCAGGTTGTACAGGTGATAATTACTTTTATTTCTTACAAGCCGTGCCAGTGCAGAGTGGCTGGCAGATCCACCTTTTATTGCTTCCACGTTTATTACGTCGCCCGTCTGTGTTGGGCTAGCCGTTGGTGTAACTGTCCTACCCTAATTCAAGATCTCGATCAAATGAGTGGAACCCCTAAATTCAAAAGGATGAGTGCTAAGTTCCAGAGCAGGGGGGATTTGGTTCTGTAGCCCATGTCCTACAGAGAAACTCTGTGGAGGGAACAGATTGCCTGTGCCCAGTTCCGAGTCATTGGACGTCACTGATGGGACCATGGGTCTCCCCCCTGGCATTTAAAACTGTCCCTCTCAGAGACTCCCACCGAGGTGGCACAGTACAATCATACCCTGTCCATACCCTGGATATCCATCCTGTCCTTTTTGGCTTCTTCTGGGGGCAGGGACGGGGGTGGGGAGTCCCTGGCATCTCACCAAGTTTCATTTTCCAAACAAGAAGGGGTTAAGATGTTGGGAAATCTTAGTAAAGCCCGATATAGTGATGGATCCGTTTGGAGTACCAGAATCCCCTTCCTAAATAAGACATTTGCTTCCATAAACTCATCCTGAATATTGCCGTCAGAAAGTCTAGCTATTTTTATTCCAGCCTAGGTGTGAATTTCTGAGTTTCATGGTTTTGCATGATTTTGATGATCTGTTTACATAAGGGAAACATTAATTTTCATTTCTTCGGCTCTTAAGCTCTTATCTAACTCTGCCTATGTGTCATTGCCAAATGAATATCCCCAAACGTGAATGCCATGTCCAAAAGTTTGTGGTGAGAAAGAAATGCATGCTGGACATCTCTGGTCCTCAGTTTCTTGGTTTGGTGGTGGAAACAACTGGCCTTTGCTTCCCATATAGGGCAGTTTCAAGGGTCAGATGGGGCTTCAAACACCATGACCTTTGGGGGACAGTTTAGGATGACACAAATATGGAACTTATAAGTTTCATTATTAGGACACTTATTCTTATTTGAGAACATGAACACAATGACAAGGAATGTGGATATAGGAACCTAGGTCTGATTCCTAGCTTTGCTATTTACTTACTGTGTGGCTTTGAGAAAATTACCCAACTTCTCTGAGCCTCCATTTCCTCATGGATAAAATGAAAATGATAGATCCCAGCCCAGATGATTGTTGAGGGGATTATGTAGAATGATCCCAGGAGACACTTAGCTTGGCCCCTGGTGCATGATTCGTATCATCTTTATTTCCATGATCATGTAAGACATGGGGGCAGTGGGGAGGGACTAGCATCCCATCCCCAAGCTGTGAAGATGGGTGAGCCACTCTGTGAGGTCGCTGTAGCCCTGTCCACTTACAGAACAACCTTGACCCAAAAGGGTGAGTCCATAATCCCACACCAAGGTAGCCAGTGTGTAGCTTCTTCAAGAGGATTGGCTGGGCCCTGGGACTGCCATACCACCTCAGTCACTTGGACTGGCAGCCCAGTCAACACAGAGAGGCTAACAGGATGCAGGAACAGAAGAGCAAAGGGCAGGAGGAGGCTGCAGAGACGGTTTCCTGTTGTACTCTGCCTCTGACCCAGCCTGAGTCTTCAGTCCACAGAGCTCTGCTTACAGGCAGGAATTTTTGTTTGTTGGTTGGTACCCGAGATTGAACTCAGGGACACTCGACCACTGAGCCACATCCCCAGCCCTATTTTGTATTTTATTTAGAAACAGGGTCTCACTGAGTTGCTTAGTACCTTACTATCGCTGAGGCTGGCTTTGAACTCGCAACTCTCCTATCTCAGCCTCCCAAGCTGCTAGGATCACAGGCATGCCCACCGCGCCTGGCATAGGCAGGGTTCTGAATATAGGGAAGAGGGTTTGCAAGGAGGTTTGTTAGAAGGGTTAGGGACATATCATAGTTTGCAAAATGGACCTCAAATTCTCCTTGCTGTGTCCACACCCTTGCATTGTGATGCTCCAGCTGCTCCCATCCAGAGGTGGAGTCTGTTTCCATAGCCCCTGACACTGGGTGGCCACGTGATTTACTCTGGATAATGAGACACTAGAAAAAAACAGAGGTCTTGAAAGGTGCTCACCCACCGGGTTCACCCCCTTGCCACTATTGGCAGTCCTGCCAACCACCACCGTGGGAAGATGCCCTAGCTAACCTGCCGAGATGCCTGGTCACCAGCCTGCCAAGCAGCAGACACACAGGCAAGGCCGGCTTAGATTATGCAGCCTCCAGTCAACCTGACAGCTGACTGCAGAACCATGAATGAGTTCAGCAGAGACCAGCTGAGCCAGCTGCAGATCCCCGAGCTACATCAATGGTTATTTTTTGGCTGTGATATGGGACAGTTGTTATGCAATGATCGTAAGTGGCCTAGAGCAGAAGGAAGAGACCCTGGGATTACTGTCCCAGAGAGGTGATGGGGGCAGATGCTTCAGGAGCTATTTGCACACAGAGCTTTGGGAGGTGCAGGGTCCCTGCAGCACTGCTATGGAGCCCTGGGGAGAAAGTCTGACTTCCTCTCACCCCGGCCTGGAGTACAGAATGGCTTCAGTGCAGAGAAGGTTGCAGGGATCCCTATTCTGCTTGGGTACCATGTGGCTGCACTGCCCTGGGGGGTTGGGGAGGCAGCACCCCCTACATAGATATCCACGGCATATAGGGAGCTGGACAGTATATTTGCAGAGAGGTAGTGCCCAGGGTGGGGCTTCCTGGACTTGAAGTACAGGAGGACTCTGTGAGCTTCTGTAAAAATCCCTTCCAAGGACCCCAGGAATACCTGGGACTTTTTAAAAAGCCTGGAGTGTCCCTGTAACACAAAGGGGACGGGATGAGGTTGTCAATGGAGTGTATTAAAAACCAGTGAGCCAACCTGGGGACTCAGACTGCACTGTCCTAGATTGCTGACAGGGGACAGGCAAGGCTAGCATAGGGTACACAGAGAGGGGATTGTACTTCGGGGCATCTGGATGGGTTACTTGGAGGTAAAAGCAGGAAATTCATCTCTAGACTAGCTTTGATCAGAGAGACTCAGATCTTATGGGGAAGCCAGGTACAGGGCAAGAGGGGAAAACTGCTGTTCCCAAAGCTAAAACCTTCTCCAACTCACTGCCGATGCGGGTCCTGTGGTGAGACATCTTCCTATGGCCAAGGCTGGGACTAGACAAGCCGAGTGCCCTGCCCCAGTTCCAAGCACTAGTCATTACATACAGAGAATCTTTCAAAAAAATTAATAGATACCCAAGAAGTTGTCACTGCTCTGCCCATCTGGGGCAGTGAATTGGATGTCAAGTTCACTGGTGGCGTGTGAACCAACAGGACTCTCACTCCCTTCCCTATCCTTTCTGGACATTCAGGTCAAACTGCCTTGGGGAAAAATCACAACTTTATTTTCAGATCTCAGAGATCAATGTCACACTATGCATTTAGGACTAGAGGGAAAATGGACTAACAATCATCTGACCATGGTAACGCCAGCCCGCACAGGCAGCTCCTCCAAAGAGGCATCTCATCTCGGTACCCAGACTGCAAATCTGCCTGCAGGGCCAGCTGTCAGCCTGGCACAGGGCCTCTCCGAGATTTCCTTGCTGGATGATTCAGGGTGGCTGACCAGCTTCCCAGAGCCTTGGTACCAGTCCCACCAGTCCCCAGGGGGATGGGCAGCCAGACCTTTCTTAACAGAAGTCTGGGATGAGAAAGGACCTAAAATCTCCACCAGGTGCAAAGCCTTTTTGTTTTGTTACTAGGATTTGGACCCAGGGGCACTTTACCATTGAGCTACGTCCCCCGACCCTTTCTGTTTGTTTGTTTGTTTACTTATTTATCTACCTATTTATTTATTTATTGAAGGCAAGCTCTCACTAAGTTGCTGAGGCTGGTGTGTACTCCATCGTGCCTGGCAAGTGCCACCAGTTCTCAAAGGGAAGGGACTAAAGCCATAATGAAATGAGCTCACGGAATCTTTGTGGCTGTCCGCTGAACTCCAAACAGCAGAATTGGTTGCACAGCAAACTGTTTTTAATGTTGGATATCGTACCAAGAGCTCACTTTTCCCTCTGTCACCAGGGGACACTTGCTAAAGGCCTTCTCTGAGGGTATTCAACTCATCTAGGGAAGGTCCTTGCAGCAGAAAGACAAGCTCCAAGATCCTTCTCTCTGTGTGTGTGTGTGTGTGTGTGTGTGTGTGTGTGTGTAGACATGCAGTCCACTCCCAGAGGATCTTATTGGGTGGGCTTGGGCGTTGTCCAGGCATCTGGGTTTTTGACCAGCTCTCTAGCTATCTGTTGTTTGTGGCCAGGTTTGGGGCCTACTCTCTGGGCAGCCATCCAAGAGACTCTCATGTCTTGAGTTTATGCCTACTCTTGTGCCAGCCCTATGGGCTGCCTCTCTTGGGCTGAAGCATGGGTGCTGAGCATCAATTCCAAGTTCATTACCCTCCTCGTTAATTTCCTCCCTTTCCCTGGAGAGAACCCTTCACGCCCAAGTTCCTTGGAAGCCCACTCCTTCTGGCCTGCCTGCAGGAAAGCTTACCCGTGTGGCCAGGGATCTGGGGTCTCTACAGGGCTCAGCCCCTGCTGGTGGTGGAGCCCACTAGCCCATCTCTCCCACCCCAAGATTGGCACCGAGTCGTAGCTTGCTGAGACTGAATATTGTCAGGCTGTAGGGAAATAAAATTGGAACAGCGACTTTGGAGGACACTTTGGAAATGTCTCTTAAAACAGAACAAGGAGAAAGAAAAGGCAAAGAAAACTAAGCCTTCAGACCCTGTAATTGCGGTTCTCATTATCTAGAGTAAAGAAACTGTTTCCTGAGTATCGAGGGAGGGAAACCAGATCACTTGGAGTTGCAGCATTATTTGTGATAGTGAAAAATTGGAGGCAATGTGTGTGTTGATCAGTGAACTTCTGCTACTCATGCGCAGGAACACGATGAGACCAGGAGTGTCCTAGATCTGCAGATATCAAGGAGGAATCTCAGCACATTGGTGAAGAGAAGCCAAGATACATTGCCCACTCTGCGGGCGTAGAAGATCCACAAGGGACTGGTCCATGTCCTCATGGGCGCGTGTTTGTATATGTAAAGCACACCAACAAGTGCTTTTGGAAGAAAATAAGCCAAAATGGTTGCCTTAGAGAAGGGGGAGGGTCCTGTGAGGGGAATATGGAGGGGATTGTAACTCCTTTTTGAAAGGAAAATATATTCCCTCATTTGTGTAATTAAAAATAAATAAAACAACTTTAAAAACAGAAAATATCTCAGAAGTGCTTCTCTGCCTGAGGGGCTCCCTTTGCAAATGCTGGGGAGCTTGCTTGAATTCTGTGGGCCCCCACATCTATGCCCTGCCATGTCTCCTGTCTCCTCTGTCTCCTCTGTCTTCTCCATGGTCCCTTCCCAGCTCCTGGCTCAGGAGTCGCAGGTCAAACCCTGTCCAGGGTGGAGAGGTTGGTTGGCTTTATTTTGAAGGAAAGGATGCCGCTGTTATTTACGGGGATCCTATGCAGATTTCTTCAGGGCTGGTGACAAAAGGATATTTGGGGCCCCTGAGAAAGGGGTGCTACATTGCTCAGTGGGAGTTCAGACCCCATGTACCCAAGGCCATCTTCTAATCCCGGCCCCACCTCCATCCGCCTATCCCTACTCACTGTCCTACCTCCTGAGTTTGATCTCCTTCCACTACTGACCCCCCCTCCAGGCCCAGAGCCTGACTCTCCACCGCAGCTCCAACACCTGCTCCTGGTCCCTGCCTCTACCACACCAACCATCACCCTGGCCCCAGCCCCCCCCCCCCCCCCCCCCCCCCCCCCCCCCCCGGGCCTGCCTCCCACATCCTCTCCTATCCTGACCCTCGCTCCCTAACCAGGCCCGATGGCTTCCCCTGGGGAAAGAGGCTTCCCTTGCCTGTCTCCACAGCCCTGGGGAGAAGCAGGAGCCAGTCCTTTGGTGGGGTGGCTGCCAGTGAAAGAGAAAATGGTATTTTAAGCTTTTATTCATCCAGGAAAGGAATATCCTCCCTCCCCCTCCCCAGGATTAGCAAAACAGCGTTCACCCCCCTCCTTCTTCCTGTTTTCCCAGCCTCCTCCTTGGTTTCCATGGATTCAGAGATTTGCTCTCAGCACCTGAGCCCCAGGGGAGGGGGAGGAAGGGAGGGGAGTGGCCCAGCCAGGGGGGAGGGGGAGGGGCAGCTGCTCCAGGACAGCCCCCCACAGATCCACCTGCTCCACCCTCTCCTCCCACAGCCACTCTGACAAGTCTTTCTGGGAACTCAGTGGGGGCCTGACAGTCTCATTCTCCCTTTGGATGGCCGTGGGGGGCTGCAGGAAAAAGGTCACCCATCAAATGACCTCAAAGTCCGCTCACTGAGGGACTGCTGCCTCAGCCAGGATGTACCGCCGGTGATCACAGCAAGAGAGGACACAGTCCACACTGGCTGATGAGGGTCACACTGCCAGTAAAAGAGCTGTCCCAAATCCTACTGCCTGTCCCATCAAGTCTCAAATCCTAAGATCTAGGTCCAGAGCCCAAGCTCTGGGTTCTGACCTTCAGTGGACGAAAAGGACCGTTCAGGGAAGAGGCAGATGGGTCAGTCTCCATCCTGTCAAGAGCTCACTTGGTCCCTTTTTTATGAGGCTCCAGTGCTGACTACAGATATGAACCCCTGGACAGAAGGAGAAGAAGGGGACCTGGGTCCACCTGGAGGCTCAACCTGCCCAGTGCAACCCCTTCCAGAGCAGGTGCAAGGTATCACTACCTCCCCCACCCCTTCTGCCAGGGCCCCTAGGCCACTGTCACTGTGACTTTCTCTGTTGAGGGCTGCTTTGGGTACATGCCTGAGCGTGGCCTGGTCATGGTCTCTGGGCAGGGTCCCTCAGCCAGAGAGTCAGGGGCACTGCAGCAGAACCAGGACCAGAGCCAAGGTCCAGGGCACCAGAGCAGGCTGCAGGAGCAGAGCAAGTGCCCCACAGGGAGCTCATGCCAGGCTGGGGTCCCGTCCCCGGTTCCTTCCCCAGCGCAGGGCTCAGAACGTTCCGTGAGCTGTGGACATCCTTCTTAAGGGGTCCTTTCTCATCATCCATTTACCCAAGTCCTGGGGCGGCCAGACACCATGTTTGGATAGGTGAGTGGTCTGCACTGGGTAGTTAGATTCTTGGAGACTGTTCACAGAAGGGAAGTCTCCAAAGAAGGATCTGAGGAGTTCCTAGAGAGAAGGGGGAGCTTGACTCAGGCCCAGCAGGGTTTTTGGCATATCCAATGGAAAAGAATCTCAGTAAAGCCAAGGGCATGGACCGAAGTTTATTTAGGAAAGCTGATAATATTCAAGGAAGAATGGGGGTGGCAGTCTCAAGAAACACACTTTTTTTTTTCTTTTTCTTTTTTTGGTACCCAGGATTGAACCCTGGGCCACACCTCCAGCCCTTTTGTTTTTTTGTTATTTTTTATTTTGAGACAGAATCTCACTAAGTTGCTCAAGGCCTCACTAAGTTGCTGAGGCTGTCTTTGAACTTGTGACCCTCCTGCCTCAGCCTCCTGAGTCACTAGGATTACAGGTGCGCACCCCTGTGCCCAGCGAGGGATACACTATCAAGGGAGAGTGCAGGCCATTTCCAGAGGGACAGGCAGCAGCCAGTTGGTGTGCTGTGCTCATTTTTATAAAGAGTGACGATTGCTGGGGGCTGGACTAGAGGTGAGCAGGGCAGAGACGCACAATTTCGGACCAGCATTCCCTGCGCTTGCCCTTTGCCCTCCTGTTGCAGGGACGGAGGGCATAATTGTTCATGGAGGCTTTCTGCATTTCACTCGTTCATGGGTGTTTCCTGTGAGACCCAGTACCTCTTCCTTTATTCCCAAATTCCCTTTCTCAAGGCAACTGTGACTCCAGGGATTCCAGTAGAATCTTCTGGATTCCAGTAGAATCTTCTGGAGAGGCTCTGGAAGCAACGAGCTCCTGAGCCTCACCCCAGACCAATGGAATCAGAATCCCCAGGAAAGGAGCCAGAACACTGGGGGTTTTGAAAACTTCTGGGTCGAATCTCCTGGAAACGAGGATGACTGAGAAAGCTTTGGGACAGTCCTCCTCAGTACTGTTGGCAGAGATGGGGGGCTGGGGGTGAGGGGTGGGCAGAGGAGCAGGTGACGAAAGTGGTGGAGGTGGACTCCAGGCAGGATCTCCGCTCTTCTGATCAACTCCATGACCAGTTCCTGTTGGGTCTGCATCCCTCCCCTGTTTCTGCCACCTGAGGGTTCCCCGTGGCTCCCTGCCGGCTCTTCTTTTTTGTCCCATCACCACTCACTCCAATTCCATCAGAATCTTCACTCTCAGACTGGCTGAGTCACAAAACCGGAAAAGGAAACCATCCATCTGCAGCCTTAAAACAGAGCCCTCTCTAACCCAGCAACTCCACTCCCGCCGCACACCCCACAGGAACGTGAGCATCTGTCCACCCAGACATGGGCAAGAATGCTCATAGCTACGCTATGCAAAAGAGCCCCACACGGGAATCTATCCAAATGCCCACCAATGGTAGACAGGATAAACGAAGCCATGTTTTCATACAATGGAATCCACGCACCAAAGAGGATAAATCTCAGAAACACAATGTTGAGTAAGATCAGCTAGATACCAAAGAGTCCATGTTGTATGATTCTATTTACTTAAAGTGACAAAGAATACAGGAGCCGGGCACCATGGCCTATGTCTATCATCCTGCTGACTCAGGAGGCTAGAATAGGAGGATGGTAAGTTCGAGGCTAGTCTCAGCAACTTAGGGAGACCTTGTCTCAGATTCAAAAAAAAAAAAAAAAAAAAAAAGTTTACAAGGACGGAGGATTGTCCTTCTTCAGCTCAGTGGAAAAGCACTCCTGGGTTCAGTGCCAAATCAAACACAGGAAACAGCAATCTAAGCCTTTGAAAGTCAAAAATAGGACTGTCCTTGGTACGAGTGGCTGGAAGTGGGTCAGGGGTTGGTGGTGGTGAGTTCGGCTCATCCTGGGTGTTACATGGTGCATTCGGTTTGTAAAAATGCATGGAACCGTGCACTCACCAGGGGGACCCTTTTTGTTATGTATGTCATGCTTATGAAAATTTGTCATAATTAATCTGCCTGCCCTAGAGAAGGGCAGGCAAGATGAGGGGAGCATTTTGTATTCCCTCTCTGTCTTAATGCCTAAGGCAGAAAAAGGAAGAAAACCTAGACTGTTAGGTAGTAAAGCCAGGGGGACACTGACATCCTGCTGGGTTTGCTCCCTGTGCTCCCCTGAGGCTCCCTTTCACTTTATACCTGGGCTTTGTCAGACAAAAAGAAAAGAAGGGGCCTCGGATGGAGGTCGGCAGGAGGGACAGAGGAGAAGAGCCAGTCCAGCCCATGCCCAGTCTCCTCACCCCTCAGGATCCACGGGGTGCCTTTTGGGCTGCTCCTGCTTGGACTCAGGGCATCTCAGGGCCCACTCCCTCCTTGACACGCCCTCTTGCTTTGCCTGCCCATTATCCTTCCTGCTGCGCCTCTGGTCCATCCTTTTACCAGTGCTGGGACTCACCCCACCCCTCCAAGGATGGAATCCCCCAGGGCTTTGTCCTGGATTTGCAGGAGACTCTGACAGCCAGATCTCCAGGTCAGATTCGTCCCTGGGCTCCATGTCTACAGTGACCATAGGACCCTGTCAGGTGTCATCAGTTTGGACAAAGTCTGAAGCAGCTATTGCTTGCCCCTGCCTCTTGTCACTGTCTGAGTGACTGTGCAGCCAGCTGCCCACACCAGAAATCTGAGTGTCACCTTACCTTTCCAGGGACATCCTATCTGTCACCCAATGCTTCCAGGGCCCCACCCCCCACCATGCCAAGTATCTTTGGACCCCTTCCTAGGCCTGTTGCCCTGGACCAGGCTTCCTCTTCTCCTACCCTGGGTTATGACTAGAACCTTCAACAGACGCCCCTGGATTTTTTAAATAAAAGAAACCTGATCTTGTTCCTCTAGACTGCTTAAAAGATGCCACATCCCCTTTAGATTAAGAGAGAGGCCTCAAGTCCTGCGTCTTAGCTCTTCCAAGAGAGCATTTAACATGTTATACCTGGATCCCACCCCCAGCCTCACTGAATTGGAGTTCTGTGCATGGGGCCCATTGCACAGTCAATGTCACAGCTTGACCTGACTCCAGTCCCATCTTTCATTGTCCTATATTCTAACATATTGGACTCTTTGGCTTCCATACATTTAATGTGCTGTTTCTCCCACCTTGGATACCTGTAATCCCTGCCTCTACTGCCTTTAGAGTCAACTTGGACTTTTTCTCTTCCTTCCTGCCAATCTCCACCTCTTGTCTGTTTGGGTGCTGCTCTGTGTCAGTCATCTTTTCATTACTATAATGAACTACCTGAGGGAGGTATATTTATAAAGAAAGAAGTTTATTGAGCTCAAAATTTAGGAGGTTAGAGGTTCAAGTAGCAGGGCACAGACTCTGGTGAGGGCCCCCTTGGCTGCATCACGTCATGGGAGGGACACTGTGTCTCTCTGTGTCTGTGTGGTCTCTCTCATCTTCTTCTTAAAAGCCCCTAAGATTCAATCATTAATGACTTCATCTAATGTAACCTAATCTAATCTAATCACTTCTCAAAGACCCCACCTCTGAAAACTGTAGCTGGATGCATGAGTTTGGGGGACACACCATCTTCAAACCGTCTTTAAACCTCCTCCATAGAGTCATCGCATCTGAGTGTTCCCCTCCCCCTCACTCTCCCATGAGGCCCCTTGACTCTCTTTGCCCCGGGACAGGGACTCCTGGGTGAAGACACTCTTCTGGACCAAACTCAACCTCTGAGGAGCCCTCTTCTCTGTAAAGCCTCGACGTTGGTCCATAAGAACTGCAGACTCTCAACACAATCTCATCTACCCCGGCCTCCCCACCACCTGCACTAAGAGACTCGAGTAAATTCTAGTGCTTTCTATCAGCTCAAGGCCATGTCCTTGGGGTGACCTTATCTCTTTCAGTTACTGCCTGGGAAAGCTCAAGACGTCTTCTCCAAATTCACTGTCCATTTCAGCCAACTCCTAAGGATAGGGACCCATCTCTCTCCGATGGTAGGAGACAAATTTGACAAGTGCCAGGTGGTAAACCCAGTGGCCTGATTTCACTGACCACCCTCCCTCCCTGCTTCTTCAATAGTTCCCTTCCCTGATTCTGCTCCATCCTCTCTTGTTCTGCCATTCTCCCTTTAAAATGCCCCCATCTCCTCTTCCTGGCAGCTGTCAAAAGTCTGTTGAAGTCTCTTTCTCCTACTGATAATGGCTGAATAGAATCTGCCTTTGCCATCTTTAACCAGTGCCTGCCGCCCTTGGGGCTCTTTGACTCTCTGCAGTAGAGACGGATGCTTGAATGAAAAGCCACAGGATGAGAATCTCTCCTCCCCACCTCCTGGGAGGTCTAAGGACCCGTGGCTGCTGCACTTGACTGAGCCCCTGCAAGAGGAGGTGCTACAGGACTGGCCCAGACCTCTGCCCATCAGTGACACCCAGGTGGACTGATTTCCCGGGGCCTCTGGAACAGATTATGCACGGGGTGCCCTAAATGACAGAAATTTATTATCTTGCAGTTTGGGTGGTGGATAGAATTCCGAATGAAGGGGCTAGCAGGGTTGGTTGGTCCTGGGGAGGCTGAGGGAGGGTCCTTCCCAGCTCCTTCCCCTTGTTTTGGAGGCTGCTGGCCTTCCTTGGTTTGTGGGAGCGTAACTCCCGCCCCACCTCTATCTTCATGTGACTTTCTTCCGTGGGTCTTTTTTTCTGGTCCTTATAAGGACACTATGTTTGGATCCAGCCCCATCCTAATCAGAATGAGCTTCATCTTGAGCTCTTTGCCTTAGTCATACTTGTAAAGACTCTGTCCCACACAGGGTTGCAAGCATTTCGAGATTTGACATATTTCTAGGGGATCACCGTTCAATCTGCCACCCTATCTGAGCCCTGGGTGTGGTAAGACAGACCCATTAGGAAGAGGGCAGCCAGGGAAGGTCTCAGGATCCCAGAGGGACCTGGGATGGCCCTATCTTCCTGGCCTCTGTCAAACCCTCCCCAAAGACAAACGATTGGTTTGGAGTCAGAAGACTTGAGTTCAAGGCCTGAACTTTGACTTGCTGTGTGACCCTTGGCAAGCAGGACCCGTCTCTGGGTAGAGCTGATTCCCTGCCTCTTACTGCAGCCCTGGATGGAGGTTGACAATAGGAGCTGAGCATTCAGGTCTCAGAGAACCCGACATCCACACTCCACTTAGCTCACAAAGGTGTGGAAAGAATGCTCCTGCTGTGGAGGAATGCAAATCACTCCTTCAAGTATCAGTTGACTTCCTTGCAAACAATGAAGGGTGACATGTCAAATGTGCAACCTCAGGACTGGTTCAAGAGACACCTGCATTGGTCCCAGACCCACCCTAAGGTGTGCAGAGAGAGCACAGGAGTGTCCTTCTTCACACCAAGCCATAAGGCCTTTCCTATGCCCACATACGGCTGATGGTCCATGCATGTCTGTCACTGGAGGATTCAGGACATGGGTTCCATTCAGGGGACTGTGACTGTATTTAGGCAGTGGCTAAGGCAGGCAGCGAGGAAAGGATTAACATTTGTTCAATTCCATCTCATAGCACATTAATGAAATGGTTACCATTACTATCTCCATTTTATAAAAGAAGAAACAGATTCAGAGAGGCTGAGTAACTTGTCTAGGGTCACACAGTTCTTACACAAATAGGGCAGGAGTCTAGCTTGCTTAGTTCGACTACAGAGTTGCTTTTTTTTTTTTTTTTTTTTTTGCTATCAGGAATTGAACCCAGAGACACTTAACCACCAAGCCACATCCATAGCCCTTTTTTTATTTTGAGACAGGGTCTCACTACATTACTTAGGGCCTCAGTAAGTCACTGAAGCTATGAACCCTCGATCCTCCTGCCTCAGCCTCCCGAGTCGCTGGAATCACACACATGTGCCCACGCAGCTGGCCTCCGAGTTACTTTTTACTACCTTATCCTCACTTTGGAGCCTGACTCTTGGTGAGCCAAGAATAGAATAATGACTATATCACAGGAGCTCATGCACCACATCAAAGACTCTGTCATTGTGTTCTCAAAAATGTTTTAAACAATGGTTGTCTTAGGGTTGTGGGATTATAAGGAATATATTTCTCTATTTCCAAATGTTTGTCAATGTGCTTGTGTTATCTTTATTATTAAAAAGCTAAACATTTAAGAAAATTATCTCTCAAGTTGCTTCTGTCAAGAGCACAGCTAGGATAATTGTCATTCAGAAGAGGCTGTTCAGAGGACAAGCCAGCCATTCACAGATTCTCTAAGCCCTATTTTCCGTTTCAACTCCAATTGCCAGGAAGGCACACACCAGCACTACAATTCTCTGCTTTCACACAGAGACGTTTTAACCAAACCACTTCTTAGCGCTGGGCTCTTGGTTTCTGCTGAGGATCAATAGACAAAACGTGCACGTGTAGATTGTCTCTGCATTTCTCATAAAACTGTACTTGCAGACACCATCTGTTGTGTTCTTCACATTCCTTGCAAAGATTCAATTGACAGACTCCTGTTAGATTCATGGCTAGGGCAAATGCTTTCTCAATCAAACTGCAAGCTCCCAAAGAGCTCAACCACGTACATTTTCTCCCATGTTGTCTTTGCGGTGTCCAATAAAGTACTGGGCATTTACTCAGTATTCAGATATTATTTGTTGAATGAAAGAAGAGGAATTGATTGACTTGCACAAATGAGAAGTCCAAAGGGACATCCTGCTTCAGGTGTATTTGCATCTAGAGGTCCAAATGACAAATCACCAGGACTCTGCCCTCCTTCCTTTGGCAGAGGGAGGGCAGAGTGCTTCATTCTGAGGCAGAATGACTTCTTATGGCAGCTGCAAGAGAGCCACATGCATTTCCAAAGTTACTTCCAATGTCAACTTGTGAATCCAGAGATAAATGTGCATCTCATCCCCCAAAGTCCCAGGGAAGATTCTGATTGGCTGGCTTGGGTCATGTGGGCATCATGGAACCAATTAGGGTGGTTAGGGGAGTGAGGTCTTCTCATTGGTCAAATCTGGGTCAAATTGATCCCTGAAACTAGGTGGGAGGAGTCAGCTGCTATCTATCACTCAAGGACATGGAGTGCCTTCTGTCTAATAAGGATAGACTCTAAACTAGAAAAAAAGGTCAAGGAAATGTACTGAGCAGAAACCTTGACAAACTATAGCAAAAAATTCCTATAATGTCCCAACATTGCCCTCTCTCTACCCTGCCCTTCCTCATCTTGACAAATGGTATCATCACCATCACTATCCCGCTCCTGAAGCCAGAAAGTTACTGATTACTTTCTTTTTTTCCCTGTGGGCTGGTGAAAATTGGTGACATGTAGCTCCCAGACCCAGCCACCCAGGAGTCCAGCTCCAGCCCAGTGGCTTTTTGACTCTTGGCCCGTCAAAGCCTTCACCAGAGCTCTGAGCACCCTGGAGCAGAGAAGGCCCTACACCCATCTTATGGGTAAATAAGCCAAGGCCAAGCTGAACTAATGATGTCTTTCCTAAGGTCAAATAGGGAAGTTGGTGGCAGAATTTGGGCAGAGTCCAGGTTTCCTGATACTTGGTTCAGAAACATACTACTGTGCCAAATACTATCAGCACCAACGAGCCAAACTCCTCCATCCAACTCCCCCCTAGCCCAGCTAGGCCACAGAGTCTATGGCTTGGGGGCATGAGGCTCCCCCAGCAGGGTGGGAGCAGAAGTCAGCCTCCTGTGTGTGCAGGGAATCTGTGACCACTCATGCAACAGATGGCTATCTTTCCTTCAGACTTCCTGGATATTACATTCCAGGGGTAAATGTCACCATGTTGGATTTCTGGACATTATGGCAGCTGCAGGGTGGGTGGGTGAGTGGAGTCTGAGCATGGGCTAGTCTCTCTCTGAAGCAGGGCTCTTCTTGGCTCAGACTTGGAAGATGTCAAGTCAGGGCTATTCGCTGTCAGGGACAAGCATGCCCCTGTTCATGGGCTCCCTGACACTGGGACATTTTAGTGTCTAATACAAAAGAAAAGAAGTACTGAGGTTCAGAGAATCCAAATCAGCTCACGTTGCCTGAGACCCACAGGGAGTCTGGGTAGGTGCCTGATACAGCTTCAGACAATGCCGTTCTCTCTGTCCCAGGTGGACAGTGCCCCCCAGCAATTGTTCATTCAGGCCCAGGATTCTCATTCACGTCCCCTCATTTCTTCCTTGTCACACATCCCTGAAGAAGGTGTCTGGTCCCTCCAGGAAGTGGATGCAAAGAAGGAGTTCTAGATGTAATAGGGTTATTGAGGGTAATGTGTGCAAAAGAAAAGCGGGGAGGAAGTGATTGGCAGAGAGAGCCCCTGGGCCCTGGTGGAGCCTGACAAAGTTGCACTCAACCTCGCCGAGAGACATGCAGCAAGTGTTCCTAAGGGAGTGTGGCAGCGAGCACAAGCCACTGGTCCCAGGACTCCTGATATGCTCAGTTATGCTGGGGGATGCCTGAGAAGAACCTGGTTTCCTCTAGAAAGATCCTTGCAGCTCAACAGCAATTTTTGAACAATAATTTTTGAAACTTGACCCCCCCACACACACCCCATGGCAACTTCATCACCCAACTCAGAAGCAGATTTTAATGTCCAATGGGGTCAGGCACATGTTGGCACGTGGATGAGAAGGGAGTCGGTGACGTGTGTCAACAGCTGAAGGTCTCTTTTGTCACCAGGACTCTGTACACATTTCTCTCTCACCCTCCAGAAAGAATGAAGAGCAGCTGCTCAAGATGGTGGTCTGAAAGGGTATCCAGGTTCATGGTGGACCCGGACCAAAACTCTTGTCCCTGGGAAATGAGAACAGGGACAGGCATGTTGTGTTTCAATCTTTCTTTCTTTCTTTGGTACTGGGGATTGAACCCAGGGGCACTTTACCACTGAGCCACATCCCCAGACCTTTTTATTTATTTATTTATTTTTAAATTTTAAGACAGGGTCTCGCTAAATTGCTGAGGCTGGCCTTGAACTTGTGATCCTCCTGCCTCCTAAGTGACTGGGATTACAGGGATGGGCCCCTGTGCCTGGCTACACTTTAGTCTTTGTGAACGTCACAAAACTCCTGTTGTTCAGTAAGAAGCCACTTGGATGTGGCAGCTCCAATTTGAACAGGGATTCATCACAACTTCGTAGTTTCCTGCTCTTACCTTTCCATCAGGGCCACTCACCTGTCACCACGGGGATGTGCCTTCTCATTCCACGCAGCTCAAGCCACCTGCCCTCTGTGACCACCTTGAGAGGTGACGTGAAGGCTGCTCCTTCAGTGACCTCTTCCTGATCATCAGCCACTATTTTCCAGAAAAGATTCCAGTTTAGGTTTTAAGACCTGCAGAAGCCAAAGCATTTGGTCCCACTGTGTGTCCTACAAATGGAAAACGGACTCCTCTGGGAATCAAGTTCATGCCTCGGTTCCCAGCCCAGACTGTCTTCTCCCTAATCTTCCCCTTTTCAGCCCAAGTGCCACCTTCCTGCCATTTCTCCAAACCTCAGAAGTCAGCACGGACCCCTCTCCTTACCTCCCAGACCTTAGCAAATGCACCAGCAAACCCTGGGGTTCCACAGACCCCCGGGCAGCCCAGCTCGGGGCCTTCCCTGCATCTCACCGCTCAGCTCCTGCCACGTGGGCAGCGGCTTCACCCCTTTCTGCACAGCTCCGTCCTGATACTGGAGAGGCCCATCCTTGCATTTCATATTCCTTCATCACTCCACGCCCCTCCCCCCAGCGGCTTCTCCGACACTCAGTGAAAACGGATCTCTCTCAGGGGTGCTCAGCCCTGACGCACACTTTCAATATGTGATGGCACGAACTCATTCTCAAAACTTGTCTGGATTGGGGTCCAGACGTTGCGAGATTCTTTCTTTTTTGGTACTAGGGTTTGAACCCAGGGCACATTACCACTGAGCTGCATCTCCTGCTCTTTTCATTTTTTTATTTTGAGATAGGGTCTCACTAAGTTTCTGAGGCTGGCCTTGACTTGAAATCCTCCTGCCTCAGCCTCCTCGGTGTCTGGGATTATAGGCACGCACCACTGCACCTGGCTCAGCATTGGGAAATTCTAAAGCTCTCCTGTTTTAGCCAGGTTGATTGTTGTGTTCGTTTTTGTTTGTTTTGTTTTGTTTTTATTTTGCCACTGTGATCAAAAGCCCCGACAAGAAAATGTGGAGGAGAAAAAGCTTATTGGGGGCTTACAGCTTCAGTAGGCTCAGTCTATAGATGGTGGAATCCATTGCTCTAGGCCAGAAGTGAGGCAGAGCATCATGATGAAAGGGTGGAGGAAAGCAGCTCAGAACAGGACAACCAAGAAAGGAGAGAGGGAGGGGGGAGAGAGAGAGAGAGAGAGAGAGAGAGAGAGAGAGAGCAAGTGTGAGCGGGAGCACTCTACTCCAGTCATCAGGGACCAAATATAAGCCCCAAAGGCATATCCACAGTGACCTACCTCCCACCTCCTCCAGCCACACCCCATCTGCCTGCAGTTACCCCCCAGTTAATCCATTCAAGTGGGCCAATGTTAAGGTTCTCATCACTCAGTCATTCTAGCATTGTATTACACATGAGTTTTGGGGGACACCACATATACAAACTGAAATGGAGTTTCTTAGGGGCAATTGGCCAGTAGAGAAAGGGGTCCTCAGCCCAACACAGCAGTGCATGCCTGTAGTCCCAGTGACTCAGGAAGATGAGGCAGGAGAATTGCGTGTTCAAGGCCAGCATCAGCAACTCTGCAAGGCCATAAGCAACTTAGTGAGAACCTGTCTAAAAAATAAGTAAATAAAAAGGGCTGAGGATGTAGCTCAGTGGTAGAGCACCCCTGGGTTCAATCCTTAGTACTAAGGAAGAAAGAAAGAATCCCTGCACTTGGGGGTCTAAGGCTCTGAGATCACTGCTTTGAAATTCTTAATAATTTTTATCTTTAACTTTTATTTTTCAGGTCAAGTCCAAGGAGACAGTGGAGCGTGTGGTTGGAGGCTGGATTCCCCGACTTCTCCGCTTCTGCCCAGCGATGACCATCACCCTCCATTCCCTACAACTCCCCTCCCCCTGGGGCTCTGAGCATTGGCACTGGGAGGCTTGGCAGACGCCCACTCTCAGCACTGAATTTCAGGGTGGGGTCCCTGGAGGCTTTGAGGGTCTGCATTCACCCTCGTGTATCTTCATGAGTGAGGGAGAGCAGCATTGCAGAGCAAACAAAAATACCCTGGAGACACACGGAAGAAATGGAGGGGCTTCTTCCTTCACTTTAAACAAGGGCCCCTGCATCTGCCTCCAGGGGTGTCTGATAGTACTGGTGTCCCCCTGTGCCTTCCAAGTGCACACCCAGGACATTCTACTCTCAGCACTGGGATCCCCACCCCAGGACTGTGTCTGTAAGGAGGGGGTGGGCTTTCTGTGTAATCTCACCTTCAAATGAGGAGATTGTAACAGGGAGCTCAAGGGAGGACTCATCTGCCCTTCCTCCAATCTGTCAGCCTCTCTGAGCTCAGGTCACTTTCCCTTGTGCCCCATTGTCTGCACCTTGACCTTCTTCCCACCTCCCCCAGTCCTCTCTGATGCTGAGGGCCTTTACACCTGCTGCACCCTTTGCTTGGATCTGGCTTTTCCATGATGACTCTCCAGCTCTCACCTTCAACATGCCTTACAGAGAGTCCTCAAGTGTCCCCATGCCCCTTCCTAGCTCTGCCACACTTTCTTTGAAACCTCTCTCTCTCTCTGCCTTTCCTGCTTCTGGGATTATGGACACTCTGCTCCTCCACTGCCCCTCCACAGCTCCCTGTGGACAGGCCCTTTTCATCTGTTTACAGATGTGTCCCCCCCAGACAACTGGACACAGACTTGGAACCCAGTTACTCTTTGGTGAGGAACAGGGGCCAGGCTTAGCATTTGGGTTGTGAATTTGTCTGTGGGATCCCTTACAAGTGGCAGGTCCAAGACCCAGCTGGACAGTCCTCCATGGACTGACCGCAGCAGGGTATGGTGGCAAAGCAGCAAGGTGGCAGCGGACACCAGTGGCCCAGAGGGAAAGAAACAGCTGCTGCAAGCTTGAACCACTGTGAGGGAGGAGGCAAAGAATTGGATCCACTCAATTATCACCCCAAACCCTATCATCACTCATAATCTGCCTGAGATAAATCATAGGGAGGTAATTATTATGTCAGGCCAGGTAGCAGAGAGAAGTTTTAAAATAGCAATCAAAGAACTTCCTGGTTAATTCAAATCCATCCTGACTCCCTCCAGGGGACAAAAGTGCTTGGGCTGTAGAATTGACCAGGCGGAGAGAAATGCAATTGCTCCGTGCAAAATGGGGACTTCTTGGACTTAATGTTTCTCTTTGTCAAGTTCCAGAAGAGTGCACCTGTCAGAAACCTTAAATCAACGATCACCCACACCCAAAGTAAATCATATTGCTGGGGCATCCTATTTCTTGGATGTCAAACCTGAAATCCCCAGCCTGTTTTTGAGACTGTGCCCACCTCTTCTCAGGAGCACTAAGACCCAGGATTCTCCACCCTGTCCTTCACAGACCTGCATCTACTTGGTTTCCCATGCCAGTATGCCTTCTCTCATCCGAACTCCACCAGGATCCACCTTGTCCTGGAGCTTCCTGGCCGCAGGCATGCCCCTGGACCTGCCTTAGGAAATCCTGCTTCCTGTCTCTTCCCTCAAAAGACCAATTCTGGGCTTATCTATCACTGCACTGTCAGAACCCTGGATTCTTTTTTAAATTATTTATTTATTCTAATTTGTTATACACGATGGCAGATTGCAATTCATTTCATATTACACATATAGAGCACAATTTTTCAAGTCACTGATTGTACAAAACGTATTTCCACACCATTCTTGTCTTCATACGTGTACTTAGGGTAATGATGTCTAATTCATTCCACCATCATTCCTACTCCCTTGCCCCCTCCCTTCCCCTCCCTCCCCTTTGCCCTATCTAAAGTTCCTCCATTCTTCCCATGCTCTCCGCTCATCGCCATTATGAGTTAGCATCCTCATATCAAAGAAAACATTCAGCCTTTGGTTTTTTTGAGATTGCTTACTTCACTTAGCATTATATTCTCCAACTCCATCCATTTACCTGCAAATGCTATAATTTTATTCTCTTTAAATGTTGAGTAATATTTCATTGTGTGTGTGTATATATATATACACCAAAGTTTCCCTATCCATTCATCTACTGAAGGGCATCTGGGTTGGTTCCACAGTTTAGCTATTGTGAATTTTCATGCTATATATATTGATATGGCTGTGTCACTGTAATATGCTGTTTTTAAGTTCTTTGGGTATAAGCCGAGGAGAGGGATAGCTGGGTCAAATGGTAG
This sequence comes from Callospermophilus lateralis, assembly GCF_048772815.1. Classification (NCBI taxonomy): domain Eukaryota; kingdom Metazoa; phylum Chordata; class Mammalia; order Rodentia; family Sciuridae; genus Callospermophilus; species Callospermophilus lateralis. The sequence continues at coordinate 18,981,626 of NC_135322.1, read as the reverse complement.
TTCCACTCCAACTTTTCCAAGGAATCTCCACACTGCTTTCCACATTGGCTGCACCAATTTGCAGTCCCACCAGCAATGTATGAGTGTGCCTTTTCCCCCCACATCCTCACCCACACTTACTGTTGATTGTATTCTTGATAGCTGCCATTCTGACTGGAGTGAGATGAAATCTTAGAGTGGTTTTGATTTGCATTTCTCTAATTTCTAGAGATGATGAACATTTTTTCATGTGTTTGTTGATTGATTGTATTTCCTCTTCTGAGAGGTGTCTGGTCAGTTCCTTGGCCCATTTATCGATTGGAGAACCCTGGATTCTTAGCCAGTTCCAGTCTGTCCTAGGACTGAGTCTCCCTGTTCTCATCTACTTGACGGAGGCAGCCCTTCTAGACCTTGCTCCTCTGCCAGGCAACAGAAATTACTTTGGACTAACTTAAGCCATAAAAGGAGGGTAAGGTTATTGGAAAGGGTAGTAGGGTAGTCACCTAGAGTGGGAAGGGCCAGAATAACCAATCCATTCTAGGCTAACCAGACTCCATCCAAGCTAGGCTGGCCTCAGGTGGGCCTAGAGTCAGCCCCAATCTCTGGGCTCTGGATGACTCTGTAGATGATGTTCATGGTGGTACATGGTGTAGGTAAGGTAGTTGCTCACACCTGTCTGGTGCCAGTCCATTAGGACATGGGAGGCTCTCCTTACAAGTTACTCAAAGGCCCTGGGGTTAGTTCTAATGGGGCCTACCTGGGCTGAGTCGCATGCCCAGCCCAGGGCCATTCACTGTGGCCATAGGAGAGCAGTGTTGTAAGGCCCTGGGTCACATGTTGACCCATGCCCAGGGGTGGAGCTCCACTTACACCACATAGATTGAGAACACAGGAATGGAGATTCTCACCAGAAAGTCAGGACCCCAAGAAGAAGGGACGATCCTGGGCAGCTTTTAATGTCACTAGAATGTGATGCAATCCATGATGATGTTTTATCTGGGTAAAATATTGCCCTGTGTGGGTGCCCACTGAATGAAAGAGAACACTGAACAAAATCAGGGAGGCCCAAAGGCCTGGGGGCTGGAATTCACATCTTCCTCTCTCTGAGGCTGGCCATGGGAAGGCCACTCAGCCCCACCTACTTTGGTCCCTCATAAGTAGTTATCCTGGCTAGATCTGAGTCACAGGCATGGCTTCTAGGGCCTGAGCAAGTACTGGGGCACTCCCAGAATAAGCGAGGGGGGTCTTCCAGAGCAGGAAGACATCCTGTTGGCAGCTGCTAAACTGTGGTTGCTACCATTGCAACCCAGCCCACCTGGATATTTTCCCTCTGAATAAAAAATTGCACAGCTTCCCTTTTAATATCACTAGTACATGATGCAATCCATGATGATGTTTCATCTGGGTAAAATATTGCCCTTGGAGTGTATCCTACCCAGTTGGAGGTCCGCGTATAGCCAAAGCCACAGCAGGGATGGTGGAGACCTGGGGGTAGGATGAGGAGTGCGCTATTTTCTTCTTCCCATGGGATTAGAAGGAACCAAATCACCTCTGAATCCCCCAGGATGTCATCAGTTCTGCTCCCTGCCTCTCCATCCTGGGAACATCAGTGAGCTTTCTCATATGCATACCTAAGTCCCTCACCCTCCATCAGAGACCCTTCAGATGAAGTTCAAGCCCTTTGACTCGGGCCTCCCTGTCCAAACCCATCTGCCACCAGCCTCGTGTCCTCTCCTGCCCCGTACACCTCTGGGCTGCTGTTCACCTGGATGCTCTTCCTGTCTTGTCCTCCAGGTAAGCCCTGCCTGTCCCTCACATTGCTTCCTCCCACCATAGAGACAAACAGGGCCTACTTCCACCTTCGGGCCCTGCAGCCCACCCCACCCCTAGACCACATGGTCTGGTTGCATTGCCAATAAATCTTCTCTTGTGTATTTACCCAGTCTTCCCTGTACCCTGTGGCTGCGCTGAGGTGGCAGATGGTGGGTGCTTGGTAAATGCATGACCAATGGAGGCTCAAATGATATCATTGGGAGGTGGAGCCTTGGTCTTCCCAGCCCTTGTTAGGATCTTAAGTCAGGAAATGGGTTCATCCTTGTGGCTAATACTGCAGCATTCAGGGGTTGGAGGCTTTTAAGACGGGTTGCAAGGCCTGGAAAATCTCCCTTGGAGGCCCCAGCAGGAGGAAGCATTTAGCCAATCAAGGAACTGGCTGCCTCGCCTGTCTTAGCACATGTTTGAATGGGAGGCTGGGCCCCTTCCCTGGAGGCCCTTCCAGAAGGAAGACAGTCCTGAGAACAGCAATGCATCTAGAATCGTGGATGTGCCTGTCAGGGCCTGCCGCAGCAGCCGCCTGAGCAGATGGGCACAGAGCTCTTGAGTCCGTCCCGGGGGGCCTCCCTGGGAAGCTGGAGGTGACCCCATCTATCGATAAGTTTTAAACAAGGGGACTTGGCCAACACGATGAGGCTGGAATAAACAAAAAGAAAAGCAATGCAAAGATTAGAAAAGGAAGAAACAATATTAATATTCTTGGCAGATAATATGTTTATATTTACTTAGAAAATCCAAGAGAATTAATAACAAAACAATCAGGGCCACCAAGAAAGCCCAGAAAAGTGGTCTGATAGAAGATACATGAAGATCCAGAGCTTCCTCTGTGCCAGCAAAGAGCGGACTAGAAAATAAAGTGAAAGGAGGCCTCACTCAAACACCCAAAAGCTATAAACTATATCAACTTAACGTAAAACATGCAAGAAAGACCCATATGAAGCAAACTATAAAATATTACAAAGGACAAAGAGACATGCCTCATTAGAAAGAAATGGTCCTTTCTCACATAGAAAGACTCGCTATTATAAAGAGTCCATTTCTCTCCAAATTTATCTTTTTTTAATTGTCTTTCCTTTTTTTTTTTTTTTTTTTTTTTTTTAAATTCCAAAGACGTTTTCTTTGGGATTTGAAGGAAAATGCTACAATTCATCAGGAAGAGCAGGTGCAGCCAGGCTGAGGGACATTGCCCTGCTCACTCATGGCGACTTATGTCTAAGGACAAGAGAGGGGGCTTCCTTCCTCCCCAGACGTGCTCCTGCCCTGCCCTAGCCCTGGAGGAACACTGTAGCCACTGTTCCTCCTGTAGGCACCGGGTCACCAGGGACACCGGATGTGTGGGGGCACAAGGTCGTGGCGGCCCTAAGATGCTCCAGTCTTAGTACAGTTTCCCAGGGGGATGACCCAAAACAGATGGCGTCCAAAGCTGTGGTGGGCAAATGAGCATCTCCTGCAAGTATAAGACACCCTAGGTTTGGCAGCACCAGAGAGCAGGGAATAGCGGTGGACCCAAAGGAAGGGAGCTGTCTTGGTCATCTCAGGTTGCCGTATCAGAAACACCTTAAACTGAGTGGCTTAAAAACAACATAAATGTGTTTTCATGATTCTGGAGGCTGGGATAGGTACTCTGAAGTCACCAGCAGATTCAGGGTCTGGAGAGGACCCACTGTTTGGTTCACAGGTGGTGGTAACACCTACCTCTGTCCTCACCTGGTGGGGAGGGGGAAGGCAGCCTTCCAGCAACTCTCTCATAGGGCACCCGTCCCATTCACCTCCCCAATGCCCCCTCTCCTAATATCACATAAGCGATTAGGCTTCAAAATATGAATTTTACAGAGGACACAGACCTTCCTAGCATCTCGGGTCCTGACGGTCACACCCAGCTCACCAACTATCAAACGGCTGTCTGGTGAGTTCTTCTAGGCCCTGACAAAGAATAGGGGGCTCAGTGGGACTCTTAGGGTTCTCTGTACCATGCACATGTCCAGGCAAGAAAAAGAGGGTAGGGAAGGGGAGGAGGACAATGAGAGTCTGGCCTGTAGGCCACAGAGTAGCTTCTCTACTTCTCCTGACCCTCTCCCATGGCCTTCTGGCCTGGGAGACAGAACCTGGGGTCCCCTCTGGTCTACCACTCCTTTGCTGTATGACTGGACTATGTTTTTAACCTGGATGCCGCAGTGTCCCCATTGTAACTGAGGGATTGGTTTGGATCTCAGCTGTCCGGCAGAGGCTGCCTTTCTGGGCAGGTGGGAACTAGAAAATTAGAAAAGGAACCTGGAGGATTAGCTAGATGGAAGAATGAGTGCCAGACTAGAAGAGAAGATCCCAGAGAGGATGAGAGAGAGGGCTCTTGCAGGCCTTGGGGGATCTCAGGCCACTCATCCTATCACAGATAAATGGATGGTTTTCTAGGAGGAGCTATGGACCCATGTGTGGGTCAGGGTCCTTGACCCCATATCATAGACTTTTCTTCCAACAAGCCTAGGACCAGCTGTTGGAGGCAAGGCCTTGCACAAAGGACCCAGGGAGGTTCTTTTCTTGCCCCTCCTTGACTGCTGCCTCCATGCTGTATTCAGGGGCCATTTTGCCACGGGATTCATGGCAGGGCCGGCAGGGAGCTACAGACTTTGTTGCCTCAGAGCTGAGGTTATTCTCAGATTCATGGGAGCCATAAACCCATGCCCTATTTCTGCTCTAATTGAGGCTATTTGTATTGTGACTAAAATAATCAGAGACAATTTTATGGGTATATTTTAAAAAATAATTATGTCCCATATATTTAAGTTATATAACTGCAGTGGCAATGTGACTGGTTGCCCCAGGGCCCCTCCTCAAAGGTCCTGTGCTGGAGGACCCCCCATCCTGGCCTCCAGCATCCTGCACTTCCCCAAATTCTCAAGTTGAGGTGATGTTGACTGACACAGGTCCCCAAAGACTGAGGCACAGTCAGGACCCTTCTTTGGGAATGCAGTAAAGATTTGGGGGTGTGGGGCAGGCATGCACAGCTCAGTGACCCTGGAATACTATAGAGCAGTGGGGGAGGGGTGGGTCCTCCCTGGATCCTGCCTGGACCCTGGCTCAGTCTGGCCTTTGGGGTGAACATCTGTGCTATGCCACCCAGCATAAGCCATTCACCTTTCTGTTATTCCATTCTTCTTTGGGCACCCCCTCTGCCCCATTCTTTGTCTTCCTGCTTCTGTAGCAGCTGACTATCCAACAAGCTCTGGAGTAAGCCAAACAACATCCTATTCCCCAGCCAGGGTGATTGGTTCAAAGATGAGCTTGTGACTTGATCCGAGCCAATGAAAAGGCAGATACTCTTTCCACTGGATTGACTCCTAGGTAGATGAGGATCTGGAATCATTGGCCGCCATCTTGCCTGCACTTGGTATTGGAAAATTGTTCCAATAGAGAGAAAATCTGGGCAGAGAAGTGTGAAAGAGAAGGTCCAGGTGGTATATCTGAGCACTGGTAGTTGGAGCTCAGGCTACCCCTGGATTTTGAGGCTATGGGAGTCCAAAAATCTCATGTTGACATAAGCCTGTTTGGGTTGGGCTTTTGGCACTGAAGAGCTCTAATGATACCACTTGTGCAATCTTCCTTCCCCGCCCCCTGTAAAGGGAGAGAAGACTCGTTCCTATGGGATTGTTATGCTCATAGATGGCAATTATATGTGAATATAATTCAAGTGCAACACTTGGTTCAGAGGAATCACTCAATAAATAGTGGCCATGGCTGTCATTAGGGACATTGTGGAGCACTGTATACTTGTCATAAGATGTGGAGAGAGGAGACAAGGGAGAGACTATGAGAAAATGTTGCAGCCCAGGAGAAAGCCCTGTCCCACATGTTCACGGGTGGCAGAAGCACTCTTCCTACTGGCTGGTGGCACCCCCTTACCTTTCCTATTAGGGCCCTTCCTGCATGCCCTAACACCATTGATTGTGCACAGCCAGAGCCCTTTACTGTGCCCAAGTCAATTCTGTATTGATTCCTCCCCACACAGCACAGGCTGGAAGGAAGGAGCTGCTGAGGTTGAAAGAGGGAGTAGGGGAGGCCAGTGGCCACACCCCTAACATATTTGGATCTGGTTGTACATCAGAGACACTGGGTCACTTGAGACTCTGGACTTGGATGGGAGGGGCCCCACTTGGCCCCTGTGTCTCTTTCTTCCTTAGCAAGCTCTGCTCTCCATGAGCTGCTGGATGCCTCAGTATTCTCTCCACTCTGCAAATCCCTGGCAGCTCTGTGTTTGGAGCTGAGCAATGTCTGGCCTGTGGGCCCATCAGCACCACAACACCACCAGGCACTGTAGGCCTGTAAATCTCAACCACCAGGAGGCCTGAGTCAGGGTGGAGGGCTCTTTAAAAGGCTGCCCTGAGAGTGGGCAGTCCTGAGCAGTGGGCAGAGCCTGCAGGAATGCAGAATCTTGAGGTCTTGCCTGACTGGGCTCCTTGGGGCTCTGGGAAATACAGATTTTGTCTTAGGCTAGTAGTGGTGCATTGGTACTGATGATCTGGAAATGCCCACAGGAAAGAGAAAGTGAGGGAAGGGGAGAGAGAAAGTTCCTGAGAGGTATTCAGGGAAACATCCCAAGACTGGAGCTTGCAGGGGTAAAAGGGGAGTCCAGGTAGGGGCTGTTAGAAGAACAGGCAGACAGCAGCCTCATCTGGGCCCCACAGGAAATGAACAAATCAACTCCCCAAAGGGTCCAAGATCTGTGTGCTAACAACTGGCGAGAGGTCAGCCCTGTTCCCAGAGCTCTAGTTGAGGTTCTCCAACACGCACAGCATCCCTGGAGGACACTGAGCCAAGAGGTAGATGTGTCTGTTCAAGGTTAAACTGAGGGTTGTGGGGTTCTAGAAACCAGAGCTCTGGGAACAATGCTGACCTCTCGCCAGTGACTGCCCTAAACCATGCCCCTCTCCTGCCACCAGTTTTCCTTATCTGCAAAATGGATCACAAAAGATCTTCAACACTCCTTCTGGCTTGGATGTGTAGAGATTTAGCACCCCTCCCTTTGGGAGCAGTAGCTCTCTCCTCCTTTCCTCTGGCCTCTCTGCTCACTACCCGAACCTTTTTTAAAATTAGCTCTGTGAGGGACTGGGGATGTAGCTTAGTGGTAGAGTACTTGCATAGCATGGTGTAAGGTCCTGGGTTCAACTCCCAGTGTTGGGGGATTTTTTATATATATATATACATATACATATATACATACATTTAAAATTTTATATATTTAAAAATAAATAAATAAATATATGCATACATGTACATGTCTATGTATTTATATGTACATGTGTACATATGTGTACATATATATATGAACGACAGAGTAATGCCTGCTTGTTTGTTAACAGTTCATTTCAAACTGCTCAGAAGGATAAGAAATGGAAGCTGTAAGTGACCCACTTCCCCAAGCTCACTTCCACCAAGTCCCTTGTGCCCTTCAGGAAATATATACATATTCAAGCAAACTCCATCCCCATCCCTTCCCATCTTTCTGTGCAGTGTCTGCCCTTCTTTCTGCAGAGTCAAGAAGGAGAGTGAGCCAGAGACAGCCCTGAGCCCAGGCGCGGGAATCCCTCACCCATGCAAACCCCTCCCATACCAGCCCCTTCCCTGCACCGGCTCCCCATCCATGCCAGCCCCCTACCTCCAAGCCCATCGATAGAGGCTCATTATTCCATCCTGTCTGCCTAGGATGCCGCAGAGTGACAGCTGTTCCGTGTTTAATTACTGATGGGCTGAGGCTCTGCCAACCCATGAATAAAATTACAGTTGTTCTCCAATGCAAATACTGCAGGTCTTTGGCTGAGGGTCTGTGAGGTGCTTATTTGGATTGGCTGGCTTTTTTTAATGAGCAAAGTTGTATTGCATTTTAAAGAACATTAGTAATGATGAAATTCGCACACCTAAAGATTTATATAGCATCACAAACAAGTAGCAGGGAGAAAGGAAGTTATTTATAACTTCAAATAGGCTCCTGCCGTCTGATGGCATTGTTTTAGGGATCGGAGCAGTTTTAGCTGATAATTGCTTTAATGATAAATGTGGAAAGTTAGGACCAAAATATCTGAAATGTCTTTAAAAGGCAAAAGCCTCAGATTGGAATGAGTTGGCCTCACTGCGGGGGGGAAGGAAAGAAAGGAGAAAGCTTCCTCTCCTGAAGGCTCACACGATAAGTGTTTGCAGAGGTTTGCCCCAAGCCCACTGGACACAGGTGCTGATCGTGGGAATGAACCTGGAGATGTGACATCCTCCTGTTGGAACTGCCACCACAGTCCTATTTCTCTGCCTGTCTTTGAGTCTTTCTCTTCAGCGTGATGTATCCATGCCCTGTGTGACTAGAAATCTCATCTGAGCCACAGCTGGATGATAATACAAAGTTTCGACTCAATTATCTGAAATCTATACAGATTTGAATACAGAGCATCGGATTTGATTTACCCTTTTACTTAGAAAGTGAGGCTTCCCAGGGAAGGTGGCACTTTCTGATGAATGGGGCTGGCAGGTGGCTCTTGCCTTGCTGAGTTCTCTCCCTTCTCTCTGGGGACACAGCTGAACTGAAAAAGCAGGATAGCTACGAGGGAGAGTTATCTGGCTGGCCTAGGTCCTCATCTTCAAACAGAACAGAACTGATTTCAACTTAGCCACTGGCACACGCTCTTGTTCCTGCATTCTGCCAACGTATATTTTTTGAGGTTTTACTATCAGCCAGGCTCCTGGCACAGTCAGACACGAAGGATATAGTGTGTGTCCTCCAAAAGCAACTGAACAGGCAAGGCAGAAAAACTGAGACTCACTAAACAACAACATGACAAGGACGGTAATGGAGGAGAGGATGCCTAGCTCAGGGATAGAAGGGCGGAGGGTCCCAACTGTGTCTTAGATAGGGATGTCAGAGAAGGAGCCATTCAAGCCAGTCTGAAAGGATGCATGGAGGTTTGGAGTAGGCACGAGTGTGGCAGGGCAGGAAGGCAGCATGAAAGGCACTCACCACCTCCTAGGTTGTGGGAGGAAAGAAATTTTGGGTGCCTGGAGCATAGGGTGCTATCTATATTGGGGGACAATTGGGGTGTCAAACCAAGGTACCACCTCTGCAGCTCAGAGCTGGGGGTCATAGTGCTCCTGAGACAGCTCTGAGCTCTGATGGAGGGTGGGGGCAGGGAGGAGCCTATAAAGAGGAACAGACCCAGCAGGCAGGCAAAAAACAGAAGGTAAAATCAGTGTTTTCTGCTTCCCTTCTCTTGGAGGTCAGCCAAGCCTGAGTATTGTCAGGTTATTCTTCAAAGGGACCCTTCCTGGAACAAGAATACACAAGACAATGGGACAGGGTTTCCCAGACAGCTGCAGGATCCGCTCAGCATCCTACCTGAATTTGGCATGGAGGTGCATGCGTGCTTGTTCTCATACAGAGGTTTACATGTGTCTATGTCTATGTGTGCATATTTTGTGTGGGTGTGTGCACCTGTATATGCTTGCGTGTGTTTGTGCTATGAAAGTGCCCTTAATGTGCTCAAGTGTGTATGATCATGTGTATCTGTGTCTGCATATGTGTATCTCTCATATGTGAGTGTGCATGTTTGGGAGAACCTGTACTCAAGTGTGAATTTAAGGATGTGTGTGTGTGTGTGTGTGTGTGTGCATCCTCTCATCTAAGGATCCACGGCTAGACCAGACACTGTTTTTTATTTCTTTTTTTTTTTAATAAAGTCTGACACTCTGGAATAGACAGAGTCTGACACCACCACTGGAGATTCTAAAATGAATCCTGTACAGTTACGCACACAGCTCATACCCTCGGGCAGCTCAGGTTTCTGAGGTCTCCTTGGTGAGGGAAAGAAAATGGAAAACTAAATGGCACTGGCTGCCTCCCGGAACAGCCCAGGCAAGGCCTGGAGGTTTGTGGGGACAAGCAGGCATCTAATGATAGCCAGACCAGTGCAGCCTCCTGGGTCCAACCAGAGCCAGGGGGATTTGACACCAGCAAGGCTCAGAAGTGGCTCAGAAAACTTGCAGCAGGAAAGGTGCTCAAATGCCCTTTGTGCATGTGCACATGGGAGTGTGTGCATGCTGCATGTGTGCACATATATGTGAATGCAGGTGTGCACTGGGCTAAGTGTGTGTGCCTACATCTGTGTGTGTACTATGTGCAGATAGGTATATTGGCACCCTTTTATGGGCACAATGAAGCCTGTATTTTCTGATCCATGGAAAACCATCTTCTTGACCCAAATTACTCAAAGTCACATAAAGAGGGTGAGCAGAGGACAGGGAGGGGGACAGGTTGCTCATGCCCTCCGTCATACTGGCCCCAGATTGGCCAATGTCAGCACCATCAGGAAACAGGCTGTGCTAATGGCTTCAGAGAGTGCCCAGTAGGCACAGGACATACCCCAGGGCACGCTGTGCCTTGCCACAGTGGGACAGGACTTCGACGCCAGCACTTAGGCCTGCTCTAATCTTAATGGTTTGCTTGGGCTTTTGCGGATGGGAAGGCCTGCAGTTAAGGGTCATTATTGGGTTTACAGAATCTTCTTGGGCTGCTGAAAGTCCGTTGAGCTCTCTGCTTCCTCTAACGGGGGCGGAGGAGGCTGGGACCTGAGGGGAGTCTGAGGGATTTGGTAACTAAGTGAGCGGAACCTGCCAGCTGTGGTGGAAACAGCTGGGCTGCAGTTGGTCGTGGTGCAGGAGGCTGACTGAACAGGCCGAGGAGTGTTTGAGAGGACAAGAAGTGGAGACTTGAGATTTGACAGTCTGGCAAGCAGCTGTGCCAGAGGGAACAGAGCGGTCACTGATGGCAGTGACCATTAAAAAAGCTGGTTCATCTCATGGCCCTTCCCCCACAGATGCCTTCTTCATCGGGAGTGGTATTGGGAACCCATTTCACAGGCCAGCAAACCAAAGCTCAGAGAGGTGGTACAGCTGCCTGTGGCTGCTCAGCACTGAGGTCACCTGCAACTCCAGTGCTGACTCCTCCAAGCAGCCCTTCTCTTCTCCAATCTAGCCAGGGGGTAGGGGCTGGCAGGGACCTTGGGGTACTGAGGCCATCCAGTCAAGAGGCCAGAGGTAGGGAAGCACCCCTGACAGACACTAGGCAGTTGTGATGTTGGAAAATGCACAAGATTTTTTTCCTTCACAGCCCCAGACCAGAGTCCCATTTACAGAGTCATCTCCATTTGCCAATTGTCCTCTAAAAGAAAAAAAAAATCCTTATTTTGAATTCTTGGAAAATGCACCAGTGAGTGGGTGGAGCTGTGGGCTATGAGGATGCTTTCCAGGGTTCAAGGCCTGAGGGGAAGAAGGGCCTGAATCTGGGTCCCCCCAAAACATTCCATTGTGAAGTTTATACAATAAGGTATAAATTATTCCCTCTACAGTCACTCTTCAGTTTACATATGTATGCCATATGTGCATATATGTATGTATATATATATATATACACACACACACACACACACACATACATGTATGTACACAGTGTGTATGTATACTGACACATGCCACTTAAAGATAAGAATGTGTTCTGAGAAGTGCATTATTTATTTCATCAAACACACAAACCCAGATGGTCCAGGTCAATCACTCCACATGGTCTCTCAATGCAATCAAGAGGTGTATGAAGCTGTTGCTGGCTTAACAAGACATACTGCTTTGCATTGAACTGTTGTTAAAAAAAAATAAGTCGAAGGAGTTTGCTCTAAAATAATGATAAAAAGTATGGATGGAATTGGAGAATATAATGCTAAGTGGAGTTAGCCAAAAAACCAAATGCTGAATGTTTTCTCTGATATAAGGAGGCCGACTCAGAGTGGGGTTGGGAGGGGGAGCATGGGAGGATTAGACTCTAGATAGGTCAAAGGGGTGGGAGGGAAGGGAGAGAGCGTGGGGGTTAAAAAAAAAGAGTGGAATAAGATGGATATTATTACCCTAAGTACATGTATGAAGAAAGAATGGTGTGAATATACTTTATATACAACCAGAGATATGAAAAACTGTGCTCTATATGTGTAATATGAATTATAATGCATTCTGCTGTCACATATAATAAATTAGAATAAAAAAGTATAAATGTATTAATTGTTGGGTGCAGTGGGGTACACCTGTATTCCCATGTACTCAGGAGGCTGAGGCAGGAGGATCAATTGAGCCCAGGAGTCCCAGACTAGCCTGAGTCCCTGTCTCAAAAAAAAAAAAAAAAAAAAAAGTAAATGCATAAAAGAGTAACATTGTCGTTTATTATCATTATCAAGTATTACAAATTGCACATATTTGTACCTGCTATATTTTTATATGACTGGCAGTGCAGTGGGTTTGTTTACACCAGCATCGCCAAAAACAGGTACATAATGCATTGTGCTAATTGTCACAACAGCTATGCTGTCAGAAGGTAATAGAAATTCTTCAGCTACATTATAACATTATGGGACCACTATCATATAGGCGATCCGCTTGTTGACGAATGTAATTATGGATCACATGACTGTTTACACAAGCAGACTTATATACACATTCTACTTATTAAGAAGAGTTTGGGGGGGCTGGGGTTGAGGCTCAGCGGTAGAGCACTCGCCTTGCACGTGGGAGACCCTGGGTTCGATCCTCAGCACCACATAAAAATAAATAAGTGAAATAAAAATAAACTATATCTAAAAAATAAATATTAAAAAAGGAAGAGTTTGGGGCCAGATTAGTGTGATAGGATAAACCCAAAGAGCATAGTGGTCTCTTTTTCCGCCTTGAAGGTAGTTTGCTTATCCACCAACGTTCTTTAGTACAAGTTCTTAGGGCTTTGAATTGGAGGTAAAAGGATAATCCCAACCTTAGGCCTTTTGTATTTTAGAGACTTGATGTGTATATCACTGTAAATACAGAGTGGGATTTAACCATAGCAGAGCAATTTAGCCAGAGAGGTCGAGTTGCAACAGGAAGAAAAGTGATCATTTTTAGTGTAGCAAATAATGCCTATGTATCACACACTACTGATCTCCTCCCTGCACCAGGCATTGATCTAGAGAATTGGTGGGTGTTGGTTGTCTTAATTAACTTCAGTTGTAGAATCTAAGGTAGGTGCTATTATTTTCTTCATCTTCAGATGAATCTAAGCTTTTTCTCCAAATTCCTCAGAGACATGTCATCGATTTTATCAACCCACAAAGTATTTTTGTCCCTTACTAATGTTTCAGTGGGAAAAAAAATCAATCACCAAATTCTTTAGCCATAGTCATGTGTGTAAAAAGAATTCAGTGTGACCAGCTGGTCACATTGACGTAGTGTGTAGCTTAACAAGCATGAGTGTAAACGAAGAAGGTAATATAAGGAAAAGACCTCAGATCTCCTCTCTGAAATGAGAAGAATGTGTCAGGAAAGGAACACAAAAATCCCCCATAGTCCTGCTGAAACACAAGCCTCCAGCCACATTTTGCAACCTTCTACGAGTTTCTGCCAGGTGCTGGGCAGCTGAGACCAGAGTGTGGTAGGTGGTCGAAGCAGATGCTCAGCCCTGGGAGGCTGTGGGGTGTCAGGGAAAGCCAGTAAAATAAATGCTGGTGCAATGTCACACACTTCAGAGCCTGACCCAGGGCGAGGCAGGCAGTAGGCACAGCCCCTGGGGAGGTGCAGCCAGTGCCCATCATGTCTCCAGGGTCTTCAGAGGCCCCAGCCCCAGGGCCATGAGCACAGTTTTGACTGTACCAAGAAGAGGCTCTGGGGCACTAGATTTCCCTGACCTGGGTATTTCCTGATGTGGAAAAGCTCCTTGATGAGACCTTCTGCCTTTCAAAGATGAACAAAAGAGAAGAGTAAGCTATGCATGAGCATCTTTATCCCCAGGGACCATCAGTCTCGAGGAAGCTGTTGGCATGGTAGACAGAATCCTGTGGTCAGGGCTCTTCTCTGACTGTCCCTTCACCACCTTGCTGGGCTCAGTTTGCCGTCAGGGGTCTCCTTCCTAAATAAGAGGGTTGCACATAACCCACGCAATGGGATGCGGCATGAGCCCTCCTTGACAGGCAGGAACCTGGGTATGAGGGTGATCTCGGCCATACAGTATCTGCAGACAGGAAGCTATATTTTAATAATATTAAGGATGGAGAAAAAAGAGAATTCCCAAAACGTTTACTCTAGGAATCAGATAAAAACCTTTTTTTAAAAAAAAAAAAAAAATAATGATCAAAAACCAAGAGATGGGGGGGAAAACCTGTGGCGAAAATTGAGCTGGAAATTGGGTAAACCATCTGAGGATATAATCAGCAAAATTCTAAAAGGTATTGGTGACAGTGAAAATCCAGAGAAGCCCTGTGGACAATCGATTCAGCGACATGGATTGTGAGTTTAAAAGCAATTTTCAGAATGTATCAAAAAGGACAAAAGAAGTTAGAAGAGAGGGCAAAACAGTTGAATAAAAGATACTGGAAGTCCAGTAAGGATAAGGGATATTAATGAAGTACATAACTAACAGGAAAGAAAAGAATTCAAAAATCAATAGAAGAAAACTGAACTGAACCAAAGATGGATCTAAATCTATAGGCTGAAAGGTTTACTGTAAAAGCTTAAAAGTTTACGGTTGAAAAATTTTACAGGTGAAACTAATAAACATTATGATGGTTTGCAATTATCTCCCAAGTTCATGTGGGGATACTTAATCCCTGAATTCATAGGTTAGAGGTGTTTGGAGGAGGAGCCTTTGGCAGGTAAGTAGGCGTAGGAAAGGTCACGAGGGTGAGGCCCTCAGGATGACAGTGGTGACTTCAAGAACATGCTTGCTCTCTCTTGCCACGGAATGCCTAATGCCGTGTTATAATGCAGCAAGAAGACCCTGACCAGATGCCACCTAGAGGTCAGCACCGTATTCTTGAACTTCCCAGGCTTCAGAACCTCGAGCTAAATAAACTTTTATTCATCATAAATTCCCCAGTATCAGGTATTCTGTTTAGCAATTCAAAATGGATTAAGACAAACATCAAAATGGAGCTAGTAAAATTATCTGATTTCGTGGGTTAATGAAAAATGAATACCTCTCTCTCTACCCTCTACCACCCTGTCCTCCTTAGAATGGCCTCTGCTCTTTCAGCATCTTGCTGTACCTTCTTGATCTCCCCTCTCTGCACCTGTTCTCAGTCCGTCGTCAATCAGTTACAGGTGAGGTGTTTTGGTATTTCTATAGGCCCTGCCCTAGGCTGCTGGGCTGTCCCACGTGGTGGGTGATTCCTCAGCCTACGAGCTGAACCTCAGGGGACAGGCTTTCCAAGCAGGCGTCCCTGTCTGTAGGTGGGATTTGGATAGGCAGCATGGAGAGACCCGTCCTTTTGCAAATTCAGTTCAATGATGGGACAAACACCGAAGAGCACAAGCCACTTTATTGTTGGGCCACATTTTGAGACCAAATGGGTGACCTGCTCTTCTAAGCCAGTGGGCCCCCTGAGAGCTCTCCAGGCTAAGCCAGGTGCCACCTGGCAGGGTGGCCAATTCCCTGACCACATATCGATTTAGCGACCCAGGGAGGGAAGTGGCCCGCCAACCAATCTCTTCTGCAGAAACTGTGTTCTGGAAGCACAAGAAACATAATTAAAATCTCAGATGCCTTTTCCCAAGGGTCACTCCAGCTGGAGAGCCTAAATGTCATAAGGGTATGAATGTGCTGCATTTATTATTTTCACCATGGAGACGTCCAAGAAAACTGACCTTTTCAGCTTCAATAAAAACGGATTTTCCTGTAGGTCCTTTGACAGCAGCTGTGATCATGAGCAGAGCTGAAACTCAATATTAAACACCAAAGAACAGGGAAAAGAGATGCTTTCCCTTGGTCTGGGAGGGTTATTGATACCCGTTTGTAATTAGATGGGGAAGAAACTCATCCACTCCTTCTGGACCCAGGTGGCTCGAATACCTCCCCACATCACAGGTGCCTGTTGTTCCTGTGACCTGTTCAAGGTGTATTGAACTCAGAACGAATCTGCAGTGACAGGCTTCTCTGGAATTCTGCAGGTCTGGGATTCTGGTCTGTCTGGGACTCAGTGTCTTTTCCTGTAACACTCCTGGGATTCTCAGACATTCCCCCACGTGACTCAACTTCCCAGAGCTGACCCTCTTGCCATGACTTGGATCCACGAGTGGGTAAAACCCCTGCAAACTTCTAGACAGACCAGAAAGCCAAAAAACCCTCAGAGGAACAAAATGAAAGGGTTGTCTGGCACTGAAACAAGATGTTGAACGGGAGCAAAACCTGCTGTTCCTGTTAAAGACAGGAACAGATGCCCTGTCTTTTTTTTTTTTTTTAATTTTTTTTTAGTTGAAGATGGACACAATATCTTTATTTATTTATTTTATATGGTGCTGAGGATGGAACCCAGTGCCTCACTATGTGAGAGGCAAGTGCTCTACCACTGAGCTACAGCCCCAGCCCCACCACTGCCCTGACTTACCACCATGAAAATGAAGCAATTTAAAGAGGGATAAACTAATACGGACAAAGGTAGATGATGAGATCATAGCAATGAGACATTTCAATGAATTTTGGAAGGCAGATGTAGAGGGAGGAGGGCAAACTGAGCAGAGCAGAGAAAGTGACAGCCCAGGTGCTTGAGAGGGAAATCAGAGACATAAGCACATTGGCCACAGAGTGCCCTTGAGTGGTAGAGGGACCGGATTCTGGAAGCTGGAGTTGGCAGTGGGGCTAGGGGATTAAAAGCTGGGAAACCAGGTGATATCACAGAAGATGGCAGAGTTGAAAGCTATAAGACTCCTGTCTCTCCACCCAAACAACATTGAGCTAGCAAGAGCTATGACATTGGAACTCTGCAATCTAGTTGAACACTTGCATTGTCCAGGGGTAAGTTTGGTGAAGAAACTGGTAAATTTTGAGAAATTCCCATGTTGGCATAGTGGCTACTATCCCTTGTCCACTGACCTTTGGACAGGCCCCTGTAGGGATGGTGACCTGTGTTTCTGTTTTAACTTGCTGGTGCAACAGTGGACAATCAGAATCTTGTACTTGAAAAATTGGTGTTGTGTGTTCTGATTGCCGGTCACTCCTTTTGATCCCTGAGAGACTGGCCCAGAGGCTATTGGATGTCTCAAATCCCAAAGGTAAAACTGCTTCCTTACTGTGAGGGAATTTAAAGAGATTGTATTCCTGCCCACCCTCCCCTGCAACACACACACATACTCTTTTAGGAGCTAAATATTTAGGGTGTTAGACCAGGATGCAAGAAAAGACCACTGACTCCAATTAAAATCAAATTAAAGCAAGCTTATTATTTTGACCGGCCGGGCTGCCTCTCCCAACACAAACCGAGGGAACAAGACCGCAGCCGCAGCTTTCTTGCAGCCCAGCTTTATAGCCCGGAGCTGAAACTCAATATTAAACACCAAAGAAAGCGGGGTTACAGATAACAAAACTCTGATGAGCATAACACAAAGGCTAGTTTACATTTTCCTGGCCCCGACATCAGAATTTATGAAGGTCATTAGAGCCTCACAGAGGGTCGTTATCTGGCCAGGGAAGGCCAAGATTTGTGAAGCGTCACTAAAGTTTCAGAGAGGGCTGCTATCTGGTCAGAGAGCCAGGCATGGGTGAGTTCAAGGCACGGGCAGGCATTCCAAGCAGGTTCAGAATTTGCAGTCATTTATAGTAAAGCCAAAATTAGCTTTTCATGGCTTTGTGGCAAGATGGCTCCCAATTTTAAGAAAAGATCAGGTGGGTCTATCAAGGGGAATCTTTGACAAGTTACCAACTGATCATAGAGACACTAGAACAGGAACTTCAGTGATCACACCGAAAGGAATACACACTTTGCAGAAAGAGTTTGAAAGTTACCTGTGGATGACTCCAGCTCTCAAGAATAAAAATCTATAATCCCCGAGTAGTAGAAGAAATACTGTTCCAGAGTTAGCACTATATGATTCTCAGAATGTCCAGCCTTCAAAACAAACACAAAAATTATAAAACTTACAGGGCTGGGGTTGTGGCTCAGCAGTAGAGTGCTCACCTAGCATGTGTGAGGTCCTGGGTTCAATCCTCAGCACCACATAAAAATAAATAGAGATATTGTGTCCAACTAAAAAATCAGAAAACTTACATACAAACAGAAAGGAAAGGGGGGAGAGAGAGAGAAAGAAAGAAAGAAAGAGAAAGAGAGAGAGAAGTTTAGAGCAGGCAGAAGAATCAATGAACTCAAGATGAGACCTGAAATTACTCAGTCTAAGAAACAGAAAGAAAACAAAAATGAATACAACCTGAAGGACCTATGGGCTATCATCAAATATATAACATACGCATTGTAGAAATTACAGAAGAAGAGAGAGAGGGGAACAGAAATAGTATTTGAGGAAATAATGGTTGAAAATTTCCCAACTCTGATGGAAGACGTAAAACAACAAAGAAGCCCAAGGAACCCCAAGCAGGATATACTCAGAGATCCACACTGAGACCTACTCAAAATAGTTGAAACCCAAAAGCATAAAGAAAATTTTGAAAGCAACAAGAGAGATGCAACTCATCGTGTACAAGTGACCCACAATAAAATTAACAACCAATTACGCATCAGAAACCATGAAGCCAAGAAAGCAGTGAGATGACATGGTAAAGTCCTGATAGTAAAAATAGCCAGAAATCCTACATGTGGCAAGACTATGCCTCAAGAGTAGGGGGAAAAAGAGATGTTTTCAGATAATCAGAAGCCAAAGGAGATCATCACCAAAAGATGTTTCCTAGAACAATTATAAAGAGAGACCTTCAGGGTAAGATAAAAATATGTTAGAACACCTAGAGCCATAAGAAGAAATAACAGTGATAAAGGTAACTACATAGATAAATATAAAGGTGTATATTATCTTGCTCTGATTTATAACTTGTTTAGATATGGTTTGGTTTTGGTTTTTAGTTTTGGCTTGGTTTATCACCTCCCCCCTGCTTTTTTCAAAGATAATTGCATAAAATAATAATTTAAAAGCTTTTAATAGGCATATAATGTATGTAAAGAGGGATGGAGATGTATAAGAGTGTTTATGTTCTATTGAAAATAGGTAGCATTATTCAAATGAGGCTGTTATAAGTTTAGAATGTTAATTATAATCCCAAAGCTAACTACTAAGAGAACAACTAAAATATATCTAGAAAAGGAAAGAAAAAGGAGATAAAAATGGTACTCTACAAAAAAAATTAACCAAATATATAAAAAAGGCAGAAATGGGGGAATTGAGGACAACAAACATGTAAGACATAACAGAAAACAAATAACTAAATGGTATATTTACTATAGATTTTACAGAAATAAAAAGGTAGATATGGACACTCCAAGGAAACTGTAGAATAATATCTTTTTTGATCAGAAATGCAAAAATTGTCCATAAAATACTAGCAAGCTGAATTCAGCAGCATATTAAAAAGAATTCCACATTATGACCAAGTGAGATTTCTTCTCAAAATGTAAGGATGGTTTGACACATAAAAGAATCAATCAATATAATACACCACATTAATAAAATAAATGTAAAATCACATGATCATCTCAACGGATGTAAAAAAAGCATTTGGCAAAAGTCAACACCTTTTCATATAAAAACACTCAATAACCTAGGAATAGAAAAGAATTTCAGCAAATGGTTCTGGGAAAATCAGATATCTATATAAAAGAAAATGAATTTAGACCCTTACCTTACACTATACAAAAATTAAAATGGAAAAAAATCCCAAAATTTAAGAACTAAAATTATAAAAGTCTTAGAAGTAAACATGTAAAAAACTTTATGAGCTTAGATTAGAAATAACTTCTTTAGTATGACACTAAATACACAGACAATAAACAAGAAGAGCTATTTCTTGTTTAGTAAATTTAGCTATAATTGCACTTTACTAAACTTAAAAAACTTGCATCTAGAGATACTATCAAGAGAATGAAAAGCAACCCAGAGAATGGAAATAAATAAATGCAAGATATATATCTGATAAGGGATAAGTATCTAGACTATATAAAGAACTCATACAAATCAACAATAACACTAAACTCAATTTGAAATTTTCAACTTATAGTATCAGTTTAAAAACAGATACTTGTATACCAATGTTCATAGCGGCATTATTCACATTAGCCCAAAAGGTAGAAACAACCCAAATGTCCATGATTAGATAAATGAATAAACCAATGTAAAATATACATATAAGGGGATGTTATTCAGCCAGAGAACAGACTAAAATTCTAACACAAGCTACAGTATGAATGAAGCTTGAAGACATTAAGCTAAGTAAATATATCAGATATTTTAAAATTTTTGAATAATTTGACTTTCATAAAATATTTAGAATAGGTAAATTCATAGAGGCAGAAAATAGATTAGGGGTTCCCAGGAGCTGGAGGCAGGAGGGTGTGGGGGTGTAATTGCTTAATGGGTACAGAGTTTCTGTTTGAGGTGATGAAAAACTTCTGGAAATAGTAGTGATGGTTATAAACATAGTAAGTGTATCACAGTGCCACAGAACTGTAAACCTAAAAAGAGTTGGAGTGGCAAATTCTGCTTATGTGTACTTAACCAAAAACTTTTTTAAAATACAAAATTGGTTTTAAAAATGTACATAGAGCTTCTGGTGCCCCAGGTCCCTTCTCCTGGCTATAGAGGTGAGAGCTGAAAGGCTGGATGTCCATTTTGTTGGGAAATTGAATCAAAGTTTTGCACTTTTGCACTGTAGGGCATCAGATAGAGCAGAAGACTGGGGAACAGCGAGGATGTCTAGACCTCCTCCATTGCTCAGATATAGGATTTCCACCATCACACCATATCCCCACACATGCCACGCTCAGAGGCCTACACACACACACACACACACACACACACACACTACACTCATGCACACATATATGCACCACACATACTTCACACCATACACACATCCCACCCATGTGCACATACTGTGCCCACATACACACACACTATATACATACCATAAACATAACATCCATATACACATGCCACACCCATACAATACACACCCACACCATATACACACATTATCCACATACATACAAACACCACATACCCCACAACATACATACATGATACATCACACCCATTTGCACACAACACACCTATACACACATACCATTCTCACAGACCATATACACACCACATCCATATGCACACACCACACATACTATACACTCACACACTGTACATACATTATACACCATATACACAGACCATATACACACCACATCCATATGCACACACCACACATACTATACACTCACACACTGTATATACATTATACACCATATACACAGACCATATACACACCACATCCATATGCACACACCACACATACTATACACTCACACACTGTACATATATTATACACCATATACACACACCATATACACCATCCATACCCACCCCTTCATACCCACACATATATTACACTCAGACATCATATTCCACACCCTTACACACACACTTTCCACAGGTCACACACACACACACACACACACACACACACAGACACACACACACACATGCCACATGCCACACACCTACTTGGCTAGAATAGCAGTAGGTTCTTCCTGGAATAACTGGGCTGTCCCTGAGAGAAGGACCCCAGACACTGCAGCAGGAGACTGTCCCAGGAAAAGACCAACGTATTGCTAGTTCAGATTCCCAGGACGCCAGAAAGACAAGAAATTTAGAAGGCTCAGTCTACCTGAACAACAGGAGTCCAAAATAACCTCTTCGGGAGCAATATTGGGGTGTATGGAAGCAGAACTATTGTTCCCTACGATAAGCCTTTGGGTGATCTACTTTTTGAACCACATGCACGCATTGCTTTGATAACAACATTGAAAAATTAGACAAAGCAATATTAAAACCTAACACATATAACCCAGATGCCCCTTACGATCTAGATAATATTTCACATGCAACAGAAAGCCCAATAACTCTCCTGAGACTCTGCAAACCTGACCCAAGGGAGAGGGGGATGAATTATACTCTCCTGGCACTGCGGGCTCTGCTGCCGCCTCTACTGAATTCTAGTCCTCTGCACTGTATCATGCCTGTGTGATTTACTGATCACGGTCCACCTTCCCCAGCCTCTTCAAGTCAACTAAGAGAAGAGAGTTATCGGCCTCTGCAGAGGGCTGCTTAATGTGCACCTCTCTCTTCCACACCAGACTCGGGCTCCCACCTTCGGTCAGGGTCCTCTGACTCCTGCCCTGTGCCAAAGGCAGATGATTCCAGGAGTGCCCAGCATGCATATGTGCACATGTGCGCACACGCGCGAACACACACACACACACACACACACACACACACACACACACAGAAGGTCAATGGGGCAGAATAAAGAGCAGACCCTTTAAGAAGAACAGCAGAAACCCTGAATTTTGCTCCATTTCCTCGAAAAGCATGGCGGTTTTATGCACTGATTTGTCCCTCTATTCCACATATTCCACATTATTCTCTCCCCGTAGTGAGGAGCACAAGAATCACAGCGACTGCGCACTGTGAATGCCACACAGCAGTGTTAAGGATGTGATGACAACGGAGCTCTCTCCTGATAACTGGTGACCCCCACCCTCTGTGTGCTTGGCGGGGGCGCTGTGCTACGTGACTGACCAGCACACATCCTAGCAGAACTCCAGGTGGTGGGTAGATGCCTCACCTTGAACTCCAGCCATCTCAAGGAACTCACTTGGTAGGTCCTTGGTAGGAGCCTGTGGCCAATGTTTGGAGGTATAAGGAACTGCATCTCCTGCAGAATAGTTGAGAAAGGACTTTGAGACCATTTGCGCCCCCTGAGGAAGGTTGCTGTCCCTCTCCCATGTTGGCACAGGGACCCCAGTTTGCAGAAGTTTGTCCTTTCTCTGTTGCATTCTCCTAGCTTATACGGAGCTGTAAGTTTGCAGTTTTCTTCCATCTCCCCCACAGCATTTGCCCCAGCCTGGGTGGGCATCTTGGGCCTAATCCCTCTTTATGGGGGTGACTCTGTCTGCACAGATGTTCCACAGGGGTGCTGTCTTGATGTACAGCTTATTGGCATGAAATTGGAGCCTTAGATCTCTCTTCTTCTATGGGTAGAGCTACTGGGATCCTTATGGACAGGCAGCTTCCTGGGACAGGGATCCTGGCTCCTGGCAGCCCCCTGCCTTCGAGCTGCACATTTGAAGGACTCATATGGAAGTGATCCTCTTGGTGGTGCCCCATCGGCTGCAAAAAGAAGTCAGCAGAGGGTGCAGGGGAAATGTCCAGCTTCCATGATGAGGACAAACCTCACGCTGGAGATGATGGCAGCGTCCTGGGTCCAGCAGAGCTCAGAACCATCCAAATGGACACTGGCCCTAGCACCCCAAGTGTGGACACCTGTGGACACTCTTAGTACACTCCAGGGACAACGTCCAAGATAATTTGGAGGGACAAAAGTCAAAGCACCTTGGCAGTAGCACTTTTCCCCTGGCAGCTAGCTCCTGGCCCTAGACAGTTTCATTGTCTCTTGGAACTTTCTCTGGAGGCCCCTGACTTTCCTGACCAGGCAGAGAAAATCTTCTCCACCTGTCCCAGTTCCCAAGTGAACCAGACACTGGAAATAGCAGGAAGACTCTCCTTCCAACCACTCAATTACCAGTGCTCCTTTCTAGAAGAGTTGCCACGGGCCATGCAAAGGGGAGCCAGGGTTGACAAAGGGGGAAGTGACAAAGCCCCAACACACCTGTGTCTCAGAGGCTCCCCTGGAGTGTGCCATCTGCAGCCATCATGAGAAACAATGGCCACCTGGGATCCCATTCCCTGTCCACCTCCCTGGGAAACGGCACTGTCCTGGGCATGCCCGGGCTGGCTAATTGAGACTCTCTGAGCTGCGTGCAATGGGATGTTCTCTCCCACCTCCCAGAAAACCCCTCTAAGACTCCCAGGTCCTCCAGGGAAACCCTTTGTGATGGGGACCTGGACTCCAGCCTCAGCCATGACTTCTCAGCAGCAACTCCTGAAGAGCAGGGTAGGGGAGCGGGGAGACACACCATCCTAAGGACATGTTCTGTGTCCATTGAAACCCTGAGCATCTGCCAGTCTCTCATCTTCTGCAAGGGAGTCTGGTTCTCGCCAGCCTTTGAGTCACTGCAGGGCCAGGATCAATACCAGTGTAAACAGAGCTTCGTCCTGAGTTGTTCATTGTCCCTCCTGGTTTGGGGTGTAATCCATAATGTTAGCTCCCAGCACTGGCTCCCCAGAGGCTGAGAGGGGTGCTGGGGGGAGTGGTTTCTGGTCAGGGTGAAGGCACCCTGTCCTGGAGGGTGGTTCTGGGGAAACAGTGAGGGCTTCCCCAACAAGGAGTCCTGCTGCCCCTAATCTAGGGAGATGCACAAGCCCTTCTCCCCCAGCACCAGGATCTAGACCCTCCCCACATCTCATGGGGCTGAGCTGCCCACACATCCCTGTCTGTCAAGCTTGCCGAGGACAATTTGTTAAGAACCTTCTGCTCAGCCCATAATGAAGCTTACCCCTTCCGCTCCAGCTCTGGTTGGGGGTATTTCAGGAAAGCGGGCTTTCCAGGGATGCTTAGGCTTGGCCGTGCTGTATCCTGGCAACCAGACCCAAAGCCAAGTCCTCCTGAGATCTGGGCTCTGGTTCAGCACAGGTTGCCCTCGCTGCCCAACCCACCCCTTGGCTGGCTCTTGTGTTGCTCCTGCTGGATCCTGAGGTGTGCAGGAGTCCATGCCCCTCCCTGAGCAGCCACACCCTGTCCTGCAGTGACCTGCAGGGTGCACAGAGGTGCTGTTTCTCACCACTGCCTCCTCAGACTCCCCGGTCACCCCTCGGCTGGAGCCTCAGTTTTCTCACTTGTAAAGTGGGCTGGAGGTGGTACTGTGTCCCCAGCAGTCTCCCATGTGGCTCCTGACACACCTAAACACCTCTGCCACTTCTGCCTTGGACAATTTCTTCAAAAGCAACAGCAGATTGCCGCAGGCCAGCTGGCTGGGCAAAATATCCAGGGGGTGACGAATGACTTGTGTAGATTGATGCAGCAGGAATGGAAGCCGTTTATTGTAGGATCTGAGCGATATTTATACATTTTACACAGCTTATCTAATTAGCATAAAATAGATACAGCAGTCAACCAATAAGGAATCTCCACACTTAATGGCTCGCTTTTGTTACTTCACAAACCACTCCCTCTGGCATTTGGCCAGGCGCCATCCAGACTTGTTTACAGACTTTAACATTTCTCTGGCAAAATAACAGGTGCCAATCTGACTTGTTTACACACCTTAACACAGATGAGGTGACTGGGTTGGGAACAGGGAACTATAGACCCCCAGACACAAGCCTCTCCAACCTCGAGGTACCTGTTCCTCTCCAAGCCCAGCCAGGCCCTGCCATTCCCAGGTACTCTCTTTGCTCTTCTGATAAGGGATCTGAAAGGGGGCTTGTGGCATGTTCCCAGACCGGCCCTCCTGCTTAGGGGGTCCTTCCTGGAGGTGTTAAAGCTTCCCATAACCTGCCCAGTCCAGGAAGGTGCAGGTCATCCTCTGAAGTCCATCTTGTTCAGGCATGCTGACCACCCCCTGTCACCACCTTCCCCTCCTATAGCAAAGCTGTAGGGAGACAGGCCCTTGGCGCAGTGCCCCTTCTCCAGGATGGACACTGTTGTCTCTGGGGCTGCTGGGATTGTATCCACGTTCTTAATTGGGAATTATCTTGTCAGGGAGGGCTGCCCCCATGGTTATGCCCTCTCTGAAGGAGGATCCCAGCTCTTGAGTTCTTCATGGGACTGGCTGAGGCCAAGGTTGTAACTGCAGTGGGTCAGCCTCTCTCTCTCTCTCTCTCTCCTCTCTCTCTCTCTCTGCCCATTTCTTGCTCTGCTCTCTTCCTTATGGGGGGTCTCCCCTGAGAGCCATCAGCATAAACCTCCTGCTCCAAGTCGGTTTGTATCCAGGGAACTCAGCCTAAGATGCCTTTGGGCCCTGGGGCTAAGTGGCTATAGCTGTGAGGGGCTTGGGATCTCATCCTCTTGGAATTTTTACTGCCGACTCTGAGAGTTGCAAGTTCTTATGGGTCTGCCTCCCACAGGCCTTCTAGCTCATGACCTTAGTAGAAAACTCTGTCTGGAGTGGACACTGTGGCTGCTGCTTCTACATCCTCTCTGGTCCCCTGAGCCATGCCAGGCACGCGTGCCCTGAATTCTATGCTGCATTTGAAACTCCTTAGAGGATTTCCCTGGATAGGGAGCTGCTCTACCCACAGGCACAGAGAACAGAGTATGCTAGGAGTTTGGGTCAAAGATTGACAGTAGGAAAGCTCAGCTCTTTTTCCACAGCTGGGATTTTTGCTTGAGATTCCAATCTTGCTTGACTTGTTTCCTTTCCCCATCCTGCACACCTCTCCCTTAGCACCTACCCCTAGGAGCACATTCTTAGTAAATCTGCTGCCTGTGGCTGCTCATCTTATGCTCTCTTCTGGGGGATCCCACCTAACAAGAGAGAAAGAGAAAAAGAAAGGCGTCCAGAGAGCACCAGCATTCGCAGGCTCAAGCCTGGAGGCCTTGGGTTGGAGTTTCCATGTTTATGGCAATTCTGAAAGGACTGCCTCCCACCCAAGTTTCTGCCATGTGGGAATTACACACCCACACTTTCTTATATTATTTTTTTAGGACTTCATTTGTTATAATTAAATCTTTAATCCACTACTAGGAATTTATTTTGGTACACGATATGGGAGAGGAAACCTATTTAATATTTTTCATAAACAGTTAATTATCACAGAGCCATTTATTTATTTATGTGGTTTTTAAATTAAAAATAAATTAGTAAACAAAATGATCTCCAAGATATTATTAAGTAAAAAGGAAAACAAAGGGCAGAACAGTGTGTACAATAAGCTCTTATTTGTTTTTTTAAAAAAATACAAACAAGGGCTTCTATGTACACAGACAGTTTCTTAAGAGTCCTCGCCTCAGGAGAGAGGGACAAGGACCCCGTGTGGAAGGGAGAGCTTCTCTTCCTAGAATGTCCTTTGACCTATTTGAATTTTTAATCATGTTCAATTATTATGCCTTTAGTAAAACAAAAATTAATTTGAAAATTCAAGTGCACGACTGAAACTAACTTAAGCATAAGGAGATCTCATTTTGCAGTAGACACGCTGGAGCTCAAGTCCAGGAGGGAGGGCAGTGTTGAAATGCCAGGAATCAGGGGTACAAAGCTAAGAGGATCCCCCCTATTGCCTGTCCAATTATCCCCAGTCTATATTATAGGACTTCTTTCCCAAAAGGAAGTTCCTGTAATCTACCCATCTTTGCTCACCCCTACCAGCCGCTCCCTCATAGAGGGAGTAAGGTACTCCACTTCATGTGTGCCTGGTTCCCAGGGGGAGCCACCTGGAGACTGCGTTCTGATGAAATCTTCCCCAACACAACCCATGGACAGCGGTGAGTTTTTATTTAGAACAGAACCTTCTAGAACAGAACTGCACTCCACTCATTTGCCAGTCCAAAGCAGATTGCAGTTCTTCAGGGTGGGGACAGGACCCGTGGATTCTTGCCTTCCACAGTTCATTGGTGGCTTGTTAGTCATGGAAAGTTCTGCTGGGCTCGGGAGGATTCTCTAACTCAGTGCCCTTTGGGGACACCCCAGAGAGGAGCATTTCAGAGGATCCCTGTGAGAGGGTTTGTCATCTTGATGGTTCACTCACTCCCAGCACAAGCCTGAGCTCAGAACTGTGGATGTCCTGTGTCAGAATCAAAAGCACCTCTAGGTCAGACTTTCTCTTTTCTGGCAATATGTCTCTATGAAACCCTGAGCCATCTCATTACAGGGGCCTCCTACAGCCTTCCTCTCTACTGGCCCCTACACCCAGACCAGGAGCCAACAGCTTCATCAGTGGTGATGTTAGTCAGCTTTTCCACTGCTGTGACTAAATGGCCTGACCAGCACAACTGTAGAGGACCAAGAGTTTATTTGAGGGCTCATGGTTTCAGAGTCTCAGTCCATAAAGAGCCAGCTCCATTCCTCAGGGCTTCAGGTGAGACAGGAACAACATGGCAGAAGAGTGTGGCAGAGGGAAGAGGCTTATGTGGTGACCAGAAAGCAGAGGGAGACTCCACTGGGCAGATACAAATGTATACCCAAGGCCACACCCCGGTTCCCACCCCCTCCAGCCACACCTACCACTTCAGTTACCCCTCAGTTAATCCCTGTCAGGGGGCTTAAATCACAACCCAATCATTTCTCCTCTGAACCTGCTTGTACTGTCTCACACAGGAGCTTTTGGGGGAACACCTCACATCCAAATCATAACAAATGACTTCAGTGGAGGGGGAGGCCTCTCAGTGTTGGATGGGAAATTCTCATTATCGACTTCCTCATTTCCATTCTGCCCCAGTTTTAGCTCGTTGATTGCAGGAGGGACTGTTTGTTTATAACTCCACTTCTGGTACCAAAGTTGATTTCTGTTAATAGGTTTTTGATTATATACCCAACTGGAATAGACATAAACAAAAACATGCTGTTGTTGGTTTTTTGTTTGTTTTGTTTGCAGTTTGTAAGTTTGCAGAACTTCCTGATAGAAACCAGGCAGGCCTCAGTGAGGTCTGTGACTCAGATCTTGGACCCTGTTGCCACATGGTTGAAAACATGGCTGCCCACCTTTCCTCAGTTTTTTTTTTTTTTTTTTTTTTTTAAACTGATTTAGCCAAGGAAATACTGACTAAGCTTGATTCCAAATTCCTGGTCACGGGATCTCAGTTGACCCAGCTTACTTAGGCTGTTGCCTACCCCTGGTTTAAACCTCTTAGGCCAGAATCTACATGGGGTGTGGGGCTGGGGAGAAGGCAAGATGGCTACTAGGTACCCCCCAACATTGTCAAAGTCTGGTGTTAGGACTAGAGATTATTTTGAACTAAGTAAGGTGATACCTCCAAAATGTAAACAAAAAAACCTAATAGTTTTTTTTTCTACTTTAAGAGAAATATTGTCAATTATAGAAAAAAACCTAAAACTGAAAACAGGAAATAGTCATTGTTCTCACCTGCTCAGACTGCCATATTTACAATTTGCTCAACTTTTCTGCTCCCTCCTCCACTTTGTCTTTTTTAAAAATATATTTATAGTAAATTTTATATTATGGGGGTATTTATAATAAATTTTATATACATATGTGATAGCAGAATATGAATGTTCAGTCTGCTTTAGTAGACTCCACACTATTTGATCTTTTCCCCCCTTTCTTGTGGCATTAGAGACAAAATGCAAATATCTCATTTCTCCTCCTGGGAAGGTTTGCATATTAAGCCCTTCCTGCCCTTGAGGAAAGAAAGGGTAACCGGGTTTTTGGTTGCTGAATGATGGGCTTAATGGCTCATCAAATCAGGCCTATTGTGAATGAACAAGAGAAGATGAGGGGTTTGTTGGCATTTGAGGTGTGCAATAAACAATACCATTCTCTTCCCACCAAGTTTTGAACCAATTGAAAAATAAAATATAGTCATCAGACAGATGGAGATGAAATCAGCTTCGGGTTTGATGAGGCTGATGTACAGCCCCGTTGGGCTTCCTACTGTTACACCACCAACAAGCCCCCTCCTTACCAGCTAGCACAGTGGTTAGTGATGCCACTGAGCCTAACTATATACAAAAATAGATCTACTATACTCACTCTTTTCTTCAACTTGCTTTGTCCCTTATCAATTCCTTACCCTTCATGACCCCCTATTAACTGATATCATAGTTGTTTTAACAAGGGACTTCATAGAGAGTGCTTAACGAACATCTTTCATACATTGTTGGGAATCTGATAATTTCTTTATGGCAATTTCTAAGAAGTGTATTCCATTACAATTGTATGTGCATATTGCCACATTGGTCTCAGAAGGATGGTTGCAATTCAGACTCTGCCTTACAGGGTATGAAAATTCCTATTTGCCCACATGTTCACCAGCAGTGGCAATTATCCCTTTTTGCTCTTTACAAATATGATAGGCCAGAAACAAGTTGTTTTAATGTATATTTTTGATGATCACTGAAATTGAATGTCTTTTTCTTTCTATCTTTCACTTTGGAGGATGGGGGAATTGAACCTGGAGGGGCTCTACCACCGAGCTATATCCTGGCCTTGAACTTGCGATTCTTCTGTCCCAGCCTCCTTAGTTGCTGGGATTACAGGTGTGCACCACTGCTCCCGCCCCACTGAAGTTGAATGTCTTTGAATTTAATGAGATATTTGTATTTTGTCTCTAATGCCACAAGAAAGGGGGGAAAAAGATCAAATGGTGTGGAGTCTACTAAAGCAGACTGAGCATTCATATTCCGCTATCACATATATGTAAAATTTATAATAAATACAGAAAAAAAAAGATGAGGTGGAGAAGGGATCAGGAAAGTTGAGCAAATTGTAAATACAGTGGTCTGAGCAGATGAGAACAATGGGTATTTCCTGTTTTCAATTTTATGGGTTTTCTATAATTGACACATATTTCTCTTGAAATAGAAAAATATTATTAGGTTTTTTACTTACCTTTTGGAGGTATCTATTTTTCATTGCATTTCTTTTGGAATTGATTGCATTTGTTTTCCCATCTTTTCTTATTAAGAGCTCTTTATATGTTAAGGACAATAACCTTTTGCTCATCATATCTGAGCAAACATTTTAAAAACCAGTCTGTTCCAAATGATTCCCTACACATATACTCCAAAAAAAAATTTTGTTTTCTGGTTTTATGGATGGTGTTTGGAAACCACCTGGAAATTTTTCAACCTACACATACTAGCTACATTTTTAAATATTTACTATATGCCAGTCACTGTTCTGATCACTTCATGTGTACTAACTTATCCAATCCTTACAAAACAACCCTATGAGGTAGGTACTGTTATTGTACCATTTTTATGGGTACAGATCTGGGTACCGATCTGGGCACAGAGAGAAAACTTGCCCAAGGACACACAATACGGACATGGGACGCAGCTCATTGCCTGGCTAGAGCCCTTACTCTAATGCAACATATATTTACTCTAAACCCTGGACAGACTGCAACGCCTCCTTGGGCCAAGGCTGGTATGTGTGTGATGAAAAAGCTCCTTAGGCAGCTTTGATATAACCCCAGAATAAGCATTACTGTTATATTTGTTTTTCTTTGCTAAAACCAACATTTCAAATTTTCATGTAGTCATATTTGTCCTATTTGTCTTTTTTTTTTTCTTTAAGACTGCATTGAGGAAAAAAGTCTTCCTCTGCCCAAAGGCATCAGATGTTTATTGATAACAACAATCCACTTGGGAAAGTATAGTGGCTGGGCTGGGGATGTGGCTCAAGCGGTAGCGTGCTTGCCTGGCATGCGTGCGGCCCGGGTTCGATTCTCAGCACCACATACAAACAAAGATGTTGTGTCCGCCGATAACTAAAAAAAAAATAAATAAATATTAAAATTCTCTCTCTCTCTCCTTAAAAAAAAAAAAAAGAAAGTATAGTGGCTTAAAATAATAACTGTACATGTGTAAAGTATTTAGAATTTAATATGTGTAAAGTATTTCGAATTTCGAATAATTTTCTGGATGGCATTTGGGTAGAGCTCAGCTAGGTGTCTTCCTTCTGGTCTCACTTTGGATCACACACATGGACAAAATTAGCAGTTGCTTCTGCCTTTGAGTTGGGAAACTTAGGTTCTCTACCTTGGGCCTCTCATGCTCCAAGAGGCTAGATGGGCCTTATTCAGGGAATGGCAGTCTGAGGGGTCCAGGAGGGCAAAGCAGAAATTGCAATGTCTCTTAAGGTAAAAGTTGCAACTTCTCTCTCTCTCTCTTTTTTAATTCTAATTTGTTATATATGACTGCAGAATGCATAGCAATTCATATTACACATATAAAGCACCATTTTCCATCTCTCTGGTTGTATATAAAGTGTATTCACACCATTCGTGTCTTCATACATGTACTTAGGGTAATGATGTCCATCTCATTCCACCATCTTTTTTACCCCATGCCCCCTCCCTTTCCCTCCCACCCCTTTTCGTATCTAGGTGGAGGTTCCAGAACACAGTGTCACTCCCTTGCACTATATTGGCAAGTACTTTTGTACATGGTTTGAGGTAGGAAATCTGACTTCATTTTTTCCAGTTCTCCTGATGACATATAACTTATGGACTATCCTTTTTACACCGACTTTAACTTCCTCCCTTATTATATAATGGTGTACATCACTGGACAAGTTATTTAACATCTGTGTGCCTCAGCTTCTTCATTTGTAAACTTGGGATAGTAATAGTGACCTACCTTATAGGGTTAGTGTCAGGAATTAAATGGGTTAATACGTGTAAAGTATTTAGAATCAGGCCTGGCACATAGAAAGCTCTTAGTTAATATCAATTATTAGTATTAATAATTCCACATTTCTACATATGAAAGGATCCATTTGGGGGCTCTTTTCTGCCCTATTGTCTTAATTGTCTATTTCTATTTTCAACGAACAACTCTTTATATTCTGTTTTAATATCTAGTAAAGCAAATCTACGTTCATTGTTCTTTTTTAAAAAACATGTTTATCTTGGTCATTTGGAATTCTTCCAATTGAATTTTATCAGCTTCTTCTCCCTAAATCCTGCTGGGATCTTTATTGGAGTTACATTTATAGATTAATTTGGGGGGATTGAAATATTTTTATTACCAAGTCTTCCTATGCTATGTCTCTTCATTTATTAAACTCTTATTTTATATCCCACAGAATGGTTTTATAGATTATTTTATACAGGTGCTGCAAATTTCTTTTGGTTTATCCCTGGATATTTTATATTTTTGTTGCTATGGGAAATGGAATATTTTCCCCCTTATATTTAATCAGTTACTATTTGTAGTTGGGAAAGTCTGGATCTCAGTTCTTTTTGGTAGTTGTTGTTATTGTTGATATTATGGTGGTTTTTCATTTATTGGTTCTTTTCCCTTTTTATATCATTATATTTACATCTTTTTTTTTCTTGACTTATTGCACAGGCAGAGACACTCAGAACCATAATAGGTGTTAGATGACAGACAGGTGATGACAGGTATGAGAGGGGATTGAGGAATGGTCAGGTGTTACTGTGGAACAGTGTGAATGGGTGGCCACATGTCTAGAAAATGGTTCAAAGAAAGGAGAAGCTCGTCCTCATTTCCATAATGAGAATTGTGCATTTGATTTAGCAAGTGATAGACAGTTACTGGTGGTTTCTGAGCATCAGGCAGGTGTGGTCAGATTATATTTGAGAAGCATAGTTCAGGCACAATGGAGGATGGATCACCACCTGGACAGGGTGACCAGTTCCATACTTATGTGTCATCAAATGTGTGATAAAGGGTAGATTAGCATTAGGTCTTACACCCCTGCCACCTTGTGCAGAATGCAGAGCAAATCCAGGAATAAAGGTTCATGCTTCCTCCTAATGGGGTTCATGTAAGAAAGGGACCACACTGTTTCCTGTCTGACATTGGAGCTTCCTGATGACTGTGTCTGAGGGCAGCCTCAGCTCCTTACTGTCTCATCCTGAAGAAGAATGTCCACACTCTCTGCTATACTATCTAGCAGTAGAAGGGTCTTGTGGATTTTGTTTTTGTTATTGGTTGTTACATGGAATATAAATAATGATCCACAAAAACTCAAGGTTTCAGATCTCTAGGGGCTGTGGCCCCAATCTTCAGAGTCATTTATCTTCCCCATCAGTGATGATAACTCCACTTTCTCCTTCTATGGTAAAGCTTCCTCCATCTTGTTCCACGATGTGACTTTCTTTGGCTCGGCCCACTCTGTGTCTGGAACCACAGGGGTCACCAACCAGTTGGTGGTGACTGCTGGATCTCAGGAATGGGAAGAAGATCTGGGAGACAGTGATCCACACCCACAGTCCTGCCAGGCCAGCACCTACCTACTACCTCCCTAGCATCCCCAGGGCTTCCATTAAGGCTCCTCTACTCTTCATATATAGCCAACAAAGCAGCGGAAGAGCAAGGGGCAACCAGAGAATGAGAACTGAACTGTGAAAGAGAGAGGAGAAGCCAGCTCAGGGCCCAGACCAGCAGGGAACATCTACTAGTCCCAGCAGGGGGGATGGTAAGAAACCACAGGGAAAGGGCACCCAAGGCAGAAGAGGAGAGACAGCCCTGGGGTTGGGGGGCAGAGAGGCGTATGGATTCATGGAGGCTGGCAGGGGTACCATGGGGATTTTGGACAGTGAGGTGTATGCTTAAAAATGGGAGTTTGACAAGGGAAACAAGATCACCTTGAAGTTCTCAATGGAAATCAATACCCAGGGAGGCCAAAACACCAGCATAACTTTATAGGTTTTGTTACTTGAAATAGAATAAACATCTACGGAGGAAAAAAGAAAAAAAAAAAAAACCTACCAGCATAGACTCCTTTGTCCCTCTAATATCCATCCTACCAAGGAACCCAAGTCTATCTGGACCCTATTCCAAGCCTCACTGTGGGTCTGCTGGGCTTTCCACAGGATCTTGCTGCCCCTCATTCTGTTTATTCTCATAAAGATGAAAGCAAAGCATGTGACCCGAGTTTCTGAGACACGGAGGACCATTAATGACCTTCATGGTGGGGCAGCTGATAAATCCCAATTTTCTGCCCAAGTCCCATCCCTGGATTCCTGTGTAAGGACTTTGATTTGGTAGATGACAAAAGGATGCAGTGGTGGTGTGAGTGATGGGCCGCAGGATCGCCTGGGCCGCTGCCCCCAGGGCAGATGGTGTTCAGAGCCACACCTGGGGATGCTCTCTGCTTCCTGGGATGCTGCTCACAGCTTCACCTGGGCAGCACAGAAACGCAGATCTATCTCCAGTCATAGAAGGAGAAGAGTTTTCCAAGGCATCCGAAGCAAACCCCAGACCCCAAATAAGGTGGGAGACCATGCACCCTGGCAAGCTGCTCATTCTGATTATGGGGTTATGAGCTTTGCTTCAAGGGAGAGCTCCAAAGTTGTGGCATCAGCTTTTTACGTCAGCCCCTGGTTGGTGATCGGTGCCCCCACCCCGTCTCGGCTTGTCTTCTTCACCATCAGCATAAAGCCTGGTTTGGGCTTTATTTTTGTGCACTTGCGTTTGCTGGGAGGAAAGCCTGTTGGAAATCGGCATGGAGGGAGCGTTTTAATTAACGGAGCTGGTCTGAACATTAGGCTGACGCAACTTTGCTCAATGCTGAGGATGATCACAGTTTAACATCGGGGGAAGAAAGCAATGAAGGAAATAGATCAGATGAAGCAATATTGAGAGTTTATGAAGTCTGTGCATTTTCTTGCGGCTTCACAGGGATCGCTTTTAAACTGGCTGTCTCCCATGCATGAATTATCGCCTCCACCTGGGAGGATGGGGCGGCCGACAACACATACACCCGAGCTCAGGGCACGGGCACTCGCCTGGCTCATAATTCTTTCTTATGCTGCTAAAGTGGAGAGCACAGCGATTGCAAAGAGAGATGTGACCCTTGTGATGTCTTCAGGAAAAAAAAAGAAAGAAAGAAAGAAACCCTGGGGGCAGAGGAGGGAAGAGGAGAGCTAAGAAATAAATAACAAAGCAAGATGCTATTTACATAGTAAGGGAAGGCCTTTGAGACTCAGCTCAGGGCCTTGGATGTCAGTAATAACTTCGTGATGGAAATAAAGAGACTCCACTGCAAACCCACATCCAGGCGATGGTAATGGTATGGGCTCTGTTTTTTTTCCCTTTGTTTCCAGACAAATTCCAGCACAGCACAGGGAAGACAGGCAGCGTCAAAGGGAATATGAGTAGGGGTGGGGTGACTCCGGTGGTCCCCATGAAGACTCAATTACGTTGGCTGTGAAGAGATTAATTAGAATTGAATGTTCCATTGATGTAAAACCGCCTTCTGCACCTGCTGCTGGCATCCTCATTACTGGTTTTCCATTATGGGGGATTATATGGTGCAATGAAATAAAGTTTATGCTTCCTGGGGGATACTCTTAAAATGGGTTTACTGTACTTAAACTAGTGGTGAAGAGGGTTACCTGAGAGAAATGCGATTTAATCCTCTTTCCTCCTCTTTTTTCATAAACAAGGGAGCCTCTTCGTCATTCTGGAAACTACAAGATGCAGACATTTTCAGGTCTGATGGCCAGGCTATAAGCTCTGTGAGGGTAGATCCTAGAACATCTAGCTTGCTGTGTGCCTGATGCACTGTAGGATGATGAAGTTGAAGGCATCATCAACGCCCTGAGAGTGAGTGAACCACAATGCTAAGGTTTGGGTGTGGTTTGTTCTGCCTAAAGGTTGATGCATTGGAAGTTTGGTCCTCAGTGTGGCGATGTTAAGAGGTGGTGGGACCTTTAAGAGGTGGGGCCTAAGGGGAGTTGGTTAGGTCATTGGGGGCCCTCAGAAGCCCTTGGAAGGAATTAAGGTAGTTCTTGTGGAACCCTGGTCAGTTCTCTTCAGGGAGCTGCTAGAAAAGACTAGGATGTGCCCCTCCCTGCTCTCTGGCTTCCTGTCTCACCATGAGATCTCTCTGTCCCACTGTCATCTCATCACCATGATGTGATGGAGCCAAGGGACTCTCATCAGAATCCAAACAGATGGAGTCACTTGATTTTGGACTTTGAGCTTCCAAACTGTGAGTTTTTCTTTATAAAGTACTCAGCTTCCGGTATTTTGTTAAAATGAGAGAAAATGGACTAATACACACAGGGAGTGACTCTGAAAGAAGTGACCAAGAGATCTGGAGTCCTTGGGATTTTTGGACCCTGTCCTTTGGGCAGGGGAGATGTGTGTCTGTGTGGAGAGCTGGGGAGCATCCAGGGTCTTGGGAGAGGACTGGAAAATAAGTGCTGGCCAGAGAGAACTGCTTCTTGTCCCATCAGCCATCAACTGTTTCATTCCAAAGTCAAGCTGGGGAGGTCCAGGTCAAAAACGGGACCACCCCTGTCCCAGAAGGGCTCAGTCAGTATTTGCTAAATGGAAAACAGAGGCATTGCCTTCCGGAACCCCTAACTGGGATGACTGAAACTTTTGGCCTCAACTGTCCCATCTGTTAAATGGTCACAAACCAGGATGGAGGGGGCTGTACAAACTAATTCTCAGCAATTTTTTGTATATATGATTTCATCTAAATAAACTTTCAGACACACCCTAAATATGAATCTCCAAGTATGAACACGTCCATATTTGTGTTTGAGGGTGTAATCCCTGTAGTGTGAGGGACTCGAGGATCTAGAGTTAGGAATCTAGATGGGAGGCAGAAATGGCAGAGGGCCACACACCAGAGCCAACTAGCCTGGGCCGCGTATCCCTGTTGTTTCTGGAGGAAGCCAATGAAGACAGACGAGGCCGTTTCTCTTGAATAGTCGCCATGGAGAATGCTTCCCTAGCATCACCTTTGCTTCTCTGAGGGGCTGGACATTGCCTCTGCCTCTCTGGTACATCTACAAACTCTTGGTTCAAGATGAAGATGAGATGATGGTCCAGTCCCTTCCTGGCTTGTCCAGTCCCTCTTGGTTCTTCCTTTGGAAGCTTCAAGAAATCCTTCATGGATGGACAGTGATCACCAAGGAAGTTCCTACAGCTCATCTAGTCCAGATGATGGGAGGGGTCAGGAAGTGACTTTGGACATGCAGATAGGACTGACCCAGACACAGAGCGGAGCCAGACCTTTCTGATAGGGTCAAGGTGTCTTCTATGTGACTGATGCTATGTATTTTACCCAGTATAGTGAATCCTCCGAGTCCAGTCCCTGCTCTATATTCAGTCGACTAACATTTACTGAATGCTTACTTCTTACCTGGTACAGCCTGAAACACAGCAGAAAAGATGGATAACATGTTCTCTGACCTTCTGGAGTCAGCGGGTCTTTCTACTGAGAACTCAGTGTCCTTGTTCTAGAGACAGAGACCCCAGGCATCATGTTAGAAAGTCAGAATCACCATCACCACCATCACCACTTGGCTTGTGCAGACTAAGTGTTAAACTGTGGATCTGGAACTTTTTTTTTTTAAAGAAAAATTCTTATCATAAAGTAGAAAAAATAAGCCAAATTGATAAATAACTTAGGGGAATTACAACAACCACCACTTAGCTCAGGAATGGAATTTCACCAGCATCCCTAGCACTTGGGGCTCCTCCCAATCTCAACTGCCCGCCCCCACTCCCTGTTAAAGTGACCCTCGCCTGACTTTTCTGGCTCTCTATTCCCTGTCTGTCTTGATGGTTTTATCACTCAAGTGTGCCTTCCTAGACATAGCATGTGGTCTTGTCATTTTAAAAAATTTGATCTGTCTTTCGAGTCTCTTTTAATCTATAGATTTTCCCCTCCATCCCTTTCTTTCCCTTACAATATGTCTGTTGAAGAACCTGAACCTTTGACCCGCAGAGATCCCACTGTCTGGATGCTGCTGATTGACACGCTCAGGGAAGTTCAAGATGTTCCTCTGTATTTTCTGCAAATTGGCGGCTGCATCCAGAGGTGGGATCAGGCTCGGTTTCCATCCCTTTGTCAGAGGTGTCGCATTGTTTCCTGAGGAGGCAAGAAGTGTCTGGTTGCCTCTCTGCATGATGGGGACAGCTGTTGCTGTACACCGCCTCACTCTGTTAATTCACTGGGGGTTTCAAAACGGTGGCATTCTAATTCAATCGCTGCCTTTTCACATATTAAGCTGAGTCCTTCTGTAAAGAGATGTTTCCGTCTTCTACTCTCTGGTAGTATAGTTTGGTAGCGTTCTTGTGTGGAAGGCAAGATAAATGTTTGGTTCTTTCTCTCTACTTACTTTTTTTTTTTTTTGGTACCAGGGATTGAACTCAGGGACACTCAACCACTGAGCCACATCCCCAGCCCTTTTTTGTATTTTATTTAGAGACAGAATCTCACTGAGTTGCTTAGCACCTCATTTGTGCTGAGGCTGGCTTTGAACTTGATCCTCCTGCCTCAGCCTCTCGAGCCGCTGGGATTACAGGCATGCGATGCTGCGCCTGGCTACTTACTAGTTTTGGAGAGAATGAATTTTTTCCTCATCCTCTGAAAGGGACAGTTTTTTAAGAATTCAAGGTTTCAGGCTGGGGTTGTGGCTCAGCAGTAGGGCACTTGCCCAGCAGGTGTGTAGCACTGGGTTCAATCCTCAGCACTCCATAAAAATAAATAAATAAAATAAAGGTATTATGTCCGTCTACAACTAAAAAAAAATTTAAAAAACACTTGAAGGTTTAAATATATTTGATAATTTTTATCCATCATGATTATTATCTATTTTTAAAATTGGTGATAGATCTTTATTTATTTATTTATATGTGGTGCTGAGAATCGAACCCAGTGCCTCACACATGCCAGGCAAGTGCTCTACCACTGAGTCCCAGCCCCAGCCCCATGATTATTATCTTTATTGATGCACAAATGATTCTCTATGGAGCCAGTGGGAGCCTCTTGCAAATAGTTCCCTGTCCTTTTGACTCAACCTTTTAGTCTCACTAGCATCCTTCCTAAATGGCATGACAAGATGTTGTTCCAGGATCATCTTATACATTTCCTGTTCCAAATCAACCATCAGCCATTGTGGTAAAAATCTTGGTTTCTATTAATAGAAAATCTATGTGTCTGTCTATCAATCTATCTTATAAAAAAGATAAAATGTCAAGAGAATAAGAAGATAAGCCATGCACTGTGAGAAAATATTGTAAATGACATACCTGATAATGGACTGCCATCCAAAACACACAGATAAATAAGAAGAAATGAGCTATCAAGCCACAGAAAGTCTTGGGAGAAACTTCAATGCATATTTCTGAGTAAAAGGAGCCCATTTGAAAAAGCTACATACCGTATGATTCCACCTATGTGACATCCTGGAAAAAGCAAAATGACGGGGACAGAAGAGAGATCAGTGGTTGCCAGGCGCTCTGGGGAGGGAGTGATGAACGGGGGAGCAGAATGGATTTTTAAGGAAGTGAAACCATTTTGAATGATACTGTAATGGTGGATACACACATCATTATATATTTGTCAAAATCCACAGAATGTACAACACAAAGTGTGAACCTTAAACTATGGATTTTGGTTGACAGTGGTCAAGGCTGGCACATCACTGATGTGGGGTGTCCATGGTGGGGGAGGCTGGGTGTGCATGTAGAAAGTGGGTGTGTGGGAATTCTACATTTCACTTAACTTTATTGTGAACATGAAACTGCCTTAAAAACTAAATTCAATTAACTTTTTTTTTAAAGCCGCATTTTTAAAATATTTATTTTTTAGTTGTAGATGGGCACAACACAATACCTTTATTTTTATGTGGTGCTGAGGATCCAACCTGGGCCCCGCCATGCTAGGCAAGCGCTCTACCGCTGAGCCACAATCCCAGCCCTCAATTAACTTTTTTAAAAAAATACAATGGGACAGCATGGTGGTATAGACCTGTAATCCCAGCAGCTTGGGAGGCTGAGGCTGGAGAATCCAAAGTTGGAGGTCAGCTTCAGCAATTTAGCAAGACTCATGCAACTTAGTGAGAGCCTGCCTCAAAATAAAAGTAAAAAGGGTTTGGAATGTGGCTCAGTGGTTAAGCACTCCTGAGTTCTATCCCTAGAACCCACTAAATAAATAGATAAATAGACAATAAATAAATTTAAAAATAAAAAAGATAAAATGCCTCACAAATATGTACTAATTCTTCTAATCCAAATTCAAAATTATTGGGTGTTTACTTAAATAATTCTTTCTTATGTATGAATTCCTTTTCTCATCCAAGAATTCTGGTTCTCAAGGACACGGGAAATGACAGACTTAGAATACCCAACAATTACTCATCTCCTTTGCCCCACATCACACACACAACAGTGTCAGCATGAAACACGAACACTACCTTCATTAGCATCATTATGCAAAACAGTTAACTTTTTCCATATGCTTTTCTCGCTCTCTTATCCCTCAACTTATAAATAGCTATAGTATCTATTGTCAGAGCATATAGCTTTTTTATGCTATAGTCTTTCCTTTTTAATCCACATTTACTCTTAATTCTGTAACTACATCTGTAATGTTCACCAACTTATGTTGATGTCCCTCTGGTCAGTTTGGTTCTCTGAAGTTCATTCTCTAGCAAATTTCTCAGGAAGGACAAGGAACAAGATTTCCAAAATTCTTTTGTGTTGGTAAGAGTTTATCTTTAGCCTTATACTTGAAAGTCAGTTTCTGAGGATATAAGATCTTTACTCGTGTTTTCTTTCTTTGTTTCTTACATCTGTTTTCATCTGGCACCATGTTGCAGTCAAAAATTGATGGTAATTCTATTTTCAATCCACCGTAGTGTGTGTGCTATTTTTTTTGCTTAGGTACTCAAAAGATTTATTTTTTTAAGTTCTTCTTTGTTGGGGGTGGTGATGCCCCTCTATAATTCTAGCCACTTAGGAGACTGAGGCAGGAGGATTGCAAGTTTGAGGCTAGCCTGGGCAGTTTAGCAAGACCCTGTCTCAAAATAAAAAAGAAAAAGGGAGGGCTGGGGATGTTGCTTATTTGTAAAGTATCCCAGGGTTCAACCCCCAGTACTGAAAAAAAGAAAAATAAAATGAGGTTCCATCGTTGTACAAAAATTACACCTTAATATTGTCAATTATGGGTCAATAATCTTAGATACATAATGTGACCTTTCAATATTTTTCAAAACTTTTTTTTCCTGAAAGATTTTCTTGAACTCTGTAGTTTTTAGTATTTGTACCGTTCCCTCATTACATTTTTTTTTTCCTTTCAGGAAATTCTATTCTCTGTACACTGGATCCTTTTAATCTAGCTTCAAGATTCGTCACTTTCTCTTTCATCTTTTGAGTCAAGTTATTTTCTGAGTTTTAAACATTTCCATTTGTTTCCATCTTCTGTTTCTTCTAGGGCATTTTCTGTTGTGTTTGTTCATTCTGATATTCTTTCTGAAAATTTTTTCTTTTCTTCTTCTTTTTTTTTTTTTTTGGTACCCAGAATTAAACCCAAAGGTGCCACATCCCCAGCTCTTTTTATTTTTTTATTTTGAGATAGGGTTTTGCTAAATTATGTGTAGGGCCTCACTAAGTTGCTGAGGCTGGCCTCCAACTTGCAATCCTCCTGTCTCAGCTTCCAGAATCACTGGGTTTACAGGCATGCTCCATCCCGCCCAGCTGAAATTATTATTTTTTATACATATTCCTTCCTGAATTTCCATTTCATTTCTGACTTTTTCTCTTTGTAATTTATGGTGTTTGTTCAGAGCTTTATGCCATTTCCTTAATTTCTTTGTGCTTGCTTCGAGTTTGTAGCTGTTTTCCTTTATTTTTCTGCACTGGGGATTAAACCCAGGGGCTTCATCCCCAGCCCTTTTCAGTTTTTATTTTAAGGTTGTGTCTCTCTAAATTGTAGAGGCTGGGATCCTCCTGCCTCTGCCTTCTTCTGTAGTAGCTGGGATTACAGTTCTGGGCCACAGTGCCCCCAGCAGGTTATAGCTTTTTTATTTAGTAGATATGTCTTTCTGGTATGCATTTCAGTATCTGGAGTTATTTGAATCTTTATTCTCTTTCTTTAAAATCACCTTGTGTGGGATATGACCCTGATCCTTTCCTATTGTTCATTTTTGTAAAATCAAAATTAATATTTAATCTATGTTTAGGAGTGTGAGTTCAAGATTGCTTTTCTAACTTCACAGAGCTCCCACCTTAGTTGTTTTCCTGCTGTGTTAAAATATATATATGGAAGTTTGTTTTTTGAGATTCCTGGCTTTTATGAAAATGTCTCTACTCTTCCCCTGGATCTTCTGTTTCCATCCCTTCTCTTGTTCCTGCTTCATTCAAATTGGATTCCTCTTATAGTAGTTTCTCCTCTGTTTGGGCCCCTGTCCTGGAAGGAAAGTTCAGCTGGTCAGTTTCAAGAGTCCAATGGGCCTAGAATGTTCCTCCCTCTTTAGATCCTTTGCTC
Organism: Callospermophilus lateralis; assembly: GCF_048772815.1. Lineage (NCBI taxonomy): Eukaryota > Metazoa > Chordata > Mammalia > Rodentia > Sciuridae > Callospermophilus > Callospermophilus lateralis. Next base: position 18,938,948 of record NC_135322.1, on the reverse strand, counting down.
TCATGCATTTCAGGACTGAGCAAAACCCCACCCCATGTCAGAGACTGTTCTAAAATTGGGTCTCTGTGTTTTCCAGCAAATACCTATTGCCTATTTTGGGTTGCTCCCATCCTCAGGGATGACAAACACCCTGTTTCTTCCCTTTGCGTCCTTCTTCCCATACATGCAGGATTCATAGCTGTTAGTGACATGCCGCTACCTGCTGAAATTCTGGTGTCGTCAGGAATGCATTTCACTCCAGGTTTGCTGTGTTTCCCACAGGTTTTGGGGTTTTCTCTCCAATTAGCTAAAGCTCCATGTGTGTTTTATGTATCATGCCATAGCATTGCTGCCACCTTCTCAAAAGTACTCCAGGGAGAATTTTTTTGGGGGGTACCAGGGATTGAAACCAGGGGCACTTGATCAATGAACCACATCACGGGCCCTTTTTTCTATCTATTTAGAGATAGAATCTCGCTAAGTTGTTGAGGGCCTGGTTATGTTGCTGGCTTTGAACTCATGATCCTCCTGCCTCAGCCTCCCAAGCCACTGGGATTACAGGTGTGTGCCACTGTGCCTGGTGAGAACTTTTAATATTGACACTTTGACATCACTAAGAGATATTTTATTAAACCAAATAAGAGGAGAAAAAGTATGTAAATAGTAGTTTGCGTAGAGGGTCTTGTGCTGATTATGACATTGTAGCAGACTTTATTTCCCTTCAACCCACTCAAGATTTTACCCTGGAGAAGTTCCAACCCCAAAATATAAGACCTTAACCCAAGTGCTTGTTTCTGGTTTGCTTTTGGGAGAGCAAACCCCAAGACAGACACCAAGCTGTGTTCTACTAGCCCTGTTTCTTCCAAGCATCTCTTGTGTGAAGTTACCTGCTTCTCCTTTTTAAAAATGGAATAATGTTAGCTTAATGCTTTAATGGCCTTTGATGAGAAATCTGTTTAGTCTACGCAAATAAAATGTTTATTTTTCTTTGCCTACATCCTCTTTATTCCCTCAAAAGACGCTGTTGATAAGCAGTTTTCTGCAGACTTTGTCATCTCTAAATGCTAGGCGTGTTTACCAGAATTCAGCTATCCTACCTTCTAATTGCAGATTCTATTCTTTTCTGACGATGGATGTGAGAGTCCTTTGTCTGTAGTTGCCAGAATATTCTTAGTGTTGAACAAAATACATACTGAATTATTATTTCCCTGGTTCTCTATGACGATGAGTCTTGTTATGAGTGAGGACAGGTCAGGCCAAATGCCACCTCTGATCCCTGATCCCTGGGGCACGCAGCTACCACCCCTTTCACAACTCCCTCCCAGGTGGAAGTGTGTCTGTCTCTCTTCCTCCTTGGTGGTGAGCTGCTTATCCCGGGTCTGGGAAGGGGGACTTGGCTTAATCCTGGAGTCGGTGCTTGAGCCTGGACTTCATTTCAGCATACCTGTAACCAGGGCAGAGCTGGACCTGTGACTTGCCTCCTCCCCATCTTGGGATAAATAACAATGCAGGAATGGGAGAACACAAAAGATGGACTTATTTAAGCCATCACTGCTAAGCCCAGGCAGAGGGGAAGCTCCGTCTGAGGACAAGGAGGGGCACAGAGTGTGACAGGCTGCATGCTGGGAGCTTTATGCTGCCTTCCTGCCACAGGGTGCTTTATATGATGTCAATAGAGGAGATGTGGGTTTTTTTGGTTTTTTTTTTTTTTTTTTTAAGCTAACTTTAAACACGACTGACAGTGAGATGTCTCCGGTAAGAAAGCCAACAGGAAGGCAACTGTCTCTGTTTCCATGGCTACAGACAAGACGCCACTGGGCAGCGCTCTGAACTCTGGGGCATCCCAGGCTCTGCCTGCAGGATGAAGTTTCCTGAGGTCTGGGAGAACTCAGCAATGAAGTTACAGTTGCTGGTCTCTGCTTGTGTCCCAACTGCCCTTTGTTTTCAGTGGCAGGTTTTCATTTGTCCAGGTGTCCAGAGGTAGATGGAGATGTCCCTCCTTCATTAGCCTTCTTCAGATTGTGTCATCTGCTTCCAAAGCCACTGTCCTTGGTGCCTTCTCTGCACAAGTGGACAGCTTAGCAAAGCTCAGAGGGGGCCACCTGGGACTGGCTCTTGCCACCTGCTGGGCGTGGGACAGAGCAGGCTGACAGTAAGTTTTTCCAACATTGAGAGCTTTGGGGTACATGGGGAAGCAAACCCACTTAGGCTTTTCTAGTTTCTTCTTCACAGAGAACCTCCAAGGCTAACTTGGGTCTTTCCTATTGAGGTGTCTTTCCAAAGGAGATTGGGCAGCAGAGGCTGCAGGTCAGGGGTCCCATTGGGTGCTGGACAAGCGGCAGGTGTTCTTGATCTGCTACCCTTGGATGTCCCTTTGTGGGTGTTCTGCCTGATGGATGGCTCTTCTGGGTCTTCTCTCCTTGGATGCAACATCTACCAAGCTTTTGTTTTTCAGTCCCGGTAGGAAGATTCATACCACCAGGTGTTGTGTGGGTTCCCCGCTCAGTGTGAAAATACCACTTGCTCAGGACCACATGGAGAAGGGCAATACCTGCCGCTGGTTTTCCATCTCTCTTATGGCCACCCACACAGTTTATGGCAGAACTTACTTGTGCTAAAAAGGTCTGAGAAAACCTGGAGATCAACCGACTGCGCTTGGAAAATTTTTTAGAGCATCTCTTCTCAGACAGACTGCAATCACCACTTAGCTTGGTGACACATTTGCTTTCCAGCTCTGAGGGCACAGAAATAAGGAATCCTCCTGAATGAGGTCCTTCCAGCCTGATTAGGACACTGCCACGTGTGTGACCTCTATCTTTATGTCACATTTCTAAGCCCATTCTATCATCAACCTCCCCAGGCAGGGACCTCTTAATGTGCACATCCTTATCCAATGGCATGCCCCCAGTGGCATTTGACAAATGTTTCAGGAGTTTTCCAGTGGAAATATTTTTATTCAGTTCAAAGCAATCTTCTTTTTTTTTTTTTTCAAAATCTCTAAACCTGATTCTTAATACTAAGCATTAAATTTAGAATAGCATTCAAGTTTGCATTTAGAAAAAAATGCTTTTAGCTAAGAACTTGGAAGATGCTTACAACCCCCCCTCCCCCGCTCCTTGAGAGGCCCCACGGCTCCCCCATGCCCTCCCCCAGAGAACTGCAGCTGCTCAGGGGCACCCCCAGCAGGTGCACTAAAGGGGCTGAGCTCTGACTCAGATTGAGAGAATTAACAAGCTCTCCCAATTAGGGAGCATTTAAAAAGAAGTGCCATTTATTTATGTTATACAGTATTTTCCTTATTGTAATAGTCACCTCAGTTAATGACTAACAGCATATAGCCAAAAAGGAGAGGCGGCCAAGCTAACTTGATTGAACAGAGAGAACCATTTATAATGAGCTCATTCATATCTAGATGCAGATAGATGCATGGAAATACTTCAGCGTTACGAGATGTCAAAACCCATTTACTCTACAAGGTAGGAATGACATCCTGCAAGCCTGTTCCCACTGTCTTTGACTAACAGTGAAAGAAGTAAACTTCAGCCCAGCCCTGCATGACATGAATGCTGAATTACTTTGGCCCAAATTAAATAGCATTTACTGAATTGTGACATAAAAATATTCTAGGATTTTAAACTCTTTACTGCAAAGTAAAAAGAAAAATCGCAACCATTTCAAGTCAGGGTATGATCGGCCCTCCCTTCCTGCAGTTGGTTAGCTGTCCCTTCCCCTGACTGTGGGCAGACCTGGGTAAGGAAGCCCGACTAAGCAACTGGAGGATGAGCAGATTTTTGAGGATTCTTGGGAACTGAAGGAGCAACCATTAGCAGACAGTCCAGTCGGGCTTTTTTTTTTTAATTTTATTTTAGTTAAGAAACATCAAAATGAATCTAAGAGCCAGACATACTGGCTGGAATCTATAATCCCAGCAATTTGGGAGCTAGGGTAGAAAACTTTGAGTTCAAACCCAGCCCAGGCAACTTAGCAAGACCCTGACTCAAAAAACAAACAAACGACAAACACACACACACACACACACACACAAAACCCACCCACAAATAAACAACAGCAACAAAGAAAATAAACCTGAGCTTGACAAGACCTCAGAAAAGAAGCCAGGCTGGTTCTGAGCCCAGTCTGCATGGAGGGGCTAGATCTGGGCTAGGACATGGGTCACTCTTAGGCCCTGGGAGTCAACAAGGCCCCTGCTGCAGGTCTGCCTGCCTTAGATTAGTGGAGAAGGTGACAAGGCCCTCATGGCAGTGGTCTTCCAGGCCAGGTCAGGTCTTGTGCCCCACAGTTCCCTTTTCCTGCATGCTTGGCTGTCTTTCTACTCTGTTAGATTTCCCAGAATCATCTCAAGAAAGTCCCCCCTTTCTGCTCAAGTTATTCAGTCAGTTCTATTACATATTACCCAGAAAACCTAACTGGTCCCCACTCTGATCTGTGTTAAGGACCAACACTGGTGTCACTTCAGTCTGCCCAGAAACCTGCTCTATAAAAACAAACTATTCTTATGATGCCCTGAGGAATAATGGTGGAATTTCAGAAACTGAAACAGGGAACTGAGGTGTGGGGGTGCATCATTGCTAGTGAAGGCATGCTAACAACAGGAATTTTGAGTAGCTCAGGAAAGAAGGAAACAAAATGATCCTGCAAATTCCTGGAAACCCAAGAGGTGAGAGAAAAGGGGAAAAGATCATGGGAGAATGTAGAAAAGGGACCAGGAAGGAAAGTTCACCCAATAAGGTAGCTAAGGGAAATCTTGCTAGAAATGGTTCTGAGTCTCTTTCTGAGCCAAAGAATTGTGAGGAATCATGGAATCGCAACTCCGGCCTAGAAGTGGGGCTCAAGAACCTGGGCTCCAATGCCCTCGGCTGTTTAAATGGGGAGGATGAGGCTTGTGAAGGAAAGGCCTTGGCCATGTGCTCATATTAGGGCCCCAGGCAGAGACAGCTGGGGGAGGCAGCTATTTTTTTTTCCAGGGAGATTTCCCACCTGAACACGCTCTGATCAGCATGTCACTGGCCTGCCCGATTGTTGAACTGACTTCAGGAAACCTTAAGGGTCACCACATTTTTGGAGCCCATTACAGGACCAGATGTTGGAACCCTGAGGCAGCTAATCTGGGGGTGACTCAGGGTGAGCTGCTCATTGCACTCCGTTGTTCAAAAATACTTTTATGTCCTTCACCCTTCACTCTGCAGGGCCGTCTCTTGTGCCTCTATTGAAACAGGATCTGAGGGCCTAGAAGACATGCTTAAGACCACCTGGAAGGCACCAGAAAAGCTAGAACCAACCTCCTGCTCCATCCCATTATTTTCTTCCTTTCCCATTGGATCCAGAGAAATGGATGGAAAAGCTTCCCTCAAGAGAACTCACTCTTTCTTTCTTTCTTTCTTTCTTTCTTGTTGTACCTAACACAATACCTTTATTTTATTTATTTATTTATTTATTTATTTATTTATTTATTTATGTGGTGCTGAGGATGGAACCCAGTGCCTCACACATGCAAGGCAAGTGTTCTACTGCTGAGCCACAACCCCAGCCCCCAGAGAACAGGTTCTTATGTGATAGAATTTCAAACTCAAGACTCAGTCTTGCCAATGCATCCCATGCCCTTTTCCAAACAATGGAGCACATCTTGGCTTCATAGCTATGCTACCCTCATTGCTGGCACAAAGGAGGGCAGGACTCTCCACTGGCAAAAATTGTAGGGTGGGGAAAAGAGTTGGATGCCCAGATCTGGTTTGCCTGTGGCACCTAGTCAAGTCCCCTCTCCACTCTCAAGCTGCAGTTGCAGCAGAGGGGCTTTGGAAGCATCCTTTTAGCTCTTTGGGAGCTTAAACTGTGAACTCACAGGGCCAGCCACTGCAAGCGTATTTTTACCTTAGTTGGGATGCAAAGAGACAAGTTTGCCAGTAATCTTTTGGTGGAGACACACATATCAAAAACTGCAGGCGCGCACACAGGGCTTCACACGGGGATTTGCAGGTTCCTCCGCCTCCCTCACTGCAGAGGCTGAGCCTGACTTTCAAAAAAGGGCACGCAGCCCTTGGCAAATCTCAGAGGAAAACTCATTGCATGTTAGTGCCAGGGGCCTCGATCCTCCTTTAGGGATTTCCTCTGAAAGCCTCACAAAACAAGAAGGAAGTCTAGGTGAAAAATCCGAAGTGTGGAGAATGTCAAAGGAATGCAGCATTGTTGATTCCTAGTGGTATCTGCCTGGATATTAGATGCAAATAAGTGCTAATAACTACAGTTGGAAAAGCTAATGGAAAAACCACCCTTCCCGGAGGATGGCTATACACAGATGCGCAGGGCAGCTGAGGTGCCTTACTCGCCCCACTCACTGGTCAGAATAAAGCCTGTGCAGACTCATCCCATGGAAATAAAGCCTGTGTGGACTTGTTCTCTGGAGGTATTTATTATTGTCCACAGCCTCCTCCTAATTTTGATGCTGGGCTCTGAGAATGGAAACTCCCACTCTCTCCCAACTGCCGTGTGTGTGTGTGTGTGTGTGTGTGTGTGTGTGTGTGTTTGTGTGTGTGAGTGTGTGTGTGTGTGTGCATGCACCATGTTCATGCACTTGCATGAGAGCCCTCACCTGCCCTCTGGAGTGTGGGTGGGGCTGAAGAAGTTCACCTGATCATCAGGCCTCTGTGGCCAAAGTCCTGTGATCTGCTCAGGTCCAACTGCAGACAGAGAACTCTTTGACAGATAGACCAGGATCTTGGGTAGTGAGGAGGCAAGAAATGGAGGGACCAGGGGACCACAGAGACAGGGACAGGGCAGTGCATTCTGATCTAATCTGGAGGCAAGTAGCCTTCTGTTCAAGCCACGCTCTTCTTTGTTCCTGTCTTCTCTCTTCCTTATTTGCTCTGACAGCTTTTGAAGGTGGGACAGATAAGAAATCTACTGCTCTATTCTTCCTGACACTTGAGTCCCTGCCCCTTGTATTCAGTTCATTCAACCTGCACCTGAGGTAGAGTAGGGTGAATTCAGTCACATTCTTATACAACACTGCACACATAAAGTAACAAATGCAGCTGGCAGAGCTGGGCCACAGCACAACCCTGAGTCTGGGACAGTCTGAGCTCAGAGTCCTAGAGAGGAAACCCCAGCCTTGAACCTAGCCACTTTGAAATCAGCATACCTGATCCCCATCCTGGCGCTGCCATTCTCCAGATGCTGTGGACTCTAACAACTTGCTGGCACCCTTGCATCTCAGTTTCCTTTTCTGCAAAATGGGAATGAAATATCTACTTTATTGTTGCAGGAAAGAAAGGAAGATCGTGAAAGCATTGGTATGCTTTAGTTCATCTTCACACACATATCTTTGGATATGCTTCCTTAATGCTACCTGGGGCATTAAGGAAGCCTCAAGGTCATCCAGGCAGTCCAAGAACCCTCACTCCCCGACTGTCCTCAGGATTGGCTCTCCCCCCACTCCTCTCTGGTCACTCAAGAGCCACAGGTTCATCCCACTCTTCAACTCCATGTGTCTTCTGGGTCAGCCTCCTGGAGTCACGCCAAACAACTGGTAGATACAGAGAGAGAATCCTTCACTCTGTTTTACTAAAGGCTTTTCTGTATGTTTTGGAAAATAATGCATGTCCCTTCAAGACCAAGAGGTGACTGGCTTCCAGCAGTTTCCTATAGTTCCCCTGAGAAAACAGCTTGCTGTTCCTTCCCAGCACCGGTTTGCCCCCTGCAGGTAAGGGCTGCCTCTTCTCAGGCAGAACAGGGACTGGAATCCACAGTTCCACTCTGGTGTTCCTGCTCTGGTCTGGTGCTGTGTGAGGGTGGCTGGGTTTCATCCCCACTCTGTTATTCTGGGTGTGTATGAGGAGATGTTAATTGGTCCAGCCCTGAGGTGGTGACTGGACAGGGACTTTCAAGGATGAAGCCTGCAAGGGAGAACTTGGGTTACTGGGCATCTTTAGCAGAATCTAGAACCCCAAGGATTTGGGAATCCAGAGGCCTTGACCAAATTCCATAAGACTGTAGCCTAGGAAGTTCTTCAAATCTTCCTCATTATCCATCCGATGGCTTTGACAGGCCCTGCGCCTCTGGGTCCAGAGTACACGACTCTGCCCAGCTGTGTCAAGGCCTGCCTAGTGGAGCCTTGTCCTTTTCCCAGGTCAGCACAGTGGCAGCACTAACGCAGCGGAGAAGCGCTCTGGCTGGAGTGGAGCCAAGAGCCAGACAAGAGTGCAAGCTCTCAGAGATTCGGGAGACCCGCACAGCCCTGGCCATGGCTGCCCCACCCCCGCGGCTGCCGGACCGCACCCAGCGGCGGCTCCTTAGGAGCGCGCGGCCAGCGGGGCCGCGGGAACAGCAGAGCGCGCGTGGGCGCTGCGCCCGTGAGCTCCCAGGAGGGCCGGGCGATCGCGGGAGAGATCCCTTCCCGGCCCGGCCACCGCCGTCGCCTCCACCACCGCGGGGCGGGGCCCGGGCCGGGGGCGGGGCGCCGGGCGGGCGCGGCGCTATTTCCAGCCTCGCCGGAGGCTTCGCTCGCACTTCGCTGGGAGCCTTCCCGGCGCGTGAGCAGGATCCGGTGTCGCTGCGGGAAGGAGGGAAGACAAGGCGGTGGCGGCGGAGGCGGGGGACGGACCCGGGCTAGGGGCCGAGGAGGAACGCGCCCTACCGTGCCCTCTCTCTCCCACGCGCTCTGATCGCAGTCCTCACAAAGCTCGCCCGCCGACCGCCCCAGGTTCCGCACAGAGCGAGAGAAGGCATCGGGCCCGAGCTGGGGCGGAGGTTCTCCCAGCCGCCTGGGCGCCCCGAGCGGAGGATTTGCCCGCCGCCTAGGACCGCGCCCGTACTAGAGGAACGCGCGGCCTCGGGAGCTCCGGCTGCGCCAGGTGAGTGGCTGTACCCTTACCCCACCCGGTTCCCGCCCTACACTGGCTGCTGGCCCGAAGGGATGCAGCGAGGGTTCCTGCGCCGTCCGGCGACTGCACTGCGCGCCAACCTGGTGACCCGACGTGGATAGGAATCCAAAGTCGTGGGTGCTAATGGGCTGTGCAGGGCTCGGGTCTGACTGCACTTTGGGGACTAGCCCCAGTAGCGGGAACTTTAATTAGACTTTCGCTCCTTGAATTTCACTCGCCGCCGCGCGTCTGTGATCTGCCTTCCCTCTGGCTTGCGCGGTCTCTGCGGACCCTCCGCTCCTCCTCCCAGCCCTGGGTGGCGCACAGAGGCAGCGTCGGGCCCCTAGCTGCGAGCGCAGAGGGCCGGGTTGGAGCGCCCAAGGCCCCGGGGCTTTCCCGTGCGCTGGGACTCAGGGGCGCGTGATGGTGGCCAGAGGCAAAGGGGGAAAGTTGTGGAGGCCTTGGCTTCCCCTACCAAGTGGCGAAAGGTACCCTCGCGCGCCATCGCGCGCCTCCCAACCCCGCGACTCTCCAGGGCATCGGCCTGTTTTATGTTCCCGGAGACTGTGTGCGCGTCAGTGTCCCAGAGTGCGGGAGTCCGAGCCTCGGGCAGCTTAGGTAGGCGGTGAAACAATCCGTTTTGCGGCGGGACCCAGCGGAGCTCTGGCGGCTACTGCAACTCTAGCTGCGAAGCAGGCTGCTTCTCTGCACAGAAGATCTGGCCTCGCCCGAGGCCGGCCGGGCTGGGCGAAGGTGCGGTTCGCGGGTTTTGGCAGTTCAGTGTTGGCTTTTGGGCATGAAGTGACCTCTGTCCCTTTAACGGCGCAGGACTCTCGCCACCATAACTTTCGTAGTACACCTTGTGTCTGGGCCCGGAGACCCCGACCCGGAACTGGCGCAGCACCTGCGCAGCGCCACTAGTTGCCTGGCTGTCAGTACCAATCCAGAAGTAGGGGTCAATCCCGCATCCCTCTCAGGTGTCAGAGTGGATTCCTGTATCTCTGAATTGCCTCCCAGCTGGACCCTGAGCGGTGATTGGCTCTGCTAAGGGAAACGAGCTGCCAGAACTCAGGATCTGCCTGGCAGAGCACGTGGGAGAGGCCGTTCGTGCAAGGACACAGCAGCTCTAGAGTGGATGGGAGGGGTAATGGGGTAAGAGGCAGATTATATTAACTTCTTCCCCATCCCCCAGTTGCTCATAGGCTACGCTACATATGGCCAATTTCTTTAGGTTCACTTCCCAATTCACCTTGACCTTACCCAGGCTTTTCCTAATTAGGTCTTGCCCTGGATCTGGAGTGTTAGAGCCCTCTTTATGATCTGGCTGACCCTGTTCTTGTCCCAAAGGCAAGACAGGCCACAGGAAAGAGTGACACTGGTCCCCATAGGGGATCCTTTTTAAATCAAGGCATCCCACCATCTATGGCCAGACAGGACCTGGGGACCCCTTGTGGGAGCAGAAGCATTCCCACTTGCCTTCAACAGATTAGCCTCTTGTGAAGTGACACAGGAGGAATAGCATTCAGACCCTGAAGAGACTGAGCTGCCATTGGGATAACCAATAATTATCATTTGAACGCAGAAAACCTCAAAGTCTGATTCCATCTCATTGCCTGATACAGTCGCCTGGGACAGGCAGATGGTAAAACTTATTTATTTATTTACCAGGAGTCAAACTCTGCAAGAGTGAATTATGTTCCTGGGGTATTGATTTTTTAAAAGACCCCAAATTAAAAAGTCAAGGCTTTCTTAAAGCAAGGTCAAGGATTAATTATTTATAGAGAGACATCAATCAGCAGGGAGGGGGGCGTTCATTTATAAATTGCCTGAGAGTGCAAAATAAGATCTGCTTTTCCCTGGCTCCAGTCGGGAGAGGAAAGCTGGCTTGTTTGACCTCCTGTGCTTGGCAAAGAATTGCTGGTCTGTGACAAGAAGAGGATGCTCTGTAACTCATTCTGCTTTTTGAGATGCTTTTTTTTTCATCTTGTAGTTGGAATATCACTTGGGAAATTTCATGCATATTTGCTGTGTTTCCGTAATGAACATTTACTGATTACAGAGTATCAAGGGAATTTCATTTTTAAAACATTTATTCAAATATCTGTTTATGTAAGCTAAGTCTGGGAAAGTTCAGTAACTACTTTTTTGCCGTATGGTTGTTGGGCAAAAGTGTGTCTGGCAGGCTCATCTCAGAATTTGCCTTCCTTTCACTTATAAGAAGAGTCAGATTTTCCTGATTGGAAACATCGCACAGTCGGCTTCCCTGTTCTCTTTACTCTGAGTTTGTGCCAGTGGCTGCCTGATAGGCTTTTTGTGGTTTGATTGATCAAAGAGGGTGGGTGCTCGGAGCTTTTATTGTTTGCTAGTGCATCTGGTGAGTGGAACTGGCTTGCTGGTGGGGGCGGGTGGGGAAGATGTGGTTCCAGTTGACTTCCCAGCGCTCCTTCCCCTGTCTGCCTTAGAGTGTGAGACCTCTGCCTTAACACTGCCTGCTGCTTCCAGCTTGGAAAAATCTCACCTCTCTGATTTACCTTGTATGACAGCTATATAGGAGAATTACGGGGCAGAGGAGGAAACTAGAGGCAGGAAAATGGACAGAGGATCATGGAAGCTCCTGAATGAAGCGATCATGGCAATTAGAGTCAGAGTACGCTGTGACAAACAAGTGACCACACTTTCAGCTAATCAGAAGATAATGAGTTATAAAAGGGGATTGATATATTGTTGGCTTGAAGAGGTCAATGTGGCCCTGACGAGGAACAACATAAAACAAATAACAAAAGGTCAAGGATGATTTCTGGATGTATAAAGGGCATCCCGGAGCCTCAGGAAGTTTGCTGCAGGGGCAGGCTGCATTGGTGACAATGTGGTGACAGTAGGCTTCCTGGTGCTTTGGAGTCACTCTCAGGATTTATCTGACTCCACAGCAGCTGTGTCCCCTCCCTCGTAGGAAAAGGTTGCCCAAAGGCAAGGATACCCAGGGGCTCAGACAACCTGGGGACAGCTACATTAGCTCAGGTGGCAGAGGCAGCGGTCGTCATCGGCTCATTTCTTATCAGCTGAAGAATGTGTGACCCTCTGGTCGGTAAATCACTGTGGCAGAAGATGAAACTTACAAATTGGTCGTGGAAAAAAAAAAGTTGTGACTTTTACCCTGTACAAAACTACCTGTCATTTGTGATCTGGCACTCTAGCTATATCTGCTGGACTTGTTCCTGGGTGGTTAGAAATTTGAAAGCGCAGCTGCGGCTACCAAGAGACTGGGGAAGGCTATGTCTGGGTGGGCTGACTCTAAGAAATAGCACTACCTTCAAAACCATCTTTTGGGAAGTCATAGAATGTCTGTCTACATGCAGGCTGGCCATCCTGGGTCTCTCCCCACTTGGAATGTCATGCATTTCTAGGAAATTAGAGCTCTCTGGGGCTGGTGACTGAGGATAAGGCACCCTTTTCCTGCAAACCATGGTCAGAACTGGCCCTGGAAGTGACATTTATTTGAACTAAATTGGAATTGTCAACACTGAAACCTGGAGCCAAATGACTCTCCATGCCATACTCCCAGGGCCAGCCCTGTTGTCATTCTCTATTCTGCCATCAATTAATATTTATGGAGCATGTATTAGGCGCCCATCACTGTGCCAGGCCCTGGAGACACAGCGGATATAAAAATAAGGGTGAGCAAAATAAGGGTGGTCCCTGCCCTTGTGGGGTTTGTAGATCTAGTGGGACAGAGATTTCCCCATCATTCATTTATCACTCACTAGCTCTTTCTCTGCCGAAGACATTAATGAAAACAATAATCGATGCATGTGTGATTCTAAGCTTGACAAAGATAAAAGGGAATGTCCAGGTTGTTGCAAGACCTAAGAACTAGACTGAGGGGTTGGGAGGACTGAGGAGGTGGTGCTGGCTTTTCAGCTGAGATCTGATGAAGTTGTTGGTAGGAGGCGGGAAGGATGGAGTCGGAAAAGAGAGCTCTGGGCACTGACAAGAGTTTGACAGAGGTCCCTATCAAGGGAATGTCTGAGAAAGCCTGGAGCTCCATGCAGGAGCAGTGGGAAGGCCCTTGTGGCAGGCAAGACAAAGGAAGGGGAAAAGAGGCATTTGCAAACCTGGCCATGTGGGGCCTTGGAGGCCGGGTGCATTGGGATTGGGGATTTTATTCTACAAATTGCTGCAGAGTAGGGGAGACCAGTGAGGAGGCAGATTGTGGGGAAGGATGACCATGACCCCAAAGAAGAGTGGAGGCACAAATCCCACAGGCACTGGAGCTGGGTGAGGTGCTGGAGAGAGCTGGTAGGTGATTGGGGTGTGACCTGTGGGACACTAGTGGGAATGGCTGGTTTCTTGAGGCAGCGCTCCACTGGGGTGCAAAGCTCCTCTCCTGTCCCGGTGGGTTCTGTCCTCCCAGGACTGGGCGATCAGGTGGCTGGTTGTGCCGTCCTGCCTCTGCCTCCACCCTGCCCCAGTTCACCTCCTTCTGGCTATCCTCAAAGCCTTTGCCACCTCCTCTCTGTACTCACTATTTCAGCACCAGCATGCATGTCTCGGTCGCTCAGTGAGTGACAACCCGTGCCTGGTCTCTGTAGTGGAGACAGCTGCTGGAGACCAGGGTGTGGGTCTTTCCTTCCTTTTATTCTTACCTCCCTGCTGGACCAACTTACTCAGCACTCACCTCCCCCTGAGGAGTGGAGCGAGGCTGCTACCCTCTGCCTGCTCTACTTTGGCCCTGGCCCTGATGCCCGCCTTCCTCTGGAGTCGCCTGCCCTCAGGCCTGCTGGCCAGAGGTGGCCCTGGCCTATGCTTTATCCACTTAGCTTTCTGGTCCCCTAGCAGGACCTTCACCTGCCACCCACTTGATCTGTACTGACATCTGTCTGATGCTTGCCCCAGAAAGAACTCTCTTGCACCCTTCCCTCCTCCTAGACAGCTCCTCTTATGGAGTTGGTCTGTGCCAGCTTCTCTCCTCTTGAGGGCTCCTGCCCAAGGCTTCCCAGCGCCCTCTGAGCTGGTGAGTTTCCTGTAGCTGGCTGCAGTTTTGCTCAGGCCCCGGGGTCCCCAGAGCCTTCAACTGGTTCTCCCAGGCTCTGGAGTGCTGGGGTACAGGGAGCAGGCCTGTGAGTCACCCTGCTTCCCGTGGTGCCCACGCTGCTGGCCGTGGGCCCTGAGCTGGGTGGCTGCCGAGCTGCAGGCATCAACCCAGGTTGCTGTCACCTTGTCCTCTCTCTGCCTGGGCCTAAGCCAGCTGCTCCCTGGCTGGGCCAGTCTTGGGGATGGGAGTGATAAGAGGACCTTGGGAGGCACAGATTCAGGGGATGGTTCCCTTGGCCTCTCTGAGGCTGATTCTTTCAGTCCTTGGGCTCTTTGCCCGGGGGGCGGTTCTCCTCCGTTCTGGCTTCCTGGGCTGGCCTGCCCTCTCATCTGTTCCGACTGCTGCTCTTGGGCCACGAGTCATGCCCAGATGCTTATCAGTGGGGAGGTAACTCAGGAGAGCCCCAGTGCCATCAGTCCCTAGCCTGGGCACAGACTGACTCATGCTTGGCAGATAAGTCATCTCCAGCTTTGAGGCTGCCTCTTTTGGGGGGCTGACTCATCTCTCTGGACAAGACTCATCCACCCAGGCTTGTGAGCACCGAGACCCCTCTCAGTCTTGGGTGGGGTGTGGTGGCTGGCTTCCTGTGCCTCGGGCTGGGGGCTGGGGGGACAGTGCCTGAGGGAGCATCCAGGTACCCAGAAAATGCTGACTATAGTCCTCCATGTGCAGAACACTGTTCCTGGCCCTGAGGAAGCTGTGTGGACACCAGCCCACTACGATGCTAATGCAAATGCCACTCTGTCCAGCGGTACTGGCCATGAGAGGTGCCACCCAGAGAAAGTCCTCAGCTTTTGCTTGTTGGAAGGTGGGGAGAACTCAACTACGCAGTCTGTCTACACTGAGCCAGAGCCTGACGTGTGCAGTCTTTGCTAACTAAAGTAGTGTGATTCAGGCTCTCTGTCCACACTGGTTCAGTCTAGGGCGTGAGCTCTAGAAACTTCCATTTAATCTCTGTCTGCCCCTCTCTCTGAAGGATCTTTGTACAAGATTTAGAGCTCTTAAACTCTTTCTAGCTTTAGTCACTTTCCCTGTAACTAAGCCCTTCTCAGGTACCAGTTTCCCCTCAGACGTTGGCCTGTTCTAGCAGGTCTCCTCTTCCAGAGTCTGGGTGATTAAGCTTAATGTGCAATGTGGTCTGTCTACACTGGCTGAGCCAATGCACAAAGCAAGCACTCTTTCTGTCTACACTGGCTGAGCCCCTAATTCATGATACAGGCCCATTTACGATTCTTATAGTCTGTCTACACTGGCCAAGCCAGTGCATTATTAGAGCCATTCTATCCAAACTGGTTGAGTGAGCTCAGCATGTGATGCAGGTAGTCTGTCTATACTAGTTGAACCCAGGAGTGGGGGGGGGTGGTGGTTGTGCAGCCAGTGTGGCTCACTGAGGCCATTGTTCTGTGTTCCCTTGGTCACTTTTGCCCTTTGTGCGTGGGTCTCTTTTCCGGGAATACCCTTCCTTGTCCTTTTCCCCTGAGCACATCTGGTTCTAATTTGAGATCTACTTCCCCTTGACAGTTCTCAAGTCTTCGATGTGGCTTTGTGATCTCACCTGGATGTTCCCTCCCGGTTGCCTCTGCTGGTGCAGAAGCTGTCTGCTGTCAGTGGTCATCCCCACCCCCCATCCCCTGTGGCGGCCCCTCACACGCCCTTTTCTCAGGAAAGTCACTGAGCGTGGATGACTGCTTGGTGCATGGTAAATTACATTTCTCTGGTTGGCCCATTTTGCTGTTTCCTGCTTAGATTTTTGGGTCTCATGAGGTTTGGCTTCATCTGCAAATTTAATTTCATGACCATTCATCCCCGTGAAAGCACAGTCTATGCCTATTATTTAAGTCTTCTCAATTCCCTTTTCCATGAATTAAAATGTCAATGGATAGCCATGGCAACCACCTACACCGTGCTCTGCTCCAGGCAGCCACCTCTGGTTTGTGACTGAAGCCAGCACCTGGAGTCAGACTGCCCGGGTTCAAGTCCCAGCTTTACCACTTGGTCCTCGTGTGGCCTAGGGACTGTTTCTTCACGTCTAAAATGGAAATAACAGTGGAACCCACTTCCCGGAGCCAGTGTACCCAGCTGTCATCCCACCGTAAATGATCATTATCCCCTGTGTTGGGTCCCTCCGCCAAGGCTCAGTCCCTTTCCATCTTGGGTACCAGGAAGCATATTGGTCAGGAGTCTAAATTGGTGATGTCACAATGGTTTATGGGGTGTGTGGCCACATTGGCTAGTGTCCCCTCGAGTTCTTCTTTTTCTGAGTAGTTTCCTGATGATACCTTTCCCTGTAGAGAGGCATTCCCTGCAGTTCATTTTTAAGCTTTTTATTCCAAGTATCGTGTGCATACAGAACAGACGGCAGGTCACATGTGTACAATGCAAGTAATATCTGTCGACCTAACACGCCTAGATCCCAGCAGGGGAGCAGGAATCAGGACATGACAGGCACCCCAGAACCCTCTTGTGACCTGTCCTAGTCACTTCCTCTCCACCCCTTGCTTCTAAAGGTATAGATTAGTGTTCCTTGATTTTAAACATTGTAAGAATGGAGTTACATGATATGTACGCTCTTCTGTCGGCATCAGCATCGCGTTTGTGACACTCCTCTCCAATGTGCTTCACTGCAGTTTGTTAGTTCTTATTACCCTATAGGATTCCTACTTTCATTTGGATGAGTGTCTCCCAAAGGTGTGTTTAAGGCTTGGTCCCCAGGATGGTGCTACAGGGAGGTGCTGTTGAGCTTTAAGAGGTGGGGGCTCTTTAGGTCACTGGAGGGAATGCCCCAAAAGGGATTATAGGAACCTGCTGGTCCTCTCTCTCTTCTTTCTGGATTGTGATGTGAGTGGTTTGTTTTAATACATGCCATCGGGAGCCCTCAGCAGAGGCCCAAAGCAATGGGGCCATCCCAACTTGGATTGAAACCTCTAGAATCTTGAGCTGAATAAGTCATTTTCTCTTTATAAGTGAATTGCCTTAGATACTTTGTTATAGCAACAGTAAGCTGACTGATACAATTCCATTGTTTGGATATAACCTAATTTATTTTCAATTCTCCTGTTGATTGACATTCTGGTGTTTTAGAGTTTTTGGCTCTTAGAACAGTGTTGCTACAGACATTCTTGCATGTGTTTCTTGGATACATATACACATTTCTGATAAGCATGGACTTAAAAGAGAATTGCTAGGTCTCAGGGTACACGTCTTTTTGTGGGAACCATCAAACAGTTTTCTAGAACAGTTGTAGATATTTAGCCTTCTCTTCAGTTATGCCTGAGAGGTCCAGTTGCTCCAGTCCTTTCCAACACTTCGTGGTGTTGGTCTTTTTCATTTTAGCCATTCTAAGAACATCACACTATGGTTTTAACATCATTTCTCAGATGATTAATGCAGCTTATTTTTTGCCAAGGATATTTTGAACATGAAAACCTTATTCGACAAATCTGAAAATTCACTTCCATCCATCCCCAAATTGTAGGGTCCTTAAATGTCTAGGGGTGCTTGTGATTCCTTTTGCTGAGTGAGTTTGAATTTACCATGCTGGAAGGCAGGGGATGAAGTAGACAGAGGTTTCTTGGCGCAAGACTGGGAAACCAGTCACCTGCCCCAGAATCACCTGGGGCGCTGGTCAGAGCTGGTCTCACTCAGCCCCAGAATCACTAGAGTTTTGATCCCTTAGTCTCTCTGGGACTTGTCTCTATCAGATGCCGTGAGTCTTGAGACCACCCTGTGGGTGTGTTCACTGCTGAGTGAACATAGTCCTGGCAGAGAGTGGGCCCCATGAAAACCCACTGGATGGAGGCCCACAAGGATGGAGTTCTGCCTGCTGGCCTCCTCGGCCTCTTCCACCCCAGCCTCACTTGATGGGGATTTGTTAGTAAACTGGGTTACCATGGAGGGGGCTCTGTGAGTCAGTTCTCCGTCCCTAAAGGGTCTTATGAGCTGGAGCCTGTTGCTCTCAACAAGCTTCCCCTCCCCAGAGCTGCCCACTGAGCAGCAGCCACACCCCCAGCATGCTCGCCCACCCACCCCCGTGCTCCAGGAACTGAACATTTAAGAGCATCTCTTAGGTGACTTCTCCACTGGGTGTGCCTGAGGTTGGGTCCCTCTGCAGAAGCCTGGAAGCTCCCTGTGAATGCAGCACCCCATCCCTGTGCCACACACCTCCTCAGCTTTTTCAGTACCACCTTTTCATAGCTGACATACTCCCCAGTCCAATGGAGGCAAAAGGCCATACTGTCCCCACTCACTCTTGTCCATAATAAAACCCTCCTTTTATTTGATTGTGATGGGTCCCCTTTTCTCCTCTAGTTGAACAGAATTACTTGGAAAGCAGCATGGTTGGGGGATGAGAGCTCTGGGTTCGAGTCCTTGGGTTCAGGTGGACAGTTCTGTCCTTTAGGTGGTTTGGAGACCTGGGCCAGGAGGCAGATCCATACAGAACTCTGATGCAACTGTGGGAAGAGGGGGTTGGCTGAGGTCTCTGAAGTTGGGGACAGGGGGCCAGGGAATCTGGCTGGGGCATATGGAGGAGGGAAGCCTGGGCTGACCTCCTGAAGGCCACACCTCATGGGCTGCTCAGTATGAGCCCTGCCCTGGAGGGTCAGCAGCACAGGGAGTCCACAGGGAAGGAAGGATGCTGAGCTCCCAGGAGGTGGTGGTCTTGTTAACCTGACACCCCAGGCCATGGAACAAGGATCCAGTTTACTGGACAGCTCTGTAGAAGCTTCCTAGAAGAGGTCAGCATGGGACAGCACATCTCCAAAGCCAGGAGGGGCCAGAACTCCATCCTGGCACTGGTGGAAATTCTTTCCAAGCTTTGGGACCACAGGGCACGGGCAGTGTGAACCAAATACCCGTCACTTTAAAATAGGACAACAAATGAATCCATGACACACACATTGTTTATGTGATGTGTAGGCGGGTGTGCAAAGATGGAAGAGCTAAAAGCAGTTTGGGAAAAACAACACCTTTTTTTTTTTTTTTTTTTTTGGTGGGAAGACAGATTAGAGAGGTTTATGCTCTTCTGTGATAACTAATATGAAAGGTTTATCAAAGTTAAAAAAAAATCTTGACGCTTTTTGCAAAATTGATTTGAAGACTTGGCAGATTTGAGGAATCATTCAGTAACGTTTTACGGGTCGATGCTAATTTGATGCAGCCGACCCGTGCATCGCGCCAATTTACTGCCAAACCAACATTAAACACGGACCTTTCGTGCAAGTTTTATAGGCGGACAGCTCATAAAGATGCATGCTTGACAAGTATTCTGCTTCTCTTAGGATGTGGAATATGAAGTGTTTATCAAAAACCACCTAAATCGTCCTTGCCTTGGACTCGTAAACACTCTGGGGACTTCAGCCCTGAATCCCGTGCAATATTTCATGTGTCACCTCTTGGGGTCCTGATACATGTACTGGGAGTCTTTGTTTCAAAAGCCACAGAATTAGCCACGGAAGGAGCCCCGGGTGGGGTGGTGTAAGGTGACATAAACGAACCCAGGCTCTGGAAAGGCTCAGGACCTGCAGCATGGTCCCTCCTCTGGGATGACTGAAATGTCCCCTTCCTAACCGCTCCTCCATCTCTAAGGGTATCCTAGAAGGAATCACATAAAAAAGACATTCAAGGGCTCTCTTGCCACGGAGCCAAAGGTGAGGAGGGGCAGATTTTTGGCCCCTTGCTTTTCTTTTTGTTTCCCAGGCTACTGTGTGACAGATCTCAGCCTCGCCATCTCTCTTTGCCTGAATATGCTGTCAGAGCCTCATCAATGTAAGGAGATCACCTCAGCTTTGTTTGGCACATCAGAAAGTGTTTAGCAATAAAAATTATCAAAACTCCTGTCTTTCGTCATTGAAAACCACTGCTAATGTCTTCCACAAAGAAGACACCTGGCCTTGCACCCATTGTCCTACTCTCTCCACCGCTGCCTCCCATCCCAGTGTTAATTACCTGGGCTGAAATGAAGAAGGTTGCAGGTGTGTGCGTGGAGCAGGGGGAGGGGGTGGAGAGCGCACCGACCGCCGTCAGCACAAAGCCTCTGGGTTTTCACAAGGGGAAATTTGATCTTGGGCAAATGTCAAGGCGTTTTTTTTTGAAATCTGTGTTATGATATCAGCTCATTGCCAGCATAGGGCTTCATCTGGATTTCATAAATATTGTATGGGGCTCCCTCACCGCCACCTTGGCCAGCGGAACACAACAGCCACCCCCCCCACACACCTACCCTGGCTCCCCATCGCAATTGCAATCTATTGCTGAGTTGTCATGAAAAGCCAATTGGTGATATTTCAATCACAATGTTCTTGTAACAAATTCCATTCAAATTCCTCAGAAAGGGAGTTAAGGCTTCATTCCGCTGCTGGGAGAATGATATGCTAAATGTAGCTTCCTGGGGCCCTGGCAGCCATCCAGCCCTTTGTAATTTATAGTTCTCCTTCGCGGTTCTCCGAGTGACCTTGGAACCTCTGCAAGCTGGTGGATTTCTTAGGTTCCCACGTTGCCCTCTGTCCCCGGGAGTGAGGGCTCCCGGGGACTCATCAGGTAGGAGCTTAGAGAAAGGATGCGAAGAGGGGGACCCAGAAAGCACTTGGCAGGTGATGGGAAGATTGTTTGTTGCCGCTGACCTTTCCTCTCAAATTGATGTCAGCCACCAAACAGTCAAATATTGTATTTAAAGGTGGCTTGCAGGTGACAGGAGCTTCTCTCCAGCCCTGGCATACAGCAGGTAATCTTGGAAAAGGGAGGGAGGGGGGGTGGCGGGGGAGGGACAATGTACAATTACACTCATCAGCTATTTTTGGTTGAGAAATAAACAAAATGGCCCAAACTGCTGCTCTTACAGATTCTAGCAGGGGAGTGGCGTGTAGGAAAGATTAATGTACAATTAAAACCCGTGTACGGGTAAATTACAGGGTGACAGCTATCTAATGCAAACACCGCAGACGTGTAATTAAGAGGAGTTACAGGCTCTCGAGGATGAATTTGCTGAGGGAAGTGCTAGGGAGCTGTCTGTGGAACCCCAGGGTGGGGACCAGCTGCTGGGACAGCCCTGGGGCCAAGGAGGTGGTAAGGATTCCGCTGGGGGGGCGGGTCTGTAATGGGAGCCAGGGCTCCTTCAGGTGGCTCTGTGACGGGAGCCAGGCTCAGCCTGCCTCTTCCAAGTCTTGCTTCTTTTTGTTGCAAGCTTCTAGAGATTTCTGGAGCTGCCCTGGTCTCCCCCTCCTCACCTTTGGCTCTGTCAGTGAGAGCCCTTGAATGTCTTTTTGTGTGTGTGTGTGTTTTTAATTTCTCCTGCTTTGTCAGCTTTTTAAGGAATATGTTACATTATGTGGAAATTGGTTGCTAACAAGATTTGTATGAATAAATTAGACTCTTAACTTTTTATGTTATTACAAAATTGAAATGGACTCTAATGACAGTCAGAATTAATGTTCTGTTTCAAATAAATGCCGGGGATGTGACTGAATTTCCAGTGCACTCTTCTTGAGCCCTCCCTATGTGGCCTTGCTTAAGAAGGGGACTCGGTCCTTCCAGCCGGGCAGCTCTGAGGCAGATTCCTTGTTTTCCGCCTGCTACGGTTTCTCAGGATGCTTCTCTGCTGAACCTGGATCACAGACATGGTGCTGCTCTGCTGAGACCCTCTTCAGGCTGAGGCCACTGGGAAAATCTGCTGCTGATGCTCCCAGGGGTGTCCCCCAGGGAGAATTGTCCTGGACCTCAGGGAGTTGGTTCCTTGCCCAAGGTCACGCCTTACTCTGCATTCAGTGACTGACTGATGTGGGGATACAAAGGCCCGCCCCGTGCCTCTGTCTGGGACAGAGGTCCCTGACAGCTGTAGAGTGTCCGTGGGACAGTGGTGAGGCACTGGCACGGGCTCCTCCCTTGACCCACCCCTCCCCCAGTCAGCTGTCTGGATTCTCCATCCCAGGGCGTCCGGGGAACTGAGCCCATGCTCCTGGGCGCAGGGATTTCCCTTTTCCTGAACCTGTCAGGTGAGTCCTCTTAGTCTGGGATCAAAGTCCTCAAGGATCAGGAATTTTCCTTCCACTCTGGGTTTTCTTCTGGAGCCCAGGTCTTGGGGGATAAGGCACTGACCAATGCTTGGCTTCAGTCCAGGTCTCCCTGGGCAGGGCTTGAGTAGCGGCAGGACAGCCACATTCTCCCGGATCTAAGTTGTCAGCCTCGGGTGGACCAGACCCCCAGCTCTGAGTGAGGAGCAGAATTGGAAGAATTTTTTTAAATAGGAAACCTCCATGTCCCAAGGGGGCAAATCGAGACAGGGGCTGGGGTAGTGGAGGGTCAGCTCTGGTTCCCACACTGAGGGTGGGAGGTAAGGGGGGCCTGACAAAGTGGAGGAGAGGGAGCACCAGGCAGCCCAGAAACTAGGAGGCTGGGACAGCCCAGGGTAAAAATGTCAGCTGCCCCGAGGTCCTCAGGGTAAGGGAGTGATGGGCTCTGGGATTCCTGGGTACACCTGCTACTTGGGAAGGAGACAATGGGACTCAGTTCAGCTGTCATTGGATGAAGAGATGGGAGTCCAGGGTGGCCAGATAGTCAAATATTCGGGAACAGATAGATTTTGTAAGTTTTTTAATTTATATATGACAGCAGAATGCATTACAATTCATATTCTACATAAAGAGCACAGTTTTTCGTATCTCTGGTTGTATACAAAGTATATTCACACCAATTCATGTCTTCATACATGTT
The DNA here is from genome assembly GCF_048772815.1 of Callospermophilus lateralis. Classification (NCBI taxonomy): domain Eukaryota; kingdom Metazoa; phylum Chordata; class Mammalia; order Rodentia; family Sciuridae; genus Callospermophilus; species Callospermophilus lateralis. The sequence goes on along the minus strand of NC_135322.1, from coordinate 18,916,295 downwards.
CTTTGGATAATGATGTCCATCACATTCCACCATCATTTCTAACCTTCTGCCCTCCTTTCCTTCCCACCCCTCTTTCTTATCTAGAGTTCGTCTATTGCTCCCCCTCCCTACCCCACTATGAATCAACCTCCTTATGTCAGAGAAAACATTCGGCATTTGGGTTTTTGTGATTGGCTAACTTCACTTAGCATTATCTTCTCTAATTCCATCCATTTACCTCAAATGCCATGATTTTATTCTCTTTTGTTGCTGAGTAATATTCTATTGTGTATATACGTCACATTTTTTTAATCCATTCATCTATTGAAGGGCATCTAGGTTGGTTCCACAGTTTAGCTATTACGAATTGTGCTGCTGTGAACATTGATGTGGCTGTGTCCCTGTAGTATGCTATTTTTGGGGTTTTGGGGTATAGATTGATGAGAGGGATAGCTGGGCCAAACGGTGGTTCCATTCCCAATTTTCCAAGAAATCTCCATACTGCTTTCCAGTAGGGCTGCACCAGTTTGCAGTCCCACCAGCAGTGTATGAGTGTGCCTTTTCCCCCACATCCTCGCCAACACTTATCGTTGTATTCTTGATAGCTGCCATTCTGACTGGAGTGAGATGAAAGGAACAGATAGATTTTTTTATGTGAACCTCTTCCCCTCTAAAATCTGGACAGTTTAAAACCACAGTCCTACTTTGACCAAATAATGGCTGTGAGTTGCATTTGGCTTCTGGAAATGACCCACTGGGATCCCAGAGCTTCTTTGGCAAGGTAGGTAATTCCCTCCCTGGAGGTGAGGGCCTCGTGCACAGTGCCTGGCCAGAGCTATGGAAAGGGACCTTAACCACCAAGACCATAGGCCAAGGCTTCAGAGCTGCTTGGCTCGGCACTGGTCAGTAGGGCCTCTGCTTTGGGACGTCTCCACCTGCCAGGAAGAGGATCGAAGTCCTGGCCTCTGGGCCTTTGGGCGTGTGAGCTGCTGGCTGGGCCCTGAGTGTCCCTGGATCCTGGCAAGCCCAGCCCTCCAGTGGGCAACTCTTCCCGGGGCTCTGAGGATGAGTGGGCAACAGAGGAGCCTATCAGAGACCCCTACTCTACTTCTGAAGGGTTTTACCTGCCTCCACTTTCACCCTGTAGAAATGCTTTCACAAGAGCGAAAAAGAAGAAAATAAAAGTCTCGCCATCCAGAACATCCTCCTGGATGCTGTGCTCTCAATCTATCGTTACAGAGAGAGGGTCTCTTATATCACTCTGTATTTATAAACTCATAAGTCACATTCATTTTATAAAAATGCAATAATCTTTATGCCTACTGCACATAACCTGTTTAATCACTTTATATATCATGAACACCTTTCTCCGGTAATGGATCTATTTCTATTCTGCTTTTGACACCTGCGCTGTATTCTTTTGCATGAATTTATCATAATTTATATAACCAGTTCCCTGTTGGACATTTTGGTGGTTTTCATTTTTGTTTTTCAATTTTAAAGAATGTTGAAGTGAACGTTCTTGCTGTATACCTTTGTGTCACTTCAGGATAAATTCCTGGAAGTGGAAAAACGTTGCCTCAAAGGGGAGGCACGATTTTAAGACTTTTAATACTTCCCGACAAATCACCTTCTAGAAAGACCCAGTGGTGCGTTGAGCATGCCTATTTTTTCTCATAATCACAACCAGCACTGGGAATCTTCATTTTTTAAAAATCGGTGTCAATTTGACAGGGCAAAGAGGAGCACGATTATTGCTTTTTAAACATGACTTTTATTTTTACCAAAGTAATATATGTATGTAGTTGAAAAGGCATAAATAATAAAATGCTTATAATGGACTCAGCAGCCCCCCCCCCCCCCACAGTGCTCCAGAGGCAGCCACCTATGACTCCTGCAGCCACGTCCTACCATGCATTACCAACTCTTTATTTCTGGAATAACATGTGTATACTGCAGGTATAAAATGGCCAGCCACTTTGTCCCCACGTCATTTATCGAACATTCGCTTTTTGCTTCCTGATTTATAAGTGGCAGCTCTGTCATTTGCTTCATGCTTGTGTTTAACTCAGGTTGCTTCTGGACTCTTCTGTTCTAGTCCATCTATTCTCATGCCGGAATCCACTATTTTAATTATTGTCGCTTATGAACACGTTTTTAATATCTTAGAGCGCGAGTCTCCTCTCATTATGATTCTTGAGTCGCATCACTTTTTTCTTCTTTTAGGGGCCCTCTGGAAGTATGGAGTCAAGTTTCCAACAATATCCAGTGAAGATTTGTGTTGGGATTGTGTTTCAATGTGGAGAGAAATATAGGATAAATTCACAGATAAATGGAACTCTGCTACATTTATTATGTGTGTGTTTTCCCACCCCCCATCCCCGTACTGGCACTTGAATTCAGGGGCACTCTACCACTAAGCCACATCCCTGGCCCTTTTTACATTTTATTTTTGAGACAGGGTCTCCCTGATTCACGGAGGCTGGCCTGAAACTTGGTGATCCTCCTGCCTCAGCCTCCTGAGTTGCTGGGATTATAGGCGTGCACCACCACTCCTGGTGGCTATATTTATTACGTATTGAGTCTTCTGATCTGATCCAATGAGTCAACAGATATTTACTGAGAAACAACTGTGATCCAGGTACTGTTTTAGGCATTGAAAAATACATTAGGAACCCAAGCCACGGGGGAATCCCCGCCTCTGTGGCACTGGCCTTTTAGCACAGGAACAGACAATGATTCTAAGTGGACTGAAGAAGCCTTGTAGTCTCAGAGCAGGGGAGTTGCTTGGAAAAGCCAAGCAGGGTAGAGATTAGAAGTATGGGGGAGGGGAGGGGAGGGGAGGGGAGGATGGGCCAAAGAACTCTGAGGGATGGTGTTACGTTTTGGATATGGTTTCAGTGTGTCCCCCCAAGGTTCATGTTCTGGACCCTTGGTCCCCAAGATGATGTGAGAGCTGATGGAACCTTCCAGGGGCGGGGCCAGCGGGAAGGTAGTCAGAGCATGGGAGCTCTGTCCTTGGATTAGTGTAGTTCTCCGTGGGCCTGGTTAAGTGCCTGAGAGAGTGAGTTGTTGTAACAGAGCAAGCATGGACCCTGGTCTCTCTGGCTTCTCTTCTGACCATTAGAGTCCACCTCCCTTCTCATACTTACTTCCACCACGATGCCATCCCCCAAATTGCCCAGTCGGACCTTGAACTTGGGAGCCTCTTGCTTCAGTTTCTCAATTAGCTGGGATTACAAGTATGTGTCACCACAAGAGGCTCTTTAATTTTTTTGGTTGTTTTTTTTGTTTTTTTTTTTTTTTTAATCAGCATTAGAGTGAGATGTGTTAGAAAAAAAATCTCCCAATGTGGTTTTGAATTTGTCTCTGTAACTTTTCAACTTTGACTCTGTAGTTTTGTAAAGTGATGTTATTAGGCACCCAATATTTCAAGATTATTGTATCTTCCTGAGGAGTTATTCCCTTTTTCTTTGAGAAATAATCCTTTTACTCCTCCATTTTTTTTTGCATTATTATTATTTTTTTTACTTTATGTTAATATTGTAAAAACAACTTTGCCTTCGCGTCTCTTCACTTTCAACATTTCTGCATCCTGGTGTTTGGGAAGTGTCTTTCATGGCAACTTTCATCTGTCTCCAGTTCTCATGTTGACCAATGTAATCTGCTTTGTGTTTTTACACCACATTGTGATACAGTTAATCTATGGTAGAAGAAGAAATGCAGGATTGTGGGTGCCAAGGTGGTGCTTGGGATCTGCAGCTCTCTGGGTCAACAGCTCTATTGAGATAGAGCCACTACAATACCATTTACCCACTGGTTTTCAGTGTGTTCACAGAGTTGCACAACCTTCCCCCAAGTCCATGCCAGAACATCTTCATCACCCCCAAAAGAAAGCCCACTATCCACAGTCTCTCCCTGCTCCTACCTGTCCAGTCCTCAGCAACCACTAGTCTGCTTTCTGTCTCTACAAACTTGCCTGTTCTGTACAGTTCCTATTAACTGGATCCTACATTATGTGGGGTTTTTTTTCCTGTCCCCCCCACCCCATTATATGAATTGCAAATATTTTACACAATTTTGTGAGTTGTTGTTATTTTTGTTGTTGTTATTGTTATTATTATTATTATTGTATTAGGGATTGAACTGAGGGGCACTAAACCTCTGAGCCACATCCCCAGACCTTTTTTGGTAATTTATTCAGAGACAGGCTTTCACTTTTTTTAAGAGTTGCTTAGGGCCTCACTAAGTTGCTGAGGCTGGCTTTGAACTTGTGGTCCTCCTGCCTCAGGCTCTGGAGTCGCTGGGATTATAGGTGTGCACCACTGCTTAATTATTTTCTTGACTTTTTTTTTTTTTTGGTGGTGCTGGGGATTGAACCCAGGGCCTTGTGCATGCGAGGCAAGCTCTCTATCAACTGAGCTATATCCCCAGCCCCTCTTGATGGTATCTTTTATAGCACAAAAGTTTTAAATTTTGTTATAGTCCAATTTATGTATCATTTTCTTTTGTTGCTTCTGATATTATGTCTAAGAAGGTCTTGCCTTCTTAGACACAATATGGTCGTGATTTGCTTTATTCTGCTTTTTTATACAGTTATACTTTTTATTTAATTTTTATTTCTAGTATTGGCTAGTATTCTCAGGACAATGTTGAGTAGTAGTGGGCCTCTCTTGTTCTATATTTTGCCATTAATCATGATGTTGTTTACAGAATGAGATTTTTTTAAATTTTAAAAATGTGTTTTATATTAATAATGTTTATAAATTATCAAGGAGCCCCCCCATGTATTTTAATCTGTGGAGATAAACATAGTTTTTCTATTTAGATCTATTGATGCAATTAATTGTATTAGTAGATATTTGAATATTGGGCCATTTTTAATGTGTTTCTAAATTAATTCTTAATTTGTTGGTATACATAATTATTTTATTATACTGCTTGTTCAACAGCTATAAGTTTCATAATTTCCTTGTGATTCTTTGATCCATGAATTATTTAGACTCATCCATTTCAAGGCCTTTTTTTTTTCTTTTCTGCTTTTGTAAAAATCAATTTCCAATTTCATTGTGTTGAAATCAGACTGTGGTTTGCATGATATTGATTGTTTAACTTTAGTTGAGAATTGCTTTGGATCCTGGTTAGGATATGGTCATTTTTGTTCCTTTATGTTTGAAATAATGCATTACTTGTTAGATGATATCTGTGTCTGTATACATTCTTTAACTTAGTCTTGTTAATTATATTGTTTTCATCTTCTGTATTTTTGTTTATTTACTTACTTGCAATACTAGGGATTGAACCCAAGGCCTTACACATGCTAGGTGAGCACTCTATCACTGAGCCATATCCCCTACCTTTTTTTTTAATTTTTTTTTTTTTTTAGTTTTTGGCGGACACAACATCTTTGTTTTGTATGTGGTACTGAGGATCAAACCTGGGCGGCACTCATGCCAGATGAGCGCGCTACCGCTTGAGCCATGTCCCCAGCCCAATATCCCCTATTTAAAAAAAAAAAAAATGTTTTTTTTTTTTTTTTGAGATAGGGTCTCACTAAATTGCCCAGCCTGACCTTGAACTTGGGAGCCTCTTGCTTCAGCTTCTCAATTAGCTGGGATTACAAGTATGTGTCACCACAACAGGATCTTTAATTTTTTAAAATTTTTAAATCAGCATTAGAGTGAGATGTGTTAAAAAAAAAATCTCCCAATGTGGTTTTGAATTTGTCTTTGTAATTTTTCAACTTTGACTCTGTATTTTTGTAAAGTGATGTTATTAGGCACACAATATTTCAAGATTATTGTATCTTCCTGAGGAGTTATTCCCTTTCTTTGGGTAATAATCCTTTTACTCCACCATTTTTTTTTTTTTTTAATTTTATGTTAGTATTGTAAAAACAACTTTGCCTTCCCGTCTCTTCACTTTCAACATTTCTGCATCCTCAGGTTTGGGAAGTATCTTTCATGGCAACTTTCATCTGTCTCCAATTCTCATGTTGACTAATGTAATCTGCTTTGTGTTTTTACGTTTTATTTTGTGTTTTCTACTTACCTTGATTTTTTAATTGCTTCTTTTAAAAAACCTATCCTTTCTAAACTCTTGATTATACTTATTCCTTTTTTTTTTCTTTTACTCACTCCACTGATTTGGAAGTTATACTTTCTAGTTTTTATTCTTCCAGTTGTTATCTTTGCACTGTTAACACATACACTTGGTTTAACACAGTGTCAGTTAATAAAAATGTCTACCTTTCTCTACAGCAACACAGTAACCTTAGGAACACTTTAATTCTGATCATATTCCCATCACGTATTCTTTGTTGTCTAGTGTTAGCACCCTATTGTTTTAAAAAGCCATGATTTAAACAATTAATATCACCATTGATTGTTTTGATTTACAACTGTTTACAGATTTCTTTTACTTACCCTTTCTTTCTGCATTCTATTTACAACTATCTCATATAATCTTTCATAGTTCTTTCAGGGAAGTCCTCTAAATACTCTTTTTTTAATATTTATTTTTTAGTTGTATTTGGACACAATACCCTTAATTTATTTATTTATTTTTATGTGGTGCTGAGGATCAAACCCAGGGTCTCGCTCATGCTAGGTGAGCACCCTACAGCTGAGCCACAACCCCAGCCCTCTAAATGCTTAACTCTTAATAGTTGAGCTGGGTATAGAATTCTTAGATGGTAGTCATTATTTTTTTAGCCCTTTGAAGACCTTTTGCATATTTTCTGGTATTCAATCCTTTGCAAATAATGTCTTTCTCTATGAGTGTTTTTGTGATTTTTCTTGTTTTGATATTCCTCACCTTTATTGAGATAGATCTAGGTATATAATTCCTTCTTGTAAGTTGAAGCACTTATTTAGCCTTAGAGTTAGTGGCTTTCTTATGTCTGGCAATTTTTTTTTACAGTTATCATCTCTTCAAGTTACTTTCACCTGTTCTTTGAAAATCCCAGTCACTTGTTTAAAGGACAGTATAGCATGGTGGTTAAGAACATGGGCTCCAGAGATATCCACTTGGCTTTGACTTCCCCTCAAATGCTTGAAAGCTAGGGGAAATTACTTCAACTTTCTGTTCCTCTGTTTGCTTGCCTATATATTGGGGCTATTACCAAAGTCTTAATTGATTGTGAGAAATAAATGAGTTAATATATGTGAAGTACTTAAAATAACTCCTGGCACATGGTCAGCTTTATGTAAGCCTTAGTTCTTATTGTATCATGGAATGTACCAGAGTCCTCATGCAGACATTGACACATTTGCCTAAAGGTGGTTGTTGTAAAGTATTTGAAATGCACCCTGATTCCACTTCAGTTTCTGCGGATGCATTTCTGTCAGAGTTGCCATGATTAATAACATTAATTTGGACCTTCTGGGTAATTATGTCAGATTCATCTCTCGAATCCCTACATCTCCTAGTTTACTAATTAATCTCTTCCTACACTCTAGAAATGTGGTTTTCGTTTCAGTCACTATAGTTTTCATTTCTAGAAATTCCATGGAGATCTCCAAAATCTTTAATGCTTGTTTTTGTAGTTTCTGATTCTTTCATTATTGCTTTTGTTCTTTCTTTTACTCACTTAAAATTTAAGACATAAATGTTAATATAAGTAAATTGACATAAATCAGGTTTTGCCTTTATCTCAGGTTCTAGCCTTCCTGTTAGTGCCTTAGCTGATTTTTCCCTCATGATGAATCATTTCCTTTGGTGGGTTATAGTTTCTACATAATATTCTAGGGAAGCAAAAATTATCCAAACTAATTTAAGATGGATGATTTTTTTTTTATGATAGCCCTGTGCTTCCTGGGCTGTCAAAGTGTTGTTTCAGAACATTTCAGAAATTGTTTCTGCTGGGAGCTCCCATGATTACATCAGTTTGGGACCTGTTTTTCCTAATATCTCTTTTTTGGGGGATTCTAGCATCACAGAGGTAGTATAAATTTGGATTCCACAGCTATGATGCAGGCTTGGGACTGGTGCAAACTCTTTTCTTGGAGAATCCCTTCTCCCCCAGGATATCTTTTTGAGCTTTGTATAAGAGCTCAGTTCCGGTTCCTCCTCTTACAAGGAACCAGGCTGCATCTTTTCTCCCATTGTGGGTACTAAGGGCCCGAGATATCTGACCTCTGAGGTTTTACCATCTGTCACTCAGGACTCCTGAGACACCCAGCTAACAGTTTAGTGCTCTGATTCTTGCATCTAGTTCTCCTCCTCCTCCTCTTCCTCCTCTTCATCTTCCTTCTTCTATGAAGAAATCTTGAGAATTTCCTTTGCTCTCTTTCAAGCTCAACTACATATGTTTAATTAGTTTATATTCTATTGTACCAGCATAGAAATGCATCATTTTGGGACCTGGGGGTGGTGGTGACAATGAGAGCTGTGTGCCATGATTTTTTTATTGAGGATTTTCGCATCTATAGTGCCACGCAAGATTAGTCAGTGATTTTATTTTTCTTTCATTTTTGACAGGTTTTAGTACCAGGGTTATGAGTTATTCATAAAAATTAAGTAGTTTTTTTCCTTCTTTCTTATCCTCTAGAATATTTTAAATAGCATAGAATATTTTGTGTTACTTAAAGGCTTGAAATTGTCTGAGGACAGTGCTTTTTTTTTGCCGGGGAGGGGGGCATAATTATTTTCTATTCAACTTTTCTACTTCTTAAATCAGTTTGTATCATTTTTGCTTCCCTGGACTCTCATATATTTAATCAAGATTTTAAAATTTATTAGCCTAGAGTCCTAAGTGGGATTCCTCCATTTTAATGACTTTTTTGGCATCTGTTTCTCATTAACATTTTTCTCTTTCTTTTCCGATTAGACTTTACCAGAGATGGGTCTATTTTATTGGCCTTTTCTTAAAAACAGCTGTTGAATTTATTTGAGTTACTATTGAGTTATTTTAAAAATTGGCACTTCTGATTATCTTTAATAACCATCAAGACTTATTTTCTTCCTCGTTTTTCGAGTTTATAAAGTTCAATGTCCAGGTTATTTATGGTATTTTTTTTTCTTTAAGAACGAAACACTTAAACTCACAGTTTCCTCTGAGCCTAGTTCTGGCCGTATTCCATAATTTTTGATATGCATAAATTGTCATTATCATAATTTTTCATAGTTTAAAATTGTCATTTTTATTTTCTTCTTTGATACAAGAGAGATATTCAGGAGTGTACTTTAGAGCATTTTCCTTTTATTATTAATTTCTAGCTAGATAGCAACATATCCTGTACATTAAAAAAAAAAAAAACTCTGCCTTACTTTCATGAAATCTAAAATGCTGCTGATTGTAATGCATTCCATTATTTTATGTGTCACTAAAAAGGAAAAAAAAAATTGCTACTTAAACTCTAACATCTCATCAATTGTTCGAAGCATCCTGGTTTCCAGATGATATTAAAAAATAAAGTACATCTTAGAATGTATAAAATATGGAGTTTATTTGTTCATAAATTTAAGTGTATTGTAGCCAAAGAATGTGATATATAGTGTATTAGTTCTTTGCAATATATTATAACCTGTCATGTGGTGTGTGGTCATTTTTTATAAATGTTCTACATATACTAGAAAATATGTATTTTTTCCCTTTTGCTGGTTATAGGAATATATATATATATATATATATATATATATATATATATATATATAATTTCCATGCATTTTATACATTATGTATGCATATACTCATATGGACATATAAAATGAATGTTGACATTGAGCTTTTCAAATCTATATTCTTGTTAATTTTTTTTTTTATTCTCGATCTTTCCCTACTCCTGGCTGAAACCTGTGAAAATTTTCCACTGTGGTAGTGGATTTGTTAATTTTCCCTGTGATGGCCTGTGATATTATGATATTTGGGTTTTCATCTGCAATTCCTGGCTCATAGCTTGGGCAGGCCATGGAAACAATTTCTCTTTCCCAGGGCAGGTCAAAGACTCTATTATCTCCTCTGATTTTTTTGCTGGTCATAAAGACATTCTCTGACCTCCCTTGTCATAAGACCTCCATTTCAGAAGAGGTCCTGTCTCATATCTGAGAGGAAGGCAGGCTGCACAGAGAAGCCAAAAAGAATCTGAACAGAGAGGCCTGGCTGGGTCTCCCCACCCAGTCTGTTAGCATTAGGTCACATTCCTTCTGTCCGGTCACATAGCAACACTATTAATCATGCTTCCTTAACTCATGCCAGTGCAGCATGTAACTCTAAAAAATGCAAAATAACAGAGTTTCAGAGAGCATCCAGAGAGCCAAGCAGGATGCCCAGGGAGGGTTGGACGCTCTCTACCTCTTTCCTATTCCTTGCCCTATGCATCTCTTCATCGGTATCATTTGTAACATCCTTTACCAGGAATAAATCAGTCCATGTAAGTAAGGGTTTCCCCAAGTCCTGTGAGCTGCTTCAGCAAGTTAATTGAAACAAAGAAAGAGGTTGTGGGCACCTTGATTTGTAGCTGATGGGTCCAAAGCACAGGGAAACCAACCTGGGCCTTATTGACTGTCATCTAATGTGGAGGTGGGTGGCTCTGGGTGGGTGGCCCTCAAGCTGTGAGATCTGATGCTATCTCCAGGTAGATAGCGTAAGAATTGAATCAAATTAGAGGACACCCGGTTGGTGTCTGCTGCAGAAGTAATTGCTTCCTGTTGGGGAGAAATACCCACACTTTTCTGGGTCACAGAAATAACAACCTGTGTCATGAGCACAGAGTAGGAGAAACTGAGCCTGAATTTGGGCTTTTTCCTCTCCATCTTCAGATTGCCTCTTTTGCTTTGTATCTTTTGAGGCTCTGTTGCTAGAGGCCTAAAGTTCCTAATGGTTACACTTTCTTTTTAGATTGTTGTTTGCATTTCCTATCGTGCCTCTTCTTTAACCCTGTTAATGATGTTTTCCTTGAGTTCAATTTTATGCAACATTGGTGTCAGCTTTTCTTTGGGTACTACTTCCTGATATCTCACTTCCTGTTCATTTTCCAGCTGTGTTGCTTTTTTAAAGTTTTCCACCCAGAATGATGATCTTCGTCTCTTGGTACATGACCAACAGCGGACACTGTGCGTGTGTAAACCTGTTTCTTATTTTATTTATTCTTTTTAGATATACATGACAGTAGAGTGTATTTTGACCTATCATACATACATCGAGTATAACTACCCATTCTTGTTGTTGTACATGATGTGGAGTTCCACTGGTTGTGTATTCATATATGAACATAGGAAAGTTGTGTCCGATTCATTCTACTGTCTTTCCTGTTCCTATCCCCCTTCCTTCCCTTCATTCCCCTTTGTCTAATCCAATGAATTCTATCCTCCCACACATACCACTTATTGTATCTTAGCATCCACATATCAGAGAAAACATTCAGCCTTTGGTTTTTGGGGATTGGCTTATTTCACTTAGCATGATTGTCTCCGGTTCCATCCATTTACTGACAAATGCCATAATTTCATTCTTCATTATGGCTGAGTAATATTCCATTATATGTGTGTGTGTGTGTGTGTGTGTGTGTGTGTGTGTGTGTGTGTGATTTTCTTTATCCATTCATCTGTCAAAGGGCAGGTTCCATACCTTGGCTATTGTGAATTGAGCTGCTATAATCACTGACGTGGCTGCATCACTGTGGTATGCTGATTTTAAGTCCTTTGGGTATATATTGAGGAGTAGGTAACGGGGCAAATGGTGGTTCCATTCCAAGTTTTCTGAGGAATCTTCACACTGCTTTCCAGAATGGTTGCACCAATTTGCAGTCCCACCAGCAATGTATGAGTGTACCTTTTCCCCCACATCCTTGCCAACATTTATTGTTACTTGTATTCTTGATAACTGCCATTCTGCATTTCTCTAATTGCTAGGGATGATGAACATTTTTTCATATATTTGTTGACCATTTGTATTTCTTCTTCTGTGAAGTACCTGTTCAATCCCCTTTCCCATGTATTGACTGGATTATTATTATTATTATTATTTGTTGTTGTTGTTTGTGTGCTTTTTTTTTAGTTCTTTGGATGTCCTGCATATTAATGCCCTATCTGAGGTGCAGGTGGCAATGATTTTTCTCCCATTCTATAGGCTCTCTCGTCACGTTCTTGATTGTTTCCTTTGCTGTAAAGAAGCTTTTTAGTTTGATACTATCTCATTTTATGGAGTCATGATTTGTAAACCTGTTTCTACAGGTAGCAGAGGATATGAGGAAGGACAAGGGCTAGGCAGGCTGGATGCCAAGTGTGAATCCTCCTTCTGCTTCCTACTTTGCACAGATTCTCAACCTCTCTGGGGCTCAGTTACCTCATCCATAAAAATGTGATAATAATTTCTAGTTCATGAGTTTGAGGATCAAACAAGCCAACATATGTCAAATGCTTAGGTCACAACTAGGCATATTAACAAGCAATCAGTAAATGTTAGATAGGTTTAACCCCATAGTATTTATTGCCATGACTTTATTCTGGGCTGATTTCTATCTCCTTATTTGTTGTTTCTGTTTATCACGCTTCTTTCTTGTTCAATTAATACAATATTCTTCTTTTTTCCCCCTCTTTTGGTTTGAAAGCTATAAATTGTTTCTATCATTTGATTTAGTACCCTTAAAATGTTAACCTGTGATTTAACTATAAATTTTTTAGCAAGTATAAAGTTATCTGTTCCCCACCCAAAGAGGCAAGGACCTTCACACAGCACAATATGCACTGAGTGAGCATTCTTCCCTAGGCCTTATTGTGATAGTTGAGATTTTTTCCACTAGAATACAAAATAGTATTAATATTTACAGTTGTAGTGAATTAAATTAACTAATGAATTGTATTAATGTTCTGTTTTGCAAATCTTCCTCCTTCTCTCTGGGTTCATTTTTCCTTTGTGCTGAAACATATCTGTTAGTCATTCTTTCAATTTAGGTGGCAAACTAAGTTTTGGATGTCTATGAATGTCTTTATTTTGCTCTTATTCAATAATTAAATAGGATTCAATACTGCACTTTAAAAATATATTTTTACTGCTGGTCACTGTGATGCCTGCCTGTAACCCCAGCTACTTGAAAGGCTGAGGCAGGAGGATCACAAGTTCAAGGACAACCTGAAAAATTTAGTGAGACCCTGTCTCAAATAAAAAATTAAAAGGGCTGGGGGTGTAGCTCAGTGGTAGAGTGCTCCTGGGTTCAATTCCAGTACCAGGAAAAAAATATTGCCTTACTGCATTGTCTTCTTGGCATCTCTTGATACTTAAGATGTCTGCTGTCCGTCTAACTATTGGTAGGTATAGTAGTCTCCCCTTACCTTGTTATCTTTTCCTTTGTTGCAGTTGCCTATGGTCAAGTACAATTTGAAAATATTAAAGATTAAATTGAAAATTCTAGGAGTAAACAATTCCTAAGTTTTAAGTTACACACTGTTGAGTAGCATGATAAAATCTCCTACAGTTCTGCCTGCCCCACCTGAAATGTGACTCTTCCTTTTGTCCAGTGTATCCAAGCTGTATATGCTACTTGCCTGTTAGTCACATAGTAGCCATCAGATTGACTACTGTGGTATCACAGTGCTTGTGTTCAAAGTAACCTTTATTTTATTTAATGGTGGCCCTAAGGCACAACTGTAGTGATGATGACAATTCTATTACAGGATATTATTATAATTGTCCTATTTTATTGTTAATTATTATTTTCAATCTCTTGCTGTGCCTAATTTATATATTAAATTTTGTGGTAGGTATGTATGTGCAGGAAAAAACGTAGTATATGTAGGGTGCAGTATTATCAGTTTCAGGCATGCACTGAAACTTGGGGCCCTGGAACAGATCCTCTGCTAATAAGGGGGGACTACAGTATCTTTTATTCCTGATAAATTATTTTAAAGATATTTTTCTTTTTGGGGGGTATTCTGGAGTTTTACCAAGATAAGTGTCTTAATTGATTTTTACTATGTACATTGTATATATTTTCAGTAAAATAAATTATATTTGTTTAACTCTGGAACATAATCAGCCATTATCCCCTCAATTTATCCCCCTCCCCCCCCTTTTTAAACCAGTACCCTGTTCTTTTTCTAGAGCCTCCTTATCAGGTGAACAAGATGATTCTTTTCAACAATTGTATAGGATTCTGGAGTTCAGATTTATTCACATAAGCATTTACTTAATATTTTATTTAAACATTTTTTCTACTAAGGGAAATGTATACTTTTCTAGTGTTTTTCAATAAAAACAATGCTGTAGGACTGGGGTTGTGGCTGAGTGGTAGAGCGTTTGCCTGGCATGTGTGAGGCACTGGATTCGATTCTCAGCGCTGCATATAAATAAATGAATAAAATAAAGGTTCCTCAACATCTAAAAAATATATTTTAAAAAAAACAAAACAAAACAATGCTGAAACCAACATTTTTTCTCTCTCTAATAGAGTCTATTTTTTATCGCATTGTGGTTAGGTAATGATTTCCATTGAGATTTCTTTTCACTAGCTTAATATATGCCCATTTTTCTATGCAATCTGTGAGTGATTGAGAAAACCATATTCTGGTTGCTGAACACAAAGGTGTGAGAAGGAACACCAGATTTTATTAGTCAGATCCTTAATTTTCTTCATTGAATTTTGATCGCGTAAATTGTTCATTTCAAATGTGTTAAAGCCTTGAGACGATTGGGGATTTGTCAAGTCTCCTTCTTTGGCCCCAATCCTTGACTTTATCGACTTGGAAGCTGTGTTGGGAGATGTATCCATGCCTGTCCATGGCAGATCCCTCAGGGGGATAATTCCTGGCATCCCTCAAAGTCTTCATGAATCTGCATTGGTTCCTTGGGCTCTGCCTGGCTCCTTGACCTCTGAGAGACTGCCCAGCCTTTCCTGTGTGCCATCTGCACTGTGGCTTGCAGGGCTTCCTCACTGTGACTGACTTGCTGTCACACCCTAACCAACTGCTAGGGTTTGGATATGGAATGTTCCCCAAAGGCCCATGAGTTCAAGGATAGGCCCCTTGTTTGGAATGCAACTGGGAGGTGGTGGAGCCTTTAAGAGGTGTGGCCTAGTGGAAGGAAGTGAGGTCATTGTGGGCGTGGCCTTGAAGGAGATATTGAGCCCTGGCCCTTTCTGATTACTCTCTTTGCTTCCTGGCTGCCTGGATGTGTACAGGCCTCCTCCTCCACCTGTTTCTGCCATGATACACTGCCCCACCACACGCCTAAAGGCAATGGGGCCAAGCGATAGTGGACAGAAACCTCTGCAACTGGAGTCAAACTAAATCTTTCCTCTTTTCGAGTTGATTATCTCAGTTATTTTGTCACAGTGACAGAAAGCTGGCTGACACACTGGTTTTCCTCTGTGGATGCAGGCCCCACCCCCTCACTCCCATTTTTATACTTCTTTGATCCTTCCAGTGGGAATTTGGAAGGAAAGGAACTAAACAAGTGGTGCCTGTTGCCATCCTTAGCCCAGAGCCCCTCTCCTTCTGCTGCTATTTTTGAAACATGAAAGTTCCTTCCCTCCTGACTCAGCCTCAGCACCTCCCTCAGCCTGGTTCCCCACTCTCTCTAGGTGAATGTGGTCCATTCATACATGAGTTTGGGTCAGGAAGGACTGTATCTAGCACCCCTGACCCTCTACCTGTGGACACAGAGCTACGTGTTGGCCTGGGGACACCTGAAACCATGGATGGGGTTAACCCTATATATTATGCTTATTCAGACATGGTTGACCAGGGAAAATGGAAACCATGGTTAAGGGGGACCATTGTACTTTGCTCTGGTCACCAGGAGTACAGGAACTTGTTCTGCTGACTGGATGTGAGGGTGTGGTCATCTATGGTGTCTGTGGAGCACCTTCATTGTGCCCGGGTTGGGACCCAGCGCACTACTGTGTTATCACATAGAGTTCTCACAACAGACCCCTGAAAACAGCCCACGAGGGGAAGTCAAGTTTAAACCCAGGTGTGTCGCCATCTAGCTGCTCGGCAGCCGGGTGGGATTTTCATCCAAGTCCTTTGTTCCTGGCCTTCTCCAAAGCTCAGTAACCCCTGGACCCACTCTGTCTTTCCCCAAGGGACAATCCCACAGCTGGGCTATTCAAAGAAAGGTAGTGCCCACTGCCCAGCCACGGTCTGCCCCGCAGCTTGCACAGCCCCTGCCCAGGCTGCATGTGGGGCTCCTGCTTCTTTGTCTGCCCGCCTCATGGGCAGATTATATGGGGCAGAGGAGCTGCCCCCACCAATCCATTCTCCACCTGAAGCCACAGTAGTCTTTTTTAAAAAAGAAAGTGACATGCTTCACTCTCCTGGTCAAATCCTTCCCACCAGGCCTTTCTTGGGCATGCTCTTCCCACCCTCCCCGCCCCCACCCCTCCTTCAGGTCTCACCACGCATGTCATCCTAGCACTGAGGCCTTCTCTCATGCAGACCAGGGCTGCGTGCCGTGGTCCCTTGCTCAGGGACTGACTGTATCCCTGGGAACTCTGCAGGGCTCCAGGTGCTGCACAGCACACAGACTGCCACATAGTAGGTGTTCAGAGAGGGTCTGTGGAACAAAGGGATGAGATGAAGGTGCAGGGGTGGGAGAGAGGGAGGAGACGGTGGAGGCAGGAGGGGAGGAGGAGGAGATGAACAGGGGCGGGAGGGCTGCTGCTGAGCCAGGCTCCAGGCTCTGCCTGTTCCGATCACCCGCTTTTGCCGCACTGTTCCCAGCGGGTGCCAACTCTGAATGCCTGTTTAAGTCACTCCACGAAGCTCAGCTTCTCAATCTGTTTTTTATTTGCGAGGGCCAGATCCATCTTCCTTTTTTAAAAGTCAAGCTTCTGAGAAAGTCATTTATATTCACAGTGATTCTCTTTTCAAATAGCTTCTTTGAATGGGGTATTTGGAGTCGTGGATCTGAGGGACCATGCTAGGAGAGGCTGAGGGTCATGCAGCGACACCTTGATGGTGCTCATTTTGTAGATAAGGATTCAGGGATTCCCAGAGGGGGCAGGAAGTGGGATAGAAGGTGTTCCCAAATGTGTGGGGCATAGGGTGTGGGGCAAGGGACCTGCCAGGCCAATTTCCAAAGGGACCTGTGGACAGTGGATCCCTTTACCTGGGGAAAAGGAGAGCTTAACAAGGTTAGAGGAAAAAGGTTGTGCTAGCACAGGGTCCAATCCCGATGCCTGTGTGCACTGAGATTCATCTCTGCGACACCCACACCATGGAATATTCTGGACAGTTAGAAAGCATGAGGTAGGTCTGTTTGTACTGCTTGGGAGAGATGTCCAAAAGGCATTGTTAAGTCAAAAAAGCAAACTGTAGGACAATATTGCATCTGCATCATTTACGACAAAAACTCAGACACCCCAAAAGTCACAATATCTTCTATTTACATATTCGTAAATACATATCTAGAAGGACATTTGGAAGGAATTGCACTGATGATCCCAAGTGCAGAGTGGACTGAATTGGGGTGACTTTCTTTTTTTTTGGCGGGGGTCGGGGGTAATGGGTATTGAACCCAGGGAACACTTTACCAATGAGCTACATCCCCAGCCCTTTTTATTTTTTGAGACAAGGTCTCACTAAGTTATCCAGGCTGGCCTTGAACTTGGGATCCTCCTGCCTCAAACTCCTGAGTAGCTGGGATTTCAGGAGTGTGCTCTATCTACCTGGGGTGACTTTCAAAAGAATCTTCACTTTAATTGTAATGTCTGAAGTGGTTTCCCCCCCCCCCCCTGTGAGAGTGTATTCCTGTGTGCGTGTGTATGGATATAGCATTGGGAATCTATATTGTTCACTCTGATTTTCTGGAATTTTCATTTTTACTTCCTTGTTGAACAGCTTACCCAGAGTTTATTGGACATCCTAAAAGGTTACTTGACAGACAATTTGTAAATAAATAGTATGTATAGTTCAGGTCAGAGGTCAGCAAGTTCTTTCTTAAAGGGCTAGGTAGTAAATATTTTAGACTTTGGGCCAAAATGTCTTGGCTGAAAGTATTCAGCTCTGCCATTATAGTGTAGACTCTGTGGGAATGAATGGGCATGGCCGTGTTCCAATAAATCTTTATTTACAGAAATATGTAGTTGGCAGGTTTGGCCTGGAGGGCCCACAGTTTGCTCAACCCTGGTTTAATTGATCTCAAGTCACAGAAGGGCATTTAATCAGAACTGTCGTGTTCAAAGGATTGTTTGAGAACCTGCAAAACTGGGGGGTGGGAGGGATTGCTTTTCTTGAGCACTGTCCTGCAGCCTCTTCCAGCTGGACCAGGGTGAGGATAGGGCTGCCAGAGCCCAGGAGCAAGGCTGTGCCAAAACTGTATCCTCTGGGACTTTAGTGGGGAGCAGGCCCTCTAGGGGCACCAGTGGTTCCCAGATCCTGTGCAAGCTGGAGGGGGCCTGAGCTTGCACATGGTGGGTACTCGGTAAGTGTTTGGCCCTTGAGGGGTCTGCCCAGTCCCAGGAAGGGCCCTGATGTGGGCAGACTGGAGCAGACAAATGGTATCCTCAGGTTTGGTAAGAGACCTGTGGCATCCCCACACTGGATTCGGAAAGGCAGCTTCAGGATCTGTGCCTCACCAGCTTTCTGGTGGATCACATCTGAGCAGGTGGCCTGGGGTTGACATTGAAGCAACTTGGGCTGCAGGACAGGAAGAGCCCATGAGCTCACATGGCTATTAGTCATATGGCCGGAGATGGATGAGTCGTGGCTGAAACTGAGTACCTCATGCCCCATGTGACTGGGGTACCCAGAAGGAGGGTGTTTTTCCTCTACACCCACCAAAGCCCTCCAGGATATGCGTGTGCTCACGTGTGTGTGTGTGTGTGTGTGTGTGTGTGTGTGTGTGTACCTGCAAATGGGTGTTACAGAGAACAATCCCTAAGAGAAGAGGACTCCAGTGTCTCCTCCCAGTCTCCAGAGGAGAATGCTGTCTGCCTGGTGTCTCCTGAGTCCACAGGGTGTGAAGGAAGAAGACAGATCCCAGTGGCCCAGGAAGGCAGAGGGAACAGGGTTACGTGGAAAAGAGCAAAGAAAAGAAGGTCCCGGAAAGTGAGAAGGGACAGGGCCTGGACAGGAGGCTGGAGGGGTTGGAGGCTTTGAGGGGAGAGGGCACTGATGGAGTTTGGAGAGGAGGGAGACGGACAGCAGAGATACCAGGACAGAGTGGAGACAGGAGGGTCTGTAGAGCAGCTGGCCTGACACGAGCAATTTCCTTTGTGTCTTTAACTTGAAGACAGACTTTATTAGAGGTTGATTGTCACCCAGCCTGGTGGGTCAGGCTTTACGTGGTCACAGGCACATGTGCTTGTGCATGGGTGTGCACATACGCACGTGTACCTAGGTTTGGACACACTGACACTAGCCCAGATGGGTGCAGCCAGCATGGTCTCACCTTTCGCAACAGTGGAGGTGCTGGGAGGTTGCATCCCTTTGTGTCCCAGCAGGCAGGGTTACTCAGGGACCCTTTCCCTGGGTCTAGGCCTGACCACGGAAAGGGCAGTGGTAAAAAAAAAAAAAAAAAAAAAAACAACAGCATAGGAGAAAGGCTTGGTGCAGCCCCTGAGCGGAATCCTTCGCTGCCCAAAGTCAGATCCAATTCACACCCTCTCGCAGCCCAGCGCGCTGCCTGGCGCGGGCTCTGTTTGGTAACATCACAGCAAACGGCCACCTTGTGTCTATTTTGGTTCCTGCCAGTGCCTCTTCCTTCTGCACCTTCTGAGAAACGTTCTTTCCTTCTGGAAAGCCCGGGTGCCAAGCACCCCCAGCTCCTTCCCGTTTTGGTAAATTAGGGAACAAATGGTGCCAAGTTGTTCTCGTCTCTTTCACAAGATGATTCGTAACCAGCTTATTTTCTTTTCCTCCATTGAGTGAACGCATTAAAACTAAAATTAAATCATTACCCGCAGCACAGACGACAATCCCCCTTCATAATTACATCCTCTTAATTGGCATCCGAGGACCCAGCTCGGTTTTAATGCTTGCTGGAAAATGTCTCTGACACGTTTATTTATTTATTTATTTTTTAGGCTTAAAGGTCAACAAGAATATCTTACCTTAATTTGACAAGTGTGCAGGAAATAATGCAAGACTCGTTTATGTTCAGGTAATGCACAAAGAAATCTATAAATCAAGCTGGGGGAATATTAGATGATGCCATATCGGAACCATCTGCCTTCATTCTCGGAAAAAAATCAATACCACAAAGAAAGCACCAAAGACGTAGTGATTTATGCTCTTGTGTCGGGGGAGAAATGTTGGCCATTTTTAAAGTCGCTTCATATCATCCTAAAACAACAGCACCTGTGGGGAAGAGTGGGCATGACCCCACATGTGTCAGGGAGCAAATCTGACATTTGCTTTTCGATCTTGTCTCTGCTTGAGAAAGGACAATTCTCAGGTCCCTTCATCCCCATGACTCTGCCCCTTCTGGTATTATATGCAGGAAGGTGGCCATGCATGCTGAGATGGTGTGGAAAGGAATTAAACTAAACTGCATCTGAGTGACTGTTGCCAAGGGATGGAGGCTGATCGCTCAGGGACCCTGGGTTTTCCATGCTGTATGCATGGTGCTTAAAATCCTGCTTTCTTTTGGGGAGCCTTCACCAGCCTTCCTCATCGCTGGGCTGGGAGAACCCACAGTCTCCGCCATATTGGATGCTGGGGCATGGTCCACATGTGTCTGAAGTGGAAAGAGTTGAGTGCCATGGCTTGTGAGCAGGGAAGGGTAGCCTTCGAGCAATTAGTCTTTGGAAAAACAAGTGGAATTGTCTTAACATTCTCTCCCCAGAGGTGGTTGAGAAGTGCAGTAGCTCTCCCAAGAGATGGAGGAGAGGAGAAACAGATCAGGGGAACTTCGATGTATCAGAATCTCTGGGGAGGGAAAGGCGGATTTGTAAAGCTTGAAAAAGAATATCTAATAACTGGAGAGGTTTTGTTGGAGGAGTTCAAAATAGAAAATTATGTTTTTATAATCAAACTATGAAGGTAAAGCTTTTCATCATTTTTCTGGTAAGTAGGGCTCTGCAGAATTTTGAGGAAGAGATTTGGTTCTCTAGCCCTTGTGCTAGGTCCATTCTGGACTGTCGTTGTGTGTTTATGTTGCCATTTATACTGTAGTTCCCATTATGTGTCATAAATGTAAGTGTTTTTTATTTGGTGATGAATACATGCTCTGAGGAAAAGTTATTTTATTTTATTTTTTTACATTCACAACAGTAGTGCTGAAAAACGGACTTGGAAAACTTGTTTGAGTTACATTTTCAGTGTTATCCTTTACAAGCGTGGAAGTTGGTCCTGACACTATGACAAGGAGTCCCAAAGGCCTCCAGGGTAGGATCATTTCCATCAGCCATGGGTACCTGTACGATGTGCTGGCACCTGTCTCTGTGTGCTAGACAAACCCACAGACACACCAACACTTGCCTGCATCTTAGAGCACCAATATGGTGGATGCCTGGCCCGCCACACCCCCTGCTTCTGGCTGCAGGCCACCAAGATCCCAGTGGGCATCCAAAAATAGGCACAAGCATCAGGACTCTTGCTTTTCCTTTCTTTGTCCCTTTTGGAGAAGCTGACGATGGTGCCTGAAGCACCTCTCAAGGATGGATGGATGTCTCTTGCAGAGCTGGAGCTTACTTTCTTTGGAGATGCTGGAAAATTCTGGATACTGCACCACCCTCATGACTTCAATAACCTTGGACTGAGCTCATGTGAAATTGATCCCCAAACCTAAGTATTTTGGGTTTCTTTCTGAGAAGTTCTTTCTCTGCTTTACCTGAGAGAAATTAGCAACGGGACACCTCCCAGGGATCCCAAATGTCCATCATCCATCTGTACAAAACCCTCACAATCCTAAAACACATAGATCCCCACCTTCTTGGGAAATTCCCATGAAACCCTCATTGAGGGCAACTGGACCTTGATTTGGCCAAGAAACTCAGAAGGCAGCCCCGAGGACTTTTTTGAGAAACATCTCACCAAATGTGACGTAGTGAGAACTTCAAGTTTTGCAGACGGGTAAACCTGTGTTGCCTGTTATCTGTGATGAATGGGTGGGAGGGAAACCACATGCAAGGGCCCAGGTGTATGTGCTATGTGGTTAAAGGCACTGTCGCTGCCGGGAGTGGTGGTGCACGCCTACAATCCCAGCGACTCAATTGCCAGCCTCAGCAATTTGGCGAGACCCTGGGCAACTTAGCAGAATTCTGTCTCAAAATAAAACATAAAAGGGCTGGGGATGTAGTGGTTAAGTGCCCCTGGGTTCAATCCCTGCTACAAAAAAAAAAAAGATATCATTAAGAAAATGCTGGGGTATTGGGGTACATCTGGGTAGAAAGAATAACTTCTAATGTTCTGTAGCACAGTAAGATAATAATGGATGACAACAATTAATTGTCTATTTCAAAATAGCTAATGGAGAGAATTTTTGAGTCCTAACACAAAGAAATGATGAATGTCTGAGTCAATGGATGTGCCAGTTACCCAGGTCTGATCATTACACATTGTATACATGTATTGAAATGTCACGCTGTACCCCATGAACACGCACAATATGTCAATTAAAAAATATCTTTAAAAAAAAGAGAAAAATCTTGTTTTCTTAAGCCTTGGGGACAGCCAATAGAATTGATTATGTCTCTGGACTGGAGTCAGATTTCTTCGAAGTAAATGAGCTGAATTAGAAAATAATATTAGACTTCCATGCCTTTTCCAGCAAAGCTGAACTCAAGACAACGATGTTGTATGTGTCCCTGTGTGTGAACACAGGAGAAGAAAAAAAAAAAAAAACTTTACAAGTATTTTCAAAATATACTCTGTCATTCCCTGCCAAGTGTCAGCTTCTAGCATTTTGCCATATTTCTTTTAGGAGACTTCAACCTTGTGAACAAAATAATTAATTATGTAAGAAGAAGAAAAAAAAATCCAAAACATCAAAAAACCCACCAAACAAAATCCACCAGGTGCTGTGCTGTCTTCCTGATGCTGAGAAGTCGAAGACCAATGAATTCAAATTGCACCACTGGGTTCTTCTGGTCTGAACTTAAATTGTCAAAGGTGAGGGGCGCATGTATGGGCTGAAGGTTACCATGAGTTTAATCATCTGGGGGGAAAAGCAGCTGCGTCAGACTTTCCAAATGGATCATTCTGCATGGCGCTTGGCACACTCAGCAGATGTGATTGAAATAGCTTTGTGAACACAGAACTTACAAATAAATACCAACCCCATGGCTCGTCAGGACACACGCCAGTAGAGGTAGCCCGAGGCCAGCGCTCGCTGCAGAGCATCGTGCCAAGAATGGGCAGCTCCCCCTCCTTTCTTGATGAAGTGCTCCAGGGCCAGTTTCCTGGAAGCCCTTTCCAGGAATGTCACATTTTTCTGGGCTCATGGGACATTTCCTGGAGACCTCCTTGGAAGCATCCACAGCTCCTGTTTCTTGCAGGCATTCAGAACTTGCCAACTCCAGGATGTTGGGGTTGCCTGAGAGAGAGCACTCAGGGGAGCTGCGATCGTCTTCCCCAGCTTAATCACCCACATGGTCAAGCACTCCCTAGGAGCCACACAGTGCCCCAGGGACAGCACCCTTCCTGTCCCCGTAGTCTGGCAACAGTCTTGCCACTGTTGTGCTCATTTTGCAGAAACAGGCACAGAGAGGTTAAGTAACTTGCCCAGGGTGAGTAACGTAGCTGCTAAGTGGTGGGGGCCAGAGTGTGGATCCAGGTAGCCTGGCAGCTCCAAGCCCCTGCCCCACCTCCGGTCATCCCTGTCTGTCCTGCGGTCCCATTTCACACGCATATACTGGGCAACTGGAGTTCCTAACCTTCTGACTGGGAAAAATAGCAGGGAGGGCCAGGTGTGATGATAAGAGTGACTTATAGTTTTTACAGGATCCACAATATCCATTCCAGAAAAAGCTCCTGGCCAGCAAAGTAGACCCAAGATACCCGTGGATATCACAGCATCAAAGTAAACAACCTGTGCGCTCCGACATCAAAATAAAGTCCTCCACTAAAAGTACCAGTGCTCACGTAAGAACGGCAGGTACAGCTTTCCATGTCATGATTGGGTCTCTCAACCGGCCTCTCTGCTTCTGCCCTTGCATACCTGAATGGCCAGAGGGATCCTGCCAAAATCCAAGCTAGAACATGTCCTTCCTCTACTCTTGTGTCACTCAGAGACAGAGCCAGAGTGTTTGCAATGGCCCATGGGATTGGCCCCTTTCCCCCTTATATCATGTCACCTTTGACTCTCTAGACATACTAGATATTAGGAAGGCCCCCACCCCAGGGCTTTTGCACAGTCTATTCCCTACGTATCCACATGGCTCAAATGCATCTTCTCAAAGAGGACTCCCACATACTTAGGTCCTGAGACCCTACCTATAGCCTCAAGCCTTCCCCACCCCCTCACTCTGCTCTGGTTTTCTTTTCTCTATAGTATTGATCGCCTTCTAGTGATATATATAATTTACTAATTTATTATGTTTATTATAGTGTCTGTCTCTCTCCTGGTTGAAATAGAGTTCTGTGAGGGCAGGATCTTTCACTGATGGATCCTAGTTGCCTCTATTAATGCCAGACATGTAGTAGGTGTTCATTAAATATTTATTATTTGGATGGGTTACCTCTAGAAGTAAGAAATAGAGAAGTAATAGAAGGAATCCAAGGCGACTCCAAATATTGGTAATTGTTTTATTTTTAAGCTGGGTGCTGAATGCACTGTTTGTGTGTGTATATACATATATATCTGCATATTTTGTATATTCAAAATGTTTCACTAGTGTTTTCCTACCACATGTGAGGCCTAGGGTTCAATCTCCAGCACCACAAAAAAATAAAAATAAAAAAGAAAGAAAAAGAAAAATCAAGAAGCACAGAAAGCAAATTTTATGCATGATTTGTACGAGTGGGATAATTCACTTCCTCATCCAAATGTATCGCTTTGTTTGTGTAGTATGAGATAAGTATCCCTTATGTAAAATGCTTGTAACCAGAAGTGTTTTGGATTTCTAAATTTTCCAGATTTTGGAATATTTGCATTTATACAATGAGATATCTTGGGGATGAGACCCATGTCTAAGCACAACATTCATTTATTTCATATACACTTTATACCCATAGGCTGAAAGTATTCCTATACAATATTTTGATGAATTTGCATGTGAAGCCAAGTTTCCTGGTGTGGAATTCCCCACTCGTGACATTGGGTCGACACCCAAGAAGTTTGGGGGTTGGTGCCGATTGTCGCATTCTTGCTGGGGAGGGTGAGAAACGCAGAGGTCCGTCAGCCAGCATGGAGACTGCGCTGGGCCAGCTTCTAAGAGCAGGATGCCTAGGGCGGTGTCTAGAGGGTCCCGTGTCCTCTCTTGTGTGACAGAGAAGAGAGAGAAAAGAGAAATGATGTCTTGTGAGCCACCAGGAAGGGTGGGGCCTGAACCACAAGGGGGGTGGATTCAAGGACCTGGTGAAGATGTCACATGGAGGAGTCCTCGGGGTCTGGAGGCACCCAGGCAGGACGAACTCAGCTCGGAGACTCCCTGCAGTCCCATAAGATCCTCTTTCTGGACTGGTTGGTAATCACTTCCAGTTCACAGCTTCAGCGCTGTCTGGGAAGCTCCGGCCCCGCCCAGGGCAGGGCTGTCTGTGGTCGAGGTGAATTGACCCACATCCAAGTCTCATGCCTGGGAGGACACATCTGGTCCCTGCACAAGCCAGGCAGCTTCCCGGATGTCAATATTGCCTCTGGTCATGTTTCCTTTCGAGGAGTGCCATTGATCAGACCGGATGAAAAACAAGTGGCCGCGATTGGGACGAGTGAATATTCATTTGGAAATGTCAATGAGCCAGTGGAGATGGTGCCTGCGGGACTTGCCTGGCTGGATCGATGGCTGACATGAGGTGAACCACATGTCTGTGGGGGATGAGGGCGACAGCTAGTGCCCCTTGGTAGGCGGAGAGAAGGGACCAGAGAAATCGGGAACAGGAATGTCCAGCACATTTCCCTCCCATCCCACCCTCCCCTAGTTGTGGCAACGCTGATTAGACCTGAGCCCAGGGTGCTTTTGGGTGTGTGGGTGTGTCCTGCCCAGGGTCTTTGTCTGGAGGTGGGTCACTGTGTACAGCGACCACGGGCCCTAGGGGCATCTGCCCTTTGGAAGGGCTTCAAAGGCCTCAGGACACATAGTTACTAGCAGAGAGAAAGGGTCTGCTGAGCCTGCCTCCCTCCTGGGCACACTGGGGGGGAGGGGAGTTCAGCTGGAGGAATTTCAATTTTTCTTTTTCTTGGTAGCAAGAATTGAATGCAGAGGTGCTGAACCACTGAGCCACATCCCCAGCTCTTTTTACTTTTTATTTTGAGGCCTGGCCTTGCTAAGTTACTGAGGCTGGCTTTGAACTTGTGATGCTCCTGTCTGCCTCTGGAGCTGCTGGGATTACAGTTGTGCACCACTACACCTGGTGGGGTCTCTAGTCTTTAGCCATGACCCTTCTCACTTCTATTATTGCATCCCAACTGTGCATAAATCAGAGCTGGGGCCAGAGGGACAGAGAAATTTGTGACCAGGGTCCTGTATAGTGGTGGCTCCTTGCTTTGCGATGAAGGGATGGATTCACTCATTTTGCCCTGGGAGCCCTGACTCTGCCTAAGAGGCTTCCTAGATGGAGGTGACAGTCATAGCTGCTGGCCTAGGAGGCCAGGAGCCCTGCCAGCTCGTTGCCAGGTGCACTGTCACCTAGGTGTGGCCTACTGCTCCCCCCAGCCCCAATTAACCATCTGCAGGAGCTGCCATCGGCATGGGGGAGGAACTCGGTCCTGCTTCTCTGTGCAGACTGTTCAGCTAATGAGGGGGTTTGTGAAATTTTTAATTATGGCTTCCATGCCTTGCTTAATTATTTGCATATGGCTTTTACAAGTGAGACGAGGATGTCTGCATGCAGCGCTTCTCCTCGGCCCCGCGTTTGACTTTAATTAAAGGCAGAACCTGAGGTCTTTCCATCACTAATGATCGTGGAAAATTAGCTTCCAATTCCCAGGGGTCGCCAGAGTGATGCACCCTGAGGCAGAGAGGGGACAGAGCAGAGAGTGGAGTGGAGGCACAGATGGCAGATGGCCCTGCTGAGCTGCCACTCTCGAGCCCTCCCAACCCAGGCCACCCTCCCGCCACCCTCCCTCCAGGCTGCGTGAAGAAGAAAGCCTCACTCTCCTCTGCCAGGAAGGAGCCTGACCTCGAGCAGCCACCGGAATGGAGGGCGACATCGCTGAGATGGGGTGAGGGCAGTTTAGGGCCCTTTCTCCTGTGGCCAGGAACAGGGTTGGGCCTGGCTGCCAATGGATTGCTCCTAGCTGGTGGCCACAGACAGGAACGAGAGGTTCTGAAACCATGTGTGTGCACCTGTGTCCACTCAGCCCAGTGCTCACCCCGGTACAGCGCAGAGCCATGGGGGCATGAAAGATTCTCTCTTTATCCATGCATCTGTATGCATCTGTGTTCAGAGTTTCCCTTTTGTAAGGATACCAGTCCTATAGGATTAGGGGCTCACTGTACTCCAGGATGACCTCATCTTAACTAATATTCTATGATGACCTTTTTTTTTTTCAAGGAAGGTCAGATTCTGAGGTGCTGGGGGTTAGGATTTCAACATAAGAATTTTGCATGGGGGAGGGGGTGAATGCAATTCAACCCATAACGAGTGCAAGTGTGTGTGCGTGGGGAGAAAGAGGCAGAGCTGGACTGTGCCCCATTCCCCTGCCCCTGCCCATGACTGTCCTCCAGGCAGGGGCTGCTGCCTTGTGCTGAAGCCCACGTTCTGTACTGTGCCGTTGGATTACAGAGCCGTAGGAGCCAGCTGCTGACCAGCAAGGCCACTGCAGCTTTTCCTCACACGATCAGCTCACAGGTCAGGGAGGCAAAGTTAGCTTTGCTTCTGCTCAGCTAATTTTGCACCAGAGTCTTTGAAGCAGTTTGAAACCCAGGGATTATACACCCATTTCACAATCCAGGCTACCTTGTTTTTCATAGCAAAGGAGGCATTGGGGGGACCCCAGACAGAGCTTGGACACAGATTTTGATTGGCTGAAGTAGGTTATTCTTCCTCCCTCCTCCATCTGTCTGTCTTTCATCCTCTCTTTCTGTTTGGGATTGTGCATGCTAAGCATGTGCTTTACCACTGAGCTACACTCCCAGCCCCTTGAGTAGGTTTTTAAAATGGGCATTACATGCCAATTTGAGAATCAGAAACTTTAAGTTAAAAATCCAGGTTTCCAAATTGGCAGATCTGAAGTTCTGGATCTGCTGCAGATGGTTATTGGATGTATTACTTTAAAAATAATTTTCATTATAAAAGGGTCATATGGTTATTACTGGAAATGGGCTTCTTCACACAGGTACTCACGAAAGATCAGCAATTGACCACTTTGGTTCCCTTTATAAAAATGCATGCTTCTACCTGTCTGCCTTCCTCCTTTTGGCAATGAAGTCAGGGCTCACGCAGCCCCATAGGTGATCAGATGACAGGGTGGTACAGGGCACAAGCTCGGGGCCTGTGTGGGTGCCATTCTATTTTAAAATGCTCCAGTCAGCTCAGGGCTGCCTTGTCCCACCACCCTGGCCAGGCAAACAGATACCATGGGGTTCCACACCTGGGATCTTTTCTACCTGTGTCCTTAAGACTGAGTGGTAAACACGTCCAGCACTCAAGACAGTAGGAAAGAGGTTGCAGGCTCAGGGAGAGAGAAGCTAGACCCCCTTTTGTATTGTTCAGGATAAGCAAAGAATCAGCAAAGCCATTTGTAAAGAAGGCAAGACCAGCTGTGGAGGAGTGGGCCCTCTGCAGAGGCAGCACATCTGCCTGCCCTGAGCTTCTTTCTTTTACTCCAGGACAGCCACCCACCACAGCAGGAATCTTA
Source organism: Callospermophilus lateralis (assembly GCF_048772815.1). Classification (NCBI taxonomy): domain Eukaryota; kingdom Metazoa; phylum Chordata; class Mammalia; order Rodentia; family Sciuridae; genus Callospermophilus; species Callospermophilus lateralis. The sequence continues at coordinate 18,887,476 of NC_135322.1, read as the reverse complement.
CCCAGTAGCCCCATGGTGCCAGTCCACAAAGGATCTAATTACTAGTTGGGAAAACTGAAGCTCAGAAGTGTGACAAGATGATGCTCCAAGTCACTCAGTGAGAAAATGTAGTGCTCAGTATCAGCCCTTGGAGCCCGGGGCTGTCTTCTCTACACTATCCTCTTACCATTACCTGTGTTGGAGGAAAGCTCAGGGATCCGTGGAGGGGACCTGGGGGCTACTAGGGAATGGTGAGAGGTTAGCAGAGAGTTGATCCTCACCTAGCCTGTGGGTCACCCAGGGATGTTTGAAGAACTCAGGACATTGGTCGAATGGAGCCCTCAGATAGTTTGACCAGATGGACCACAAATGTACTGCAGGATCTATACAGAGGCCGGGAGCTGTCCAGGCTCTAGGTGCTGAATCTGTGTAGCACCAAGGAGGAGAAAAAGAGAGACAACTTGAACTCAGAAGGCTGAGTCTGTGGCTGGATGGGGGGGGGGGGGAAGGGAGGAGGGTAAGGAAGGCCCAAATTTCTATCTTTTCAATATCCCCTGGAGAAAGAAGGGGGCAACAAGGGATCAGTTGGGCTGAAGAGGACTTGGAAAAGAAGATATCAGGTGGAGGATGACATGGGGCGGAACCTCATAGAAGAGGCAGGCTACCCATGCATTAGAATTTCCAGGTCACCGAAACCTGACCCCATCCTGTGGCCACAGAGCAACCAGGAGAGGGCCAGGAGGTTTAATTGTTCTGCCATCTTCTTAGTACTTGAGTCCCTCGGATTGGGAGAGAACAGCCTGTTCAGAGGTGAGCTCCAGCGAAAGATCATTCTGGAGAGGTTAGGGACCGAGAATGCAGTGGTCACTGCCGGAGACAGCTTAGAAGGTCAGCCAGCCTGCAAAGGGGATGATCATGCATGGATACAGGCCCATGGAACATTCTCGATTATAGGAGCTGCTCTTCACCTTCACCGTCCTCTAGGTCTCTCTGCTCATCACACATTGCCCAAGCACCTGCTCTGTGCCAGGCACAGTTGGAACTGGAAACACAAAGGCAAGTCCCCTGGGCCCTCCTGATGCCAACCACAGGGAAAGGGATTCCCTGGAAAGAAGCCAATCTCCTTGCCCTTTTCTCCCCCTCTGGAGTCTCTGGATTGCTATTGGCAGCTTGGAGGAAGCTGCACCCTGCCAGGGGCCAGAGCACTTGGGGTTTACTACACACTCCTTTCTAGCCATATTATACCCCAACTTTCAATTTTGAGAAGTAAATATGCAATTTTTTTTTTCTTCCCTATAATTTTCCCTGCTGAGGCTGTGGATGTCAGAGCAGCTGGAAAATGTGAATAGCTCAGTGCTTTCGAAAAGGAAAAGGAGGCCGGCCATGCAGCATGAAGCATCCTTGGCTGCTCTTGGCAGGATCCGAGGGCCCTACTGGGGGAGATGTTCTCCAGACTGTGCTGTCAGGGGAGACCTTAACCCAAATAATCCATGTCCCCACCTTCTTGAGATAATTGTCAAGAAGCAGGCGTGTGTCCGTGCGTGACTGTGTGTACACAGAGCACACGTTTGCCTTTGTGTTGGCAGGATGTTGAGGTGAGTTTATTTGCTTACTTTCAGCATATTCCTCTAGAGACTTCCAAACCTTCATGTCTCAGTAACTGAAGGTCAGGACCGTCCAATCTAAGCTTTGGTTTGGGAAAAGCAGTGGCTGGAATAGAGAGAGACAGGATTTGAGTCAGACAGATGGGGGATGGCTCTTATTTACTTTGTAACCTTGGCGTGTTTAGTCTCCTTGGGTCTTAATTTTGTCAGCTGTGAAACAGAGGTGGGCTTTGACACACGCTGCCTGGATTCCCTTCCAGGAGAACTTGCTGACCACCCACAGGCCATGTGGTCAGCATTCAGACTCAGCTGTCAGCTCCTTCAGGACATGCCTCAGCTGTGGCAAACTGCCTCATCCGTGGTCATACTTTGCCCTGGTCAGCCCATGTCTAGCTATGGAAGATTCTGGAGATCTAAAGATATGGCCATTTCTGCCTGCTGCCAGATACTCTGAAGGCTCTTCTCACCCCAGAGCTTCTGCTGTCTACTTTTTCTTCTTTTCCCTTCACAGGTGTTGATTCTTAATAAGCATCTTGCACCCCCAAACTCCATCTCAGCCTCTCCTTACAGAGTACCAAACCTGTGATAAATAAGGATAATGACTTTCACTTCAAGAGGTTATTGTGTGAAAGCTAAATGAGATGTTTCTGTTGTATCCTGTGTATCCTGAAACATGGGCAGAGCATGATAAATATCTGTTCCTTTCCTGAGCCTGCCTCTAAAAACTGAAATCCTATTCTAGGCCGTGAGCAGGTGTTTAGCACCCGTGTTCTCTAAGACCGATTTGGGAAAATCCCAGCAAAGAAAGTGGTAGCTCAAAGACTGTGCAGTGTCTAAATCAGAGATCCTGGCCGAGGACTCCAGAGCCAGTCTTGTCCCTATGAAGTTCATTATCTATGGATCACATCAGCCCTCTTCAAGGATCCTCACTGAAAAAGAAATTGAGCATGCAAATACTCTTCTATCATAATCACCACGTATCCACAGGGTAATTCATAAAAGAGCTGGAAATATATTGAATTTCAATATTGTTTTAGTCCAAATCAATATTAATAATTGTTTGCATTTTAAAAGTGCAATTTGCAATTGAAAAATGTACAAAGATCAACCAGTAGTTGCTAACACATCAAATTTTCTTATTAAAGGCATAGTCCCTTAACTTTAAAATGTTTCTTATACAACAAGGGATGGCACTGATCCATGAAAATGGTTATCTATTATTTACGTGTACAACATTAGAATCTGCTTCCATTATGCATGAGCTGAAAGGCCAGTGATTTTTATTTTTAAGTTTCTTGATTCTTTAAAACTTTTTATTTTGAGATAGTTATGTGTTCACATACAGTTGTAAGAAAGAGTGCAGAGTAACCGGGTGAAGTCTTTACTCGGTTTCCCCCTTTTGCAACATTGTGCAAAACTATGGTACAATATCACAACCAGGATATTGACATTGATACAGTCGAGAAAGAGAACCTTTCCACCACCACATGGGTCCCTAGGTTATCCTTTTAAGTTCTTTAAAAATTAAAGACTTTTAAATGGAAAGGGTGGCTCTAGATATCGCAGGATCCATATCATTAGCCCTGTTGTAGATTTCTGCCTCTAAATGATTTCTATCATTATATGGGACACTGCCTCAGCAGACCCAGGGCAGAAGTCCCCACACAGAGGAATGGTCCCCTAGGTAGGGCGTAGCCCCAGGTGCGATTCACTTTAGCCAGGATGGCCTCAGGTGGAGGCTTTGCAGACCAGAAAGAACCCAAGAATATAATTCCTGTATCAGGGCCTTTGATCCCTCAAGCAAGGACAGAGTTGTCATGAACAGCTTGGCAGGCTTGTTGGGTCCATGGGGAACCTGTTATCTCTGGAACAGCACCTCTCAGGGTGTAGGACACTGGGATATGCCCCCTGGCAGTCTTCCTGAGACCATGGTGTGGCAGTGGCCCAGATCCATGGTGAGAAACAGGTGACAGGTGTGGATGAGGGACATTCTCCACAGGACCACCTGCTTTGCCTGAAAGTAGCATCACATAAATGAAATTCGCAAGGTGCCTTTCTGTTTTCTAAGATATTTGTCTCACAGCAGAGCTTCAAGGCAGTTGGAAGATCCTGTGCAGTAGATATTTTGAAGGAGGACTGAGTCCAAAATTAGGGGAATCAAGTCATGGGGCTCGTGCGGTTGGTAGGAGGGGGAGCCAGGCCCAGAAGCAGGGCTCCCTGCTCTGATCCTGGTGTCCCTCCCATGATACCCATGGCTTCGTTCAAGATGCTCATTTATTTCTTTCTAAAAAATATAAAATTTACCAATTTTAACTATTTATCAGTGTCACAGATCAGTAGCCTTTAGTATGTCCTCACCATTTTTTCATCTCTAAAACTTTTGTCTTTCCAAACTGAAACTCTGTATCCATTAAATAATAGCTACCTGTCTCGCCTCCTGGCCCCTGGTAGCCTCTATTCTACTTGCTGTCTCTATGAATTTGACAACTCTCGGTACCTCATATATATGCAATTGGCTTGTCTCACTTAGCCTGTCTTCCAAGGGTAAGACACGTTGATGAAAGCATGTGTTGCTTTCACCAGCTTTTGGTCAACCCAGGAAAACTGTACTTTTGTTTGGAGGTTTCCTATCATCACACAGTATTGGAAAGATTTGGAGAGAATCACTTTTCCAGCATCCAAATGACTTGTGCATGTGTTTGTGCAAGTATTAAGCATGTTAATATACACATATATAGAGAGACATATATTAGTCTTCAAGCCTCGTGATCAGCAATCTCTCATCCCCAACATGAGGATTCAAAAGTTGGGTTTGGGTGGAGTCGGTGCCTTGAGTATGTTTGAGCTCTCAAGCTCCATCAGGTTCCTGGGGCAGGAATCAGGTGGGGTGGAGCTTACTTCCTGCCTCTCCTCCCATCATTGGGTTGGGCTACTCCTTGGACCTGATTCCATCCCAAACCTGATCAAAACAAACACACAGCTCCCTGAAACATAAATGACCTTTTTAAAATTCCAAGTTCATGGAGTGCCTCTCTCCCGATGGCCCCCAACACTTCCATCTATTAACTCGTGCTCATTCCACATGCGGCACAGGTTATCGATCACTTTCCTTGTGCCAGGCTCTGTGCTAAGTGCTGGGAATACAAAGATGAGGAAAGGCTCAGAAGCAGCTCCCAAGGCTCTGAGTCTGAGTCTGGTGATAAGCACGTGGGGGAGAGGGGCCAGCTCCGAGGCCCCCAGGCTTAGGGGATTTGGGGTGCTGAGTGGGCATTCCAAGCTGCTAGGATGGGGGTGAAGAGGTACTCAGTTTCTCTTCCTGGAAAATTGCTATCCCCTACTCTGTCCCATTGCTGTAAAATGCCTAAGCATGTAAGTCCTAGGCAGAGATGGTATCCATGGTCTCATTCTGTCTCTGGCAGCAATCAATGGTCTTGTGTCCTGTGGCTCCTTGGTCAGACCCTCAGGACCCTCTCATTGCAGCTGCACATTTTCATCCTTAGCCTTCACGTAGCTCTTCTTTGTGTACGTGATAGTGGGAGGCTGGGCTGCAGTGTTCCTTGGCGGCAGGGGATTGGGGGTCCCAGAGCAATGTTTGGGGGGTATTTGAGCCTGATTTACACCTTAGGATACCCTTGTTCTGCCCCACAGAAATCTTAAGGAATTGAAAGGGATCCTGTGCCGTGGTAGTAGAGTGGATGGCAGGTGAATTACTGTTTCCCCAGGACCCAGTGCAGCTGGACAGGCCTAGGTGTGCATGGCTGGACCCTGAGGATTTCAGGACCCAGGCCAGCGTCCCCCAGACCCAGCAGGCACGGGCAGGGCAGGAGCAATTCTGAGTCTGCAGCCCTGCCTCGGAATCCTAGCCTTGCAGCCATCCATCATCCTGGGAGAGCATCCGCAACTTTATGCCTACGCATAAAAACTGGAGGGACTTGTCCCAGAGTTTGCTGCTGCTGCTGCTGCCGCTGTTAGAGCGGTTTTAATTAGCTGCAGGATTTTAATGAGCTGAAATCAAGAAGAGCCCCATCTCAGAAGTAAGCTGGAGCCGCACACATGGAAGAACTAGTCTGACAAAACAGATGGAGGTGGTACTCTCGGGGAACCGGGCTGTGTACTCCGATCAGCGAGGAGCAGATGAGTTTCTGAGGCCAGGAGGCTGAGGAGGGAAGCCAGGGGTCAGCTGCCCGTGCCCGGCTCCGGCGAGGGAGGGGAAGAGCTGGGCGCCAGGTCCCCTAGGCTGCTGTGGCAGAAGGCACGGTGCCGGATTCAAGGTGACGGCAGTGCCTGGCTCCATTCTCCTCAAGTTGCCATAGCAGCCTCTCTCCCAACGAGCAGCTTCTCCTGGAGCCCTCAGCCGGGAGGGACGTCATTGTTCGCTCCTGCCCGTGTGACGAGAAAGACGGACAGAGAACTTTCCTGGGCCTGGGGCCCACTGACCACGTGGGTGCACCCAGGCTGTCTGGATCGGGATGCTGGGGTGGCTTCCCACCGCCAGAGGGTCCTCTGGGTGACGGTGGCCAGTGTCCAGGCCTTGGAGCAGCTGCAGCCAAGCGTGTCCTTGGAGCCGTCCGAGCGTCCGGCTGTCGCCACTGGAGGTGCGTGTATTTTGGCCCGATTCCCAAGTCCTTGCTTGTGCCCTGAAGTCAGTGTCTTCAAAATGACAAAAATTTAAATCAGATAAATAAGGAAATGGGAGGAATCATTGGCCCTGCCCTGTGTCCCAGGAGGTGTTTACAAGATTAATTGGATCTTTTTTCCTTCTTAAAGTAAAAATTGGCGATGCCACCCAGGCCTTGGGGAGAGAAGCTGCTGGGAGGACTAGGAATTTTGAGAAGGGCAGGTGGCTCCGGAAACTCAAAAGGACTGTGTGTTTTTCCTGCCTTAAGCCTCCTCCTTCTCTACCTACCCCTAATCATTTGAATTTTCTTATTGTTTTTCAGTCTCAGAAAGGATGAAGGGAGGTGAGGGGAAATTGCACTTGTCACTGGAGCTGAGTGTGATGTCATGTGTGGTGAGGATGGGACAGTCCCAGGTGGGAGCTGAGTCCTGATAGGGCGCTGGGACAGCCAAGCCTTGGTCTGTGACAGATTACAGCATCTAACCCCAGGCAATAGCTTGATTGAAAGAGGTGGAGAAAATGGCTTTGGACTGGCATCTCCCCATTGTCTTGAAAATATCTTGTGACTTTGTAGAAAAGAACCCTCAAGGGAACAGTGGGGGGGTGAGGCCCACGGCACCTGCAGTGTGAGTCTCTGGCCTGTCAGGGACTTCCCATCCACTCCTCACCTTTGGGACGGGGAGTCTCGCACAGATTCTAGAATTTTTGCCCCCTCCTAAGGCATGACAGACCCAGCTAGGCTTGCAAGCTGGTTATCCGGGAGAGGCGGGCTGATCTTTTGAGGAGTGAGCTGGTCATGTGGTCCCCAGTGAGAGCAGACCCAGAGAAGAGGGTTCCCAAGGGAAAGTCTGGGGTCTGGGGCTTAGGGGCTTGGACAGAGAAGCCACAGGGTGCTCTAACCCCAGCTTCCTGACTGTGGCCAAGGTGCTTGTGTCCTCTGGAGGTTCTCGGAAGTGACAGAGGTACACAGTTGATTCTCCTGTTGCAGTGAAGGTGCGGGGCAGGGCACAGTGTTCTCTTCCTCACCAGATTTGGGGGCAGGGATGTGATCCTTGTCCTAGCTACCAGGCGTGTGGGTGGTTGGAGCCTGGCTCCGTGTGGTGGGTTTGATGTGAGCAAGGTTCAGAAAGCTAAGATAGGTCACAGCTGTAGGGACCCATTAGTCATCGACAGGGGAAGTCTGTATCAGCTCAAATGGTGACAGTGTGACAGAAGATTGGGGAGGGGAGGGCCGACCAGCTTCCTGTAGCCACATCTGTAGCACCAGCTATTAAACAAACATGATGACGATCACACATGCTTCTGAGGCCCCTTTGTTCATCATATGGAGTCTTTGGGCAGATATTGGGGGTCACATTATTAGCTATTTTGCCAGGCAGCTCAGTATGCTAGCTATCATTTATCATTTCTTCTGTCCTTCCTGTCTCCATCCCTCTCTCCTTCCTTACAAAAGGTCTTGATGTCCACAGTTACCCATTCTCAATCAAATTGGCTGCCTGCTGTCTGGCTCAGGAGGCCAACGTGGCTGCACAAAGATTGTCAACACTATGGCCAGCTGGGGCCTTGCTGGGGACCATTGATGGTGTGTGTGTGTGTGTGTGTGTGTACGCACATGTTCAGGCACTTGCCTTGCCTTTACACACCAAGGCATGTGTGTATACGTGTTAGTGTGCATGTGCCTGCTCATGCCCGGGGCTAGGTACATATACAAATGAGCCCAGAGAGGACTTGAACTGCCTTTTCTGTTCCCTGCCTGAAGATCTGACCTCCACTGCATCAGTGTGAAATGTCATTTCTACCCTTCTATCTCCTTTCCAAGGTTGCCTGGGCATCTTGAGGGGCTCAGCCAACTGCTTGTGGCAGGCAGAGCCAGGGAGGGAGAGAGGAGATCCACCTCTGCCTTAGTTGCTCATGTTCCTCCAGGAGCTGGAGACTGGCAGGGGGCTGCGTTGATTGGCCTTGTCTTTCAGTGACATCAGAAACCTGCACTGTGCACCTGTGTCTCTGCAGGATGATGAGTCAGACCCCCAGTAGGATTCCATCCAGGGCCATCATGGAGGAGGAGAGGCCCTGGCTCCACACAAAGAGTTTCTGGGTCTGAACTTTTGGGGACATATGGCTCTCCATTTTTACCCACTGCAAGCAGGGCAGGGTTGGCCCGGTTGATGGCAGGAAGTGGCAGTCCTTTATTTTTCCCCACTGAGGCCAGGGCCTGCACGAAACTCCAGAGCCAGCTCCTGAGACAAAACGAGCCCAGCTCAGCGCTGCCTCAGAACATAAAAGCTGGGAGATCGTGGGAAGCACCTGCTCGGCACAGTCCAGGGAGCCCTGCGCCAGGCGCGTACAGGCCTAAGGCAGGTTAATTAAAGTTAACTGAGTGAAAAAATAATTACAGAGACTGCAGAGGGAAGAAACCCAAACCTGCAGTCTATACTCCTCAGCCCCTGAACTTTCCTGAGAAGCATTCTCATCCTTGGGAGCGTTTTTTTTTTGGGGGGGGGGAGCAGGGGAGAAGGGAGGGCCTCCTTCTATCACTTTCTGCCTCACCCTCCAGAGGCTGGACACACAGACAGTGGTGGGGGCTGTTTCCCCCATCTCAGTGCCTGGGTAGGGAAACCTCCTTGGTCAAGGAGCACATCTGGTTTGGGGCCAGACCAGCTACCTCACTGTGGTCTTGGAGGCTGCTGGGAGCTGCCCATGTACCTCAGCTTCCCGTGGGCACTGCCCTGTGCTAAGATGGGAAGTTCCCCTGCAGGCTCTTTGGGTGGAAGGCAGAGGCAGGCTGATCTTTTGAGGAGGCTCAGGCCAGTAGAACTGGTTGAAGGTAAGGGGACACAGGGTCTTTCTAAGGGGAGGTGCCCAGGACGCCTGCCTCCTGTCCAGCCTGGCCATCTGTGCACCTGTTCCTCAGCGCATCCCACTCCACCATGCCCACCCCTCCTTTGGGCAAATGGCCTTGGGGTGCTTCTATCTTGATCCACAGCCTGACCCAGCTGGGGATCACAGATTGATATGTGGGATATTGGGCATTTCTTCTGCTTTTTAGGAGAAACCAGGGTGAGGGGCAAGTGACATGAGCCTGATTTGGGTCTGCAGGGGCCAGAAAAGCAGGCAGGAAGAGAAGAGCCGTTACACTCAGCCTCTGATCCTAAGTCTGGGGTCTGAAGTTGGTAGATCTGACTGCCCCACCACAGCTCCACGCCAATTTCCTTGAGTGTTGGGACAACCAAGGAGTGGCCAGAGCTTCAGCTCCTGCTGGTGTGACTATCCAGCAGGGCCTGGATCCTGCCAGGCCATTTGTCTGTCTGTCAGCTGTGAGGACGGCTCTGCCTGATGTGGGGGAATTGATCTATGTCTGAGCATCCCCTGGCTCTGGAGCCTCCTGTCCATGGAGACCCGTGTCCCAACATCCTCTAGAGAGGGGCCAGAGTATAGGCAGATCTATCCACTGGACCAGTTTCCAGAGATAAGGACCCATATTCCTGCCTGTACTTAGACCCCTGCAGGGGAGCACACATACTCATTGGGAGGCTCAAGGAAGTTTTGGACAGTGCCAGAGGGTGTCCACTGGTCCTCAGCTGTGGGTCTTTAGGCTCCCCTCTGAATTCCCAGGCTTCAGTAGGATCTGAATTACACGGGGTTACTGCAGTGACCAGGGCCTCAATATCCTGCAACTCAGAGGTGATTCTTTCCTCCCCCTCTGCCCTGTAGACCTCAGCCTGATGGATGCCGGATTTGGACGATGAGGGAAGAAAGTGCCTCCCACACCCAAGAGGTGACCCCTGAGTGTGCCCTGGATGACCCTGCGACCTGGCACAATGCGGCTGGCCTGCATGTTCTCATCCATCCTGCTGTTCGGAGCTGCAGGCCTCCTGCTCTTTATCAGCCTGCAGGACCCCACGGAGCTCGCCCCCCAGCAGGTGCCAGGTGAGCCCTTGCATTTGTTCCTGTTGTCACTGGCCTCCTGCTTTCCCACCTGGGGTGCAGGCCTCTGTGGCTGCCCTGGTGTGCTGGGTTTGGGGACGAGAGTCCCAGCAGGCAGAAGAGGGGTCCTGTCCTCCCCCTGGTGGGCACCTGTGTCAATATGGGAACACTCTGTCTGAGGCCCAGTCACCAACCTCAGGGCTCTGGCCTCTGGCATCCATAGCAACAAGGTGTCCACTCTTGGGGATGATGGTGAGGTACCCATCTGTTCAGCCAGGTGTTGCCTTTGTGGTGAAACTCGGATTTAAGGATGATTCTGCCACCTCTTGGGGCCTCTTCCATATTATCTAGGTCATTGGAGGTTGAAAAACATCTCCTTGCACCCATCCATATTGCCCAAGTGACACTAGTCACTTTCCCTGTAGATCCTTTGAATCTGGCCCCTGTGGCTTGCAGAACACCTGGCTTTGTGAGGCCAAAACCCATCCATGCTGCCTTCCTCCTATCCCCACTGGGCCTTGTGACCCGCTGAGGAGGATGGTGCCCTTCCTGAGGCACTGAGGTCATCTGGGGACAGGTGGCATGACGAGAGCAGGAGGGTGGTTTTGGCATCTCAGGGTGACCAAATGTGGAGACAGAGCTCTGCAAGGTCCCCCACCTCTGCACATGGCAGGGCTGCAGGTCACGGGCATAGGACCAAGGCCAGGGGCTGCTCTGCTTTGGAGTGAGAGGAAGGCAGGGCTCCAGGCATCAGCATCAGCAAGTCTCAGCAGCAGCTTCTGTTAGAAGAGGGTCCATGAAGAACCCTACTCCCAGTTCACATGCTCCACGACATGGGCACACCGATGCACTCCCAGATAACCCTCCTTCCAGGAGACCCGTGCATGTACCCCCCACTTGCTCAGGGCTCTGAACCAGGGACAGGATGGAAGAATTGTGGAAGCCAGAGGTTTAGGTTTTCTGTGCCACCCCCTGCCTGCGACCTGTAGCATGGGATGGGGGTGCTTGGTCTAGGATTGCCTTTTCTTGGCGAGAGCTGGGGTACCCTGTCTCCAGGCCACCTCTGCCGTTTCACCATCTGCTCTCTAGACCCAGGCTCTCTGAGCAGAACTGCACCCCTTCCTCTGTGCATGTCCTCATTGTTTCACTTCTACGAACAGATTGAAGACCGTGGGCACCAGGAAGGAGGCCAGAGCCCACTCAGGCCCAGAAGCTGCTGACAGAGTGAACCAGGCACAATGAGCAGCACCTTTCCTCATGAGAAAGAATGAGAGGCAGGAGTCAGCCAAAGGACCACAGTGCTGATGCACCTGACCTGACCCCCTTAGCCGGGGGCTGTCTCAGGTCTGTCTGTCTGCTCCCTGTCTTGTGAGGAAGCAAGTGTGCCTGACCAATCTGGCTCCTCTGGGGACTTTGCAGCCTCTCAGGAGCCCTATAATAGTGGATGACTCTGTCGGTGAAGCAGTGAGCCATAGGATGGTGCCATCAGGGCAGACTGAGTTGGTCCCATGGTTTTTGTATTATCTGTGCCAAAGCAAACTGGTGAGGGGAGAAGGGCGCCATGCACCCATGGTGCATGCCCTGGTGTGCATGTTTGGGGATGCACACATGGGCAGAGGTTCCAGATGCCCAATGTCCTGCATTCTGTGGGAGGAGCCATGAAGAGAATGCCTGAGTGTTTCTGTGGCATTCCCCTGGGACAGGGGCATGGATCAGTGGTCCACTTTCGGGACAGGTGGTATATTCCCATTTGTTATGTGCCTTGGTGGCCCCAACATTTGCCCTACCATGGTACAACCAGCTGGCAAAGCAGAGCACTTGCTTCTACATGCAGTGGATTCTTGTGACAGTTGCCCGTGTGCCCTGAACAGCTGTGCAAGTACACAAATGTGTGGATTACGGGTGGGTAAGGGCCCATGAGGCGGCATGCTCAGAGAGGAGCTTGGAGCCCCAGGCAGGCAGGACACGTAGGATGGTGTGAAGCTGAGATGAGCATCCCCCGCAGTCGGCAGAGTCAGGCAAGGAACACGCTTGGGTCCTGAGCCATGTTCTGTGTTGGTAAATGCAGGTGGACCACACTCACCAAGGGCCACGTGATGGGCAACTTTGACGTTCTAGGTAAATCACGCCAAACACAGTCATAAAACTTTAAGTAATGCTTACGTTACTTTCCCCGAGCAAAGTGCTCCTGACACAAGCTGTTTGTGTTGATTTGTTACTATTCATTTATTCTTTCCCTGTACTTCTCACAGCAGCCTAATTGTGATTCGGTACCAAGAAAGCAATATCAAAGTAATTTTCCACAACATTAGTTACAATTTTCTTCTGATCTTTCAAGTGAAACAATCCCATCCTGTTGGCTTCTCTGAGCATATAAACCTTGATTACATTTATCTGTTGGAAACCAGTGCTTACAAAGTGTATATGTCCAGTTGCATGGCTGGGTGGCCCCAGGGGCCCCTGACAAGCCTTCTTCCCATGGGCTTTTGTCCAAGGGAGGTGCAGACTAGGGAGGCTGCCCTGCCGTCAGGATTGGCAAGGCCACTTGGGGAGCCCCGGTCTACAGAGGAAAATCCATGTGGCGTCATAAATTTTCTTGTGAATGGATGGCGTTCTCTGAACTCTGTCATTGGTTACGTCACGAAGGTGGGAGGAGGAGGGTGGGCAGGTGAAAATCCAGGAACCAGCTTGAGAAGGTGATGGGCATTCTGTGTTGCTTACAATCCCTCAGGGTCTGGCACCAGTCAGATTTTACCAGTGCAGCTACCAGATGTTAGTAGGTAGCTCCTAAACTTCTTATGGGCCAGCCCATCTCACCTGGGTAATGCATTGTTAGGTGGAATCGTACGCAGCTGCCAACTTTTGTAAGTCATGTTATGTTTTTTTAAAAACTCATTTTTTGCTATATTTTCTCTCTTTTTTTAGGGATTAGTAGCAGGGATTGGACGCAGGGGCACACAACCCCTGGCCACATCCCCAGCCCTATTTTGTATTTTATTTAGAGACAGGGTCTCACTGAGTTGCTTAGTGCCTCACTTTGCTGAGGCTGGCTTTGAACTCTCGATCCTCCCATCTCAGTCTCCCAGGATGCTGGGATTACAGGCATACACCACCGTGCCCAGCTGCTATATTTTCCATCAGTATATTTGAAACAGGGATAGCTATCTCTTAACCAACCTGCATTCCAAAATTTTCTTGCCTATCAGAGAATTTTACTCATCCCATTACAAATATTTTCCAGTTTTCAATATTGCAAGTTACTGAGTTCAGGGCTTCTGCCCTCAGGAAGTTCATTTCTTGTCCCAAGAGATAAAACTCATCCCTTTTTCCAGGGAAAAAACTCAGGCCAGAAGTGGGAGCCAGCCCTCTGACTCTGGGGCCTGCAGAAGGCAGAGTCCATTCACATTCACTGGGGCAAACTGAATTTTATGAACCACCTTTCTCCATGAACTTTTTCTGCAGAGAGTTTGAGTAGAATGGTAATCGATTAGAGTAGTAGAGTAAACCCCATGTATGTGTCACCCAGCCCTCCCAACCTGGCTGGGCCACTGCTTTATCTGTATTCCTCCTTCTATCTGATTTTTAAACCTATAAACAGAAAGCAGATCAGTTCATTCATAAATATTTCAATGTTTCTAAGTTCAAAAGAAAAGAACTCCTTCTTTTTTTTTTTTTAGCTTTACCACTAAACCATCCAATGATTCCTTAATAACATCAAATTTCTAATCATCTCAGAAATATAAATCCGCTTTTTTCCATTTTGTTTTATCCAGAATCCAGATAAGGCTACACATTACAGTTGATCAATGAGTCTTTACATCTCGTCTTTTTCTTTGGTTGTGCTGGGGATTGAGCGCAGGGTCACTTAACCACTTAGCCAATCCCCAAGCCCTTTTTAAACTTTTTGCTTTGAAACAGGGTCTCACTAAGTCCTCAGGGCCTCACTAAGTTGCTAAGGTTGGTCTCAAGCTTGCAATCCTCCTGCCCTAGCCTCCTGAGTCACTGGGATCACAGGTGTACACCACCAAGCCCAGCCCTTTATTCTTGATAGTCTCCACAAATTAGACAAATCTTGCGAACTGATCTGATGTAGGTTTGGGGTTTGAGTTTTGTTTGTTTGGTTTTTGGCAAATATTTACACGTGAGTCTGTGTTCCTCTATCAGGAGGTTTGTATCTGCCAGGTTCTCTTGTGCTGTCCAAGAGCCATTGATGGTCCGTCCTAGGACCGTTCTTCAGCCATTCCAGAGGCCTGTGTTCTCACTTTATCATTCTTCTTCATTCTTTTAAGTGGAATGGATTTTGTTTTAATGGGGCCAGGCGAATCATTGTTAGTGACCCATGAAACCAAAGTGAATGGTGGATTGATTGGTTGATTGATACATAAAATAATAGCACCTTCGGGTACAGCTTCTGTTGCACACACTATAAATATATTTCTTCTTTTTCTCCTCCTCCTCCTCCTCCTTCTTCTTCTTCCTCTTCCCCTTAATTTTTGGATTTTGCAGTGTGAGTTTTCTTAGGGTGGGGCCACCCAGGTTTCAGGGCTCTTTCCTCTTTCTCGGAGTTGAGGAACTAAGGGCGGGTGCAGGGATGTCAGCCCTGGTGAACAGTAAGGCTCCCTCTCGGGGACTCCTGGTGCAGAGAAAGGGAATGGACAGCCCCTGAGGACACCTCTGTCTGAAGCGTGCCCCCGGGACATTCCTTGCAGGGCACAAGAGCATTCTCAGATCATAATAATAAAAACTACATTGATGGAACATTTACCATGTGCCAGGTTTTCTTGTGCTAAGCACTATACAGGTTTCAATGCATATGATTCTTATACACGATTTCTGCTTACAGTGTGCTGAGAGCTGACTGGGTCAGACATGGAAGCCATGACAATACAAAGGCTCTCAGACCCTCACCATGTGCTCGGCACCATCACCAGCGCTTTACATGTATTTAATACCATTTAATACTTTAAACCCCTCATAACTTAATTACTATTATGTCATTTAACAGATGAAACTACTAAGGTCAGAGAGGTTAAGAATGGTACTCAAGCCACACAGCTTCTGGCTTTCAGAGTTGGGATGTGCCTTTATGCAGTTGGCAGTGACCACACACCATCTGCCTCCCCAGAACTTGAGGCACCTGGCATTGCCATGACCCAGACCAGGGACAGCCTGGGTGGAAAGAATGTGTGGGCAAAAGTTTGGAGCAGGAGAGAGTGTGGCCCCTGAAGAACTCCAAGTGGTGTAGGGGCTGGAATACGACTAGTGGCTGAGGACACAGCCCGGCCCAGACCCAGTGAGTCCAGTGGTAGAGGAGCCAGCCTTTGCCCAGGGAATGGGCAGCTCTGGAGATGCTGGGGTGGGAAGGAGTGGCTGCATGGTGTGCAGTGTGGGCAGAGAGCAGGGGGGACAACCCCAAGTGACCAGCTGGGAGGGGGTTCAGGGATGCAGAGGGGTGACAAAGCCCAGGGCAGATGGGGATGGGAGAGGTCTGGATTCAGGACCACCAAAGTGGCTGGCTGCAGAGCTGGCCAGCTGGTGGGTGGGAGGATATAAAGAGCGAGGAGGGCAGTGGTCTCAGTTTAGGGGGACTCTGGCAGATGGGAGTCAGAAGTGCCATTCACCAAAGCAGATACGACAGATGGGAGTGGTCTTTGGGAGAGGCCGGGCCACGTGTTTCCTTTTGGACTATGGCATCTGACGTGCCTGGCAGGATGCGGGTGTTGCCCTATAACTCCTGTCCAAGGGGCTCCAGCGCCACGGGCCGTGGAACCAGGCATGAGACACAGGAAGCACACCTGCCCCCTCCCGCCCCCTGCTCCTTCACCTTCTCCTTCACTTTCACACACCCAGGGGCAGGGGCCGGGTCACACGGGTTGGAAGGGGCTATTGGAGACCCTGCCCTGGGAGGGGGCTGGCATCTCTATAGTCTTGCATCTGCTCCACTTTTCTAGGCCAGGAAACTGGAGTCTTCCCTGGAAGCTGCCCACTCCTGGTTGGGCTGGAGGCCAGAGCTGACAATCAGGCTTCTGCCAGAGCTGCTCACCTTGTCCCGGGATGGAGCCTCTGTGCCTGGGTCGCTGGGCTTGGCAGGGTGGAGAGCACTGTGTGTGCCCATCTGTGCAGAGACTGCCATGATCCAGCCACTCAGCTGTCTGGGTTGGTTGAGGGGTGCAAGGAAGAGTGAAAACAGGTTGGGGACGATTAGGTGAGGTCTGCTCTTAGGTGTTCACAATCTTTGGGGTCAGGGACTTTTTCTTAGAGGGGCTCTAATTTGGGGGCATTGGAGGAGAGACCTGGGGAATTAGGAGGGCTTCCTGCAGGAGGGGAGCAGTGTCTTCCCTCTCCAGTCCTCAAGCAGCGATGAGCTCCAGTGGAAGCAGCAAAGTGGGCTTGGGGGAGGCTTGTGGAGCAGGGGTCTCTCCCTGGAGTACACCCTGCTGAGCATCTTGCCGCACATCTCAGCTAGAAATCCACAGAGCCAAAGTCCCAGGGCCCACAGTTTTACCTACACAGTGCTGAGGGCCACATTGCAATGTCAGAAGGTTTGTCTGGACCCTACAGTGACTGTCTTTATCCAGATGTGTTTCTCTGGAGATTTAAGACCACAGCTTCAGGCCAAGAGCTTTGGGTGGACCAGGGCCACAGGGGCAAATGCCAAAGAGCTCTCAAGAGCTCACCCAAGCAAAGTGTGAGCCGCCCCCTCCCTGGCAGCGAGCCCTGTCCTCTTAGAACTGGGTTGCCTAAGCCCACGCTCCCCCCAGAGCCGGGGAGCCAGCCCCTCCCGTTTCCATGGAGCCGCTGCTTTCCCCAGGCAGGTGGGTTTTATTGGAATCCTCTCGAGTCTGTTTCCTGAAACGGTTTTCTAACGGCATTGCGGAACATCATATATATTTCCTACAAACCTTGCGAGGCTGACACATCCTTGTTGTGACTGTGAATATCAGAAGTGACATGTAATTGCAGTGATCCATCCTGTTAAGTAGCTGGCAATATATCATTGCAAAATCAGCAGGGCTGGGACTCTCGGATCCCAATGTTTCTAAACAATGCACCTGCAGCTTCTTCCAACTCTCGCCAAACCCCACCCAGAGCTCACCAGGGCTGCCGCACCCTCCCGGCCTCCGCTCCCCTCTCTGGGGCCACAGCAGAGATAATTTCACTCTGGGGGAAAGCCACCCACTGGGTTTTCAGTTCTCCTGGAGTGACCCCAACTTGTCACATAATTGCACCAGGCTTTCCTGGAGGAGCTTGTAAAAGCGCGCTTCCAGCCGTGGCCTGGACTTCCTGCCCCCTTTCTTCTGTAGGCTCCAGAGCATCCTCATGGGGGTTCTTTCTGAGCCAGCCCAGCCATCACTGTGCCATCCAAGGAAGGAGGCTGGTGGGCTCTGCGTGCACCGTGAGAAGGATGCAGATGGAGAGGGGACTAGGGGTTGGACACGGCCAAGGGACACAGATGGCTCTTTGCTCTGTGTTCAGTGTGCATTTAGGCTGCAGTGTGAAGGGTACCCCTGTAGCTGTGCAGAGGCCAGTGCTGACGAAGGGACAGACATGGAGCCCCCACGTGATGATCAACAGGTGCCAGAGGGAGGCACCAGGGCTGGAACTCTAAGCCCAGTGTGTCTGGTGTGTTCTAGATGCTGACTTTGGAACCATCATTGGATGCTACTGTATGTGGGGAGGGGGTCGTGGAAGTGACCCTCACTCCCATACTCCTTAGACAGCCCTGAAGGTGGCAGAACCCACCTCGAGCCCTGTCTCTGCAGTGGGAGTTGGTCTGTCACCACCCCCTCTCACCTGAGCCTGGGTCATTCTTTATAGCAGCCCTAGCCCTCAGCTCCCCAGCATCTCCATTCTCCACAGAGCCCCATTCCCTGGGTTCCTCCACCCTTCTGTAGGTGGGGGAACACTCACTTCCTCCTACAAAAGATGCCTTGGGTGGAGGGGGGAGTGTCTCTAGTTGGATCCTCACTTTCCTTTGGTGCATTAAAATATGCTAAATGAAAAATAATGAGCATGTAGGAACTAATAACAGGAATCACCTAATTAAATTAGGAAACAGACATCATATTGCTGTAATCTGAAAATTGATATTAATAGAAAATGGTCCCAGAATTGTTATGTTAAAAGTTCCTCTGTGGGGTGGGGGGCGGAATTAGAAAGGAGAACAGAACAGACAATTGGGACAATCAGATCCAGTAAGAGTGAGATTTATGTTCTAAAGGAATTACATAGTAAAATGCTAAAAACAGAAGACAGGATCACTCTATAGGTCTAATGAATTAACGGATAAAAGTGGCCTTGAAAAACCACAGAAATCCATACTCTTGCATGCTAATTATTTCTGAAATGAGACAATGTAATTAAGCTTCAGTGTGTGGGATTGAAAGTCAGGGTTCTTGTGAATTGGGTGCCTGGCACTGTCCCCAAGTGCCCTCATCCACTCTCCCTTCTCCCTACAATGCCATTCCCTTCAACTTAGGTTAAGTCAGTTGTTCAAAGTCCTGAAGTGGCTGAGCCAGGATCAAACCCAGATTTGGCTTATTCCAAAACCCGTGTTGTCGCGTTTCTCACGACTAAAACACTCAGGGTCACTCCAGGTGAACTGGGCTGCACGAAATAACCACATAAGAGCCAGAGATACCTTTCTCTTTGGGTCCTGTGACAGCTCCTCTGACCTTAAGGGTCTGCAGAAAGAGAGAGCAAGGGTGTGCTGACCCCTTTTATTGGGGAGAAGCCATTCAAATGAGGCAAGGGGTCAGGTTTCAGGGGTTGAGTCTAGCTTCCTGATGTCTGCTGTCAGCTGGTTGATTGACAGCTAGGAAGGCCACACCCAAAGGCAGAGCAAGAGCAGGGGACACACAAAGGGCATTTCCATGGAACATTCTACCCCAAACAGGGCCAAGGGGTAGTACTACAAAGGAACAGGTGAGCGTAGCTCCTAAAGACATGCCTTCTACTTCCTAGGCTGGGACAACGCCTAAGTCACCTCTGTCAGAGCCTCTTGCTTCAGGATGGAAGGTGTGGGTCATTCAGAGTGGCTCCCCACACTGCATCTGACCCACTCTGTCCCCCTTGCCTGTTGCTACTAGTTAATATCAAGTTCTCTATTTTATTTTTCGATTTTATTCTACCAACTCCTCAAAGGGTATTTCTTGCTGACACCTGGCCGATTTTGGTAAGAGCCCAATTCCCTGATCCCAGGCCCCAAGGCTCCTCCACTGTTTCGGTTAAACAGCTCACAACAAAGCCACCTTCTGAAATTACAGTTCAGCTGGAAACTGGGTCTCCCATTGTGTGTGGGCCCGGCCACAGGTAGAGCAGGGCTGGCGGTTCCGATGCCCACTCCGTCCCCAGGTAGCCCCGGTTTTAAGTTGTGCCTCCACAGCAGGCCATTGTTCCCCCAGAGGACCCCCATGCAGGGGATGAATCCGGCTCTGTTCACCTGAGACGTGAATCACTGCTGGGTGGGTCCAGAATGGGTCTCAGGTGTGGGGTGGCCCCTTTCCCACTCTGCCTGGCTCAGACTGAATTGGAGGAACTGAGGGAGGAGGAGACGGAGGTCAAGATCTGCGTGTGGGATGTCCCAGAATGTCCCATGACTGCACCAAGGCCAGGCAGGGTGCCCTATGAGGACTCCATGGGGACTCCAGGCTGGGTGTTGGGAGGGATCCACGTGGGGCTGAACTTCCTGACTCTCCACGGGTGCCCCA
The DNA here is from genome assembly GCF_048772815.1 of Callospermophilus lateralis. NCBI lineage: Eukaryota > Metazoa > Chordata > Mammalia > Rodentia > Sciuridae > Callospermophilus > Callospermophilus lateralis. The sequence continues at coordinate 18,867,641 of NC_135322.1, read as the reverse complement.
TACCTCCTGGCCTGTGTCCCCACTCACTGACTGGGCAAGCCTGGCGCTCAGAAGGAGGTGTGCCGGGAGAGGGGAAGGGCAGAGTGCGGCAGGAGGTTGGAGAAGGCTGAGAGGTGGGTCCCGCAGCCTGGCTCACCTACCTCCCCCTCCTTCTCCACACCTGGCCTGGAGCCTCGGGGTCAAGCTGGGAGGGCCTCAGGGCACCCACTGCCAGGGTGGGGCAGATCCAGTGGGCTCCTAACCCCTGCCAATCCTTCTGACGGGAGCCTCTGTTCCTAACATGAATAGTGAGAAAGTGGCTCTGAGGCAGCCATCGCTCCAAGGACAGGGCTGTTTTCACGGCTGGGCTGCGGTTGTCCTTCTCCATAGCCGCTGGGTGAGTCCTGGTCGTGGAAAACCCAGAAAAGGTCATGGTGGTAGTCATGACAACAGAAGTCCTGAGGGCCCTGAAGCTGATGCCTGTCCAAGATGGAGTGGGTCCGCCAGGGAGGCCTGGTCGTGGGACAAGGCCGATGCCCTGGGGCCAGCTGCCCACGGTGGTGGTCAGCTGGCCCTGTGCTCCTGCTGCCGCCATTCCTGAGCCTTCGGGGCCAACACAGCTCTTGTGCTTCTCAAGATATTTGCAGGGAGCCCGGAGCCGCGGCTTGAAAGATCCCATTGAAGCCCACAGTTCACCGTGCCGTGCCCACGGACGTTTCCGTGATAAGGCTCCTGTTAGAGGGTTTGTGGTTCTGCTGTGTTAGTTTGAATCCTAGAGGAGCTCCTTGGAAGATTCTCTCGTTTTAAAATTTCATTTATTTTTATTCGTCTATTTATTTATGGGGGAAATGGCCAAGCTTTCATCAGTTCTGCTGCCCCTGCTGCTGTCACTTGGGAGGCCCTGAGGGAGGGGCCAGAAGGACCCCTGGGGGCTTCTCCTCATTCTCACGGTCTCCGTCCAATAGGGGTATTGGGGACTGGCTCTGGCCTTGCCCTGAGGATTTGTCAAGGCACTGTTTAGCTCCCTGGGAAGGCCTGAAGGCCACTGTTAGAGTAAGCTGGCCTTGTCCAAGCTCCCAGTGAAGTTGTTTGGTTGTCCCCAAGGTCAGAAGGCCCAGCCTCTAGCCAACGGCTCTCACCAAGGTTGTCCTGAGGAGGGTGGCCTGTAGCCCCTGGTTGCGTTTGCATTGGGTGTGTCTGTCCGGATCCAGTCCTGGGAAGGCTGCCCCTGGTGCTCATCATTGGAGGGAGGAAGGATAAGGGGGTCTTTTGCAGATTCTTCTCTGCTGCCTCCATGTGAGCGGCAATGTCACTGTGAGTGGGACAGAGGGTCCTGATAGCTTTCAAGACGGTAAGAAGGTTGGGAAGTGACGACGGTCCTGAGTGCCTACTGTATACCAGGCTCTATACTTTATGGTACTTTGTAAATATCTCATACTGGAGCCTCAGCACCCACCTGTTCTACAGATGGAGAAACTGAAGCACAGAGAGGTGAAGTCACTTGCCCAAGTTCCCACAGCCGGGAAGTGGCAGTACTTGAACTAGAATCTGGGTCCCCAGATTCCAAAGATCTGTAAAGTCTTATTGATGACCCTGACAGCGATTGGGGATTGGGAACACCCCACTCTAAGACACAGGGCATTGGAAGGTCGGCCTAGGGGGCCTGCACATGACTGTCCCACTGATGTTTTGGGCATGCTTTGCTTCTGCATGTTGCAAACGTGCTCTGATTCTTATGCACACTGTAGTGGGTTGGTGAGGCTCAGGTAGTCCTGCAAATGTGTGTGTCTGGCTCTCATCCATGATCCTGTATATGTTCTCCCCTCAGCAAACCATGGAAGTGGGGTTGTGCCTCATGAAAAAAAAAATAGTTCACAGTGAAGTTTGGCTGCTCTGAGCATAATCCCCTGATGTTTTCACCAGTCACACACAGGGAGAGGACACACAGTCATAGCCCAAGCAGGGCCAGGCGACTTGGGGACCAGAGGATGAGTTATCTGTGGCTTGCCAGCCCCAGAAGTGACTGAGGAATTGCCATTCCCTCAGGGACGCAGCAAAAATGGTTATGGTAACCCCTCGCCCGTGACCTGGACAGGCCAAATAATGAAATGACATTCATAGTATCGCAGGTCGAGTGATCCCTGCTTGAATTAGTTCCTTCCCAGAACCCATTCAGAAGTAACGGCGTAATTAAAGGGTTCTCCTGGGTGAATCAGGTCTCATGGAGCAGGTCCAGTAGGTAGGACTCGCAGAGGTTTTGAGGGCTTCCTCCCCTCCCTGGGGAACGGGGAGGACAGGGCAGGGCCACAGGCGGGGGGCGATGGGGTTACTGCTGGGGAACTTCTCCATTTTCACTCACTTATTGGACCCATGTTTACTGGGCGGTCCCTGGTCTGATGGAGTCCACAGTGGATAAAGTGGTGGGGAATGCCTGTCCCACCCCGTCTCTTCCCACACAGGTCTCCAGCAAGGACCCAGGCGAGGGGACTGATGATGCCGCCTCCTCCTTCCGCTTAGGGGCCCGTAAGTTAGAATACGAAGCTAAGATCATACAGATGGACTTCCCGCTGGTCAGAGAAGGAGAAGAAGGGCCAGGGCCAGTGGCACGGTGCGACTCCTGTAACAAATACCCAAAGGTCCCACCTCCAAATATCACTCACAGATGAATCTTTTGTTCTCTTTAGATAATACCACATGACAGTAGAGTGTATTTTGACATATTACACACATGTGGAGTACACCTCACTCTGTGTAGGAGCCCATTCTTGCAGTTGTACATGGTGCGGAGTTTCACAGGTCGTGGAGTCACATACGAACATAGGAAGGTTCTGTCTGATTTATTCTACTGTCTTTTCCTACTGCCATCCCCTCTCCCTTCCCTCCCTTCTCCTTTGTCTAATCCAATGAACTTCTGTTCTTCCCTTCCCTCGATTTATTGTTTGTCAGCATCCACATATCAGAGAGAACATTTGGCCTTTGGTTTTGGGGGGATTGGCTTATTTCACTTAGCATGAGAGTCTCCAATTCCATCCACTGATTGACAAATGCCATAATTTCATTCTTCTTTATGGCTGAGTAATATTCCACTGTGTGTGTGTGTGTGTGTGTGTGTGTGTGTGTGTGTGTTGTTTTCTTAGTTTATTCAATGTTGAAGGGCATCCAGATTGGTTCCATAGCTTAGCTATTGTGAATTGAGCTTCTGTGAACATTGATGTGGCTGCATACACTGTAGAATGCTGATTTTATTTTTAATTTATTTTTTCTTTTTTTTAAAGAAGAAGAAGAATGCTGATTTTAAATCCTTTGGGTATACACCAAGGAGTAAGTTGCGAACACTTGAAACTTGAGGCATATGTTCAAACCACAGCAGGTCCCATCTGACCAGGCCTAACCACTAGAGAGAAGGGAGAGAGCCCTGCTCAGTGGTGGAAGAGTCTGCCTGGAGCTTCACACCCTGGCCAGGACCTCCCTCTACCCAAAGCTGTTTCTGATTTCTCTAATTTGCTTCACTCAGGGGAAGGCGGCCTTCCTCTGGGAACTGTCTCATACGTAGGTGCAAAAAACCAGAATCACAGGAGAGCAAATAACCGGCAGTGTGGCCTGACCCAGCAATGGGGCCCATGAGCTGATGTACCCACCCCGCCCCTGGGTAACAGAACCTAAAACTTCCTTCAAACTCCAGAAGGGAAGAGAAATCTTGGGAGCCAGAAAATGAGCGGCACTGGAGGGAAGCAATGAGTTCCAAGGGATGCCTAGAGAGTCTCCCCATTCGGGTTGTGTATGTGTGTACGTTCGTGCGCGTGTGCTGGGGATGGAACCCAGGGTTGTGTACATGCTAGGCAAGCTCTCTTCCACTGAGCTTCACCTCCCACATGTGAGCTAGGACTTACAGAGAGCTTTATTCAGGCACACATCATCAGGATTGGTTCCAGGACCCCACCCCCACCCCAGGATGCTCAATTTCTTTATATAAAATGATGTAATGTTTGCATATAATCTAGGCACATCCTCCTGTCGACTTTAAAGCATCTCTAGATTCCTTACAATATCCAATACAATGTAAATGCTATGTAAATTGTTGTTATAGTGTATTGCTTAGGGAATAATGACAAGAAAAAGTCTGTGCATGTTCAGTATGGCTGCAATTTTTTTTTTCCCAAATATTTTCTTCTGCGATCAATTGAATCTGAGAATGCAGAGCCCACATACAGAGAGCTGACTGTATGATTTACATACCATAAAATTCACGAATTTTTACACATACACTTCAATGATTTTTAGTAAATTTACAGAGCTGTGCAACCATCACCACAATCCAATTTTAGGACATTTCCATTGTCTCCCCAAAAACTCTCTTGCTCATTTGTAGTCACTCCCCATTCCCACCCCTAGCCCAGGCAACCACAAATCTATATTCTGTCTCTATTGATTTGCCTTTCCTGAACATTTCATATCAGTGTAATCATGTGATATGTGATCCTTTCGCATCCAGACTCTTTCACTTTAGCATAATGTTTTTTTGTTTGTTTGTTTTCTTGGTACCAGGGATTGAACCTAGGGGTACTTAACCACTGAGCCACATCTCCAGCCTTTTTTATTTTGAGATAGGGTCCCGCTAAGGTGCTGAAGCTGGCCTTGAACTTGCAATCCTCCTGCCTCAGTGCCCCCACCCCCAAGTCTCTGCGATTGTAGGCGTGTGTTTTAGCTTTTTCACTGCTGTGAGTAAAGGACCCAACCAGCACAATTGTAGAGGAGAAGAAATTTAACATAGATTTACTATACAACCTAGCAATTCTACTTCTAATCATCTACCCCAGAAAAATGAAAAGATGTTCACACAAAGACTTACATGTGAATGTTCATAGCAGCACAATTCTTAATAACAAAAGTAGGAACAATTCAAATGGCCATCAGCTGGTGAGCAGGTAACACCAAGTTCCATCTACCGGGATACTATTCAGCAATAAAGAGAAACAAACTACTGATATGAGCTAATACATGATCAATCTCAAAAGCATTATGCTAGCCAGAAGCGGCAGCACACACTGTTATGGTTTAGATGTGGTGTCCCCCAAACACTTACGTCTGAGACAGTGCAAGAAGGAGAAATGATTGGGTCATAGTCTTAACCTAATCAGTGACTTAATCCCTGATGGAATTAACTGGGGGATAGCTGGAGACGGGGTGTGGCTGAAGGAAGTGGTTCATTGAGGGGTGTGGCCATTCTGGTGGGTGTGAAGTGGTATCTCATTTTGGTTTTAATTTGTATTCCTCTAATGACTAATGATATGGAGCATATTTTCTTGTGCTTATCAGCCATCCGAATATCTTCTTTAGTGAAATATGTATTTAATCCTTTACCTATTAAAAAAATAACTTGTTGTCTATTTTATTGAGTTGTAATTCTTCATTTTCTGCGCACAACTAATATTAGATTTGCACATAATTTCTCCCAGCTGTGATGTGTCCTTTCATTTTCTTAGTGGTGTCTTTTGAAGTGCAAAAATTTTTGTATTTGAAGAAATATGATTCAGCATTTTTTTTATTTTAGGGGTCATTTTTTTTTAATGTTATGGGTCACACATCTAAGCAATCTTTACCTAACATGAGGTCAAAATTTTCTTTTATATTTTTATTATTTAAGGTTGTGAAATTGGGAAGTCTGAGTCCTCCAGATTTGTTTATCTTTTTCAAGATTTTAGCTATTTTTTTAGCTATTATGAGTATTTTTTATGTCCACATAAATTTTAGGATCAGCTTGTCAATCTCTGCCAACAGAAGTCTGCTAAAATTTTCACTAAAACCAATAGTAAACATGGGGAAAATTGTCCTCATAATACTGGGTTTTCCAATCCATGAAAATGGGTGTCTCCAGTTATTTATTTAGATCTTAATTCCTCTTAGCACTATGTTGTAACTTCCAGTATACATTTCTTACCCTTCTTTTGTTAAATTTATTTTGAAGCATTTTTTTTTCCTTTTTGATGCTATAATAAGTGGAATTATTTTCTTAATTTCATTTCTGAGTTTTTCATTACTAGTTTACAGAAATATAATTAATATTCACATGTTGACTTATTACCTTGCAATTTGTTGATTAATTTTACTAATTCTTTTCAGGCACTTTTCATGAATTCCCTAGGACTTTTTACAAATGGGGTCCTGTTGTCTGCAAATAGACTTTTACTTCCTTGTTTCCAGTATGAATATGTTTTATTTCTTTTTCTTGTCTTATTGAACTGGCTAGACACTCTAGCACAATATGAAATAGAAGTAGTAAGAGTGAGAATCCCTGCCTTGTTCCCAATCTCTCACCAGTAATATAAGGATAGCTATAAGGATTTTTGTGTATGATCTTTATTAGTTTGAAGAAGTTCTCTTCTATTCCTTTTTTGTTTGTTTAAAAAAAAACTTAGAAAAATGCTTGTTCTACATTTATTTGAATGATTATGTGGTTTTATTCTTTGTTCTGTTAACTTGGTATTATATTAACACATCAACCTTGCATTCTTGGGTTAAAACCCACTTGATCGTGGTTATATGTTACTAGATTCAATTTTCTAGGATTAGGTTGTGGGGTTTTGTGTGTGAGGATACTGGGGTTCAAATGAGGGACCATACACGTGCTAGGTAAATACTTTCCCTGAGTTTTATCCTTTGCTCTGTTGTGGATTTGTAAAGGGATAGGTATCTGTAGTCTACTTTTCTTATGATGTCTCTGTCTGGCGTTGTTATCAGGTTAACAGGTCTTAAAATAAGTTGGAGAGTATTTCCCACTCCTCCTGTATTTTCCTGGAAGAGTCTAGGAAGGATTGGTGTTATTTATTCTTTAAGTGTTTGGTAGAATTCACTAGCAAAGCCTTCTGGGACTGGACTTTTCTTAGTGAGGGGAATTATCATCCTGTGGTTTGGGGGATGGTTTTTGGGGTCAATGCAGTACACTAAATAGATAAGGCAGACAGAACTTATCAGCTGTATATGCCCACCGCCGGGGGAAGGAGGACGCTGCACAATCAAGTTGTTGCGGTAGAGATGGGGTTGGGCGGGGACTTGGAATTAAGCTACCTGAGTTCCTCCTTGATATCACCAGATGTCAAGGTAACACATAACTTTAAGGGCCCTAATTTTGGCCTTAAACTGCAGTGGCAAAATGTCCCATAGGAGCCTAATGGTAAAAACACCTTAACCTGAATGGGGAAGCCCCAGACAATGACCTGGAGGGGATCAGTAGGGCACCAGAATGGATCAGCATCCGTCCTGGTCACCTTCTTCCCTCCCATTCTGCCTGTCTGTACATCTCTCTCTTCACCATCTGTATACCCCCATTTACAGGAGCCTGCTGTAAAAACCCATAGCCCCAGGTTTCACTTCCCCGGCTTCTTAAATGATGGGATGGAGACTGATCCACTCAGGTGGGTCCACCTCCTGGACACAGCTGGGCATCAGTGATGAGGCTCTGAAGCCTGCATTGAGTGACCGGTACTCACATTCTACCTGTCATAGGTAAGCTCAGCTTCAGCTGGCACAGGCCATCCATCCTTGGCCCATGCAAGGGGGCCTGTTGCCCTCTCCAGAACTTTATAGTTCAGGGAGGTTCTAAATGCTTCTTTAGGGATCCAGGAGATGCCATGAGTCTCTGTGCCTGGTCCCTTGATAAGGAGGCTGTCTGTATAGAGGACAAAGTCTCTGGTTCTCAGTGGGAGAATGAGACTTGGTTAATGCTTGCCAGGCTCCGTGTCTGGGGACCTGCCCCCGCATGCTGGAGGTATGCCTGGCCCCTGCTTCAACAGACTTGGAGGTGCTCCCTCTAACACCACTCTCTGTGGCCAGGCAATTGAGTTGTCCAGGCAGCTCCCTACCTCCCTCTTCTCCTTCAGGGTCTTTATCTTTCCCCTGTGAATGTGCAGCTGGCCATCAAAGCCTGAGCTTTTTGAGTTATGTCTGGAAAGACTGAGATTGGTGTTTTGCATCTGCCGTTCTTTTGAGCTGCAGAATCCCTGACAGAGCCTGGCTTAAGAGGGCAGGCAGGGGCAAGAGCAGCCTGAATTCTATGGCTTCTGTCCACTGGCACCGGAAGGATCCAGCACTGGTTAAAACAGCAGTTCTCAACCTACCAAGGCTTTTGGTGGAGATATTAGAAACCCCACTATCCAGGGTCCATCCTAGACCAATCGGGCAGCAGAAATTTTCAAAGCACCCAAGTGCCTCCATTGGATGAGCAAGTTTGAAAGCCATTGTTTTCAAAATAGAGTTTCTCACACTTGAATATAAACATCAAGCACTTGGACAGCACTTGTTCAAATGCAGGTTCTGATGGGCAATGCAGTGAACCCAGGAGTCTGCATTTCTAACAGGGAGAGTTTATATTCAGAATCATTCTGCATAAAGCATTGGGCCTTGAGGATCAGCAATACTTGCACATCCTAAAAGTGTGAACTCTCACTCCTGACCCTAGATCTACTGACTTTAGAGTCTACATTTTAACAAGATTTCCTGGAGTTTTGAATGCACTTCAGAGTTTGAGAAACACTGGTTTTAGGAGACTTCAGTGCCCCAGCCAAAGAAGAGGTGGCATATGCTTTCATGAGGCCAGTAAAAGGGTCTCAAAAGAACATCTATTCACCATCAGATGACAGATTTGGGCTTGCATCCTTCCAGCTCCTGACAGCTCTTTTCTCTTTTCGCTGTCCTGTGGCTGTCTGTCCTATCTGCTTTGCTCCGGCCCATCTTCTCCACCCCGCTATGGTGTGGGTTCCTAAAGTTCAGGGCCTGCCCCACATTTCCCCACCTCCTCCAAGCATGGGTCCAGGCTTGGCACATTCATTCTCGAGGCTCAGGCCCAGAGTGACTGGGCTCCATGGAGAACAGTGCAGCCTACTGACCACCGGGCAGTCTCCCCAAGCACAGTCCCCCAACTCCAGTCCACCCCGACAGATCTCATCTCCCCTTTCTCCAGAGAGACCCAAGTGCCAAGTCTACTGTCACTTCTTCCATTTTCTCTTCCTCTTTTAGGTGACCTGTCTTGGATGCTTGCCTTTGCCTTCTGAGCTGTCCCCTTCTCCAAACCCTAAAGAACTCTGGCCCTGCTCTTGATAGGTCATTTCCATATTCCCTTTCCCCACTCACCTGGGGCTAGAGTTTGGTCAAGGCCATGGGTTGTGAAGGGCCGGAATCTCCCAATGCTCTCGGGGTATGACATCACTGTCCTTGTCCTACTGTCTCCAAAATAATCTAAGCCCCTGCTGGAGTTCAGACCCATGTGTGGGCAACATAAGGATCTTGGCTGGGGGCTGCTGCAGTGTCCCCTGGAAGATGGGGTCAGGGAGGAAAAACAATCCAGTTTCTGAACCGATAGGATCAGGCCTTCAGGGAGAGGCGATGGACAGGGATTTAACAAATAGAAGACAGGACTTCCTTGGGACTGTCACCTCTGCATTCCAGCATGTTTCTGTTGCCTTGGCAACACAACAGAATAACATCTATCCGGTGCATTGGTGTCTGCTCAGGCAGAAGGTGATAAGACCCACGGAGGTGGGCAGGATCTTCGGTGGGCAGATGACTCAGAGGTCAGGGTAATCTTCACCTCCTGGCTGGGTTAGCTGGCCCAGGCTGTCATCTAGCTGCCTGCGTGATAATATAGTCATGTCCAACCACCTGCTCCTCCTCCTCCCTGCCATGCACCCAACCATCCACCCACTTATCCAACAAGCAGGCATTGAGCATCTGCTGTGTTCCTGGCCTCATTTTAGCGTCTTCAGACACGTATGTGAGTTCCTCTCCCTCGAGGTCAACCAGGAATACGTCTGTGGGTCCAGAGGCACCTAATCAAGCTTGGCAATCAGGAAGTCTATAAAGATTTTTCACCCAGCATGGGCCTAGTCCCATTTAGAAGACATTTTTCAACCCATACACATTGCAAATGGATTGACCATCTTCTGTCAGACTCTTCTTATGTACCTGTCCTTTGTATAAACAGTCACACTTCACATACTGGGATTTGTTTTCTTTCCTTTAATGCTACAAGGTAGACCTCTTTCACATTAATGCGCATGGATTGTTGTCACCCCTTTCAGCATCTTTATATTCATTATAAAGATATACCATTGCTTTACTTAACCAGATCCTTAGTGATTTATGTTTAATCTGTTTCCAGCATTTTTAAACCATTCTCTGAATGGTTTCTATTTCCTCTGGGGTCATCTTTTTCCTCTTTGCTTCTTTTGATCTTTCTGGTGGGAGTTGGCCTCAGATGCTGAGTGACACTTTGTGACCCATTCATGGTTGAGAGAGGGGCACTAAACACCTGATTGTTTGATGTGAAGTAAAGAGGTGAGGCCTAACCCAGGTGTTTGTGTGAGGAGTCATCCACCTTGCTGGAGATTTCCAAGGGAGAGTGTATTAGTTTGCTATAGCTGCCATAACAAAATACCACAACCTGGGTGGCTTAAACGGCAGAAATTTATCTTCTCACATTCCTAGAGGCTAGAAGTCTAAGATCAATGTGTTGGCAGGGCTAGTTTCTTCTGAGGCCTTTCCCCTTGTTGGTGCCATCTTCCCCCTGTGGTTTTCACACGGACTTCTCTGTGTCTGTGTCCTACTCTCCTCTTTTTATAAGAACACCAGTCATATTGGATTAGGGCCAGCCTAATGACCTCATTTTAACTTAATCACCTCTTCAAAGACTCTGTCTCTAAATAGTCGTAGTGTAAGGAACTAGGGGTTAGGATGTCCATACAGGAATTTGTGGAGAGGAGCGCAACGGAGCCCATAACAAAGAGACAGTCTCCAGCTTTGGGAAAGACCCAAGCTCCCAATTAATCCTCTTGCTCTTGCCAATTAATCCTCTGGCTCTCCTGCTCTTCCCAGTGTGGAGTCCTCCTGTTCTCTGAAGGTTGATAAGAGGTGAATCTTCTGCCTCCTGCCAGGGGTGGTATGGGAGAAAGATGCCTGGCTGCTGGATTTTCAAGCCCACCCTTTGTCCCTGCCGTCTGCTTGCCCTGATACCTCCAAGTCCACACCTCCCTGGATCCCTGGATTCTATGGGGCAAATCATCACACATGCCCTTGAAGGCTTAGGTAACGTGTCCCCTTCTCTCCAGGTAATCTGTCACAGCCCTCCATCCACTTTTCATCTCTGAAAATGTGTTGGAATCCATCATCGGCTGCTGTTCCCTCCAGTTCTGTTTGTGACTATGGACCTGTTTTATTCTTCGCTGTCATTATACTGGGATTTGGGGAGGAAGCTGAGATAAATGTATTTGCTCAGTTCTCTGTGTTTACCCGAAAGCCTCCTGGCTTCTCCCCAAGAAGAGGTAGAAGCCACAGCCTGCAGAGGAAGGTGCTGCAGCAGTTCCCCCTCTGCCCGCTGCCAGCTCTCCAGGCTCTGCTGGATCCAGTGGGCACCTGGGGCTTAGGAGGCAGAGAGACAGAGGCCGTGGGCGGGGCCTGTGCCTCTGCCCTTTGACTCCAGAGTCCTAGGGGGCTCCCAGATCTTGCCCTGCAGAAGGCAGGGTCTAGAGTCTGGATGGGTGTGTGTTTACTCATTCCTTTGATTGCCTCTGCCCAGGTCTCCAGTTCCTCAGACCTGGGACCCACCAGGCCTCCTCTCCCTGCTCCCACTGGTGATGATGTCATAGGTGTGACTCTCTACAGCCAGAGACCGGGCAGGCTGGTGGTGTCTGCCACCTCCAAAATAAAATGTGTTTTCAAAACTGTTGCTGAAGCTGCTAAAATGTTTTTTAAAAACGTTTACACTTCCCTTGATATAAGGCAAATACCTTCTGTCGGCTGGGGGTGGGTCGGGTGGGGAACCCTGATTCTGGGGAGGCAGGATTGGAGCAGCCTGGGCTTCTGGGTTGTCACCAGGAGAGAAGGAGAGACCCTGGGGATGGGGCTGAGACGGGTCCCTCTCGCCCTGTGTCTGAGAGTGGTTGGGGGCCCGAAGGACAGGCAGGAAGGGGCTGTACAGCTGAGGCGAGATAAACCATATGGATGGTAATTTGGTTTCAGTCTTTGTCAAATTTTTTCCTTTGGAGGCCTTTGTGTCCTTGTTAGGGAAGTGGCTTTGTATCTGAGGATATCTGGCATCTGTTTAGAAAGCCTGAGCTCACTGAGGGACTGTCCTTGGGAAGGCAGGGAGGAGTGTCTTTGAAAGAGGTGAAGCGGTGCTATTGGCTATTGGCTAAGCTCGGCGGCTTCGGCACCACTGGTTTTCTTCATGGGCAGGGGGCCAACAGTATGTGGGGCCATCCTGCTATCCCTGTGGGTGGCTCACTCCTGAGGAGGCTCAGGATTACCCCTTGGGCCCCCCAAACTCCACAGCCAGGCCTTCTACCCTAGAGAAACTGCCTGCCTATCAGAGGCCGCAGAGGGGCACAGGTGGATCGCAACACCAGATGGATGGATGGATGGATAGGGAACCCAGAGAGATGGGCTGGACCCCAGCATCACAGTGTGCACATGCCCACACACCCATATACACATACACCACATCACTCACGTACACACATCACACATCAGAGCACATACGCATACATCCCACCCATATATACACTGCATAATATCTCCATGTACACGCTACACCACGCACATATACACTCCACACATACATACATAACACATATACCACACCACATATACCATGTATACTACACACATATACACATACCCCATATACACGCACCATGTCACCCCATACACACATACACAACACACCATCCACTGGCCTCTGTTCTCCAGCCAAAGTACTGCCCAGGCAAAGCTCCTCTGCCAAGCCTGGCATCTGCTCACTGTGGAGGGGCAGCCAAGTCCCACAGTGACTTCGGCAAGGCACACTGATGAGAGCTCACGACCTTTTCCATTGCAAAGCCAGGAGGACACAAGAGTCAAGGAGCAGAGCAGATCAAGGTATGGTGTCAGGTGCATCTGAGGACTGATGCCTGGTCCCTATCTAAATGCCACCCCTAGGCTTGGGTCTGGGGCCAAGAGTGAGGGGCATGCCCATCGTTTCTGAGAGCAGACTGGCTGCTGGCGCTGGGTTGATCTGGAACCAGGGCGGATGGTGCTCAGATCTGGTCCAAGCCTGGCTGTGACTTGGTCTGACCACAGATACCATCTGCCTGCACTTGCAATTGTCCCCAGATTCAAGGTCATTTTTTCTTGGTCTGTGGAAACAGGAAATCCAAAGTTCACATATACACAAAGGAAACCTTTGAGGGAGGCGAAGGCCCAGTGTGGAGTCTGGCGGTCTCTGGGGACCCATTCTGGGGCTGAAACCAGAAGGTCTGTTTAAGGTCCCTAGAGCCAGTGTGGGCTCCAGTGATGTGTTTGCCTTGACACCAGCAGAGGGCACCCTGAGCCAGCTCACAGTGGTCTAGTCCACCCTGAGTCTAGTCCACCCTTCAGTCCTTTGGCATTGGGTATTCCCGGGGACAGGGCCCACCCAGGTCTTTTCCTGCCTCTGTCCACTCGTAGCCACATTCCCAGCACCCATTACCATAACTGGTGCAGAGATTTAGCAGATGCAGTGTGCTTGATAATGCTTGTTGAGTGCATGGGTAGATGGATGGGTGGATAGGTTAGCAGGAGAGTGCATGGGTGAATGAATGGTTGGATGATGGGAAGACGAACGGGTGGGTGGTAGGGTGGGTGGGAGGATGGATGCATGGACAGAAGGATGGTTAGGTGAGTAGATGGGTAAGACGGTGGATGGTTGGGATGGATGGATCAATAGATGGGTAGGTGGATAGATAGATGAATGGATATGTGGGTGAGTGGAAGGATGGGTGCATAGATGGACAGACAGAAGAAGGATGAGTGAATGGATGGATGGACAGACAAATAGATGAACAGATAGCTGGCTGGCTGGATGACTGCATAAATAAATAGAGTATAAGAACAAAGTACATAAAGGAACTTCCAGAAAGGTTTATTGATAGACTGAAGCCACACCCCTGGTGGCACTAAATTCTCCCACCAAAGGGAGAAAGGTTAATGGCACTTTGAGAGCTGACGTCTTCTGTGGCTCTCACACCCAGCACTTCTGTGGTGCCCCTCTGCCCCCTGTGTTTCTCACCACCTCATTCTCTCCTTCTCACCCTCCTTCCCTCCTTCATCTGGGCCTGGGCATTTGTGACTAGTGACACGATCCGGAAGGGAAAGTGTCCCAAGATGAGATTTCAAGGGGGAAACAAATATTGCCCACCCCTAGCCTAACCACTCGTCCCACAATGGCTCTGGGGACCTGGAGCAGCCTGGCAGCCCTCACCTGGACGCAGATCTTTCCTCTGCTTACTGTTCTATTCTTCAGCTAGTCTGGCTCAGCCTCTGTGACTGCTGATATGAATACGCTAAGTGGATCAATAACATGTCAGCCCTTTGCTAAGAGCAAGGGGAGGAGGGGTCTGCATCTATCACGCGCTGAGTGACAGCTAATCATTTTTCACCTGGTGTTCACCCTTCCAAAGATCAGCACGGCTCTGCGGAGGGGCCTTCTAGAAACAAGAAGGCACCAACAGAGGCTCCTCAGCCCTGCTCGCTGCCCGGCCCAGGCCATGCGGTCCCACGGTGGGTGTGAGGCTCAGCAGGAACGTGTGCATGGCCTGGGCTGGTGAACACTCATATGTGAGTGTGAGCAGATTCATGTGTGTTCATGCCTAGAGGCTGAATGACTGGCCTGTGGGATCCCTGTGAGCCCACCTGTCAGTGTCTGAACATCCAGGTATTTGAGAATATGCATGGCTGTCTTGTGAGGGTGTCTGTGTGCACATTCGTGCATTATCTTGCAGTCTTCATGTGAGCGTGTGCATGCACACACCTGTCTGTCTGCATGTGTGTTTACGTGTGTCTTCATGACAGTGTATCGTGGCCTGGGTTCAGCCTCAGAAGCTGTTCTGTATGTCAGAGCCTGCAGCCCTTTTGGGTACCCCTGAATCCTGTCTCCAAGAAACCAGATGCCCTGCAGGCTGCCCCTACCTGAGACCATCTCACTGTCACTCCCTACTTGGCTTATGACTGGGAAGGAAGGGTGGCCAGAGCCCTGTTGTCCCTCTTCCTGCTGGAGAAAGCAAGTGCCCAAGGGCAGTGTGAGGAAGAAGGGTCCTGAGTGGGACAGGAACATTTCTATTGCAAGTGACAGCATCAGGCAACAATGTATTCTTCCTGAGGAAGAGCATGTGGTGGTGTGGATGGGGCTGGAGGGGTTAGTGGGTAGAAGAGGTAGATGGGTATTTTCCTCCCTGGGGTGCAGGCTTTTATCCCAGGCACTACAAGGCTCAGCCTATAGGACACTGGACCTGGCTCCTCACTGCTGCCAGCCACTAAGTGTACTTACACTCTGCAGGCCCTAAGTGTCTCTTGCCACATCCCTCTCAACTAGTCTTCCCTGGTGGGCCCCAGCAACCCAGACACCTTCCTAGACTCCATGGCTCAGCAGGAACGTGTGCATGGCCTGGGCTGGTGAACACTCTCTCCCACTGTACCTCCCTCCCTCCCCACAGACCCCGCCCCCAGGTGGCAGGTGTGCCCTAGGTGTAGGGGACTGGTACCCCCTGTCTCCTAATCCTGTGCAGGTTCTCAGTAAAAGGGGAAGTTGCTAAGAGGCCCCAGACAGAGAATGGCAGGCCCCTACAGCTGGGGTCAGGTACAGTGTAGAGGGCAGCCCCCTCCCCAGTGGCTCCCTTATTCCTAGATGAGGACATCTGGGGGATAGCCAGAGGAGCTGAAAGCAGACTTCCTGCAAAGCGAGGCTGCTGCAGGGCTGCTCTTGGCAGGCAGCTCTTCCAAGTCTCCATGAATAATTGAAGACACCTTAAGATGTGTGTCTGCAGCCCGGAGGACGCCCCTCCCCCACCGCGTGCAGCAGCAGGCCCAGACAATGCTGCTGGGTGGGCCCCATCTGCCAGGGATGACCCTGGAGCCAGTCGGAGGCCAGGCCTAGACCTGCCTGCCACTCCCAGGCCCTGACCCCTGCCCTCTCTTTTTCAGCCTCCCCTTTTCTTCCCATCCTTGGAGCCCCCAGGTCAGGAAAGGGTCAGCCAGGAAGGCCTGCTGCAGGTGGTGGGCATGGCAAGCCTGGCAGTGAGCTGGGTGGCAGAGAGGCCTGCTTTGGAGAGGGCTAGGATGGGCTTGGAGAAGCCTGCCATGGGGCTGTTCCCAGCAGCCCCTCTTCTCAGCAGCTGTGCCCCGGGCACTGGCAGGGAGCTGTGTGTGATGGTGGAACACCACCGAGTCTCCACGTCTTTGCCTCTGAGAGTCACAGAGCCAGGAAAGGCGCCTCTCTCTCTTTGACCGCCAGCTGACCGCCCCCACACACTTTCCCAGGGACTCTCCTTGAGCACTCTGTCCCCATCCTCTCCCCACCTGCCACTGTCTTGGGCTCCTCCTAAATGGGCTGAGCCCAAAGTCTTAATCCCTCAAACCTGAAATCCCTGGTAGTGAAATTTGAGAAAGTTGAAAATTGAAATCCAAAGGCCACAGCCTCTTGGTCACTACAGTGGCCCAGAGTCCCTATGGGGCTCATGTCTGGCCTTGGAGGCAGTTGTGCCAGCTTTGTCCCCAGGGCTTCACAGAGAGCTTGGGATCCCTTGTTGCCTCCTTGCCTTCTCCTCCACCCCCCCGCACGGCCCTCCCCTGGTCCTCCCTAGATTGGGACTCTGGGGGTCTCAGCACTGAGGTGTGAACAAAGAAAGGTGGGGCTGAGGGTGGCCTGGAGAATAGGGCTGGAATGTTCAACCTCAGGTGGCCCCTTGTCCTGGCCACAGCACTCCCTGCACCCTGTGTCCCTTGCCGGGTTGTAATAGATGCTTTGGGGAGGTTCAGGAGAGGGGCCTGCACTGGAGCCTGATTATAGGACCCAGGCAGCTGACCCAGGGCTGAGCCAGGCATTTGGGACTCCTACCTGGAGGGTTTCTGTCCTCTGGCCTAGAGAGAGGCCACCAGGATGGGCACGAAGCTCATTGCTTGATGTAGTGGGATGGTGGTTAGCTGAGATCTGAGTTGACCAGGTCTGCCCTGAGGCCCTCTTGAACTAAACAGAGGGGACTGACCTCATGAAATGACTGCTTTCCTGGGCAGGAGTAGAAGATGTGGCCATGGCAGGGTGGGGCCCAGAGCCAGCCAGCAGCACTCCAGATCATCAGCACCTGGCCATGCTGGGATCTGGCACTGACCCATTTAAATATGAGGCATCAACCCAGAAGTAAAGCAAGGCTGGGACTCAGAATGGAGCTGAGTCCATTCTCCAGAGCAAAGAAAGCCACCAGATATGCTCCCGTGGGTGACGGTATGGTCCCAACCTTGGCAAGGGCGGGTTTGGGTTCGCCTCTTCTTTCTGACAGGGGGCTAGGAGCAGGGGACCAGGGCTGGGGACAGAGAGGAGGAGAAGGCAATGGATGCCTGCAGGTGGCTTTGAGGCCCTCCCTTCTGCTCAGCCCCCTCCCACCCAGACGCTGCTTCCTGCTAAGCTCCCTAAATGCTACTTCTGTGACAGGTCCCTCCCAGCTCCTGCACAACCTGTTCGTCCACTTGACGGTCCCCTTCTTGAGTTGATATCACATCTGCTTTTCAGAGCCCAGCTCCTTAGAGCTCACCTTCTCTGGGCTTGATCCTGAGTCTGCTTTTCCCCCTCCTGGGCCCTCACTGTAATGAAGACACGTTCAGAGTCACACGGGAGCCACTCACAGCTCCCCAGATAAATTCCACAATTGGGATCCTCTCCTGCCACCTCTCTTGCTTCAAACCACTGCCGCCATGCTGATCCTAAGTTCCTGCCAGGCCCCTTGGGCATCCCTTGCCAGAAATCCTCCATCTGGAGGGCTTGGGACAGACGGGCAGGGCAGGCCCATGAGTTGTGCTAACCTGGAAGGCTGGATGAGGCTCCTGTGGTGCTCTTGGCACTGCCCACGTGACCAGGGGAGCAGGGCTGTGGGCCCATGTCTATGGACAAAGTGCCAATGTCCTGGGCCTTTTTCTGCACGAGTGTCTGTCATCGTATATGTGCCACGAAGTCTGAGAGGGCCACAGAGCAGCCAGGCAGCGCTGGGGCTGCTTGATGGTGGGTGTGCCTTTCGTCTCAGCCTCTTTATTAATCCGTTTTGTGAGTAGACTCGGGAGTTCATGTTGTGAATCTGGCCATTTGCTCCTGTCCCCCCCCACCCCCCATCCCCGCCAGGAGGAGAAGCACATGTTAAATATTTGCGGTTTTGCTGCGTTAGGTTTTAAAGTTCAGCAGTAATTACCGTGACCAGGTGCCAAGTGGATCTGCTCCCTGGGGAAGCCTCTTGCAGGAGCAGGCTGGTGGCAGTGTTCCAGAGTCTGTGTGCTGTTTGCATAAACCTGTGCATCTTCCCACCCAGCACCCCTGTTTCCTGGACCCCACTACCTTGCTGAGCCCCAAACCCAGCCAGGCTGTTCATCTAGAGACGGGGGCACTGGGACATCGCCCCACCCCATGATGCTTTCCTCCAGCCCAAAGAGCCAAGGGCAGGCTGTGTGTAGCTGGACCACTAACCTAGGGCTCTTGTGAGCAGAGCCTGGGGCCCCCGGCAAGCGCCTCAGCTCCCGTGGCAGGTTCATAGCCACACCTGCGGCAGCCACGCACGTTCTGGCATAGCAGGAGGTCTTCATGGAAGGTAGTTAGGTCACTGGGGGTGCCTCTCTCCAAAGGGTAGTTTCTGTGAGACCCCAATTAGTTCCCAAGACAGTGAGTTGTTATGAAAGAGTAAGCCTGCCCCCCTCCCCACTTTATGGCTTCCTGACTCACCTTGCGACCTCTTTCTCACCCACATTCCTGCCATATTGCCATCTGCCATGTCATACAGCCAAAGGGCCCCTGTGAGACTCATAGGGAGTCATACTCTCAAACCTCCAAAACTAAATAAGCATCTTTTCTTGCAAAGCACCCAGCTTTGAGAATTTTTGCTATAGCAAAAGAGAACGGACTAAAACAATATCCCACACTTCAACAATGGATGTCTTTCAGGATTGCCGCCTGATCAAAGGAAGGGGTGGGGGATGGAGTACCAGCTGGTGCTAGGCAAGAAACAAGAAGCACATTAGCAGAACCTATATAACCAAGCCTTGCAGGCCCCGTGCATCTGGGAGAGCACTCCTGCATTCCCCTGATACTTGGGTTTGGTTCGATCAGCATCCCTGAGCTGGCCATAGGCACCTAGACATGCACCTGCCCTCCACCGCCTCCCAGCCTACTGAAAAGGGAATCATGCACACTCAGAGTCGAGCTGTGTGTGTGTGTGTGTGTGTGTGAGAGAGAGAGAGAGAGAGAGAGAGAGAGAAGTAGGGGAGACCTGGGAGCCCAGGACAAGGGGAGCTGGAAAGAGAGAGAGAAAGAGAAAGGGAGAAGGGGGTGGGGAGAGTGAGAGAGAGGAAAAGGAAGAGGAGAGGGGATGCGTCATACAGCAAGCTTTCTCTTGGGCAGGTGAGCTCACCTTCCACGTTGTGTTGGCTGCTATAGTCCAACTACTGGCCCCAGACCTTGTGGACCACATCTGAGTCCTGTGGGAGGGGCTGGGAATAAACAAGAACATCTACCAAACAGAAAGACCTCTGCCATGAGGAGTGCTCCTCTGACATGTAGCAGGAGTGAACGGATGGGAGATGCGCTCTCCACCAGTCTGCACCAGAATTCCCCGTAATGTGGGCATCTCTGGAGCTCCAGACGTCGGTGGAAAGTTCTCCAGTAGAGGCCCAGTGAGAATTAGGCTGTCATCGAGGTGTGGCTGAGGCTCCACTCTCCTCTCAAGGTTCAACGACTAAGGGAGGATCTGTTTCCAGGCTCAGCCAAGTGGCTGTTGGCAGGATTTAGTCCCTCTCGGGCTGTTGGCCAGAGAACTCCCTCAGTTCCTTGCCACGTGGGCCTCTCTGTAGGACAGCTCCCAACATGGGAGCTGGCTTCTTTTAGAGTGAGCAAGCAAGAGAGGGAAGCAGGATAGAAATCATGGTGTCTTTGTAACTTAACTTCAGAAGTGACGTCCCATCACTTCCGTTGTAATCTGTTTGTTAGAAGTGGTCTCTAGATCTAGCTCACGTGCCTGGGGAGGGAATGACAAGGTCAGGTTACTGGGCAGTGGGAGTCATTGGGCGCCATTTTGGAGACTGCCTACCACAGCTGGGATGTGACTGAGGTTCTTTCATAGAGATGGTATGTTCTGCTTTACTATGTAAAAGGATTGCTGTGGCTGCTATGTGGGAACAGTTGGGGTGGAGCAAGGATGATACAGGGAGTCTGTTGGGGAAGAATTTTACTTCACTGAATCTGGTTTTCCTATCTGTACGGTGGGTATAAGGTCAATCCAGGTACTCCTCAACTTACAATGAGGTTATGCCCTGATAAACCCATGGCAAGTTGAGAATATCTTAAGTCAAAAATGCATTTGCTGCATCCAGCCTACATCATAGCTTAGCCACACAGTACTCTGCAATTTCCTGTTGTGATTGTGTGGCTGTCTAGGAGCTGCAGCTTGCTGTCACTACTCAGTCTCACAAGAGAAGGTGGTACCACCTATCACTACCTTGGGAAAATATCAAAATTCAAAATTCGAGGTATGGTTTCTACTGAATGCCTCTTGCTTTCTGTCTGTCATAGGGTTAAAAAAAAAATCACAAGTTGAACCCCTGTAAGTTGAGGACCATCTTTAATAGAACCTGGTTCAGAGAGCATTGTGAGAATTAACTGAGCTAACATGGAGACCTGGCTCATCCTTTAGATGCACCATTGCTTTCCCTTGGGGTCTGGCTGCCTCTTCAGTTCACGTGATTTGTCTTGTTGTGTCTCCTTTAGTGCAAACAATGATTGGAGACAAGGTTCAAGTTCTTCAGAGGGTGTGGCTAGATTCTCGGGTTGTCTCTGAGAAGATCCTGCACAAAGAGAAAAGACACAAAGATGCCCTGTTCTCCTTGCAGGCTGCCTAAGAACCATTTTCCACCTGAAGCTGCTCACACCTTCAGGGACACAGAAGAGCCTGTGTTAGTGGCTTAGATTGCAGGGCAGGGGGAGGGGTGCCCGTCATCCACATACCCCCCCAATCCATAGCTGAGCTTCCATTGAAACCAGCCAGGTCTGAACTTAGTCTGTGAGTTTAGTTGATATCTAGATTGTGCTCCATTGAGATGCATCCTCTTTCTTTTGAGGGTCTGAAAAACAGTCCCCTGCAGCTCGGAACTGACCTTACTTTAAGGATAAGTTCAAGTATATTCCCCTGTCACTTGGAAGATCCTCTTATCTAGTTCACTACCAAGAGTCTTTGTTCTATGTGGGCTATTGGGATGCTCATGTCTAATGCATAAGCCCATATTCTGTTCCACCCCCAACTGGGCTATACTATAATACAACGCTGACACCGACCACCTGGAGTTAGCATCAGACCCCACAAGTTAAGGACAGGGGCCTCCATAAGACTGACCTTAACTTCAGACACTAGCTCTAAGTAGGATCTCCAGGCCACCCACACTGATGACCACCCGCTGGCTACAAATTTGGAGTTCTTATAACCCTTTTAGATTTTGGATTTGTTAGAAAGTTCTACAGGGTTCAGAAAAGTACAACACTTAACATTACAGTTGTATAAAAAGGGAGAGCCATGGAACAAGGTCTGGGAGGTTCTGAACACAGAGCTTCCAGTCCTTCCCCATATCTCCCTTCTGGTGTATCAGTGTGTTCAACCAGAGGCCCCCCTGAGCCTTGCTGTCTAAAGCTTTTATTGGGGTTTCATTATATGTTGGGGTTTCATTAATTATGAGTAATCAGGATTGATTATTCATTGGTCACATAGTTGAACTTAATCCCCAACAGTCCTCCTGTCATCCGTGATTGAGTGCTGAAAGCTCCCACCCTCTATTCAGGTGGTTGAATTTTCTGGTGATCAGCCCCCATCCTGAAGCCCACATGAGTTAGTCGTCTCATTAACATAACACTCTGGAGGAACCTCACACTCTGATCACTCAGGAAACTGCAGCTCTGTGTCAGGAATCAAAGGACAAAATCCAGATAAATTCTTTATTATATCATCACCCATTTCCAAGTGTGTTAGGCAGCTTTCCATGACTACAACAAAATGCCCAGGATTACCAAATTATAAGGAGGAAAGGTTTATTTTGGCTCACTGTTTCAGAGGTTTCCGTCCATGCCCTGTTAGTGCTGTTGCTTTGGGGCCTGTGGCAAGACAGCACATCATGTTTGGGCATGTGTGGTGGAGCAAGCTGTCCATATCATGGGGGCTAGGAAACAAAAAGAGAGGAAGAGACCAGGGTCCCAAAATCCCCTGCAAGGGAATGCCCCAAATGACCACCAAGCTCCACCTCTTAAAATGTCCATCACCTCCCTATAGCACCACAGGCTGGGGTCTGACCTTTGGGGATCACTTATCCAATCACAGCACCAAGAAAATACACACACATGGCTGTGATTTCAACTTCCTCTATCAGTCCCACTTGTAATCTATGCTCTCATTTCATACATGCTACCCTAAACCTGGTCTGCGCAAGGTGGAGTGCAGCAGATCAGTTACTGCTGGGTCTAGCTTCAGATCCAAAAGAACACGTAACAGCAGAGCTGAAACTTACTCTGTGTGTCACACCGAACAGCCAGCAGCACCATAAGGGTCCCCATGCCGAACCTGCAACCTGCTGCAGAGAAAGAGGCCCATGAACCTCAGTTGCTAACTTTTATAGATCCTGCAAGGTACATGTCCTTACTCTGTGAGAAGATAGTCTGAGGGACCCACACAAAGGGCTGCAGCCCCTCAGGGAGGTGGAGATGAAGGGACCTGGTGATGGCCAGTGAGACCATGAGAATGCCCTTCAACTCCAGGAGCTTCAACTCCAGGAGCTCCTAAGGGGACAGGAGAGCAAGAGGATGGCTTGCTTAGCACTCAGGCCAGAAGGGCACCCACAGCTAGTTCTGTGGGAATGGGGACCCACCTTCCTATTCCCAGCACTTGCCCTGTCCCCCATGCCCAGCCAACACCCCAGGAAGCTCCTGAGTTACCTTCTTGGTCTGGTTTGTGGGGTGGGGGTGTGACCTGTAGGATGAGGTCCTGTTGGCCACCTGTCTCCTCTGGGGGTCTCTATCGAGGTTCCTCCCTGCTTTGGCCTGGGTGATCCCAGAGGCATAGCAAATGGCGGGCAGGGAAGTCCTGGCCCAGGGGAGAAGGAGGCATCCTTTTAAAAGTCTGTGCTTGTTGGCATGCAGCGGTGCCAGGCCTGGCCGTGGATCAGAAAATCCCAGCCTTTGGCAGACACAAAAACCATCCTTGCTAACAGCCTGACTGGGGAGAGATGGAAGAGAGGGGCGGGGACTGCTCCAGGCCCCCTCCCCCCTGGCTCCCAGCCTCCCTCCCACCCAGGAGCCAGCCTTGCCTCAAAGCCGTGGGGAGTGGGGGGGGCACATCCATGGAGACAAGGCTTAAAACACCTCCTAGACAGTGAGCAATTGAGCTCAGAAGAGATTGATGGGGAAAGGTGTCAAATGAGCCCCTGACAGCAACAGAATGTGGATTGCAGTGGAAGCAAAGTCTGCCCCCAGCCAGGCACAGGGCTTCCCCTGACCTCTTGCCCCCACTGGCAGACAGAATGTCTTCTCTCTCTCTCTCTCTCTCTCTCTCTCTCTCTCTCTCTCTCTCTCTCTCTCTCTGGTGGTTATCAGTTATAGACGATCATATTCTTGCTTTCCTCCAGCAGGATGGTGAATTCTTGCTTTCCACCTGTAAATGGAGTCCCCTTTCATACGTCTCTAAGGACCCGCATTTCCCACCACCTGGCGAAGTCCTTACTGAGAGACCCAGAAGCCGAGAACTTGGGTGGGTTAGGATTCTAAGCCCAGCTCACTTGCAAGGGCCTCTGACCTCATTCCCCTGGCGTGAGCCCCCAGCCTGGGGCTATCTCAGAAGCCCATCTTCCTTGGACACTGTCCGGGTAGAGGCAACCCCTAGAAACCCTGCGAAGGCCCATGCTCCACGGAGGCTGGGGACCCAGCCACACCCCACCTCTGTCAAGCTGAGTGGTTTGTGTTCATTCTTGTCCCTGTCGATTGTGCTTTCTGAGCTGCGACTTGGGACCATCGAAGGGCAAGAGAGGAGGCTGGGGATAGACTAGAGAAGCCTCAAAACCGAGGGGTGGTTTTGGGCATCAGCAGTGGGGATTAGACAGGGGCTGATCACACTGGCCCCAGTGCTGACCCGAGTTCTGCCTGTCTCCACTCCACCCCAGCTCCCGGGAGCACCCCTCTCCTCAGCAGCTGTGAGAATTGATGGAAGGTGGAAGGGCTTGCTCTAACCAGGGTGAACTGTGGACTCACATCAGGATCACATGCCCCCCAGGCCCTCGTATCAGAATGGAGTGGTGGGGCATGGTGACACCTCTTGTGGGCATTTAGAAAGGCTCTGGCTGGACTGGCCTCACTGTAACAGCCTGCTTCCCTGCCTGTGATTTATACTGGCTATTTATTTGGACCTGCCCCGTCCTACCTGTAGGATGGGGACCTCACTTCCACAGAGAAGGCACTCTGGGTGTCTACTTGAATGCAGTCTGGACACATGGCCTGCCAGGCCAACCATGATGACCACTT
The DNA here is from genome assembly GCF_048772815.1 of Callospermophilus lateralis. Lineage (NCBI taxonomy): Eukaryota > Metazoa > Chordata > Mammalia > Rodentia > Sciuridae > Callospermophilus > Callospermophilus lateralis. The sequence goes on along the minus strand of NC_135322.1, from coordinate 18,843,082 downwards.
ACTTGGCAGATGAATGTGTCTGAGTGCTTGTAGGCACTGAGAGAGGTCCCAGGTCCTCAGGGTAGCTGGGAAATAGCCTGTCCAAATTCCCATCCTGCTCTTGGAGAGAGTCTCTAGCACCTGCAGATGTCCTGGTCACCACCTCCTACCCTATACCATGGGAATTGAGGGTCTGTGGCCATCCAGGATGCAGTCCACGGCCCTGGCCCCAACATACCGGAAAGGATGTGTGTGGTGACATTATCATTCCATAGTCAGGTGCAGGGCCACTGGCTCAAGGATTTGAAGTCATCTCCCCCAGTGGTGGAATTTGGCTGTCCAGGTGCAGTGGTGCATGCCTGTAATCAGAGCAGCTTGGGAGGCTGAGACAAGAGGACTGTGAGTTCAAAGCCAGCCTCAGCAACTTAGTGAGGCCCTAAGCAACTCAGCAAGATCCTGTCTCTAAATAAAATACCAAAAAGGGCTGGGGATGTGGCTCAGTGGTTAAGCACCTCTAAGTTCAATCCCCAGTACCAACAAAAAAAAAAAAAAAAAAGGGAAGAGAGAGTCCACCTTTCATGCTGACAGTTGACAGCTTTTTGAAACCCAGAAAAAAGCCACAGGACAGATTTTCCAGAAGAGAATTATTCCCAGGGACTGCCAGAGCTTGTCACTCTCCTCTCAACTCCAGTCACCCTCCTGGGATGGGCCTGCTAGCCAGCACTTGCCTTGAGCTCCCCTGGGCCTCCAGCGCATGCTCTGCTCAGCCAACTCCTCCTCCAGTCCCAGGCTTTTCACTCTCCCCTGCCCCCACCCCCACTCATTGCATTGATTGTGCCTTCCAGAGCCACTCTCCTGGCCCCCAGATTATGACTCAGCATTTATCCCTAAGTCCTGGAGAATTTTCTTCTGTCATCTTGGGCAACAAGTGGTTGCAGTTTTCATTATCCTAAGACAAGAAGGGAAAAAAAAAAAAAAAAAAAACTGTAGCTGAGAAAATAGATATGTGCCTTCTACCCTACACTGGGAACATCTTGACATTTAAATCCAATTACCCTTTTCTTATTCTTGATGAGGATATGACATGCAGCTAGAACATTCTGTTAGATAAATATATCATATCTCTGACTGCTCAAAACTTCCCGGGGCTGATTTGAGGATTCTGCACCCTCCCATTCACCATCAGCCTGTATGAGAGCAAGGGGTCATGGATTGGCCAAGTTAAAAGGCCCTGAAAATATTTGCCTGGAAAATATGGAAGTCTGATCCCTGCTCTTCATCGCGTCATTAATTGAGAAAACGGAACAACAACAGAAACAGGAAGACTCATGGATCTGCAGTCATCCAGGACTCCTATTCCTGGATTTTGGCAAAATGCCCCAAACCAGGTGGCCCTAGGTAGAGCAGGATTAATTAGACACATCCCTACAATGCTTCAAAGCTTCAGATCCTCTCAGAAGCAAAAGAGTAACTGATTCTAAATGAAGAAGAAAACCAGTAAGGAGCCCTTATGCTATTATTTTGATGTAAATATTAGTTCTCTCTTTTGGTATCTGGAAAGATAGAGCACAATTTCTTTAGCAAATGCACAGACTGTTTCCCAGCCTGAGAAGGAAAGAGTGGGAGGTGAGGAAATCGCCAGGATTAATTAAGACTGTGAAGACCCTGTCTCCTCCGCCTCCCTGAAGGCCCCCCTGGCCTGGGCTGTGTCCTTGGAGATCAGACAAAAGTCCCTCACCCGAACCTGCCCTCCTTCAGAAATCCATTGACCATGGAAAGTTAGGGGGTTTGCCTTGACTTTTTGTTCCTTTTCTATCTTGGGGGACAGGAGGGAGGAAGAGACAGAGAGAAAGGAAAAATGTAAGTTCATGGAGATTTGGAGTTTGCTTTCAACTATTAGCTCAGACCACCTAACCTCTTCCCCTTCCAACTCCCAGCCCCAGTTGACGCTTCTAAGTCCTGCAAATGGTGTTAACAAGCAGAGAAGGGTGAATCCCACCCTCCCCTTTCTGACTTCACCCACCCCCCCAGAAGTCATGGAAGCAGGAACCCATCCCTCCCTCCCTCCCTCCCTCCTTCCCTCCTTCCCTCCCTCCCTCCCTCCCTCCCTCCCTCCTTCCCTCCCTCCCTCCCTCCCTCCCTCCCTCCTTCCCTCCTTCCCCTTCCATCATGACTGAGAGACCGCTTGTCTTCCTCCCCCGAGAATCTGATCATCCTCACATCCTGCAGTGTTTGCAATCGTGATCCCACATTACGCTGTTGCTTTATCCCACGTGATCACACTTGGTTAATAATTAGACATGATGTCATCCATTTACTCTTTGCTTCAGATCACAGAGTGATACTTGAGTGGTGCGTACATTTATGAATGCACAGGTGTGCACCCCCGTAGCTGCTTATGTGCTGAATGGAATTCAAGGCTCATTCCATGAGCCCCCAAACAACATTCCCAAGGGTTCACCTGTACTTATTGATTTGCGCAAAAAAAAAAAAAAAACCAGTAACTTTGGTCTCTTCTAATACTCCCCAATGCCAGGCAAGAACTGAAAATGAGACCTCTCTTTCCTGATATCTAGACTCTGGGTGTCTCTCAAAAAAAAAAAAAATGGTCAAAGTATCAGAAGAGACGCCAGCTAACAAAGGTTCCATAGAGAAACAAGCCACACTCTACTAAAGACTGAGATGCATCAGACTGCTGGGGTTGAGGAGGGCATTCTCAAAAGCAAGGGAAAGGACCTGAATGCTGTTGCTCTCCTAATAAACCTTTGTGCATTATTTTTGTCGACATTATTTTCTGGTGCTGGGGATGGAACTCTGGGCTTTTGACATGGTAGGCAAATGCTGGACCACTGAGCTACCTGCCAACCCCTTTTTTTTAAAGACAAAGTTGCCCAAGCTAGCCTTAAGCTTGACATCCTCCTGCCTCAGTCTCCCTGATAGCTGGATTACAGGTCTTAGCCTCTGTGCCCAGCATCATGTTACTTTTTCAAAGAAATTATTAGTGCTGAGGAAGTGGCTCAGGGGTGGAGCACTTGCCTAGCATGCACAAAGCTCCAGGATCCATCCCTAGCACCACAAAAGAAATGTTTAAAGGATTTATTTAAAAATATGTTCTAAATCAATTTGTAACAGATGCCTACACCTTGTCCTGGAATGAGATGCAAATATGAACTGTACATGAACCATCCAGAAAGCCTTAGGGCCCCTGAGCAGAGAAACTCTAATTGGTTCAAACAGGCCCCTCCAATAGTACCTCCCAGTGGGCTGTGGGATTCCTTGGAGGAAATGTCTAATACCCAAGGGTCAGGGGACCTTTTTAAGGACCACTAGAAACCTTTCTCAAGACTTCAGTATCTGTTTGCAGAACTGTCTTGCAAGCCACACCCATCACCTCCTGCCAGACTAAGGACACCATTGGATTTGCCCATGGCCTGTGTGGTCTGATGACATGGGAAAGAGACACCCTGCTGGACTGGGTCACTTCGGAGCATTTAGTGGAAACAACTTTTCCAGGGAGAGGAGAATCACTCTGAAACAGACCTAGATTGGCACATCCCCGAGATTAGACCACAATATGGAGTTTCAGTCAAAAGTACAGAGAGAAGAGTGGATCCTAATGCTTTGCAGTGGATCTTAACATTTGGGGGTCTCTCACTTTCTCTCTCTCTCTCTCTCTCTCTCTCTCTAACACACCCACACACACACTCACATACACATACAACTTGGACTCTTAAAGACCATCACATGTCCACTACCTGTCTTCCTCAGATAGAGACTGAACCTCTCTAGAGATCAGCTGGTATCATGTGGTACGGTACATCTGCAAATCTTGACTTCCGCATAAGTAGACCCTGAGGAGCTGTCCGTGGTGTGGAGGCCAGTGTAGTCGTGTCAGTTAATCATGCCGATGGCCAGAACCTCAGATGGGTTAATCATGGTTCACAGATTTCACATCTTCACTTCCAGGGCCTTTCTATCCCAGAGAACAGGACCTGGGGCTAGATCTGGGGTGTTAAATAATAGTGAGAGCTGCCTTCTTTCTTCTTCCAGTTGGCTGAGCTGACACTAGAGGGTCAGAGGTGACTGTGGTACCAGGCCTTCATCTGGTTTTGACCACTTAATTGTCCTTTGCTATTTCTACTTGGTCCGCTGTCAATCATGACTCTGTCAATCATGACTCTGCCTATAACCTTAGTCCTGCCAGTTCCCAGCCAGCCTTGGCCTCTGACTGCAAACCTATATTCCCACCATCCGTTTGCATGTTGAGGTCCCTGGGAAAGCAGAGGCAAAGTCCTATGTGGAGGAAGTTTGTTGGGATTGTACTAGGACAGAAGACAGAAGAGTTAAAAACTATAGAGCAAAACTATATATGTTTATTGTCCATTCTAAGTCCATGTGAACCATGTCTGATCCTCCTTTTTGACAAGGATAAGAAAAAATCCACTTTTCCGACCAGTGGTCGCATGCCTCAGGCACATAAATCTTCCCTAGAAAAGATAACACATGTGACACTGTGACTGCAGTTGCGACTACAACCTGATAAGAGTTTGTAGTACTCTTCTAGGACCTATTTGTCTTTTTTAGGGACTAAGTGAGTGAATTACCTGGAAGTTGGATGGTGATCACTGCCCCTGAATCCTTTCAGTCTTTTAAAGTGGCGTGAATCTCTGCCATGCCCCAAGAAGTAATACGTTGGGTTTAATGTTTGACTCAGGAGAAAGGGTCATTTTCCAAGGCTTCCTCTAGGTGCTTCTTACTGTGATATTTCTTATCCCACAGGTCAAGGGGTTCTGCCAGTTATCACAGACAGAATCCATTCTGGTCTCACATTCAGAGTCTGTAGCACTCTTCTAGGACCTATTCAGAAATGATCACCAGGTAGGCGTCTGTGAACCCAGGAGGAGCCAGATGTGGGCCATTTTGTACCTGCCTCCATATACCTTCACTCTCCCTAAGGTGCCACAGTGACACTATGGGTTCCCGGGTATAAATGTCAACTTGAACCAAAATCTAAAAATTCATGAATGCTTCTTTCATCCTAGTGTATACCTACCCAAATTAATGACTGCAGGTCGCCTTGGGGAAGAATTGGGGAAACATTGCCATGTGCAGGTACTGTGACGTCATGGGGCTCTTCCGCTTGGGGACCTGACGTCTCCTTTGACTGTTGAGTTCTGAATCTGAGAACCAGGCAAGGAGTTGTGCCTTTTGATTGAAACTCTGCCCTCAGCCTCCTGATCATCCTGTCTTGATTTCCCTTTGTTGTAGATGTTGGTCATTACCCTTGCTGGCTGCCCATCTCTCTTGCCCTTAGGGATGCCATGTTCCATTAACCATCTCCTTAGCTCTCTGCAGGTCAGCCCCTCTTGACTGACATTGCTGCTCATTGGGATAAGTGCGCACACTTTAGTTAGGATGGCCAAGCATCACCATCTGGTTGCTATTATTTCAGGATTCTATCATCCCCCATCAATAACAGGGAGTCTAGGTCTATAATAGCAGCTCCTGCATTCAGCCCTGTCCTGCAGAGCAGGGGCCCCGCTGAACTTGTCATTGGTGCTGGCCCCTCTCTCACCAGGGCTTTCTATATTGCTTTACAAAAGGGAGTAATGCCAAGTGTCCCACAAAACAGTCAGTGGAGGGGTTTCCAACCTTTCGTAGGATAGTATGTCTTCAATGACAGGATAGACTTTCTGAAACTTTTGTCTCTTCTGACACAGCAATTTGATTATTTGTTTCATTCAGTGTGTGCCATTGTTTTCTCCGTGTTTCTAAGAAACATCTTAGTAGTATGCCTGCTTTGTCTTCTGGGACCCGTACCAGACTGTCAATCCTGCATCCCAGGAGAATGCTCCCTTATCCAACTTCATGTCCTGCTCTCTTACCCAGCACCCTCAGCACCATGTTCTCCATATACTCTCCTGGCTCCTCCTAGGACCTGTCTTCTGTGTCCTTTGCCTCTCTCAGGGTATTATTCCTTTCTTCCCTTAGCAAATCCGGCACTGCCCCAGGTGGGTTATATTACAACTTAACTGTAGTTAATTGTTTAGTGAAGAAGAGGTGGGAATAGATCCTGGGGGGTATGTGCTGTCTTTTACAACAGAGACCTCTGCAATGTTCTCAATGAAAGGGTGACCCCCAGCCTATATTGCAGAGCAGGGAGCTTCTGCAGCCCACAGGATTCAAGAAAAGAAGGAAATCCAAGATTACTCATGTATCTATTCAGATGTTCCCATTCCATTTCTGAGGGTCCCATTCCTTCTCATTCAGGTGACTAATATTGTCAAGAATTCATATTCTGAAGCTACTCTTTTTGTATTTTTTGGTACTGGGGATTGAACTCAGGGGCACTCAACCATTGAGCCACATCCCCAGCCCTATTTTGTATTTTATTTAGAGACAGGGTCTCACTGAGTTGCTTAGTGCCTCACTTTTGCTGAGGTTGGTTTTGAACGCAGGATCCTCCTACCTCAGCATCATGAGCTGCTGGGATTACAGGCGTGTGCCATGGTACCTGGAGCTATTCTTATCATTAAGTCCTGGGACTAGTCGGTCCTTTGGTCTTTTTTTAAAAAAAAAAAAAAAAAAATAGGCTGCCAAGCCAGGTGTGATGGTGCATACACGTAATCCCAGCCCGGGAGGCTGCTAGCTGCAGAAAGATTGCTAGCTCATGGCCAGCCTTAGCAACTCAGCAAGGCCCTAAGCAACTTAGTGAGACCCTGTTTCAAAATAAAAAGTAAAAAAGGCTGGGGATGTGGCTCAATGTTGAAATGCCTCTGGGTTCCATCCCCAGTTCTAAAAAAAAAAAAGCTGCCAAAGAGGCAGTGGCCAGATAATCCATTGTCCCCAAGCTACTATTTTCCATATTTCTCCACATTTGAATGCACTTTTGTATAAACCAGAGTATTTCCTTCCACCGTGTGCCAGCCTCATTCACCAGCAGTAAACATTTTAACAATGCCATTACTACCTCTTGCTTCTTGTTGGGGTGACCTGTGTTCCACCTGCCACCAGTTCTGGGGATATCCTTTTGCTGGCTGGATCAGCAGGTGCTGTAACCCTAACATTTCATCATAGCATTTTCCCTCTCAGACCACTGACAGCAGATTCTGAGGATCTGCAGGAAGTGCATTGGGATGGTGGGTGCTCTTGGATTGACACCTGTTCGGGGAAGGGGAAGAAGCAAGGAGTGGGCAGAGGGAGGAAATCAGGATGGGCTTCAGGGATGTGCTGGATTGATGCAAAGGGGGCTGGGCCTTTGAAATGTGATTATTTCAACCAGTTGCAGAATGCAGGCAGCCCCAGGGAAAAACTGCGACCTTGGTGAGGTGACTTTCTCCAGCAAAGAATGGTCTCTGGAGGGAGACTCAGCTCTGAGCTTCCTGGCTGGGTTTCCACACCTTACCTGATCCCAGCCTCCCTGCCCGCTTGCCTCTGGCTCACAGCACCACCCACGCGTGTCAAGAACTGCCTAAAGCTGGCTTTGCATGAGGGGCGGGGAGGCGGGGGTGCTGTGCGCAAGGCGCCAGTTTTTCCAAATTTGCATACTGAGGGATCATTGAACATTAACTGTAGCTGGTGTTATTGAACCCACTTCCCTTTACAGTTTTACAAAAGCCTTTTCTTTCCAACTGTTGCCATTTGGTTTCTGAGATACAAGCAAGATCTTTGCAAAACTGAAATAGGTTTTTTTTTTTTAACATGACACTTTAGCGTTTGAAAATATGTTCACACAATTTTCTGTCAATTTAATTGAGGTTTAATTTATAAACAAGAAAACACATTCATTGTGAGTTTTGACAAATGTATCCCATCATCCTAGTGAAGATCCCCTCACTCCAGAACATGCCTTCACGCCCCTGTTCACTCAAGTCCTGCCAGCCACCCCTAGGCAACCACTGATCTTATTCCATCGCCAGAAATTAGTTTTGCCTGTTCTAGAATTTTATATAAGTAAGATCCTACAGTGCGTACTCTTATGTCTGGCTTATTTTGCTCAGTATCCTGTTGGTGAGGTTCATCTGCCTTGGCATGCATATTGGTAGTTTGTTTATTTTCATGGACAAGTAGCGCCCCATTATATGGATGTGACATAATGCATTTATCCATTCACCTGTCAATGGACGCGTTCTCTCCATTTACTGTCACAGCATGCCTGAACCCAGACAGTGTCATCCCTAGTGGAGTTCAGGTAAGAGATGTGACCTGTACACACAGCCATCCATCCAGAAGGTTACTAAGAGCACATCAACCAGGAGCGCAGACTCCACTTAGGAGTCGAGTAGCTGCAGACCTTAGGAAACAATGATTTGGTCAAATAACCGGTACACTTTGTTATTTCTTCCAAAGCGTTTATTTTTCCATAAGATGCTCTAGGCGTTTTCTTTGGATACCACTTCAGTTAGCATCCTGACAAGCAATATTAATTCTCCTTTTTTTAATTCAGGGTAATAATAATCGAGGGGCAGACCTGCAAAGCAATCTGTTTTGGCACATGCATGTCAAACAGACTATATATCATGACATCAGACATTTTGAGAAAATTGCTTTTCCTCCCTGAATGCCAAGTCATAAATAATTTCAGGTTGGGAAGAGCTCTGGTAAGCATGTGTTTGACTCCAGGGAATGGCCTGTAAATACTATGTACCATAGAATAAAAAATGAGGAGGCAGATTTGTGGGGTCACTTCTAGTCTGGACCTCAGTGTAACTTATTATAGTAGAAACTGTAGGCACCCCATGCAGATCTAATTTAGCAGGTGGGTGTGCCCATTCTCCACCCCTGGAAATTGGATGGATTACCAGTGGCTCACAGCTGCCACCCATAATCAGATATTTGACCTTGACTGACAGTGACCTCTATTGCTTGAAGGTGACACTTTCCCCTGCAGGTGGCCTGCCTCCATCCACACTCGAGTAAACTCATTCTCTTAGGGGAAAGAAAAGAAAGCCTCTAACTGTAGCATTTGCCAATTTCTATGGTGTAAATATTTCCACTATGTCCAATTTTAAACTGCCATGTAAAAAATAAATGAGTTGCTTAGGGATATAGAACATATGTGAAAAAAATCAATTAAGAAGGGAAGGTATGATAACCACAGAATTCTGGGTAGTGGTCACCTGCAGGAGCAGGAGGATGTCCCAGATGGGAGCTACAATGATACTGATGGACTTATCTTTCTTCACCTGGGTGATGAACCCTTGGGTGTTTGTATTGTTGTTATTACTATTTACAGAGCTGGGGATGGGATTCAGGGTCTTTCATATGCTAAGGAAGTGCTCACCTCTGATCTCTTCCCCTAGTCCTGTTCGTATTCCTTATAGTGCATTTATTGTATGTCACATGTTTTCTTTTGCTTGAATAAAATGTTTCACAGCAAAAACAATTCCAAGGAAACCTTTTAATTGGGATTGTTTTCCACTGACACTTATGGGGCAGGGCTTTGGGTGGAGGCTCACAGGCAGGTCCCCTGGCTCCCCTGCACTTGCCCAGGGGTATGATACAGAGTTCTCACTCCTAATGAGTTCTGCGGAAGAACAAATGAGGTCCTGTGGATGGGGATTTCCAGTTCCCTCAGGTGAGGCAGGAGGTGGAGGGAGGTGAATGGGAACTGTTAACAGAGGGGCCCAGTCCCAGGCTTCCTCCACCCCAGACTACCCAAACTACCAATGGGCAATGTCACCCCCATTTATCTAAAGCCCATTCTTCTGACCCGGAGATGCTTGTCAAAAGCCAGGCCTGACTCACACCTCCTAATATGTCCCAGGTTCTTTCCAGGCCAGACTCCCTGCTTCCCACTTCACATTCTCTCCCCGAAACCTCTGACATCCATTTTTCTCCATTTTTCATGTGAGGAAATGCAGGATCTGATCAAGTCTAGACCTGCCCAGGGCTCTGCAGCTGGCAGGAAGTGGAGAGACTTGGTCCCGAAGCCCAAGCTCCTGCCACCTCTAAGGAGCTCCTTCCCCTCCGACAGCCCAAGTTCCCTCCACCAGAGCCGTCCCTCCCCAAGGGAAGCTTTGGCTGGGGTCCCAGCTGGGGAGGGAGAAAAAACGGGTCTGGCTCAGACCTGGGAAGCCAAGGGCTCCTTCGCCTAGCCGTGGGCCAGGTTGTTCACGTTATCCTTTGTTCTAGAAGACACTTGCAGCCTTGGATACAAAGCCACAGTTTCCATTGTAGAGAGAGTGAAACTGAGGCAGGTGAAACACTGCTGGCCGTGGGCTTTCTAGGAGTGCTCACAAACTCAAATCCTGCCACTCAGGGCATCTTCACTCACCTGAAAGGCTGTGCATCGAGGAGGGAGGTGCCCACACCAGGACTGAAGGCCGAGAGCAGCGTCTAAGGAAGCCTCCTGGAGCTCCCTGCCCGTGGTGTGCCCTCCCGAGGGCAGAGGAGCGCTAGCAGCTGAGCAGGGCCTGGGTGGAAGACTGACAGGAAGCAGTTCACAGAGGGTCACCCCCAAATCAAGAGACCCTATGGGGTGGAGGGAACGGCCAAGTGCTCTAAGAAGAGCAGGCAAGAGCCACCACGTCCTGGGCACTCCGCAGGTCACTTTGGGGTCCTGCCTGGCGCCGTGCCACCTGGCTCATGAAATGCCTGTGTCATGGAAGGGTCTGCAGCATTACAAGAATTATGCAATAGCCATTGGCCTGCACTCTGGGTCTCTGGATGGTGCCTGTCTTTCACCTGTCCTCAAACTGTGTCCAAAAAGGCATGAGGTCCTCTAAGCCTGGAGCCCTGGCTAGGGCCAAACCAGGAAACGGGCACGTTTGGGGGATCAAAGTGCCCAAAGAAAGCCCAGAAGGCTCAGGCCTGGGCGGACCTCGAGAAGGTAAAGACCCCCTCAAGGAGGAGAGGCAAGGAGGTCCTGAACCTGAGAGAACAGGGGTGGGGGTCTCAGGGGAGTGATGACGCAGGGATCACCAGGGGTGTGATTAGGCGAGGGTTCCTGGAGCCGGTCAGTGGGGCTGGGAGGATGTGATCTTGAGCAGGGGCCTGTTGCTTTTCCAGGTAGGGTCATGGCTGTGTTCCATTTCTCCAGGGCTCAGAACTCCATGACCTCTCAGGGACTCTGGTCACCCGCAAAGGCAAGCACAGAGCAAGACCAGTGTTTCTTGTTCATTGCTCTCTGAAGCTACCCCAGGACCCTCTGGCCTGGACCTGAGAGCCATCTGGAGGAGGAACCACAAAGGGCAGCCTCTCCAGGCGTCCTGGGCCACCCCCATCTGCACTGTCCATCCCGAGGCTGCTGGCCAGGCCGTCCTGGAAGGCCACCAGAAAAGAAAGCCACACTCCCACCAGCAGCCAGGTCCTGGGGACCACCTTTCCATCAGGGATCCAGATGATTCATCCTCTTCCATAGGTTGTGCATAGGGGACCAAAGGGGGAAAACAGGCAAACACAGAATAAAACATTCCTTTTAGCTTTGCATGAATACCAAAGCCTAAGGTGCTCCCAGGAGATGCCAGGCACCAGCTGCCCTTCCCCAAGGCAGAGGAGAGGCACTGCCTGAGCCCCTCAGCTGGGACCCCTCCAGGAGCCCTCAGACGAAGCCTCTTCCCCAGAATAGCACCTGTGTCCCCCGGCAACAGGCAAGTGCACCCCCTGCCAGCCCGTCAGTCAGGCGGGGAGGGCCTGAGGATTTCATTATGAGCCCCGATTATTATCAAGTACAAGTGGGAGAGATGGGAAAGTCAAAAGCTCTCCATTTAATAAGGAATCCCATTTCCTCTTGCACTTGGTTTCCTTAACCACAGATGCTACTGCGGAAAACGGAACAAAATGGAAACGACGAAAAGGCGACTAATGAACTTGGCCGGAAAGGCTTCCCAGCAAAATGTCCGAGATGCTGGGGCGGGGTGCCCAGGCCTCCCCGCTGTCCCCACCTCACCCTCGCCCGTCCCAGCTGCCCAGCTGCTGCGGCGGGCCCCATATGCTCCACTGATTCATGGCTCTGCGGGGTGTTGGGGAAGCATGGAGCCGCCCTCCCGCTGTTCAATAACTGATGACCATTTTTCTCCAATTAAACTGAAATTGAAGGATCCTCAGACTTAGACATCCAAGTAAAATAATTAGTGCTTAAAATGTTAATTGTACTCAGATGTGCCTTTGCCTGTGGAGGCAGTCTGCAAGCCAGCAGACACAGAGGTGATTCTCCGCCCGCCCCCTTTCCCCACCAAGCAGGCTGGCCCCCCACCCCAGGAACCCCACTGTCAGCTACCCAAGGCCAAGACCCTGTGCTCATTCTGACTGTGTGCACTGGTGGAATAGTAGTGGGAGACCTGCTGTGACCCCCTCTCCCCTGCCCCCACCCCTGTCCTACCCTCTGCCTGGCTGGCCCCCTGTCCACAGGCACTGACAGGTAATGATTAGAACCAGGGCATTGGAGTCGGGTTTGGTCTAGACCCAGGCTGAGCCACACACCACACCAGCAGTGTACACAAGGGTGAAGTGCTTCACCTCTCTGAGACTCAGTGTCCCCCTGCCAATCAAGGATCAGAAAACTTCCCCTGCTGATGGACCAACCACCTGAGCCTGGACCATTTATTTATCTACCCCGAGTCCTCAGCTCAAAGCCTGGCATGCACCACCCCGTGTCCTCAGCTCAAAGCCTGGCATGCACCAGGTCCCAAATGAATAATTACAGAATCCGTGTTCCCCCTTCACCAGGGCTAGGAGGGCGGGGCAGAGAGCGCCATCATCATATCCTCTGCTGTGGGCATCAAGGGGGCCCATGTGGCCGGTCTGTGACTGCTGACCCTGCCCAGTGCTTGCCCTGGGCTTGGGTTGAGGCTTGCACAGTGGCCACCTGAGCCCTGAGAGAAAGGGGGCCACCCACACCAATCCCAGTCCCACCGACCTACGAGAGGAGCGCCGTCCCGCCCCCCCGGGGCTTTCCCTGCTTATTCCTTTGCCCATGCAAGAGCCTCAGCTTGGTTCTCAGCAGAGATGACATGCCTAAGAGGCTTAGTCCTCTTTATGCTGTGCATCCCGAGGAAATCTACTTAGATATTCCGTGTTCCCTGATCCACCACATAATAAGATTCCTTTATCTCTTGTTGTCATGGGAAGTATATATTAACTGATTAATATTAATGTGTTGGCCGATTAATATTAATATCAGAGCCAATTCATACTTCACAAAGCAACTATGTGGATGAGTGCCGCAAAGCCCAGACAGCTGTCGGGTTTGGGCAGTTCCCAGGGGAGACGGCAGAAGTCGAGGCTGACCCTTTCTGTCGCTGCTCATTAAGGACACTGCGTCATTAGCGATGTCTGTCAGGGCTGGCGTGGAAGTGTGTTTGGACTCTGATTGTGGCAATTAAATTCCTTGCCATCCAAGACAGCGTATTTTATCATTTAAATAGCATTTTACATTCCCCTAACATATTTTGCCAGCAACGTTGTTAAATTAGGTGATAAAAGGTTATTTTTGCTTCTGAGGTTGAAATACGTTACCATTCTTTCTTATCTGCCATGGAATTAGAAAGGTTTCCGAATTACATGTTCTAAAGGTTTCATTATCAAAATTTGCCAGACTTTGTAAAACAAACAACACTTTTTTTTTTTTTTTTTTGCCCTGTTTTAATCAAAGATGGGTAGAAGCTTTGTCTTCTGACATTGGAGGTTGCTTTTAGCATTTGGTGGAAAAAGAAGCAATATCCTTCCTGGCAGCTAGGAGTATATATTCAGGGCTCTCAGGGGGTCTGTGGAAGGGGGGGGTGCTTGCTTTCCTTTGATTTGGAGCTACCACTGCTACTGTCATGTGTGCTGCCTCCCTGAGCAAAAGAGGAACCAAAAAAGGTCAGGGAGGCTCAAGCTTCCTGTCACTCTGGCCCACGGAGGTGGCATAACCAAAGGCTGCATCTTCCAGTGGGACTAGACAGGAGCTTGCCTGTGGCTGTGTGGCGTCCACATCTCTGATTCAGGCTCCGTCTCCCTTTCTGCTCCTTGCCTGTCCAATCCCAGCCATTGTTGGACCTCTACCCTAAATCCTTTCCACAAAACTTAAATATTACCCACTGTCCATATCTGGCACCCACCATCTACATGCCACCCACCCACCCTTTGTGCACCATCCACACACCAGCCATGTACTATCACACCTACCCATGAGCCATCCACACATCCACCACTCACAGCCCAGGTATCATCCCACCCACTATCCTCTGTGCACTGCTCCCGACATCCCACCTCCATCAATGTGCCACCCCTGTGTATCTCCTCCTCCTCGCTTACCATTGCATCTGTCATGAAAAACATCCCTTAACATATGAACCCAATCCCATCCATACCTCCCAGTTAAAAGGGCCCTGAGCCAGCACTGGGAGTGCATACCCGGGAATGGATCACTTTCCACCAGTACCCAGCATCTTGAGTCACCCGGAACCATGACCTCTTCTGGACACACTGTCTTCCAAGGATACATCTCTCTGCCACCAGCTGGGTTCTGCTGAGATGAGTAGATCTGGGCCTGAAACTTGACCCCAATCCCACTCTTCCTATCCCCTTTCCCTCTGTTTCGGTGCCAGGGCCAGGACTAGCTTCACCAAGGAGGAGACTCATGCTCTCATAGACTTCCGGCCAGAGCTGACTGGGCTCTACCCAAATCTGTTATGTAGATAAACCTTGATAATGGACTTTACTGTGTCTGAGCTGTTCCTCTGGAGGGCAGGGTTCTGATTTCCAGGGATCACTGACTGCCAATCACCTGAATGAGAGAGGCCAGCGCTGGAGACACCTGTCTGCAGCCTGTCCTCATTCTTCCAGGGAGCTCAGTCTCACGGAGCCTTCCTAGCCTGGCTCATCTTTGCATCTCTCACTTGGGGCATGCAACAGGGTCCACTGGCTGAAAGCTGGAAATTACATTCTTGGGACATCTGTCACTAGGTGCTGCCCTTAGAGCCCAGGATAGTGCCTTCTGGCTTTTGCAAAATCCCTGCCATCTCCAAACACCGATCCTCACCAAAGCCTTTAGGCATTGAAGCCTTCTGATGCCCCCGTTGAAGCTCCCCACCACCTGATGCCACCTGTGCCCTGTGCTCACCCTGCCCCCAATAGGTGCCATTATCCTGCAGCGCCTCATTCTGCAATCAACTCTCAGACGGCAAACACGCAAGTCGCCATTCTATGCATCCCTCATGTGATTCATTGCCATCATCACAATATTTTGTTTGGAGCTGTAAACCTTCAGACATAAATCAAGTCATTAGAAGGAGTGACGTTTAATCCTGCAGAAGACGCTGCAGTGGGCTGAGCAGCTCTCTCTCTCAGCTCTGGATTCATTAATTCTGGAAAGGATGGCCCCACCCGCACCTACAGGGGCAGCTCCTCACCTCCACCACACACAGCCATGGAGAGCCAAAGACGCAAGCCAGACTGCTTTTGTTTCCTGGAACAGCACATTTCATGACTGCGAAGAGATGCCCCAGACACAGTCTAGTGATCTAGACTGGGGTCTTAATTCCTCTGGAAATGCAGGCAGCCGGAAGGGGCCGCCTCTGTGCCTGTGATCCGGTTGCACTGGTTGGATTTCAAAGGAAGCAAGAAAACAGCTCAGAATATCTTTAACTCTCCTTTCACGGTGACCCTAGCCACCTTCCACACAGCCACTACACGGGAAGCATACTCTATTTGCAAAGCCAGCCGGGTCTAATTTCCAGAGCTTTGCCAGATATGCAGAGAGAGGCTGAGAAGAGACTCACTAAACCTTGGAAGAAATATTCAGGGACTTGGGACAGTGTCTTCCAGGGACCCCAGCAGCCCCACTATCCCCACCCAGGCACACTCTGGCATTGGTGTGTCTCCCTGATGGAGACTACATCCCCAAAATCCTGGAAGGAGAGAAGACTAGGGATCTGGGCTGAGGGATTTCCTTGAAAGACCTTGGCAAACTCTAAGTACACATGACAAGTGTGAAAATTCTGGATGACATTTCCAGTGTTTGGTTCTACTTGATGTTCAGTAGATCTTGGGCTCAGATCTAATGAGGGCAGCATTATGCCGCCATGTTTAAATCCCCCAGGGCTGGGTCACACGGTTTGTTTCCATGCAGTCTCCAAAGCTGAGCTGTGTGGCCCAGAACTGGCTAACACTTTACACCCAGGCTCAGGACTCTTTCCAGTTGAGAGTTCAACCTGCAGGTGTGTCTCGGGTCTGTGTCTCAGGTTCAGGATGGCCCGGGTTCCCTCTTCTCTTCCATTGGCTCCTCCATCTCCCTAGACCTCCTTTCTCTGTGAAGGATACTGGCAGCATGTTGGGGAGGGGTCCCCCAGATATTTCCCTCACCTTCGTCCCTCATACCCTTGACTCACCAAGCCCTCCTGATGGGTGGTTCCACAAAATCTACCCCCCTTTCTCCCCAAGCCCCTCCCAAGTTCGGGCCCCAGCACTCCTCACATCAAGATGGGTCCCAATCCTAATCCTTTTTCCTGCCTCCTTTGGGCCTCCATCATGTCCAGCTGTTTCTGAGGCACTTCCAGAATGGCCTTGGAACTTTGGAGGACCCTTCCTCCCCCTTATTTTGGCATGCTGTCTGTGCTGCAGGACGGGTCTCCTCTCCTGGGCTGGGTGCTACCGTGCATGGGCCTGTGGGTGTGAGTGAGTGATGGGAGCATGTAGCCCAGCCCCACTGGAAGATGCTCCCCATGAAGGTCTGGAGCCACCGCATTTGGCCTGGCGGATTTTGCTGCTGACTAGAAGAGTTCTCCTAGTTATGGAAGGTTGGGCTGGGCAGAGCCAGGGCTGGCCATTCAGAAGGGACAAGAAGTGGGCTCTTGCCCAAGTGTCCAGAAAGGGTGGCTTCCCATAGGCAGCCACTGCCAAGTCCATGGTTAACATCTGTACTTGAGGGTCTCACCCCCTAGAGAAGCCAGCCAAATTCTCAGACCATAGGCTTCCTGAGCTGCTGTTGCCCCTGCCCTTGACTGATCCAACTCCAAGTTCAAGGCCTTGTCCTGGAAGAGACCCCTCTCCTCTCAAAATTGGACTGTAGTTATCTGGAATCTTGGTAGGAAATAACTAGACGGACACTCCTCAGCTCCTGCAGTGCCCCTCAAGTGCCCCACCAAGCCCTCCTGATTGGTGGTTCCACAAAATTCTACCCTCCCTTGCCATCTGGCCTTACCTGGCCTTACCCTTGCCATCTGCCACTAGCCAGAGGCCCTGTTCTGTTCCAGGGCAGAGAGGATGACCCCTGGAATGCAGCTGCCCCTCAGTGCTCTTGGAGTGCTGGAGAGGACACTGGAGACAGGGAGGGCTTGGAGCTGCAGCTGCCCATCCCCAGTGCTTGCTTCAGGCCTGGGAGGGAGGGGCTGCTGCCTAGACTCAGGGACCTCTCTGGATACAATCAGTGGACAGGGCATGGCCATCTGGGGAGCTCTGCCGAGGATCAGAGCATCCACCCCCGAGCCTGTGGGCAGCCTGTTTCAGTCTTGCCTGCAGGAACTCCACTCTCCACAGGGGGGTCTGAAGTGCCTCCCCCAGGATGGAGTGGCCTGCAATGGGGGACACTTCAAAGAAGCATCGGCTAAGGCGGATTTACTTCCGTGACTCTTCAGGGTATCACAGGCAACAGCTGTGACAGGTCTGACAGCCACAGGCCAGCTCAGTAATTGATGCTGCAGCCAGAATGACACATCCCGAGGCCACTCGAGCTGGACAGATCATTATCTTTCGGTTGGGCCACCATGGTAATGAGGCTGCCCCACCAGCCGCCTCCTTGGCCTGACCCCATTCCAGTGAAGGATGCGCTGCATGTGGCTACGCCCGGAATGCCTGACGCGGGCTGGGCCACTTGGTGTTGCTGGCACTTTCCTGGCAGCCTGTCTGTGGAGCTCCTGCAACCTCAGGCTCCCTCTGACTCGTTTATTTTTATTTCCTAGTCACCCCAGTGCAAGACGTTGCCATTATTTGGACCAAATTAGGCCCCTGCAGCGCTGGCTGGAGAGCAGTCACCAGGTGTCCCATCCCCAAGACAGGAGGAGTCGTTACAACTTTCCCACTTGATGCACCTGGCACAGGGCTAGGAAGCAGTGGCTCTCCATGGGCCCCAGAGGAAGGCAGAACTCGGGTCCAGGCCTGACACCTTCGTATTGCTATTTTCAACCCCACTTTTCCTCTCAAAGTGCTGGTCCCATGCCCTCGCCAGCCACGGCTCATCTCCTCGCTCCCCTTCCTGCAGCTGCCCTCTGGATCTCTACACTGGGCAGATCAAAGTCATCCCAAACCCAACCGCAGCCTGGACAATGGCAGCGTCACCTGACCCATCTTGCTGCCCTATCTTCTCCGCTGTTCATCTCAGAATGGTCCTTAAATTCAAAATAACTCCATAGCTTGAAGTCCTTCCAGACTCCTCCGGGCCTGAGGGCATGAGTCTAATGCCTTGGCCATGACCGCAAGGCCCCTCCCTCGCGAGCCCGCCAGCCTCCATGCTCCTCCATGCTCCTTCCCGACTTTTTCTGATACCTGTCAATCTCTACATCCATCCCTTTATCCTGTGAGCCTTGCCATCATGGTGTAAGGCCACTAAACTCTGCCGGGAATGTCCTCATTCATTTCCCTTGGGTGCCAATTGTTGTCACGACTCTTAAGAGACAGCACCTGAGGACTGGGCTAGCTGACTGCCCGCTACGGCCTCCAGTACATCAGCACGCATGGAGTTGCTGGCCAGTGGCCCACTTGTGGCCAGGCTGTAAATCCCATGAGGCCAGGGGTCATGAGCATCCCATTCATGGCTAAGATACTGTCACCAGTGTCTTAGACACTGCCTGACCCTTATAGGTGCTCAAGTCTGTGTCGAGTAGGTAAACCAATGGCTCTAGACTTCATGACTTTTCTGCTCTGGGGGCTCTCAGGTGGTGGGCCAGCTGATTGATCCTGCTGCCAGTCACTGGGTGGGAGGCAAAGATGCGGGACAGCAACTCAGTGTTGCCAGCTTCTTCCAAAGTTCACTTTTGCTCATCTGAGGCAGTGTTTGCTAACTTCTTCTTGTCCTTCCTGGCCGGAGCATGTTGAAGAATAAATGAAGGAAAGAAAAGGCGTGGCCTGCTCTAAGGCACGTGCTGTGGACTCTCAGAGACCATACAGGGACGTGAACATACGCACACTTCCCACCTAGCGAATGCCATGTCACATGCAACAGAAAGCATGTGCTCCAAAGCACAGATGTGCATGGTGATGCATCCCCTCAGCACTTGTGGTACAACAGATCCTAAGACGCACAAATCCAACTCTCTCAACACACGTGTGCAAATTGTACACGCATGGCACATGTGCCCTGGGCCTATGTGTCCCCTGAACGTGGACAGAAGCACCTTGAAACAGCAGCTGTGGACCGCTCCCTGTCTACAGGGGTCCATGCTACACGTGGACATGCTCAGGACTCCCCTCCCTCCACCAACTGATGAGCAGGTGGGTGGGTATGGGGCGGGTGAGACAGCTGTTGGGTTCGCAGACCAGCTAACCGGCTGGCTGGTTGACTGACAGGAGGCTCCAATGCTCCACTCTTTGACAGCTCCAAGGGAATTCACAGCCAGGGCTGAGATGACAGGGAACTACCCAGTTGAATCGCAGATCCTAATCACAGAGGCGAGGGAATGGAATCACTAAACAAAACAAGTAACCGTCAGAGCCATCAGCTGCCCATCAGCCTGAGACAGGAATATTCCTGATTCCTTCCCCTGCAGACGCATACCAGAGTCTTTGCACTGGGTGGGGGAGCTGGGCTCAGGGAAACTCAGCCTCTTCAGAGGGAACCGGGGCATCGGAACACCAGAAATGGGCAGCCTCCTTCCAGGGACAGCGGTGCCCGTTACTGTACCTCATTTCATTGACTTGTCCGTGAACTTGCCAGATGGATATTTTGGCCCATTTTACAGATGAGGAAACAAACTCAGTGAGGTTCAAGAGTGAGTTCAAGGTCACACGGTGTTTTCTCTCTCTGTTCCTCTCTGGCTCTCTGATACACTGACTGCTCATTAAAGCTGTGACTCGGTGTAGATTCTCCAGATAAAAAAAGAAGCAGCCCTGATCTGAAGCAGAGCTTGGGAATCACTGTATGGTCCTGCTCAGGGTTCACAGTGTCCCTCCAAAATTTATGTGTTGGAAACGTACTCCCCAAATCCACACGTTTGTGATATTTGGAGGAAGGGGTTTGGGGAGATGCTCGGGGTTAGAGGAGGTCATGAGGTTGGGGTCCCTTCACAGGATGAGTAGTTTTTAAGAAGAAAAAGAGAGACCTGAATTTCAAGATCTTTCCCTCTCACCATGAGATGTCACCCACCATGTTGACACACACAGCAGAGAGGCCCTCACCCATGTCAGTGACATTCTTGGATTTTCCAGCCTCCAGAACTGTGAGCCAAATAAGCTTCTATTCCTTACAAATTTCCTAGTCTTCGGTATTCAGTTATAGCAACAGAAAATAGTAGAAAGGCCACTATAACTAAGTAGAGTTGTCACAGAGCAATTGGAAGAAGTCCACCAAAGAGGCCAAGACTTGAGGCCCCGGGGTAGAGGCTGTTACTGGGGCAACCACTGCACTGGCCTGAGACGTGTGGCCTGAAGGTCCACACGTTGACCACAAAGCCACCTTCAGTATCCAGGTCAGCTGACACCTGTGTCCAAGGCAGCCCTGCTTCCTGGAACCTCATTTACAAGGATCCCAGGGTACCTGTGTCCAGGGCAGCCAGGGTGGGCATGACTGTGACAGACGCCAGTCTCTCGGCTGTACCCTGGGAACCTAGCAGAGAATTTAATAAGCTGCATTTTCCTGTGAACACAAGAGAGAATTGAAGGCCCTTTAGTGAAGCCTCTTCCTCCCATATTCTGTGCCTGGAGTCCAGGCTGCCCTCTAATTGCTGAGTGTATTGATCTTCAGTTTTGCATCTCATCTGCATACATTAGCAACTTGCTCAGAGGAAGGTAGCTGTTCACTGTGAGGCAGTCAGAGGCCCATGGGGTCAGTTCGCCCCTCACCCCTGGACCAGCGGAGATCTCAAAATGGCAAGGCCTGGGTTGGTGGGAAAAATAGCCAAAGGAAGGGCATCTACAAGAGAAGGCCCACCCCAGGAGCAGGCCCCCAGCCTGGCATGCCACAGAGGGCATCAGAAGGCAGCCAGCCAGGGGTGTCCAAGGTCCAGGGGAGCCAGGGCTTCGTAGGCACCCAGCCAGGGGTGGGGGTAGACAGATCCCTCATCTCCAGCTGCTCTTGTCTGCATCTGGCCACCCAGGCTGGCCCTGCCACCCACACCCACAGGCCCTTCCCAGGCTGCCAGGGGTGGGTGACTCCGCTGGAATCCCAGCCTCAGCTTCTGTGGGGGAGGCCCAACACCCACCCGCTCCCAGCACCTGCTGTCAATCTGGACAGCATTGGCCTTGCCAGAGATATTTAGTGAGCCCCCGCCACGGGCCAGGCACCATCAG
Source organism: Callospermophilus lateralis (assembly GCF_048772815.1). Taxonomy (NCBI): domain Eukaryota; kingdom Metazoa; phylum Chordata; class Mammalia; order Rodentia; family Sciuridae; genus Callospermophilus; species Callospermophilus lateralis. The sequence continues at coordinate 18,821,680 of NC_135322.1, read as the reverse complement.
AATGACATAGATAAGTGTGGCCCATCCCCAGAGGTCACTGGGCACTGACAGAATCCATCATTACTGATCCAGAGGCCCAACCCAGCAGGGGAACTCGTTCTGCACCTTCCCCAGGCTGTCCCTGCCCTGCCCTCAGAACTCTCTAAGGTCCCCTGAAATCACGTCACCCCCTGTTCTGGGTTGAATGGTGTCCCTCCCCACAACCACAGTGATGCTGAAGTCCCAACCTCCAGGACCGGTACCACGGGTTCTTTGCACCATGGAATCAAGTGACGATGAGGTCATCAGCGTGGCCGTATATTGGGGTGACTGGCGTGCTGGTGAGGAGAGGGGAGGAGGCAAACACGAGAAGGGGCATGGAGGGGCAGCAGCAGAAATGGAACTTAGAGCCAAGGAACCCCTGGCCGCAGAAGCTGCAGGAGGGGGAGGTTCCTCTTCTAGAGGCTTCAGAAGGAGCATGGCCCTTCCAACACTCCCGACTCCTGGCCTTCCGAAGGAGAGTGTGACAGAATACTTTTTTATTTGAGTCGCCTGGTTTGTGATACTTTGTTACTTTAGCCTGGGCAAAGGGAGACACCTTCTGTGATGGTCAATTGGATATGTGGCTGAGCCATGAGACACAGCTGTTTGGTCTAAGTATGGTTGTAAAAGTATCTTTAAACGTGATTACAGTGTAAACCAGTGGTCTATGAGGACGGCAGAGAGCCCTCCATAGTCTGGGTGGGCCTCACCCAATCAGCTGAAGTCCTGAAGGAAAAAAAAAAAAAGATTGAGGTTCCCCGAGGAAGAAAGAATTCTGCCTCCAAACTGCCTTGGAACTTGAACTATAGCATCAGCTTTTCGCTCCATCTCAGCCTCCTGGCCCGCCCTGCACATTTCAGTCTGCCATCCACAAGCATGGGAACCAGTGATTCCTTCTACTTGACAGATGTCACCCTTTGTGGGCCCTGGCATCAAGGACTGGGACTGTTGTGAGGTACCCAGCAGGTCTCTCCTCCCCTCCCCTCCCCTCTCCTCTCCTCTCCTTCTCCCTCTCCTCTCCACATTCTCTCCTATTGGTTCTGTTTTTCTGCAGAACCCTAGTCAATACATCCCTCATTTGGAAACCGTCCCCATTTCCTGTAAGTGGGACCTGGTGGTTCCCTCGGGGTTTCTCCCCAGAGCTGGAGCGGGGACAAGCACACCCACCTGCTGCCTTTCTTTCTGCTGCCAGCATCTTGCACCTGGGGTGGGCGCCCCACAGCTCCTCACTGCTGTGTGTGTCGCAGGAGCCTTCTAATTGGGGATCAGTAGCGGCAGAGCAGATGCCAACACCCTCCCCGGCTCAGGCACCAGCATTCTGCCCCGGCCCTGCGACTACCAGGGGATCTGGGTCGGGGCCAGGCTTGGACCCAGGATCATGCACATGTAGGGAACCAAGCTGCAGTTGGGGCCTCGCCTCCAGGGTCTCCCCTGGTCTGGAGCCAGCAAAAAACTGAGCCAAGGAGAGCAGCAGAAAGGCCTGGAAGTTCCCTGGCCTGTGGGTCAATATGAGTGGACGTATAATGCACAGTGCAGATGGATGTGGGGCAGCCTGCCACGCAGGCTCAGTCACCAGATTCAGGACATGGAAAGTGGCCAGGGAAACAGCTTAACCAGGAAACTCCAAGAGATTCAGAAATCATGAGCCAGACTCCGCACAGGCAGGCACCTGGGACTGGCACCCACCCCACACCTCTCCTGGCCCCTGAAGTTGTCTCTCCTGCCTGTCCCTCTCAAAGATTGACAGCTTCCAGACAGCTTCGCCCAGACCACAAGTTGCAAGTAGAGAGCAATTGTCCCCATTCTCAAATGGGACCCACCTGGCACAGAGGGAGGTCGAACGTGCATGAGGCTCTTCCAGCCCGTGGTTCCCTGTCACCCCAGTTGGTGTGGTGAGTCTACACAATCTGACCGAAAGGCTGGACCCTGCTGCCACCCATAGTGACCCTGCACATCAGGGATTGGGGCTTTTGTGTGGGACCCAGCAGGTCTTTCAATGTCTCTGGAGAGGAGCAGGCAAAGGACCCCTCTCTCCACCAGCCCACGTGCAGGCGAAGCCCCTCCCAGCTCTGCCCCAGGCCCAGGCTGCCCGTCATCCCCAGCCCTCACCTCGCTTTAGCAGGTAACCAGGAAGCTTCGGCCTGGAGAAGAAAACCCTCAGCCGATGAAGAGTTCACAGCGTGGAGCGCACAGTTGGCAGTGCCCATAACTCACGCTTAGTTTATTCTCACCGATGCTCACTCTTACCTATCGCCTGAGTTTCAGCCACTCTGCAAATGTCATCTGTCCGGGAAGGGAAAGTGGTTGTTTGTTTCTTGGTGTGCAGGGAGATGGAGCTCCCTTACAGATATTTAACCTTATGTGGACAGGTAACCCAGAACCTGAGAGTGGAGTAGGTCCGAGGTGGACCTTGGAGTTCTCCTGTCTCTCAGGGGGGGTTGGGGACAGGAGAGGTGCAACACAGCACTGGTGGCCTTGGGCAGAAGAGGAGGCTGAGCTTGTGTTGGTACTCACAAGCTCACTGTTTGGGGGGGGGGGATGATTAAAATCTAGATTGTGTTCATTTAGGGGCTTGGGAGGGACTGGTGGTGGTTGACTGGAGGCGGAAGAGCTGCCTCTTGTCCACCTAAGTTTCCCATAGCGCTGGCATCAGTCCTCAGGGAGGCTTCGGGGCAGCAGGGTGCCAACCACCCTTCTCCCAGGCTTTCCACGGAGCTGTCCAGGGTTCTGAAATGCAGCAGAACAGGCACAGACCCCAGACTCAAGGCACCAGGGTCCCTGGGTTTGGCCTGCCCAGAATGGGAGGTGGGCATACAGCTTAGGGCACACTCACAGGCGCCACCTAAGATCTGCTCTGGCTTTGCAGGCTGATGTGGCCAACGGATCAGGAGACTCACCTAGCCCTGAGCTCTGTCTAGCAGGAACTTCCCCCCCCCCCCCGGCCCCAGCACATGCCAAGGACCCTAGCCAGCCTCAGAGTGGGCCAACCTTAGAGTCCAGCGGTCCAGGAGACGCCCTTCCGACCAGTCTACACAGACAGGACCCACAACCATGGGGGCTGCGACCTTGATAAAGACATCCCCATCTGGCTTCACTGACTGGCAGGCTGTCTCTGGAAGTGGCTCCTCAGGCCCACTCTTGGCCAAATCTAGCGTGACTCATTTGCTCCAGAAAAGGAATATAAATAAGCGCCATCACACCTTGACAAGTTGACAGCGGTGACAAGCAGAGTAAATTCCCATATCTGAGACTCCGAGGAGGAGCGGTGATTTAACAGACCCAGCTGCCGTCACCAGAAGAAAATAATTAAGGAAACCCGGTGGTGTAGAGGAAAACCGAGCGGCTGCGGCGGGTCCCTCCTGGTGAAGAGATCTGTCATCGTTGGCTGCAGGAGAGAACCCCCACACACTGAGGGAGAAACAAGCTCCGGATGCTCAAGCTGGGGACAGCTGCAGAGATGGATGAGGAAGAGGGGTTCGGCAGGTGGGGAGGGAAATAGGCTCTGCCGCTGACGGGGCCACCCAGGGGCGTTAAATCTAAAAGGCTGTCCTCAGACCCGGCACCACCACTCACACCAGTTCCACACTCACATGCACACACACACATACAGGGAATGGCCAAGAAGATGGCAAACACTGCCCTTTGCCCTGGGAAAGGCATTCCCCTGATCCCCGCCTAAAGGGGATCGGTAGAAGACAGAGAAGATGCTCAAATTCTGCCTTTGTTCCCACCTCCCTTGGGACTAAGTGAAGGTTCCAGAAAGCTTAGGGAATTTTAGGTTTTTCTACCCATAGGTGGCCTTTGTCATCCCACCTACACACATAGACACTTGTTTGCTAATATGTGAAGGTGTGTGGGCACAGCCTCAGACCGATGAGGTCAAGGTTAGAGTGCTGGGAGGATCTATACTGGACCCTGTGGGGAAATCTCCAGGTCAGGGAAGACCTAAATGCCCCCCTTACCAGCTGGGCTCCAGCCATTGGACCTCTGCCCAGTATACAGAGACAGTTGGGGAAGTGCTGGACCATCAGAACTGGCTGCTCCTTGCCCTAGGCAGCAGCCAGGACTTGGTCAGGTGTGGCCAGGCACAGAGCTTTCCAGAAGTTCCACCTCTCTGCTTACTTAAGGGATGGCAACTTCTGATTGTGACTGTGCCTTTTGGCAAAGCCTCAGGGCACAAATATCCACCCACATGGCACAGGAGAAGGACAGAACCCCTGACACCCCAATAGCTAGGCAGGGATTAAAAAGGTGACCCAGAGTGCTGCATGGGATCCCCCAAAGGGAATTCTATGCTTCCAATATCTTCACCCCAAACAGACCAAACATGGTATCAAGCAGAATCCTCTCTCTGGCCAGAGGTTCCCCACACTAGAGTTTGTCAACCTGGACTGTTCTGGCTCAGCCCAGGTGAGGGGTCTCCCTGGTGAGCACAGGGGACATTCTGGTGCTTGGTCAGTGATGAGCAGATCTCTCTCCATCTTCCCCAAGTCATCAGTTAGTGCTTGCTAGGCAGTTACTCTACGCCTGGCTCCAGGCAGGCCTTTGGAGATGAGCCGGATATGGTGTATTCCCATCGTAGACACGGCTGAGAAGATCAAAATCACAAAGTGAATGCCAAGGTCAGAGAACTTCTTGGAGCAGGAGGAGAAAGAGTGTTTTCCATCCCAAAGCCTGGTATGGGCCAGGTATGAGTGCAAATAGGTCATATTCCAATTACAGAGAATCCACATCAACTAGGACCAGGACATGGCTGACAGGTGTGCAGAGAGATGGACAGAACTTCATGAACAGTCCTTTTCCTGTGACTAAATAACAGGGTGGGGTGGGGTGGGGTGGAAGGTGGTCTGTGAGAGCCCTGAATTCCACTGGGCAGGTTTGTGAGCACATCTGGGCAGCTCCCTATCCACTCCTTCTAGGTCCTCTCAGGAGGTGAGATGCAGATAAGTTAGCATCAGCTGGGAGCCAATGGGACCATGTCTTTGCTGCACCCCTATTTTCTGTATGGGTAAAGGGTGGAGGGAGTCTAGCACTGAACCAAGCCCTTGCCCTCTGCCCCCAGAACTGCCTTTCCCCAGAGCCCACTCCAAGCTCCCTCCAGCCTGGGCATCCACGGGCAACAGACTGTAAGCCGGTCCCGGGAACCATGAGGTACTTCTGCTGCTAATACTGCCCTCTCCTCTGCTTGCTTTTTAGGAATTAAGTTCAACATCAGACCACAGCAGCCCCATAACGTAAGTTCTGAGAGTCAGATCAATCTCAGCATACACACCCTGGAGAAAGTTGGGGAGACAGGGAAACAATTTTTAGGAGCCAATATAAAATTCATTCTTGGAAAGAAAAATGTGTCTAGTTCTTCCCAGGAGCCTTGGGAACAAAGCCCTGGGCCCTGGGTTCATGAATTTCCCTGTCCTGTTAGATGGCTCCTTTGGACGATGCTAATAGACCCAGTAAATCTGAGCCACCTCCTTGAGGCCATCAACTTCCACCGCCCGCTGTGGTCAGGTGGAGGTTTATGGGAGGACTGCGCCATCTAGTGGTGGATCTGACACTTGCACCTCACGTACTACCCTACTATGGGCAGCTGGGTGTGGGTTCAAGAATGTCACACCGCAGTATCAGCCTGTCTCCCTGTTCCTCACCTGAGAATACCTCTAACCACAAAGCGGCAGAAACCGCTGCTGCGATGAAGGCATGGATTGCATGACCTTTGGGCTCAGCTTTCCTGTCCACCTGGTAACTATTTCTCTTTTTGACTCAGGCACACCCACCGGGCAGTTCCCGGGATGGTGACTTGAAGACATCCACAGAGAAGGTCATCCGGGACTTGTCCAACCGGACCCCAAGGGACCTCAACGTGAGGGTGCCTGACCAGCCTCAACCGCACCCCAAGATGGGAGCCCGACTGCGACTCCCGCAGCGCCGCCGCCGTCTGCTTATCAAAAAAATGCCAGCCGCGGTGGCCATCCCAGCCAACAGCTCATCAGAGACCTTTATTCGATTGGGGACCCAGGCGCTGGACAGCCATTGGGTGGGCCTGCACCGGAGCCAGCAGGAGCGCAAGCGGGTGATGCAGGAGGCGTGTGCCAAGTACCGGGCAAGCAGCAGCCGCAGAGCTGTCACGCCTCGCCACGTGTCCCGCATCTTCGTGGAGGACCGCCACCGTGTGCTCTACTGCGAGGTGCCCAAGGCGGGTTGCTCCAACTGGAAGCGGGTGCTCATGGTGCTGGCCGGGTTGGCCTCATCCACCGCGGACATTCAGCACAACACGGTCCACTACGGCAGCGCCCTCAAGCGGCTGGACACCTTCGACCGCCAGGGCATCCTGCACCGCCTCAGCACCTACACCAAGATGCTCTTTGTCCGCGAGCCCTTTGAGAGGCTGGTCTCAGCTTTCCGAGACAAGTTTGAGCACCCCAACAGCTACTATCACCCTGTCTTTGGCAAGGCCATCCTGGCCCGGTACCGGGCCAACGCCTCGCGGGAGGCCCTGCGGACTGGCTCTGGTGTGCGGTTCCCCGAGTTCGTCCAGTACCTGCTAGACGTGCACCGACCCGTGGGCATGGACATCCACTGGGACCACGTCAGCCGGCTGTGCAGCCCCTGCCTCATCGACTATGACTTTGTGGGCAAGTTCGAGAGCATGGAGGACGATGCCAACTTCTTCCTGAGCCTCATCCACGCTCCACGCAACCTGACGTTTCCGCGGTTCAAAGACCGGCACTCCCAGGAGGCGCGGACCACAGCCAGGATCACGCACCAGTACTTCGCCCAGCTGTCGGCCCTGCAGCGGCAGCGCACCTACGACTTCTACTACATGGACTACCTGATGTTCAACTACTCCAAGCCCTTTGCAGACCTGTACTGAGGGGCGGGGCCGGCTGGCCAGGGGCGGGGCCTGTCCCTCCCACTCGCAGGACCTGCTGCCTCCCACTCTCCGTGGTCCCTCATCCTACTCACAGCCCCAGGGCTCCGAGAATGGGAGGGACTGAGTCTCTGGGAGGCAGCAGGCCCGTGGAGAAGAGAGGCTCCAGGCCTTGGATGGGGGCCCTGGCCCTTGACCCATACCCACTTCCTAACTTCTTGCCTGAGGGAGAGGCCCCATGGACTCAGTCAAGAGTCCCGATGACCAGGGAAGTCTGAGGCCCGGAGGATGAGGGCCCCAGCGGTAAGGGACTTCCTGCAGTCCCTTAGCCATTGCCTTGTACAAACCACATGGTTTGCAGCTTTTCTATGACGGGGGTGGGGGTGGGGGAATAAAGCACATGGTTTTCAGAGCAGCGGTGTCTCCTGTGCGTGGTGGTGTGGGAACACGTGGTGTGGGAACTTGCCCCTTGCCTTCTGGAGTTCTCTCTTCCCTAGGACGCCTGAGCCAAGCAGCTGCAGCCCTGGTACAGGGGAGCCTGAGACAGGAGTATCCCAGGTGGGAGGAGATAGGCCTGTCACCACAAAGGCCCTTGTCACTGCTTCTTGCAATGGGCCCTCTGAGGACTGCCAGAGCAGTGGCAGGTCTCTGTCAGCTGCTGATTAGGGCTACCAACCCCCGGGGCCCATGGGGCACTGGGTGTGGTTCTGCACGTGGGGAGGGATGCTACCCCAGCCTTCTGAACCTCGGGGCTAGGCGGGGGTTTGGCCTAGGGTTTTCACCTGCAGACCCCCAACTCTGACCATGACACTTGGTCACCTGACAAGACCACCTTCGGGCTGCTGGGATTGCCTGTGCCTGGTTGAAGCAGTTCTAGGGGGAAGGCGGGAGAAGCTATGGAAGAAACTACTTCCGACGCCCACATTTCACACCAGAAATGGTTCTGAGATTACCAGAAGCCAGGGTGATGCTGGAAAGGTCTCCAAGGGAGTGTTTGTTGGGGCTTAGAGTGTGGGTGTGACTGCGCTGTGTTTGGATTTTGTCACCGGAGGGAAGTGCTGCCTGCCTATGGAGGTCTCGCTCTGTCAGCCTGTGTCTGCCAGGAGCCTCTGCCTGCCCTTCTGTATCGCTCTGTGGGCGGCTTTGCAGTCCCTTCCAGGAGATGGCTCTCAGTCTGTTCCCGCTGGCCAGTAGAGCTGCAGCCAGACCCTGGGAGGAGACAGGGATGGATGCCTGCCGTGGGCGGGGCTGGGTTCCAGCCAGGCGCACTGGCTTCTCCCTTCCAGCCTCTCCCGTGGGCTCTGAAACCTTGCACGGGCAGAGCCAGGAGCTGCCTCCCTCCTCAGGCCCACGTTCACCCAGGAGCCCAAGCAGGGGTGCGCCTCCTCTCTGGCTCCAGCTGCAATTGGAACAGAGGGGCAGGGAGGAGACTGTGGTTCAGGCTTGAGGGGCTCAGGACTCAGGGAAGGCAGGAAGGCAGATGCCAAGGGGCTCAGAAAGACAGAGGCTGGCCCCCACCTGGTCAGGGCCATGTGAGAGGAGGCAGGGAGGGCCCCGGCTGACAATGACCCGAGACAGCTGCCCCTGGGCTGTGGGGCTCAAGTGGGACTGAATTCATGACTCAGGAAGAGGGTCTCTGGTCGTGGATGCATTTGGTGAAGCCTGAGGCAGAGTGTCACATGTCATCTGCTCAGCAAGGGGACACCTGGAGGCCCAGCTGGGATAGCCTGCAGGCAGCTTTACCCCATGCTGCTGCTTAGAGACAATCAGGATTGCCCTGGGCCACCCTCACCCCACTGTGTGTGTGTGTGTGTGTGTGTGTGTGTGTGTGTGTGTGTTGGGGGCAGGACAAGACATCCTCATTGAGTCACCTCTCAGAGACACCCAAGCCTGGATGGATGGACACACAACTCATTTATCAAGGGGGCTCTCTTTCCCGGTGGTAATGACAGCAGGCACAGGATCCAGACAATGACCATAATTGCCACTTATTGGCCTCTAGCATGACCTCTTACTGGAGGCCAGAGGCCCAGCCCTGAGGTTCCACTGGAATTCACTGAAGTGGTGCTGGATCCAGTTCCAGAGCCAAGCCCACCCCAAGCTTCATAGGGATCAGGAAGGTGGACTCAGCCGCAACACAGGGACGCGTGTGTGTGTGTGTGTGTGTGTGTGTGTGTGTGTCTTACATGGTGCCTGGTCCTGTGCTGTGGGGGTAGGTGGGTGTGAGCACAGGAGTCAGTGTGCGTGCCTGTGGGGGGCGGGTATTTGTGTCTGGAGGAAGGTTTGCATGCACATGTATAAGCCTGTTTGTGACTGGGGATGTGACTGTGGACAGTCTGTGTCCCTCTCTGAGACTGTCTGCTTCACCCTTCCTGACCCTGACCCGTTTGCTCACCATTTCTTAGGTATAGTCTGGAGGGCACCATTTGACCATGTCCCCAAGGAGGGGCCACAGGCCAGAAATCAAGTAGGCCCATTGATTTGTGAGAATAACTCTCAACTCCCAGTTGGGGCTTCTCTGGAACAGCCCCCAGTGAAATTCCCACTGGGCCTTTGGCCTTGGCTGGCTGAAACCTCCCGGATGTGAGCCTTGCTCTTTGAGAGGTGAAGAAAACAGACATCCCCAGCCGAGGGTCCTTCCTGGGGCCAGAGAGCCCCAGGGCCTTGAGTCTCCTGGGGAGATAAGACTCAAGGCCCAGACTGTGGACAGGTATGAGTCAGGCAGCTCTGGCCTCTGAGACAGGCCTCCCTGCCCTCTCCATGTGGCTTGGTGGTCCCTACAGTCCTGTCCAAGGGGCCCAGGGCAGGGTCAGGCAGGCAGTGGACAGAGGGACAGTCCTCCAGCACTGTCCCCCGCTCTCAGGCAGGGCTGTTTGCCAGTTTGATCCTCAGGGGTGAGCTGCCTCACTGGGATGTGAGTCTGGCCCTGAGGACTGAAGGCCACCTCCTGTCCCTGCCCTCGTCTCCACCCTTTCCTCTCCAGGGAGCTGGGGGTGGTGTGGTCTGGGCTCAGATACTGCCCCCATCTCTGGGATCCCATGCATCCTGGGTGGGGATCATCCAGTGCCCTGGATGATCCCCTGGGGAGCCCCACCCCCCAGGTGTGGGGCGAGGACATTGTGAGTCCTGGCTGCGGTACTGGAAGGGGCCAGCTCCTGCTCCTGGCTCAGATTTGTCGAGAGGCCAGTGCTGCTCCCGGCTCCTCCCACTGCCCAGAGGGACCCTTTGCACAAGGGGCTCCTCTGTGAGGTGGAAGCAGAGGGAAGCCAGGGGGCTGGGCTGAGGTCACTTGGGAACAGATGGACCTGTCCCCTCCTGGCTCTTGGGCTGGCTTGAGGAAGTGAGGAATAGAGCAGGCTAAAAGTCTTAAAGATAGGTCAAGGGACAGAGGTCAGCAGTGAGTCATTCCCAATCTTGGGCTTAGGTGGCCCTGCCACATTGTCTGGTGTGCTGGCCTGAACCGGGAGCTCACAACTGACCGTGCCAAGTGGGTATTGTGCTCTGCCCTCACGCGCATTGCCTAATTCACCTATCCAGCGGCCCTGTCCAACCACGTGACAGCGTCTCTTAGAGATGTGAGGCTGAGCACCAGAGGCTTGGCCAGAGCTGCACTGCAGCCTCAGGAATTGGAGCTGGGACTTCTCCAGCAGACTGGCTGAGCCCTCCCCCACCCCCATCCCTGTAACATCTGCGTGGTCCCCAAAGGCACAGTGACCATCCTTGACCACCAGGTGGGGCTAAGACCGTGCAGCTGAGCAGCTACCTTGCTATCCCTGGCTGGGCCACGAGGTGGCAGCAGTACTCCAATTGTGCACAGCTCCTGAGGATGGAGCATCCCCCAGGCCTGAAGGACCTGGCACTCCCAGCCTCCCTACCATGGGCTCGCTGTGCTCTGCCTCTCATTTTCTCTGGACTGACCCCAGAGGTTACTCTCCAATATGCCAGCTCCAGGGTCCCACCTGCTCTAACACCAAACTCCCCAATACCCCCAATGCCTTCACCCATCACATGGGCCTAGGGTAGGGGCGTCAATCACTTGCAAGGGCATGGGCTCCACTCTACAGGACAGGGATGTCAGGCTTTCTTGGACCTCGTGAGGACACACACACGCAAGCACACACACATGCAGACACACACACAGGCACAGACACATACCAGCACATACACAGCAATTGCACACCAACACACACATTCACACCCTCACACGCATGCAGACACAGATGCACATAGACACACAGACAGACAGACACACATGGACACAGAGGCACACGCCACCTCTTACGGGACTGAAATAAACAGGAAGGATCAGAAAGTTCCCTGTCTTGTCAAGTGTACACCCTGCACTGAATCCCCTTCTCTATCTTCTCCTGGCCCCTGTCAGAGCTTTCTCTTCTCCTCACCACCCCCCACAGGACCCCAATCCCTTTGCCTCTACTTCAAAGGTATCACCCAGGTTGCGCCTCCCCTCTCTGCATGCCTCACGCTTTCCCTGCAATCGCCCCATCTTAGAAAACAAAAAGACCCAGCCCCAAGTCCCCTTCCAGCACTCGGCCATTTCCGTCCTCTCCTTCCCAGCAAAACACACCCTTCTCTGTCTCCCAGGTGTCCCACGGGGGCCACACACCTTTCTCTCCTCTAGCCTCACCTCTCCCACCTCCCCATCTCAGCCCGTCACACCTGTATCAACCCTGCCTTCCTCCCTCTCACCCTGCCCAAGGGTGCCCTGCCCAAGGGTGCCCTGAATCTGTGCTCTTCTCCCTCTCCAATGCTGTCGTCTTAACATGAGCCACTGAACTCTCCAGCCTCAGCTCCTGAAGCAATAAGAAATAGCTACGGTGTTGACTGGTGTACCGGCTACTATTGCTCTAAGTGTTTCATATATGCATTATCTTTTTGAATCCTCATGACAGCTCTGTAGGATGGGTAGAGTACAATTACATTCTCCCCATTTTTGACAGATAAGGAAATTGAGACACAGAGAGGTTAAACAATTTGCTCTAGGGCGCACAGCTATTAAGATAAAGTTCCAGGATTCAAAGCCCAGATGTTTGCTGGGGTGTCCACATTCTTACTCATTAGCATGCTTTCTCTTTGGTGCTCCCATAGGGTAGAAGTTTTGGGGACAGTGGCTTATAAATTGGATGATCAGTGGAGCAAGGAGGAGATAAGCTCTGCAGGAAAATAGGGTGATCTCCAGGCGCCATGGAGGGCCCACTCAAGGCTGTGCCCACTCACATGCAGCATGACCAGCGTGGCCAGAGCTGGCCCTTCCAGACATGTCTAAGAGAGGACAGAGAATGGTAGCCAGAGAGAAATGGTCCTGAGGAGGAGGGGCTGAGGGAGGGAAACCCACAGGCAGAGAGGAAGCCAGGGGTCTGGGGAAGGGTAAGGTGAGAGTGGGAAGCCTGTGACTAAGGAGTCGGTGCCACTTCTGGGACCACAGGGCGGACTGGCTGCAGGTGTCGGGGGTGGCCAGGATGAGGAGAGGGAAGGGTCACCAGATGGAGATGACCTTGATTCCGGGGATGGTAGACAGGCCACATCCCACAGTCATACCCTCCTCCTTCCTCTGGGGTTGGAGCCACCATGACCCACACCCGTGTCTGCAGCCGGCTCCATCAGATCAGGCCTGCTGCCTGCCCGCTCCCTGTGCCAGCCTGTCGTACCTTGTCTGCAACGATCCGAGTGTTGCTTGTGACTTTCTGTAATTCTGCCCAAGTGCCTGGGCCAGTCCGTCTGCCTGGGCAGGTGGTGGTTGCCAGGGCTACGAGTCAGGCCTGTCCTTGGGGTATGGAACCCAGGGCAGGGGTGTGGGGCACGGAGTGAAGACATAGGGCCGCACTAGCTAGATCTGGGCCTGGGGCTGCCGATGCCTGGAGCCTGCTCTTGGCTAGCCCCACAGCCCCAGAGACCTGCTGTCCCAGCCCAGTAGGAAGGGACACAGCCCAGCGAATCCAGGCTAGAAAGGGAAGCTGCATTTCTGTTCTCCAAACCCATGTGCTGAATTTTACTTTTCCTTTTATTTATTTCTTCTTCTTAAATCCTGTTTCTCTCCCCGAGGCATCTAATCTATTATTTAACATTGGATTGTGCGATTGAAACTCCCAGGCAAATTGAAAATTATTTGTGTTTGAGGTTTCAGGCGTGAAGCTGAGACAACCATTTCTGGGAGATCCTGGGAACCCGAGTGAAGGTTGAGTGAAGAACCCTGGCGCTGCTCAGCTCCTCGGAGGGGCTGGGCGGAGCAGGGCGGTGGGGGAGCCCAGGGCACCCAGAGCCACAGCTCGGGGCTCATTAATCTCCATGTGGCATTTCGCTTGGGAAATGCTGTCAACACTTCCCACTGGCCAAAGTCCTCAAGAAGCAAAGCAGGTGCAATCAGTCACCCTGGCCCCGCGCCCACCCTGGGGGAAAAGCCTGGGTCACAGGAGAATTAATGACACAGGGACAAGGGCTCACCATCATTTTTCAGAGGCTGACTCTCCATGGAATTGCAGCCAGAGCGGCGGGCCTAAGGGAGTCGGGGAGGCTGAAACTGGGTGCTGGGTGTGACCAAGGGGCAGGGCTCAAGGTGCGATTGGGGTCCCTGGCCTGAGGAGTGCAGTAATTCGGCCTTCTAGACCCCGTACGGATACCCAAAGGCTGATAGAAAATGTGACATCACAGCACAGGGTTCAGGACAGGAATCCGGACCACCCTGCAGTGATGGCCCCAGAATTGAGCACACAGATGGTGGGAACCCCGAGCCAAGGCTGCAGGGAAGGAGGGACGTGGGGGCTGGGGGCTGAAACCAGGTCAAGTGTAACTGTGTGGGCCACGGTAAGGAGAGGGGACTTTGTGTGGAGAGCAAAGGGGAATCATCAAACGGCTTTGAGAAGGGGAGTCACACAGTCAAGTGTGTATATCCAAAAGGATCGAAAATGAAAACTGAGAGGCTGTCTTAGTTCATCTAAGCTGCTGTAACAAAAATCCCATAGACTGTGTGGCTTAAACAACAAACTACATCTCCACGTTCTGGAGTCCAAGATCAAGGGCCAGAAGATCTGATGTCTCTGGTGAGGACTGGTTTCCTGGTTCATAAAAGGCCTTCTTCTTGCTAGGTCCTCACATTGGTGCAAAGAGAGGATTCCCTTGGCCCTCTTTTAAAAGGACATTCATCACATTCATGAGGGCAGCCTGTTCATGACCAAATCCTTCCCAAAGGACCCAGCTCCGGATATCATTGTCTGGAGGGTCAGGATTTCAACAAAGGACAATGTCTGGTGGGGGGACACATATATTCAGCCAATAACAGAGGCAGCCACATACGTCCATTATTTAGAGTGGCCACGTGTCGTCATGCCAGGACCCAGGACCACAGTGAGGTGTGGCCCTCTGCCACCCTGGTGGTCACTAGATCTTCCACTGTCCCTGCAGAAACACTGGTCTGATGCCTCCGCCCCTGCTGTGAACTAAACAGAGGTGGGCACAGAGACCTACTGGTCCCATGGCCAAGGCTAGTGAGTGGGTTCAAGCCGGTGTGTATGTTTAGCATAAGTAAAACTTTTGCAGCCCACAGCCTCTGAAATAAAATCAAAAGTTTGTCATAGATCTCACACACATTCCTACACACACACACACACCCCAATAAATTCCCAAAGAGGGAATGTAACAGTCACATCTTGAGACAATAATTGGTATGTCCTGAAACAGTTATAGCTGGTGCCTTTTGGTAGCAAATATTAGAAACTTGATGGCATCCACTTCAGGTGAAGAGGGCCTTCAGGAGAAGTCTACAACATGGGGCATACACAGCTGGATGGCAGGAACCTGAGGCCTGGGACCTGGAGTGCTACCAGGGCTCTCTCTACCCAGGTCACTCTGCTCCCTCGATGGGCCTTTCCCTCCTTCTCTATCCCTATTGCGGATCCATGTCCTCTGCTCTTTCTGTGCCAGTGGCGGAAATGGAGGGGACATGCTATGGTCCCTGCTACCTGGGGAGAAACCAGCCTCTTCTCGAATCCTAGTCCTAGTCCCAGAGAGACTCCTGCACCCAGATGCTCCACGTCTCCAGATCTGTCCTAGAATTTGCAGGCTGGGGGACAGAGCTATTCAATGCTGCTCCTTGTAGCACTGTGGGAACTGACAAAGTATTAGAAACAGTAGGATGGGCTGGGGATGTGGCTCAGATGGTAGAGTGCTTGCCTTGCATGCACAAGGCCCTGCTTCAATCCCCAGCACCACCACCACAACAACAACAATAATAATAAAGAAAGAGAAACAGTAGGATTTCCATCAGTAGGAAAAATGAATGGATGGCATATGATCGGCCCAGGTTACCAAATATGATGTAGCCACTTATACAGAAAGCAAAAGTCTCTTTAGTTCTTTGGTTCAACAAATACAATCTGGGCATCCACTATGTAAGTCCCACATAGTAGATACTGCTAAAGTGTAGCATTATGACCTTCACAAAGGCTGTGATGGAGAGAGAAGTCAGGGAAGTCTTCCTGGAGGCAATGATGATTGAGCCAAGTTCAGAAGGACAAGTGGGAGACAAGGGAAGAATGTACAAATGCCCTGGGGTGAGCAAACAGGAGCTCTTGTATTTGATTATGAAGTGCACCCCCCCACACACAAATATCCTGTAATGTAGGAACATTCAGGAGTGAAATGGTTAGATTACGTGGGCCATAATCTAATCAGTCCACCCTAGTTTAAATGGGCTGACTGGGTGGTAACCGTAGGCAGGTAGGAGCATGGCCTATAAAGGAAGTGTGCCCTGGAAGGATTCATCTTCCCTGAAGCCCCTCCCACCCCCTCTGCTTCCTGACCCCTCCATGAACTGAGTAGCTTTCCTCTGCTGGCCCTTGTCCCAAGATGTGCTCCCTCACGTTGGGCCCAGAGTAACAGAGCCACCAATGTATGAACTGAGACCTCGGAAACCATGAGCCTCAATAAACTCTTCCTCCTCCAAGCTGTTCTGGTCAGGTATGTTGATCGCAGCAGTGAAAAAGCTAACTTTACAAAACAGGGTTGTGTGGAGGCCACGGAGGTGCAACCCAGACTCCTTTGTGAAGGACGGACTCCTCCCCCTGGGCCCTGGGGTGCTGCTGGCCCTCCTAGGCATTGCCAGGCTAAAAACAGCTGCTTTCCCAAGGTCACACCCACACCCCATGATTCATTGACATCAGGTACCAAGTTTCAGCTTTCTCACCCCAATAATTCTGAAGGGGCCTCTCGGCATCAAGCTCCATGTGAGCTCAGCTGAAGCCTTGGTGAGGATTGATTGCATCTATGGTAGACAGAATTACAACCCGCCCTAGAGATGTCTACATCTTAGTCCTCAGAAACTGCGACTATGTTGCCCTCTCTGGCAAAAGGGGCTTCTCAGATGTGATTAAGGACTTAGGGCTGAGGACATCCTCCTGGGCTGCTGAGATGGGCAGCATGCAATTGCAGGGTCCTATAAAAGGGAGGCATCAGGGTCAGAGTCAAAGAAAATGAACAATGAAAGCAAAAGTGAGATCGATAGAAGAATCCAAGAAGGACAGGAAGCCTCTGGAAACTGGAAAAGTTTAGAAAATGGGTTTTTCTCTAGTGTACCAGGAAGGAATACAGCCTTGCTGATCCATTTCAAAAGCTTGGGACTCCAGAACTGTGAAGAAAAAAAAAATTGTGTTGTTTCAAACCACATGTGTGCTCATTTGTTATAGCAGCAATAGGAAACTAATACGGCGTTCAGCCCAACTTCTTCCTTTTCCCAGTCCTGCTCACCTCCCCTCCATCCCACAGATGTGGAACCTGAGAGCCCTTCCTAAAAGCCTCCTGTAAGCTGATATCTATCAAGTTCTTCTCCCAAAGAACACAACCAGCAACAGCCTGAGAAGATGGATACTGGGGATCTGGGAGCTTGATCACCCATCTCACCATTGCCTGGCAACAGTGGTAGGTGGAACACAGGCAGCCCCTGTCATAAGGAGGCAGTGCAATTGTCAAAACTTTCACCATTGGATTAGCAGGTTTACCCCTGGAAGAAAATGCAATGGTGGGGGCAGTGTATTAGGGATTGGGGAAATATCAAGAGAAAACAGAATCAGTGGCGTTAGGTGGTTATTACTAAGCAGAACTAACACTTTGAAAAAATGATAACAAAAGGCTGAGAGTAATTAAGAGCTGAGTGTGAAAGCCAGAGGGTCTCCTTGATAGCATAGAAGGAAGCTCTCATGTCCTGCAGTTGGAGGACAGAGACAGCAGGAGACCTCCGAGCAGCTGAGTTCTAAAGAAAGTTAAACTCTCCACTTAAGTAGATCTGCTGTGCCAAGGTCATGCTCTGTTGGGGAACGAATGGCACTCTGACATTGGGGAGGAGGCATAGGAGTTGATAAGCCCCCAAACAAGTCTTTCAATTGCCTTGATTCTTCTGAGTCTGCAGAAGTGTCCCATTCTTTTCTATTAAGGATTAATGTTCTTTTTTCCCCAGAAATGCTGAGCTCTCCATCTTTCAAGATGCTATATACACCCCCTTTAGGATCTGGCCCCACTTTTCCTCTGGCTAGCAGGACAATAATTAGGGGTTCAGTCTCAACCTAACTGGGCTGGCCAGAGGCTGGGCTTAATAAAGGGACGAAAGAACCATAGCCCACAGGAGCTTCAGGGCCTGCAGCCCACGCATGCAAGGAGCCAGGAGAGCCCATGGGGTCTGGATTCTAAAGGTGCTCAGTCCGTGGGAGATGGGGCACATAAGGTTGGGATGTGTTGGAGAGTTTATCAATATGGGGACGCTTTCCTGAGACGCAGGATTCAATATCTGGCAAGGGCCATGGGAGGTGGTGTAAAAACACTGCCAAGATGGTCCCTAAGGACATAGAAGAAGTAATGGCCCCTGGGGCGGAAGGAACTAAATGTGGTCCTGGCCCAGGTCTGCCTCCTAGAGCCATGGATTCACTCAGTGGTCATTTCCCTAGTGTGTAATTGGAATTGGCATATTGGTGGTTATCATAATGCCCACACGGACTCCCTGGATGGCACGGTGAGACATTTGTAGTAGAGTAGGCAGAGGAGATGTCTCTGAAACTACCGTTTGACCCCTGTCGAGATAGTAAATAGAAAACATTATTAAATTATTGAGGGGATGGCAGGTATCGGGGTGCTACCCATTAAGGCATAAAGGACACAAGGGTGGGGTCCTTGTGGTATCTCTATTGAACTGACCAGTTCGGCCCCTGTTAAAACCAGTCCGAACCTGGAGAAGGATGGTGAATTGCTGAAAACAGCTAAATGGCCAAAAGTACAGCTGCTAGGCCAAACGTGAGATCCTGGCCTGCACACATTATGATCAGAGCGCAAGATATTTGGCCGTCCTCATCCGAGAACAGCTTGTATTCTATTGGAAAAGATAAGAGTATACATTTATAGTCTTTGCCCAGCAATATGTTAACTTTCCAGCCCTCTGCCCAATTATAGTCCCCCTAAATTTGGCATTGACATTGACTGTGTCCTGCTAAACACTGAATTCATCTGCCAAATTAATGACACATGCTAATTAGAAGGGATGAGCCAGGGGTGGCTAGTACATGGGAGGCCTTGCCAAGACCCATGCACACGTGAAGTGTCAGGGCCTGGTACATCAGGAAAAAATTTAAGAGCTCTATTAGTTTGGGATATGCCCAGACATCCAAAATGAAGAATAAATAATGGCATGCTCCACCTCCCTACTCAAAGAGGAAGCACAATGATTGTAGGTTCTGAAGGCATCATCCACAGCCAGGAATAATACAAACCACACTCCAGGAGACAGAAAGAGCGACCACTTTGGGCCAGTCCAGAGTAGGGCCAGAATGCCAGAGGTCCTGGGCCCTAGGACCCAGAGGACCCTATGGTCTTAGAGGTACCAGTATCGGTAAAGATATCCCCGAAGGGAGATTTGCAACCCAGCCTCTTAAAGTTCTGTCACAAGGCTATTTTACGTGGAAAAGTACAAACCTTTTGAAAAGCCACTCCTGGCATGCTCTGGGCCTGGTGTCAATCTGACCAGAGGACCCCAAGTGAAATGAAGTCTTAACTACACTCCACCCTGCAAAGATCTGAGTCCCATCAGACTTACCATATCTGATGGTCAAGTGGGCACCCAGCATCCATCATAAGATAGAAGTGACACAGGAGCCGGGAGCTTGGGCTCTCCTGCCTGACACTGTTGCCCCAAGGCCCCTCCCTCCACCCAGCTTGATGGCCACATGACGGGGAGTGTGACTGTCTAATGGAAGAGGAAAATCCAGAGCTGGCTCACCCCACCAAAACCCATTGCTTGTGGCCGCCATACCTGGGCTCACTTGCGCCACAACTAGGTGTCTGCGGACCAGTGCACTGGAATCAAAGTCCTCAGGTGGCACAGGCCAGTGGTTACTAAGGCCCCGTGGCACCTCTTTGGAATCCCCACTTCAAGGTCCTAGCTTGCCTCAAAGGTCACTAACATGCCTTCAGGGGTATTCTCCTGTGGTCCTGGCTGCCTTCTGTTCAGATTGATCTCTTTGGCAAAGGGTCCCTGGCCACACCCTTAGCAGAGTCCCCCTCACATGCTGTTTCGTTCTCTGCATGGCCAGGCTAAAAGTCTCCCAAGTCGATCCATTTCAATTCCCCTTTAATTGATTTCATCTTTAAATCATTTCTTTCTCTCGTGTCCTATAAGCCACCACAAGCTTGGACACGTGGCTGCTTAACTTTTTCTCGGGCCGGATATTCTAGTTTATTGTCCTTCCACAAAGTCTCAGGACATGGACACAATCCCATTAAGTTTGCTGCCCTTGTATTTCAAAGATACAGCGTATCCACCGGTTTCTAACACCCTGTGTCTCATTTTCTCCTGAGACCTCATCAGAATGGCCTTGCACTGGTGATAACCATTCAGGTAATGTCTAAGAAGATTCAGGTGATTCCTACATGTCTCCTCTCCTTCTGATTCTCTCTCCAGAATGGACCTTAACACTGTTCATGGCAATCTAGATGTTTCTTAGCTTGATCCTCCAAATTCTTCTGGTCTCTACCCAGGGCCCAGTTTCAAAGACACTTCCACATTTTCAGGTATTTATGACAGCAACAGCCTCACTTCTGGGGACCCGTTTTCTGTCATGGTCTATTTTGTGTTCTGTAACAAAGCAGCTGAGGCTGGAAAAAGTCTCATAGACTTATAGACAACAGGTATTTCTTAAGGTTTGGGAATCTAGAAGTCCAAGATATGCCATCCACATTGTTGTAGTCAACTTTTGCACAGCTATGACCAGAACAATTGTAGAGGAGGAAAACCTTACCTGAGGGCTCACAGCTTCAGAGGTTTTAGTCCATAGAAGGCCAGCTCCGTTCCTCAGGGCTTGAGGTGAGGCTGAACATCATGGCAGGAGGGGGTGGTGGACACAGAAGGATCAGGAAGCAGAGAGAGACTCCACCTTCCAGATACAAAATATATACCTCACAGCCATGTCCCCCAATGAGCCACTTCCTCCAGCCACACGCCCCCTGCCTCCAGTGACCACTCAGTTAATCCCATTGGGTTAAGGCTATAACCGGAACATTTCTCCCCTGAATCTTCTTTCGTTGTCTCACATGTGAACTTTTGGGCGAAACCTCACATTCAAACCATGACACATCATGTAAAAACTTTCTTATTGGGTCATCCTATAGCAGAAGGCAAAAAATAGAGGGAGTGTAGGGACTGAGGGGACATTAATCCATTCATGAGGGTAGAATAAAGGTAGAGCCCTCCTGACTTAATCATCTCTCTCTCTCTTTCTCTCTCTCTCTCTCTCTCTCTCTCTCTCTCTTTGAATACAAGGGATTGAACCCAGGGGTGTTTAACCACTGAGCAGCATACCCAGCCCTTTTTTATTTTTATTTTTTGAGATAGGATCTTGCTAAGTTGCTGAGGCTGGCCTTAAACTTGCAATCCTCCTACCTCAGCCTCCCAAGGGCCACCATGCCCCAGCCCTAATCAACTCTTAAAGGCCCCACCTCTCAACCCCTGTCACATTGGGGATTGGGTTTCCAACACATGAACTTTGGGGGAACACATTGAAACCGTAGCAATCCCTTTCATTCTGGAAGATGCAGTGTTTTAATTGTGTCAGGAATAAACATGTATTCTAGGTATGGGATTGCCTTCCTTGCCCACAGGGCCTGAGCTACACTGCTGGCCAAGGGTTTTATAGAGCATTTGGTCCAATGGCACAGGATCCCACAGAACATTGGGTCAGGTGAGTGGACTCATTTTACAGCAAAGGAGGGGTGTGGATGGGCATATAGCCTTAAGTCACATTGGTCATGTTATGTACTATTTCCTCCTGAATCTGCCAGGGCTTATTTAAAGCTCTGCTAAAGTGTCAATGCAGAGGTGATATTTTGCAATGAGAAGGTACCATTGCCCAGAGCAAAAGGTACATCTTCAATGAACAATAGTTTGGATATGGCTCTATCCATGTATGATGGGCAGAAAATGAACCTCTTCCTCAAAGTTGCCCACATCCTATTTCTCAGAACCTGTGAATAGGTTACTTCACATGGCAAAAGAGACCCTCTCCGCAGGATGCAATGAAGTTTAGGATTTTGAGATGGGGAGACTATCTTGAATTATCTAAGTAGACCCAATGTGATCAAAGGGTCCTAAGCACCAGAGTCAGGGTCAGAGTGGTGCAGTGGGAGAAGCGTTCAGACCTGGTTGACTTTGAAAATGGAGAAATCCAGCGGCCAGCCTATAAAAGCTGGAAAAGGCAAGGAAATGGATTCTCCAAAGGAATGCAGCCCTACCTGAACCTTAATTTTAGTCCAGTAAGACTCATTTTGGACTTGGGATCTCCTGAATTCCAGTATATTTATGTTGTATTAATTCACTAAGCTGGTGCAGTTTGTTATAGCAGCAATAGGAAACTAATACACTATGTCATGTGTGAATGGGGTTTGGAAACTAAGGAATAGAAGCATAAATGTCCTGTTCACCATCACTTCTACCTACCTGTGAATTGATACTGCCCACATACACAATTCTGGGTTCTAAGGACTTAGAGTTCCTGGTTCCCTTGTGAGGAATGCTCTGCTGAGGCACACAGAGAGGGTCCCATTGAGCTGTAAACCTTGCTTGCTGCCTGGGCACTTCATGCTCCTTTTGCGAAGGAACCAGAAAGTAGGAAGAGTCACCCTTTTAGCAGGAAGAATGGATTCGCATCAGCAGAACAAGGCAGCATTTTTGTTACATAGGAAGGCAGGGAGAAATCTCTTTGGCTCCTGTTTAATCCACACTCGGGTGTTTCTTGTCACTCCCTCACCCATTTTTTAAAATACTTTTTGTTTCTTATATTTAGCATGACAGTAGAATTCATTTTGATACATCATACATAAATGGAGTATAACTTCTCATTCATCTGGTTGTACATGATGTAGAGTCACACAGGTCATGAAATCATATATACACATAGAATAATAATGTCCAATTCATTCTGCTATCATTCATACCCACATACTCCTTCCCCTCCCTTCACTCTCCTCTGTCTAGTCCAAATTATCTCTATTCTCCCCCACATCCCTTATTGTGAATTAGCATCCACATATCAGAGAAAACATTTGGCCTTTGGTTCTTAGGGATTGGCTTATTTAGCTTAGCATAATATTCTCCAGTTCCATTCATTTATCAGCCAATGCCATAATTTCATTCTTCTTTAAGGCTGAGTAATATTCCATTATATATATATATATATATATATATATATAGATATAGATATATAGATATATATAGATATAGATATATATATATCACAGTTTCTTTGTCCATTCATCTGTTGAGGGGCACCTAGGTTGGTTCCATAGTTTAGCTATTGTCCCCCACCCATTTTTGACAGTGAACAGATAAGTGCAGTACAGTTACTCTAGCCTAAGAAGGTCATGTTGACCAGGATCTCAGGCCTCTTGGGCATAAGTACTTGGTTACTGTACCAGGTAAGTCACTGAGACCAGGAGAGCTGTTAGCCACGAGTAGATGGGATCCAGAATCCATAACAAAGGAGAAAGAAGTTGAGTATCAGTTTCAGCCTCAAGGTCAATAGCAGCAGTGAGGGTCGTAGTGAACCCATTAACCTTCCTCTTCCAAATTCCCCCAGAGAGAGGGACACCAGAATTCTGGGAGAGCCGCACAGTCAACCCTCTGCAATCTGTCACTTTTGTGTCCATGGATTCAAAGAATTGCAGATCAAAATACTTAAAAAAGAAGTCAGGCATGGTGGCACACACCTGTAATTACAGCAACTCAGGAGGCTGAGACGGGAGAATTGCAAGTTCAAGGACAGTCTTGCAATTTAGCCAGGCCCTAAGCAATTTGGTGAGACGCTGTCTCAAAATAAAAAATAAAAAGGGCTGGAGGTGTAGCTCAGTTGTTAAGCACCCCTGGGTTGAAGTTCCAGTGTCAAAAAAAAAGGAGAAAGAAATTCATGTCCATCCTGAAAATATATAAATTTTCTTCCTTGTTATTGCCTAAATAATACAGTAGGATAATTGTATTATATTTGTGATTATAAACAATCTAGAGATGATTTATTAGATTAAATAATTATACATATTATACATAACATTTGCATTGTATCAGGTATTATATGTAATCTAGAGATGATTTAAAGTATTTGGAAGGATGTGCATAGGTTATATGCAATTTCTATGACATTTTATTTGAGGAACCTGAGCATCTGTAGATTTTGTATCCACAGAGGCTCCTGGCACCAATCCTCCATGGTTACTAAGAGATAACTGGTTTTTGTTTTGTTTTGTTGTTTGGGGGTAGGGGGTTATTTGTTTGTTTGTTATTATACTGAGGATTAAACCCAAGGGTGCTTTTACCACTAAGCTACATCTCTAGCCCTTTTTATTTTATTTTATTTTTAATTTTGAGACAGTGTCCCACTAAGTTGCTTAGACACTCATCAAATTGCCAAGGCTGGCCTCAAACTTGCAATCCTCCTGCCTCAACCTCCCAAGACAACTGATTCTGAAATGAATCCTACTCATGCAAAAGGTGAGCTGTGCTGGACCCCTGATACACCAGCCAAGTCCCTCTTTAGTGATGAAGAGCAAATTCCCCAGCTTTGGGGATTATTGCCTGTAAAAAGCCTTAGCCAGTATCTTGCTTCCGAAAAAGCCCCGGGGAAAGAGAAATGCCTTGCCCAAGGTCAAACCCCATCTCCAAGGACACTTATAACAATCAACACGGGGGCAGGGGCATACGAGACCCTGCTCACTCACCCTAAATGGGGGGTAACTCCTTGCAAAGTTGGCCTCTGCTGATGCTGCGAAAGACCTCAACTCTTTCTGCCCGCTCCTTCCTTGCCCTCCCTTTCATAGGGATGCAAAAAGCACAGCTTTCCAACCCTTCAGGGAACGAGGCAGCAGACCAGGGAGGTGGGCCGGCCAGTGTGCACATCCCACTTAGGATAATGTTATTTTTATCATGAGAACAAGAGAAGCCTTTGCAAGGTTTTAAGAGCAAGCAACCCCATAATCTTTTGAAAAGATCCCTCTGGCTGTCATGGGGAAAGCAGATTGTAAGGATGAGACTGAAAAGCAGCAAGACCAGAAAGAGTTGCTACCCGTACCCAGATGAGGGACGACGACCGCTGGACCAGCATGAAACTGATGGTGGAGAATCGTGGGTCGGTCAGAGGAATAACTTGCCAGACTTTGGTGATGGACTGGAGATGGGAGATGTGGGAAGGAGAAAGGGCAACTCTCAGTTTCTAGCAGGCACAACTGAGTGGTGGGTGACATGGGGACACTGGGGGGAGATCAGGTTGGGAAGCAGGCAGGATCAGGATTCTCAGCTGTGACCTGCTGAGTCTAGGAGCCTCAGAGACTCCAGGATATGGGTGATAGGCTCTGCAGGTGGGAGGAGATGGAGCATGAGATTCTGAAGGGAGAAAGTGGAAGAAGAAGAGAGGAGACAGGGGAAGGGAGAGAAGGGAAAGAAAAGGAAGGGGAGGGAGCCTGAGAATGACCAGGCTGCCATGATGAGGACTGCAAAGGGGACTGAAAGCAGGGGGCTTAGCTGAGAGGCAAAGAAACTGTGAGCCCTCTGTGGATGCCAAGTGCGATAGTCAGTATAGGCCAGGTTGTGCTGTGGGAAAAAAAAAAAAATCCCTAAAGTTTCAAACGCCTAAAATGACAAAAGTTTCTTTCTCCCTCACTCTCTACATTCAGTTTAGATTAGCAGAGAGTCTGCTTGTCAGGGTCTCTTTGGAACCTAGGTTGATGGAGGCTCCATCTTGAGCTAGCTTCTTAATAGCCCTGTAAGAGAAGGGAACCTGAGAATGGAAGGTTTCTGCCTCCTGTTTTGCTGGCAAAGTGATTTACAGGGCCTCATCTAATTTCAAAGGAGGCAGGGAAAACAATGTTGCCACAGAGCCCCCGAGGAAGAGAAAGGAGAGTTCTTGGGCTGCACTAATCACTAACACCCCGAGGAAAGAGCACCAAGAGGAGGGAGTGGCCGTTTGAGCTCTATGCTGCCCAGAAGCTAGTCATCTGAGGGCTGAGAAATGTCCTTTGACTTGAATGATAGAAAGGTCCTTAATGACCTGAGAAAGAGGTGTTGGGGTGGGGGGGGAGTGCGGGTGCAGGGAACAAAGGTAAGACAGACTGGGGTGGATTCTGGAGGGCCTGGGAGCTGGATAGGAGACCGGAAGTGGACACCACTATTTCCACTCTGTCGGCTGGGGGTGCAGCGGGAGTCAGTGGATACCAGGGAAGGTCAGAGTCTGGTATGTGCTCTTTCCTGGGAGGTAACTTCAAGGTGCGTAAGGGCCACTAGAAAGGGCCCTTGAAAGGGAGAGGTTGAGGATGTGAGAGCAGGAAGGGACGGTCTCAGCATGAGAGGACAGTCTGCAGGTGCTCAAGTACCTGGGATGCTGTCGTTTCCTGCCTAACTGCCCAAATCATGCTACCAGGGCCTTTGTGGGCCTCTTCTTCCTTAGGGCAGCGTCCACCAGCATGATGGCCTTGGGTAGCTATTCGTGGACAGAGGCTGGATACGCAGGCTGGAGTGAGTACCAGAACACATCAGGCCCCATGTGCAGAAAGGAGCCAGGTGTGGGGACAGAGGGAGGCCAGAGACAGCTGTTCCCAAGCCACCACATTCCAGCACACCACTGGAAGGAATCCACAAATTCTAGGCTGAACTGGGCCTTCCAGGTCATTAGGAAGGTGTATTTGTTAAGGTGTGGTGGTGGTTGGGGGTGGGGGGAGGTAACTGATTTTGATTTAATGGAGTTAGCTCCATTTGTTCTTTTTAAATATTTAAACCTCTGAGATATGGACCTCCATTTATCCTCTTTTTCTGGACCCCCAAAAATGTTAGCGCTGGGTTGAGATATGAAATAAATTCACACTTAATTCTATGATATTTACAGTATACTCGGTTACATAGAATTTGTTATATAATTATAAGTCATAGAAGAACATGTATAACATCCCAATCTGATTGGTGTATGTATGTGTATTCACACACACACACACACACACACACACACACACACAATATAGTTTATATTTTTTCGGCTATTGCCCTGTGATACAGAAAAAAAATTTCAGTGGCATACAAGAAAGAGGCATTTATTTCTCCTGCACCTGCAGGTGGCTCTCCTAGTCCCGCCCCACAGGTCTCATTCTGAGGCTCAGCCTCGGGGGCCTGCAGCTGCTGCCTGGGGCATGTTTTCTGGGGCAGCAGAAGACAGACAGACTCAGTGCTGGCACGACCGAACTCAGGTCGGCTGGAGCCATGATCTGCTAAGTTCCCTTCGGTGAAGCCCAATATCAGGGTGGGAAGCTCTTTCTGCCCACCCGAAAGCCAAGCTGTGGCAAGAGTGGAGATGTCTCTAGGAACGACAGGGCAGGGAAAGACTGGAATCAATAATTTAACCTCTCACATGTACCAGACTGAGGTTCCCTAGGAAGAGGAAATGAGATTGCCAGAGTGGGGGGATTCATTTGTAATTAGTTCTAATTACTAAAAGAATCAATGTTTTAATTTTTTACAACTTATTTGTATTCTCCTATTCCTTCTGTAACAAAGCAAAAAGAAGAGGCTCTGGATGTCCCCCGACTGCCAGTGAAAATCCTCCATGCAACATTTTCACTAGTTGGTTTCATCTGGAAGCCTGGCTAGCCATTTTGAAAAAATAGATTCATTTTCAGATCCAGACCTTTTTAGATGCAAAAGTTAATTCTAAAAGGCTAAGAAGGGCTCTAAATGTAAAATCAGAACCGTCACAATTTGCAGGGAGATAATATTCTGAAATGTATCAAGATGCGTTTTCTTTTTGTACTTCCTTCGGTGACCTTCCAGTTTTTCAGCCAGAGGCTTGCATTGCCTAGAGGTGGAGGAGGAGGGAGGCAGCCAGGGAGGACAGCAGGAGAGGAGGGAGGAGGGGAGAGAGCAGGGGAGGGAGGGGGAGAGGTGGGGGAGGGAGGAGAGAGAGGACAGGGAAGAGGAGGGGGAGGAGGGGCAGAGAGGGTCTGGAAGGGAGGAAGACTGGATGGGGGAGGGGCTGGCTGAGGGAGGGGACTTAGGGCAGGAGCTAGAGGCCCCACGACCCCATCAAAGGAGTGACACGAGAGGGTGTCTACCCTGCCTGGTGATGTGCAAAAAGCAAGTGACAATCACAGGATTCCAGAAGAGACACACTTCCATGCCATTTATGTCCAAGTTCCAAACAGACACAGCTGTTGTCATTGTTCATGACATTCCCGTTGCCAAAAGTAGACAAACGTGCTTAGAAGTGATACAACTTAAGCTGGGGAAGGAGAGAGGGGTTTAAACTGGTCTGTATCATTTTGTTTGGTTTTTAAAGAGAGAGATGAAGCAAGCATTTCAAATGGTGAGGTTTTTACATCGGGATTCTTAGATTATTTTCTATAGTTTGAAATACAGAATGGGGGAAAGAGGCTGTGGATAGGTATGAATAGTTTGATTTCATATTTTAAATGTGTGAATGTGCGTGCACTCAGGGTGTCTTTGGGACTGTGCTTCTGTGTGTCTGTGATTATCTGTGGCTGGTTGGAAGTAGTGGGGCATGCTTGTAACTGCAGTGACTGGGAGGCTGAGGCAGGAGGATCGCAGATTTGAGGTCAGCCTCAACAACTCAGTGAGACCCTGTCTCAAAATAAAAAAATAAAAAGCAGCTCGGGGTAGAGCACCCCTGACTTCAATCCCTCAGTCACACACACACACACACACACACACACACACACACAATCTGTATTGTGTAGTACTCTTTTGTGTATACATTTGCAGGTGAGCAGGTGGGCATCTGCTGTGCCTCTGTCTCTGTTACTATGTGTATCTGTGTCTATCTATAGTTGTGATTGTGTCTTTGAGCATGTACATTCATGTGTGTGTATCTGTCCGAGTCTGTGCAATTGTGTGGGTGCACACTTGTGTGGATATGAATAGGAAAATGGCTGGTGATTACATCAAATCACTGGGACCGTTCCCTTTGGGAGGGGCGAAACAGGATTTTTTTTCCCTTCATTTTATTGAGGTTTATTACTTTTTTTGCGATGAACTTGTATTCTTTATTTTTTATTAACTTGCATTCATTGTACATATTAACAGTGTTCCACGTGCTATTTCAATCCATCATACGGTGTATACGGATCAAATCCTCTTCCCTTTAGCCTCCCCCTCTCCTTCCAATATTTTAAAAGACCTTAAAGTGTTTCTAGGCATGAAAAATAAAAAGAATTTCCCAGCAGACCCTCTGGGCTCTCTGGGCTCCTCCCTTGAGCTGAATTGCCCTTTGCCTCTGGGGGCCCTGAGGGCAGAGGAGCCTGGGGACACTTCCCAGGCTTGCCCAGGGGCACAGCCCAAAGGAGACAGGACATTTTTCGAAAGTCTTATATTTTATCTTTAAATGTTAGGCAAATTTTACGCCTTCCCCCTTAAGGTATACAAGTTCATCTTAATTATACAGTCACGAGGTATTCAGCCCGGACTCTTTGGAGTCAAGGGGCAGTTCCTGAGTTCCCATGTGTCTCCTGTGGGTGGGCTCCAGGCCAGTGGCACCCGGGGAGGGAGAGGGTACAACCTAGGCCTATCCAGAACTCTTTGAAGGGTCAGTTGGACTAGCCAACAAAAAAAGAAAGAGGAAGTTTCCACCATCATTTTCAAAATAACTCACACTTGCTGAGCGATTACCCTGGGCCTGGCTGCGTCCCTTGCATATGTCCACACACAATTCCCCAGGCATTCCCACCAGCTAGGTCCTCTCAATGTTCCCACATCACACAGCAGGACACTGAGACTCTGAGCCGGAAAGGCCAAGACCACCCAGTTGGACTCACACTTCCCAAGTTCATGCCCCATTTTCAGACAGTCTCCTACTGGACTGGCCCAAGGGGAAGGAACTGCTTGGGACAAAAAAGAGGGTCAGTGTGCCAGGCTTTGGTCCCAGGAAGGCGCCCAGGGGCAGGGCTGACTCATCAAAGGCTACTTTCCTTACTGTATAAACTCTTTTCATGAGAAAAACTCTTGGACTCTCGCAAAAGCAATCTGCTGAGCCCTGTGACCTGTGAGCCCTGGTGGTCACTTAGAGCCACAGTGGTAGCCTCCCGATATTTAGAGGCAAGACTCAAGGGTTTAAGGCTGCTCCCTCAGGAGTCCGGACAGGGCCTATATGGACTGAGAAAACTTGAGGCCTCTCTCCACTGCAACAGCCTCATCTGACCAGCAATCTCAGTGAATGCTACTGTCCCTGGGCTGCTCTGGGGCTTCTTCCCCATGTCAGGCACTGCCTGCACGGCCATCCATTTCCCTGTTTCCCGAAGTTGCTGTTGACAAGGAACAGCCTCATTCCCCCATGCCCCAAGGGGCTGCTTGGAGGATCTCAGTTCTGTGCTGAAGCAGCTCAGAAGAGTGGAATGAACCCTGAGGAGGAACCCAGGTGGAGGGCCTGGGGGCAGTGGCCTGGCTTGGCTTCCTGGAAGTAGCCACCCTCTGCCAGACCACCCCCATATTTGGGCCTTGCATCTCCTGAGGGTTTGGGTGAAAGACAGTTGAGGACATTGCTACCTTAAATTTTCCTGGAGGTACCTGTTAGAGTTTGGGGGGCCTCTCTCCACTGTTCTTCTTTCCTTCTAGCTCAGGGTCAACAGCTTATAAAATTTGGGGGTGTGTCTTGAACACAAAATCTGCCTCTCTGAGGCAGAGCTCCACTTGGCTCGGTATCCATTTCTCTTCCAAGGTGTGGGGCAGTAACCCCAGACTCCCCACCCCACCCCTAACCACAGGGAACCTGATTGGCTGAAGCCAAGCCCCTTCCTAGCAGTAGGATTGCTAGGTGGCAGGTTGACTCGGTTTGGGCCAATAGGAGGCACCCAAGAAGGTCGTGGGAGCCATTGGGATGACTTCCTTGAATTCCATGGGTGTCTAGGAAGGTCTGAAGCTTTGAGTTCCAATAATCTTGAGACCAGGGAAGAGCTGACATGAGAACAGCCCAATGTGCTGGAGATGGCAGAGGCCAGTAGAGAGACCCAGGTCTTTGATAATGCTGCAGAGCCACCCAGTCAATTCCAGGCTCCCTCCACCCACTTGCTGTTGTAGGAGAGAATCAAGTGCTCATCAGGGAAGCTACTCTGATACAGCTTTTGCTATTTGCTTCTAAATTCACATAGACCCTTTTGAGGATTAGGTAAAAAATGCTAAAATATATCTTGGAAAATGGCTTAAGCTCAGAGCAATTGGGGGTGGGGGTATTTGTGGCTCCTCAGAGGCCCCTCCATAAACCACCAACGCACTAAGATTCCTGGGCAGGAGGTCTCAGGCTGGTCTCATGGTTCTTACTCTGAGCTGGTTCCCAGGGAGGGCAAAGTTAGTTTGGTTCTGAGCAGCATGCCTAGGTTGCAGGCAGAGGAAAGGAGGGAGGGGTGGCCTGCAGCACCTGGAGACGGCCCCTGCCTTCCGATCCACCAGAAACGATAAAGCCTGTGCCTGAGCATGGTGTCTGCAACTGGGCAGGGCCCAGAGAGTCCTGGGGGTCTTGCATCATTCTCTTCAATGACAGGCAGAGGAAATGTGGTTTGGGGAGGCACTAGTGTCTTACATTCCCTCTTTGAGGGCTCAACCAGGTGGAAAGGGTGAGGGGGATTCCCAAGAGGCCAAGTGAACATCCGATTCTGAGCTCTGGGCTGGCCTGGCTCAATTCTAGCCTGGACATGGGCCATCTCTTGAGTCATGGACAGAGACCCAGGAGGGTCTGGCTTTCACCCCAGGAAGCCTGAGGGGAGTAGGGAGAAGACAGCCTTGCACAGTACCCCAGCTCTTCCCTCCTTGCAAGACCCAGCTGCTGGGTCCTTCAGCCTACTTATTACTCCATTGGTCTGGTCACAGCCTTCCTGAGATTAGGTTAGACAGACTATGATCTCACTTGGGATTCATTTTACCTGCCTCATTAAGGTCCTAATTTTTAAACAGTCTGCAAACAACAATAACAACAAAACACAAAATCACACTGGAAACCAACCTGAAATATCTGAAAACCTGAGGTCTTGCCCTGGGTTCTGTGTGCCACTCATGGTTTTATACCTGGCAGACGACCTGCCTGACCTGTGATGTACAGAGGAATGTCAAAGTGGGCACAGGTTTGAGTCTGCTTTTTACACTATAAACTGCAATGGCTTAAGTGCTAGTTAAATCTTAATGATAAAGCAAGTTCTGATTAGACTCACATCCAATTTTGTTTCCTGGACCGCAGTAATCAAAGTAGATGTATTCCACAAGACGTGCAATATGTTTTCAGTCCTAATTATACATTTTCAATTAAAAAATGCATCATCATTGTATTACATACCACAGACCATTAAGTGCCTATCACAGGGCCATGTCCACATTTCAATGTAAGGGATGGTTGACATTTAGCCAGGAACTTTTAAAACACTTGAGAATAAATTATGACCCAAACTTACTCTTTTTAACGACATGTATAAAGTTCAGCTCTTTAATAAAAGGGCTCAGGAATATAAAAACAAAGTCCCCAGCAGTATTAAAGAAAGAAAGGTCCTTCAAAATGGTCAGTTTTTGTTTCGATTAAATTGTGCATTTTTAATATAGTTGGTATAAAGTGAAACTCTTTAAAAAAACATGTAGGAATTTAAAATAAAGTGGAACATCCTATTTTCAGGGTCAGCAGTACAACAGTGAGATCTGTCTCTTAAACAATGACACTTAGTATCTCTGTAGTTCTATGAATACTTTTGAAGTGTCATATTAAAACCAATCTCGTGGCCTTGAGGCAAAGGGAAGCAATTAGTCTTGGAGTTGTGAATAAATAAAAATCCATTTATACACCCGTCCTTGACATGTACCTTGCAAATCTTAGAAACTTCATCTAGTGGGAAAAGAAATGTTAAATCATGAATACCAATACTAATCACATTGCCATGTGGCTTCCTAAAACAGTTGAGTTTATACCAATCTTTTAAGTATTAATTTATATGTATATATTCATCCATATTGAACACAAAACAAAGGCACACCAGCAACGACCTAGAAGAGAAAAGAGGACTGAGGGGTCCTGGGGGCCACGAGGGCCATCACAAGCAGGTTTTCAGTGGGTCCTGGTTCCTCAAACGAGCCCGGTGCATTTTTCGTCATTCTTCTCTTCTCAAAGGAATAGGAAGTTTCTGTCCTTGAAGCTGGGAGCATCCCCACAGCATCTCCTCCATTGAGGAGTGACCCCCACCTGGGGTTTGGGGAGAACCTCAGGAAGTCACAGTACTTGTAACTTCCTATTTGGGTCCGTTCCTTCAATGCGAGGTGGAGGTTGCTTTGCTGTTCTTAGGTTCTGTACAGCGTTGGACAGATCGGAGCAGTGGGCCACAGAGCTGAGCCCACCACTCAGGGTGGGCCAGGCCTGGCCAGGCTACCCAGCGCCAAGAGTGGTGTTGTTTAGCCAAAGCTGGGAATTAGAAGCCCAGGGGCTCCAGAGCGTGGGGAGCAGAGTGGGCAGCCCTGGGCCGCATTGCACAGATCCCTGACCTACTTCCAGGGCCCCTTTCTGTTCTTGGAGCAGCTTAAAATCCATAAATTAAGGAAATTAACTGATGGGGCCTGCGGCATCTTTGTAAGCTATTTAAATCTATAAATTTACAACATCTTCTGCATATATCAAGTAATTGAACTAACTGCAGGGATGTAACTTTAATGAGAAAATTTCCCCCTTCTCCAGTAGTTCGAGATCTAAAATAAATAAATAAATAAAACAAACCCTCCCTTAGGAGGAAAGTTTCTGCTTATTCCCGCGTGGAGAAGTTACAGAAACGCGGTCCGGACGCTCCTTCTGCACGCAAGGTCCCCTAGTCCGGAGAAGCAGGCCCCCAGTTCATCATCCTCCCACAGCTCTCCCCGCGACCCCCGGGACTGCAGCCGCTAGAGGGCGCCCAGGTCCGGCCGGAGCTCGTGGAGGGGCCCCCGGCGCTCTCCCGACCGGAGCGCACCCGCCCTCCAGCCTGAGCCCGGTTCTGGCCCGGACGTCCCGGGAGCCAGGCGGGGGCGCAGTATGGGTCGGGCACAACGGCAGCGCTCGGTTTCCTAGGAGCTAGGAAATGGTCGTAGAGGAAGGTCGGGCGGAGCGCAAGGGGAAGAGGAAGAGGAGGCGGTGGGAGAGAAGGCGAAGGAAGGGGCAGTGGACACCAGGACCGGATAGTGGGGTCATGGGCGCAGGCCCTAGCGCCGCGGGGAGCATTGGCCGCCACCGTCTCCACCGCGCTGCGCGCGTAAAGGAAATGGCGCGTCTAGCCGGCGGCTGCCGGCCGGGTGCCCCCCGCGCGCCCCTCCCCCGCGGTGGCCGCCCGCGTGTCCGCAAACGTCACTGGCGGCGCTGCTCCCCGGGAGAGGGGCAGCAGGGGCAGAGACCCGGGGAAGGAGGCCGGGAAGGGGGAGGGGCGGCCCTGGCCCCCGGCTCCGTTCCAGCCCCGGCCGACTCGCAGCCCAGTTTCTTCCCAAGTCCCGCCCCCAGCCCCGGGCGCCGCGGCGGCGGCTGCTCTCCTCTTTGTAACCGAGGAGTCAAGAAATGTGAGAAACGTGCCCTGTGTTACTTATTTGGGAGCCGAAAATTTATGCCCAGCTGAAAGCGCCCGGGGAAATATTACATCAGATGAAATGACAATGATTAAAATCAGCTTCTCCCCCGCCCCCTCCCCGAGCCCGGAGGAGGCCCGGGCGCCGCGTGGCCGGCCGGCGGGGGGCGGGGGGCTGGGCCGCGGAGGGCGCGGGGGCCTGGGCGCACCGCTCCCGGGAGGGTCCTGGCGGAGGCCCCGGCGGGAAGGCAACGGCTCGGGGAGAGGCGGGTGGGGATCGCTGGGCGAAAGGAGGGGAAACAGCGCATTTTTGTCGCCGAGCGCGGCAGGCGCGGGCGCGCGGAGCTAATTGCGACTCTAATCCTCTGCCCCGAGGCGCAACCGAGCCCCGAGCCAGGAGTCGCCGCGCGCGCCCGCTCGCGCTCGCCGCTCAGGGTAATTTGGAGCCGGATCGCTGCCCTCTGCGTCCCGGCTGGGCCGCGACAAGGCGCGGGCTACGGGCTGGGGTGGGGGGCTGATTTTCTCTCCAGCAATCGGGGGAGGCCGCTGGAGAGAGAGGAGGGAGGAGAGGAGGTGGGAGCGGCGGGAGGGCAGCCGGAGAGCGGCGCGAAGAGGAGGCGGCGGCGGCGGCGGCGGCCGCGAAGAGGGGAGGAGGCGAGGGGAGGGCGGGGAGGGGAGGCCCCGGCGCGGCGCGCCGCGAGGGGCCGCGCGAAGCGGGGGCCGGGGCGGGAGGGGTGGGTGGGGGGAGGGTTGGGGGCGAGGGAGAAAGTAACTCCAGGACGAGACCGGAGCGACCCGCGCAGCGAGCATAGGCGGCGAGGCTGCGCCGGGCGCCCGAAACCGGCGGCTGCGGGGGGCGGGGGCTGCGTCCGAGCCCAATCCGTCGCTCCGGCTCTGAGGTAAGCCCAGCGCGGGAGGCCACCGCCTCAGCGCCGTGCACCCCTGTCCCCAAAGTGGGTGCGATACCGAGAAAGTCTCCCGGGCAGGGTCCGGACGTGGGCGGGGGTAGCTGCTTTGTCCCTCTGCTGGGCGGCGGGGGCTGGCGGCGCGGGGGCGCCCAGCACAAAGGCCTGGCGCGAGGGGGGGTTGCCCACGTGGGCTGGTCCTGGCCGCGGGTGGACCCTCCCCACGCGGGCGGGATCCGAGCTTCCTGCCGCACGGTGTGTATGTGTGTGTGTGTGTGTGTGCGTGTGCGTGCGCGCGTGTGCGCGCTTGCAGGTCCTCACACTCTGGTCCCAGAGCAGGGCCGAATGCCCTGCAGAACCGGCGACTTTCCGGGGTCAGAAACCGGCTCTTGCAGCTGGGGCTTCGAGGCGCACAGGCCCTAGCTTGGCGCTCAAATCAGAGAAAGAAAAAGTCTCTAACGGGACGGATGTGCGTCCTCTGACACCCACCCCGGGAGTCCGAAACCAGGCGGGAGGGGTTAGTGCGCTGGTGGTCGTTCCAGGCGCGCGGGGTGTGGGACCCGGCCAGGGCCGCGCTGAGACCCGACCGCTACCTCCAGGTCCTTTCTGCCCACCAGCACCTTCCTGACCTGGACTCGCAGGCTGGGCACACACCCGCAAACATCCCCACACTCCCGCCTCCGTAGCAGCGCCTTTCTGTCTTCCCGAAGACCCCGACTGCAGAAAGATAAAGCTTCAAGTTTTCACTCCATGTCTCAAATGTGCATGAAGGAATTTAACTGCACGAGTGAATAACAGCATTAGTTTCAATTAATTTTTTTTAATCCCAGCAACAATAAACTTTGAGAACAAAAGCGCTTTTACGTCCTTAATTAGGCGAGCTTCCCATCTGTGGTCTCGAAGAGTCTGCCTCTTGATTTAACTTTGTCCCCGCCCCCGCCGCACACCCCTCCCTTCCCAGCCTGGCCCTTCGGGTGCCGAGGCCACCCCGCCCCGCGGCGCCGGGAGCTTTAGCCCAGCCGGCTCCCGTCGCCCCGAAGTTCATACTGGCCGGTTGGGCGGCTGGGCTGGCGAGCACCAGGTGGCCCGCCAGCCTTCCACCCGGTCTACCCACTGGACAATTCTGTAGGCCACTGGCACTAGCGCCCGGGGCCAGCGCCCAGGGCGTGGAGCTGAAGGGAGCTTGCGAGGCGCCTTCTGTTTACCTTTTATGGTTAAAATAACAGCTTAGCAAAGAAGCGACTTCACGAAGAAGCGATTTAGTGAAATCGTCTCAAGCTGCCGCAGCTCAGCCAGTTTAATCACCCCCAGAGAGCTGAACAACTGCGAGCACAATGGGACACAAAATCATTTTGTGTGTAAATGAGCGTGGCATTCTGCTCACTTCCCTCTGCTCGGGCGGGCGGGGCTCAGCTGCGGGCGGGCGCGGGACCCGGGTCTCCCGCCGCAGCTTGGAGAAGCGGGCCCATACTGGGCCAGTTTGCAAACCTGCGGGCCCTCCCGTGCATTGCTGCTGAGCTCCCTGCAACAGGCTGTTCGGCCTTGAGTCTTAGGACAGCGGGGAGAACTGGGATTGAGTCGTGGTTTTGATGCTGGTGTTGGTGGAGTGAACTTGTGTCTCTTAACTGCAACCACTTTTATGCTTCTGACCTCAGCAGTGGTCTCGGGAAAAGGGTCGTTGTCCAGCACAGATGCGTTTGTCCGAGGGAGCACTGGAGATTCGGGTCAAGGCGTAACGCCTGGGGCTTCCAATGGTGAGTTTCTCATTTGCCCTGAACATCAGATTGTGCTTTTGATGGGAAAGAGGCTGCGTGAGAACAGGATGGAGCAGTTCAGGTGATGGGTGCTTAGTGTTACCTGTCACTTTTGAGTTGTGTCTTGGTGGTAGGGAGATGTTGTGCAGTCCGCTTGGATAGAATTTCAGTTGGAATTCCTTCCCCTTCAGTTTATCCTCAGCGGTGTCTTCCCTTCTGACTCCTCCCCCAGCAGAGCCTCCTAGGGCAGGATAATTCATTCCTGAGGTCTGTTTTGGTTTCTCAGAACTTCCTTGAGATAAGTGACCTGGTTTTCTTTTTTAAGCTTTCAGGAACTCAGGAATGCCAAAAGTAGCAGATGGGGCAGCCAGCTCCCCAGTGAGGGTATAACCCTCTACCCCCACCCCAAACAGTTTCAGGTCAGGGAATTTGCCAGGGCACTCAGGGCAGAACTAATCACAGGAGAGCAACCTTACATAAATTTGCAGAATGTGATTCTCATTGGACCTTGGTCCATGTTTTAAAATTCAGTGTTGAGTTTCAAGGCACACATTTAGAAGCCAGAGTTTAACAGGGAAAAACAACCCCTTGGGTCCCCAGGATTTTATTTGGTTTCTCTCTAAGGGTTAAACCTGTGAAAGAGAAGTGCAGGTTAGGTGTGTGGAAGCTCTGTGAGTGTGAGTGTGTGTGTGTGTGTGTGTGTGTGTATTTGTGTGTGTGTGTGTGTGTGTGTGTGTGTGTCTGTTCACCATGCAAAGCTCCCTTCTCCCCCTTTGAGACAGCCCCAAGTCAGTGGAAGGAGCTGCAGAAACCTGCCCTTCTCCACCTCTCCTGCATGGAGCCTGCAAAGAGCCCTGGGGGTGGCTTCTTGGGACTGAGGGACAATCTTATTTCAGGTGGCTATGGCACAGAGAAAAGTGGCTTAGTAGCTCTGGGGAGGAGGCAGAAAAAGGGTCCATTTGCTGATTGCTGTCTGGCCAGTTCTCTAATGCCTCAGGGGCATGTGATCCTGAGGGGGTCTGGAATACATTAGGCATAGACAACACCATAGTGGGGGGCTGCTGAGAAACTGGGAGGTGCAGATTAGCAAACAAAGACAGGTTTTCTCTGCTATTGGGAGCCATAGGGGAGAGGTGGCTTCCCAAGCCACTTTCCCTTATCCCTGTATCCTGCCTTCGGTTAAAAGAGGCTTCCCTGGGTCCAGCCAGTTGCAAACTGCATCTTAACACAGTGGAGAGAGCTCCTGGGCTCTCTGGCCCATGGAGGGTGGGGGATCCTTCCTGTGCTGCCGTCCACAAGGTTCCCTGCGGATGCAAGAGGAGACACGCTTGGTAACATGGCTCTAAACCAAAATACCAGGAAAATCAGATTTGTTCTGAAACATTTCGGGGCAATAATGGTGAGCATATGTTTCAGTACTGTCATTAGCTGAATTAGCAGACATGGAGCTGCCCAGAAAACACATGTGTGAGTGTGTGTGTGTGTG
Organism: Callospermophilus lateralis; assembly: GCF_048772815.1. Lineage (NCBI taxonomy): Eukaryota > Metazoa > Chordata > Mammalia > Rodentia > Sciuridae > Callospermophilus > Callospermophilus lateralis. Next base: position 18,783,580 of record NC_135322.1, on the reverse strand, counting down.
CGTGTGTGTGTGTGTGTGTGTGTGTGTAATCTGCTATGCCCAGGGGGCCTGCTTATGGGTGTGAAGAGAGGATAGTGGCAGGTGGAATATGGGGGGCTGCCTGGCATGTGTGGGGTCCCAGAGAGCATGCAGAAAGGATGACGCTAAGCATCTCTGACTCCAGGGGAGATTGGGTGCCCATGACTCTGGTTTTGTCGCCGCTTCCCACAGATACTCTGGGCAGCCATGGAAGCCTAGATGCCTCACCGGAAGGAGCGGCCGAGTGGGTCCTCGCTTCACGCACACGGCAGTACCGGCACCGCGGTGAGCCTGTAGGGTAGGCTGGGTCCATTCTGGTGGCCCCCTCTTTGCCTTTTTTCAGGGTGCCTGCTCACTGACTGCCCTTCCCCGGGGCCCTGGCACTCCAGAGATGGCTGTTGACTGGCTGTACAATTATGTATTTTTTGAAACAAAAATGCTCTTAATTTGATGTGAAATTTACTACATGTATAAAACTCAACGCCTTAGGTGCTGAGGAAGTCACTAATTTAGAGGTGTCTCGTTACTGAGACAAACTTGCAAAAACCCCTGAATCCCAATTCACAAATTGGTGATTCGTTTGTCAAGGGATATTTCACATCTAACACATAAGCCCGCGACCTTTAATTAGAATTTTGCAGTTTGTTTTATGCCCCTGGAGGCTGACACCTTGAAAATTTTTTTTCTTGATTTCTTATTGCTAATAAGCATCTTTCTTTTTCCCTCTGGTACTTTGAAGAAAATGATGCAAATACACTTAATTACAGTGGTGGCCGTAATTTGTCAGCGGAATATGTGATCAGGCACAAGCAGAAGTGATCTGATTAGATCTGTGATCACACTTGCAATAAAGGGAGTACATGGCGGTGTCACTTAGAAACTCTTGGTTTTCACCTTGTTTCTGTCTCTAGGAGGGAGGAAACATGTCCCGGCTGTCTCTCACCCGGTCGCCTGTGTCTCCCCTGGCTGCCCAGGGGATCCCACTGCCAGCTCAGCTTACCAAGTCCAACGCACCTGTGCACATCGATGTGGGCGGCCATATGTACACCAGCAGCCTGGCCACACTGACCAAGTACCCTGACTCCAGGTAAGAGAGAACCCCTCAAAATGCCAGGCATGTAGTGATAAGAGGTGGCATTTGTAGCTTGTAATGGCAAAGCCCTGTCTACCCTGGTGGCCCCCTACAGGGCTCTTCAGGGTGCACTGCCTCATGCAGACACAGGGAGGAGGGTTCGGAAGACATAGTCTGCTTGTCGAAGACTGCTTTGAACCGGAGTTTGTGACCCTGTACTGGTGGCATTGGTTGTGTGAGGTTGCCTGACCTAGTAACAAGAGACTTGACTTGTTCAGAGCCTGCCTCAGCTGAGCCTGACCAGCAGCTGGCTGGGAAGTCTTATGCACTTTCAGGTTCCTCTTGAGGGGGACTGAGGTCTCCCTCATTTGTGAGCAAGGGACGCTAAGTACATCTTGGGGTCCTGTGTGCAGAGGTATTTGATCCAATTTCTCATTTTGGCCTTTGGGAAAGTGCATAAGGAGGAAGAGCTGCAGCCTGCCCTTTTTGTGTGTTTGGGTGGCCACTGTTGGACCCTGAGGGCTAGCTAGGTAGCATCAGGCTTCCCTTGGAGCTGGATGTCACAGTGACTGACTAGGAATTCTAGGACGTTCAGGAATATTTGAGGCAATGACTGATCATGGACCTCGCAGCCCCATGGTGGATAAAGTGTCTGTGACCAGGCCTCTGGCGGGGGCTTGCAGGTTCCTCCCATACTGCTTTGGTACAGCCTCCTACGCTGCTGACGCTCGGGTTGTCCTGACTCTACCTAAGGGTATCTCTGACACCCCTGCTCTTGCCTCTTGGGTATTTCCCTCCCTGGGTGGACCTGGTTTCCCCATTGGCACAGCAGCCGGACCCACCAGAGGTGGGCTGCATCTCTGTGAACATCCCCTGGAGGTGACATGTCATGCTGCTTGCTGTTTGCTCCTGGAACAGTGGCAGCCACAGTTCTCTGGGGCTACTGAGGGCTGAGCAGTGGGAGGGCCACGGCTTCGGGGCATCACCCTGATTTTATACATTTAAAATAAGAAGAAGAGTTAATTAATTCCCTAGATATCGAGGGATCATCTCTGGGGAGCTTGGGTGTCAGGCTGCCTCATCACGGGTGTGGTTGCTTAGAGCAGGGAGGATTACAGGGTGTGGAGTGGCTGCTTTGGGAGCTTATTGAGGGCCAGGCGGAATAGCCCCTTAAGGAGGGCAGAAATGCCCCCTTGAGGGAACACTGGAGATGAATGCTGTGTCCAGTTCAGAATTTGGGGAGTATGGGGAATAGATGGTGGTTGGGGCTTCATGCCCTCAGCCTGGCAGAGACTAGGCATGGGGCCCTTATGGACTTGGGGCTTTGGGAGACCGGGAGCCATGAGGCCAGGTCAGTGGCATAGGCCTACGTGCTGACTTGCAGAGCCCTGTCTTGGGTAGGAGATGGATTCTGCTTATTTAATTTGAGTTTTGCCTTCTGCGGCATTCCCGAGTTGTATGAAATAGATCATTCCTTAATCGGCGGACGATGTTTGTGAGTGAAATTCATAAAAGCTTTGCCTATAACCCTCTTGGAAGAGTGTTTCCAGAAGTCAGACGTTTGGCTTTCTGGAGCCATCACAGATCAGACCTTGGGGAAAGGTCTCCCCACTGCTGCCTGGGAACAGGGAGGGCAGGGGTGGCCTTCCCTTCCCAGATGCACAGTGTGGTTCATCCTTCCTCTCTGACTGGGGAGCTGAGGCTCCTGTGGCCCCATGATCTGGCATGTGGGACTCTTGATTGGCAGGATGTGCCCAGAGGGGGTAGCAGTCAGCGTTCTTTCCCAGGACTGGGGTCAAGATGAGTGTGTTGTTCTGCCCGGATGGCTTCTGGTTTGAAGTAGAGCTGATCCCCAGGACTGAAGCTTTGGCCTAGAGGCCAGGGGCTTTTGAGACCTGCAGGATAGCCAGGGAACTGGCGTGAGGCCTCTGTCTGGTGAGGATATGTGTACCAGCTCTGTAAATTTAATTTTACAACTTAAAACTTGTTTTTCAACAATTTTGGAATGAAGATCTATCCCTTCCCCAGTATCATTGATGGTCACCTGCACATGGAGAATTAAGAGTGCTAATTCTTAATGGGAGTTTCTGGATATCAGAAATATCATGCCCTGGGCAGAGCTGTGAGAGCCAGGGTTCCCTGTGCCCACAGCACTGTGCTCAGGATTCTGGTTCTGATGGGTCAGGGTGGCCTGGGTGTCGGAGGGCCTGGTGCTGGGTGTCTCCCCTGGTCCTCCCAGGAGAAGTCATTGGTCCTTACCCAGAGACACAGCTGCCTGGGGCTGGGTAGACTTCCTAGGTCTGCTTCTCCCCTGTGTCCTGCCTGCTGGATGTCACTTGTCTGCTGGTGTCCATCTGATTGTGGAGAACTACAAATGGAGTTGGCCAGGAGCTTTGGGACAAATAAAACCTTGTGCTGAAACATCTAGGAACTTGGAGCCAAAGCTTTTTTAAAAAGGGAATAAAAAAGCAAATGAAGATAGTATGATGCTTCCTCTGTGCACTAGGGGGGGTGGGGGTGGGACAGTCTCTTTTCTGCCCCAGAGGGTCCCAGCTGCCACAGTGTGAACTTACCAGCTTTCTCCGTGGAGGACTTCGCAAGTTGGCTCCCACACCCTGCAACCTCCCTCAGGGCGGCCTGGGGCTGGTTTCCATAGGGACACATGGAGCCACCAACAGAACCAGGAGGTCATGGTGGGAGCTCACTCTTAAGACCCTGCAAGTGGCAGAGGGTTCTTTCATGGTGATGGTCCTGACCCTCCCTCAGCCTGCATGCATCCTTGGTAGGCTCGGATGCCCAGGGCATGAAAGGTCTTTGTGCTATGAGATGCGCTGCTGCCGATTGGTCCCAGAATAGACGCTGAAGTGTGGAAAGATCTAGAACCAGCCAGCCCTCAAATAAGGCAGGTTGAGAACTTCCCAGCCTTGGATCAATACACCAACATAGAACCTAGCCAGCCCCGGAACGTGGGTGGATTAGGAGTCCTCTAGACCAACAGGACGATCTACAGCCTCAGCCAGCCCTGATGTCAGAGGGATTTGGATCTCAGCCAGGCCCAGCACATTGCTTGCTGTATCCAGCAGCTGAGCTCAGCCGCGAGGGTGTGGAACATTCCCAGGGAGACCGAGGCTTTGGATTTGCTGACTCACCTGTAGATGTGGCTCTTACCTCTTCCTGCTCATGCCTTTTGAGGACCTTCAGCTGTCTGCAGACCACTGTCCATGCACCTGGCAGCCTGGCTGAGTCACATGTCTCCAGGGATGCTAGTGGCCCTCAACTCTTGACAACTCAATGTCCAAGCTCCAGGCCACTGGGCACTTTGAATGCTGCAATGAGTCGTGAAACTCATAAGGTTTTCCAGCATGCGCTGTGTCCCCCAGGACCACTATCACAGGTTTTGGGCTCAGTAGCCTTTGCAGCCCTGAGAAGAGTATTATCTGGGTGGCTGAAGCTCTGGTTCCACAGGCTCAGCCCTCCATAGCCCTCTCTGTGGCCTCTGACCCACTCACGCCCATCCACGAGGTGGTCTTGCTCTTTTATGCTTCCCCACTGGGGCAGAGGCTTACCATATACCTACAATGAGAGCAAGAAACTGCATAGCTATCCTGTATGTGGATGGAACCTCTTGGCTGACACCAGGCCACTACAGCATACAGTGGTATGGATGGGAGGCCCTGAGAGGTGCTTGGGGACTCTAAGCTGCTCAGCTTTTGCCTAGCTAGTATTCCTGGCAGTGATAGGCAGGGCCTTGGGAGAGGTTGTGAATGGACAGCGAAGTGGGCTATTGTGGGAACAGAGGAGCATCCCTGGAGAAGTATAGGCTGATGCAGGTCCCAGCTGTACAAGCTAGGCTGGTAGTCGCAGGTTGAGCCACCCTTCTCCAGACTTGCAAACAAGCTGTTGCTGTGGCAGGATCTAGAGGGGCCTGACTATGTGGTCTCATTGCGGGGAGATGCTGCTAGCCTCCCTCTTCTTCCTGAGCCAAGTTCTTGCCTGCCCCAATCATCCTTGGGCTCCCGAGTTTCCATAGCTTAGCCTGGGGTCTGCTGGGTAGTCAGCCAAAGCAGAACCTGTTGGGGAGGCACCAGCTCTAGCTCTGAGACTGGTTCTTCCTCCCTGGAGTGGACAGGGACAGTCATCAGGGGTTCCCCAAAGCCTGTTACATGTCCTGTTTGTTAGAGCCACCACTCTTACAAGGACAGGGTGCCAGCACCTGGTGGTTCTCACCCCTGCCAGGTGTGCACACACTCTGGCATATATGAATGCCCATGCTGTGTCATGGACACATGCTTACATGCTATGGTATGTGTGGGGGCCAGGGTACACATGCACACAGGCTGTCCCTTCCACCTGCTTCTGTTTCCTCCATGGCTTCCTAAGCAAGAAGCTATGGGGCATTTGTGATTTTGTGTTTCAGAGTGACTTGGGTTGGTTGGTGTATGTCTTGGCTTGGATGTGTTGGGTCAGCCTGAGATTTGTGTGTTACAAGGGGAGTGACTGTGTGACCCCATGCCTGTTGCCTGAGTGTGCTGTGTCTGATGCTCATTGACCTGGGTTGGGTGAGGAGGGTATGGATCCCTAGTGACTGTGTTGGCTGGCTTCCATGTGTTCACCAGGTTTGTGGCTGTTGGCTAGGGTATCAGGTGGTCAGTGTGCATTCTCTGGGTGGGTCTGTCTGGTGAGGATTTGTGTACCAGCTCTGTGACCACCTGATTGGTGTGTCTTGCTGTAGTTTTCCAAGCCTGTAAGAGTGTGTCAGCGGGCTAATGTGTACAGATGGGTGTTTCCTTCTGGGGCTGTGGCTTATGGGTGTAGGTGAAACTTGTGGCATGTTTCTGTAGCTGCACCATTGTCCTGTATGAGGGTGGCCTGGATGCCCCAGGTATGTGCAGATGGCTGTCAGGCCTGGCATGGCCCCATATGGTCCCTCACCCCTCCCAACAGGGTGGGCCCTGAGGAGTGGGGTCAGGGTAGGGGGATTCAGCCCCTTCCTTCCCACATCCCGCTTTATCTATTGCTTCCAGAATAAGCCGCCTCTTCAATGGCACTGAACCCATTGTTCTGGACAGTTTGAAGCAACATTATTTCATCGACCGGGATGGGGAGATTTTCCGCTATGTCCTGAGCTTCCTGAGGACATCAAAACTGCTGCTCCCGGATGACTTCAAGGTAGGTCCACAGCCAGTGATTCCCCTTGTGTGGCCTGTGCTGTGGCATTACACAGGGGACGCTGTGACTTAATAAATGGACCCCATGGTTGTCATGACAACCATAAAAAGTTAAACGATGAAGCCAAGGGCTAAATCAGTTTTTCTAAACTAATTTTGTCTTCTCACATTTTTAGCTTATTTATCGGGGTGTAACAACAATTAAGCTGTGGCACTTACCCCGGTTTAATGTTTGTTGGATTTAAGGGCTGCTGCGTGCTGGAGTTATAGGAGTTAGAGGTTCATAAATCTGTACCTTGTTGGCAGTTCCCAGAGGGAAAACCCTGATGGTCCAAACAGACAACTGTTGCCACCAAGTCTCAGGATGAACCTGTCCAGGTTCACCGTATCCTCCCCAAGCCCTTCCAAAGCACCAGGAGTCATGGGAGGAAGGAAACTCAGACCTGATCCACCCCAGCTCATGTTAGCAAAAATCCTTCCTTCCCTTATTTCCTTCCTTTATCTACCCAGAGAACCATTAGCCTTGGGTCTCTTTTGTCCTTTACCCATACCAGTTACTGAAAGCCAGTGACTGAACTTGAACTGAAAATATGGTGACACATAAGGAATCCATAAGCCCTACCCATGAGCTTCCAGTCTGGTGGAAAGATAGACATTGAACTTGAATCTCATGGAGCAAAATGCTTAGAGAACAGTATTATAGGAGCAAACAGGGAACCTGGCCCAGGTGGGTTTGGAAGAAATGATGTTTCGTGGGTGGTGAAGGAGGAACCAGGTAGTCAGATGGGAGGGCCTTGGTGAGGGGCTGGAAGTGGCAAAGGGCTTGATATATTCCAGCAGTCGAGACAGGGGTCACGCTTGGGGCCTTGTGAACTGGGAAAGGAAGGGCAGGAAGGGCTGTCTGATGGCAGGATCTTGGTGAGTGGCTTAGCATTTGGCACTTCCCCTGCATACAGTGGAGGGGTTGTGAGTAGGAAAAGGGCAAGCAGTTCACCAGCTGGAAAGATCACACTGGTTCTTGAGTAAAGTTCAGGGAGGGAGTGGGGTGGGAAAAGGAGGCCACTTAAGGATGAGGCCACTTCCCCAGAGAGATTTGCTGAAGGCCTGGGACCAGGGTAGAGGTAGGATAAGTAGAGCAAGGGGGAGACTTACACATGTAGGAAAAGGCTGCAAATTGACCTGGGGTTGTGTTGGCTTAGCGCTGAGCCCCTCCAACACTGTGCCAGGTGCCTCCCAGCTTGTGGCTCGAGTCCTGAGTTGATGAGTACAAACTCAAGCATTGAACAGGTTGAGGACGTGTATTGCCTCGTTCCTTTGGGAAGAGCTGGTAGAGAGAGTCAACTAGAGACATTTCGGGCTATGAGGAAAGGTGAGGTCCTTCGACCTATGGATGTCACATTAAACTCCAAGAGAGCAGAGGCCCAGGATGGAGCCCTGAGGAGTCTTTGTGAAGAGGCCGGAAGGGTCCCTAACCCATGGCAGGCTCAAAGGAAGGGTTAAGACTTGGGATTCCCTTGGGGCAGTTCCAAAGGCCATGGCATGGGCCCTGTTTTTCCGGGTTGAGCTTCCTTGCCTTTCCCCAGGGGTCCTCAAGCTTGCCAGTCACCTGTACCCTGAACCCAACGAGTAGTGTGAATCCTGGGCCCGGGCCACTCGGGGCTGGGGTTGATATGGGTGCACAGGGACAATATCAGAGAAGTAATTTGTGTGAGTTCGCCCAGCCTGGGAGCGAGTGGCCTGGTGGGGGCTGGGCTTCGCCTTTCCAGCCACCTCATCATACTCTGTGCCAGGCACTTGTTAGACTTTTCCTCCTTTAATTCTCACTTGCCTTCTCTTAGCTGGGTGTTTATACCCATTTTAATGATGGGGAAACTGAAGCTCAGAGAAGGTCAGTAACGGAGACTGTTAGGTCTTGGGGCTGCAGGCGATGAAGCTGAAAGTCCAACCCATACAGGTCTTCCTGGAGATGACCTTTTGACCTCCCGGCTGGAATGTGGTTTCCTTCAGAGTGGGTGAGGGAGGGGTACCCTGTGTCTAGCCTGATGTCTTCTCTGGATGGGATTCTAAGAAGGCAGCAGGTCCTCAGGCAAAGACATAGGCTCCTACTCCTGAGTGTGAGGTAGTCTCCAGGTCTTTTCATGAGGCTTCTCTGCCCCATGGGGATGAAGTTGCCCACTACTAAGGCCAGAAGTTCCGGGTGGGGGGGTGTCTGGCACAGGTACCCACTAGTCTGCAGCTAGAGTCCCTGTGCCTGTGCAGAGCATCTGACCCTCATTTGCCCTTCTGTACAATAAGGACGACCATCCCAATCCACACTGAGTATTGGGTCACAGTTCCTGCAGAGCTGTAAGAGGAGGACCCCTGGGTTTGGAAAGGACTGACCGCCTCCCCCTACCCTGTGTGCACCTGTCCGACCCCTCTGCGCATGTCCACAGGACTTCAGCCTGCTGTATGAAGAGGCCCGGTACTACCAGCTGCAGCCCATGGTGCGTGAGCTGGAGCGCTGGCAGCAGGAACAGGAGCAGCGTCGCCGCAGCCGGGCCTGTGACTGCCTGGTGGTGCGCGTCACGCCTGACCTGGGGGAGCGCATCGCGCTCAGCGGAGAGAAGGCTCTCATCGAAGAGGTCTTCCCTGAGACTGGGGACGTCATGTGCAACTCGGTCAACGCCGGCTGGAACCAGGACCCCACGCATGTCATCCGCTTCCCGCTCAACGGCTACTGCCGGCTCAACTCCGTGCAGGTGAGGGCTGCGGCCAGCCATCCCACCTCCCGCTGCCTCCTGAAGCCCTGGGGCGGCAGAGCAAGACCGAGGAGGGGCGGTCCCTGAAATGGCGAAGCCCTCTGTGCCATCTTACAGAAAAGGCAACAATGTGTCGATGCATAATTTATAACCCGCTCATAATTAAATGATGGCGCCTGGGGGATGGACTTAAAAAAATTGATCTCTACTTTTTTTTCCCCCCCCAAAAGGATGTTCTATAAAAATGGCCCAGAGTATTTTCAACCAAGTGTGCAGTCATTTGACACCCAGAATCTGACTCTGGATTCAAATTAAACCCAAGCACCAGGAGAGGTGGGACAGAGGTGGAGTCCCTTCCTCATCCTGCTGACCTGGGAACCAGCTGGCACCCAGCAGCTGCCCAGAGCATTTCTGGACTGGCTTTTCCCAGATGGGTGTAAGGATTGAGAGACCCCAATGGAGGGGGGGCGGGGGGTCTGTTTTCTGGATCCAAGGGCAGACTTGCATTTTGGAGTGAGGGCAGAATAGGCTCTGCGGGAAAAGATCCTCCCAGGCACACATTCTGCAAGTTGCCATCAGAACTTGATAGTTACAGGACACAGATGTCAGTGACTAAAACCCACCTCACAGGGGCAGAGAGCCACGTGAACGTGGAGCCTGCAGAGACTCACACACCAAGAGGACGGCCCTCTCTTTCTTTCCACCCAGAGCTCCTTTGAGCTGATGAGCCCCCAGGCCTCAAACCATCTGGGACTCACAGCTCCAGGAAGCAGGTGGCTGCCCAGAGGCTGGGGGCAGGGGCTGTCCATTATTGGGGCAGGAGAGGGTGCCTGGGGCCATGTGCGTGTGAGGAAAGAGGGGGCAGATTACACCCAAGAGAAGGGAAGGGTCCAAAGGATCTTTTTTTCTTCTCTAAAGCAAGGCTGTACACCCCAGAGAGCAGCAGAGAGTCTGGGTAGAGCAGCCCACCCAGGTGGGATCACACAAGGGTTCCCTGGGTCCAGCTGTGTCTGTCCCTCCTGTTGTGGCACCCAGCAGATAGTACAGTTGGGACCTTTGTCAGGGAGTAAGATCTTAGCAGGAGAAGGTAGCTTGCTCTAGCAGATACCTGACTGCCTGCCAGGCCAGGCGAACTCTTGTAGCTGGGTACTATTGACTCCTATTTCTTCCCTGATAGGTCCTGGAGAGGCTGTTCCAGAGGGGTTTCAGCGTGGCTGCGTCCTGCGGGGGTGGTGTGGACTCTTCCCAGTTCAGCGAGTATGTGCTTTGCCGGGAGGAGCGGCGACCGCAGCCCACCCCGACTGCCGTCCGGATAAAGCAGGAGCCCCTGGACTAGGCGCTGCCTCAGTGCTCATCTGAGGCCTCTCAACCCTGGGTCACCCCCAGAGACCTGGAAACAGTTCTGGGGAATCCTGCCTTTGTGTGCTTAGCAGTGGGCATGAGACTGAGGGTGGGGCTGGAGGGCTTCCGCCCAGGGAGCACCAGGGCCCCAGGTGTCATGGCAACAGAAATGTGGGATGCTGGAGGCGTGTCCACTGAAGGAGTGTTGGGGTGACCTAGAGATGCTGTGGCTGGAACTCCAGTGCCCACTCTCCGAGCCCCTGGGCTCCCCAGCCCGGTACAGTGTCCTCTGAGGCTCAGGGACCTGCCGAGGCAGGGTTAGCAGAGGCATCCCCAGCCACTCCGGAGCAGCCGATCATCCTTCTCCACTCACGGCAGACTCTCACAGGTCTCCTTGCTTCAGAGATGGCTTATTTTTCTACAGTATTTAAAAATGGAAGTAACTGTCACTGCACAAGTCAAAGAGGCCGACAAGGACCAAGCCTTCTTTATCTGGTGCTCAGTTGGACGTGCAGCAAGCCTGCATGGTGGATAAGCTGCAGGGTGCTCAGGCCCAGCTGGGGCTCTGGGGACAGATGCGGCAAGGACAGTGCTACAGAAGCAGAGCCCCCAAGGGGCAGGCTGTTGGGAGGAGGGCTATGGGGGCTGGGTGGCTCTTGACCTATCTTAGACCCTCTCCTTTGCTGCTGTACTTGGTAGGTCACCTGACCTACTCATGCCCAGGGGCTTCCAATCCCATCTGCATGTACTTACCTGGGTCCCTAGAGAAGTCTCTCACCATCCAGACCAGCCATGGGGCTGCACCTTACCTCAGGAATGGGCCTCATTACAAAGAAGCCCATCTGTCAGCAGCATCCTCTGGGTCCCCAGCTCAGGGAGCCACCCCTAGCTCCAGTTTTTCCACACTAATATGCACACTTGAGTTTTCATTAAACTCGTTATGCTAGCCTGCCTGTGAGACCTGGACACAGGTATATCTAGTGCTCTTGACCCTAGGTTCCAGTGAGGACTGGCCCTGAGAGGGCCCAACCTGCTGCCTCCCATACAGGCCCAAAGATGGACACCCCCGGCCTTGTCACACTTCCCCATGTGCTGGCTCCTCCCAAGTGGAGAAACTGCAGAGAACTGGTGGGTGGGGTGCCCCCGTTGGCACTACCCTGTGTATAATGCCTGTAGACTTGTATATGACTCCTTTAATATTGTAAAGATGCTGATGTACAATTGTCGTGTTTGTGTAAACACATTACGTTCTAGTTCATGCCATAAATGATGCTATCAAGCAAAAGACTGAGGCTCCATCCTGTGCAGAAGCAGCAGCCGGGTTCCCACATTTGATGTTGTGCAGGGAGGTTTGGGGGTGGAATTCCTCCCTCAGGTCCTTTAGTTCAAATCCAGGAATGACCAGCAGCGGTAGCTGGGGGAGGGGCGGGGGCAGGGGCCTGAGCCGGGTGTTATTTATTGCATTTGGGTATTTCTTCGCTGCTTCTGCCTGTCCCCTCTGGGCAATACAGATTCTGAATTCCGATTCACAGCCCCTAACCAGATGGAAACACGGAAAGGCAGGCAGAAGGTTTCTGGGAGCTTTTGAACCTAGTCTTAAATGTTTCGGATTTTCTCTCTCACTGTCTTTTGGTTGGAGGTGATATTCTCTTTAGAATTCCATACAACCACATAAGAAGGTGGCAGGCCATGGCTTAGGCCAGCCAGGGGGACAGAACCATGCAGCTAACATGAGGACTACAGATTGCCTAAGCAAACTGGATCTGGATAGCAAAGGGGAGGAGCCTGAATATGTCCCACAGGCCCCCAATTTTAATGAAGCTTTTTTGTATTTTTCTTCAAAGCCCCTGTGTTCTAACCCACAAGGACCTTTTTACATGCCTGATAAAGTCCACCAGACTTGACCTGCCTGGGAGCACAGGAGCAGAGGCCAGCAGCTTCCTGTCTGAATCCCACTGTACAATCTAATTTGCTGGACAAACTTGCTAGGCTTCTCCTCTGCTTAGCAACACGCCTACTGTTGGCACATCTGCATTTTGGCTCACATCTGAGGAGGAGAAAGTGTTGTGTTTATTAGGAAGGAAGTCTTGTGAAAACAGCTCAATTCAGCGTGTGTTCATGGATTTTTCTGGCATAATAGCATGAGTACTGATGGGTTGAGATTCTTTAACATTCTCAAACATTCTGTGCATTTAAAATAATAAGGGAGAGGAGAGTAACTCTCATATTAAAATGTTACTATATTTCTTTACCAGTTAAGTAAAATCAAAAGGTTTATGAAACTTTTATTATTTTATATGATGCTAGGAATTGAACCCAAGGCCTCATGCATATTCGGCAAGTACTCTACCACTGATCTGCACCCCCAGCCCATGAAGTATGATTTAACCTCAACTGGGGAGTGTGTATTTGTAGGAAAATACTGTGTTCCCAGAGTACTGCTATCATTCTAATATGCTTCCTCTCCATAAACAGTAAGTACAAATTAACCATTCCTTTAAGCATTTCTACTCTTCCTGGAATGAATAGATTAAAAGTAGTCTTTTGAAGAAATACCAGCAGTATCAACGTTAACTTCTGCTCTTCCACAAACCTCACTCATGAATTATTCTTGAACATAAGCAACTGGACAGGACTGTGCCCATGCTGTTTCCCACCAAGCTAATGCCAGCCCAGAGAATCAGGCAAAGCCATAGCAGGCAGCTTCTACCATTGTCCCCTCAATGGGCTCAAATATAGGTCACAACACTAATAATATCTTTTTTAAAGTGTGTGGTTTTTTTTTTAACCTACTACTTGACTGTGTTCCTTAGACTAAATAAAGGATATTTTATAAATTACACACAGCTCTAGTGCTTTGTTTTCAGTCTACCAAGGAAGCCACAAGAAGGTATTGTAACTTGGGTGATTACTTGGAACTTGATTGGCCACTAAACAGGGCCTTGAGTATCTATACTAAGTGCAAATCCCAAAGCTTCCTGTTCGGAGCATCCTGCTGAGGATTGGACCCATTTGCAGCTGCCTGGGCCCTCAACACCTAGCACACACCCTGCCACAGCCCTGGGAGTGAGGGCATTCAGGCAGTGACCTCCTTCACCTCTTCTAGACCCCCAGCCCTGGGCTCCATCTTCCACCATTGACAACCACTGGGTGTGCTGAGCCTTTTGCACTAGGTTGGTTTCATGTATGTGTATGTGTGAACAGAGCCACTAATGCATTTGGAAAGATGGCAGACAGTGTATATGTGATAACTGGGGGAAACTGTCCACTAAGCCTCTTTCAAGGAGAAGACTTGAAGTTGACTGAGCCCAGCAGAGTCTGTCCCCTGTCTAAAAGGCAGACCTTTGTTCCCTGGAGAATGCTGTCTACCAAGATGGCCCCATCCTGACAGGCCCTGTTCTCCCCTTTGACTCCACAGACAGCAAAACAGTTACACTGGACCAGGAGGACCAGGACCTAGATTACTAGGACACAATATTGGAGCGTCTAAGTAGGTGACGAGGTAGAATATATAAAAATGGGAGCTGCCAGAGGATTTTCAGTTGAAGGCAGGCACTTACTTCAAAACAATAAAGAGTTCTGGACAGAGCTAGAGGGACAACCAGCGGCCAGAGAGGGCAGCTTGAACCTCATATCTCGACTGACATGGTGTTCTGTGAAATGTGATGCCATAAATTTAGTTGAGTTTATTTTTTTGTACCAGGATTTAAACCCAGAGGTGCCTAACCACTGAACCATATTCTCAGCCGTTTATTTATTGATTGATTGATACAGGGTCTTGCTTAGTTGCTTAGGACCTTGCTAAATTGCTGAGGCTGACTTTGAACTTACAATCTGTAACCAAGTCACTGGGATTTCAGATGTGTGTCACCACTCCCAGCCAGTTTCAGTTGATTTTAAGAGACAGGCAAAGGTGTTTAGTCACAAAGCTCAAGGCAGCCCCATAAAGTGGTCTTGTCTCTTGTGTGATGAGGGCACAGATGGCCCTCTTTCTACTCCCCCAAAACCCACCCAAAGGAGGTGAGAGCACTTGGGGCCTCTGCAGACATCTTATCTCTATTGGGGGCTTTGATTTGAGATTATCTATCCTCAAAGACTCTGGGTTACTATATAGGGTAAAATCTTACTGTATTCATTGCCACAAGTTGTCAGACTATCCACAAATGGATGTCCTTAAAATTAATTAAGAATAGAGGAATGATTTTCATGCATATTTGTCAAAAGAAGCTCCTGCCTTATTAGTGTGAGAATTCACATTAGACCAAAACAAGGTTTGTTGTCCGTATCCATGGAAACCTATAAAGGAGTTACAAAGATAAAGCTCTAATGCCCACATAAAGCCCAAGACAGTTTCCCTGCTTTTTTTTCATAACCTCATCCTGATCTGAGGAAGATGGTCAAGGGCACTTGCTTAGAGAAAACTATACAGTAACAACAGTAATTTAGATAAAACCACTCAACTCACTAACTGGGGCCCAGAGTCAGAGAAGCATTCTCTTCAGAATTTCTTTTTAGTAGGAGCTCATTCCTTGCGCATTCTTGGCAGTTCTGATATTGTCTAGACCTTAGGAGGTAGCCCTGCAAGGAAAGAGACAAAGAAAAAGGTGTTGGTGGCAGCTGAGAGCAACTTCCTGCCAGGAACAAGATTTGAGCTGATATTCTCTTTAGGTTCAGGGAGGGAACCCTCAGCCCCAGGGAAGCCCACACCCCCAATCTTAGGCTAATTCTCGGATCTGGCTTGGGAACTCTGAATTGCAGCTCAATTCCCACAAGCCTCAAAACTGAGCAAGTGGGGCTCCTGCCTGACTCCTGCTCTTCACACCTCAGAGTCTAGAAAGGCACTCTTGAAGGTGGGTGTCCAGGCATGGCTGATGATTGGTAGTTTCTTTTCCACCAGAAAGAAGTCGGCTGTGTTTTTACCCATGCCACACCTACCCCTAGCAGTAGAAGGATGTGTTAGATAGAATTGATGCTATTTGGGTGGTAAGTCAAACCACCATGACCAGGAAAGCGGGTAGAGGTGGCTGCTGGTTTCAGACTTCGGTTATTAAAATGGTCCCTGCTTCCCTACAAAGATCTTTATCTCCCTAAACACTGGAGGACAAGAATAGTTTGTGTAACCAACCTATGCCAGCCACTGCAGGGGCTTGGATGATGACATATCCTATGGGCTAAGAGAAGGCATTATTTTTATCCCCAAGAAATGTTTACTTTTAATTGTTTGTTGGAGGATCTGTAGGTATCCAGAACAAAAACTATATATAGTTTCCCACTTTTGTCATGACACCAAACACAGATTACCCCCAAATGCCTGAATTTTCATGTAAAGCCAACTACCTCTCAGGCCTCATAGTCAAAGAAGCTTCTCTAAAATTCTAATGAGAGACCCAGAAAATGAGGCAGCCACACTCCTCGGGGGAAACACATAAGGAGAAGGGCCAGAGGTCAGCTGCATTTGGATTTTTGTCTTTATTTCCATTACTCAGAACAGCCAGTCGTGACAGCCATCCGTTGGCTCCCAGGCAGCGAGGGACAATGCTCTTGCTTGACCCAGAGGCATGGCAGAGGAATAACAGCTGGGTCATCAGAGCCTGCCTCCTGGGACCCTCCTCACACGGAAACCACAAACCAGGATAAAGTCTTTGGGAGCTGCAAGGATGAGCCAGCTGCGCTGGAGCAGCAAGTAGACCACCCTGCCCCTGGGAGGTCCCAGGCGTGGGCATCCCTGGCTGGATGGGCAGGAGATGCTCCACCAGGCACAGTTGGAGCGGGCCAAGCGTGCGGCTCGATGCCCGTGTCTAGAATGTCACCAGAGCTTCCTCCTCTGTGTCCTGGACGGGATCCAGGGCTCCCGAAGAAGCTGCGGTTTGGTGCGCACAGACTGCCCGGGCAGGGCTGGGCTGCTGCTAGCGCTGCGGACGCGGGCCACGCCCTCTTGGACGCGACCACGCCTCCATCTCCCGGGGCCCACGGAGACACGCCCGGCCCTGCAGCCAAACAGCAGGAAGGCAGATTTGTACGAGTAAGTACAAGGTCCTGGAATTCTCGCCCGGTTGCCACACACTATAGGGAGAATAATTGGGGGGAGATTGTGCAACTGCCCGAGAAGCCGGGGCGTACAGCGAGGGCTCTCAAGTTCTCATCACAGGCGTCCCGGGAACCTTGGGACCGAGCCGGGCGCCACCTTCGAGTGACACCGATGCCTGGCTCCATCAGGGAAGCAGTATGGCTCTGCGGAGAGTGGGAGAGCCCGGGTCCAGGCTGGGTGGACCGGAAAGGGGGTTGAGATGGGACCACGCCTTCAGCCCCATTGGCAGCAGCCCCGCCTGGCAGTGCCTAAAGCCCCGGGGCTGGACGCACACCAGGTCTCTCCCCCTGAGGGAGAGGGGGAACCTGGGGAAGCCCCACCCAGAGACTGACAATCCCTACCCCACCCCGTGGGGCCGAGCCTGGGCAGCTGGGCTGCATGTCAGCCCCAAAGAACCCCCATGGGTGGGTCCATCCCGGGGGCCTAGTGAGTCACTTCCCCAGGCCCCGAGGCCTTCGTGGAAGGTGCCTCCCTCTTCGGCAAAGCATCCTTTGTTCTACTGCTGGCTTCACTTCACAACGGCTCCCTCCTCTGCTTTGCAAACTCAGGTCCCGCGGGGGTTGAGGGCACCAGCTGTGAGCAGCACCGAGTGGGCAAACGCAGACCGCCTCCAGAGTGCCCTGGCACTGCAGAGTCTGAAACTGGCTTCCTCTGTCCCCTGCCTTTCAGGGCCCTGGCTCTCCCACTTCCCCAGATGTCTGGGGAAAGCCCCACCTCCCCACACAGGTGGTGGGTGTGCACCTCCTGGGGAGTGCTGATTCTGGACGTGCACCAGGAGGGAAGGTGGTTTGGATGTGCTGGCCCTGGCCGGCACCGCCTGGAGCTGCTGGACTGGCCTCAACACTAATCTTGCATCAGGGAGAAGTTTCCAGCAATCACCACTCACTCTCCCTCCCTTAGGCCTCCCCCAGTTCCCAGGCCCTGGTGGAGAAACCTTGTGAAAGCCCAGCCCAGGAAGGGAATTCATCAAGCCACCTCCAGACACAGCCTCTCCTTTGGCTTCACTCTTGGCCTTCCAGATGTCCCATGGGCAGCTCAGCGTGGGCAAAGTCCAGGAGCTGATGTCACTTGTGTGGTGAGCACTGGCCTTGTAGACCCCTGCACTCTTTCTTTTGAAGAAATAGAAAACTAATTGAAAGAAAGAAAGAAAGAAAAAAAACTTGTATGCATGAAGAGATTTTCAAATTTTATTTTCACTAGACCCAAAAAGGCAGGGGGCAGTGTCCCAGGAAAGATGAAGTCCATTATGGAGCATCATTTGACAACATATATTTAGCTTTCCATAAATATTTCTTGAATGTCTACAATCTACTGGCACTAGTAAGACCTGTGGCTCAAAAGAGGGCTTGCTGGGGACTAGGCTCTGAGCCATGTGTGTCACATCTATCAAGTCATCAAGTCCTTATACCCATCTCCAACCCCTCCCCACCCATGGGGAAAGAGCAATTAATATTCTCTTACACAGAAAAGGAAGGTGTAAATTCCCTCCCAAAGGAGGAGCAGAAGAACAGCCCCAACAGGCTCCCGAGCTTATGCTCCTGCCATTCAAAACAAAGGCCAGTTCATGGTTTTTTTATGTGACTGTGACAAATAACCACAGACTCGGTGGTTTAAAACAACTCTTAATTTGAGACAATACATTTTTCATCTTACATGTCTATAGGTTAGAAGTCTGAAAGGGGTCTCACAGGACTAAAATCAGTGTTAACAGAGCTGTGTTCCTTTCTGGTGACCCCAGGGGAAAATCTGTCTTCTGTTTCCAGCTTTGAGAGGCTGCCTCTATTCCTTGGCTTGTGGTCCCTTCTTCCAGCCTCAAAGCCAGCAGTGTGGCATTGTCCCGTCCGGCAGGACACATCAACGTGGGCAGCGAACCTAGGTGGGGAGGAATGAAGGGACAAGAGACACAAGAAATGACAGCAAATTTCCTTCTAGCCCCTGACATGGCATCTCTGGTTTGTCTCTTCTGGACTCATCATTACATTGGGCTCACTTGGATAATAGGATGATCTTCCTATCATAAGGTCAACTGATTAGCCTTAATTCCATTTGCAATCTTAATTTCCCTGTGCCACATAACCTAATATGTTCACAGATTCCCAGGTTTAGGATAAAAAGGGCATAGATGGGGGAATTTTTCTGTGTGGTAGCAACTTTACTCAAAAAAATCTCGATTGAATACATTCTGTGTTTCAGGCACTAGTCTAGGTACTGCTGGTGATTAAAAAAAAAAATCTCTGACCATGTACAGCTTATACTTTATTGAGGGAGATGGAAAATACACTAAAGAAATGAGTGAAATATCTGGCCTAGGTGGTAACAAGTGCTAAAATGAAAAATAAAGCAGGAAAGAAGGACAGGAGTACGTGTAAATTGTTATTTTGGACTGTGTGCTGGACATCTACCCTCGTGCCCAGCTCTGTGCCTGGAATTGACTTCAGAAGCAGCATGAAGGGGCTCCCTTATCCTCTGGCTTCCTGTTGAATAAGGCTGATGGGAAGCACCTTCAGAAGACAGAAGTGTAGAAGGGAAGTGAGGTTAGCCTCTTTCATCCCCTTCCCAAGGCCTCAGCCCCTCTAGGAGGCTTTTACCTGCACAGCCCACCTGGCTCTGAGAACAACTCTCTTTCTTCACCCCTTTAGGCCTCAGAATGGTAACTCTGGCTGGATGTACTAGCCCTGAGGGGCACTCATTGCCCCTTCTGCCCACACCTTTGTAAATAGTATGTTATTAAAATCTCCTTGGATTGTCCGAATTGGAGGTTACCATCTTCTTACCAAGAAGGCCTCCTAGTAAAGCCCCAAAGAAGGTGAGGCAGGAGGCATGCAGGTGCCTGGAAGAGCATTTGGGGTAGAGGTAGCAGCCCTCAGGTAAAAGCACCCATGATATGTTTGAGAGACAGCGTGAAGCAGGTTTATGTGGCTGGAGTGATCGAGGAGCAGGGGAGTGACAGAGATGAGGTCACGGGTGCCTGGGCCAGGGGAAGTCAGATGATAGAGGGCCTTGGAAGAAGATGCTGCCAGTGCCCCACTAGTCCTTCAACATTCCCCTTTAGACAGCCGCAGACCCCATGGCTTCCTACTGTCCCTGCAAATCCCGGCCTGAGAGTCTTTTTTGAGCAGGTGTCACAGACCCCTGCACATGGGCCAGGCCAAGGAGTTAATGGCGCTGGGAGTAGCTGTCAGTCAATATGGAGTTGGTGAATAGATACCCAGTGTTTTGCCTCTTGCATTTGACAATTTCAAGACACACTCAAGGCAATTTCTCAGACGTCCCCAGTGGGGCCCACATGGTAACACCCTTGTGGACATGTTTCCATCATTCCTCTGTCTCATTTCTCTGTCTCTCCCCACATACCTGCAAGAATCACCTCTTAAATGAACTTTTTTTTTTTTTTTTTTTTTACTCTGTCCTGTCAGGTGACGCATGATTTCTGTTTGTCCTGTAACTGATTACTTTGGTTTGACTATGTTTTAATTGTGTCCTCCCAGATGTTCATGTGGTTGAAGACTTGGTTTTCAGGATGGCAGTACTGGGGGAGATGGAATTTTTCAGAGGCAAGGCCTAGTGTAAGGACCTTGGGGGGCATGACCCAGAAGGGTTTAGGCAGCTCTCTGGGAACTCTTGGGTTCTCCTGAGAAGGCAAGCCTGGCCCCATCCAATCTCCCTCTTCTCCTAATTCAGGATATAACCATTTGTTCTGTCATGCAGTCTTGTCATTGCCAGATGTATAATAAAGTGATGCAGCCAGTGGCAGTACCTGTGCTACGTCATTTGAACTTTCAGCCTCCAAAACTATGAGCTACATAAACCTCTTTTTTGTCACAAGTAGTCTGTGTCAGGTATTCTGTTAAAGTGACGAAAAGGTAGCTAATCCACATGTGATATTCACTTTGATCACTAGATTAAGATACTCTGCACCTGCCTTCTCCATAAACTTACTTCTTTCTTCTTAGTAACTAATAAGTATATGGTGGTGGTTACTTTGAAGCTATGTAAATACCCCATTCCTCATCAAATTTCCCATTTATTCACTTGTCTATTGACATCAGTGAATCTTTATTCATTAATTTCTGTTATTCTCAATGAGTTGTAAACTACTATTTTTATTATTTACTTTGGTACTTCAGTCACCCCAGTTGGCCAGTGGGATCCCTTTTATTGTTGGCTTTCTTCTCTTAAAAAAGAAAAAAAGATGGAGACATATTAAGTATTTCCTTTCTGCCACAAGCTGTTTCAGGCTCATTTTATTTCCCCCCCATCCTGCCTCAAAGTCAGCCCCTCCTACAAAAAACTCTGGTTCCTCTTGCTGGAGAACAGAATTTAGAAACCAAGAGAAGGAACTAGGTGTGCTTATGGCTGTTGGGGTGTCAATTCTCCCAGATCCCCTCACTGGAAACCACTAGGGAATATACATGTGTGTATATCCACATGATTTTATGCATATTTGTTTCTATACTTTTAGAAAATCATGAATTGTCGCCAATACAAACCTAACACCACACATCTCAGCTCAATGTTCTCCTTTTTCCTATTTGTGTCTCTCCTAAAGTGAGAAGAAATATGGCTCTCATATCCTTAAAATAGCCTGTTGCTGCCCTCCCCATGTCATCGAAGACTCCAACACCTTCCTCATCCTGCTTCAGCTCTGACTCATGGACTCCCTCACAGCACTATGCAGAGGCCTCCAAACCCCCATCCTGCACAGAGCTGATCTCCTGGGAAGGTGTCCTCCTCACCTCTCAGCTTGCAAACCATCCTGGACCACTGTCTCTACCTCCCCTGCTCAGTCCCACCTAATAAAATCTGAATCGTTTAAGAGAGAAAGAGGAAGAAGAACTTTGACAAAACATCAAACACAGGGCTGGGGTTGTGGCTCAGTGGTAGAGCACTTGCCTGGCACATGCGAGGAACTGGGTTCGATCCTCAGCACCACATAAAAATGAATAAATAATGTTATCGTGTCCATCTACAATTAAAAATATATTTTAAAAAACATTAAACATAAAGAACAGGTTAACAAATCATATACATTGTATACAGTTACTTTTTTTAATAAAATAAATATAGGGGCTAGGGGAGTAGCTCAGTGGTAGAGTACACATTTAGCATGATCGAGGCCCTGGGTTTAATCACCAGTACCAAAAGCAATTTTTTTTTAATTTTATTTTTTAATTGACACATAGTAATTGTACATATTTGTGGGGTACAGTGTGATATTTCAATACATGTTATAATGTGTAATGATCATATCAGGGTCATTGGCATGTGCATCAACTCAGATGTTTATCATTTCTATGTAGGGAACATTCAAAATCTTCTTGGCTTACTATTTTGAAATATACAATTATTGTCAACCGTAGCTCTCCTCCCGTGCTGTAAAACATTAGAAGTCTCTCCTCTTACCCAGCTACACCCTTGTACCCATTAATCATCTTCTCTCCACATCCCCTTCTCCACACTTTTCCATTTAAAGATTTTACAAGGAAATTAAGACTGTGGGAATCATACTAAAATACTAAAATTCTAATTGCTATTCTTGTAAGTTAAAATGATGAAGTTTCTTTCCTTTTCCCCATTTTCAAGTTATCTGTAATATAGTACTTTTCAGTTAATATACATATGTATCAAAGGGAACATAATTTAAATTGCACTTTCTAAATCATCTCAAGCTGTGTACAGGATGCTCAGGATTTATGCTGTTGGTCCAAGAAGGTGATCGTAATTTTAACAGAAGATCTGAAGAAGAGCAGGTCTATTCAAAACAAATGTGCATCAGAATGCAAAGTTCTCATGAATGTTAAAAAACAAAACCTGAGTTCTGTTTCCAGAATAAGATGGTACTTTTTCTTACAACTCCCTGTGCTCTCTGGCCTATTATTAGCTATTTTGCACCTGGCAAAATCAGGAGGGCCTTGAATGGCCTAACTGTAAGTTCCCCTCCTCATTCTGCTCCCACTTATAAGATTCTCTAGCCAAATAACCCTCCTCCTTATGGGGGCCAGGAGTAGCTCCTCTTTATCCCTGAGTATTGGGTTTTGCCAGTCCATGGAATCATGAAACAGGCTCAATTACTTCTTCCCTTAGGGACCAGGGAGCATCCTCTCTCTGATACTACAAAGCCTTCTCCCACAGCCCCTGCTGTTCATTTAGTTCCATGTGCAACTCCCATGGGAACCTATGTGGCACGTGGTGTCCTCCTGCCCCAGGCTATGAAAATATGCAACTATTTAAAATCCTGTTTATCTCATCTGTCCAGGTTCAACCGTCATGTATCCACCATCCCACAACCCTTAGACAAGAATCCTTCCCTTATCAGTGGAATGAAGAAGAGGTAATTGGCCTTTGGGGCTGGGGATGTAGCCCAGTGTAGAGTGCTTGCCTAGCATGGATGAGGCCCTGAGTTCAATCTCTAGAACCACCAAAACCAATAACAGCAATACAAAATGCCGTCCTCTCTCTACAACTAAATACCCTGGAAATTGTTTAACAGACAATGATTAAAAGACTCACGTTGAGAAATGTTGTAAGTTCTCTGAGGTCCCTTTTTTATCTCCTGTTAGGGTCTGTAAACAAGTCAAGATGGCACCTGGCATTTTGCAGAGGGAATGGTTTGTGAAGTAACACCAGCGAGCCATTAAGTGTGGAGATTTCTTATTGGTTGACTGCTGTATCTAGTTTATGTTAATTAAGATAAGCTGTGTGTAATGTATATATACCCCTCCTGTCCTACAATAAACGGCTCTCAGTCCTGCTGTATCAACGTACACAAGTCATTCGTCACCCCCCGGTTATTTTGACCAGCCAGCCGGGCTGCGGCAGATGGTGGCCCGTACGGGGAGCCCCGGGACACTCGGGGGTAAGTAACAAAAAAAAGCTGCCCACCCATAGATAGGATGGGAGCAATCTGCTCGTCCCTAGGCAGATAGGGCAAAAGGAAAAATGGCCATTTCGAGAAAATGGAAAAGATTGATACAGTATGTTTGTGTCTTGTTTTGTCTTGAAATGTTGTATTGTCTTTATGATGAAAATATGGAAGGGGTGAGAAGTAAATTGATAAGGGAAAAAGGCACCCCAGTGGAACCAAGAATAGTTAGGGCATGTGTTGATAAAAGCCCAGAAACTCTAGTCAGAAAGAAAAAGAAAGTTCAGAAGAAGAAGGATTATCAGGAAAAAAGTTGCAGCAAAAGGCTATTACTGAATACTTTTCCTTACCAGAGGGTGCATGAAACAACAAGGCGGCTACCACCTGCCCAAGCCGATCATGGCGCAGCCAGAATTTTCCAAGCGGCAATTGCAGGCTCTTCCCCGCCCCCCCTTCCCAGGGGAGCGGATCGCCACTGTGAGCCCAAATCTAGACCTGACCTGGAGGCACAGTCTCGCAGGCTTTTGCTCCCTGTGCCCAGAAGCAGTTTGAGTCTGGGACTCTCCCCAGGGCCATCTGGGGCTGGCAGAAGAGCTACTGGCGTCCCTGAAGTTTGATCATTTCCAAGGCCAGTAACTACAATGGGTCTCCCACACCTGGAGGCTGATGAGTAATGAGTACTATTAAGGCTTATTTCAAATGTAAAAAAAACCTTGAGATAATGTACTAAATTGTTCAGAAGGTTGTTTTCTTAGAGCCTGCTGGAATGCAACAGGATCTTCTTTAGCCAGCATTGTTTGAGTTCCTGCCTTCATCCCAGTGCCAGTGAGGATGAGGGTGGAAAAATTTCCAATGTTGCTGAGAACCAGACGAGACTTCGGATCAAGCTAGCTGCCTGCAGAACTTACCTGGACTGTGATTTAAGCTAGCTGCCTGCAGAACTTACCTGGACTGTGATTTACCTGGACTGTGAGTTAATCTATTGAGACACTGCTTTACCTGGACTGAGACAACAAACTGTAATCTACAACAAATTGTAACTTGGTATCTTTGCTAACGGTGTCATTGCTGGTATAATTTTTCCAAGGGCTTCTTGCATGGAGCCATCAGTTGGCTTGGTATTGTAACATTTTGTATCCTCCCCTTCTTTTTGTAGCAGATTATTTATGGTGTTTATGTAAAAACCACTATGGTCGTTATTTAAATTAAACAAAAGGGGGAAATATTAGGGTCTGTAAACAAGTCAAGATGGCACCTGGCATTTTGCAGAGGGAATGGTTTGTGAAGTAACACCAGCAAGCCATTAAGTGTGGAGATTTCTTATTGGTTGACTGCTGTATCTAGTTTATGTTAATTAAGATAAGCTGTGTGTAATGTATATATACCCCTCCTGTCCTACAATAAACGGCTCTCAGTCCTGCTGTATCAACGTACACAAGTCATTCGTCACCCCCCGGTTATTTTGCCCAGCCAGCCAGGCTGCGGCAATCTCCCATGTTGCTGGACACAGTGGCACATGCCTGTAATTCTAGTGCTTCAGGAAGCTGAGATAGGAGGATTGCAAGTTCAAGTCTATCCTGAGCAACTTAGCAAGACCTTATCTCAAAATAAATTTTTAAAAAATGGCTGGGGATATGGCTCAGAGTTAAAGTGTCCCTGGCTTCAATCTCCACACACACACACACACACACTCGAAAAAGAAAAGAAAAATCTGCTCTTTCTGAGAAGTGGGCAACGGTCAAGTAAAAGCTCAAAAGAGACGTGGAGAGCCCCATTCTCCCTCTACAGCAGAAGCCCTGGCAGATGGGCTGATCCACATGTTGCAGCTGTCAAAGAAGGAGTTGTCAGGCTGGTCCACCCGCAGGGACAGCATCATTTTAGCTCTGTGCTTATCTGCCCTTCATCTAGTGGCATAAAAAGACCCAGTCCAAGCAGCTTCTGTACCGACCCTGCCACCAACCCTTCTTCAAGAGAAGGTGGTTCACAAACACCAGGGAAGTGCCTAATGCATCAAATAGATGTCACCAAGAGACCAAGCAGTCACCCCAGAGTTCTATAGAATAAGCCAGTCCAGAGCCACACTAAAAACATTCTGATAACCAAACTGTCTCTGGGACTCATACCTACAAGTATATGTCAGAAACTATATAGTAAAGTTGTACAGAGCAACTGCTTGCAGGAACAGATTTAAATAGTATCAAAAGGGTCCTAACATGGCAATCAAAATATCCAGGAACTAATTGAAATCACTCATAATCATATCAGATAGTCACAATTTCAATGAGAAAAGAAAATTGATTCCCCTGCTTATATGAATCCAATGTTGGAATTACCTGATAATTTTCAACAACACTGAAATGCTTCACCAGACACAAATTCTCTTGAAGCAAATAAAAAAAAAACAGAAATTATAAAACTGAAAAATATAACTGAGATTTTAAAAAATCGTTATATGATTCAAAAGTAGAATAGAGACGATAGAGAATGGAAGCAATTAATTTGAAGACAGAGTGATAGAATTTCCAAAGTCTGAACAAAAGAAAGAATAGCCTGAAAATAGAGCTGGAGTGTTCTCTTGAATGCTAACAAGACATAACATTCAGATACTTGGAGTCTCAGAAGGAGAGAAGAAAGAGGGTGAGGCTCAAAAACAAGAAAGAAATAGGAAATACGAAAAAAGAAGAAATTTTTTTTAAATCCACATCAAGCTGTATCATCTAAATCAAACTTCTGAAAACTAAATACAAGGGGGAAAAAGATCTTAAAAGTAGCCAGTAAGAAACAATGTGTTACCTATAAAGACACTAATTCAAATGACAACAGATTTCTTGTCTGAAACCATGGAGGCCGTGAGGAAGTGGTACAATATTTTTCAAGTGCTGAAAGAAAAGAACTGCCAACTGTGAATCCCTCAGCCTTCAAAAATGAAGGGGAAATAAAGTCATGCTCAGACCCTGGAGAGCTTGTTGCTCACAGATGTATCCTTGGAGGAGGCTCTCCAAGAAGAAAGACAATAATAACAGAAGAAGGATGTGACAGTCAGAAACGAAAGAAAAGACAATTGAACTGGCAAAATTGGAAGCAAATATGATAGACTCTCCTTTACCTCAGGAGTTTCTTTAATCATATTTTGTGATTGGAGCAGAAGTTATAATACCATCGAATGGGTTTAACGTATAGGATGGAAAACACTTAAGACAAGTATGCTTAAAACGTGAGCATAATAAGGTGATCCAGTGTGGACACCAGTAGGCTCTGATAGGTTAGAAATGTATATGATGATACCTAGGGCCACCACTAAGAAAACTACTCAAAGGAATACACTAGAAAGAAAGATGTCATAAGGAAATCTAAATGGAGGTCAAGGTGTTCAAAGAGCCCCACAGGAAGGCAAAGAAAAAAAGAAACAGAGGGATGAGAATCAGAGTAACAAGCAGAAGACAAATAATAAAATGGAAGACTTGAGCTCTCACATAATAAAAACTTTGAAATAACTGCTCTACATTCAAAGATTGGCAGAGAATGTAAAAAAAACAAAAACAAAACATAACCCAAGTATATGGCTTTTACAAGGAACTTCAAACACAATGACATAAGTCAGGTTGGAAGTAAATGGATGGAGAAAAATACATCATGCAGGCATTGATTTTTAAAATGCAGGAGTGGTTACATTAATATCAGATAAAGTGGACTTGAGAGCACAGAAAATTACTATGAACAAAGAAGGATAGTACTTAATGGTAAAAGGATCAATACCACCCTTATCAAGAAGATCTAGCAATTCTCAATGTGTGTGCATCCAATAACAGATGCTCAAAATACAAGAAGCAAAAACTGATAAATATGAAACGAGAAATTGACAAATCCACAACTGTGGTTGAAGACTTCAATGCTCCACCCTCAGTAACTCACTTTAGTACTAGACAAAATACCAACAAGGATATACTCTATAAGAAATAAACAAAACCAGGCTGGGTGTGGTATTGCATGTCTGTAATCCCAGTAACTGGGGAGGCAGAGGCAGAAGGATCACAAGTTCAAGGTCAGCTTCAGCAACTTAGAGAAGCCCTAAGCAATTTAGTGAGACCTTGTCTCAAAATAAAAGATAAGAAAGGGCTGGGGATAAGGCTCAGGGGTAAAGCACCCCTGGGTTCAATCCCCAGTACCAAAAAGAAAAGAAAAACATAAAACCATCACCAGTAGGATCTAATTGACATTCATAGAATATTCCACCTAACAAGAGCAGAATATCTATTATATTCAAATGCCCAAGACACATTTACCAAGACACACCATATCCTGCACCATAAACCTTAATGCCATTGTTCATCTCCCAAAGTTATGAAGCTTGATCCCTAGGATACTGGTGTTAAGGTGATGGAATCTTTAAGAGGTATGGCATGGTGGAAAGTGACTAGGTCAAGGGGGCTTCACCCTCATGAATAAGTTAATGGTCTTGTGGGAGTGGGGCACATCTCATAGGAGTGGATTAGCTCTCTCAAGAATAGGTTGTTACAAAGCCAGGCCACCCCACAAGCATGACTTCTGCATGTGTGCATTCCCTCTGCTTCTTTCCCATGTTGTGAGATAGCCAGGGGGATCTCAAAAAGATGCAAGATCTGTGCTGTTTGGACCCTCCAGCCACCAGATTCATGATCCAAGCATGCCTCTTTACTTCATAAATTAATCGGCCTCAGGTATTTTGTTATAGTAACAGAAAATGCATTATGCACTTAACAAACTAAAAATCATTAAAATCATGCAGATTTTGTTCTCTGATCAGAGTGGAATCTAACTAAAAATCAATAACAGGAAAATTTTCAAACACCCTGAAATTAATCAACATAGTTCTAAATAATTCATGAGTCAAAGAGGAAGTCTCTAAGGAATTTAGAAATTGCATATATCACTGAATTAAAATGAAAACACATGTCAAAACTTGTGAGGTACAGCTAAAGAAGAGATAGTGTCAAAATACACTCTACTGTCATATATATCTAAAAAGATCAGATAAAATTGTTAAGAAAAAAGAGATAAGAGAGAAAATTATAGCATTAAATGCTTATGTTAGGGAAAAAATGGAAAGTTTCAAGTCATTTATCTAAGGTCTCATCTCATGAACTTAGAAGAGAAAATTATACCCAAAGAAAGTAGAATAAAAAACCATAGTAAACATAAGAGTAGAAAACAACAAAACTGGAAAACAGACAAAATTAAGTTAAAATCTGCTTATTTGGAAAGATCAATAAAATTCTAGCAAGATTGACAAACACAGGAATGAAGACATGCATGATCAATAGCATGAATGGGAAAGTGAATATAACAATAGGTTCTGCAGCCATTATATGGGTACAAATGAATACTACAAATAATTTTATGTTTATAAATTCAACAACTCAGAAGAAATGGATGAACCTATAAAATGTAGCCAAGATGAAATAGACAGCCTGAATAGCTTTATTACTATTAAATAAATCACATTTGTAATTATGAAGCTCCTCAAAGAGAAATCTCCAGGCCCAGATGGTTTCATTAGAGAATTTTATCCAACATTCAAAAACAAAGTGCTAAAAGATTTGTAAACACAAATTCTACATAACCTCTCTCAGCAAATTCAAATGCGTTGAACACTTCCCAATTTATTTGGTTGAGCCCATAATTACCCTGATATCAAAACCTGAAGAGAACAGCACAAAAAAGAAAATTACCGACCAATATCTCTTATGAACTTAGACACAAAGGTCCTCAACAAAGTTTTAGCACATTGAATATTGGCAATGTATAAAAAAGAATAATATACAACAACCCAGTGGGATTTACTCCAGGTATGCCAAGTTGGTTCACTATCCAAAAATCAATTAATGTAACTTATCATATCAGCAGTCTAAAGAAGGAAAATCAACCAGTCATGGTGGTGCACATCTGTAATCTTAGTGGCTCAGGTGGGTGGCTGAGGCAGGAGGATCGTAATTTCAAAGCCAGCCTCAGCAACTTAGCAAGACCCTGTCTGTAAAATTAAAAAAAAAAAAAAATTTTTTTAAATGGGCTGGGATATGGCTCGGTGGTTAAGTGCCCCTGGTTCAATCCTTGGAAGAAGAAAAAAAAAAAGAGGGAGGAGGAGGAGGAAGAAAAGGGGAGGAAGAAGAAGAGGAAGAAGAGGAGGAAAGGGAAGGGGGAGAAGGAGATGGGGATGGAGAGGAAAAGAGAAAGGAGAAAGAGGAAAGAGAGGAAGGATGAAAATCATAGGTTCATATCAAACATTTGACAAAATTCAATACCCACTCATGATAATAATTTTTGGTATCTAGGAATAGAAAGTTCTTCAGTGTCATAAAAAACATATACAAAAATCCTGCAGCTTATATGATACTTTTTTAAAAATAGGATCTCACTATATTGTTCAAATTGACCTCAAACATGCAATCCTCTCACCTCGGCTTCCTGAGTGACTAGGATGATAGGCAAGCACCACTGTACCTTTAATATGTTATACTAGATAGTAAAAGACTGAATGATTTCCCTCCGGGGTCAGACATAAGAATTTCCACTTTTACTGCCCCGATTTAACATAGTATTGGAAGTTTTAACCACAGCACTAAGGCAAATAAAAGAAAGAAAAAAAGCCATACAATGGCTTAGAAGGAAAAAAAAAAACTCTTTCTCTATTTACAGAAAGCATATTATCTACAAGGAAATTACCAAATATCAAAAAACTCTTAAAACTAGTAAGAAAAAAAAAAGAAGAAGAAGAAGGAGGAGGAGGAAGAAGAAGTAGAGGAAAAGAAAAGTTCAGTGAGTTCACTAAAGTCACAGGATACACAAAATTCAATTATATTTTTATGTATTGAAGAACAAATAGGATAATACTGCATGATTCCATTTATATAACATTTACCAAATAGTGTAATTATAGAGATTTAGAATAGATTAAGTGGTTGCCATGTTTAGGTATGCAGTGGAGGAATGGGGAGAATATGTATAAAAAGGGAAATAAAAATTAAAAATACAATACCATTTGCAATGTCCCCAAAGAAAATGAAATACCTATGTGTAAATCTAACAAAACATGTAAAGGATCTATATAATGCAAATTACAAAATGCTGATGACAGAATTAAAAGAAAACCTAAATATTTGGAGAGACATACTATGTTCATGGATTAGAGACTTAACATGATAAGAATGTCAAGACTGTATAAAACAATCTGTTGTAGGCTTAATGCAATTTTAATCAAAGATTCTCAGCAAGATTTTTTGGTTGATGTAACAAGCTTATTCTAAAATTTATATGAAAAACACAGGCTTAGCTTGACCAAACTTCTTTTTTTTTCTTCAATGCTGGGGATGCTAGGCTAGCACTACTATTCTGCAATTAAAAGGAATGATCTATTGGTACTCACAATAACTTTGATGAACGTATAGGAAATTATCTTGAGAGGAAAAGACACTCTCAATAGGATAATACTGCATGATTCCATTTATGTAACATTTACCAAATAGTGTAATTATAGAGATTGAGAATAAATTAGTGGTTAACAGGTTTAGGTATGGGATGGAGGAATGGGGAGAATGTGTATAAAAGAGCACACAAGGGAGTATTGTGGTGAGGCACAGTTAAGTATGTTGATTGGGGTGATGGTTACACAAAACTATGTGTGTGATAAGTTGCATAGAGTTACACACGTGTGCATGCACACACAACCACACATGAGTGCATAGATGTGCTAATCAGCTTTTCATCATGTCATCAAGTGCTCAGCAAAAGCAACTTCAGGAAAGAAAAGTTTACTTTGGCTCACAGTTTCAGAGGTTCAGTCCTCTGTTATCAGCTGATTCCATTGCTCTGGGCCCAAGGTGAGGCAGAACATCAAGGCAGAAGTGTGGGGTGAAGAAGCACTGCTCTGCTCATGGTGGCTGAGAGAGAGAGAGAGCAAGAGAGAGCGAGAGAGAGCCAGAGAGAGAGAGAGAGAGGAGAGAGAGAGAGAGAGAGAGAGAGAGAGAGAGAGAGAGAGAGAGAGAGAGAGATCGGTCAGTCATATGGAAGATGAACCATTCTAGAACATGTCCCTAGTGACCCACCTCCCCCAGCCACACCCCACCTGCCTACAATGACCACCATTACTGCATTCAAACTAGGAAGGGCTGATTAGGTTGCAGCTCTCATAATCCACACATTTTACCTCTGAATATTTCAGCATTAATCCAGGAACTTTGGGAGGAACTCCTCATGTCCAAATCATAGCAATAATAAAATTTGTAGATGGTACCAATGTTCACTTCCTAGTGTGGATTTTTCACGATCATTATGTAAGATGTTCCTCTTGGGGGATGTAGAATGAAGCATAACAGGACACTCTGTACATTTCTTTTCCATTTCCTGTGAATCTATAAGTTTCAAAATAAACAGTTTTAAAAACTAAAACTTGAGACTTGAACCCATGTTCCCAGGCTCCGGGAAGCCCAGCTTTGCTCCGAAAGGGGCTCTGTTTTATTCTATGTCTTTGCTCAGTGCCCCTGACACCTACATGGTGCTCCATAAATATTTGCCCAACAATAAAATGAAGGCATAAAGACATTGGGGGTCCCTGGGGCCTGTGGACATGTAACTCCCCCAGCCTGTGTTGTCTGGTGTATTGGCCTGAATGTTTGTCCACCCAGGACTCATCTAAATGAGGGCCAAGTATGGCAGAGAGCTTGAATTATTGCAGCAATGCACAGAGGAGAACTATACCAAGCAGGAGTCTGTTTATTCCTTCAGCATCATCAGTGAAGGTCGGAGGTGAGAAGAGCACCCAGCTAATGTGCTAGAGATATGGAGGGTTCATACCTCATTTTCCTAGAGGGCACACATGGAGGAAAGACTGGTGGGGAAGTGCATTAGAAATCAGTGAAGGCAAAGACCCAAATGCATGAAAGAGAGGTGTTTGGAGTTACATACGTGTGCATGCACACACACCCACACATGAGTGCATGGATGTGTTAATCAGCTTTTCATCATATCATCAGGTGCTCAGCAGTTGCCAACATTCCTAAAGAGGGCTGCTTTCTGGCTTCCATTTCCCACCTTCTACACCCAGGGCTGTGCCCACTCTGCAAGCTGGCAGGGGATGCCTAGTTCATAATCCCTTTCTCCTCTTTCTTCCTCAATGGAGCATCATCTTTTTCTTTTCTTTTCTTTTTTTCTCAGTTGCTGAATGCGATCTCCAAAGTATAGCAATCAATGAGAGGAGATATTGGGGAGGTGGAAGTAGAGGGTCTGAGTGGACATGTCCCATGGGCCCAGGACACTGTACCCCCTGAGCTGTAAATCAGACCTGCTCTGGGGGAGCCCTCTGCCCTCCTTTCAGTTCCTGGCACCCAGTGTGGGCCTGTCTTTGGCTGAGGACAGTGACCTGTTGCATGTCACTCTCTCTACCCACCACAATTGCTTCGGAGTTGGAAAAGTCACCTAAGCATCTCTAGAGGGACCTCTAGCATGTGTGTGGGACTCCCTGCCTCCACCAGAGCTGCTGGCTTCTGAAAAACTCCAGGAAGGAAACTGATCCCAGAGAGCGAGGTGTGGGGGAGGGAGGAGAGAGAGAGAGAGAGAGAGAGAGAAAGAGAGAGAAAGAGAGAGTTGAAGTCTGGGGGAGGAGACTGAGCCCTGATGAGGGTCCCTCCTGCCTCCAGCCATGTCTGCACTAGCCTGCTCCAAGGCCTCTGGGCTTTTCGGATATGTGAGCAAATACACAGTCATGTATCATGAATCGGTATTCCAGCCAGTGATCGACTGCATACACAACAGTGGTTCCCTCGGATTATACAGAAGCTGAAATATTCCTATCACTTAGTGACACTGTAGCCATCATAAAGTTTTAGTGCAACTTAGACAACTGTTATGGTTTGGATGTGAGGTGTCCCTCAAAAGCTAACATGTGAGACAATGCAAGAAGGTTTGGAGGAGAAACGATTGGGTCAGGGCCTTCACTTAATCAGTGAATTGATCCCTAATGGGATTAACTGTGTAGTAACTGGAAGCAGGTGGGGTGTGACTAGAGGAGGTGGGGCATTGGGGACATGGCTATGGGGTATATATTTTGTATCTGGCGAGTGGAATCTCCCCCCCCAACTCTGCCCCTGCTTCATGTGAGCCATTTCCCTCTGAAACACTCTTTTGCCATCATGTTCAGCCTGACCTTGAGCCCCAAGGAATGGAGCCTGCCATGTATGGATTGAGACCCCTGAAACTGTGAGCCCTCAAATAAATTTTTTCTCCTCTACAGTTGTTCTGGTCAGGTCCTTTAGTCACAACAGTAAAAAAGCTGACTAAAACAACAACCAGAGTGCAACTTACTAGAAAAATCTGTGGATGGTTCCGAGTCCGTTTCCTAGTGTTGAGTCTTCATGATCGTGTTTGTGGTGATGCAGGTACAGACAAATCTGTTTTGATACATTTAGATGCACAAATACTTACCATTGTGTTACAGCTGTCTACAGTATTAAGGCCAGTAACGAGCTGTACAGCTAACCTAGGAGTCATAGGTTATATCGTATAGCCTAGGTGTGCACCATACAGGTTTCTGCAGATGTATTCTATGTACGATGCTCATGTCACTATGAAAGCATCGAATGACACAGTTCTCAGAACATGTCTCTGTTATTAAGATGCATGATTGCATTTCCTTTTTTATTTTTTGTCTTATGTCAATTTGAATTGGGGTTTCTTTTGCAACCTAAAAGTCCTGACTGATAAAAAAAATTACTTACTCTAGAATTGTCATGGGCCCAACATGTGGATTTTGAAGATTACATCTACTGCTTAACATAATAGTAAAAACTATGAGAACTTGGGAAATGGTGTGAGACCAGTCCCTGATTCCCTGCACAGGAAAATCTCACGTAAGGAGCAGATAGAGAACAGAACCTAGCAGACAAATGTTAATACCTTTCCTGGACTTCATGGCTGAAAAATGAGGGTGAACTGTGGGTGAGGTTTTAAAACTTCTAAGAAGTAGAATTTACTTCTTATTTAGGCTTTAGGATGTCCCCCATAGTGATCCTACAGAGATACCTAAGAAACAGGAAAAATTGTAAAGAATCTAATTTATATTCATAATTCTGAAAGGTAATTGCATCTAAAATATGAAAGCAAAAAATCATGCAAATGGAACAGTCTGAGGACAGAAATATTCTTGGAGATTAAAAAAAAAAAAAAAGCTCATCAATAAATTTAAAACATGAGAAAGGCCGTGAACAGCAGACCAGATAATGAAAACAGAAAACTGAATCAGTGAATTAGAACACAGGCTCAAGAAATTCTTCAAGGAAAATTCTAAAACATATTATAAACCATAAAATACCTATGAAGTTAGACTCAAGCCAGAAAGAACAGGATCATTGAAGATCATCAAAGAACTAGTGGAGAGTCTTCACAGCCAGCAACCCAGTGGGCTGAGCTAACAGAACCCCTGTGCCCAGTACAAGCACACAGAAATGGTGGATGAAATAGAATAACAGCAACGAATCCTGGCAATTAATATACTTTGAATGCATAATGGAACATGTAAGAATGAGAGAAAATGAAATCCCGAGTATGGGAAATGGAGCACCACCCCAAGGTCAAAAAAGCAGGCTAGGGCTGGGGATGTGGCTCAAGCGGTAGTGCGCTCGCCTGGCATGCGTGCGGCCCGGGTTCGATCCTCAGCACCACATACAAACAAAGATGTTGTGTCTGCCAAAAACTAACTAACTAACTAAAATAAATAAATATTAAAATTCTCTAAAAAAAAAAAAAAAAAAAAAAAAAGCAGGCTAATGGCAGCAGGACACGGTGGTGTGTGCCAATGGTCCAGCTACTCAGAAGGCTAAGGTGAGATTACTTTATGAAACCAGTCTGGGCAACACAGTGAGATCACCTCTAAAAATATAAAAAGTCTACGCATAGGGCTGGGGTTGTGGCTCAGCAGTAGAGTGCTTGCCTAGCACATGCGAGGCCCTGGGTTCAGTCCTCAGCACCACATATAAAATAAATAAAAACAAAAGTACTGTGTTCAACTTCAACTAAAAAATAAATATTTTTTTAAAAAGTCTATGCATAAAAAAATAATTCATCATGAAGGAGAGTCAGCAGATGTAACATACAGGAGGAGTACCACCCAGGAATTCAGGATAAAAGAGCAAGTTGAAAAGGATCATAAACAAAGGTGTAAAGAGAAAAATTTTGAACGTTTTGCAATGTATTCATGTGTCAAAGTATCAAGGGATACCCCACAAATATAGACAACTTTTGTGTTAACTTAAATTTTACTTTTAAATTTTAAAACCGAGAAAGTAAAATTAATAATGTTAAGACTAATAAAATAACAAAAAAGAATGATTTTTAAAGAACTCTAGGAGTGTAAGATGAAAAAGATAAAATGGCTAGGAGTGATAATAAAATAAGTAGAATCTATAAGAAAAGAACAGGATAGTTTGAAAGTCTGTGTATTCATATATACACACACAAATATATGCATATCTATTCAGTATATTTGAAGACATAGCAATATAAGATAAAGAACTGAAGCAGAAAGGAAAAAATACTTTAAACATGAATAGAGTCTCTGTGACCTGTGGGACAATAAGGAGCAGACTAACATCAAAAGAGATACACAAGGAAGTGAGGAGGGATTATTTTTTCTCCCCAAGAAGTAACAGTCCAAGTCTTGTTTGAATTGATGAAAAAAAAATTCACTCGTAAACCAAAGAACCCCAATAACCCCAAAGCAGGACAATCACAAATAAATCATTAAATAGCTGAAAGCAGACAATAAATAGAAAATTTTAAAACATGGATATTAAAAAAAAAATTAGAGCCCGACATGATGGGACACGCCTGTAATCCCAACGGCTCAGGAAGATCTTGAGTTCAAAGCCAGCCTCAGCAACTTAGCAAGGCCCTAAGCAACTCCGCAAGACCTGTCTCTAAATAAAATATATAAAAAGGGCTGGGGATGAGGCTCAATGGTTAAACACTCCTAGGTACAAAAGCGGGGGAAAATAGGTCAAAGTGAAATTATTATCCAAACAGCATAATCTAAGTGCATCCAAAACAATTTTCAAATACATCGTAAAATCCATCCTTAAATTAGTCAAAAGAGTAGGTCATTATTTTTTCCATATTTTTATTGGTGCCTTATAATTATGCATAATGGCAAAATCTGTTACAACATATTTGTAGATGCACACAATAAAACAATATAAACAATTTAACACTGAAGAATAAGACCTCCTAAGAGGCAGCTGACTATATCATGCCACCAACATAGCCACCATATGAAGAATTTTAAAAGGCACATTTTAGATAGGGATTACAAAGATAAAAGCCCCCCAGCTGGGGCTGGGGCTCAGCGGTAGCATATTTGCCTGGCATGTGTGAGGCACTGGGTTCGAATCTCAGCACTGCATATAAATAAATAAAATAAAGGTCTATAATAAATTTTTTTAAAAAAAAATTTTTAAAAAGTGAATGCTAACTTGTCAGAAACAATGTGATCAGGAAGAAAAGGAAACATCTGTAAGTGCTAAAGGAAGAAATGATTACCTTTGCTGAATATAGAATTATAGGCCAACTTGTTTGTTTTCAGCTTTTCAGGGAATATATCCCTTTTCAGGGAACATTTTATTATCACTCCTAGCCATTCACACAGTATGCTGTGTGAAGTTAAAGCAAATCCTAGAGCAGGATTAAATCAGGGATAGCGTGCTTACCTCAAGAAATAGCAAAGGAATTTCTTCAAGTTGAAGGAATATGAGACTAAGGACAGACCTGGATCAACACAAAGAAGAGATGAGAGATAGAAATGTAAGCAGGTGGATAAATAGAAGATCTTCCTTAAAAAAAAATTCTCTTAAAAGATATTTGATTACTTGCAGAAAAATAGTAAAATGCATTTTGTGGCTTATAATATATGTTGAAGTAAATTATATGAAGACTGGGTCTGGGGTTGAGGCTCCCAGTAGAGCGCTCGTCTAACACATGGGAGGCCCTAGGTTCGATCCTCAGCACCACATAAAAATAAAATAAAGGTATTGTGTCCAACTACAACTAAAACAAAATATTAAAAAATTACATGATTACAATTGTACAAGGGAAAGAGGAGGGAAAGGGAATGTATTATTGTTTAGTTCTTATGTTATACATGAAGTAGTGTAACATGCGGAGTATGCTGTGGGAAGTTAAAGCAAATCCTAGAGCAGGATTTAATCAGTGGTGGAGTGCTTGCCTGGGATGTGGGAGGCCAAGGTTCTATCTCAAGTACCACAAAAAAACAAAAAGCAAGGTGAGGAGTCAGGCACCGTGACATGCTCCTCTGGTTCCAGTTATGTGGGAGACTGAGGCAGAAGGATCACTTGAGCCCAGGAGCTTGAGACCCGCCTGGGTAACATAGTAATACTCCACTTAAAAAAAAGCCACATATATATATATATGTATATATTTATATACTATGTGAAAGAACCATCAAGGCTTGCCATTGGAGAAAATGCCCATTTATTGAGGAACAGCTCTGCATATTTATAGAGCCCAGGGTGGTTTGACAGTTGGCATGGGGTGCTTTTTTATTGGTAGTTAAGGATCAGGTGAGCAGCAGGGCTAGTCTGATTGGTGGGTAAGGATCAGGTGAGCCAGCAGGGCTAGTCTGATTGGTCGGTAAGGATCAGGTGAGTCAGCAGGGCTCACCATTGGACGGCTCTTCTTGGGGGATGGGGAAGTTAGTCTTTGGAGCCGGGGCAACTCCCAACACTATGTATGAGAAATCTGAAGTAGTTTTATTAATATGATACAATGTAGACATCAGGACAAAGTATTATTGGAGATAAATGAGAACATTCCATAACAATGAGAGGATCAATTCATTAAAGAGACATCGAACCCTAAGATAATATATACTTAATAACAGAGTTTCAAAATTCATAAAACAAAAAATAACTAAAAAAAGATAAATTAATAAGTTAATCAAATTACAATCATAGTTGGTACTTCCATACTTCTCTTCAATAATTACTAAAAATAACTATCAAAATATCAGTAGGAATATAGAAGACTTGAACAATATTATCAAATAACTTGACATAACTGACATTTATAGAATAACACACTTAAAAATTACAGAATTTTTTTCAAGAGCATGTGGGTCATTCACTAAAATAGACTCCCCTATAAAATATACTGTACTATAAACAATTATCAATAATTAAAGGTATTGAAATCATAGTGTATGTTTTCTGAGCACAAATTAGTCAGAATTAAAAATCAATACCAAAGGGCTGGGGTTGTAGCTCAGCGGTGGAATGCTTTCCAAGCACATGTGAGGTACTGGGTTTCAATACTCAACACCACGTAAAAATGCATAAGTAAAATAAAGGTATTATGTCCACCTATAAATGAAAATGTTTTTTAAAAAAATCAATACCAATATCTGTTACATGCCCAAATATTTGGGAATTCATACAGTTTTGAATAATCTATGAGAGAAAAAGGAAGCACATAGAATATTAGAAAACAATTGGAATTGAATAATAATGGAAATGCAACTCATTAAATCATTAGTACATAATAAAAGTGGGATTGAATATACCAAAATTTTGAGATTTTAATGCAAACGTTTAGAAGAGAAGTCTAAAGCCAATGATCTAAGATTCCATCTTAAGTGGCTAGAGAAAGCAGAGAAAATGAACTTAATGGTAAGGAGGAAATAATATAAGTGTGGAAATAAGTTAAATTTAAAATGGACAGATAATAGAGAGAATCAGTGGAACTGAAACATGACTCTTTGAAAACAGCAATAAAATTAAAAACTTCTAGTTAAATTGGTCTCTCTCACACACATAAAACTCACACCCTAACCAACATGTATGAAAGATGACTCATTTCTAAAGATATTACACACATTAAAAGAATAAAGGAAACATTGCAAACAATTTTGTGGCAACCAACTTGAAAATGTAGATGAACTGGACAAACTCCTTGAAAGATTTAAAAACTGACTGGGGTTGGGGATAGAAAATCTGGGTAATTTGCTATTTTGGAAATTTTAATTAGTTAATAATTTTTAACACTTCTGACAAAGAAAATCCCAGACCAAGGCAGTGTCATTGGGGACTTCTAACAAACCCTTAAAAAAATCATTCATAAGCATGCATAAATTCTTTCAGAAAAGAGAATACTTCTCCTCTATGAAGCCAGTATAAACCTAGCAACCAAACTTGACAAAGACATGACAGAAAAAGAAAGACTCCAGACTAATGTACTTCATTACTTTGGTGTTTAAATCTCCAATAATATTTTAGCAAATTAGGTTCAACAATATATAACCAAAAGGGTTTACTTCAGGAATGCAAGTTTGGCTTCGTTTTTTTCAAAATCAATCAGGGCAACTGGTGCAGCTGTAATCCCAGCCACTCAGGAGGCTGAGACAGGATGATCACTCTATTCCAGGAGTTTGAAGCCAGCAGAGGCAACAGAGGAAGCCTCCCCCCACCCCGCCCCCCCCCAGCCCCCCCCCTCTCAAAAAAAGTGCATTCTAAAATAAATCAATGTGATTCACTATCTTATCAAAAGAAAAATCCATGTAATCACCTCAATAGATATAAAGAATAAACATGTGACAAAATTCATTATTCACTCATGAAAAGAAAAAAAACCTCACCAAACTTGATCAATAAAGGAAAGTCTTCAACCCAGTAAAGTTTATCTGTGGAAAATCTACAGCTAATATATCACACATAGGATGAATGTTTAAGAATTTTGGTAAAACTATAGTAATTAAGATAGTGTGGTGTCAGGATAGATGTATATTTCAGTGTATATAGAGTCTGAAATACAGATCAGAATAGAGGTCCAGAAACATACCTACGTTTATACAGTTACTTGATTTTTGACAAAGGTGCTAAGGTTATTTGATCAGGAAAATGAATCTTGACAGCAAATGGCACCAGAACATTTAAACATCCATATGGAACAAATGAATCTCAACCCTATGTCTCACCTTGCACAAAAATTAGCTTGAATGGGTTAATAGACCTGATTGTAGAGTACAAAATAATAAAATTTCTGAAAGTAAATAGGGGAGAAAGTTTCTGTGATCTTGGGGTAGACAAAGGTGTGTAAGATATAAAAACACTATTTGATAATTTTTCTTTATCAAAATTGAGAAACTCCTGCTCTCTGAAATATGCTGTTAAAATAAAAAGTCAGGGCACAAAATGGAAAGAAATATTTTTTAACATTTTTTTTTCTTAGTTGCCGTTGGACAGAATACCTTTATTTTATTTATTTATTTTTATGTGGTGCTGAGGATCGAAACCAGAGCCTTGCACGTGCCAGGCAAGTGCTCTACCGCTGAGCCACAACCCTAGGCCGAAAGAAATATTCTTAACATACATCTTAAAATATACTTGTGCA
The DNA here is from genome assembly GCF_048772815.1 of Callospermophilus lateralis. Taxonomy (NCBI): domain Eukaryota; kingdom Metazoa; phylum Chordata; class Mammalia; order Rodentia; family Sciuridae; genus Callospermophilus; species Callospermophilus lateralis. The sequence continues at coordinate 18,742,869 of NC_135322.1, read as the reverse complement.
ATATCTTACAAAAGCTCAAGAAGAAGATAACCCAATTTAAAAATGGACAAAAGATTTAAATAGACATTTCACAGACTAAGAAACACATGAAAGAATGTTTAACATTATTAGTCATTAGGAAAATATAAATTCCAACAGCAGTAAGACATCACTAAATACCCACTAAAATGGGCTAAATTTTAAAAGTTGAAAATACTGAGTTTTGGTGGAGTATTTAGACCATTCATACATTGCTGGAGGAAGTGTAAAATGCTTTAATTTACTTTCCAAACAGTTTTTCTAATGTTAAACATTCATCCACTATGAAACCCAGAGATTCCACACCAACATATTTACTCAAGAAAAGGAAAACATATATTCCTACCAAGACTTGTATGCAAATGTTTATAACAACTTTATTCATAATAGCTGAAAACTGGAAACAGCCCCAAACAAAAGAGAAGTGGAAAAACAAATTGTGGTATATCCATGTAACACAATGTTATTTAGTAATAAAGAGGATGAACTGTAAGTCCATGCAACAGTATGGATGAATCTTGAACATATAATACTAAGCACAAGAAGCCAGACGCAACAGAACATGTGCTGTATTATTCCATTTATGTGAAATATAAGTAGTGACAAAAAGCAGATTGGTCATTGCCTGGGGCTGGGGGTCAAAGGGCAGATTAAGCAGGGCATGTGGGAACATTCCTAAAGGTGGGGCTCTGGGGTAGGAATTTCTCTATCTTCTTCACAGGGTGTGGTTGCATGATTGTATACATTTGTCAAAATGCATCAGTGTCTACTTAAAATGGGTGCATTTTATTGTGTACAAATTATGCCTCAATACATTGGGATTAAAAAGGGAAAAGGATGAAAATATTTTTCTGCCATTGGGGGTAAAGAAGGTTTTTTTTTCTTTTTCTTTTTTGAATAAGATATAAAAAACGACAAACCACAAAGGAAAAGGAGAATTCTGCTACATTAAAATTCAAAACTTACGCATATCAAAAGATACCAACTTCAATGTTAAAAAACAACCACAGATTGGGAGAAGATATTTGCAATGCTATATAACTGAAATAAAGATTAGTATCCAGAATATCTCACAAGCTATTACAAATCAATAAGAAGGACACAATCTAGTGGGGGAAAAAAGTGGCCAGAGTCTCATTAGGCAAATTATGGGCAAAAAAAACCCTAAATAGCCCATAAACACGTAAAAACATGTCCAAGCTCACTATCAAATATGGAAATACAAATAACAATGACAAACTCTGATGGCCTGATAACACACACTGTTGGTAATGGGGAATGGTGACAATGGGTACAATTCTGTATTTCTTCTGGGATGGCATTTTAATAAAACCGTTTGAAGAGGAATTTGGTAAGAGCTAAGGAAGTTGAAGTTTGTACCAGATAGTTCCTCATTTAGCTATTTACCCCCCCCCCATCCTCAAGGTAGGTGCCAGGAGTTATTAAAATGTGTTGAATACTGCATTGTTTATTAGCCCCAAATTGGGAACATCTTTTTATTAACTGAGCAATGATAAATGAAATGTAGTATAGTCATGTAATGGAAAACGATTCAATAATTAAATGAATAAACTAAATGGATACAACCAACTATGATCCAATACTTGATGGCTTAGCAAGATCCTGCCTCAAAATTAAAAAATAAAAAGGTCCAGGTATGTAGTTCAGTGGTAGCATGCTTTCCTAGCATGTGCAAAGCCCTGGGTTTAATTTCCAGTACCCTCCTCTCCCACACACACACACAAAATTTTTTTTTTCAGAAAAAAAAATTGCATTTATGTTAAACATGCACGCACATTTTCTTGTCATTATTCCCTAAAGAATATAGAACAACTATTTGCATGGAATATCTACATTGTATTAGGTATTATAAGTAATCTAGAGGTGCCAAGAGGTTACATACAAACATTATGCCATTTGATGTGAAGAACTTGAGTATCCTCAGATTTTAGTACCTATAAGTGTGTGTGTGTGTGTGTGTGTGTGTGTGTGTGTGTGTAGATACAGATATATAGATATGTCCTCTACAGGGATATAGAAAGGGATAGATATAGATCTATCAATAGGTAGTCTGATCTATAGATCTACATCTCTATATTCATTTCAGGGGGGATTGGTTTCAGGATCCCTGTGGATACACACATACGTGTGTGGGTGCTATAGAGAGCGAGCTATGAAGGATATATACTGCTGAGGAGGATGGTGTGTGCCAGGACCCTAAGGGGCTCCACTATCCACAGCCCCCAAGAAGAGGGCAGTGTTGGCAAGAGGAGACTGTGGGGGAGTTTCCCAGACCCTGGACGTCTCAGCACAGACCCATCCCCGACTCTCCATGAGCAAGGCAGCTCTTTGAACGCGTGGGCTGCCGCCGCCCAGCACCTTACCCGTGGCAATGAACTGCGAACAAGCGCTCGCGAGCCCTGCGATCCCGCACCACCTGAGCGTTGCGGAATGCCAGATGAGCCAGTCCAGAGGGCCTCCAGGGCCGCTCTGTATCACAACCCGCCTGCGTTTTTCTTCTCGGCTACCATCCCACTTACTTCGGATCCACAGACTTGCTTTGAGGTTTGGCACTTTCACATTTTTAATATAAACTCGAATTCTTAAGACACCAGCATCAAATCCTAATAAAAAAAATATGTCTGCTTTTCTAATTTTTCCAACTGCCCTTTGTCTCCATAAAGAACAGGTGTATGGGTAGCTTGTAGATGGAAACCTTTTTCCTAAAGAGAGATCTGCTTTCTCTTTCCCCGGTTATTCTAACCTCAATAATCCCAAATCGGTTTAGGGTTGGAGCCTGCTGTGATTTTTACACTCCTGTCTTCTGAGGCTGTCTTCTGAGACTCGGTTGTGGGGAGGTGGGCTTTGATGTGGCTGAGGCTTGTCTCTGGCTATGGCCCTTCCTGGGTCCTCCTTTGCTTCTGAGAGGAATTTAAAAAGCCTCAGTATCTTGAGCTGGACAGAATCTGCCCCTTTTGTACTGATCCCAGAAAATTGTGGAGAAATGGGAACCACTTCCTTGCCTTCCCAAGAGAGCCCATTGTACTTTCTGTGTTCCCTAGCCACGGCTGCCCTTGAGACTGGCCCATGTGGACCCCACGAATGGGCTGTATGCTCCTGGCCTTCAGCTGGGTGCAGCCCTGGGGATTCTCCAGCCCAAGATGAGAATGAGAAAGCTGTGCTCCTGCAGTGCCACCTTCATCCAAGGTCACTGCCCAGGGGGCCTATCACACAGCCTTTGTTTTCTTTCATGCTCCCCACCAGATTCCTGTGACAATATCCTAAAATTGAAATAGACATGCATTTCCTTAGCAATCTCTATCTTCCTCTCTGCCTCCTTGTATTCATTCATCTGTAGCATCTATTTATGCTGCAGCAGCTATGTTTTAAACCCTGAAAGATGAGGAGGAGGCGTTGAATGTGATCCCTTCCTTGGAAGAGAAGTGCAGGTATAGAACTTTGAGGGCCAATGGGGGAGGAGGAGGGAGAGGAGGAGGAGGAGGAGGGGGAGGAGGATGTTTTCTGACCATCTGAAAGCTGGCTTCTCAGGTGTGATTGCAAACTGACTTTCCTTGGTAAGATCTTTCACTCTGCACTAAGCACTTGTCTCAGAGGAGGCCCGTGTTAAGCACGTCAGCATTGGGAACAGGTGTACAGGTTGGGGCACACCTCTCTACTGACATTTTGAAGACTCCAGATTCTTGGGAGGAGGCCAGATGACTGGGAGTCAACACTGTGACGAATCAGTTCTTGATAGAGATTCAAAGTGGTAGGAAGTTACCACTTGCTGGTGTCCTGACAGGGGCCATTTTTGTTTCCCCAGAGGCCGAGGGAGCCAGTCTATACCAAGAACCCATGAGTGGGCCCAGGAGTGATATTTCTTACATGACAAATATATACAAACTTTATTCATTGAATAAATCTTAATAAAGCTGGGATAGGGATTAATCAGGCATTATCTAGAAGAGTCGAACATGTGTATGCCCTTTGACCCTAGGAATCATCCAGCATCTCCAGGATCTGCTCTTGCAACCCAGGAGTGATGAGTACAGGCTGCCTTTGTGGGAGATCTTGGCCAATTCTTCTCTTTTATTAAAAACAACAATAAAACCCATAATCACAAACCAGTTTAGCAGCACATTTTCATCAAACATTGCTATCTTTGCCTCTGTGGTTTGAGGGTCCCTCCCTGCTTCCTTCTAGCTGGAGTGGGCTGGAGAGAAACTTCCTAAGCAGGGGAAGTGACACAACTAGACTCTGAGACTGGGTGGAGATTGAAGAGGTGGCAGGGAAGGATGACAACCGTGAAGATGATGCACAACCAATATTAGCAGTGTCCTGCGCCCTGTGCTAAAGGTGTCACACATACAGTCTCACTCGGTGCTCACCTGAACCCTGTGGTGTAGCACGGTCAATCCTATTTTCAGGTGAGAAGACTGAGGGGAAAACAGGTAACTGACCGTTGGCGGCTCTGGAATGTGTACTCTTCGCCATGATGTCCAACTGACTTGAGAGAAAATGTTGAACAGAGGTACCCACTGGGGTCGGGGTGAGGGCAGTCTAGGGGTGCTGCAGCACAGGGCAGATTTGGGAGGGACAGGAGGCAATCAGGTCTAGAACAAGCCTGTATGTGTGTGGGAAGGTGTTGAGCACTGGGGGAGCCCTATGGAGAGGGCTTCCTGGGCCCAGCTAAGGGGTCAGGGCTGTGGGGGAAGGGAGCAGGAGGTGGGGGAGAGCCCAGGAGGGAGGCCCCTCCGCTGTGGTGCTTCGGGCGGAAGCCACCCTCCCACCAGCCCTTTTTCATTCACATAAAGCTGGGTTTGTTTCCATTTATCTGCTTGACTTTTCAGCCAAGATGCTGTTAGAAAAACATATTGCTCTAATTTAATCCACATGTGCATCCCCGGGACAGAGTCTAAAAGGAAACTTAGGTCCTGAGTCCCAGATCTAGCATCTCAGTACCATGGATATGGCAGGGAAGGACTCCGGCCCCCGGGGATGCTGACTACCTTTCAGGGTCCTCCCTGAAGCCGCTGACAACCCCCCACCCCAGCCTCTGCCATGCTCTGGGCATGGAGGTAGGAGGGTGGGCGGGGGAAGGACATAGGTGAGAACTGCCCCAGCCCCTGCCCACAGCCAGGAGGGTGTTCAGAGGACGAGATCAGTGGGCACAGGGGGTGGGGGTGGGGTCAGCGCACAAAGGGGGCTGACTTCTAATCAATTCCATCCTTAGAGTCAAGGTCTTAACTCTGGGGCATGCAGTGGTGACATAAGCAATTTGTCCAGTCACGTGGGGAGAGGCTGTCTGCAGGATCAAAGCCATGGATGACCCAGGGCCAGGGCTCTGAGGTGGCACAAGACCACATACAATGTCATTCCCACTCCTGGCTGTGTGTGGAAAGAAGTTTAGGAAGCTGGTCCTGCAGCATGCTTCGTTGGTCAAAAGCCAGCAGGGAACCGTCGTTGTGCTCTTTCAAGACTGTCTTCTCATTTGGCTCCTGTCATGTAACTTATTTTGAATTTAATTATGTTATTTAGAGGAAGCAGTTGCTTAAAAATGAGAAAAACTGAAAGAACCTATCTCACAAGACATTTATTCGTGACTGAGCTGGAGACACACACTAAAGGACTTAACCAAAAGGTCTGATTTTGATTCAAGATCTGGGGTCCTTTTGGTGGCTTCTGAGTCATGATTCTGGTGAATTAACCCAGGTAGAAATGATGATCCTCCTTTCCCAAGCTTGCCACCCCCAGGGTTGCTCTCTCTATTCCAAAACCTCTCAACAAATGCATGTTAAAACCCCCAGGGTATGAAGAAATTGATACTTGAGGCAGCACAGGAAAGCATATACAAGCAGTTTATATCTGAGACCCTCAAGGGGGACCTACAGGGACCCCTCTGTCCCTCATGACTTTCAAGAATTGAGCCCACAGACCCCTCAGCTGGACACAGAGCACAAGACCATCCTTAGAGTCAAGGTCTTTTAGGTGGTGTCTCAAAGGATGTTGTTGGAAAGAAGGGATCTGGGCAGTTTATAGGGCTTTTGATTTGAACTAAAATGCATTTCTAGTAGAACTGACAAATGAGAGTTGGGGTGCAAAGTCCTGGGTTCAGTCCCCATCAAGGCACCAAAAGGAAATTAAAATAGTAAAAATAATATCTGAGAATAATGTTGGAGGGAGATGAATTTTCATTTGCTGCCTAAGTCAGAGAACAGTCCTTGTCACATCCTAGGCAGTATTCTTGGTGTTGCTCTGCCAAAGACAGAGGAGAGGACTCTCTGGACTTCGCTTACATGAAGTTTTGGCATCTTCCAGGTTGCCAGGACTCCCCTGTGTCTCAAGTCAGGGGCTCAGCTATGCAGCCAGGATGCAGCTCTCCCAGACTGGGAAGAACCTGGGAGCCCTGAGGCATGGCCAGCACTCTCTGGTGCCCTCCACAGGTGGGCAAGAACAGGGAGGCCGTTCTTGCAAGGACTGGCATCCAAACAGGTTTGAGCAGTTCTGATTCTTTGGGGATAGGTCAATCAAGTTCCCTGCCAAGGTTTTGGTGAACCCCACATGGAGAAGCTAGTAGGCAATTATACATCATTTACAAAGAACCCAGGGTCAGCAAGCAGGCAGAGAATGGAGAGCTGGAAAATTAGATTCACAGCTATCCATCCCTGCCCTATGGATCCCCAAGTAAAGGCCAAGAATGCTGCAGCTCCTGCTGCTGGAGGAAGGAATGGGAAGCCTGGGTAAGGAGGGCCCCAGCTGCAACACTGGGTCCCGCAGCAGATACCAGCTGCTACACACAGGCTCCAGAAAGGAAATCTGGCTCCGGGAGTTACAGCACCTCCTTAGTTGGGCTGGGCCTACATTTGGATTTATCAGATTGGTCATTTCAAGTTCCAGTGACCAATTACAATGAAACCGCCTTTCCACATTAACCGAGTTGATCAGGGCAGCACAAACATGTGCCAGATCCCTGGCTCACAAGCATGAAGGTTAACGACAGCTGCCTGTGTTCCTCTGATGGAAACTTTCTTCTGGTTTAACAAGAATTTGATCTGATTCTTTTTTTCCACCAAGGGCTGGGTCTCTAGACACCACTCTGTATAGTAACCCTGTAATCTTAGGGTTTAATCCAAACATATTCCAACAACCTATTCTGGTACTCTAAATGAATGTTTATTTTAAAACAATTTGCTATGGCTTTTTTTTTTTTTTTTTTTTTTTTTTTTTGAGGGAGAGAGAGAGAGAGAAGGGAATTTCTTGGAGCCAGATTTTTTCCTAAGCAGGTCTCTCCACTCGAAAGACTTGTGTCAGATGCTCAAGTCGTAATTAACCACAGAGCTGTTTGGGAGATGGGAGAGGGCATTTGACAAAGAGTTAACAGATGTCATTTCGGTGGCTGCTGGCCCACTGCTGCTGGGTCATTTGTTGGATGGAAGCCGATTCTGCTGCTGTCGTAAACAGAGAGTAGTAATAATTACATGCAGGCTGCATTAGGCATAACAGATTGGATATATAACATTCTGTTAAAACCCAGCTCATATCCTGTTTCTCTGGAGATACAATGGAGACGACCCCTACCTCCCAGTTTTGAAAGTCGCCTCCAAGGATCTTCACAGACTTTCCAGGAGGGAAATAGGTCATGTTCTTTCATGGCTCATTCTGCCGAGGACCCAGGGATGGCACAGAGCTCTGCTCAAAAGCGACTAGGGCACGCACTTCACTCAGCCAGCCCCGCACCGCACCACGGAGCTGCCTTTTTCCATTTGAAAAATGAAAGAATTAAATTCAAAACAAACAACTTCAATTTAACACCAAACTACAGGATAACCAATCTTAAAAATGTCACAGCGTAATGGATCTTAATACCCATAGAAAACACAAAAACAGCACCATTGTTCCCCAGCCATGCAGAGCAACCTCGCAGAATCTCAGTGAAGGAGAAAGAAGGGAAAAACACCTTATTACTTCCAACCCCTGCGAGCCATTTTGGTCTCCAAAGGTTTTAGGCTGCCCGAGGCCGTGTGTCTGCAGTGTTTCGGGAAATGACTTGCCTTCGCACGATCGCGGCTCTGTTCTGCAGCGAGCCTGCCTGCCCCGGAGCAGCGCCGCTCCATTTCTGGTTAACTCTTCCTTCCCAGGCCTGCCGCTTGCAGGAGCAGGACCGACAGGGCCCAGGGACGCGGAGGCCACTGCACACTGCAGCCCGGCCTCCTGCGGGGCGGCCAGGATTGTCATCTCTAGGAGTGATCAGCTTCTCAAAGGACGTAGCCCCTGCGGACCGGCCGGCTGGCTATCCTCACTGCTCTTTGGAGAATCTATTCTCCAAAGGAACTAACTACAAGGCAACTGTCATCAAAACATACAATGCGAGGAAGCCAGGGGACACAAGTGGGGCTTTGTGGGCCAAGAAGGTGCAATCCACCCTTTTGGGGTTCCCAGCAGGAGACAGCTCTTGTCTATGTCACCCCAGGCAAAGACACTCTCCTGGTCAGTAGGTTGTAAGCAGAGTCCAGCCTGCTACCAGGGCATAGCCTGCTACCAGGGTGTGACTTGGGCCTGAGGATTTTTACTTCAGTGGCATTGACTGAGGGAGACCCAGCGACAGAAACATGTTTGCACGGCACCTCGGAGCTGGGAGACGACAGAAAACCACTTAGCACTTAAGAGGTTAATACAATTCCTAAGTGTTCAGCAATCACTGCAATTTAGTGCCATTTCGATTATTACACAATAAACAGACCATGTTGTCTCGAAGCAAATTTTTATGAGTATAGCTGAAGGGGCTGCAACTTATTTAGCTGCCGAAACTCAGAGGGAAAGAGCATTTCTGAATGCTAACACCACGGATCAGAAATACAGGTAGCAGAGAGAGGTTATTCTCAGGTCACCGCTCTGGCAACTCAACACCATGACCTTTAAAATGAGTATGTCATTAGGCGGAAATAAAGTTCACCAAAGTGTTCTTTACACAGAACCATTTTAATAACAATATTGTTGAGTTTCAGAGTGAAAGATTTGGGAATTTCCAGAAACATGTTATGCTCAGGAAAGAACATCATGTTAACATGGGCTGGGAATTCGTGAACCATTTTGGCTATCTTGAATATGCATTGAAAATACACACACACACCAGTTCATTCTTATACATGTAGCACCACTGTATTATATAGGTGCTTGGGTGCGATGATTGCAAACCAGATCAAATTGCTAACATAATAAGAAAAATCAAACATTTAAACTGGAGAATCAGAGGTGAGGAGATGCTGTAACTCTCAAAACCTGTGCAGAATCTCACTGTACACTGATTTCTCAGAGGCTCTTTTTTCCTCCAAGGCTCACACAGATTCAGGGATGTGAGCTTCATCCCAGTTCCACCAATAGAGGAAGAAAATCTCCACAGATATACTTCAGGATTCAAGGTTAAAATGTGCACATGTGCATAGAACCTTTATGTCTATACATTTTAAGGCTTGCAAAGAGTTCCCCAATTTTATGAGATATCTGTAGTGACCAAGCAGACCTCTGCTAAGTAAGAAAAAGAGGTTATTATTTTTATTACCATTTTACAGATCAGATAACTTTTACTCCATACCTGCTATATGCCAGGAACCCCTCCAAGAGGGCATAAAGTCTAGGAGAAAGTGCATCTAGGCCTCCTTCTTGGGGAAATTTGATAGTTCTGTAGCTAGCCCTCATGCACATATGCAGACTCAGGAAGATGGGGCCCTTTCCTCTCTAGGATCCCGAGGACCCACACATTTAGAAGTAGGTAGCGTGGGGGCAGAGCAATACTACAAAGGTGCTCTGTGATATCAGGACATGAGCAAGCCTGCTGAGAGAGATAGATCGGGGACAATAGAAACACAAACTACATCAAGTGGTAAGGCGGGCACCTTATGTAAAGGGGACAGGGATAGATCCTGGGGCTGCTCTGGCTGGTACATAGAGCAGAAAGGAGGTCACAGCTACTGAGCCCAGGTCGGAATTTTCACCCTATCTCCAGTAGAGCAGCCTGCCTGACTCCTGAAGTCCTACCTTTAAAGAGAAATGGTCTCATACTGTGTGACATGTGCAAATATAGAACAAGGAATTCCACTATTATGTATATTTATAACACGCTACATGAGAATTCCCTAGAATCTCCTGAGATGGCTACCATAAAGGCGCATTTCTATGTGAGTAGATCTGGGGTGGAGCCCAGGGACTCAAATGAATGGACCACTCAGGTAGTTCTCAAAATAAATAGAAGAGCACACCTTGAGAAAGCCTAATTTGGGACCACATTTCTTTGTGCAAAGTTTCCTTCTTAGGTCTTTCAAAAATGCCATGCTCCTAGAAGGGCAGCATATTTAGTAAATGAGTTTATGAAATGCTATAACCATCCTCCAGTCCTTCTGTCTAACCATCCATCCATCCTTCCTTCCATCCATCTATCCATCCATCCATCCATCTATCCACTTTTCCTTCCTTCCATCCACCCACCCTTCCATCCTTCCTGGACACCAATTCCATGGCAAGCCATGTTCCAGGCACTGGAGTGATAGAAGGGGTTCCAGCAGGCACACGAGGGGGCAGCCCTTACTGGCGCTGATGACTCAGAGAGCAAACACTATTATGGGAGGCCCAGGGGTGGGTGAGTCCGCTACAGTTACACATACTCCTGGCCTTGCCTTAGTGTCCGAGAAGCAGTCCACTGTGACAGAGGGCTCAAGGCAGAATTTGGGCCCCAAGAACACTAGTCATCTCCTCAAGGGATCAAATTCTTTCCCCCTCAGAAAGAAAATGCAATTCATGATCATTGCATGGTGAGACAGAGACAGAGGGATTTGCAAGAAAGAGCAGGATTAGGAAGAGAATGATAGGGGCAGCCACAAAGAGCAAATTCTGTACCTGAGGCTCCTGTAGAAGTCCAGGCGAGGCCTATTAGGAGCCCAGAAGCCACCAGACTTAGAGCCTTCGAAACTCGATTTCGAATTCTCTTTGAAATGTTTATAATTGGCCACTCATAAAGCCATCACCCAGACGGGTCCGGTCTCAGGGCAGTGTCTCAGACAAAGGAACACAATCCGTCCACCTACGTGTAATTTCAAAGTAAGGCAAGTGCGACCCTGACATTCCTGAAACACTCTGAGGGTGATACACAGACCGCAGGACTGCTTCTTCCTCCTGTCCCAGATGACCAGGTTCTTCTCTGGAATACTGCAGTGGCCTGTCTTTCCAGCACTCCACGGCACCTTTCCCCGGGCCCCTCCCTCTTGGACCTGACCTTCTCTTTCCTCTCCTTTTCTTTCTGATCCTGATGTACAAAACTCCCCCAGGACTAGCCTGGTTGGCCAGAGAGGGAAGTTGCTGGGTCGTGGGACCCTTGGATTCGTTATCTGAAAAGCAGAGACAAAACTGTGATCTCACAGATTTGTGGGAAAAGTTAAATGAAATATATAAAAACATTTAATAAAGGAATGGGTATCTGGTAGACAATTAACGATTGTCTGTTCCCATAGGAAAAACTCAAATGTGTGTGTATGGTTTAATTTTTTAGAAGAATTTACTATTTCATATAAAATTATTCTATCTCATATAAAAATGGACTCATCAATTTGGGGGGAATGTTCTCCTAATTTATGGCAAGGAAAACTGGAGAGTAAAGTTACTATTATGCAACCTTTCCCCCCAGAGGATTCCCGTATTGATATTCTAATGAAAATAGTCTCCCAAATTCTGCATTTTTATGTGTCTATGCTAGCATTTATGTTATATTCTGAATTAACAAACATCAAACGCTAAAAATTACATATGCATAAAAATTGGGAAAGGGATACACATCTTTTGTAAATCTCAGTGGAGTACATTCAAACCTCTAGCCCTACCAGATACTCCCAGATTAAATCACATGGTAAGTTTGGAATAGGGGTACATTAATGACTACAAAACAATAAGAAGGCTGTTTGGGCATGTGCTAAAAAAAAAATCTTTAAAGCCAGGCTGTGTCCTTATCATCGGATGTGTCCTAATGAATATCATTCTCCATAAAGAACCTTCTGGCTCACTTACATGCTTTCTGTTTGTTAAAATAGCACTCGAGTCATTTTATGGCACCCAGAGTTAACACAAACCCCAAACAAAATATAAAGGAAAGAGTGTCAAAAGAACCAACTTTTAAACTCTGTACTTTTTATTATTAGATGCTATTTCTAACTTGTTAAAATTGATCAAATAGAAAGCTGTGAAAAGAGAAAAAATTAAGCCAACTAGAAAAGTGTGACTTGGATTTAATATTTTATAATTGCCAAGGGACATACTGAGATCAATGAATTTTTGCCTGAGATGAACGTCAGAAAGAGATGTACTTCAGTCTTTTAGGGAACATTGGTCTATTTAATTCTTGTGTCTGATGCATGTGAAATAGGCCTGCCTCGGCCTTCTTTCTTTGCCAGGGGCACCGCCGGCAGCGGACATTACCAGTTTTAATAGGCCGCTGTCTGAGGAGTGGCAAGGGATCCGATAACCCATCGACTCTAATGGATCTGCCTGTTTATTCACTTACACCTTTTTTTTTCCCCAGCTAATTTTAGTTTTGCATGCTGAGTTGTTTCGCTTTGAATTAAATGAATAGAAACAAAGGGGAAAGTCTGTGCTGCTAATAAACCATGATCATAATCCCCGGCCCCTCTCAACTGGCTTCTCCACATCCCAGGTATACAGTCTGAGAACAGATTCACGGTGGCGTTTTCTCCACTTGTTGACGAAATTAGCATTTCATACATGCTCAAATTTAGAGGAAAAATTAGATTATTTAAATCACTTTATGTATAATGTGCTGCTGTTTGCAGTAGATCCAAATGCCCAGCCTCAGGCCCCAGACGTCCTCAGATTTCAGACACCGGTCAGTGACTTTTCTTGCCTGGGGTGGTGAGGGGTCACCCCAGAGCTCTCTCTGCAGGGTCATATGAACAGGACAAATGCTGAAATGCTTTGCTTTGTCTAATAAAAAACCAAAGAGACACAAGGAGGCTCTGGCTAGGTGCCCTTCAACAGAAATAACAGAAGTCAATGATTTAAAAACAACCCAACCCAAACCTCCTCTTTGTGCCCAGAGAGCTTGAAGAAGGTCCCAGAAACCTTTTAGGCTATGAAATGAATAAGAATGTCCAGTATAAGAGTGGGTGGAGGGACGGGCCAGTGTCTCCTCATTTTCTGAATAAAAGCTATTTTCTGTGGTGGGGCTTAAAATTGACAGAAAGACCTGGTGGGCAGGACCCAGCCTTCACCTGCTGGTTGCTAGTGGTTCCAGGAGGTTAAAGGGACGGCCACCTCCCCCCTTATCCTAGGATGGAGTGTGGTGTCCTAAGCTTTCAGAAGGCATTCTCCACTTGTGGGAATGAATAACACTCCCCCAACCCCAAACCAGAAGATTCACCTCAAAACAGCTTGTCCCCAAAGGTCACCGCCCTGGGGTGACACTACACTGCTCTTCTCTGTTGTCTCCTGGCAGAAAATGAAATAATCTTGTTGTCCAATCAGAAGCGAAGGTAATTTAGAAAGTAATCTGGAAAACACTGAGAGCATTTTGACTTGTCGGGAGAAACAGAATGGGATCTGTCATTGAGTCAAACAAACATGGGTCTCTCTGAGTATTAAACAGAACGTCAACAGCTCTCAGGATGAAATCCCTTTAAGACAAAACAATAGCCTAATATCCTACTTTTGCCCGCACACAATTAAAATAGGGTAACTTTTTAGACCTTTCCTCGCAGCTAGAGCCTGTCACTATAAGAAGAAAGCCCCTCGGCCTCTCAGCTGCAGCCAGTGTCTTTCAATGGCTTTTCTTTTCCTTCTCCCCAATTCTCAATAAAGCTGGACGTCAGTCAGCTCGCAGACCCCTCAGCCCTGCCTTTCTTGGACTCACATTTCTTACTGTGCTTTCCTCCCTGCAAGCCCTAAAGCACCCACATACTTTTTCCTTCCTTCAGTAGCATTTCTCCAGCAAATATGCATCAATTCCTATCACATGCAAAGCCCTGGACTAGATGTTTAATTGTTGACACTAAATGAAGAAGTGCAGCATGTAGGGTCCCCCTGGCTTACCTCCCTGCACAATGTCATTCAATCCAGAGTCTCATGGGTTCTCTCTCTTATCAATACACCGGTTACCATCACACAATTTACAGGCCCACAAAGCAAGCCTTCGGAATTACTATATGCATATCCTCACTCTGCAAGAAACGGCCCAGTCCCCAAATAATTTTATTTCCCCTCGATTTTCAGGTGTGGGCTTGGACCCTCGCTCTCAGACCCAGTGTGCAAAGCAGAGGAGGAACAACAGACTCAAGTTGGAAGTGATTTACTTCATTAGCTGGGATTACAAGTTTAACTTACAAACCAGAGGTCAAAATTTCTCATTAACAAGGGGGCCGTGAATCGCTGCAGGCTTTGGTTCAAGAGGAGACCACTCTTATTACTAACTACACATTTCAATCTGTCTTTGATGTTCTCCTTCTTCCCTCCTCCCTTTTATTTTTTGGCAGAGGAGCTGATTTTAATTGTGGCACTACAACAAGGCTCCCTCCATCCCAGGGAGCAGCCTCCTGTCTGCTGCCGCCGAGCGAGCGAGGCTGCAAGATTGGGTGCAGTCCATCGCTCAGGGCACATTTTAATGGCTCCCCTTTCCTACAAGGCTTGGATTGTTTTCCACGTGATTCTGGTTAATTTAGCTGCGGGAAAGGGCATCGGTTTTCCTTGTGAGCTTCTGATCCGTCTGCCTCAGCGAGGTGAAATATATTAAAACAGAGAAGGAGGCATCATTGTAACTTGCCGAATGCAAGGACCAGCACATTCTCCAACACCCAGAATAGAGAAGGAGTTTGACAGAGACCATTAGGCTCTAAAAAGCACTCTTTTGATAAATCAGCTTTAGTTGTTTACAAAATACTCAGACTGTCTTCACGGGCCTCTTCTCTTCAAAACCATTGCCAAGGGTTAAAAGAAGCAGCTTTTAACCCTTGAATGAGATAAAACCTTTGCAAAGTAGGCTCCACTTTGGAATCTCGAAACCTTACACCGCAGAATCCTTCTCCAAATAAGAAGACCAGGCCAATACAGCAGCCGCTCAGGGTGTCCAGAACAAATAACAATACTTCACATGCACTTTTTTTTTTCTGTGAAGCTCAAGTCCCCTGTGCTGGCCACGGGGCCACCAGGACCACTGGGGCCAAACCAGGGCTTTAAGTGGAGTCCCTAATGGTAGTGATTATAATATCAACTTATTTAGAAGCATAGCAGTTATTGAAAATAACGAAATTGTTATTCCAGTCTAGTCTGGTAAGAAGGTCACATTCAAACCACTTAAACTTCCCGTATTCCTCAGTCACTATTAATGTGCAGGAACACGGCCATGAAATGTTTGTTTTCCCTGGGAAACGTTTTCTGACTTGCGGTGTGAAGAGCCCATGGTTGGTGCAGAGATCATGGTTGGGTACCCACTCTCCAGGACGGGGTATGAAGGCTGTTTAAGGTGCCATCATCCATAGAGGCAGCTTCCAGAATCTGGGCTGGCCCAAGCAGGACTCCATGCATGTTCCAAGAACAGCAATTTGCTGTGGAAGCCACCGTGCTGGGGTGGGGGGTGGGGGAAATGGGCACAAAAATTCCCCAAGCAAAGGTGGGCAGCTGTGCAGCTGTGCCGGCCTGCCTCCCATTTGGTGCCCCCAGGGGTTTCTCGTCCTTGGTGGAATGGCTGCTGTTTTTTTTTTCTTTTCTTTTTTTTTTTTTTGCTTTCTTTACTAATCAAATGTTCACTTTATGTCTCCAGTTCCCTTTAACAAAAACACTGGTTAGAACTCAAGGAATCTGCGTGACCTAGAGCTGTTGTTAGCTGGGGACAGTCAGAGACTCAGATCCGGGAAGCCACAGCGGCTCGGGGTCACGGAGGCAGCCCAGCCATCTGGGATGGAGACCACTTCTTGTCGCCTGGCACCCTCCGCTTACACCCTGCCCCAGGCAATCACCTTGCCTGGCTGCAGGGGCATCTCACCACGTATGGGGTACTTCCCCCTGCAGCCTTTCTGCTCCAACAGGGGGTTACCCTAACAACGAGACATCTTAGAAAGGTCATTATTGCTCGTCTAATTTCAAACAGGCACCACAATGAAGGGCTGTCTTTGTGTGGGATTAATTTTAAAACCTCAGGATTTGATGTCAGTGGGAAAGAACCAGCGTGGGGCTCACACTGCTGCCTCTCCTGCTTCTGGCCAGCGCCGGGGGCTCGTTTCTTAGGAGATGAAAACTCTGACAAGCCCTTCAGTCAAGCTGAAAGCAGGCAGCAGTCCAGCAACACCCACAGGCCTCCCGGGCATCCTGTGACCCCTCGGAAAAGTCACATTCACTTTGCTCTTGAGAAAGGAAAAATAATGCTGGAGGCGTTTTATTTTAAACCATGTGAAATAAGGAAATGTGAAGATGCGAAAATGAAGTGGAAAAAAAAAAAAAAGAAAGAAAAAGTTGGAATTCATTTCCCGTCCTTGCAACAGCTTAGAAGCCAAACTGGGTTCATTTTGAAAGCGTGTAAAAATCTGATCCATTCACCAGTAGGCAGAGACTACAAAATGCTTAAGGTAAAATATGTAAATATGTAAAATTATCTGTTGAAAACCATCTCCTTTTGTGCTTGAAAGAATTTTTTTTCCAAGCATCTTTATTTCTATTCTGCATTAATATACTGTGGAGCCGGAAAGTTACTTTTTTGGCAAAACAACAAAAAACCAAGGTGCTGAAAACTCAGGGTTTCTCGAATGAAGTCCACAGATAAAGGGAAGGACATAAAGGATTTCTCCCTTATTGTTCGACTTGGCTGGTATTTTTAGTAATAATTTAAAGAATATCATTAATATAACAAATTATGGAATCCATTTTTCAAAAGCATTGTTTGCCTGAAAACTTGAAACAAAACTCACCTTCTAGCTTCTGCTAGCATTTCTTTCGGAAATGGGGTCCCTCTCCCCGCTGACTGTCCTCTGCTTTTACCTGATCCAGCCTCCACTATCCTCACTGATAGAACCAGGGTTCCTCAGCAGTGGGTTTAGACACACCACAAATAATTGGCCACAAAGAGCCTTAGATTTCTAAATAGACTCAAATTCATTTTTTAAAAAATTTGGAAGAATGACCGAATAAATGCCTGTAAGTATCTTATTGTCATTCATTTAATTTAAGAATATATTTTATGGCAACCAAAATGGTTTCAGTGTACAACTTCCATTGTACAGAAATAGGGTTTTTGTTTCTTCCTCCAATCAATTCCTTTTTTTTTTTTTTTTTTTTTTTTTTGGTACCAGGATTGAACCCAGGGCACTTTACTACTGAACTACATCCCCAGCCCTTTTTAAAAAATATTCTATTTCAAGATAGGATCTTACTGAGTTGCTTAGGGCCTCGATAAATTGTTGAGGATGACTGTGAACCTTCCATCCTCCTACCTCAGCCTCCTGAGCTGCTGTGATTACAGGCATGCGTCACCTGCCCCAATCCCATTTTTTTAAGGAAGAGTTTCAACCAATGAATGGATCAACCAACATCTGGCTCACAATCATTTCCTGTCTCTTCCTAGGTAGAAATATCTCTGCTGACCAATTATCCTGCCCCACTGAGCAGGGACAGACAGATGCACATAAGTTTGGGTTGGGTGTGTGCCTGAGACTGAATCCATTGAGTTTCAAACCAGGTGCACAGTTCTCCAGTGGAGACACCATAGCACCCAAATCTGCATTTACTATAACAGTGTTGTGTTTGAAAAGTGAAGCTGATTAAAACTGAAAATGTTTTGTTCTTGGTTTTGCCAACCCTTGGGTACTTTCCGAAAAAGCAAGCAAACAAAAGTAGAAGGCTTTCTCAATGAAGTTTCCAAATCTTCTTATTCTTCTGTGAACACCCATGTTCCTATCCCTTGTTTCCATCTTCTGCTTGTTCAGCTCTCTTTTTTCCTCAATAGGCTTAAATTTTTTAAATTTTATGACTGGTGCACAAACACATGAGTTACTGTCCAGAAAGGCTTCCTCGCTCCTCCTCATGTTGATGGAAGGCAGATCTACGGGCCTCCCTTGCACCCTTCCCCTGGACTGGGCTGGCCAGCATCTGCCCAATAAAGACCAGAGGGGAATTAGGATCCTAAGAACATCTGGACAGACCCAGATAGATGGATCTAGAAGCTAGAAGTGTGGTGTAGCATAGTGATACTTTGTTCATCTTAGTTTTTATGTATTTACTTATTTATTTTTGCACTAGTGTTTATTTTTAAATATTGCACTAAAATATTATTTAGCTTATTACTGGTTTGGGGCACCTCCTTAAACACTGACCCAGGCAAATGTTTCACTCACCTCCCCGCAGATTCTGGCCTTGCTGTGAGGAATGGCTCCATCCTGGACAAGCCATGGAGGGGTCATTGCTCTCAATATCTCTCCTTCAGAGGACAGATAGCAATGTCTTTAATGACCCTTTTCCAAGCCAGATTCCTTAGAGTCTCCTTCCTTAAGCCTAAGCCTTCACATAGATTTCTGAAATTGGCAACAGTAAAATTCCAACTTTAAGAAAACCAGGATGAAAGAGTTACTGAATTCAACTAGAA
Organism: Callospermophilus lateralis; assembly: GCF_048772815.1. Taxonomy (NCBI): domain Eukaryota; kingdom Metazoa; phylum Chordata; class Mammalia; order Rodentia; family Sciuridae; genus Callospermophilus; species Callospermophilus lateralis. The sequence goes on along the minus strand of NC_135322.1, from coordinate 18,724,232 downwards.
CTTTTCTTACACATCACACTAAAGGTAAATTATTCGGCTTAAGTGCCATCAGAAATCACATTCACATCATGCAATGGTTTGCTGTTTTGATAAAGGTCTTAAAAAGGCAGAAAGAGAAGTATTATTAACATCATTACCATTAACCATTACTGTCACCTCCCACGTGAGTGTCATACATGGAGTCGAGGGCATTATTTGCACATTATTTTTGCTTAGTTCCCAGCAATCCTAGTTGTAAATCTAAGGTTGCGCAGAGCTATGCACATCAATCATAGGCTGAGCTGGGGGTGGAGTCAGCTTGAACTCCAAAGCCCACTTGCCATGGAGACTTGGGGGCGAGTTTGCGCCCAAGTCTTTGTTATGTTGCACATGCCTAGCTCTGTGCAGGGATGCCGAGCCCAGGGCTGAGGGTTGACCAAGAAACTGCAATTGCAGATCTATCAGGTAAGGTGGAGGATGCTCAGCTCAGGCCCTAAGCATGATCCAGCACAGGTAAGAAGGGGCAGAACTTCTATCCTGTTGGATGATTCTGGGCAGCAAAAATATGCCTAAGACCAGAGTCCCCTGTCTTCAGGGGACTCAACAGCAGGCATATTGATTTTTAATTCTATGCAAAAATAAGACTTCCTGTCGGAGCAGCAGGATAAACAGATCTCCAGCTTAAAGGGAGGATCAGCAGGGTTGTGGGAAGCACCTGAGCTGATTGCCCCAACTGGAAACTTAAGCATCAAGAAGCACAGCTCTTGGGGCTGCGGATGTGGCTCAAGCGGTAGCGTGCTCGCCTGGCATGCGTGCTGCCCGGGTTCAATCCTCAGCACCACATACAAACAAAGATGTTGTGTCCGCCGAAAACTAAAAAATAAATATTAAAAAATTCTCTCTCTCACTCTATCTTTAAAAAAAAAAAAAAAAGAAGAAGAAGCTCTGTGCTCCAGCCTCCCGAAATGTTACCCAGAGCAAGGACAAAATAGTCCCCAATAGCCAGGCCAGCCAAATCTGGCTTTTCCCCTTCTCTCCCTTGTGGTACCCAGGCTCTTTGACTCTCCTAGAGGGTGTCTGCTCAGAGTCCCTCCCATCTGCATTCTTTCAGCTTTTCATTTTGTGTTGCCAAAAGCCCAAGATGCATTGCAGCTTTCTCCCAGACAGAACTTTAAAAAATTAGCATCTATTATACATGCTTCCAAAGAGCCTGTAACATTATCTAGAAGGCTAAATTCCCCCTTGGGCTCATAATCCATGGTTACCCACTTTAACTCTCCAAGAGGTAAACATGGAGTTTGTGTATACTTTTTCTCCCCCAACCCCTGCCCCTATGTTTTTGCAACACACATTGGACTCCAATAGAATTATGGAGTATTAGTTGTTATTGATGAATTTTGTTGTTGCTTTTTTCACGAATTACATATATAGTGTTTTGCAAATTGTTGTCTTTTAAACTCAGCCATACCTCTTAGAGATCTATTTGCATACATATAGGTCCAACTCAGTTTTTAAAAATTGCTGTATGAAACTCCATGCTGTGAAGATGCTCCAATCTGTTTAGGCATTTTGATATTGATGGGCATTTAGACTTCTGCTGTTACAAGTGATGTTCTTTCTGTGCACATATATGTTTCTTGAGGGTAGATAAGACAGAAGGGAAATGGCTGGGTTTCAGGGTGCATTTCTAGTCCTAAAACACACTTTTAGACCCTTCTAAGCAGCTGCCCCCATCCATGGCCCACCAGCAGCCTCTGAGAGGAAGTATCTTCCCATCCTTGAAGGTACCTGATACTATCAGATTTTTAATTTGGTGGGTGACAAATGTGAGTTTATTTGCTTTTCCCTTAGGATTTCATCAGGTTGACTTTTTGTTTTTTTGCCTTTTTTTTTTTTTTTTGGAGGGGGGTGCTGATAAATTCACAAGCCATTTTTCATGCCTCTTCATTTTGAATGTTCCTGATGAGTGTGAATTTCCTGTTCATATTCTTTTGTCATTTAAAAAGATTGAGTAGTTTTTTTAAAACTCAAAAAAAATGCTTTGGGAGGGTATGATTGACATTTAAAAAACTATATTTATTGTATATGACTGGATGAGGACAAGTGCAAAGGTAAATGGTTTGGTAGACTGAGACAGGAGGATTGCAAGTTCAAGGCCAGCCTGAGCAACTTAGCAAGAGCCTGTCTCAAAATTTAAAAAATGAAAAGGGCTGGGGATGTTGCTCAGTGGTAGACTACCTCTAGGTTCAAGCCCTAGAACAGAAACAAAACAAAACCAAATCCACAACTGGGTGAGAATAAGTGTACACCCATGAAACCATCAGCACCATCAAGGTCATAAACACATCCATCACCTCCCCAAGTTTCCTCCCTCCCCTTTATTATTATTGTTATTGTTATCATTTTTGAATGTGTGGGTGGTAAGAACACTTCATGTTCTACCTTCCTTGCAAATTTTGAGCACACATACTGCATTGTCAGCCCCATTACTGTGCAGTGCAGTGGATTGCAGAACCTGTTTATAGGTGGTGTAACTGACCATGAACCCCATTTCCCCCTCTCACCAGCCCCTGGCAGCCACTGTTCTTCTCCTTGTTTTTATATGTCTATTTTAGGTTCCAATGAGATCAGGCAGTACTTGTCTTTCTGTACCTGCCTTAGTTCACCCCCCTGGGTCCATTCATGTTGTCCTGGTGGCAGGGTTTCCTCCCGTCTAAGGCTGTATGTTTCCTGTTGTGTATGTACATCACCTTTTCTCCATCCATTCATCTTCTAGTTGGCAACTTAGACTATTTCCCCATCTTGGATGTTATAAATAAGGTTATAATGAACATGAGAGTGAGTACAGGTGTCTCTTTGAGATCCTGATTTAAATTTCTTTAGGTAAATACTCAGAAGTGACACTGCTTGTTCATATGGTAGATCTATTTTTAATTTTTTTTCAGGAACCTCTATACTGTTTTCTTTCTTTTCTTCTTTCTTTGTTTCTCTAATTTAAAATTCACATTTTTTATATCTGGAATTTTCCATTTAATGTTTTTGGATCATGATTGACCCTGGGTAACTAAAATCATGGGAAAAAAAAAAAAAACTGCAGATAAGTAAGTGGGAACTATGGTATTCTACAACTCAGATGTCTTCTCTGCAAGATTCCCAAATCTCTCCTGTGCCAAACTTGAGTTAGACTTCTTGATTCCTACAATGCTCTCTGTGAAATGTGGCTCCTTTATTAATAATTCCCTCCTTTTTAACAACCTGTCCAGAAGTCCCTGCCAGACCTGGCTGGTCCCCGTCACCAGAGGGAGACTTAAAAAAATTCAAGGAAGATGCTCCAAGCCCTGGGATCCCCTGAGGCAGGGGTCCCTTGGTCCAGGTGTGAAAGATGAGGCTGCCAGAAGTCAGGTGTCCACACTGTTTTCCATAATGGCTGCACTAATTTGCACCCCGCCCTAACAGCAGGTCAGTGTTCCCTTTTCTCTGAATCCCACCAGCACCTGTTACCCTGTGTTACTTTTAATAACAGCCTCCCTAAAGCTGTGAGGTGACATCTCCTTGTGGTTTTGATATGAATTTCCCTGATGTTTAGTGATGTTAAACTACATACACCTTTACATACACCTGGTGGCCGCTGGTATGTCTAGTGGGTCTTTGCAAACCAGCACTGCTCCCCTGCCTGAGCCCGCACAGTGGCCAGGACACGTGGGATCTCAAAACCCACAATACACTTGGTTGATGTGCATAGTTGAATCTGTGGCCCTCACAGATTTTTTTCAGAAAGAGATCAACTAATCACCTCTTCTGTGAAAGCTTCCCAGTGTTTCTATGGCATTTGGAGATTGATGATCCTTCCTGTGACATGAGCTGGCAGTAACCTGGAGCCCCTTAAAGGCTCAGCACACACACCCCATCTCAGTGCCCACCATACAGTGCTTGTACATAAAGCTGTGAGGCCATGGTCTGAGACCCGGCCTTAGCCCGGGGTGTGAAGCTTTGGAGCTCCACCTTTAGGAACCTCACCAGCTGAGTACTGTGTACAGTCCCTAAGCAAGCACTGTCACCACTTCCTTTAACCCTGCTACACTGGTAGGTGCCAACACAGCTCCATGACTCTTCTCAGATCTCCCACGGGGCCTTGGGGAGACTAGGATTGAACTCAGATTGGCCTGCTTGCCATGCCTGTGACCCTGGCTGAGCTCCTGCTGGCTTGCTCTGTAAGCTGAGGAATATGCAGGCTGGCACAGTCAGGGCCCAGCCATGGCATCCTGCCCCAAACTGCTGTCCCCAGTGTCTGTATTCCTGGCCCTCAGAGGACAATGGGCAATAGGTACACATACAGAGCATCATCTCTGAGCTGAGAGACCCAGATGCAGCCAGAAACTCAACCACCTCTAGTCCCCCTGTCCCAAGAGCCCTGAGAGGGGCAGGGGGCTCCTGAAGTTCAACAGAAACAAATTTTGGTCCAATGTGAATGCCTTCCACTTAATATTAACATTTAATACTAAAAACCTAATGATGACCTGATTCCCTCTTTTGAATTCCAGCCCTCTCAGATAGCCTATCTCTCGAGGTGATGAGCTGGTGGCATCTGAATTCATTACTGCCTGATTAATTATGCTGCCTTTGTACAAGGGAAACAGGAACTTCAATCAGACATGGCTGCCATCCCCAGGCCCCACAGTCTCAACAGGCTGGCCGCTCTCAGGAGCCTGTCCTCTCACCCAGTGCAGGGGCTGCTGAATCAATGTGGCTGCCAGCAATCAGAAGGCCTGGGATTTGGTGTTCTTTCTGCAGAAAAGGGCATTTGGGCAGCTGGGGGGGGGGGGGTGGGTGCACCAGATCAGAGGCTACAGAGTGGAGCTTTCCGCCTGTCCTAGGAGAAGGATCTTGAACTGCCCTGTCACACTAGGGTTCTGAAACTGGATATTGTTCCTTTAGGATGAAGCACCCTGGTACTCCCTAGGATATATGCCTTCACTCTGGCAAAGCAGAAGGTCCGTCTGCTGGCCACCCCCATCTGTGCATGGACACAGCACTCAGGAACATCAGCAGAGTCTCAGTGGGGGAGGAGAGGAGATGGCAGCTGCAGGCACGGAGGCAGGGGAGAACCACCCCTGCTAAGTTTTGTCAGTTCACTGACCTGCCCAGCCAGGCCCTTTTGTCCCATGCATTCTGCATTTATTGAGGTCTACAAAGTTGTGACACACAGCCATGCTTGCTGAATTGTAGAAAGAGAGCTTTTTCAAAGAAGAAGAAGAAAAAAAAAGATAACTTCTAATATATCACTTGTCTCCCTCCATCCTGAACCTGCAACAGCATGTGAGTAGAAGCAGCACAAGGGACAGAGGCCAGCCTGGGTGTCCCACAAGCCTGGGACTGAGCAAGTTTGGCTTTGAATCCTACCCTGTATCAGTTGTACCATGTGACTCTGGCCAAGTTACCTAACACCTCTGTCTCTATTTTCAGAGAGACAGCACTATTTGTCTCACAGGGTGGTTGCCAGTGTAACCTAAGAAAATATTCCTGAAGTCCTCTGGGTTGCCTCCTGACATGGGCCAGCCGGATTCAGCTGCTCTGCTGCCATCATGTCCAAGATGAACCATCAAAACAAAAAGTGCTGGTTTTCCTTACTAGGCTGTGTGTGAACTCATCATCCTGGGTTAAACCCATCCCTCACCTCCATCCCACCATGGAGCTCCAAGCCCTGGGAGAACACATGGTTTTCCAAGCAATCCTAGAAACCTTGTTTCCAGACCACACCAGAGAATCCACACTGGCAGCTCTGCTGAGGTGCTCGACGGGGCTTGACTTGTTCTCCCACAGGCCACTTGGCAAGTGTGTCCCTGCAGGGCAGGGAGGGGAAAATGCAGGTCCCAGGAAGGCCCCAGACAGTTGCTCACATCCTATGTGGGAGTGGGGGGGGGATGTGTGCAGAGGGGTGCTCAGGAGGCCAGGAGCAGTCTGGGAGTGGTTCTGGGGCACCCAAAATGGCAGTGAGGATATTTCCAACCAGAAGCTAGGACTGCAATGCAGTCAAGAGGAAAAGCCTGTTCAGAAACAATTACAAGTCAACCACCAGAACTCTTGAGCCAGTGACAAGTCCTGGGGCTTGGACATACCGCTTGGACCCATGGTGCGAGCCTCGAACCTCAGGTAGCACAGGGATGGGTCATCTGAGCCTCCACTTGGACCTGTCTCCATCTAGACCACAAAGTGAAGTCCCACCAATAATGGGATAGCTGGGTCCCAGAAAGACAGGTCAGCTTTCTAGGGTTTCTTAAAGATAGAAGGGAAGGAGGCTAGGGCAGGAAGTCCAAGCTAAATCCATCTATCAGAAAATAGGGCAGGGGCCTTAAATGTTACAGTTGGGATCTTGAATGTTCTCTGAAGGTGCACAAACGTGTCTGAGGTTTGTTCCCCAGGGAGGAGCTGCTGGGAGATGGTGAGACATTTAAGAGGTGGGGCCTAGTGGGGAGTCTTTAGGTCTCGAGGAGCATGACTTTGAAGTAGGTTGTGGGACCCCAGCCCCCTTCTCATTCTCTTGCTTTCTGCCCGCGAGCTGACACTTTTGCTCTGCCATTTGCTCCCACCATGACGTGCGGCCTCGACACAGGCCCAAAGGAATGGAGCCAATCAATCATGGATGGAACCTCCAAAAAAGTGAGCCCAAATAAACCCTTCCTCCTTGACAGTAATATATCTCAGGTATTTTGTTACAGTGATGTTAAGCTGAATAACACAGGTCTCTATAAAAATCTCCATTTTGAGCACCTGAACCTACAAGATTCAAACTTTGAAGGTTTAAAAGGGAACTCATTTGGATTTTTTCCATATTTTTATTGTTGCATTATAATTGTATACAGTGGTGGGATTTATGGTTTCACAGTCATACAATGCACATGATATAACAATATTATCTGGCCAATATCATTTCCCAGTACTTCCCTTTCCCTCCTCCCCTCCCACCCCCTGGTCCCTTTCCTCTACTCTTCTGATGTCCCTTTGATTTTCATGAGATCCCCACCTTTATTTTCCTTTATCCTCTCTAGATAAGAAAGGAAATTTTGAAACACAGGGCACTTAATCGATGGTATGATCTTCAAGCTGGGGCGGTAACCGCCTTCCTTGGGTTTCCAGGTATCCAGACTCAGGTTTGAATGATGGCCTCCCCTCCCCCACCCCTGCACCTCAGTGAACTTACATGGGAAACAACGTACACGCTCTTGGCCCCTCTGCAGCTGCTTTTCTCAGGAGGAGAGATGGGCCTCTTCTGATGTATGGATGTGAACCTTCCAAAGAGCCTCTAAAAATATTGAGAGAAAAATAAAACAGACAGCAGGGCTATCCCTTTGGAATCATAATGCCCTTTATACTCTTAAGAGATTAGGGGACTTGCTCAAATGTGGAAAGCCCACTGCTAGGGACTGAACTGTATGTTCTCCAAATTCGTGTGTCAAAGATTCCAAATATGATGGTATCTGGAGATGCGAACTTTGTGGGACAATTAGGTTTGGCAGATGTCATAAGGGTGGGGTCCTCATGATGGGAATAGTATCCTCCTCTGGAGACTCCAGAATTCCAGCTCTCTGCCTTGTGAGGATAAAGCAAGAAGGCACCACCTGCAAGCCAAGAGGACAGGCCTGGCCAGAGCCTTGACCTTGGATTTTCCAACCTCTAGCACTGAGAAGAATAAATTTCTGTCATTTAGGTCACTCAGTCTGTGATTTTGTCGGCAGCCTGAGCAGACTAAGACACCAATGAACAATCTCCTTCTTTCCCCCTGTTTGATTCTGAAGTCACGTTGTCAACCTTGAGGAGCCGGAGAGTACCTTGCACCAGCCAAAGAAGCCATTTTCACAGACTTTGGCTCCTAATGAGTGTGTAAACCTTCCAGAAACTGTCCAGAAATGTCAGGACCCGGATAACCAGGGTATCACCCATTTCTTTCCCATGGGGTGATGCCCTGGTTATCTACCTCCTGGTTATCCCACCTCCCACCTCCCAGGCTCAGGCTGGTGTGAAGACCCCAGATACAGGGTGGGAATGGGGAAGCAAAAGGAGAGAAAGGGGTAGAGGAAACAACAGCCTTCACCCTGCCCAGGGCACCTGGGAACTTGCACCCATTGACAGAGCAGACATCCTGAGCCCCTCCCTCCCTGGCCTCCCCACATCCCACCCTCAAGTCCAAGGGCTCCACTCATGTGGGAGAAGGTCCTCAGAAAATCTATTCCTGGGCTTCTTGGTAGGCTGGGAAGAGCACTGACCAAGAAGTCTAAAGACATGGTGTCTGTAGATCTGCTCCTTCATTAAGCCAGGGCTCTGGGCCAAGCTACTTAACCTTCCTGTGCCTTGATTTCTAATTTATAAAGTGCATCAACATCTCCCCACTGGGCTATTAAAGGAGTCAGTAGGATAGAAAATAATGGCAGCTCTGTAAAAACTGATTTCTTTCCCAGTGCAGTGGTACATGGCTGTATCCCCAGCGATTTGGGAGGCTGAGGCAGGAGAATGGCAAGTTCAAGGCCAACTTTCACTCCTTAATGAGGCCCTAAGCAACTTAACAAGACCTTGACTCAAAATAAAAAAATTAAAAGGTCCAGGGATGTAGGTCAGTGATAAGCCACCCTTGGGTTCAATCCACAGTATTCTCCCTGCCCCCAAAATCAATTTTTCCTTCATTTGGCCTATGTATCTGCTGATTTGCTTTTTATAAGTATTTTACAAAGTCCATCAAATAGAAAAATATTTCCCATTCTCTTTTTTAAAGATGGAATAATATTTTGGAAAGAATGTGGGTCTTTTTAATTTTTAAAATTTTTTTAGTTATAGGTGGACACATTGTCTTTATTTTACTTTATGTGGTGCTGGGGATCGAGCCCAGTGCCTCATACATGCTAGGTGAATGCTCTACCTCTGAGCCACAACCCCAGCCCAAGAATGTGGGTCTTAAGGGGAGAAAATAAACTTCGGTGGTAGCTCCTGCTTCTAGACACAGTCTCAGGCTGTCGTCTGCCTTCTTCACAGCTTCAAGCAGGAAACTCAATCCTACTTCATAATGTTGCTGTGAATAAAATGCGACTATGTCAAGTGCTTTAAATAAGGGCCTGGCAGAAAATAGCAACAGGAACAGCCGTTTATTATATTAATCTGCAGACTAGAGAAAATGTGAGGCGTAGCTCTTCATGTTTTTTAAAGATTTCAGAGTTAAGACACACATAAACCACTGACGGGAGTCCTCACTCATTTTCAACGGTTAAGCAGTTATTCAAAGGAAAACAGTTTCAGTCATCCAATTTTTGCTTTACAATTTGGCAAAAATCAGTTTTTTGTTTTTTTTTTTCATCTGTGAACAAAGGATTTTTCACCTGGAAACTTTAATGAGGAAAATATTTATTTCACGATCTCTGCAGAATTACCTGCTTTCTCTCCCAGTGTGTTTATTCCATTAGTGAGATTCAGGTATAAGATTCCCCTCTGGGTCAAACATCATAACTTCAAAACAAAAACACATTGCTCTGGACAAGAAGGTCCCATTTGACTAAGATAAGGAGCAGCAGGGTCTTTGCTCTTTGGCGCTTGCTGATACTCTGCAGGTGTTTTCCCACGGGGAAGGAAACAAGGCAGTCCTCAGGCTCTCCCAGACTCCCATCCCCAGAGGAGAGAGCTAGGAGTTCAAGGGCACCCAGGGTGAAGCAAAGAGATTCCTGTTCCTGAGTACGCTTGGCTCCATGATGAAAGCCACATGGGCTGTGAAATTAAAGCTAACTATTCAGATACTCACAGGTGACAGAGTGCGTGTACAGCCAGGCCCCGGGAGAATGGTTGTGGGCAGGGATGCTGCATTCAGGTTTGCGGGAGGGCAGAGAGGCATTCAAGGGAAAGGGTGGGAGGGTAGCACTTTCAGTCTCCCAGACAGTAGATTCCATTATCACAGAGATGGTCTCTCCTGGGCTGATTCTGAGCTAGGTCCACAGAACTGTCCCAGCCCCACTGCTCCAGTGGGAAGCATGCACTGGCCCTTCTTTTCTGGCTCTGTGCTTCTGTGTCTGCTGCACCCTTGGCCAGAGACATCTGGCACTTTGTTATTTGTCTGCAGATAGCTATTCACTTCTTTAGGGAAAAGTTCCTAAATGTCACTTCCTCTTTAGCATCAGAAGGCAAGCTTCATGGTGATCTCATTCAGCATAGAACCTACATGCCTAGAACAGTGCCTGGCACATAGTAGGTGATCAGTCAATATTTAAGGCATATCCAAAGAAAAGGACAAATGACCTCCCCAAGAAGAGTGGGTGGCTCTCTTGCTGAGCTCTTGTGCCTTTTCTATAGTGCACACTCAGTGATTTGGGGGCTTTTCTCTGAATGTCCATCTCTCTCGGGAGCCGTGAGCTTTACCAGCTCTTGTGAGAATGGATGGCACAGGGCCAAGACACCGCATGGCCCTGTCTCTGAGCTGCTGTAACAAAATGCCTGACCTCCTAAATGGATCAGAGGATCTGATTGAATGAAAGTTAGAAAAATACATTTCCTTTGTCTGACACCTATAATGCACCAAGTTCACATGGTCACCAGTGGTCACCGGAGGCCTATTCATCTTTCTGTCTCCCAATGATGTCTTTAGTCTGTTGGCATAGAATATCTTTTTTCCAACTTTGTACTTTCTTTCTTATCCTTAAAGTATGTCTTAATGTATTCACTGGGTTTCAGTTGTTTGTCCTGACAACTTTTGTAGTTTGATGACCATATTTAGTTCATTTACATCTATACTTAAGCTTAAATCTAAAATTTTTCTTTGTGTCTCATCTACTTTATGTTCCTTTTCTCTTTTTTTTGCCTTTTGCCTTCTTTGGAGGTAAGACCAAAACAATTTTTGTTCCTGTCATTTCCTTCTCCATTAGCTAATTAGTTATAGTTTTACCATTCCTTTAGTAGTTCTACTATAAAGATTATACTATGGATCAAATGTATCTTCTCAAAATTCAAATGTTGAAACCCCAACCCCCAAAGTGACTGAATTTAGAGATAAGGCATTCATTTAAGGGGTCAAGGTTAAGTGAGGCATAAAGGTAGGGCCCTGATCTTATGGGATCCTATGGGATTAGAACACATATATAAAGAGATATTCAATCGCCCCTGCTCTTTCTCTGCCATGCAAAGCACAGTAAGAAGGCAGTTATCTGCCAAGCCGGGAAAAGAACCCTCACCTGAATCTGATCATATTGATATTGACACTCAGATTTTGAACTTCTTAGCTTCTAGAACTGAGAAAAAATAAATTTCTGATCTGTGGTATTTTGTTACGGCAACCCAAGCAAACTAAGATTACACTACGCATCCTCAACATATTAAAATCTAAATAAAATGTTGATTTTTATAATTTTTTAACAATGTAAGGACTTTTACATATTTAAGGCCCTCTATTCACTCCTTCTCACTCTTTTTCTTGTCAAACACTTTAATTATATATATATTTTATTAAAAATAAGATCCTAAATTATTTTTATCAATCTTCATTTATCCATTCATTTACCCTCTCTGGTTCCTGCATTCATTTCTTCCTGTATTTCTAAAGTTGTGTCTGTGATAATTTTCCTCCTGCTTGAAAGGATTGCCTTTGATATTTCTTTTATTGCACATTTGCCAGTGGTAAATGTTATCACTTTTCAGTCTTTTAAAAGACATTCTTATTTAAACTTCATTCTTGATAATTATTTCAACTTATGATTTACTTATTGTAGAATTCTAGATTAGCTTTTAACACTGTTAAGATATCTTTTCACAGTCTTGTAGCTTCTAAGGTTTCTGTTGAAAAGTCCTGTCATGGCTCCAATAAAGGTGATATGTCATTCCACTTGGTGGCTTTTAAGATGATCTCTTATTCTTTCGTTTTTGGTAGTTTCACTATGAAAACTATGGTTCATTTAGAGGCAATTTTCTGTGTACTCTTATTATGTAGGGTTCTATAGGATTATTGGATCTTTGATTGGTCTTTCATCAGTTTGGGAGAATTCCTGGCCATTATTTATTCAAACATTGCTTCTGTTAATTATCTCTTTGAATTATTCTTCTGTGACATTCATTAAGTGACATGCCTTTTCTTTATATTATATTCTTTTCTCTCTTTGTCCAGATTGTTTTCTCTGATGCATCTTTCAATTCACTAATCCTCTTTTCATCTGTGTCTAATCCACTTTAAGATAATCTATATTGTTCTTAATTTGTCACATTTTCAGTTATATTCTATTGATTTTTTTCAATACATTTTCATTCTTTGTTGAAATTCTTCACTTTGTCTTTTATCTTTTGAAACATATTAATCAGAGGTTATTCTAAAGTCCGTATCTGACAACTCCAATAACTGGATTTCCTGTGGGTCTGTTTCTACTGGCTATTTCTTCTTTTGGTTTTGAGTCATTTGGTCTTGTCTCCTGGTATGCCTAGTAAATTTTGATTAAATGGTCACATACTTTGTAAGAAGAATTGCAGAATATAATAAATGAGATGTTGTGGGTAATGCCACCTTTCTCCAGAGATCTTCAGTTTGCTTTTGTCAAGCAGTAGAGAGGCAGACCATCTTCATCTAGTTCAAGTAGAAACTACATCTTTGTGAAACTTGGTAATTTTTTTTAAATTGCCCTTACTACTAGTAGAGCCTTTCAGAGGCTATAACAGGTATTAGTAGGGTCTTATTGAGATAGTCAAATCTTTGCTCAGCTTCTCAGTCTTGAAAGCAATGTTCCTGGGAGCAAATGCCTACAGGGGAAGAACAGTGCCCAATGTCAAGTTCATCTTTCTCTGCTTCTCTTCTCTCCAGGAATCTGCCCCCTGAAGTCCTCACCACCTGGGTAGTTCTCTAATATTTTAAAGAAGATTTTTTAAATTATCTAGCTGTTCTAACTGTTCAAGGTGGGAGGTTTTGTTTGATCCAGGCTGGTGTTCCAGAGTTAGGAGCAGAAGTCTCAAGCATTCCTTCAGCATATTTCCTCACCTATAATGATGGTAAGCACAAAAATTAAGGTTTAGAGTATTGGTTTTGGAGTAATAAATTCCATCTGGGTGGGTTAAAAAAGCATAAGTTGGTTAAACTGGTTGGAAAGAGTAGAAAATTATAGTTTTCTGTTAAAGTAAATTATTCTAATTAAATTAGTATAAGAAGAAGCTTGTGAGCAGTCGCTGGAAACATACATCACAACTAACTTTCAGTACTTTTCCCCACAGTGAAGTGTATTTTTTGGTTATAATGACAAGAATTAAGGGAGCTTCTAGCATCCCAGCCCTCCACCAGGCTCTGAATCACCTTGCAAGATGCTTGTCAGGTCTCCAAGAAGACAATATGTTTGACTCTTCAACACAGCTCAAGCAGATCCATTCAATAAACAAACAGCAACCGACTTTATGGATTCCTATCTTGCATATCCAAAAGTTTCAGAAATTGCTCTTTTAAATTGCAAACAACCTTAAAAACTGAGAGGATGAATAGAACACACAAAAATAATTTTGCTCAATAGAGACGTGATATAGCCAGTTACTTGCCAAATGGATACTACTGTTGCTGAGTTTTCCTTAACAGGTGGTTCATCAAATCATAGTTTGACCTGCTATGGCAGAATATCAGGATGAACTAGTGAACCTGAAGACTAGTCATGCTGGACCTTGAACTGCATGCACTATAGAAAGAAAAGGATCAGACTGTAGCAGGTACAAAGGCTAAGGGCATCTACTCACAGGTTGAAGAGTCAGCTGGCTTTATTATCAAGGCTGGGAATAAATGCAGGCAAATGTACAGCTAAGTGAAATCTGAATAAGTAGAAATAAATCTGCCTGCTCAAGAGATCATTTCCTAAGAAAGTTACAGACTGGCTAACACAATCATGCTTTGGTCTCGAAACCCAACTGGGAAACTCAAGACTAAGAGCTCAAGTTAACTTGCTTCAACTAACAAAGTAAGGGATGATGACAGGAATTCCTTGGGTTGGGGGCAGGTCTTTCAACTCCCTAAAGAGAGACAGGAAAAAAAAAAAGAATGGTTCCCAGAAGGCTATTAGCACAGAATCTGTTAGGACTAAGTGGGTCCTTCCTGTAGATCTGGTCTAACCATCTTATCTCACAGAAGATGAACTGACATGACCCAGGGAGCTTCTTTCTACCTGTTGGGACTCATTTGAACCATCAATTCTTCTTCTTCTGAAGAGCCTTCAATGCTTCCATTAGATGGCTTCCTTGTCTGTCATTTTCTAACCTCAACTGTGAACTCCATAATTGTAGGAATGGGTCCTTGGTAACATTTGCTGAATGGACTTTTGAGAAGGTTTGTGCAGAAAGCACACAATCTTAGTTGTTCTGAGCCCCAACCCAAGCAGTTCAACCAGGCTCAAACATGGGTTCATAAGTTTGAGAATACCCTGAAAAAAAAGTTCAAACATTATAATAAAATAATAGAATGAAACACCACATACCCATTGTTAATGTCCAGTCTTATTTCCATCTATATCTTCACCCACTTTTCTCATCTCTCTATAAAGCTACTAAGAAATAAATTTCAGACATATTATTTGATAACATTTTAGCATGCATTTCTTAAAGATGACTTTAAAAATGTAACCATAATACTATTTTTTTTCTAAAAAAAATCTAAGAATATTTTTTAAACATTGAATATCAAATCAGTATTTAAATTTATGTGACCTATGAATGTCATTCTTTTTATCATGTGTTTGATTTGGGATCTAAATCTGATTATCTTCTTGCAATTTATTATTGAAGAACTGGGTCATTTATCCAGTAGTTTCACAACATCTGGATTGTTTTGATTATGATCTCACAGTTTTATTGAACATTTTCCCCTATACTTTGTATTTCCTATGAATTGGTAGCTGATCTAGATCAGGCTCAGTCAGACTTAGATTTGATATGTGAGGCTCAGGGAACCTGAAGACTAGTCATGTCTTCAGGTACACGTGGTGTATGTAGATTACTTCATAATTGGCACAGAGTCTTCCTTACAAGACACTTAATGTGGGCTGGGGATGTAGCTCTGTGGTAGAATGCTTGACTAGCATGTGCAAGATCCTGGGTTCAAAGTCTAGCACCTAAATTGACCAAAAAGATGTAGATGTTGAGTTCTTTCTTTTTATGTTAATATGTTAGCAGTCATTGTTGATCATACCTAGGTCCATTAATTCATTAGGGATGCAAAATGGTGATATTCTATCTATTGTTCCCTCCTAGTTTATTAACTGGAAAATGCTTTTAGAAAGAAAAATTGCCCCGTAGATAACATTTAGACAATCTGAAAAGAATTTAACCAAAACCACACTCTCTCTCTGCAGGAGGATGAACATCTTGAAGCAAACCTCAACTTATTTTCTATCCAAGTATTAACCCAAAGACCCTGGGCCTGACAGCTACAGGAAAGGCTCTCTTGCTTGATTCTTTGCCCACCAGTTTGCTGCAGAGGCCTTTCCCACCCTGAGATTTTCTTAAAGAAGCATTTGCTCCAGGGCTTACTCTAAAGTTCTGGCCTTTCTGTTTGAAAATGTTTTCTCCTGTAATTAAGGGATTTTCTAATTTGAGAAACAGATAAAAATTCATCAAAATTATATTTTCAAAAAGTCATAAACCTGAAGCTGCTAAGATCTGGCTCCAGGGAAATCCCGAATAGAGAAAGGATGCTAATCAGGACAGAATTTAAGACAATAGTTTATCATCTTTCATTTCCAGGAAAGAGAATAACCCAAGGAAATGCCAAGGAAAAAAGTGGTATCAGTCACTGGTTTTTTTGTATTTTGAGAAACTGACCAACTTTCCCCATTAAACGTTGATTGCAAGTCTGAGTCAAGGGTAGGCAGATAGAGTAATCCTCCAGGGTACCTCCCCTTTGGGTCTTCACATGCTGTGATTTTGAAAAAAAACTCGGGCAATTAGAGACTTCACCACCGGGAAGGAAATGAAGGGCGCTCAGTTTCCAACACCTGGATTTGGTTAACATGTCCTTGGGTCTGTGCCCGCGCCAGGCAGGAGGAGAGTGGTCCCTGCCCTGTGACTGCAGAGGTTAAACGGAATCTCCACTCCTGTATTGAGGAAAGAAAGGCACCCTGTCTTCCTCATTCATTTTCATGAATCTGGAGGCCCCCTAACGGCTCCCTGGCTTGGTGCACCCCCAGCGGGCGCCCAGAAAGCGGAGTCTCCAGGCTCCCTGGTTTACCTCCGAACCCCAGACCCCAGGCCCCGGGAAACCTAGGTCTCCGCCAGGCTTCTCCTTGCAGGCTTGGTGGTTTGCTAACTCACAGAGCAGCTTTGGGACAATCTGCTGCGCCTCCAAAGTACCCAAACCCCCTGAGTGCCGCAGGGGACCCACCAGATGGGAATGTGGGAGAGAGGCAGTTGGACAGGACCCGGACTCGCTGGCCAGGTCCAACCCTGCGCCGGGCCTCGGAGCGCGCCTCGGGCCTGGGCGGCTGCTGCCCTTCTCCCCCGGTTCCGGAGGCTGGGCGGGGCGGACCCGGCTGGGCAGCCCCACCGGAAAGACTCGTTTCAAGGAGAGCGGGCGGAGGCCGGGCGGAAACAGACTTGTCGCCCCCCTGAGGCTCTCCAGTCCCGCAGCGCAGCCCCACGGGGGTCGGGAAAACCAGGCTGCGGTGGGAGCCGCTGCGAGCCACCCCCTGCACACCTGCTCCGCCCGCAGGTCGCGCCCACGGGCCACACCTGGGTTCTGCCTGGAGTCCCCGGCTCCAACCCGCAGAGTCTGGATGGGGGAAGGGAAGGAATGGGGGAGGGGACGGGGAAGCCACCCGAGCCCTGGCCCGTTGCCAAGAAACCCGACCTTGGCCCCCGGCTCTCGCCGCCAGCATCCGCCAAGCAGCTGCCTCCCCGCTGTCCCCAGGTTGTCCAGAAGTGGAGCGCTCAGGCGACCCCAGGCGACAGGAACCTTGGACTGCGGCTTGTGGGGAAGCCAGACCACGACCTTGGGCCCAGAGTGGGGTCGGGAGTGAGGTCGCCGCCCTGCCACCCTCCAGCTGGATCTCCGGGTCACGCGTCCCTTGGATCCCCGTGGCCCGCCATTTCCGTCTCCACTTGGGGCGCTGGGGCCCAGATCTCCGAGCTTGGGTGGCGCCAGGCCCAGGCCCTGGGAGGAAATCTATCAGGACCGGTCGGGGTTGATCAGTTCCCATACAAGCGGGTTCGGAGGGTCCAAGAGCAGGCCCAGGACTTGGGGTTAGTGGCTAGGCCGGCTAGGCAGCCGGGACGCACAAGCTCCTTCTCTCCACCCTTCCGTGGAGACCAAGGGAGCAGGCCCGCCTAGCCAGGGCTGTCGTCCTGCCGACCGCAAGGTCCAGGCACCCTGTCCAAGAAATGGAATGGGTACCCACCCGTTGCTGCTGAGAAGGAAAGGCTCCCCTAAGTCACTGCGGAAGGCCTCTTGTGGGCCACCTTGAATCACTGGCTGAAACACCAAGCATCCTACAGGCCCTTAGGGAAAACTGAAGAGATGCAGGCCTTTACACGAAGGGGCGCAGGTGAGCAAGGACCCTCTGCGAATGGCTCTAAAGTTCTTCCCGATTGGGCCCTAAAAGGAATGATCTGGAAAAGCAGAACAACACGGCTACCTGAGAATAAGGTTCCCCTTAATCGCTAGGCGTGGTTTAGTTGGAAACCAGCCTAGAGACCAGTTAGGAGGCCCGTATAAGCCCACGCAAAGGACTTGGCCTCAGGAGACCTGGGTTCCAGATCTATTCTGTCCCTTAATCCTGTGTGACCTTGGACAACTTATTTAAATAAGTCTCAGAGAATCACAGTGTTCTCATGCCAAACAAAAACAAAAAACCTGCCCCAAGTCCAGAGTACGGAAATAAAAGGAGGCAATTAAGTTACAACTTTTTGCCTCTTTTGAAGCTCCTTACAGGAGGGAGATTGTCTTAGCACCCAGTAAAGAATGGGCAACTGCCAAGAATGCTGGGAAGGAGACCATGCCATCCTCCAAGGAGGAGAACTTAAATAAGAACATCATTTTTTACCCTATAAAAACATAACCCAATACTGGAACAGTGTAAAAATTAAGTAGTCATTAGAAGCCACTTATTAACTTTCTCTATCAAAGAAATGGATGGAGGGTTGGCAGGAATGCTGAGTGCTTTAGCTTTGGAAGAGTTAAGAACATCAATTACAGAATCACAAAAGCTGAGTTGGACAGCTATACCCAAAGGACTTAAAAGCAGCCTGCTACAGTGATGCAGCCAATGCTGCCACCTTAACGTTTATAGCAGCTCAATTCACAATAGCTAGACTGTAGAAACAGCCTCCATGCCCTTCAGTAGATGAATGAATAAAAGAAACTGTGGTATATAATATACACAATAGAATATTACTCATTCTTAAAGAAGAATAAAATCATAGCACTTACCGGTAAATGACAGAGTTGGAGAATTTTATGCTAAGCAAAGTAAGCCAATCCCCAAAAAACCACAGGCCAAATGGTTCCTCTGATAAGTAGATGTTGATCCGTGGTGGGGGATGGGCAAGGGAAGAATGGAGGAATTTAGGATTGAGCAGAGGGGAGGGAGAGGAAAGGAGGGTGAGTGTGTGTTGGGGGTGGAGATTATGGAATGAGATGGACATTATTACTCCTATGCCTGGGTATGATTGCACAAATGGTGTGACCCTACATCGTGTACAACCAGAAAAATGAAAAGTTGTGCTCCACTTGTGTAATAAATAAATAAATAAAATCTGAGTTGGAGTCTTCCTCTACTATTTACTAGCACTGTTAACTTAGGTAATAGATTTAACCTCTCTATGTCTCAGTTTCCTCATCTGTAATATGTATCCTTCGCCTCAACCAATTTTCATTGTAAATGTTCAAATATGGCAGAAAATGTGAAAGCATTATACAATGAGCACCTGCCTAGGTTCTGCAATTAACATTTTACTGTTACTTGCTTTATTACATACCTGTTCATCTATCTATCCCTCCATCCATCAGTTCATCTGTTCTGGTTATAATTGTGTAACAAACATAGTGACTTAAAACAACAGCCACTGTGTTATGCTTAAGGATTTTATGGGTTAGGAATTCAGGTAGGGTATGGTGAGACTGACTTGTCATTGTTCTAGGATATTTGGTGCTGAGAGCCACAGCCCAGATGGAATGGCCCCTGGCATTTTGCCAACAGTATTGGTTGACAGGCGAGTTCCCATTGGTTGGGGAAGTGCAGGAGGAGGGATTTCCGGAGGAGATATTTCTGGTTGCTGGTTCCTGGAGGAGCTGTGTGGTGCAGGAGAATTCCCGAGAAGCGTGTGTGGAGTGTTCTGGTGGAGTTTGGAAATAAAGTTTGTTCCTGCTTCAGTGGCTCATGATTTGTGCCCAGCCAGACTGTGGCAATTTGGGGCCTGAACTGGGAAGACTTGATGCTTGGGGACTGGAACCTACCAGAGGTACATTGACTCACATGCATGGGAGTTGCCAACAGCATTGAACTTCCTCCAAACATGGCAGCCTCATGGTTGTTGAGTATCTTACATGGCAGCTCAGAGCTCCAAGTGTGAGTTCTGACAAGGCAGAAGTTGCATTGCCTTTATAACCAAGCTGTGGGAATTATACAGAAGTGTTTCCTATTGTTCAGAGCAGCCATTGGTTCAAACAGAGGAGAACTAGATTCTATCCCTTAATGATGATATGGCAAGGTCACTTTGTAGATGATCCATGATCCATGTTTGGTTTTTTCTTTTCTTTGTGCTCCATTTGTTTAATAAATAAGTAAAATCTGAGTTGGAGTCTTACCTCTACTATTAACTAGCACCATTACCTCAGGTAATAGTGCTAGTAAATGGTAGCAGTTATGACTGGGTTATAAAGGCAATGCAACTTCTGCTTTGTCAGAACTCACACTTGGAGTTCAGTTATGGCTCCTTGCTACTCTTTTCTATTTGAAGACTTGTGAACTAAAACACAATCTCTGTGTCCCGCGCCCCCACCTCACCCCCAACATATAATAGCAGGACAGGAGAAGAATAACAACTGCTCCTATTTTTTAAGGAGAAAACACAGGGCACATACGAGGGAGTGGATCATAGCAATTCTTAAATTTATCTGGCTCCTGTACCACTTCCTTAGTAAGACCCTGTCTTACTCCTTGAGAATGGTTTTCCATGCTATTGGCCCTGCTCTCTGGGATCTTACCTTTGCCCTCCCAGTCCTCTTTCCTTTTTCTATAAGAATGGCCTTAGCTTCTTTCCTATAAAAGTAAAGAAGTTTAAAGGCTCTTATCATTTTGAACTATCTCTGCTCTTTTCAGGCCAAGTGTGTTAGTCCGTTTTCATTACCATAACTAGTAGAATAATTTACGAAGAAAACAGTTTGATTTTGGCCCATGGTTCTAGAGGTTCAAGGTCAAGGGGCTGCATCTGGTGATGGCCTTCTTGCCGGTGGTCCTAAGAGGGTACAGGGCATCACATGGCAAGAGACAGAGGACATGGACATGCATGCCTATTCTCTCTCTCCCTTTTCTTATAAAGCCATCGGTATTTGATCATACTCTGTAGACTTTATTCAATCCTAATTACCTCCCAAAGACGCCACATCTAAACACCACAGTCACATTAAGTTTTTACCCTGTTAATACCTCACAACGAGGATTAAATTCTAACACCATGAATACCTGGGGATCACACTCAAACCGTATCCAAAGCATAGCACCAAGCTAATTAAATTCCTTTAAAACTTTGTGGATTTCTTCTGTATCCACTTCACGAAACAAAAGTCATACTCATGAACGTCTTCAGAATAAGCCTTTCTCTACTTTGGGCTCTCCATGAGATTACAATGGGACCATGTCCATAAGATTCTTAGGAGTCGGGGCTGGGGATGTGGCTCAAGTGGTAGTGTGCTCACCTGGCATGCGTGCGGCCCGGGTTTGAACCTCAGCACCACATACAAACAAAGATGTGTCTGCCGAAAACTAAAAATTAAAAAAAATAAATAAAAATATTAAAATTCTCTCTCTCCCTCTCTCTCTCTCTTTAAAAAAAAAAAAAAAAAAAAAAAAAAGAGTCTAAAAATCTTTAAAAAAAAAGGTCTGGGGATGTGGCTCAAGTGGTAGCACGCTCGCCTGGCATGCGTGCGGCCCGGGTTCGATCCTCAGCACCACATACAAACAAAGATGTTGTGTCCGCCGAGAACTGAAAAATAAATATTTTAAAAAATTCTCTCTCTCTCTCTCTCTCTCTCTCTCTCTCTCTCTCTTTCTCTCCCTCTCTCTTTAAAAAAAAAGTTATTTAAAAAAAAGATTCTTAGGAGTCTATTATTTAACACAGAGGATCTACAAGGTACATTGTTAATATCTTTAAAAAGCATTTTGTCTGGTTGAAAGAGTCTACAAGGCACAGCCTTAAAACTTCTGATGTCTTAATAGAGAATCTCATAGTTGGGCACTTGGCCTCCCCTGTGCTCTGAGATGTTTTTCTAGACTTGATCTTTGACCCGAAACTCACTTTTACATTGGAATGAGAAATAGTTTTTGAATCCAGTTAACCCTGACTTCTAAATTCTGTTGGAAACTAAAAATCTCGTTCTTTGGTTCGTCTCTTTCTATCCACTTCTCAGGAAGCACAGTTAAAAGAATCTACTTTTAACATTCTGCTTAGAAATCTCCTTAGGCTGAGGGCGATTTGATAGCTAAGGCTGGAAATAGCCAGAGGCTCTTTTAGTTTTGCCTGGCACCTAGCGTAGGATGACTTGAAAATTAAGACAACTGTGTAGAGTGATTCCATCTGGTCTCTCAAATGAGTTGGCTTCATTTATAGCATGGTGGCCTCCAGGTAGTAGGACTTCTTACCTGATGGCTCCGGTGTTCCCAGTGAATGAAATGGAAGCATCATGAACTTTTCTGACCCAACCTATAAGTGTTACAATATCATTTCCACTGAGCCTTATTGATAGATGCAGTAACCAAGCCTGTTCAGATATCAGAAGAAGGAAATCAGACTCCCTGCCTAGAAAAGGGAGGGGCATGATTTCATTGTACCAGAGCATGTGGGAATGGAGATGTTGTTGTGGTCATTTTTGGAAAATACAATCTGCCTCACCATCACCATTTTGATGCATTGCAAAGTAAGTTACAGACACTGTTAACACTTTCTCACCAAAAATGTGTGAGTTCGGACTGCCCACATCTTCACCAACATATGGAGTTGACAGTCTTTTATATCTTAATCATTCTGGTTGGTGTCTCATGGTATTTCATTGTGGGTTTAATTTGCATTTCCCAGATACCTAATGATATTGAGCCCTTTTTATGTGCTTGCAGATCACACATATCTTCCTTCATGAAGCATCTTTTTAAATTTTTTTAGTCATGCTTTGGACTCTTTATTACTGAATTAGTAAGGGTTCTTATATAATCCCATATACCAGCCCTTTGTTAGTTATATGTTTTGTGAATGTTTTCTTCCAATCTTTGGTTTGTCTTTTCATTTTTTAATGGTATCTCTTAATGAGCAAAGATTTTTAATTTTAGCAAAGTCTTATCAGCTTTTATCTTTTATAGTGATTGCTCTCTCTGTCCCATATGATGTATTTATAGACTCCAAGTTGTGAAGATATTCTTCTGTGCTTTCTTTTACAAATTTTTTGGTTTAGCATTTATATTAAAGTCTATGAGTCATGCTGAACTAATGTTTAATGTGATATGAGATTAGAATTATGGAGGCTTTCCACCCCCCCGCCATGTCTACTTAGCTAAGTTAGAACTATATGTCTGTTTCCTGTGTGGTTCCAGGTCAAGGAGAGGCACGAGAGATTGGTGCCATACGAGGTAGAAGTGAGGGATTCACCATCTTTAAGTCCCAATTCCCCATCTAGGACAAGGCACAGTGTCACTTACTGCTGGCTTACTTGTTGATGGTGGGTAGTATCCAGGCACACAGTTCTTCCAATTCCTGCAATCACACCCCTGCTTGGCAGAGTCCTGGTCCAGCTCCTCATGTATTTTTCTACTGCTGGGATTATTTGTAGCCAGGAATCCAGGTGCATCTTCATGCCAAACAGCATCAGCTTCTTCTGAAAGGCACCCATAGCATTGAGGTTAGCAGTGATGAGGGATAGATGCAGGGTCAAGTTTGTCTGTGTGGGTTCCAGTTCACGCCAGTTCATCTCTGTACCCTGCTCTTCACCGCATCTTTCTTTTCTGTCTTCAGCTCTGCTGATTTCAAACCTGGCACCAAGCGACAGCAAGACCATTTCATAGACTCAAATCTGCCCTCACAATTGGTGAAGTCTAATCCCCATAATCAAACCCTTGTTCTCTATTACCCACAGTGGCTCTGCCTTCTCTGATCAAACTGTAACTTATGCAAAGGTTGAAATTCATTTTTTTTTATCTACATGGAAATCCAATTGTCCCAGCACCATTTATTCATGACTTTCCCTGTTCCATTGGATTGCTTGACACCTTTGTAAAAACTCAAATGACTGCTCAATTTATGCCACTATTATGCATCATTAATAATGCACCAATAAAGACATTTTTTAAAAAGGACTACATAACAGCACTCATGCATATCTATTTCCAGGTTCTCTATTACGTTCATTGATCTATTTTTCAATCCTTTTGCCAGAACCACCCTCTCAATAACTGTAATTGTATAGTAAATCTTGAAATTCCATTTCTTCTTGAGTGGGACAATCCCTTTTTATTATGTAAAAGATTTCTGACTTCTACACATAGCTGTTGCATTTCTAGTACAAATTGGCCAAGCAAATAAAAATAGCAAGAGAGTTTGTGAACACTCCAAGATGACCTTGGATTTTGTTTATCACAATGACAATTGCAGATAGTTTGAAAATCAGTCACCTGTGCTCAGTTGGACATCATGTGGAGACGTGTGATGTCCCTGCGATGGCCATGCATCCCTCGGAGGGAAAAGAGGTGTCGGCACCTCATGTATTTTTCTAATACTGGGGTAACTGGTAGCTATGAATTCAGGCTTGATTTCCATAGGAGTGGAGTCCTGTTCTTCAGGAAGATAATTGGTTAAATTTTCTGATTTTTCCAGATTGACAATTCCCCCAGAACTGGGCAGGATACACACAGGGTCAGGAAAAGATGCTGCTTGAGATGTAGACTTTTCAGAGCCCTTGGATTGAATATCCTAGGAGAAATTTTATGGCTTTTCTGTGCCTTTCACACCAGATTTACAATTTAGTCCTAACTCCTAGGACGCAGAATATGATCTTGTTTGAAAGTAAGTTTGTTAATTAGTTAAGGTGAATTTATACAGAATAGGGTGGACATTAACCTGCATTTTTATACAAAGGTGACATTGAAGCACAGAGACACTGAGGGAAGACTATACGAAGACATATGGAGAACATGCTAAGGAAGGTAGGAGAGAGGCCTGGAAAAGAAGCCAGCAGCCAACCCTACGTTCACTTTGATTTCTGAGCTGTGGCCTCTGACCAGTGGGGCAGAACGTGTCTCTTGTTTAAGCCACTCAGTTTATAGTTCTTTGTTAAGAAAAGGTAATATAAGAAGTAATTAGAAAAGTTATAGAAGAAGTGTTAGAAAATTAATATAAGAAGCAAACCTTTACCCTCAGGGGCCAGCACTCCAGGGAACAGCAAGATCTTTTCCTGTGACCAAGCTCTTTCTTATTTCACACAGCTCTGGTAAGAAGTCAATCCAGCAGCTACTTTCCAACCAAGAAATCAGCTCAACAGAATTGTGTCACACCTCTCCCCACACACATGAAAATTCATATGTCAAGGTTGTAGCCCCAGTGCCTCAGAATGTGACTGCGTTTGGAGTTAGGGCCTTTAGGGAGCAGATAAAGTTCAAATGAGGCCATTAGGGTGGGCCCTAATCCCATCTGACTGGTACACAGGCCCAGAGTGACAGCCACCTGAAGAGCAGCAGAACCCATGGTCATCCACCAGGCAGGGAGGGAGGCCTCAGGAGGAGCCAACCCTGCCCATGACCTTGAACTTCTGGCCTCCAGAACTGTGAGGAAACGAATTTTGTTGTTGAAGCCATCCAGTAAGTATTTTGTTATGGCAGCTCCAGCCAACTAACAGAACATTTTAGGATTAGATGAAAACGGGAGTTATCATCATAGGCTTATGGTTTTCAATAGAGTAGTCCCCCGTCAAATGTGGTCTCACTCTCTGTAGTTTCTGTTACCTGTGGTTTAACAAGAGCCTGAAAATATTAAGTGGGAAATTTCAGAAATAAACACTTTGTAAGTTTTTTTCTCCTATTATCAGAACTTTAGATCATTTCATTTATTCATATTTTAAAACATGCTTACATAGGACACATGTTTCTTCAGGAAAGCAAAATTCCCAGAATGAATGACATTTGAGGGTTTTAAGGTGTTTATTCTGTGCCATTATACATTGTATACATGTGGCTTGCTTTTATTTTAAATGTATCATATATGATGGCAGAATGAGTTACAATTCATATTACACATATAGAGCACAATTTTTCATATCTCCAGTTGTACACAAATTAGAGTCATTGTCTGAGGTTTTAGGCATTCATTGGGGGTCTTGGAATGTATATACCTCACAGATAAGGAGGAACTACTATATATGTAAAACACATGTAAAAATAAATGTAGATATAAATGTATATCTGTATGTTTGTATATGTGCATGGATTTATAAACAGGCGCATTTCTATATATTTTTCTATCTTGGCTCACTAAGAATCCCTGAGAGCTGTGACTTCCAAGAGCCATGAGCTCACCAGAATCCAAATCTGTCTTTCTAAATATAATTTTCCATTAAAAGGGATGAACTTGGGACATCTTCTTGTGGAGAGAGAGAAAGTCAGGGCTCCAAGAAAGAAGGAGACGTATCAAAGGGACACCGGTAGGAGATGTCACTGGCCAAGTCTTGGACAATCATAATCTACTGAAAAAAGAAAACCATGAGTCTATACTCTTTTAAATAAATATTTGGGGAGAACAGTATAATGCTTTCCTACAGTAGAATACCAAATATTTAAGGAATGTTTGAGAAAATCTTCATTTCATAGTAATAGGTAAGTAATCCAAAAATCATCAATGGATACCAAAACTAGTGGGTGAGGGTTTGATGAGCAATGAGATATTAACTATGTGTCAAAGCAGATGCATATAAATATGAGATCCATATTGTTAAGTGAAATAAGCCAACCTAGGAAACCTATATACTGAATGATTTCCTTTATATGACATTTTGGAAAAAGGAAAACAATAGAACAGTAGTTGCCAGGGGTTTTGAGAGAGAGGAAACTTAAATAGGTGAAGCACAAGTACTTTTTAAGTCTGAGGAAACTATTCTGTAAGATATAATAATGGTGGATTCGTGCCTTAACATTTATAAAAACTATATGACTTTACAGCATAAAGAGTGACTCTTAATTTATGCAAATTATAAAAATCATATAGAAGGGTAGAGAACCCCAGGATGGAATGTATATGGTAACAAAAAAAAATGAACTATAACTTCACTGAAGGGGCTAGGGCTAACCCAAGTAACTATGGAAACAAGTGAGAATGAGTGGTGGCTTAAGACTAAATGACAAAGGAAACTATACATAAGCACTGAACTCTGGTGGATAAAGTTACTTCCCATGAGGGCAAGGATTGAGAACTGTGAAACCTCTATACTTACATATTGGAATTGAACAAGTAAATAAATGTGGGTGGTGGAGGGCTGGAGCCAGATTTCTCACTCTCAGAGTGACAGTTCACAGATCAGCAAGGAGAGGTCAGAATCGTGCATGTGGTAAAGGATTAGAGTTAAACTCATTCTAAGATTAATATAGATTAATCTGGCTATATACAGGAATATTTATAGAGCTGTGCATGTACACAGGTTAGTATTCACACTTATATTTTTTTGCTTTGTCATTTGAGAAGACTTGGAAGAAACATGAGCCCAGAAGCAATGAGTGCAACTCATACTCAGATCTTGGTTTCTAAAACCATTGCCACTAAAAAGAATGGGAGTTTAATGGTTAATTTTATGTGCCAAGTTGACTGGCCCAGATGCCTAGATATTTTGTTAAACATTATTCTGGGGGTGTCTGGGAAGGTGTTTCTGGGTGACATGCTTCCAGAGGAAATGTTAATTTGAATCAGTAGACAGTCAAGCAGACTGCCTTCCCCAGTGTGGACTTCCTTGAAGGCCTGAATGGAACAAACGTGCTGAGTAAGGAAGAATTTGCTCTCTGCCTTAATGTCTTTGACTTGGGACATTGGTCTTCTCCTGCCTTTCACTTGGACCTGGTCTAGAACATACATGACTGGCTCTCCTAGTTTGCAGGCCTTCAGACTCAGTTTGGAACTATACCACCTGCTCTCCTAGGTCCCCAGCTTGCCAAATGCTGATATTGGAACTTCTTAGTCTCTATAATCACGTGAGCCACCCCCTCACACTAAATCAATCAATCAATCAATCTGTCTATCTCCTATTCTTTTTCTCTGCAGGATCCTAAGGAATAAACAGGGATCCTGGGGGAAGTGGCTCATTCTAGGACTGCTGCATCTATAAGAAAAGCCAGAGGCATTTTATCATGCCAAAAATAAGAAAGTGCTCCAATAAAAGCAAAATTATTGAGCTATGTTAGAGAGATACAAGGACTAACTAAAAGAGCTTCCAGTGGCAAAGATGGAACAATTTGATCAACAAAATAAATAGCGTAGCATTAGACTATAACCCAAAGCATACCATAGAAAATCTGACTCCATACTAATCTAGATACATTATGGAGTAAACAACTACATGGAGGGAAATAGACAAATCAGAGCCTACTCTGTCCTCAAGGAGGTTGAACTTAGCTTCCCCTTCCTTAAGCAGCCTAACTTTCTTCCAAAGAGTACGACATGGAATGGAGAGAAGGCACCGGTACCTTTACATTAGAGAAACCTAACAAACACTACCTCAGCCAGGTAACCAAAGTCCCTTGATACCATGTGGTGAGAACAGCACTTCATCAATGTGATCTCCCTTCCCCAAACCTCTGACCTGAGTTTAATCATAAGAAAAAACAACAGACAAATTCTTGTTGAGAAACATTCTACAAAACAGCTGACCTCAAATCTGTAAAGGTCATCAAAACCAAGAATAATGCAACATTATCATAGTCAAGAGGAGCCTCGGGAGAGATGATGTGATGTCCTGAATAGGATCCTGTACAGGAAAAAAAAAAGGATATCAGATAAAAACTAAGGACATATGAATAAAGTATGGACTTAGCAATAATGGATCAATTTTGGTTTGTTGATTGTGAGAAGTGAACCATACTGACACTAGAGGTTAACAATAGTGGAAATTGGGTCTAACGTATATGGGAGATCCCTGTACTATCTTCACACTTTTTTGTAGGTCTAAAGCTATTCAAAAATAAAACATTCATTTAAAATTACCTTTAGGTAATGAAAGTCAGCCTACTACAGCCATTAATGCATACCCACAGTTACAGCAGCATAATTCACAATAGCCAAATTATGGAACCAACCTAGGAACCTGTCAACAGATAAACAGATAAAGAAAATATTACACACACACACACACACACACACACACACTATGGAGTTTTTATATAGTCATAAAGAAGAAAATTATGTCATTTGCAGGAAAATGGATGAAACTTGAGAGCATTATATCAAGCAAAATAAGCCAGAATCAGAAAGTCAAGGGTCATATATCTTCTTTCATATATGGAAGCGAGACAGAAAAAAAAAAAAAAGGAGGGGGTGGAAGAGATGGGGGAAATCTCATGAAAATAGAAAGAAGAGCAGTAGAATACAGAAAGGGGATGGACAGGGAGGGAGGGGGAATGAAACTGACCAGATTATGTTATGTGCATTTATAAATATGCAACAACAAATGCCACTGCTATATATAATTATAATACACCAACAAAAATAAATAAAAAGTTTTCAGTTTTCTTTGGGACTCAACAATGTTTGAGACAATCGTAGAGAAAATCATCATTGAGGCCTGTCAGGTCCTCTGGTCGCTCTATGGCACATTGGCAACAGACAGGGGCTACACGGAGGAGTGAGTTACACTTGGGAAGCTCTGCTGTCAGGGCAATGCTGCTGGTGCTGCTGCCCCCCAGTCACTAAGCTGTCCTTGTTCTCTGCTATGGTTTGAGAGCGTCCTCAGAGACCACATGTTGGAAACTTAATCTCCGACATAATGGTTTGGGGGGTGGGGCCTAAGGAGAGATGACTAGGTGGAGAGGACTCTGCTCTCATTAATAGATTAATGTCATCTCCCAGGTGTGGGTTAGTTGTCTCGAGAGTAGGCTTGTTATAAAAGCAAATGTGACTTCTCAAAAGAAGAAACACAAATGGTCAACAAATACATGAAAAAATGTCCAACATCATTAGCAGTTAAGAAAATGCAAATCAAAACTACACTGAGATTTCATCTCACGCCAGTCAGAATGGCAGTCATCAAGAATACAAATAATAATAAATGCTGGGGAGCATGTGGAGAAAAAAGGAACCCTTTTACACTGTTGGTGGGACAACCACGATGGAAATTGTCTGCTATGGACAACATGGAAATCTCCAGTATGGAGATTCCTCAAAAGGCTAGGCCTGGAACCACCATATGGCCCAGCTATACAACTCCTTGTTAGTTATCCTAAAGAATTAAATTCATCTTACTACTATTCATGCATTACCCATATTTATAGCAGCACAATTCACAATAGCCAGACTATGGAACAAGGCTAGATGTGCATCAATGATGAATGGATAAAGAAAATGTGGTATATCTACACAATGGAGTTTCAGTCAGCCATTAAGAGAAATGAAATTATATCATTTGCAGGAAAGTGGATGGACTTAGAGACCACCATGTTGGGTGAAATAAGTCAAATTCAGAAGGTTCATGGTCATTTGTTTTCTCTCATATGCTGAAGCTTCAGAGGAAAAAGAAAAACAAAGGTGGGAATAGATCTCTGAAAATCAAAGGGAGATTAGTAGTGGGAAAAGGGGTGGAGGAGGGAAGGGAGGGGGAAAGTGCTGGGGAGTGATACTGAACAAATTATATTGTTATATTGTGTGCATGTATGAATACGTGACAACAAATCCCATCAACATTTACAACTATAATGCACCAATAAAAACTGTGGGGGGGGGAGCAAGTGTGGCCCCCTCTTGCTCCCTTGCTTTCAAATTCACTTGCCTTTCCACCTTCTGCCATGGGATGATACAGCAAGAAACCTGTCAGATCCTAGCACCCTGATTTTGGATTTCCCAACCTCCAGAACTGCAAAAAAAGATATTGCTCTTTGTACATTTCCCAGTCTGCAGCATTCTGTTGTAGCAACACATCTCATCCATCACACTCCTGAATAGTACTTGACTAAGATACAGCTTTAATCTGATGCTGTGACCCTGGATGTGGAGATCTAGTCTTCACTAAGCTGCAGTTTCACCGGAGGAATCTGCCAAGCTTTCTACGATACCTTTTATGCTTCCTACGATACCTTTGATGCTTTCTAAGTGCTTCAGAAGTAGACTTGAAGATTGCTTTACATATTTTTTCCTCAAAATTTTGCCTGTATTTACTGTTTTGCACAATCACCTCTGACAATTTTGTCCTTTAAACCTTAGATCTAGATAACTGGTGATGAATCAATAACATTGGCTTTTGGCACAATGAAATAATCTCTAATCATAGATTAGTCCATGGTCAACCTATATTTTCCTTGAGGGAATCCACAGTGAGGCAGGCCTTGACATTGATCCTTGTCTCAGACCTGAGCTCCTGCCTGGTTCAAGTGTGGCTTGGTGCCGTGAATTGCCGCTGGAGAAAGCTCCAGATAAAAATAACAATATAAATAAATAAATAAAAGAAAATAAAGCAATGTCTCTTGACCTCTGGCCTTCTTCAAAAGAATGATACACTTAGGGAGAGAAACTAAACAAATGGAAAACCTTCATGGTGCACCCAATTGTAGACGCGAAGCCTCCCTCTCGGCTCTAATAGGAAGCTTGTAATGACTTCAAATGCACTCAGAAAAGTCACCTCATGACTCCTAGGAACTGGTCTTGGCTGAGATCACCCTCTTTTACCAAAAATTAGGCTGAATTTGGAAGGGCAGACAACCTGCTCACTGTCAAAGGGACAGTTGCTCTGCATTTGACATCTCTGTGACAAACACAGATTACAATTTCCTCCTTCCACCACCACCACCACCACCACCACTATTTCATTTGCTAGTATTACTATTACTACTAATTACTAATATTACTAATACTATATCTGCTGCTGCTATGACTCCTCCTACTATAACAGTTACTATTTCTACTATTACTTTCATTGATAATCCTTCTACTATTACATCTACTACTTCTATTTATTTCTACTATTATAACTACTTCCATTACTTTGACTATTACTTCTATGACAAGTAATACAACAAGTATTACTATTTCTAATATTATTGCTACTGCTGCTGCTATTACTACCTCATACTGCAGACAGCATTTAGGAAAGTTGATTGACCTTGTCTTTTTTTTAACATTTATTTTTTATTTGTATTTGGACACAATATATTTATTTTATTTATTTTTATGTGGTGCTGAGGATTGAACCCAGGGCCTCATGCATGCCAGGCAAGAGCTGTACCGCTAAACCACAACCCCAGCCCACGGCCTTGTCTTTTATCTGTGTTTTTCAGACTGGTCCAAGAGTGCCATCAATGAATGGATTGATAGAAAAACTATCTTCTTAGTGACTAGAGTGTAACTTTGTTTTTGGCAAGCATGAATCAATTCATGAAGGTATGAATCAATTCTTGACTATGATTGATTCTAGAAATTTACCTGAAATGTCCAAAAAATGTCTTGGACCTCAGCTACAGCAAAAAGAACTCTGCAGGAGTCCTTGGCCCTTAAGAACTTTTTGAAAAACTGACAAAATTTATATAGAGAGTAGTTTTTGGTTTACAGAAAAATTGAGTAGGAAGTTCAGAGATTTATCATACGATCCGTCACTTCCACAGTTTCCACAATTATTAATGTCCCTCATTATTATTAATGTCCTGCTTCAATGGTCACAACTGATGAGCAAAATGCAGATATATTATTATTAACTAACGTCCATAGTTTACTTTAGGATTCACTCTGCATTGTAGATTCTATGGGTTTTCATGCGTATGCAACATTATAGTATCATATAAAATAGTTTCACTGCCTAAAACACCCCTGAGTTCCAACCATTCATTCTTCCACGATTTTCTCTCCTCCTAAACCCCTATATACCATGGATCTTTTTTACTATCTCTATACTTTTGCTTTTTCCAAAATGTCATCAGTTGAAATCCTACACTATATACCTTTTCAGATTGGCTTCTTTCACTCAGAAATATGCTCTTGCAGTTCCTCCGCATCTCTCTACGTCTCCAGGGCTCCCCTCTTCCCATTGCTGTGTAATGTTCTATTGCATGGATATACCTCATTTTGTTTAACCATCATCCATTGAAAGATACCTTGATGGCATCCAAATCTTGGCAATTATGAATAAAGCTGTTCTAAACATTCACGCTTATTTGTGTGGATGTAAGTTTTCAACTAATTTGGACAAATACGAAGGGACAAATTGGTGAATTACATGGTAAGAGTTTATTTCGTTTTGTAAGAAACCATCAAATTGTCTTCCAAAACAGCTAGGCCTTTTACATTTCTAGTAGCAATGAAGGAGAGTTCCTGTTGCTCCACACTCTTGTCAGCATTTGGTGTTGTCCGTGTTTTGTATTTTAGCCATGCTAATAAGTGTGTAGTGGCATCTCACTGCTGCTTACATTTGCAATTCCCCAATGACAAAGGTAGTGTTGATCATATTTTTATATCTTCATTTGCTATTTTTTTGGTGAAATATCTGTTTTGATTTTTTGTCCACTTTTAAATTGTTTTTTTTTTTTTGCTTCTTTTTTGTTGATTTTTAAAAGTTCATTTCCCCGCTCCTTTTTACACTGATTAGATTCATTCCTACATGTTTGTACATGCCCACAATATACAATATAACAATATAACTTGGCCAACATAGCCTAGCGCTCCCTCCTCCTTCCCCACCTCCCATCCCTTGGTCCCTTTCTTCTACTGATCTCCCTTTGATTTTTGAGTTCTGCCCCCTCTTTCTTTTCCTTATCGTATCCATATTCTGCATATGAAAGTAAGCATACAACCCTAACCCTTCTGAGTTTGACTTATTTCATTAACATAATGGCCTCTGTTCCATCTATTTTTCTGCAAATGACATAATTTCATTTTTCTTTATAGCTGAATAAAAGCTCCATTGTGCATATGTATCACGTTTTCTTTATTCATTCATCTGGTTGAATAAAGAAATGAATGGCCACCTCATCTGGTTCCATAGTCTGGCTATTGTGTATTGTGCTGCTGTAAACATGGGTATGCATGTGTCGCTGCAGTAAGATGACTTTAATTCTTCAGGATAACTACCAAGGAGATGTGTAACTGGGTCATATGGTGGTTCCACGCTTAGCCTTCTGAGGAACCTCCATACTGATTTCCATAGTGGTTGTACTAATTTACAGTCCCACCAACAGTATAAAAGTTTTTTTCTTCCTTTTTTTCTTTCAGAGTAAATTGTCTATTAAGGATATCAGTCTCACTAGATATGTGTTTTGCACAGATTTTCCTCCTAGTCTGTGGATGGCCTTTCCATTTTCTTCACGTTCTTTTTCATTTTAACACATTCTAACCTATCGGTTCTTCCATGTTTTTGGTGTTGATCATGTTTTTGGTGTTGCCAAACCAAGGGTACCTAGATTTTCTCTTATGTTATTATGTAGGGGTTGATTGTTTTGCATGTTATGTTTAGGTTTATGAAGACCTATTGTTTAGTTGCATACTCCAGGGGGGTGAAACAGACCATCAATGTTTGAAACACCCCAAGTTAAAATAATAAGTAATAATTGAAGGCTGGGGTTGAAAACATGCATAAGTGTAGCAGGCAAGATCTTCTTCTACTGGAAAGGTGGCAAGTTCCTTTCATGCTGAGATGCTGGAGACTCCTCCCCATTGCTTCCTGCCCCCGCCCCCTTTCCTGGTTCCTTTCCAGCAGTGTAGGCAGTTGAGTCAGGAACAGAAATATTTCCGCTGGAGAGCTCAAGGTCACTCCTGTGTCCAACTTCAAAATCATTCCCAACCCCACAGGAAGGGTGAAAGATCAGATCTGGCCCCAAAGAAAAGAAGTGAAATCCATTCTGCTACTCAGATTATGGGGAGCAGGGGTCTGAAAAGGGGGTGAGAATTTGAAATTATTACATGTTTGCTATTATTATTTCTACTACAATCATGATCATCATTATTTTGTCTCACTCTTGTTTCTTTGCAATTGTTTCTGAGGACAGGATAGACCCCAAGGGTAGGGATCCTTATACAGGTTACATTTCTGAATAACTGCTTTGTTCAGAGGTGGGGACCAGGAGCTGAGCACAGTGGCACATACCTGCAGTTCCAGCTATGCAGGAAGCTGAGGCAGGAGGATTGCTTAAGGCAGGAGGATTGCTTGAGGCAGGAGTTCAAGACCAGCCTGGGCAACATAGCAAGACCCTATCCTAAAATATAAACAACAAAAAAACAGAGGTAGGGGATGGGAAAGGGATGCTGTTGAGCCTGGGCTTCCACAAGGAAAGTTTTTACTGTGTATTGTGACCCTGAAGCAAACATCTCCTGGAATTGGGGCTGCATCTTCTCTTCTGAATCATCTCCAAGACCACCCCAAACCCGTTCAGGGAAAAAATGCACCCTCCATTTGGAATCTGTTGAGAAGCAAAACCAAAAGGGTTGGATGAGTGATTGGGAACGGGCTGAATGGGAGGAGAAGTCAGGAAGAAGCCTCTGGCTTAAGCTGTCCTCTCCAACAAGGAAGAGTGTCTAGAGATCTCCGCTTAACTGTGCCAGGTCTGAAGTACCTTTGGGACATCTGAAAAGCATTGAAAGCCAATAAATACGAGCAAGGGCTCCTGTTTCCAGGGGGTGCCCTGGGTTCTAGCTGGAAAGGGGCAATCATAGAGATAAGTGGTCCAGCAAAGACCCTTCTTTTTTTCCTACCTTGTATTAAAATCCCTTTGATGGTCCAGTGGGCCTTAGGCCAAAGGAAGAAAAGAGTTCATGAAAAACCATTCAAAGAACTAAAAATAACTCGCTTATTTCTCAGCTAGACTGGCTTTGCTCAAGACTTGGAAAAGGCAAGGGGGAAAAATAAAAAACTCGAGAGCAAAAATCCATGGCAACAAGCAACTTCTGTTTGTGGATAGCATCCCAAGAAAATTAAGTGTCTGGCGGCTACAGGGTGGGAGTGACAGCGAAGTCATATGTATCCATTTTAATTTCTTTGGATTGAGCAAACAAGCTGAAATTCTGTTGGTCAAGACATATTCCACACCATTTCAGGAGTTTCTAAGGAAGATTATAATATATATTACTATGATCACTGAATTGTGAACCGGCTTTCTATAGGATGGATTAATTATGAAGAAGGGAGAATGAAAGGGATGAGTGTCGATAAGTGTAGATTCTCGTTTCTAGTTAAAACAGCGGAAACATTTTCATTTAAACTGTTGATTGCCCCCTTTGACTCTTTTCAAACTTATAACTGATTTCAAACATACAGAAAAAATAAAGTGGTCCATTCTCTATTTTCTCTAAATATTTCATACACATTTATTTTAGAATCTCTTTGGGATTCTCTATTATCTCCAGTTCTCATGTCTTGAATTGCAAAAACAGCATCCGTGGGGCCCCTGCTGGAGGTGTGATATTCCTACCTAGCACCCTGGAGCTCAGCTCTCATTTCTGACTTGAGGATCTGGCACAAACAGGATTCACAGGTGTATTTGTCATGGCTCAATCTCTCAGAAAGGCCTAGATGCAGAAGTAACCTCAAAACCATAGGTGACCATGTGTATTTTTAAAGTCACCCCCCACCCAACCCACTCACTGGTGCCCGTCCGGAAACCTCTTCCCATGAATAAGAACATTCATTCACAACTTCTGCTTCCTCCCACCAGGACTTTCAGCCAACCAACAGTTTCATCTGTTCGTATGTCTCACAAGCTGAAGAAATGCTCACACCACAGAAAAAGGGTCTCCCTAGGGTTGCTGACACCATCCACATTCCCATTTCACAGGCTGGGAATTGTGAACACTTAGAAAACTGTGATTCCCAGATGCTGTGAACAGAAAGGAAACTCTTGTCTGATTTATCCTCCCTGTTGACTGGAGGGATACTCTGACCTGGGCCATCATGCGCTTTCTCAGGTTGCCGTATGTGGGACTCAACTAAGTGAGGTTGAAGAGATGGATGATACAGAGATGGATAAGGGAAGGGCCACCAGAGGCCTCCGAACTTGGCATAGAAAACAAGACACAAGAACAAGAGCAGCCATCCCTGGCCAGTGAATGATGACTGTGGAGGTCCAGAAGAGGAAGGCACCGGGGCGGCCAGAGGAGAGGAGACAAGATGGGGGCAAGGCTGTGGGCAGGCAGGAGTGCAGGTGTGCCAGCATGCATGTGCACAGGTGTGCAGGTGTGTGGATGCACAGGTGTGCAGGTACGCTGTGGGGCAAGCCAATGTCTTCTGGATAAAGGGAGAAGCTGACTTCCCTGGGCCCCACTGTCCCATCAGGATTCCCAGTTTTGGCCAGGAAGTTGCCATCCTCTGAGCCCCCTTCAGAGTGGGGGATCCCAGGGCTCTGGCACCATTGTTGCAATCAACCCCACCAACATACTGCACTGAATGAAGGGGAGGTCTTGAACTGGAAGACATTTCCAAGTTTGATGATACCATAGCCCCAGGAAAAGTGACTCAACCAGGGAGAATCGGCCAAGCCCACACTGGCCAGCTCTGCTCCGGCTCTCAGGATGCTGATGTTCCTGACCTCCTGGGTCACAACTTATCTGAAATGAGAGTTCCTACCTAAAGGGGTCAGGCCAGAATAGGGAAGGGCAGCGAGATCCCAGAGATGGGGAACAGAGCCATGGAAGTTCTGTCACCCAACAAAACTGCAGGACACTGAGTGAGAAGCTTCCTGCTGGGCACCTGGAAATCAGGACCAGATAACTGGAGATGCACCTGGCATGCAAACCCAACCCCAAGACACCTGATTTGGGGATGTGAGGCAGACTCTCCTAAAACCTGGCAGTTCTCAGCCCTCCAATTCCAATCCTTTTCTAAACACTGAACACATTCAAATGGTGGGGCTTTTCCAAGAGCCAAGGGCTTTATAGGTAAATGCATGTCATGTGATTGTCACTCAACCAGCATTTGTGGAATGTCTTGCAAGTGGAAGGCACAGGAATCAGTGGGATTGAGACAGACCAGGCCACTGATCTGTCTCCAGGAAGTTTACATTCAGACAGGAGAGACAATAAAACTACAAATACACAAGAAAATTTCAACATTCAAAATGGATGCCACGACGAAAATAATAAAATGACAAAATGACAAAGAAGTGGGGGGTGGAGCTGGTGAAGGGAAAAAGTGCTTCTCGTGAGGTGGTTCTGAGCTGTGATGGGAATGACAAGGAGAAACCAACCTGAAAAGCAGAGGGAAGAAGTTTCCAGGGACAGACGGAGCCCGGTGCAAAGTCCCCAAGGCAAGACAGGGTTTGAGGAGCTTCTAAGACTGGCAGAGGCCAGGGTGGCTAGAGTCCCTGGGAGGGAAGAGGGTAGACCTGGAGAGGAGCCAGAGAATGGTGGGGACAAGGACGGGCAGGCCTTGGGCCACAATCACAGCTGGAGTCTGTTGTCTAAACACAAGAGGAAACTATTAGACAGTTTACAGTTGGGGGATGACATGATCCAAATCACCTGTTAAAATGTCCCCTTGGGCTGTTCACGGAGAATGGGTTACAGAGGATCTGAGAGTGACAGGGCACCCCGTACGGGCTACATCTGTCCAGGTGAGAGGGGCTGGGGGCGCCTGAGCTAGGATGGCAGGAAGAGATCACATCCTTGTCCTGGAGAACTTTCCAAACTTACTTGACTATGGAACCCTTTAATGAGCTGCCTGCAGCATTCCACGGAACACACTTTGGGAAACGTGGAACTCGTTCTACCCATTTCAGCTAAATCTTTATACAGGGAAACCGTCTCCTTCTCTGGTTTTTCCTATGCCAGTTGGTCTGGACTTGAGGTTAAATACTATATCAACTTGACTACAGAAGTCAGTTATTCCAAGATCTTGAGCTACTTAGGCCCTGTCTCTTTCTTTCTTAATATGAGGACTCAGAAAAGAATTTAGAAAACCAACTGACTCTATTCAGTCACCCTTTACAAACACAGATTCCTGACTGAATGTCCCAGAGGATGTTAGAAGCGAGGATAACACTTTTTGTCCACAAGCAGCTCCTGTTTCTTCACTTGATATCTCTTTCTCTCTCTCTCTTTTTTTTCCCTTTCTTTCTTTCTTTCTTTCTAATCGGTAGGAACAGCAGAACTCTGCAAAAGTGGCATTGCCTTGGAGGTTAAATGGCGACGTTTAAGTACAAATTATACACTTAAAAAAATACAGGCCATCATTCTAATCAGAATAATTACTAATACTATGTGTGCCAAGGCAAAGGTGAAATCCAAGAGATACACTTTGCCCGTAGCAGGATCAATTATCATACCTCACTGTGCTGCAGTGAGCTTCCTCCGTTCCCAGGAGCAATAGATTTTGCAGGAAAGATTCTCACCTAAATCCTACTGTTATACATCA
The DNA here is from genome assembly GCF_048772815.1 of Callospermophilus lateralis. Taxonomy (NCBI): domain Eukaryota; kingdom Metazoa; phylum Chordata; class Mammalia; order Rodentia; family Sciuridae; genus Callospermophilus; species Callospermophilus lateralis. The sequence goes on along the minus strand of NC_135322.1, from coordinate 18,685,519 downwards.
TCTGCAAAACATGACACTAATGTAAGCATCTTAGAAAACACTTACATGTACACATGTAAATAGTGGGGAAAATAAACTAAACAGAAATCAGCAAAGTCGCTGCTCTTCAGGGAGTGAACAAAAGGTAACTGCAAACAAAGACACACCAGCATCTTCGACAGTCAGGATGGCTTATCATCCCAAGATGTATCCAGGACTAACGCTGGGTGATACCGCGGGGCTCTGTAACAGGAGCTCCACACATCCTGGCTCCAGGGTCAGATTGGCTGCTGCGCCTAGGGACACATTATAGAGCCTCCTACCCTGGCGGCACACAAAATACAGTTCATGCTTCCTGATTGACAAGATATTGGGGGATTAAGTCAATTGCTTCCTACTGTAACACTTGGATGTACCATAACTGAAATATGCTGTTCTTAAATTTTTGGAGCCTGCTAGCACGCATATATTAAAACCCAATAATGATAACTGGAAAGGCCCATCTAATTCCACCCCAACCAATGAAATGAACAATCTCTTGTTTTATAAGTAAAGGGAAAACTCAAAGGAAATGCGTAGACTTTGGGTTTTAATGCATTTCTAAGGTCAAACTGGAGACGACATATAGGTATGGGAAATAGAAGGTATTGTGCACCCAGGCCAGAGGTCACCTCCACCTGGAGCAGGGAGCTCAAGGGAGTTCCACTTGTGGGTTTCAAGAGCAGGGAGATGCTGATGCTCTTTGGTTCTTTCTCTTTGCCTTATCTGAGCCAGGTCTGAGAGAGAGAAAGAGTCATTATCCAAATTCCCTTTCCAAGTTCCTGTTATGATTCTCCACAGGCATATGTTCATGATTCATGGGAAGAACGCATCCTCAACACACCTTCCAGAACATTCAAGTGGTTTGCTAGGGATGTTGCGTGTGAATTTAGATCTCAAACTCTACATGATGGCTTTCATGTCTGTGTAACACTGATGCTCCTCTAAAACTTCTGTTGGCATGGCACCATAGAGAGAGATGTTGGCACATGGGACATCTCAGTTTATGTCTTCCTGGTTCTCCCTCTATTCCTAGATTTTGGGTGTCCAGAAGCCACAGAGAACTCTGGTGGGTTGATAAGGAGACGAGATTTCCCTGGGGAGTGGCACTATCAAATGTCTCTATAGGTAGCCCAGGGGTTCTGGGGCAGGAACAAGGTAAGTGTTGTCTGGATCCCAAGCAGGTGCCATCCTCAATGGTGCCACTGATACCCAATGCTGGCACAGAGGGGTGGGCCTGGGTGGAGGTGAATGGGAGGAGGTGGAGAAGTGGGGTGGGGTGATCTGGGGCACTGCATGGGTAGCAGTTTCAGTGCACATGCAAAGGATGTTAATCCCCAGGGGCTGCAGAGGGGAGGGAAGGTTCAGACAGAAACAGAGAGTACCAAGGCTGGACCTAGGATTCGCAAAGAAACCCAACAGTATTAGCAGCACACAGCCCAAGGACCGCTGTCCCAAAGGAAATATGTTGCTATTGCAAAGAATAGGGCTCTAGAAAAGCCAGGCCAACATGAATGCATTTAAAAGGCACAGTCCACACCCAAGCACCCGCTGCTGCCGCCCCACCCCCACCATGGGACCCATCATTGCCATCAAGCAGATGTGTGTGATTCTGAGAGGAGCCAGTGGGAAACAGCCTGCCCCACTCTTCCCCTCTGAAATGAGGGGCCCTTGTTTAGGGAAGCTCTGTAGTAAGATTCAAGTGACACCAGGGGTCTCAATGGGCTCAAACATTGCAGCTGATTCTACCCTGAATCAGAAAACCCGGTTCCAATAACAACTTGGGCAGTTCAATGGAAGCTGAAGGGGAGGCCTGGCTTCAACTTTTTCAGTAAGAATTGTTTACCCTGCAGGTTAAAAAGGTAGCATTCGAGATCATAACCAATGGCTCCAAACAAAAGCAAAGAAGCTTCTTTCTAGCAACTAACAATGTTTGCATGCGGTTCTAAAGCTTCCTGGGACCTTCTGGATTCAGCCTCCCCTTTCCCAAGCACCAGCCCAGCAGGACCGAGCTCAGCTCTGTCAACAGGCTCCAGAGCAAACACATCCCCAGAACACCATCTAGATTAGACAAAGGAAAGCAGGCTTGTGGGACACAGGCAGCTTCTAGAGGCTGGAGAGAAAGTCCACAAGCCCTTTCTCTACCAACCACTCGTTGTCAGTTCTTACCTGAAATGTCTTTGGCCCAGGTCCAGATGAAATGCCAGTTAGAAAGCTCTGCCCGTCTGCCTTCTCCGGGCAGACAGCAACAGTGGTGAGCTCTAATCATTTACAAAGGTCACGATCGGGAGCGAGCCCCGGAGCAGTCATTTAAAATTCGATTGATCCCTATTTGTAGTCAGGGAAAGAAAATGGGCACTTGGACTGTATTGTAATTATGAGGCTTCCAGGCAACGGTAAATAGATGTGCAATCTCTATACTGGCAAATACCTGGGAGAAGAAATTATTACTCTGGCATAGCACGTTGCTAGGAAAGGTTGAAGATAAAATTGCGCATAAAAAAAATCAATCATCTTTTAGCTAATTTGCCTTGCTCACCACCCATCGGGGTTATCATAATTATCAGATGTCTGCTGAATATATTAAGAGAAGGGTCTACTGGCTCAAAATGATCACCAAGAAAGCAAAGGCCTCAAACTCAGTAGGGACTCTGGGGAAGTGACATTTAGGGATGGGTAGATTCCAGAGGCCAACAAGCACAAAGGAAGAGCCTCGGGTGGCTCTCTCTAATCTTCTTGCTGACAGGTTCCCCCAGAGCTTTCCAGAGCATCAGTTCACCGTGGGGACTGTAATGTCATCTCAGTGCCCACCCTGCTGGGGAAAGTGGCCTGAGAGGGGAAGGATTTTGTCCTGTGAGTGGCAGGAGAAGAGCAAATGGCTGCAACATTCTGTGCTGCTTTGTCCCACTGGGCTGGCCCTGGTACTTTGACATATAAAACCTATACCCTCACTATGACCTCCATAAATAAGTATTATCAGCCCCCTACTACTGATGAGGAAACTGAGCCTGTTAGTCAGTTTTCTGTTACTATAACAATTACCCGAGATAATCAAATTATAAAGAAAAAAGGTTTGGGTGCTTCTGGTTTTCAGTAGTAGATCGCTTGCCTAGCAAGTTCATGATTGGTTTGTCCCACTGCCTTGAGCCTGTGGTGAGGGAAGGAGTGCATGGCAGAGCAAAAACACTCATCTCAGGCCAGGAATCCAAAGAGAGCAAGAGGGAGGTTCTGAGGTCCTACAATCCCCATTCAAGGGCACAACTCCAGTGACCTGGATTCACCCATAAGCCCCTACCTCTTAAGATATCCCCCACCTTCACAGGGCCAGGCTGAGGACCAAGCCTTTACCACATGGACTTTGGGAGGACACCTAGGGTCCAAGATACAGCAGAGCCCACCAAAATTCAGAACCATGGCCAAGGTCACGTGGAGGTATGTGGAAGAGCTTGACTGACCCAGGACCAGATGCAGGTGGAGGCCAGGCTCCACCTGCTCCTGCTCCAGGCCATGTCACCCCAGTGCCTCTGGAAGAGCTTAGGACAAGGGCTGGCAGCAGCCACTCTCCAGTTCCAACTCTGCCTCTCTATCCCTTTGCAGCCTTAGGAACTCAAAGAAGGGCACCCCACCAGCCAGATGAGGGTGTCAAAGGGAGCAGTTTGGGGTTTTTTAAAATTTTGTTTTGTTTGTTTTCGGAAATGGATCTGCCATCACAGAGCAAGACATTCAAAGGGGCTCAATGTTCTATTTAAGTAATTCTGCTTCTAAAAATCTATTTGGGGACTGGGGTTGTGGCTCAGTGGTAGAGCACTTGCCTAGCATGTATGAGGCACTGGGTTCGATCCTCGGCACCACATAAAAATAAACAAATAAAATAAAGGTATTGTGTCCACAACAAAAAAATTTCAAAAAAACTTTTTAAAAAATCTATTCCAGGGAGGGGAGGGAGGATAGTAGAGGATAGGAAAGGTAGCAGAATACAACAGTTACTAATAGGGCATTATGTAAAAATGTGGATGTGTAACCGATGTGATTCTGCAATCTGTATTGGGGGTAAAAATGGGAGTTCATAATCCACTTGAATCTAATATATGTAATATGAGATGTCAAGAGCTTTGTAATATTTTGAACAACCAATAAAAAAAAAATCTATTCCAGGGAAATAGGGTGTAAATACAGATTGTCAACAAAGATGTTAATCACCATGTCCTTTTCATTGTGAAAAACTAGAAAGAACCTAAATATCCAAAGTAAATGATGGCATATGAATCACATGGGATATTATATAGTCATCATCATGTGTTCTATAAATAATTTCTAAAGCTATAAGGAAAAGTTTGTAAAATGATGCTAAATAACCACCACAACAAAAATCTAGGTATAAAATTACATAAAATCGTATAAAGAAAAAATACATAGATAACTGAGTATTACTGATGATAAAGCTCTCTTCTTTCGTATCTTTTAGTTCTTTTCAAAATTGCCCACGATTAGGTAGCATCCTCCCCTCTGGTCTCCTGGCCTAGGCCATGGAGACGGCAGCCCTGGAACCCCCGTTTGGGTTTACCAGCTAATGCTCATCTCTTTTTTACAAAAACTAAAATAGCCACAATCTAAAATTTATCATTACAAATCATCATTACCATCACCCCCCACTCGTCTTCAGAACTTTTTTATCTTCCCAAACAGAAACTATACCCATTAAAAGATATTACAATATCCTAGTTCCTCTCTCCCAGCTCCTGGAAACCCCCATTGTACCTTCTGTCTCTATGAATGTGACTATTCCAGGACCTCACAAATGGAGTCTGTTTTATCCAGCTTTTTCACTGCTGTGAACAAAAGACCTGAGGAGAACAGTTAGAGGAGGGAAGTTTATCTGGGGGCTTAGAGTTTCAAAGGTCTCCATCCACAGAGGGTCTTCTCCACTGTTCTGGGCCCAAGATGAGGCAGAACATCATGGCAGAAGGGTGTGGTAGAGGAAAGAAGCTCAGGACATGGAGCCAGGAAGAGAGAGAGAGAGAGAGAGAGAGAGAGAGAGAGAGAGAGAGAGAGCCAGCAAGAGCGCGCCAGCTAGCCTCATCATGGGCAAAATATAAACCCCAAAGGCACACCCTCAGTGAGTGCCTCCTCCAGCCCGCCCTACCTGCCTGCAGTCACCACCTAGTTCCCCCCCAACCAGGGAATGAAGGCACCGTTTAGGTTAAGGCTCTCACAACCCAATCATTTCACCTCTGAGCTCTCTTGCATTGTCTCCCCCGTGAGCTTTTTGGGGACACCTCACATCTAAACCTTAACAGAAACCTACCATATGTCTGGCTTCTTCACTTGGGGGATACAAGGCTCATCCGTGTCGGCACACCCCCAGGGCCCCTCCCTCCACTGAATCCTCACTGAACTCACTGGACTGGCTAGGTTCTTCCCATTTAACCCCTGAAGAGACGGAGGCTCCCAAAGGGAGAGCCAGGACTTGTCCTCAGTTTGATTCTGAGCCCATCACCATCACAGGGGGTCCGAGACCTATAGGAGGTGGCCCGTGGTCAGGTGGGAGCATCCATCTGACCTCCACACTCGACATTTCCCGTGCTGACACTAGAGAGCACACATCTCCACCTCGACCCCGTCCAGAGACTAATCAGTATATTCCCTGAAAAAGCTTTCCTGGGGTTACCAGGGTCTTGGCAAGACTCCCACCCTTTCTGGGCAGCCTTGTCCCAGCCACTCCCTTCCCAGAGCACAGGTGGAGGGCTCCCTGACCCTCCGTCCTTCCTCCCCACCTGGAACGCAGGATGAACAGACTCCTGGCCCACTCATTCCCTGCCCTCTCCCAGCAGCATCTTGAAGCCCCCCGGGGTGTGCGGGCAGAGATGGCTGACATCCCAGGCACAGTGAGGGCTGAGCCGCAGCCCCGGGCCACATGGGCAGCCACCCTCACTTGAGGTCACCAGGATACTGTGCCTGTCCCCCTGCAGTCCCAGCCACGGCAGGCAGAAGGGCCTTGCCAGGGCCACATTATACTCTCCCTCCTAACCAGTCCTGCAAAGCAAGTTGGTGAGGGCCGGCCCAGCGGGGAATCACTGTCCCCAGAAACAGGCCTGATCCTGGCCACGTACACGGACTGCGGCACACTCTGGAAGCTGTTTCAGTAATGGATTGATCTGCAAAAAACCCTACACCTATTTAAGGCACATTTTCCGCTACCCTAACCCAAACAGCTAATGAATTTATGGAGTCCTCTTAAACAAGCATGATGCCTGCTAACAACACACACCTGATAGAATACCTCACCTGCAAACCGGCGCCAGGTAATTATCCAGTTTCTACTCTATTTAATACATCACATTACATCAGTGCTGTGGCCCAGTAAACTTGGGGATAGGAATTCTGTCCACCTGTGTAGCATCTTGTCCAGTAGTGACCATAACTGGTCACCCAGGCAGGCCTGTCCCTGCCATGCCCGTCTTTGCTCACACATCTCTAACACCAGCCCCAGCTCAAGGGCCACAGAGCCTCCTTACCAGTCTCCCTGCCTTCGCTCTTGGCCCTTGGGAATCCATTCTGCTTAAGAAAGTCAGAGAAACCTGTAAAAATGCAAATCAGGTTGGGCCATTCCCTGTTCCTAACATGCCAACAAGCTTTCCATACCAACTGGACTCACTTCCTCTCCATGGCTCCCAGTACCTGGTGTGATATGAGCCCTGAAGCTCCGCCCTCATCCCCTCCACTCACCTTGTCTCTCATTGCTCCAGGCTCATGGCTTCCTCCTTTTGCCTTGAACACCTGCCCCAGGGCCTTTGCACTGATACACTTTTCCCCGCTTTTCTGCCCTGCCGAGTCCCTTTTATCACCCATGAGTCAGCACAATTGCCACCCCCTCATGCCTTCCCTAGTCAGACTAGCTGAAGTGGCCCTGTTGCTCTCTATCATTTTGTCCTCGTTTATTTCTTCATGCTTCTTATCAGCATCTGAAATGATTTTTTATGAACATATTTATAGCATCTGAAATTATTTCTCTTTTATTGCATGTTTCTTCTCCAAGGACAGAAGCTTCTTGTGTTTTGTTTATTGCTGTACCCTCAGAGACTATTACCAATTAGGTTCTTCATAGCATTTGTTGATCATTTTTTTTTAAAGATCATTAAAGAATGATCTTTTTATATATAAAAAAAAAGCCTCCTTTTATCCCAAGCCTCCTTCAACCTCTGCCCTATCCTCCAACCCCTCAAATAGTTGTCCTTGCTTATTGTATCACCCATTTCAATGGTTTCCAAAGTGTCCTCGATGCCCTGGGCTACCCTGCTCCTCCTACAGGGCTCTCCACCCAAGGCAGGACCTCGGGACCCTAAAGCCACAGCTTCCCATCCTTTTGAGGGACAATTCGGAGGTGTCTCCACATGGTTTTGCCCAGGATCCCCAGCAGGACTGCAATTCAGCCTCCCACTGCAGTCTCCAGGTCATTATTCACCTTTACAGGGCCGACTCCAACCCTGTTCTCTCTCCATCCCTCCCTCCGCTTCCTGGGCCCCCTCCTGCACCCGTGGCTGCATCTCAAACTAGCTTTGGGGGGGGGTCCACCTGGGTGCACTGCCACTCTGTGGCTTGCGGCCACATCATTCCTACCTTCGCTTCCCTGTCTGCGTCAAATCTCCCTCTGCCTCCTTGTCTTAGGGACGCACGTGATTACATTTAGGGCCCACTTGGATGATCCAGGATAAATTCCCCATCCCCAAAGCCTTCATCACATCTTTTCCCATATAAGGAACATTCACAGGTTCCAGGGATTAGGAACAAAGGTTGGGGTGGGGCACAATTTACCTACTGCATGTTCCGCATAAGCCCTCCCTGAACTATCCTAACCAGCACCGGCTCCCCCCGCCCTATCAATTCCACTCTCCGGGCTCTACTCAGACTTCTTTCTGAAAGGCCAACCTGCTCAGACAGCTCCCGCTCAAAGCTCTGGGATGGCTTTTGCTGCCTGGAACATGTGGAATCACCACCTTGCAAGGGCCCTCCCCTCTGCACCAGCCCCTCAAGCCGCAGCTCCAGGCTCCTCTGCTGCAGGGGCCAAGGGCGTCTCTGTAGCCCCACGCTCTGGGGAACAGCTTCCAGTTAACTGCGATCAGGCGTGCAAGCAGATGCCAGATTAAGAAAGAGCAAAGCTCCAGGTTTGGTTTGGTTTGGTTTTTAGCATGTAACCGCTCAGTATTTAAATGTTGGCAGTTAATTTATAAAGAAGGAAAATGCAGTTGTGCCAGCCACGCAAGGCTGCCTGGGAGCTGCCCCTCTGCAACCTTTGCCCAGCAGCGGGAGCAGTTGTCTCCTTTCTGTCCCCAGGCCTTCGCCTGCGCTCGACCCTTTGCTGGAATCATTCCCCTGACCCTGCTTCCCCCACCTCAATGCCCTCCTTGTCTGACCCCCTTTCTTTCCCGGCCCCCCCTTTTTTCCATTCCCATGCCATGTTCCCGGAAGACTGACCAAGGTGTTTCTCTGGGACGACTTCTGTCCCAGGGATGACCCGGATGTCTGTCTCCCAGAGGACCATGAGCCCCTGCAGGGCAAGGAGGGACCTCCCAGTGCCTGTTGGAGAGCAGGGCATGTGGGGGGCCACTCAACAGACACTGTGATCCCCCATCCCTATTCTGCTTTCCAACATCTCAGTTGCCCTCAATCAACCAGGCTCCCCTAGCCAGCCATCAACATCATCTTGCTCCATGATCCAGGATCATCTGAAGCAGACGATCCTCCTTCTGACCTATCAGCAGAAGGTCACAGTAGCCTAATGCTGTGTCCCAATGCCTATGTCACTGGGCTCACTTCATCTCACCACCCAGGCATTTAATCATCTCATAAATAATCATAAGAAGAAAGGCAAGTCCAGAGCAATTAAGATATTTTGAAAGAGGACACATAACATTTTTTTATAACAGATTATTATAATTATTATTATATTATATTATTATAATTGTTCTATTTTATTCTTAGCTATTGTCAGTAATATCTTACTATTCCTGATTTATAAGTTAAACTATCATATATATGTATGTATTTATGGGAAAAGTTATAGTATATATAGAGTTTGATCCTAGCTGCTATTTCAGACATCCATGGCGGTGGTGGGGGAGGGTCTTGGAATGTATCCCCCATGTATAATGGGGAACTACTATATTTATAGATTTACGAATATAGTTCTCACTCTTAAGAAAACATCAAACATTTTCTTTTCAAGTCATAGCCACAAAAAAATTTACCAAAATTGAAAATATAAATATGAGTTAAGATTTAGACTTAAGGATTGTTTGCTAAACCAGCAAAAGGACCAGCAGGAAAAACTAATGGCACCTTCAGCCTATTTTATTTGAAGGTGGGGGTACTGGGAATTGAACGCAGCACCGTTTTACCACTAAGCCACATCTCCAGTTCTTTTTTATTTATTAATTTAGATTAGGTCTCCTGAAGTTGCTGAGGCTGGCCTTAAAACTGTGATCCTCCTGCCTCAGCCTCCTGAGTCACTAGGATTGCAGGCATGTGCCACCATGCCTGGCATCAACACCTATATTTTATAGATTTGCTACTCACTGATTTGGGGGGATTTGCCATGAGCATTCAGCATACCTATCCTGCCTTCAATAGTTTGGCTGTCCATCTGTGGTGTTTGCACACACCTGCAAGCCCCTTTATCCAAGTCCATCAACTTGAGGATGGCCAACATTAATCATTCTTATGAGTGTAAACACCCACTTGTCTGCTTTCATATAACAACTCCAGACTACCTGGCATGGTAGCATCCCAAAGCACCTATTTGGGAGGAAGTGGGCATCATCACTTTAGGCAAATCAAATTGCTGGCAGGAGGATTGCAGTTTTGAGACCAACCTCAGCAACTTAATGAGACCCAGTCTCAAAAATAATTAACCAAACAAAAAAGAACTGAAGATGTGGCTCAGTGGTAAAACGCTGCTGTGTTCAATTCCCAGTACCTCCCCCCTCATCTTCAAATAAAATAGGGTGAAGGTGCCATTAGTTTTTCCTGCTGGTTCTCTTGCTAGGATAGCAAAAAATCACTCCTTTTTTGGTGGGGAGGGTAGTCACTGGGAATTGAACTCAGGGGCTCTTGACCACGGAGCCACATCTCCAGTCCAATTTTGTATTTTATTTAGAGACGGGGCCTCACTGAGTTGTTAGCAGCTCGCTGTTGCTGAGGCTGGCTTTGAACTCTCGATCCTCCTGCCTCAGCCTCCTGAGCCAGTGGGATTACAGGCGGGCACCACCGTGACTGGCAAGTTTATCACTCTTAACATTCATTTTACTGCAAAGGAATCCTCCAAGTTTAGAATGTTTCCTTATCCCCTCCCCCCAAAAAATCCATTGAAAGAGCATCTTAAACAACAAACATACAAAAGAATGCAGATAAAGCCCGGAAACTAAGGAATTAAAATCACTGGGTTATAAGCAGAGCACAGTGTAGGTGAATCTGGGGACATGGACTGTGTACTTGACCAAACAAGGTGGAGCACTTGCTCCTGAGACAGCCCAGCAGACAGGAGGAGGCCGTGTGAGAGCACCAGCCAGTGGGGATCTCAGCTCAGATCCAGGGAGGTTAAGGGATCTGAGAGGACCCCCATGGAGGAGAAAACCTATGGGGCTTTCAGTCGCCCTTATAATAGTGTTTTCATTTCAGTGTGTGTGGGGCGGGGGGGCGCACAGATATTCCTTCCACCTCTCCATTTCCTAACTCATGTTACTGAAGCAAATTACTTCAAAGCAAAGTCTGACCCAGAGGCTCTCTTTCAACGCAGGGAGATGCCCATTTCAGTAGAGCACCGTCCCCAGTGAAAGGTCCCAACACGATGGCCCTTCCTGAAAACCTTCTCTCACAGGCACCAGGGCTGTGAATGACCATGCCAGGGCCCAGCATGGTACCTGTCGGACCTACACGACGGCTGAAAGACCCAGGAGGGATTACAGATTAAATCCAAGCATCTTCTCCAAACCTCGAAAATGGCAAAGACGGATGGTTCCTGTGACCTTCAGAGAACAGCCAAGTCTGTGCCCTCTTGACCCTTCTTTCCCAGGGACTTGAGGCAAGGATGCTGGACTCTGTTAAGTCAGTATTGAGACATCTGGGCGAGCCCCCCACCGTGATCTGGAAAGCTCCCTCCACCCATGGGACTTGTCTGAGAAGGAGAACACGGTTTCATCCCCATGGAGGTCCCCTGCGGGGCCAGCTCTGTGTCCCCTGGGGGCTCTCCCTGCTGTCTGGCGTAAGCCTGAGCACTCACCATTCCAAAGAGGAACTTTGTTTAAAAAAAAAATAAAATAAAATAAAAAGCAGGGTGGAGGGCCACACCATCTAAAGTTGATAGGGATGCTACAGCCTGCAGCTGGCGTTTCACAACCAATTAAGGGGCAGCGATATGTTGTGGTGGAGTTGAATTCATCCTCCCATCCAGCACCATTTGGACGGTGGGTGGCAATGTGGCTGGATTTTCCATTCCATGTCTGTAAACCAGTAAGCTGTGAAGCAGGAAGTCTCACATAGTTTCAGGATACAATTGCTAGACTCTTCAAAGAGAAGGGCATTAATTCATTTTCCAGAGCTGGGAACCTCTTCCTGAGTGTTCCTCCCTTCTCAAGCCCTGCTGGACCTGAGTCTCCTCTGCCTCTGCTGGTTAGCTCTTGCCTACATGGGAACACCGCCTCTGTCATTGCACGATCCTTTAGAAAATAATGTGAAAGGCTCACCCGTGCTGTACAACTGGAGTAGGGGGCAGGAGCCGCCTTTATACATTCAAATCTGATCCTGTTTCCACTCTGCCCTAAATCCTCCAGTTCTCTCTGCCCTGGGCCCTACTGCAAACCCCCGTGAGTCAGAACCTTAATGAGCCCTTGTAGCCCCAGGATACACCCTGCACATTCCCAAACCTTTGCTCTTGCTCTTGCTGCTCCTTGTCCAGAAAACTCTTACCCACCACGGCAGACTAATAAATTCCTCTTCATTCTGTAAAACTCAATAGCAGTAGCACCTCCCCTGTGAGACCCGCCCCCCCGCACCTCAGCTGCAGCTTTTATTCTTCACGCAGAGCATTCTCTACCATTCTGCAAACAGGCACGGCTTCTGCTTGGCTCTTGCAAGCATCTTACAGGCAGGAGATGGGGTCTTTTTTGTCTTTGTATCCTGGGTTATTTGCACAGATCCTAGAAAAGGACAGGTGTTCAAACCACACCTGAATCAGGTGTACCTGGGAAGTGCTGCAGGAGGGCCCATGGCTGCAACCTGAATCTTCAGTCAAATTCTCACGTGTTCCGTGTTCTGGTGTCCTGTGTCAAATTCAAGTGGCTATAGTGAACAATAATGTATTGTATATTTCCAATTCTCTGGAAGGGAGGATTTTGAATATCCTCACCACAAAGAAATGATCCATGTGTGAGATGATAGGATGCTAATCACCCGAATTCCATCATTACACAATGCTACATGTATCGAAACATCACATTGTATCTCATCCTGTGTACGATTATTATATGCCAATTAAAAATAAAATTGAACTTAAAATTCCCAAGGTTAAACAGGTGAAGGCTCTAACAGAGGTGGCTTCTTTGGCCCAAGATTCAAGTTAGAATCCATCATCAATCAACCCCCTGGATTCTCTTCATTCAGTGGTTCCTGCGCCCCCGGGGCTGGAGCTGTGCCCGGGGAAAGATATCCAAGATGCCAAGCACACCACTGCACCCCCTGTGGCATCCTCCAGGCCTGTCTAGGTTCCTGCTGGGCCAGAATGGCCCTTGGGTCAGCCACCAGAAGCCTTCCCGCCAGGGCTGGAGGCTCACAGCAGGCACCTGCTGCCACACTGAGAAGCAGCCCGGGACACCTCGGGAGGCTGGAAGGCAGCCCTTTGGGAACTGAGTGGTGCCTTCCTGCCTTTGCAGCCACCAGACTCCCTCTCACTCATTCCCCGGCCTTCCCAAGCAGCTCACACCCTAGAATGTGCCAGAAATTTCCATATCTTTGTGCAGGCTGCCTGCCTAGAAGTCCTTCTCTATTGGCTCTGCCACAAGCCTCCCTCCTCCTGTGACTTTGGTCCCCACCCTAGTGTAGTCAAGATGGCCCCAGAGCATTTGCCACACTGCGTGCTGATAACTGATGGCTTCTTCCTTCCTCCTGTGCACTAGGTCCCAAGGACAGGGAGGCTCTGTGTCCTGATCCATGTCTCACATACTAGTGTGGAAGTCATCTCAAAGGGTGCAAAGAACATTCTAGAAAACAGTCCCCCTGGTCCATGCCTTTACTCAGGAAGAGAAAGTGTAAAATCTCTTCCTTTCTCTAAAGAAATATTTGCAAATCTTTTGCCAAAATCTCTGCAAGTGAGTCTATACGATTACTGCAAATGCTGTGGATGAGTAAATAGGTTAACCGTGTTTAAGACGTTCATTCACCACAAAGACGAGTACTGGGGTTATTTAACCAGGTTCCTCAGCAGAGACCACCCCCGCCCCATAGACTTTTACTACCCTCCTCTCACCAGTGAGATAGAGCTGCTTTTTCTTAGTCTATCACACATGATTCTAATCAAGTAGCTGAGGAGAAAGTTACTGAAACTAATATCCAAAGTGACCTACGCAGATAACAAGAAAAGGCAATATATTATTTAAAGACACCACTTCTTCCATGATTGCTTCATAGTCTGATCAAGCCCAAGTATGATTTTTTTTTTTTTTTTGGTACCAGGTTTTGAATTCAAGGGCACCTAACAACTGAGCCACACATCCCCAGCCCCTTAAATTTTATTTTATTTTATTTTTTTAATTTTGAGACAGGGTCTCACTAAGTTACTTAGGCCCTCATTAAGTTACTGAGGCTGGCTTTGAACTTGTGATCCTCCTAACTCAGCCTCCCAAGCTGCTGGGATTATAGCCATATACCACCACACCAGCTAAAAATGAAATTTTTCAAAAGATACATGGTACACCTAAAACCTAGTTCAAAGAGACGTTCGTCTCAGTTGAAATTACCCACTGTACGGTCTTTTCTTCCTGAGCAGGCAGGGGCCCCCGGGGAGGCTGAGGAGAAAGGGGCTGGTCCAACAGATGCTCCACTGAGGCCTGGTTTCCAGAAGCATCCCCCTCCCTCTGTGTAAGTGAACCACAAACCACTAGACCAGATCCCAACAGCTAAAAAAAATCTACCGACTGTGTTTCTCACTCAACACCCTCTTTCTCCAGATGAAGGGCACGGATTCATGGGAGGGGAGACAAATATACCAGGCCATTTTTCATACACTGACAAGAAGTAAATTAGGAAATCATGTAAGTACAATGCACGAGCCATCCCTTCCTATTGATCACGTGTAATTTACATCTTACAAAGATGTGAATCCTTGCATTCTCACTCCACAAGGAAAATCTCAATGATTTATTCATTTCAAATGAAAAATAGAAGGTAGATGAGAAGAATGACTTCACAGAATGCTCCGATCTCGGGGCACTGGTGCGAGGCTCTCTCGAATACTGCCCCAAGGCCTCCGTGTTCAAGTCCCTCTAATTAACAAGGTGAATCAGGCGGCAGCTCTCTAATTAGTGAGCATGACAAGCCAGCGGAAACAGGCAGGCAGACTGGTGCACAGAGCTGGCCAACAAAGACATAGCACATTCCAAGGGAAAAAAAAAATGCAGATTTCTTTCTCAATAACTATAAAAAGTATGACGGTCGGAGGAAAAACGGCCACCTAATTTTTTATTCTCGTGGTTCATTCATCCTTGGGGATAACTCACTCCTTGCTAAGGCAGGGTTTGCCTCAGTTATTTGTACAAACCATCACTTAAAACACAGGCATCTGGGTTTTTTTGTTTGTTTTTTTTAAATTTTACTGTGATGGAACACTTAACATGAGATCTACCTTCTGAACAAATGCTTAAGCCTTCAGTCCAGGATCATCAGCAGCAGGTACGACGGTACGCAGCAGATCTCAGGAATGAATGTATCTCATTTAACTAAAACTTTGTGCCCCTCTGATTAGTAACTACCCTCCCCCATTCTCCCCCAGACCACCGTCCAACTCTGTGATTCTAGGATTTTTGACTACTGTGCATGCCTCATAACATGGAATCCTGCAGTATTTGTCTTTCTAAAAATACCGGCCTTTTGACAGGACATAACAGCATCTCCGTTTGAGATTTATGACCAATTTATGTATATTTGGGTGCAACAATCGGTGCCCGCTGCTGCTTATCTTTATTCGTAATTCTTCCTAAAACCAGACATGCCTAATGTGGAGCCCTCTTTGGTGACTTACTTGGTGCCATTCAGTCCAACAAGAGACCCCTCCAAAGGGTAGAAACTGGTGGCACATCTGGCTTTCCAAAAAGGGACCGTGCCTGTGGCCCCAGGATCACATCTGGCTGCAGGTGAACTGGGCTCCAGTTGGAAGCAGGCCTGGCGCACCGGCTATTCGCCCTGATTTTACGTGTCCTCGCTTATCTGTCAACCTGAGATATTTCTTCCACGATTGTCAGCCATCTTCCTGAGTGTGCCCAGCAGCTAAGGAGGTGTCCCCCGGGCACAGCCAGGCGAGCTCTCCCCTTGCCTCCACCAAGCTTCCTGAGTGTGACCCCTAGTCACCACATCACGACGGTGTGCTGGGAGCCCGTTCTGGGGGGGACACCACTTTCACATTCTTCTCCTGATTGACATGGCGGCAGCTGTGCCCGCGCAGCCTGGAGGGCTGCAGGAATTCACTGAGGACTGCCAGTAGCCTCTGCATCCTTTAGGTCTCAGCAGCTTGCAGTCACGCTCTGAAGGTAAGTCCTTTTAGCATAAGGGACCTGTTGTTAGGGAAGTGCTGGGAACAATCGGTCTCGAGAGTGCAGAACACACTGACTCAGGTTCAGGTACGACAAACGTCAGAGGAACACAGCTCTGTTCCAAACGCCATGCTGGGCATTTCCTCGGGGGCACCCTTGACATTGCCGCTGTCCTATAGGCAGGGAAACTGAGTACCAAAAGGGTTTAAAAGTCTGCCTGGGGCCCCTCGGCTAGAAAATGCCACTGGGTTTTTAGCTCAATCTGCACCGATCTTCTCCTTTCTAAGATTCCCGTTCCCTGGCTACTCCGTGTGCCAACCAAGGCAGGTCACAGCAGCAAACTCCAACACCGGGGAGTTACTCAGCAGTTCTTCGCAGTGCACCATCTCCCTACCTCTCTCTGGAGAAAAATAAGGACGGCGGGTTTAGAACACAGGGGCCCTTTTACAAGCAGGCATAACCCCACGCCGTCACTCCCTGGAAGACTGAATGCATTATTCAAAGGCAAATATATGTGAAAGAGATCTGAAAAGCAGTCACTGAGGAGGGGAGCTGTGGCCACATGGGATGTCACACTTTGCTCCCACTCTGCTGCCACCTGGGGTTCTTCCCTCCACAATTTAAAGCTTCCAGGTTTAAATTTTCCATGGGTTTTACTCTGCATGCACAGAGAGTGTCCCCCTCCCAAACTCATGTTAAATCTAAATGCCAATGTTTCCACCTTGGTATGACTAGGCAAGGAATCTCTCCCCAGAGGCCAAGTAAATGCCAGTGCCGTGTTTTTGGATTTCCCAACCTCCAAGACCATGAGCCAAATAAACTTTTTTTTTTTTTTTTATAAATTACCTGGTCTCTGGTATTTTGTGATAGCAACAGAAAACTGACCAAGACAATGGTTTAATCATACAGTAGTTGCCAGAGCACAGGAGAGCATTCAGTAATTATTAGTCAAAAGCAAGGACTTTGTCCCCTTCATCTGCATGGGTCTATGCTTGATAAAACGTTTGGACAAGGAAGCTGCTCTCCATAAGTGAATATTTGTGAAAGAATAAGAAGAGAAAAGGTGTCATCGATTCATGTTTCTTTTGTAATTTTTATTCCTTATGCCTCTGGATGAGCCATTTGTCTTTCCCTAGTCTCAGCATTTTCAATCTCCAAAATAAAAGAAAATCTGTCAACCTCACTGAACTGCTTCCAGAATTAATACTTATAAAATGTAAATCTAGAATATAAGAGTGTCAAATTATGAAACAAGGATATGTAGTTAATTAGTTTCATCTGAAGTGAATATTACAGATAAAAGCATATTACTTATTGTAATTCCATGTTTTTTACTCAGTCGAAAGCTTATGGTCACTGAGTCATCTGAGCTAATTCACAATAGCTCTTCTTGCATTAAGCGTGTAGAAATTTTAAATTCTCACTTAAAAAACTTACAACATGTTTTTGTGTGAATTGTTAAAAAATGTCCGAACATTTCCAGCAGATAGCATGTGGCTAGAAATTCTAAAGTAACAATTTTTTAGGGATTTGCAAAGCATTGAACTCAACAGACTAAGTTTACTTATGCTTAGGGCAAAATGGTAAACACCCATTAAGTAAATTATAATTTATCTTTAGGAATATCTTTTAGTATTAATGCCTTCTGTATATATATCCTGAAATGTTTATTTTATCTGAAAAGAACTTAAAAAGAAAAAAAACCTAGACAAAATTTATTCCATCTGCAAATATCTGTCCTTGCAAGTACAAATTCCCCAAAGCCAGAAAATCACCTAAGGCCACCCCAGCTTTGCCCAGGGATGCTTTATATTCTTAGGACATTGCTTTCCCTGCAATGTCAGGAACTAGGTCCATTGTAATGAACAGTCTTAATTCTGCTGGTGAAACTCTGGAACAGGACCTATCTATTTCAGGGGGTTGCCATTAAAATGTACCACGGGGTGGGTGGATTTAACAGAAATTTATTGTCTCATGATTTGGAGGCCTGAAGTCTAAGATTCAGGTGTGAGCAAGGACTCTGAGTCTTTCTCCCCACCCACCTTGAATGGCTCTGTCCTGCTTCTAAAAGGCACATCCTTTTGGAGACAGGAATGTTCCCATTGACAGGATGACACTGGAGAACCCAGCTTTGATACAATTCCTATAGATTTCTTCACTTATCTCTTGGGTCGTTCCTTCTTCTCTCACTTCCAACTTCTTGGGGGTACCTCACTGTGATCCCCAACTACAAAAATACTGTCCCCCAAAGAATATATTTCCCTTAGCTTATTTTATCTCTTTTTTTGTTGATGGACATACATGTATGTATGTATTTATATGAGGTGCTGAGAATTGAACCCAGTGCCTCACACCTGCTAGGCAAGAGCTCTACCATGAGCTACAACCCCAGCCCCAGCTTATTATCTCTTTTTTTAATATTTATTTTTTAGTTCTAGATGGACACAACATCTTCACTTTATTTTTATGTGGTGCTGAGAATCGAACCCAGTGCCTCATGAATGCTAGGTGAGCTCGCTACCACTTGAGCCACATCCCCAGCCCCTTATTATCTCTTTAAAAACAAATTAAACCTGCCTTTCTGACTATCACATTACATTCAGTGTCTTTATTAGTCAGAGTTTTGTTTCTGTAACAAAATACCCGAGGCAAGCTCCTTTATAAAGAAAAGAGGTTTATTTAGCTCACAGTTTAGGAGGCCAGAAATCCACACACACAGCATGGTGCAGGCTCTCACCACAGCCTCCCTTGGCTATGATACATCATAAACAGTAGTGAGAGTACATCTCTGTATGTATGTAGTTTCTCATAGATTTTTTTTTTTTCTTAAAAAGCCATCAGAATTCAACCAAATAACCTAATCTAATCTAAACTGTTCTCAAGGGCTCTACTTCTAAACACCACAATTGGACTCAGCCTCATACCATTATCAAATGACTTGGGGAAGTAAGTTCCTGTATGCGTTTGGAGGGACAAACGACATTCAAAACACAGTAGTGACCTTCCTGGGCGAGGTCCTAAGGGCTCCTCTCTGCTCTTCCTTCCTCTGATTTAGAGGCTGGCCAGATCCACGCAGGCTTTGAGACATGGCAGTATGCGAGAACCGCGAGGGAACAGGTCTTCAGCGTGCCCCGAAGAGCGCTGAGGCTGAGGGCGTACAGATGTGGCTAAGAGCAAAGTCGTGCTGCTAAAAACTTTTTTTGAGGGGAAGGACATTTGTAGCTACTGGGGGGAAAGAAGTCTGCTCCTGAACATTCCTCTCGTGCTTCATGAAAGGCACAAACAGATCACTGACTCTTCCAAATAACTACACAACTAGACCCATGATTTCAAAAGCAGCCTTATCCTAAGGTCGGTCACACATACCTCTATTAAAATATAATGATTTGGGGATAAGCAAGTGTTCACAGCCTGGGTCCGGCTCCAGGGTCAAACTCTACCATCAGCATTCAAGATAGGAGTTGAGATCACAGGAGGAAAGAACTGAATGATTTCTTACTAAATATGAAATGATCCCTTCGATTGGCTTCCGTTTCATCCGCGTCTTATTGAGAGTGAACAGTGTCATCTTTAAAGTCTTGCTGAATAGAATCCACACCTGATTCCCCATTTCATTTGCTGACACCTGTCCCCAGACTACTTGAGTTGTCTGACACATGTGTCAGGTATCAGGAGGTCTCTGGGGGAAAGAGGACTCTTCCCATTATCTTTTGAGAGTATTCATAGATTTCCGTCAGGTTTGACATGTGGCTAGAATTTTTGACAAAATAGAATTGTCGCTATTTTTTTTAAATAAGACTGTCTTAAAGAAGATTCCCCAAATACTAAAGCATTTAAAGGTTTTTAAAACTTTGCCTAGGATGTTTGTGTGTAACAGCAGAAACTGCACCGCAGAAAACGATTCCCTTCATCTCGCCCCAAACAGCAAGTTCTGTGTTCAAAGGAGCCGGAGCCTTGGAGAACCCAGGACAATCAGCAAAGGCTCTGGAAAAACCTACTGAAAGGCACAGAGGTTCAGAGCATGAGTCATGCGGTCCTGGGTTTGAATTCCGGCTTCGTCACCATCAGGGCTGACTCATGAGTCTCAACTTTAGCTTTGTCATCTGCAAAATGGGACCGATTTTCAAAGTGTCCAAAGAAGTAAGTGAAGTAATGCAGCCAGGATGCCTAGTACACAGCCTGGCACAGGGTGAGTGTTCAGAATTCTTTAGCCACCGTCAAGCGCATCATGACAGATGCATCCCATTTGTCTTGGTATCATGAAAAAGTTAGCTTCAATGACTGAAATCCAGGGCCACTGGCCTGGGACCTGCTCTCTGGCTGTGGGGCCCAAGACTCAGGCCAACAAGGCCTTCACTCTGTCTGAAATTTTCTTTAATTTTTTTTTTTTTTAACTTTTAAAATTTTAGATGGCGTCTCATAAATTGCCCAGGCTGGTCTCAAACCCTGGGCTCAAGGGATCCTCCTCCCACCTCGGCCTCCATAGGAGCCAGGACTATAGGACAGGCACACACCACTGTCCCTGGATTATGTGCATGTCTTTAACCTCCAATCTGTGCTGCCCCTCTGACTTTTCATCTGTTTCTTTATTCTCTTTTATAAACACGACGTTCCGGCTCCCCATGTCCACTTGCATGTCTAATAAGAGTCAGGTCAACATGAGCGCATCTACAGGCGAGTTCCGGAACTCCCTCCGTGCCTGCAGCTTCCCCGCCTGTTAAAGGCAGCTTTGTTCTCCCAGGCGCCCAAACGAAAAGCTCAGAGCCATTCCCAAATCTTTTTTTTTTTCCTATTTGTTAAATTTGTATTAGTGCATTATAATTCCACATCATAGTGGGGCTTGTTATGTCATATTCGCACCTGCACACAGTGTAGCTTGGTCATCTCATTCCCCAGTACCTCCCGCTTCTTTCCTCCTTCCCCTTGAGCCGTTTGCCCTACTCTATATCTCCCTTCAGTTGTTACTATTATTAATTTTGGGGAGGGTACCGGGGGATTAAATCCAGGGGTCCTTATCCACTGAGCCACATCCCCAGCCCTCTTTTATTTTTAACTTTGAGACGAGACAGGGCCTCACTAAGTTGCTGAGGCTGGCCTTGAACTCGTGATCTTCCTGCCTCAGCCTCCTGGGCCACTGGGATTACAGGCCTGTGCCACCACATCTGGATATTATTATTATCTCAATTAATGCATTATAATTTTAGGTACACGCAGGATCCCTGTGTTACGTTCATACACAGACATAGCAGGATCTGATAGATCTCATTCCCCAGGACTTTCCCATCTCCTTCCCTTCTCCCTTCCTCTACCCCAGTGGTCTTCTATTTCCACGAAACCCCCAATTTTCTAAATCCATTTTCCCCCTTTCTCCCTAGCTTTCATATATGAAAGAAAACATTCAACCCTGACTTCCCGAGTCTGGCTTATTTTATTTCACCTGGCATGGTGCTCTTCAGTTCCATCCATTTACCCACAAATGGCATTATTTCATTCTTCTTTATAGCTGAGTAAAACTCCACAGTGTATATATACCACATTTTCTTTATTCATTCGCCTGTTCACAGCAAATAAAGATCTTTAGTCTTCTTTACCTCACCCTCCATGTCCAGTCCACCAACAAATGCCACCTGCTCAACCTTCAGAATATATCCGGAACTCAAGAGTCTGTCCTCCCCTCACCACCTCCACCTGGGGCAGGGGCCGGCTGCAGCACCGACCCAGCCTCCCTGCTCAGACCTCTTACAGTCTGTCCTCAACATGGCAGCCAAATGGGCCTGATCAACGGGGTCGGGCCCTGACCCTTCCATACTCCAACCCTCTAGGGACTCCCTGTCCTACCCAGAGTAAAATCTGAGTTGAAATCTTAGATTTGCGGTTGGTTTTGTTGTTTTTAGATCCCTGCTGTATTTTGGTGGAAGATGACCATGGCTTTTACTAAATGGTAGCAGTGGGTGGATAGAAAAGAAAGAGAGAAAAGAGAGAAAGGGGGAAAGTATATAGTTAAATTTAACAAAATATTCCATTATAATAACTGCTACCCTTTCTTAACTTAGGAAGTCCTCCTTTTTCTAAAGATTTGATGAAAATTTACTTAAGACCTTAATGTGCTTCTCTCCCATAGGGTGGAAATTTTTGGTCTGCTGTTATCATCTCTTAGCTGCAAAGATCCCATGAACCCTTGGCTGCCATTGAACCATGAGGGCTTTGGAGAGGAACAGGAGAGCGGGAATGGGGGACTGTCGTTTTCCCTTTACGATGTCAGCCCACCTTTGTGTGCTAGAATGAATTCCTATGTGAACTGTCCACTTACTGATTCATTGTAACTGGGAAAATGCAGTTAGTACATATGTGTTAATCAATATCATTAAATTCTTCAGGTCAGAGTCAAGAAAAAACAATCTATAACCATCAATGACTTTAAGAAGAATATTCAACAAAGATATTCAAATGTATCAGTTCACTTGAACCCTTATTACTATTTAGCAGAAGGATTTATCATATTTTAACTATTTTTATAGGTCTTACAGAGAAATTCTAATTTGTTGTAGTAGACCCTCCCCAACATGTAAAAAAATTCCCTTCCAACTCTCATCAATTACAAACTTACATGCTATAAGATAGACAGATTTAGGAAAAAATTGACTATACTATTTATGAAGAATGAAAATAACAGCACTTATTTACTTTAAAAAATGTCACCGGAGGGGGAAAACATTTTTGAACAACAGCATGCAAAGCAGCATCTCATTCTCAATTATAACAATATCTTTGGAAATCAGAAGGCTCTTCAACTAACTGAAAGATAAGGCATTTCCCACACAAATAGGAAATTAAGAATAGATATTCAAACAATGCTTCTTTATTCATCTAGAAACCAATTAGTGATATATTGCTTAATTAACACATTAGCTGAGTTTAGGAAGTCTGATCATATTTTTATTAATATATATTTTCTTCTAATTGTAGATGACACAATACCTTTATTTTATTAATCTATTTTTGTGTGGTGCTGAGGATCAAACCCAGCGCCTCACACGGGCTAGGTGAGCGCTCTACTGCTGAACCACAACCCCAGCCCATGACTATTTTTTTTTAATACTTTGGAAAAACAGGAATTTTTACAACTCTTTGGACATCTGGATACTTGGATGGAAAACTGTCTTTGGTGTGAGCTTGCTGTGTGATCTTACCTGAGAGGAAGAGAGCAAAGTCAACCCCAAGTCCAAAAGAAGTCCCTAGCAAGGGTGTGGGTTTATCCACATGCAGTTCGTCCAGCTCAGAGGTCAAGGCTGGGTCCAAGGTCTTGTCAACTTAATTAAAAAATTTTTTCAGTCCATTTCTTATCTTTGTTGGGCACCACCAACTTAAGGACAGAACCTTGAAAAAGCTTGTACAACCTGGAGTTCCTTCCCTTGATCCAAGTGTTTCGTCTCTTGAATATTCACAGTCTCCATTGCAGAGTTCCATGAACAGGAATATTTGCACCTAAACTTCAGGAACCTGATCAGATGCCTTTCCTACCTGGCTCATTCCAGGCCTGAAACACACATTTTCCTCCCTAGGTGCTGTGGGTTGGACATGGCTCAATTGTGTCCCCCAGAGCTGCATGTGTTCAGGGCTCGGTCTCCAGGGTGGTGCTACTGGGAGGTGGTGGAACCATAAAGGGGCCTAGTGGAAGGTCCTTAAGTCATTGTCACATGAGGTAGTTCTCATGCCACCCCTGGGAGGTAGTTCTCATGGGACCCCTTGTGTTCTCCAGAGATGGTTGTTATGAAAGGAGCACACTCAGCCCCCTGCCCCTGTCCTTTCTTTGCTTCTGGTTCACGATGCAAGCGCTTGCTTTCTCTGGCAGGCACGCCTGCCATTGCTATCTGTGCCACGAGGTGATGCAGCTAAGGGGTGGCCCTCGCCACAAAGCCTCAACTATTGCTCTTAGATCATGGACCTTCAAAACAGAGAGCTAAGTAAACAACTTCACCATAAGTAGCCTGTGTCTGGCATTTTTTTATTTTGACAAGAACCTTACTACTGCACTGGGCGTCTGCCAAAGGCGAGCCGCCTTCCATTTATGCTCTCAGCCTGGTCCTCAGAGGCCCAGTGGTCCGGGACACCTGAGGAAAGCTGGACCTGCATTTCTTCCATGGTTTAGTCTCGCTCAGAGCTCACTCAGTAGAGTTCAGAGGATCCTCCCCACTTTTGCCCACCCATTCTTTGTTTTTTAATATTTTTAAAATATTTTTTAAGTTGTAGATGAACTTGATGCCTTTATTTTACTCATTTATTTTCATTGGTGCTGAGGATCAAACCCAGTGCCTCACACATGCTAGACAAGCGCTCTGCCATGGAGCCACAGCCCCACGCCTTGCCCATCCATTCTTGGTCTACCCCACAGCCCAGTGAAGCTGCCTGAAATTCATACTTATGAAGGGCCTGATGTTCTTTCCAAGCCCAGAGTTTTCTATCTTCTGCCAACACCCAATTCGGATAAAGAGACTCAAGATGGGTGACCCTCCTTTTGTCCCAAAGAGCCATCAGGAAGGCTCCAGGTCATTCACCTCTTTCCCTGTGTCTCCTTCAGTGCTCTGCACACAGGTCAGGACATCACCCCTCACTCATGCTGGAACTAATTCTTAGAATAATATTTTCCATGTGGAATATTGTCATTGTCACCATCTTGAGTCCCACAGGTGATCATGACACCTAGGGACATCCATTGAGTTTGATTGCTTCCTTCTTTCTCTCTCTCTTTTGTTTCAATGGTTTTCGCGTTTTCAAACCTGTTAAATGCCTTTTTCGTTACTATTTTAACTCAACAAAAATCTTAACATTAGTTCCTTATTTCTTTCAGGTTCCTTGTCTTGTGTTTTTGTTGAGTAAGACATTAGCACTAAGGTGAAGCTCACACTTCCTCCCTTTGTTCCTCCCCACTTCCCCCCAGAGATAACTGGAACGTGTTGTCTACGCTTTCTGTTCACATTGTCATATTTTTACAGCACACTCTGGGTTGGATGTGTCCTCTCCAAATTGCAGGTGCTGCCTCTGTGACAGTTTTAAGTGGAGCCTTTAAGAAGTGATAAGCTCCTAAGAGCTCCTCCCTCACTAACAGGACCAAGGTCACTATAAAAGAGGCTTCCTGAAGCCTTGGCTCTCATGTTCTTCTACCTCCTGCCATGTGGCCACACACTGTCCCTCCCCTCCAGAGGATACAGCCTTTTCTAGGCCATTGAACCTGCTGGTGACTAGACCTTGGACTTCCCAGCCTCCAGAACTGTGAGAAAACAAATTTCTCTACTTTATAAATTACCCAATCACAGACGTTCTGTTGTAGCAGCATATATAGAAACGATTTGCCTTTTTAAACTTTGCATTATGTCATACCACTCAATATGTCCCTGTCCTCATCCATACATTTTCAAGATTTATCCACGTTGATGCATATAGATATAGTTTAATAATTTTAATTGCTGTATGTTAATATTTTATATAGACATATTTTAATGCTTCCAATTAATTCTCCTATTGATAGACAGTCCAATTTTTTATGACCACAAATAGTGCTGCACTGAACATGAACCTGTGTTCATGTTCAAGAATACCTGACGGGAGCTGGGATTGTGGCTCAGCGGTAGAGCGCTCGCCTAGCATGGGCGGGACCCGGGTTCAATCCTCAGCACCACATAGAAAATAAAGGCATTGTGTTGTGTCCATCTACACTTAAAAAATAAATATTTTTTAAAAAGA
Source organism: Callospermophilus lateralis (assembly GCF_048772815.1). Classification (NCBI taxonomy): domain Eukaryota; kingdom Metazoa; phylum Chordata; class Mammalia; order Rodentia; family Sciuridae; genus Callospermophilus; species Callospermophilus lateralis. Next base: position 18,659,966 of record NC_135322.1, on the reverse strand, counting down.
ATATTTTTTTTAAAAAAAAAGTGTGTTTGGAACGATCATGTCAAAAGGAGAACCTAAATCCAACTTTCAGTAGATTCTGCCAGCTGAAGCACAATTAGCTCTTCTAATTTGTACTCTGACTTATAGGATGACTTCTTGTTTCTCCAATCAGTTTCCAAAGCTTGTAAGGTTGTTAAAAATTTTTGACAAAATGATGGGCATGAAGCGTTTTGTTGCTTTAATTTTCAGTGACACCCTTGAATTGAGAGGGTACGATGTTCAGGGCTGCCATGTGGAAAGAGGACTCACAAGCCCCCATCAATTTGGCATGACATGACAAAAGTCTGTATCCTGGGCACAGGCTTGAGCCAGAGCAAGGCTCTTACAGGAACTGCAATTCCAATACAAGTCATCTCAGGCCTCCAAACTGTATTAAAGTGGTCCCCCATAGCTAATGTCCTCCAGCTGCTTGGCTGAAACAAAAGCAAATCCACTCTGGAGGAAACTAACAGGATTCTAGACCTCAACATTTTCTATAAAAAATATTGCACATACGATGTCCAAAACACAAGAAAAAATAACTAGATCATAAGAAAACAGACAATATGAATTATAATCAATAAAATAACAATAGAAACATGCACACAAGATCTGCAGATACTAAAACTATATCACACAGATTTTAAAATAACTATACTTCCTATGTTCAAGGAGATGAAAGATAAGATTTGAAATTTTTAGTAATGATCTGGAAATTAAACAGAGAGAAAAAGAAATTCATAAATTAAAAAATAATAATAACTCACGTATAACTAAAAAGAACAAATAAGTTTCTTAAACCCCCCCAAAAAATAATAATAATGATGATGATAACTCAAATTAAGAATTCAAAATGATGGTTTTTCAGCAAACTATACACAGATGGAAGGAGAATTTATGCATTAGAAGGTACAGAAAAAAATCAAATTTGAGCATGAAGAGATAACAGATTGAAAAAATTCAGAGAGTAAGAAATAAGGGAGACACAGGTAAGAAGTCTAACATCCCAGTAATTGTAGTCCTAGAAAAAGAGAGAGCATAATTACAATGACTAAGAATTTCTCAAAATTGTTGAAAACATCAAGCCATCCACTGAGGAAGCTCTAAGAACACAAATGGGAATAAGTACAAAGAAATCCACACCAAAACCCGTCCTTATACAATGACTAAACTAAAAGCAAAGAGGAATAAAACAGCCAGAAGTGTATTTCATAATAACTTTCAAAAATAAAGATGAAATTAAACATTTCTGTACAAAGAAAGATTTTAAAAGAATCAAACATTTGATTTGTACTGAAAGAAGTTTTAAAGAGTGTTTTTCAGATCAATGGAAAATAGACCCAGTGGAAACTGGGAGCTGGAAAAACAAATAAAAATCAATATGCATGTGGGTAAATCGAAATGAATATTACCTGTATTAAATGTAATAATAGTGTATTGGGGGTTATATTACTTATAGAATTAAAATACTAGGCAACTAGGGCATTTTAGTTAGTAACAGGACAAAAAGTTAAAGAATTCTGTGATTCTTGCATTTTTTTCTGGGAGGAGATAAAGATATTAATTAATATTAGGATTATGTAAGTCAAATATATATATATATATATATATATATATATATATATATATATATATCATAAACAATGAAGGGTAAACTTCTAAAAATGCTTAAAAGGGCATATAACATGCAGGCTAACTGAAGGGGAAATCGAATTATAGAAAATCTTCTTTTGAATCATCAAAAGAATATAAGGAAGAGGGACATAAAACATGCAGAAAAATCATATTAAGTAAGATAACAGACATTATTGATATAAATCCTGATTTATATCAATAATGGAAAAAATATAAATGGATTAAATGCTCTAATTAGAAGACAAACAGGAAGCAAATCTTGAAAATATAACCATAAATGATTTGCAAGAGTTATATCTAAAATGTAAGGATAATACACGCATACCCATATTTATAGCCACACAAATCACAACAGTCAAACTATGGAACCAATCCAGTGTCCTTCAATGGATGGATGGATAAAGAAAATGTGGTATATATACACAACGGAGTTTATCCAACCATTTAAGAAGTGATATTATGTCATTTGCAGAAAATGGATGGAACTTGAGAACATTATGTTAAATGAAATAAGCCAAACCCAGAGAGTAAAAGATCGTATGTTATCTCTCATATGCAGAAGCTAGAGAGGAAAAGAAAGAGAACCATAAAGAGGTGGGGGAGCAAAGTGAAAAGAGGGTGAGGGGGACAGGAAGATCTCATGAAAATCAAAGGGAGATCCATGGAGTAAGGAAAGGGACCAGGGGAAGGAGGAGGAGGGCAGGAAAAGGGGAAACCCTGGGGAGTGATATTGGCCAAATTATATTGTTACGTTGCTCACAAGTATAAATAAATATGTACCGATGAATTCCACCATTATGTACAACTATAATGCATCAATAAAGAGTATGGAAAAAAGTAAAATAAATAAATAGATAAAATATAATGATACAGAAAAGGGTAGAAAAAGATTAAACCAGGGGCTAGGGTTATAGCTCAGTTGGTAGAGTGCTTGCCTTGCATGCACAGGGCCCTGGGTTCAATCCCCAGCACTGGCAAAAAAAAAAAAAAAAAAAGATAGATAGATAAAGATAAAACCCTACAAACACTAAATAAAAGACAGCTGTGTAGTTATAATGATATTAGTAGATCACAAAAGGATTTAAGGCAAAAGCATTACTACAAATACATATGAAAAATTCATGATGATACACAATCAATTAATGGGGAAGAGAAATCCATTCTGAATGTGCATGAAACTATTAATACTGATTCATAAATATATGAAACAAAGTTTAAAGGAAATCTAGAGGGAATTAAATAAATAGGCATTCGTGGTAGATTTTAACATACTTTTCAGTATCAGAATAAGCAAACAAAAAATAACCAGAAAGTATACAGATCTGAACATAATGACAAACTTGACTTGCTTTCAATCACTAAAGAAAATGTTTAAGGCAAATTTCAACAGATACCAAATGAAATCATAAAGTGATGTTTTCTGATACCATAAGACATCTAAGAAATTCTTAATAATCCAGGTCAAAGAAGAAATTACAGTGAAAATAGAAAATGTTTTTATTAATGAAAAGACCAAACAACACATCAGGGTATTGGAGTATTCCTAAAATTATGTTTGAGAGAAATTTTTGCTTTACATGCATATATTAGGGAAGGACCCCAAATCAACAAACTAAGCACTCACCTTAAGAAGTTAGGAGAAAATTAAACAAAATGAAAGTTGGAGGAAATAACAAATAAATAGAAAAGCAGAAATGAAATTTAGAACCAGCATAAAATAAAGAGAATCAATAAAGGCAAAAATTTTTTGGAAAGACTAATAAAATGGGTAAATTCAAAAGATATAAAAGGACATGAACAAGTGGATGTCATTGTAGATCTTACAGATATTATAGAGAGGAATGAACAAGTGGATGTCATTGTAGATCTTACAGATATTATAGAGAGGATAGTAATATGTGAATAATTAAATTTCTAAAAATATGATGATTTTCTAGTTGATTTCTAGCTTAATTTTACTATGTGCAAAAAAGAATCTATATGAAGTCAAAACTTAGGATTCCATAGATTACCATTTTTGAAATATTTTTTGAAATATTTTTAGTTGTAGATGGACATAATATCTTTTTTTTTTTTTTAATGTGGTGCTGAGAATGAAACCCAGTGCCTCACCCGTGCTAGGCAAGTGCTCTACCACTGAGCCACAACCCAAGCCCAGTTTTTGAAATATTTTAAATGTGTGTGAAAAGAATGTTTACTCTTTAGTTGTTGAATACAGATTTTAAAATAAGACAATTAAGCCAGGCATGGTGACCCATGCCTGTAATCCCAGTTATGTCCTGAGTTCTATCTTCACTTAATATTTTTTTTTTTGTTTCAGTGCTTCCTACTTTCTTGCCACCTTATTAATTCATTAAATGATTTATGTAAAAAAATACTTTTCATCTGGAGTTTCTAGTGGTTTCTAGTGGGAACGTTTGCCAGTGTATGACATCTATTGAACTGCCAATAATGGAAGTCCCCCAGAGCCATGTTTCTGAAACACCAAACAGATCATTTCATTTTACTCCTTAAACATCTTCAGTGGCTCCCCCATTCATTGCTTTCAGAATCACATGGAAACTCCTTAGCTTGATCTGGTTCTGCCCACCTGTCCAGCCTCATTGAAAGGGCCATCATGAGATATGCTCCACCCGCCCAGCATTCTCACCTCCTGTCTTTGGTAATCTCCACTCCACCCCAACTTCAAGGCTCGGCGTAGGCACTACTCTTCAAGGAATCCACCCACAACTTAGTCTGGGTTCATGATCTTATGGTCTGTTCACAAGTATTTCAAAGCTCCTGCACTGTAATTAATCTTTTTTGCTAGTTTGGTCCCTATAAAAACTGCAGAATATGATTTCCTAGAATCAGATATGTCTCATAATAAATATACAACAAGTGTTTTTAAATGAATGAATGGAAATACCATTATTGCTATGGATCACAGGTTGTTAAGCGTTTAAATGAACCACTAATTCATAAAGGATAGGGGATTTGAACATGAAAATTCATAACAGCAGCCCTCTCTTATCCATAACTTTACTTTCCAAGGTTTAATTTACTTTCAGTCAACTGTGGTCCAAAAATATTGCATGGAAAATTCCAGAAATAAACAATTCATAAGTTTTAAGTTGCATAACATTCTGAGCAGTGTCTTGCTCTGTCTTGTCTTCCATTGCCTTGCTTCATCTTGCCTGAGATATGAATCATCCCTTTATCCAGTGTATCCGTGCTGTATATGCTACCCACTTATTAGTCACTCACTAGTCATCTTTGTTATCAGTTCAACTGTAGTGGTATCATAGTGCTTGTGTTCAAATAACCTTTATTTTTCTTAACAATAACCCCAAACAGCATGAGTAGAGATTTGGAAACTTTATTATATTATTATATTTTATTGTTAATTTCTTATTGTGCCTAATTTATAAATTAAGCTTCATTATAGGTATGTACATAAAGTTTTTTTAAAAGCATTGTATATGTAAGAGTTCAGTACGCTCTGTGGTTTCAGGCATCCACTGGAAGTCTTGGAATGCATCCTTTGCAGATAAGGGGGGTGGGGAACACTGTGTTTGAATTTAGAAAAGATTTAGGTAACCTTAATCTGATACAAATTTCCAAAACTTTTTTGATTTTTTAAAAATATTTCTCATAAGCCATATATTCTGAATCTTTTCAGCAGAAAACCCTCAGGCAATTCCATTGAAGAAGCATTGCCTTCATGGGCTTGCATCTTCCTTACAAAATTCTGAGCGGCACAGATTGTCCATTTCTGAATTGCATTTTTAAAAACCTGTGAGATCTGGTATCCCCAAATAGAGCAAAAAACAAGAATTGATGTTAAGGTGTGGGGTGGGATTAGGGCAGGCAGTAGGAGTACTGATCCTTCTTTATGGATATGGTTATTAATTTGCACTGACATTCATCTGAAGATGCTCCAGTTCATAGCATTAATCTCTACTTACATGAGCTTTCAGAACTCTGTTCTCCCTTCCCCTTTACAGCAGATTATCAGCTGTATTTGTCATCCTCTACCATAACCAAAGACATGAGATTTGGAATATGAATCCAAAAACACAAAAACGCCAACTGGGACCAAAAAGATCATATGCAAAAACATTAATTTTCACTTTTATTGTTCCAGCTGTTATAGTGTTAATTGATACAACCTATTTATTCATAAATAAATGTATTCATAGTAAAAATATGGATAATCAAACCTGATGTAACTGTCTGCCTAAAGATTTAAATTCTTTTGACCTTAGAAAATTCTTAAATGCAATTATTATTCAGTGGCTAGGAATGAATCTTTCTTAATTTACAATACTTTCTGTGATTTGGTGAAGATAAGATTTCTTACCTTGGTAACTTGGGTAAATTACTATGTTTTGTGGTCCCAAGCTGAAGAGTTCATTAATTAATGATGCATGGTGTTGTTCAGATATGCTAATACACCCATGTCTAGTGGTCACTATGATACTCTTCCAAAAAAGTTCTACTCATTTAATGGTATTTAAAATTTTATGTATTAAAATGTATGGTTTTTATATTGCTACTCATTAAAAAACAATAACAAACAAAGCAACCTTCACATTAACAAATGAGCGTGATAAAACATGATCAAAGTTAAACAATGCTAAATCAGATCTACCCATTCTATATGCCAGTCTCCTTGAGACAGCTAGTGGTTGGACCCTTTCCAGTTGCCAAGGCTATCTTTAAATGGGGGGGGGGGGGTGCTTTAACATGGGGCTACCCCAGTCAAAACCTCATGTTAAGTTGGGCACAGTGTTGCATGCCTTTAATTCCAGTGGGCTCTAGAGGCTGAGGCAGGAGGATTGCAAGTTCAAAGCCAACTTCCGCAACTTAGTAAGGCCCTAAGCAACTCGGTGGGACCCTGTCTCTAAATAAGATATAAAAAAAGGGCTGAGGATGTGGCTTAGTGGTTAAACGCCCCTGGGTTTAATCCCTGAACAACAACAACAATAAAAACCTCATGTTACCCCAGGTATAACCTATGAAGGCAAGGATGAGACAACTGTCCCCAGAAGCTATCCTAAAATGCAGAGAAAGGCTAAGCAAGGCACACATGCTAGGCTGTCACCCTGGATCCTACAACAATAAAACTCTACTACTTCTTTGTTCCCAGTGGAATACCAATTTAAGTCTTGTTTTCTCTCTTGCATATCTAGAAACTAATGATACTCTCCACATGTTGCAAACTTAACTTTTATTAATGATTTTGGCATAACCAGCCAACTTGTAGCCTTGAACATAATGCTTAATCTCTGAGCCATAGTTCTCTCTACTAGAAACTCAAAACCAGCCCATTGGCTTCATAAAGTTGTCATAGGAAGCTTTGTGACAAGCCTAGACACATTGCAACTTCCCTCCAGCATAGCAGATCTTGAGGACAGGGACTCCCATAGTCCTTGGCACATGGAGAAAACTTATAAATATATAAATAACCATTAGTTAATCATTTCTGCACAAGAAGTTACTCCAAAAATGCTTAAATCAACACAGATGTCTTATCTCAACCTGGTTCTGAGGATTAGCAATCTGGGAGCCCTTTAGCTGGATATTTCTAGCTCGGTTTTTTCTGATATAATCAAGCTATTGCCTGGGGCTTCATGAGCCGAAGGCTTGACTGGGGGCAGAGAGGCCTGTTCCAAGCTCACTCACAAGCTGTTGTTCGGCCTGTTTTTCACTGACTGTTGGCTGGAGGCTTCCCTTCCTCTCTGAATAGTCCTCTCCTCGGGTCGGCCGCCGACATAGCAACCAGCTTCCCTTGGAATAAATAAGCAAGGAGGAAAGCAAGAGGGAGCCCCCCTGGTGGATCCCACAGTCTCTTTTATAACACACCATCGCTTCTTCCACGTGTCGTACAGACTGATCCTGGTGCAATGTGGGAGGATATCTCACAAGGATCTGAAGACTAGGAGGTGAGGATTATTGGGGCCCATCATGGATTCGGAGACAGCATTAAGTAGATAAATACATCCTTTAGTAAACTTGTGTGTCCTATTTATTTGGTTCCCAAGAGGAAATTTTCTCTCCAGATTACTCCAGGCCCTTAACCTATTGGTCTCAGCTAAGTAGGGTACTTAGAGAGCTGGTCACAGTCATTGGTCTATATTTCTTAACTGGTTGTAGGTAATCTGTCAACATTTATGAGTAATAAATACCCTCTTCCTCTGGAGTAGTTCAGAGTAGGAATCCTGGTTAAGTGAGTCTACTGTAGAAACTCAAACTTGTTTTCAGACAACAGCTTCAAGGTCTAAACTGGCTGCAGGGAGTCAAAGAAGCCACCTGGCCTTGATATCTGACCAGAACTTTTTTGGGGGTGGAGGGTTGGGATGATGGGTTACCAGGGATTGAACTCAGGGACACTCAAACACTGAGCCACATCCCCAGCCCTTTTTTGTATTTTTACTTAGAGACAGGGTCTCACTGAGTTGCTTAGTGCCTCACTGTTACCAAGGCTGGCTTTGAACTCCCAATCCTCCTGCTTCAGCCTCCCGAGCTGCTGGGATTACAGGTATGCACCACTGCGCCTGGCCCAGAATTTTTAATATATCATCATTGCAATTAATGATGATGATTCTCTTCTTCCATCTCTCTGATTCTCACTTCTCTCCTGGTTGGATCCAGAATCAGACAGGGAACAAAGGCATCCTATATCAGCAACTCAGACCCCTAGAGAAGTAACGCCAAAACAGAGTAAGAAAACTTCATCTAATGGCACTGGGATGTTTTATACAATTACATTTTAATAGACTCACTCATCAGTTTAGGAATTTTATTCATTGATTGTCCTCACTGAGATGGGGGAATTTGAAAATATATTATTAATTGGTTTACTTTTTCCCCCTGAAAGTTTAAGTCCTTAAAAAAATATTTATTTTCATAGGGTTCTTATCCCTATAGAAAGCAAAATTGGAAATTCAGCCATGGCATTGTAATGCAGGCAGATCTTTAATTATTTGCACTCAAAATGCAATGGAATAACCATAACGGATGCTGCATGATTGTTATTCTTCAATACTGAGTCATCTCTTTTTATACCACTGGACTTCAGCGGAACCTACTTTTATGATCTAACTCTTATGAAAATCTTCCCACTTGACCTGTTTGGGAGAGAGCTGTTCAATCATAACATTAAGTTTTAATTATAACATAATGTTATGTTTCAACTAATGGTTTCTGATACATCAGTTGACTGGGTCTCCTGGAAATCTTGATTGACATTTACTTCTTGAGAGACTGGGAGAATATTACACAACAGACTGCCTAGCTGACTGGGCTATTCTCACTGACAAGGGTGGGAAATTCCTTGGAAAACACATGACATTGTTTGTTCCTGGCTGCACTGGATTCTGTAGATTGTCCAATTTGCAGAGTGAGGCTTTCTGTTTGTCTCTGGGCCCTTGAAGTTGAACTTCATGTAATTCTGGCTGGGTGAAGTTAGGGCCAGGCACCCAGAAAGGTGCAGAGGAAGGAAGTCACTTAGAACATCTGAATGCTAAAAGCACAGCCTGGAGAGAAGGGTTTTGATTGTAACAATGGAATGTGTAATAATATGGTTTAAACAAAAAAGAAAGAAGCAGCAAAGTCATGCTCCCTGCGAAAAAGAATGGAAAATGACAACAAGTTGCAGCCTTTGGGAATTAAGGATATGTTTGCATATGAAAATTGGGGATGAGGCAGAGGTAAGCATGTAACATTCCCATTCACACCAAACATCTTTTACTACACCAATGTAAGAAAAAGAATAAGAGTCAGTAAAGAAAAAGAGTTGGAGGGGGCGTGGATTAGATTCACCCTGAAAGAGCAGAATTCATGGCTTAATGTTGCTGGTTAGGAAATATGCTCCCCTTGCTCAAAAGTATTTATATTCAAATAAACAATTTCTGTATTGGATTTATCTATAAGCCCAGGCAGAGGTGAAGGTGCATATAAATTAGAGACAAAGAGTCTGCTGTAAGCCACAGCATGACCCAAGGCAAGGCAAAGGATCCACTAGCAATAAGACAGCACCATGCGGCTGGGAAACAGCACAACCCAGGGCAAACCTTCTCTTGGCCATTCACAGAGGCTCTAATTTGGAGGCCCAATGTATGGGGCAATTTATTCTGTGCAGTTATATCATTGCATGTATAAAATGATCCCTTATGTAGTGTCTGTAGTTTTCTGTAATTGCTACATAGTCCTGTAGTGTAAGGAAAATATCCACTCCGACTTTGGGAGCTTTGCCCACCCCAATATAAAGATGAACTGTCATGTTTGTGCAATGTGAATACAATAGCTGGCTGGACAGGGAGGGATGGAAAGCCCCATCCTGCTCATCATGCCTTGGTCGTTCCTTGACCAGCCCCTATCCTGAAGCTATTTAGATGTCCAGAACCACCCACCCAACATCGTATTAGTATACAAAAGAGTTTCCATGGGTTTTTGCAGGAAGAAGACTAACTATATCCAAGAATACATCTTATTATACATCACAATATTGCAGGAGAACTACTGCCACCTGGACATGAACCTGGAAGATGGGATATGTCCATTGCTACCTCTGAGGCAGGTGAGGGAATGAAGCTGACTTCCCAGGAGACGTGGAGGCAGGGGACATGGAAAGAAGAAAAGAACACAGGTATGAAGCATCCTGGTATATCCTGGTTCTGATGCTTTCTGAGCCCTGAGACCCCCCGCAGCATGGCTTATTTATGGACCTTGCTAGATGATATTTTTTTTTAACTAGATGATCTTATATCTGAACAAATGGATGGTAGTTCTCCCTGATTTTTTACATTGATTTGAATTGATCTATGTTATTTGCCACTAAGTCTTACTTAACCAAGATAGGCTTTAAAACTTCATATAACTTAATACACCTCATATTCCTCTAACTTCAAGCAACATTGTTCACCCTCTGCACCCTCCTTTCCCAAAAGTTCAAAGTGGACTAAAAGAAAGGAAAATATAGTACTAATACAAAGTGGATCTTGTAGTTAAATAAGATAATTTCTAATACAAGAGGAAACAATTATGCCATCATTTCCTGCTAGCTATATTCTCAGCTTTAGAGTGCAAGGTAAGTACTAAATAATTTTATTTATTTATTTATTTATTTATTTATTTATTTGGTACCAGGTATTGATCTCAGGGGCATTCAACCACTGAGCAACATCCCCAGCCCTTTTTAGTATTTTATTTAGAGACAGGGCCTCAATAAGTTGCTTAACACCTCACTTTTCTGAGGCTGGCTTTGAACCTGAAATCCTTCTGCCTCAGCCTTCCGAGCTGCTGGGATTACAGGCATGTGCCACTGTGCCCAGCTAAATATTTTTTTAACTGAATTTAACTAAACTGACTGTATTTTAATGTCTCACACTCTGGTCCAACACTGAGCATCATAGTTAATGGGGGTAATGTTATAAGTATTCCCAGTGAATAAGTAATGAAAGAAAGATAAATGTTTTTCCTGTTATGATCTAACTAGTTGGTACACTAAGCAAGAAGAAGATATGACATCAATGCTATATAAAATTTCAGGAGGAGGATATAGATGTACTTTTCCTCATTACTCCATCTAACTACAATCGGCCCTTAGTATCTATAGGCTTCATAACCAATCACAGATAGAAAATATTCAGGGGGGAAAAAAAACTGTACTGAAAATGGACAAATTTGTATTGCCGTTATTCCCTGAACAACATAGTTTAACAACAGTTTACATATTATTTGCATTGTATTAGGTTTATTACTGTATATTATAATATACAGTAGGATGTGCATGGGTTTTATGTAAATACTGTATCATTTTATATAAAGAACTTGAACATCCAGATTTGGTATCCATGGGGGTTCCTGGAATCAATTTTCCATGGATACTGAGGGACAATGGTACAACTAGACACCCTTGTCATTATATACAAAATGAAAACAAGAAGACTCTGAAAGGTGGAGAAAAATAAAGCAGACTATCTAGGAATCTGAGGACCCAGGAATGATATAGTAGCAAGTACTCTGGGTTTTCTTTTACCTTAAATATTCTAGACTTGGAGTTTAAAAAGCTGCAGTCCAGAAACACCCAAATGCACAAACTAAACAAATATTCCAAAAATCTGCTTTTGCTAGACAAAGAACCAGAAAAGAGGCACACCAGCAAAACAGAAAATATTTAGACTCTATTCCAGCCAAACATCATAGAAAACTGGACCTCATGTGGCCAGCAAAGGTTGAGGAAGAACCTACTGCTTCACTCTCACCAGGCTGCAATGAACTGCCCCCAACCCTCTGCCAAGGTGGTGTCAGAGAAACCCAAGAAGGAAAGTCTAAGATTGCTACCCCGTCTGGCAGTAGTAAAGGCTCTGCTCACTCTCCTCACTGGAGTAGTGCCAGAGGATACCTGAAGAAGAGTCAAGATCATCACTACTGTCCAGCAGCAATGAGGCCACCCAATGCTCCCCCTGTGATGTCAGTGGAGTCCATATGGAGAGTAGAAATGAGGACTCTTCTTTTTCCCAGCAGGTGGTCTCAGCAGAGACCCAGGGAGCTGGAATTTCTGCTCCCAACTAGCAGTAACGTGGTTGTGTCAACAGAGGCAAGTAGACACCTGGTCTTCCACCAACATCTAAAAGTAATAAGACTAAAGCAGCATCCCTTTCACCTACTGCAGTGGTATCCAAAGGGACCATTTCAAATATAGGGTTTAAATAAGATCTAGACTCTTATAACACAATACCCCAAATGAGCAGCTCTCCATCAAAAATCTTACCAAGTATTAGGAAAACCTCAACTCAAATGATGCCAATAATAATCAATCAATGTCAATAACAAAATGACAAACAATAGAATTATCTAATAGACGCTTTAAAGCAGCAATCGCAAAATGTTTCAACAATTAGGAACGAGTTTGAAATGTATGAAAAAAATAGAAAATTTTCATAAATAAATAGAAGACAAATAAAAGAGGCAAATGGAAATTCAGAACCAAAAATATCTAATAATTGAAGAAAAAAATTTAACTCAATAAACGGGCTCACTCTGGAGGGTTCAGAGAAAATTTAACAGAGGAAACAATCATTTAAGTTGAAATTAGAATAATAGAAATCACCCAACCTGAACCAAAGAAAAAAACAGATTAAAAAAAAAAGAGAATGAACAGAGCCTGAGGAAACTGAGACTATAACAAAGGTTTTTATAATCTTTAAAATTTTAAATCGTTAAAAATCTATAAGCTTATGTCATTTGCCCAATTGTGAGGATTTTTAGCCATTATCTTTTTTGAATACTTTTTGTTCTCTTTTCTCTTTTTTCTTTTTATCATTTAGATGTTCTTTTTAACAGAGAAAAGAAAGAGACCAAAAAAGTATTCAAAAAAGATAATGGCTAAAAATTCTCACAATTGGGCAAATGATATAAGCTTATAGAGTCAAGAAGCTAAGCAAACTCCAAGTAGAATAAACTCAAAGAAATCTACCCTAAGGCACAAATAGTCAAACTTCTGAAAGCTAAAAGCAAAGAATATATCTTCAAGGCAGTAAGAGAAAAACAATACCTTGCCTCTAAGGGAAGAACAATTTGAATAACTACAGATTCCTCATCAGAAACCATGAAGGTCAGAAGGAAGTGGTACAACTTTTAAGCCCTAAAAGAAAAATACTCAATTCAGAATTCTAATTCAAGTGAAAATATCTTTCAGGAATGAAGAATAAATCAGGACATTTTCAAGTAAAGAAAAAGCAGAATTTTTGTCAGCAGCCTCCTCTAAAAGAATGGAAAATAGAAGTTCTCTATGCATAAATAAAATGATACAAGAATGAGTCTTGGAATATCAGGAATGAAGGATGATAGAGTAAATTTATGGCTAAATACAATACATTTTACTTTACCTCTTGTGTTTTCTAAATTTTGACAAAGAACCTTATAAGAAATGTTATAAAAATGTTTAAAATTATACAAATTTATAACTATCTCATATGGTTCTAAATGTATGTAGGAAATATTTAGAACAATTACATTTGGGGAATAATAAAGGGACATAAAGAGAGGTAATGTTTCTATTCTGACTATACATTCTGTCTACATAATATAATACATAGAGCAACTACTATGAAAGTTATACAAAGAGATACAGTTCAAAAAAAAAAAAAAACATCATAGACAAGTCAGAATGGAAGTTCTAAAAGGGTCCATAGAAATTCAGGGGGAAAAATTTCAGGAAAAAGAAAATAGAGAAATAAGATACCAAAATTAAAATAGCAAGGCCAGGGTTATGGCTCAGTGGTAAAGCACTTGCCTAGTATGTGTGAGGCACTGGGCTCAATCCCTAGCACCACATAAAAAAACAAACAAAATAAAGATATTGTGTCCATCTACAACTAAAAAATATATATTTTTAAAAAATTAAAATAGTAGACGCAAGTCCTAATGTATTAATAATTACAATTAACATTCTAATTACCTAAACACACCAATTAAAAGAGATTGGGAGAGTACATTGAAAAATTTGACCCAATTATATGCTGTTATGAGGAACTCACTTTAAATATGATCATATCAGTCAGTAAAAGGGTAGGAAAATATACCATGCAAACATTATTTAAAGAAAAACAGGAATGGCCATGTTAATATTGATAAAGTAGATTTAGGCAGGTGCAGTGGCGCACGCCTGCAATCCCAGCAGCTCGGGAGGCCGAGACAGGAGGATCACGAGTTCAAAGCCAGCCTCAGCAATGATAACCTGTCTCTAAATAAAATACAAAATAGGGCTGGGGATGTGGCTCAGTGGCTCAGTGCCCCTGGGTTTAACCCCTGGTACTCTCCCAAAAAATTTATTGAAAAGTAGATTTATTAGTTTATTTTCTGGACTAATAAGAAAACAGATTTATTTAACTCACAGTGTTTGAAGCTGAAAGTCCAAGATTGGGCAGCCCCATCCATTTGGCAGCTGGTGAGGGCCTTCTTGGCCAAATCCCAACATGGCAAAGGAATAAAAATAGAAACGGCCAAATGCAGACAAGCATGTGGGTGTCCTCACTTTATAACGACACACTTTGGCAAGAATTAACTCACTACACAGGTCTAGCATTAAATCCCTTCTAGGGCAGTGTCCCTCCTGACCTAATTACCTCGCAGTAGGCCCTACCTGTTAAAGGCTCTGCTACCTCGGCACCGCCACACTGAGGACCAAGCCTCCAGCAAACGAACCTCTGGGGAGCAAATCACATGAGAACCAGAAGAGGAGTTTTCAAAGCAAAGAAAAGTTACTGGAGACAGAGAGGCACATTACATATTGATAAAAGGTCAATCCACCAAGACATAGCAATCCTGATTGGGATGCACCAAATAAAACAGCTGCAAAATACATGAGGCACAGCTGATAGAAATGATCAGAGAAGTATAAAATCTCACAATTATCATTGGAGACTCCCTCTCAACAATTGATATAAGATTAGACAAAATCAGCCGTGATACAGGATGGGAGTGAACTGAATGATCCAATCAACCAATAGAATCTAAGAATTTATAGAACCCTCCACCTAACAGTAGCAGAACATACGTTCTCTTCAAGTGTCCATGGAACACATTCCGAGATAGACCATATCTTGGACTATGAAACCAACTTAATACAATGAAAGAATTAATATCCTAGAGAGTAAGTTTTCTAACCATAATAGGATCAAACTAGTACTCAAGAACAAAAACATAATAATAGTATTCAAACACTTGGAAACTAAACAACAAACTTCTAAATGGGTCAAAGAAGTCTAAAGAAAAATCACAGTCAATTTTGGGGAAAAAAAAAGAAGAAGAAGAAGAAGAACTGTTAGACCTGATAACATAATTTTTCAGAGTGGTCAGTTCCTAAATAAATATGTAAAAAGCAAACATTATATTCAGTTGGAAAATAGGATAGCAAAATCATCCTATTCAACAGTAACAATGAAAAATAAAATGTTTAGGAATATATCTAACAACAAATGTCCTGGAGTTACATGCAAAAAAATATATATACATAAAACTTCATTGAAGACAATAAAAAAAACTTAATAGAACTCATGAAGATACAGAGAAATTTACTCTAAAATTTATATGGATGGTAAAGGAATTAAAATAACTAAAATAATCCTGAAAAAGGAAACAAAGATGGGAAGAATCAGTGTGCTCAATTTCAAGACATTTACAGCTATAGTAATGAAGGCAGTAGAGTATGTTCTTTGCTCTTGGATAGGCAAATTTGATATTTGAAGAAATCCATTAATCCTCAGATAAGTCTGTAAATGTAAAACAATTCTAATACAATCTTTATGAAATTCACCTGGGAAAAGGAACCCCCCAATGCAACCATGAACATCATGCAAAAGAGGTCTAATGGTGTGAGATCTGTCACACCAGAAACAGGCATATATTATGAAGCCTCAATAATTAAAGTATTTCACTGATGAAGAATTAGATAGAGACCAATGGAGCAGACTAGGAAGTTCAGAATCAGATCCATGCATATGACTACAATCTGGATCTTGAAAGTTCCTGCAAAGGCCATGTATTGAAGGCTTGACCTACATCCAGCCTTAATGCTTTTGGAAGGTGGTGAACTGTTTAGGAGGGCCACCTCGTGGAAGGAAGCTAGGTCATTGGGGGAGTGATCCTGAAGGAGATACTGAAACTTGGTCCCTTCTCTCTCTCTCTATCTCCCCCCCTTCCCAGATACTACTAGGGGAAGAGATTCCTTGGCCACAAGCTTCCACCATGAACTGCCTCAACACAGGCTAAAAGGCAGTGGGGCAGGGACCATGGACTGAAACCTCAGAAACTGTGAGACAAAATAAACCTTTCTTCCTCACGTGTTGATTTATCTTAGCTATTTATTACAGTAATGAAAAGCTGACTGACACACCATATGTACAAAGGTAGCATTTGTATACATGATACAATTGTTTTATGTATTTTGACTGGTTTTCTAGGATTTTTACTTTATTTTATATTGGAGTCAGGGGCAAGAGGCCTAACAGAGACCTTGTACCTCTCTTATGCCAGAAACAGATATTCCTTTCAGAGAATAGACTGTAGAGGGCAATAAAAGGAGGCCACCTGCACAGCTCTGCAGTAATCCAGACAAAAGCTGACAGTGATTTGGAACAGTATAGTGGCAGGGCTCTGTGGAAAGTGCTCTGGGTGGCTTCTGAAGTCAGAAAAGACAGAATTTGCTGATGGTTTGGAGAGAGAAAAAGAATGGATTCTGGCAAGATAGAATAACTGGAAGAATAGAGTCATCTAGTCCTAAGAGGAACAAGTCCTGAGAGAAGGTACAGATTTCAAGCCAGTGTCCATTATTCATCTGAATAACAAAGGGGGAGCATAGATAGAGAATATGGGGCATGCATATGGACATACACATCTGTATTTTCCATAATAAATTATACTAATTTATTATCTGAAAAAAAAGTTACTAAAAAAATCCATTGGCTACATTTCACTGAATTCAGAACTTCAGAATCATATTCATTTCTAGAGTTAGAAGATGTGCCCCTGAACAGTTCAGAGGAGATTGAAAAGTGCATGTGAACTTCCCAGAGGAGACAGAGCTCAGAGTCCTGGAGAAATCCTCAGCAGAAGGAAGGGAGGGCCTGGTACTCATACCTCCCAGCACAGCCGACAGCCCCAAACTACCACCGTGGAAGGGCACCAGCCCGTATGTTTTTCTTTTTTCTTTCTTTAAACACAGAGCCCAAATGGGGGGGGGGGGGTTCTCACCCTGCATAGGAAGACAAAATGGTGAGCTAAACACAGTGGAACAAACATTCAAGAAGGTGGGTGGGCTGAATCCACAACATTTATTAAGTACTTATTACTTGCCAGGTTGGCAGACACAAATGAGACAGACACACACACACACACACACACACACACACACACACAGAGAGAGACAAAAGGAACTTGCAGTGCAGGAGGAAGAAAAAAATGAAAACATGAACAAGAAGGGTGTGCTAGTCAGTTTTGTGTCCTGTGATCAAAATTCCCAATAAGAACAATTCAGAGGAGGAAAAGTTTTTCCGGGGCTCATGGGTTTCAGAGGTGTCAGTCTGTGGTGGGCCAAGTCCATGGCTGTGGGCCCAAGATGAGGTGGAACATCATGGCCAAAGAGCAGGAGAAAGCTGCTCAGCTCACGGTGGGGTCGGCAAGCAGAGAGTCACACAGAGAGGGACAGGGACTGCAGGGAAAGATGCACCCAACCTCCAGCCATGCCCCATCTGCCTGCAGTTGCCACCACTCAGTCCTTTCAAACTGGGAGGAACTAATTAGATTACACCTCTCCCTATCCTATCATTTCACTTCTGAACATTCCTGCATTAACACAGGAGTCTGGGGTCGGGGGACACCTCACATCCAAACTATAACAAAGAGAAAAAGGAACGAATGAACGTTTATTAGTAACTGCTCGGCTGTCATTTGGTTCTAAGCTATGAGGCATCTGAGTTTGCAGAAAAGTGGTTTGCACTCCAACACCAATGTCTAGACACAAGTCAGATCCAAGACACTTGACAAGCACGGCCACAAACTGGTCCAAAACATCCCAGCCAATCACCAAGCCTGCCCAGGTAGGTGCGGTGGGGAAACCTCCTGAGAAATGAGCTCATGCTTAGTCCTAAGAAGTGTCTTATATGTAACTAGCCTTCCTGGATTTTGTTTTACAGAAGCTCAAGCTCCTTTTCTTAAAAAAATTAATTTCATTTTTGATTGTATTTGTACATTTTTGTCCTATATTTTGAAGATAGGGAGGAGGGGCATGAAGGGGGAAGGACTGGATCCTGTGGGAAGGGGACCAAGTACAAACAGAAGAACATGGGTTGCCCTTCTGGGGAGGGACTGTGTCAGCAGGTGCAACAAATGTGAGGACAGCGAGGTCTCAGGGGGAGACACCAGCTTTGTGCACTCCGAGAGGCCAGGCCTGGGCTCTCAGTGTTGGCTGGGATCTCAGGGCCAAGCTCAGGAGAGAAATATCAAAGCTATCTGCCTTCAGGGAGCAGCTGGCCTGGCCACAGGCTGTCGGGGGGGTCATGATGAGTGAAGATGGGTCTCTTCCCTCATTGTTCAGATTCTTGTGAGACACTCCATTCCACTCCCCAGCATGGCTTGGATCAAATTTCCTCCAACCCAGTCATGTGGGAATTCAGAATCCAATTTATTTTGATTTAAAGGAAATAAAGGGAAGCTTCATTTCTTTCACACGGGGGCCTGTGGACTAAGATGAATAGCCTTCACTGAGGTTTCAGAGCCCCCTAGTCATTAATTTATGGAGCAAAACTGGACAGAGGGAGTAGAAGAGAAGATGTTCAATTGGGGCCGTGGTTTTATAGCTCTCTGAGGACAGTTTCCTTCATTATACAAATAATCTTTTCACTCCTGCTCTGGGCAGCCTCTGGACTGGCTGCTGGCAACACAAACTTAACGAGGACACAGGCCCTGCCATTAGGGACATCAGTGTGGAGGAAGAGGCAGATGTTCCCAGAGATAATTTCTGAATTCTGTGTGGCTTAAAGGAAAACAATCCAGAAGTTGAGTTTTCTCACTTTCATCCGAGGAGACCCTTCCGGCTTGGTCAGTGGATGGTAACAAGGCACTGCCACCTCGAAGCAGGTGCGAAATTTTAAAGTTTCAAGGGTATGCCTGGATAATCCAGTCCAATTTAGTGATAGCTACAGCATCTTATATCAGAAGTTCTGCTCTTCTAAAAATCTCTATAACCAATAAATATTCTGAAATTATAGGGGAACCCCAAGTCCCCCCCAATAAACAGGGAACCAGAATGGCGATAAAGGATTAGACCCACGTGTCATATACAGATTGCAAAAGACAAATGAAAGTGTTCTACACGGGAAAGTTATGTGCTTTAAAAACTAAGGCTTCTTGACCCAATATAGGAGATATATGCTCTTTGCATAAGCCAAAGGCCCATAAAAAAATGGAATCACACTCAAATTGGATCAATTGAGGAAAGTTTAATAAAGGAAGTATTCACCAGGATGTGAATAGGGCAGAAGGAAATCACAAAGGATGGACAGGGTTCCAGGACCAGAAAGATCCAGGGTCTTTGGCCATGACTGTCATGAAAAAGTGAGGCATCTGCCAACTCAAGTCAGAGGCCCATGGGAAGAGAATCACCTGGCAAAAAAGTATGGTCCTTAATAAGGGACTCAACCATCCCTAGGCAAGTTCACAGGGAAGTTTCTGGAGGAATAAATAGCCTCACTCTTTCCACCCTCTGATCTTCTGCAGGGGCTCCCAATTGGCTGGATACAACGGGAAGGCAGATGGCAAGGGAGCTGATTAATGTATCCCTGCAAGTCAATGTCACCGTACAGAGATAAGGATGCAAAGGGATGAAGAGGAAATGGGAGGGATGACAAGTTCAAGGCACCTGGCACACTCTTACACTCTCACTCCTCGGCCCCAAGGAAGCAGTAGTACAATAATAGAGAATATTCACTCCCACACGAGGACAAGAACAGAAGAAAGATCACTGATGGGTCGGAGAGTTCCACAGAGGTTTGTTGAAAGGAACGGACAGGTGTGAGTTAGCTGGAGAGACAGAGGAGCAAAAGCAGCAGCTTAGCTCAGGTGAAGGGTCTGCAGCTGAGGGTAGGGAACCAGTTATGAAAGGTTCCAGACTCACAGCTGTCAAACTGACAACCACGGGTTGAGTAATGAGGCTGAAAACAGGGAAATGAATAAAAGGATCTGTATTCAGAATAGTCAGCTCTGCCATAGGCCTCTTCAATTCCAAATGTAGAGAGAAAGTTGGCAGGTAAGCATTCATTCTACCTTGGCATAGGGCGTAATATCAGTCGTCAAGGTTACAAGGGCCTGCCAAAGGCTAAGCAAGGTGAATGTGAAAGACCCAACCTAAATATTCTATAGCGAAATATATCAGAATAGCAAGAAAATGCCCCTGAAAGAAAAAAAACAGCTTAGAATCATATTATTAGATATGTCATAAGTAATAGTAGAAGCTAAGGACAATGGAGTATGCCTTTCAAATTTCTGGGGGAAATCTGTTTTATACCTAAAATTCTATACCCAGCCAAATTACCAATCAAGTTCAAGGCCATACTATCTTAATCCATTTTCTATTGCCATGACAGAACACCTGAAACAGAGTAATTTATTCTTTTATTATTTTTGATTTATAATTTATGTACATAAATAATATATACACAAATGTATATTTATAATACATATTTTTGCACATATATATGTTTGTGTATATAAGTATGTATGTATACACACACACACACACACACACACACACACTGACCTTGAACTTGAAATCCTCTTGCCTCAGCCTCTGGAATCATTGACATTATAGGCAAGTGCCACCCTGCCCAGCTAGAACAAAGAAATCTTTTTTTTGGCAAGGGGTGCTGAGGATTGAACCCAGGGCTTTGTGAATGCTAGGCAAGAGCTATACCACTGAGCTAATCCCCAGGCCCCCAGACCTAGTAACTTACAAAGAAAAGAGATTTATTTAGCTCACAGTTCTAAACGCCAGAAGGCAAAGACTGGGCCACTAGTGGAGGGGCCTGAGGCTGTTTTGACTCACGGTGGAATTCAGGAGGCAAGAGGGTGCCTGCAGAAGAAGTCACGTGGCAAGAGAGGGAACAAGAAAAAGCATGGAAACTGAAATTACTTCCTAACAACCCTCTGTCAGTGGAGCTACTCTAGTCCTGTGAGAGCCAGAATTCACTCCCAAGAGGCAGCATTCATTTATTTATGATAACTCCTCCCTCAGGATCCAAATACCTTCCACTAGGCTCCACCTCCCAATACTGCCACATTGAAGAATTAAGCCTCAACAAGAGTTTGGGTGGGGACAAGCCATATTGAAATCATAGCACCGAAGAAAGACAGTTTTCAAATTTGTAGACGCTCAGAAAGTTTCCTCCCATGTACCCATTCTGAAGGAATTACTTAAAGACTTAGCTCTGCATTATGAGGGTCTAGCTGATACCGAAGAAGATGTGGAACTTGGAGGGGAGGGAGGCACCAGAATGTCAGTTGGACAGCCGCCCCGAGTGGAGCAGCAAGACAGTAGGTTTCAGAAGGAAGGTCTCCAGGGCTTCCAGTAGGGGAATCCCATAGGGAGTACTCCTGAGCTTTGTAAGCCCTGAGACTATGAAAGTTCATAGAATGCAGCTCAAAAAGGAAAGGCAACTAGAAATTCTAGGGAAAACTAACAGCAGCACAATAAAGTCTTAATACAATATTGTGAAATCAGGGCATAGCTGAGCAGAAGTCAGGACTTGAAAAGAGAGTGAAATCAATTCTAAGTAATGGATAAAAAGAACCCTGGAAGGTACTAGTGATACAAGGAAGAAAACATGCTTCTTTCATCAAGAATGAAGAAGGATGTAAATAAGTGATTAAATAAGTAAAAAGAATGCCAAAAGAAAACCTATTTTGAAATTGTAATTTTTAAAACTAATTTGTTTATTTTAATTGGGTATATATGATAGCAGAACTCATTTTGATCCGTTGTTCACAATTGCAGCACAACTTTACATTTCTATGGTTGTATATGATGTAGCATCATACCATATATGCAATGTAATGGTATATATAAATACACACACACACACACACGTATGTGTTCAATTGTACACAAAAGTTGTATTCACCAGACACGTGTATAGTGGGGTTTTTTTCTATATTTAATGTATGAATCTAAATTTGTTGAAATTAATATTGGGTCTTTAATTTTTAAAGAAATATTTAATAATGTATATTTACCACCAACTAAAATTAAGGTAATGTACTCAAATTGTACATTTAAATATATTTATACATTTTTATTAGGTTTTTTTTGTATTTATTTTTTATTATTTTTTTTAATTAATTTTTATTGTAGGTTGTTCAAAACATTACATAGTTCTTGATATATCATATTTCACACTTTGATTCAAGTGGGATATGAACTCCCATTTTTACCCCGTATACAGATTGCAGAATCACATCAGTTGCACAACCATTGATTTACATATTGCCATTCTGGTGTCTGTTGTATTCTGCTGCCTTAACTATCCTCTACTATCCCCCCTCCCTTTATTAGTTATTAATTAATGTAGTAAATTACTTATTTCCTTTGCCTCTCAGAGATCAAACTATTCTTTATTATTGGATGAAGTCATGTATGTAAATATTACCAATACTCATTATTTTTAATTATGACAATGTAGATAACAGTTTTAACTTTAGTGAAGCAAATGTTTTTATTTGTGTGATACCTTGATATATATAAATAATATATATATATATACACACTCATATATACATATCAATATTTATGATCAATATCATTGAATTGGTAGGTTAAAAGTAGTTAAACATTATTCCTTTCATAGGATTCACCTTAATATATGGTACAAAGTAAACACACTTGTATTGCTATGTTCACCAAATTCCACCATACATTGTAGACAGAAAAACTGTGCAGTTTTCTGAAATTTTCAATATCTCAGTATAAAGTCATTTCTTTTATTATTGTTAAAAAAAATGAAGAAGGGTAACCAAGAAAACGATGGAAATTATGCAGAAAGATACGATCTACCTTTAACATAGAAAATATGACATGATAGTGAGCAATTATTCAAGTGGAAGAACAAATTCTTTTGGACATTCTTCTGTAAGTAGCACAGGAGAGGAATGCTTTGCTCTTAAGATCAAGAATGAGACAACGAATATCTAACATTGTACTAGAGGTTCCAGCCAGGGCAATAGGGTGAGAAGAAGAAATACAAGTCACTCGACTAGAAATGCAGAAATAAAACTACCTTTTTTCTAAACAACATAATTTCATATGTAGAAAATCCTTACAAATCTACTTTTTAAAATGACTACAACTAATAAACTAATTTAGCAAGTTGGCAGGATAAAAGACCAATATGCAAAAATCAATTGCATTTTTATACACAAGCAACGAATAATTTGAAATGAAATTAAGAAAGTGGTTTCATTCACAATATGGAATCAAAAAGAATAAAACACTTCAGAATAAATTTAAAATAGAACTACATTTAGTTAAGACTCAATGCAATCCCCAATAAAATCCCAGTTGGATTTTTTTTTTAGGGGTGGGGGATAGAAATTTACAAGCTGATGGAAAATTTATATAGAAAATACAAAGGATCCAGATTAGCTAAAACAATATGGAAAATAAAGAACGAATTGGAGGACGTACACATTTCAATTTCAAAACTTACTGCTAAACTCCTATCATCTGGACTACGTCATACTGGCCTAAGGATAGACATTTAGATCAATGGAAGAGAAGTGAGAATACAGTGGTAAGCCTTTATATTCATGGTCCACTTATGTTCAATAAAGATACCAAGGCAATTTAATAGGGGAATGAATAGTGTTCTCAACAAATGATGCTTGGGTAACCATATGCTTGGATAGCCACATGCAAAAAATAAATGTGGAGCCTTACCTCACACCATATACAAAACTTAACCCAAAGTGGCTCATAAATCTAGATGTACAGACAAATGCTGTAAAACTGTTAAAATAAAAATAAGAGAAAATCTTAGAGACCTTGGGCTTTTTAGATGATGATATCAAAAGCACAAAAGATCAAAGAAAAA
Source organism: Callospermophilus lateralis (assembly GCF_048772815.1). NCBI lineage: Eukaryota > Metazoa > Chordata > Mammalia > Rodentia > Sciuridae > Callospermophilus > Callospermophilus lateralis. The sequence goes on along the minus strand of NC_135322.1, from coordinate 18,635,685 downwards.
CCCAATCGATTGAATTTCATTACTCCCTCTAGTGGATTTAAAATATAACCACATTTCACTTTTTTTTTTTTTTTTTTTTTTAACTAGTAAAAGATATTTCCGTGACAATCACTGTAATCAGTGGTCATTGGAGCTGTCACTATGGTAGATTAATTTTGATTTTCTGTGTACTGTGACAAGAAAGGGATATGAAGGTATTTTCTGGGGTCACAGAAATGATCTATATCTTGAGGGCTGGGGTAGTTACACACCTGTATCTCTTTATCAAAACCAATCCATTTGAAGATAAAGTCTGTGTTTCACTGTATGTAAATCTCATCTCAGTAAATTTTTTTTTACAGACTGATCCCTCTGAGGAATGACAAGAGAGAGGAGAAGAGATTGGACACAGTTCTGTGTTTTTTCACTATAAGCTTTCAATCCTTAAAAAATTTTAATGCCTGGGTTTGAATTAGTTATTTTAAGTTTTGAAAAATCAAACGTGTTCCAATTTGAAGCTTCTTATTATCCTTACTTCAGAAGAAATTCCTGTCTGGGAGGGTATCAATTAGCACCAATGGCCAGGTTCCCCTCTTCCTTTCCTCGGATCCCTCCAGAGTCAGAACTCTGGTCCAGAGGGTCCTGGAACAGGTTCTGAGTCAGAAGACTTGCTCTTGAAAGCTGCAAAAGAAACAAAGTTGTAATCATTTATTCTCTGTCATGGGGCCACTGTACTGAACACAGAATCTCTTTAAAAGCTTTAAAAGTCAGAATCTCAAAAGCTTCCATTTTTGAATGCTAAGGCTTATTTGCATATCAAAATTGCCTCAGGACAGTAGGCAGAATTAGAAAATTAAGGAACAACATTAGAAGGGAGAAAAAGAAGTAGGACAAGCACATCAACGTATAGAGTACTTCCCTCTGTCACCAGCAACATTCATAAATAAAGTGCAAGACTCAAAATATCATGGCTGTTGCAATTTGGGTTAGACTATCACGGCAAATGTATTTACTAACTCGACAAACAAACCTTTTGCATTAAAAAAAAAATACACATCTCTACAGCATCACTCCCTCTAGTGGATCAAAAAAAATCATATTATAAAGAGTTCATCTTTTGGGGAACAATAGTAAAAGAAATTTCCCAAAGAATCATCCTCCTGACCAGTGGTGACAGTAATGGTCACTACAGTTGAATTAATTTTGCTTTCCTGTATAGTAAGGGTTTTTTCTACACCTTCCCTTCTTAAAAAAAAAAAAAGTATTCATCTGAACAATTAATCACTCATAAATCAGAAAATGAAAGACATTGCAAACATTACTTACAAGGATAAAAATTTGGAAACTATTGAAGGTAATATGATCCTCAATAGAAATCATAAATATTCAAAGAATTGCACAATCGCTCTCCACAAAAATGCAAATGAAAGAGCCATTTCAGCATGTATTTGCCCACATGTCACTCCAAAGAGTTCTTTGAATTGGGTTGATGATGGCTTTTAATAAGTAATAATTCAAGTTTTCTACCTACTTATTTTATAAAAGTAAAATTTTGAATATTATCAAATTATTCATTAGACCCTCAAATCTCAAATGCTGTTTAGAAGTCCTGGTGAACATTCTGTCACGCCCTGACTACATCTTGTATTTGAGGGCATATATTTAATATATGTTAAAAAAATGACAAGTCTGAGTTGGCTTGACTTTTTGAGTGTCTCACGGCTCAGTCACGGATGCCACAGCTAGGGAACAGGCACCTAAAAAGAGGACAAAAAGAATACCATTCCATTGGGCTGATCTTTGTAGCTTAATCCAAGTGACATGTTAATAACTGAACAGCAAGCCATGTTATTTGATGATTTGGGACTGGCTTTACTATTGCAAATAACTGAATGGAGTTTCACATGTGTTTTTTAAATGGAAAATTTGGAATAACAACACATCTGAGAAGTGCAAGCTCTCACAGAAGTGAATTCAGGTAAAATATTGATGACAAGGTTTACTATGCCCGGGAAGCCACATTTAACAGCAGGCAAAAGACACATTTCCCACCAAAATCTAATGCCACTGCCATCAACAACCCCACAGAGGCTCAGCTACCTAAAATGGAAATGAAAATATAATGTATGGAAATATTCTCTTAGAAAAACTCCTCAAGGCTTCACATGTATTAATGTATTAGTTTGCAAACATTAAGATCAAAGCCGAAGCAACAAATACATCCTAAAAAGTTTTTCGTCAGATTTTATTAACGATATACAAGTAGCAAGGCATAAAAAATTAATAGGCTCAAGCCTTGAAATGTCAAACCCAATGATCTGTACCCGTGCTCACCTCCTTTGCTTTTTGTTTCAGTATTGCTGGCTCTGGGTCTTCTTGCCTTGAGCAACTCTCCATGGTTAAAAAAGGAGAAAGAAAGGTTAACAGATGGTTTAAGAGCCCCTCATCTGTTGCAGTAAGTTAAAAAATAGCAAAGGAAGGAGAATTGGATCCAAGGTGTCAAAAACGCAAGGCCTAAATTCATAGACGTGTAACTTTAAGCCTTTAGGCTTACCAATAAACTGTTAAATATTCTGTTTTAAATAAAATCTACTGTAAGTTTTTAAAAATCAACCCAATTGATTTATATTATGGCTAACTCTTAAAATTTGAAAATAAGTTTCTATTCTTTTTTTTAAGGAGTTAGAATGCTGTTCGTTAGGCCTTTCTACAGAATTCGATGGTCCCAAATCTTTCATTTCTAGGAAGGTCGAACCATCTGATGGAGAAGCAGCCACTGTCATGCAAAGAAAGAACTGAGCTTAATGTACATTTCCCACTTCCCCCAACCAAAAATATCCTGTGGTGCCAAATTTTCAGCCCTCAAATCTCTTGAACAATGAAATCAATCCTTAATTGCTAACAGTTCTTTGCACACGCCTAATCACAGAAATGTGTCAGAAAAATGAGACAAGACTCCCTCTTTCCATGCCGTTTAGCATGTGCTGACAGATGAAGGGCCCAAGCAACTACGTGCACAAGAAAATAAAAATGAAAAATATTTGACTTGAAGCTCTAAAAGAAAAAAATTGGCCTGTTTGAATCTATATTTATTTGCAACATATTTTAAACAGGATGAAGAGTGACCACACTAAAGCCAAACTGCATCCACTTCATCTGAGGACAGTGGCCGGGATCACCATCAGAGGGACCTGAATTTGGGCACTGACACCACATGGGATTTGTGATGAGAGTCTTCTTCACTGTTTGAAGAATGAGGTTTCTGCTGCTGGACTGTAGGGGTGGGGGTGATCTTCCATGTCTGTCACCAGTGCCCATTCCCAGTCCTGGCTGTGTTGGCTGGTCCCTCCCCATCAGGCACACAACTGTCCCATGGCAGCTTCTGACACAGAAATTGCTGGTGTACCCCAGCTTTTCCTTCCTTAGATAACCTGCAGCAGATTCTCCCAGCTATAACAACATCTACCAGACCAGCTTCCAGCCCCATCATTCCCTCCTATCCTCCATCACCAAACGCTCCCTGCCTTCTCCTAGTGAGGAGAAGAATCAAAGGGAAATAGAGCAGTAATCAAGAGGGCACAAAATAAGAATCCCTATAATGCTCAGCTTTATAATTAAGGTGGTGTCGTTTCCTGAGATGGGAAAAATCAGGGAGTTGTAGAGAGCAACTCAAAAGCTTCTTTGGGGACCCCTGAAGCTTTCTATATCATTAGAGAATCAGGAGAAGACGTTAAGTAGGTGACTGCATAACTCAGAGGAGAGGTCTTGTTAGGTAGGAATCACCATAAATGACACTTCTGGAAAAGGTAAATCCATAGGGGAAGCAAACTAGTGTTTCCAGGGGCTTTGGAGGGGGGGGAGTAGGTGATGGATGCTTAATGGGGACCCTCAAGGTGTCCCTTCCAGGACATTGAAGATACCTTGGAAGTAGGTAGAGGTGATGGAAGCCCGTCACTGTGAATATACTACATGCCTCTGAATTATGCATTGTAAAGTGATAAATGGTTAATTTTATGTCACATGGATTGGAACTCAATAAAAACAAAAGTAAAAAGTTTCAGATAAACAGGAAGAATGGGTTCTGAGATTGATTGCACAGCAGAGTGACAATAATGATGTATCATATGCTTCCAAATAACTAAGAGTATAAATTTCAATGACTCGCCATGACAAGTTGGTGGAAACATTGGCTTGATTTAATCATTCCACGCTATACATGTATATCAAACCATCACATCATACCCCATAAATGCACATAGTTATGATTTATCAACCAAAAATAATATTGATAAGAAAAAGGCAAAAAAATAAAAACACCTGAGAATCATCAGCGTAGAGGTGATAATTAAAGTCATGGGGCTGAATGGGATCACCCACACCTGACAGTGGATATGAGGAGACGTTGCCCAGGGTGCTTAGAACACATGGAGCTCAAGGAGAGGAGAGAGATGGGCAGAGAAGGTCGAGAAGGAGCAGCCAGTGAGGAGAGAGAAACTCCGGGAGTGTGTACAGCCCAGAGTTCAAGAGAGGAACAATTGGAAAGAATATTATGAGATCTGATCAAATCTGCTGCAAGTCCAAGTCACCTGAGGACCAAGAGTCAACCACTGAACATGACAAGACCAAGGTAATGGTCTAAGATCTGTTTAGGAGGAAGGGTGGCAATGATAAAGTCTGATCATAGTAGTTTACAGAGAAAATCTGGAGAAGGAGAGTGCTCTGAAAGTTGTACCTGGGTTTGTTTTAATCAGGCTTGGCAAAGCATGCAGACAAAGAAATGATTGTCAGATCCCAAGATACAGGAGACACAGCATGGCCCTAGGGCCACATAGGGAAGCCCAAGTGTCTATCAGGAGATAGAAGAGGAAGAGAGAGCATGACCCAGAGTCTTTATTGGGGTTTTCATTAGAAGAAATGGGTAAGGGAGGGCACATATGCAGAACAAATCTAGGATCAGATAGCTTAACGCCCGGCTATAGGGTTGGTCTCTAGTTGTTCAGTACCTGGCCCTGGGGTGATTTGGAACAGGGGTAATATTGGCTTAGTGTGTGAGTTTGATAAAGGAGATAGGTGGAGATTGGGGCTCTGGACTGAATTTGCTATTCTGCAAATTCCTTATCTCTAGGAATTAGTATCGCTGGGGTAAATGTGGGGAGCAGTCTACAGAATCAGGGCCCCCACTGCCAGAGCATCAAGAATACAGGAAATACGAAAATATCAATGCAAAGTGCAAATGGGAAGTCTAATCAATTCTTGAGAAATTTTGCTCTAAAGGGGAGCAAAGAAATGTGCTTGTAAAGGGGGGAGACGTGGACAAGAAACATTTTTGAGAAGGGAGAGGATATAATACACTTCTCTACTGCTGGGAATGAAGGAATCGAGAGGAAAACTGGTAAATGGGAGGATGAATGGACAGTTATAAGAGCCAAGCCACTGACTGGGAGAAGGGGTGGGATACAGGACAGGAGTGAAGGTTACTTACAGCAGCAGCAGAGCCAGGTGGAAACAGAAGCGGGAGGCCTGTGGATGGCTGGGTGATGAAGCAGCTCTCGTTTTATTGCTTCTGTTTCCTCCATGAAATAATAAGCAAGGACATCAGCTGACCACCAGGAAGGGAAAGGGTGCCAAAGATTGGAAGAGAAAAAAAGAAAGCAGGAAACAGTGGTTTTGAAGAGTGGCAGAGCAAACCAATTGCAACAGTGGATTCGTAAGGCCAAGCTGTGCTGAGGTTTGCGGTCACAAAATTCAAGTTGAACCAAGTCTATGTAGTATTGGTTGAGCAGGGAGAGCCTTGGAAATTGGGAAAATTTGAAGAAGAGGGTATAGTTCTGGACCACACACATGTAGTTACCTTTTTAGTTACTTACCTAAAAAGGATCAGAAAGATTTAATTCAAAGGGGAAAAAATATTGTCTGCAGGAAGTGGAATTATGGGTGCTCTTTACTAATCTCTTTATATTGAGGGGATTTTCTAAAGATTTTGCAAAGAGTATGTATTTCAATACACAAACAGATAAAAAAAATAAAGCTATCTCAAAAATGAAAAAAAAAAAAAGGAATTCAAATCCAGCAAAATTAGGTTAGGAAAGAAAGCAACTAACCCACTTTCCTAATAGAAAAAACTACTGCCCTAAATGCAGATGTTTTTGTGACTCTTTACTTGGATATTAATGAAAATCCTCTATAACAGGAAAATACTAATAAATCACGAGGGGGGAGTGAAGAAAAGCATAATCCTAGAAAAGCATAATTAAATCAAAAGGATGTCTTCACCAGATACATATGTCCTCTGCTGAGACTTCCAGATGAAACGGTTGCGGATGATCTTCCAGCTGTCCCCGGAAGGTGGTGCCAAGAGATTTCCTGCCAGATAACCCTATGGACTAACACAGCAAAAGATGAAGGACACATTGGAATGGCCGGTGACACTGATTCACAAACCCATGGCAGTCTGCGCCCTGCTTGTCTGCGGCCCTACTCTGTTCTATGATGGCTAGGATAGATGGGCCCCACAGCCCTTTCCTTGTCACATGGCAGACTGAGCGCATAGCTCTGATTTGGAAGGGGATGGGGCTCCTCCAGCTCTCTGGGCCCTGCAGGCCAACAGGGTAGAGTCCTGATTACCCTTGGGCGGCCACTCCAGCTGGTGGCTGGTGCTTTCCAAAGGTCCTCTCTGTCAATCTCAGTTGCTTCATCTAAAAACAGAATCTTCTGGAAGCATCAGTGTTATTAGGACTCAATGTCTATAAGCTTGGTCAAGTATGTCAAGAAGGTTTGTCCTGTGGGGCTTTGGGGTTTGAAAAGAAAAAAAAATGTTAAGTTTGCACACATGCACCAAACTGTAGTTTGTTTGTACTGAATCTTATTCCTAAGTTCTTGTTGGAAGTCACCGGGAAGGTACTTGACAGAAAGACCGTTCTTTGCCTCCTCCCACTTTAAATCTGAAGGATGATAAATTACCATGAAATTAATTTAGTTTTGCTATTACACTTTTGCTGTGAGTCCCGAGCCCAGGACATTTTTATGTTAAAGTCTTTGTAGATGTAACATTTTTCTATGCCTGAAATACCTCTGTGTATAATACTGATATTGGAAAAATCTATGAATATTTTGTAAAATGATGTCTGGTAGAGCGTTTGGCTTTTTCAGATGTTAGGGGATGAATCCCACTCTACAAAATGTTAGGGATTTTATTGGAGGGACTGCAGAACGTGACAGATACACTAATCCCAGAGGATGCAGTTAGAGCTCTCCATGAAGTTTATTTGAAAAGATCATATCTCATGTAACCCAGAAATGGAAGGAAGGGTCTTAAGACTCCCCGCATATAAAGAGAGAAAATGCTTTTCTTAGTACTTGGGTTTTGGGGAAGAAAAAAATTAAATCCATCCAACTGGCATGAAACCATAAATCAGGGGTTCTCTTTGGGATTTTACCATAGGTTCAGCACATCCCAGAATGAATTGCTTGTTTCACACACTTGCCAGCTTCACAAGGTTGGTAAAAGTGAAGCAGGATTCTGCTTTGCCTGACCTCATTTAAGAATGGGAATACACATTCCTTTAGAGTTTGAAACCCCGAGTTTTCATGCTTTAATCTTTTCAAACTCCCATCTTCCCAAGGCACCCTCGGCTTTCATCAGCGCTTTCTCATAGTCATGCCTCTTATAGTCTTATAATATTTTTAAAAGGTAATACTAGAAGAGTTTAAGGCATTGGTATCCATTTTTCCATTAAATAAAGTATTCTGACACTGAACTGCGGAGTTGCCATCGTGCTAACGGTTTTAATTTTAAACCCATTTCCCCCATTCTGAGGATATTAGAACTTCACCCATGGCACTACTCCCTCATAACTTTCATTTTTAATTAAAGAAGTTAAATTGGCAACAGAAAAACACTTTGCTTTCACATTAGCTTTGTTAATAAAAAGGGAAAGTTAAAACCAGTGTACCTGTGGATAAAATCGAGTTCCAAAACTCAGTTTCAGCCTTCTGTCATTCAGCTAAAGATCTACACACATGACAATGAAAAGAAACAGGGAAAGATGAGAATATTTTAAAACCAATTGTTTGAGCTGATTACTGGTCTAAAAATTGGACTGGATATTTTTATTCAGCCAAGATTTCATAATTCTAAAGACATTTTGACAGCTGACAGGTAGTCTAAGGGACAACAAAAATCCCAAAGAGGGTTGTGGATATAGCTCAGTTGGTAGAGTGCTTGCTTTGCATGCACAAGGCCCTGGGCTCAACCCCCAGCACACACACTCAAAAAAAAAAATCCCAAAGAAAGTGAAGTACAAATAATTCTTCTCAAAAGGAAATGTGACAGGTGTTAATGCACAAGAAAGAAAATTTACAATTATAAAATATAACCAAAGAAGTAATATTGAGGTGTACAAAGAACATACAGATGTAAAGGGGTTTTATTATCACAGTATGAACAAAAAAATAAACCTTTTGATTCGGTTAACGTAAAGGAAGAGAAAAATCTGTTGTTTTTTACCTGTTATGTGTGTCTTATAATATCAGACAAAATTTAAAACCAGCAAACTGAAAGAAACCCCACCAGATTTCCAATTTATCCTCCTAAAACTCTTCAATCTTCTACTTTTTAGATAGATACTCTTGTTTTAAAAACAAATAAACAAAAAACCTTAAGAGCTTGAAAGAGAATGTTTTTTAAAAAAACAATAATACTAACAAACCAAACAAGAAAAAAATAATTGAAGTTTTCATCAAACATAATTTTATTGGGCTTTATGATAAAAAGATGGAGGGCTGACATGTGGTCATCTCCTGTCTCCCTCAAGACCACACTAAAATTTGTTTTTTTTATTTTATTCTTTTTTTTTTTTTTTTTTTGGTACAGAGGAATGAACTCAGGGGCACTCAACCACTGAGCCACATCCCCAGCCCTTTTTTGTATTTTATTTAGAGACAGGGTCTCACTGAGTTGCTTAGGGCTTCCCTAAATCACTAAGGCTGGTTTTGAGCTTGCAATCCTCCTGCCTCAGCCTCCCCAGCTGCTGGGATTACAAGTGTATGCCACCATGCTCAGCTAAGACAATACTAAAATTTTAATGAACTTTGAACAAATGTGTCAATTCATAAAAAGAAAGATAACAAAAAAAAACCTGTACAGACTGAATTAAGAGATTTGCAGTAGAATACAACAGAATACAACAGACACTAGTATGGCAATATGTAAATCAATGGATGTGCAACTGATGTGATTCTGCAATCTGTATACGGGGTAAAAATGGGAGTTCATATCCCACTTGAATCAAAGTGTGAAATATGATATATCAAGAACTATGTAATGTTTTAAACAACCAACAATAAAAATTAATTAAAAAAATGAATTAAGAGATTTGCCATCTGTCTGATGTATCTTAAAACAAAAACAACAAAAAAGAAATACCTGTGGATGGATGTATCAAGTAGCAAACAATGTTTGAAAGAAAAGGTGGACCAAGGCATTCTGGTTTACACCAAGTGATGGGGAAAACACTCTTCTTTCTCCACTGAGTGCAGCTATCAAATGTTGATGGCATGCATAGATCAGTTATTCCAAGACTCAATAGATAGGAGTTTCTGGACTATTCAACTCCCATAAATTAAAATGCCAAACATTATGAAGCCTGACCTGAGATTATAAATTATCAGAGGATGTTTCTTTTTTGATTCTGCACATAGCCCAACCTGAGAAAACCATGTTTCCTTGCTGGATCATCTCTTGTAACCATTCAGATGTGTGTTGAGAGTTTTTATCACTGAAGGATGTGTTTCTAGATCAACATCCCTGACACTTCCTAGAGATATGGCCTTCTGAGGTTTGCAGTTCTGTGGGTCTCTCTTCAAAAACCCTCAACTTCCATGGGTTCAGGGCCTTGCATTTAGCAGGTACAAATCAAGGACTCCAGGTATCTGAAAATGATCACATAACCCTAGATGCCTACTTAGTAGCGAAAGGATTTCAGGATACCTGTCTATCCTGTTGCTGGAAATGAAAATAACCAACCCTTTTTTTACCCCCCCACTTCCTCTAGCTTTCTCACAACCTGATTTCAAAATGCAGATGCTCCTTGACTTTTAGCGGTATTACATCCTGATTAACCCATTGTAACTTTAAAACATCGTATGTCAGCACTGCGTTTCATACACCTAACCCATCAAGCACCGTAGCTTAGCAACACAGTGCATTGTAGTATCAGATGTTGACCCAGAGAACTGACTGGAAGCTATGACTCACTGCTGCTGCCCAGCATCACAAGACAATTTTGTACTATGTATCAATGACCTATAAAAGATTAAAATTCAAAAGCTGTCCAATTAATTGCTATGGATTACTTATCACTTTCGTATCACTTTTGTACCACTCAAAAGTTGCAAAATGGTAAGTCAAACCATGATTCGTTGAAGACTGTCCCTATACTAAAAAGCTATATTTATCAAAATAGCATAGTACTGGCATGAAAACGGACACTGAGATCAATGCAAGAGAATAGAGAACCCAGAAATAAATCTACACATTTACAGTCAATTGATTTTTTTATGAAGTTTCCAAGAACACACATGGAGAAAGGTTTCTCCATCAGTTTCATCAATGAGTGATGCTGGAAAAGCAGAATATTCATACACAGAAGAATGAAATTCTTATTTTACACCATAAGCACAAATCAACTTAAAATGGGTCAAAGTCTTTAAAACATAAGACCCCCCCAACCTGTAAAAATTTGTTGACATTGGTCTGGTTGATGGTTTTTTGGCCAAGACCCCAAAAGCAAAAATTGATAAATGGGATTATGTAAAACTAAAAACCATAGAGTAAGAATCAATCCACAAAGTGAAGAGACAATCTATGGAATTAGAGAAAATGTTTACAAACCATGCATGTGAGAAGGGGTTAATGTCCAGAATATATAAAGGAATTCAAACAACTCAATAGCAATAAATCAAAACAAATAACCCGATTAAGGATTAGACAAAAGACCTGAACAGACATTTCACAAAGGAGGATAAAATAGAACAATAGGCATATGAAAAAGTATTCAGCATCACTAATCATTAGGCAAATGCAAATTAAAACCACAATGAGGTATGACCTCATACACTTTAGAAGGGATATTCAAAAGACAAAAGATAACAAGTGTCGGTGAGGATGTGGAGAAAAGGGAACACTTGTCCACTGTTGGTGGGACTATGTGTTAATATAGCTATGATGGAAAATAGTATGGAGGTTCCAAAAAAATAAAGGTACTCTATGGTCTTATAATCCCACTACTGGGTGCACACCCCACGGAAATGAAATCAGTATGCCAGAAAGACATCAGCATTTGTGTGTTTGTTGCAGCCCTATTCACGATAGCCAAGATATGGGAGCAACTCAAGTGTCTGCTGATGGATGAATGGATAGAGAATGTACAAATACAGTGAAATGCAATTCACCCTTCAAAATAAGAGTCATGTCATTTGCAACAGTATAGATGAACAAAACTTTATGATGATCAGTGAAATAAGCCTTGCACAGAAAGATAAACACTATATGATCTCACTTATACGTGCAATCTAAAAGTGTTGAATTTATTTGAAGAAGAGAGTAGAATGGTAGTTAGCAGCAGGGTAAGTTGTGGGGGAATGAGACAAAATTTCAATAAGACAGGAGAAATAAGTTCTGGAGTCCTATTGTATAGCATGGTGACTATAGTTAATAATAAAGTACTATATACTAGGAATAATATATTATATTACCTGGAGGGTAAGATCTTAAATGCTGTCACCAAGAAAAAAAATGATGTGGTAATCATTTCACAGTATATACAGACATCAAAACATCACACTGTACTTTGAATAGACAATTTCTTATTTGTCGATCATACTTCAGTAAATCAGGAAACAGGCAACTGAACCTGCTTCTCTTTACAAACACATCTCTTGGGGCTGGGCTGTAGCTCAGTGGTAGAGCACTTACCTCGTATGTATGAGGTACTAGGTTCGATCCTTAGCACCACATAAAACAAAAAACAAAATAAAGGTATTGTGCCCGTAAAAAAAGAAGAAGAGTGTTTAAAAAAAATACATCTCTTCTTAAAATGGTAATTTGAACATATGTATCCACTTTCACTCTCTCCCTAAACCTCACTAAAATTATTTTCTCAAAAAAGTGAATAAATGAAATACATAAACCTGCAAGAAGAGGAAGACTAACAAAAGAAACAATAATGACAAACTTCTGGGAGTTGGAAAGCAGGTACAAGAGTGACTTAAAGATTGGGGATTAGATCAGTGATACAGTGCTAATAATAACAATAATAATAAACCTTACTTATGGGGCACTTAAAAATGCTCCCATGTAAGGTCAAATCTTTATATAATGGACAGACTTTAGCATTTGGTGAATCTCAAATTGTTTCTTACTATGAGTATTATTTCCCCCATTTACATGAAATATCTTGAGAGGAGAATTTCTACTTTATCCAACTTTAAAATTTTTTACGGACTATGGTTGTGGCTCAGTGGTAGAGCGCTTGCCTTGAATGTGTGAGGCACAGGATTCGATTCTCAGCACCGCATATAAAAAATAAATAAATAAAAGCCCATCAACAACTAATAAAAATATATGGATTTTTTTTTTTTTTTTTGATTTTCACATTGTCAGACTCCAAATAGTTAATCAATAACTACCCTTCACGGGCCAGTCTGTAGATTCCACACCCAACTAACCTTCATAAAAGCTGATCAGCTAATGTCCAATTAGTCATCCAAAATAAAGGAAGCCTGTCCTCTTCTGCCATTTTAGGTCTCGCCACCAAAACATGTGCCAATCATCCTGAACGACAGCAAGCGGCGTATGGGAGACCCATCTATCTATTTACTGCAGGGTGACCTGCCTGGTTTAGCATTTAGCAATCAGACTTCTAAGTAGCAATAAACCCCATGCTGAGTAGGCAACAGATGAAAAAAAAAAAAAAAAGATGCCTTTTACGGCTCTTCATGATAATGGTTTTATTGCCAAAAGCCATATTAGCAGAAGATGGAAGATTCAATTTATAGAATCTCCTGAATGTCTGTATGTTCAGCAACAGCCTGTTTATGCCCAAGAAGAGATTGGTGCCTGTGGAAAATGTATTTGAAGAACAACCCACAATGTTACTCTGCTGGGCAGAGTCAGAGACCACAGTCTTTCCTTTTGCAAGTCAAAAGGGGACAGAAACCAACCAAATAAATGAGTGCATCCCATCCTCTACTTCAGGGCCAGCACCAAGCACTAAGAGTTGGAACCGTCTCACTCACTGTGAGGATCTAAAAGTCACTTAAGACAACCCAGAGGACTGCCAGGAAAAAACTTCCTTCTTTTTGAGACAACAAAAACAGATGGAAAACTGCTGAAATGGCTCAAGTATGTGGCACTTTTATAACATTTATGTGGCTCTTGAAAAAAAAAATCAGCTTTAATTGACTTTTTGCTTCCCTTGTCCTAGTTCTGTCAAAACCTCTTACGGTTTCTCTTTTCCCAGGGATTGAAGTTGGAGAAGAAACCATCAGGTTGTACCTTTAATTGCGACAATGCAGAAACAATGTGATCCTTCTTCACAGGTTGTTGCTGAAAAAGCAAGGGAGAAGGGCAGAGAAAGAAAAAAAAAAAACTTAATATAAAAATCTACTTTTTAAGAGGGTATTGAATATAAAGCCAACAGAAGAATTAAACTAGCCATAAATTTATTTTCTTTTGTGTAGGTGTGTGGTACTGGGGATTGAACCCAGAAGTGCTCTACCACTGAGCTCCATCCCCAGCCTCATTTTAGATTTAATTTTGAGACTCAAACTTGCCATCCTCCTGCCTAAGCCTCCAGAGTCTCTGGGATTATAGGTGTCCATCACCATGCCAGGCTCCTACATCCTTTGCACATGACATTAAGGCCTCTGTAAGCTTCCTCCCTGTTTAGTATGATGAAATTTTCAGTTTATTTTGTACATTATCTGCTCAGAACCTAGAATTAGTCATTTCTCCAAAAACCTTGGGTTTTTTTTTTTTTTTAAGCAGGAAATGATATTTTAAGGTTTGTTTTGGTCAAATTTCTGTCAGTGTAACAAATAGCTGGACTAATAAACTTATAAATACAGAAGGTTTGTTTTGGTTCGATGTGGAAGGTTTCTGTTGGTCCCATTGATGTTTGAGCCTGTGGTGAGGCAGCCCAAGAAGACAGGAGCATGTGGACCAACAAAGCCACTCACTTTATGGCCAGGGAGCAAGAGAGAGAGAGGAGGGGACTGAGATCCCAAAACCCCCTTCAAGTGTGACCCCCATGCAATGACCTAGAGACCTCCCCCAGGGTCCCCTTTCAAAGATTCCGCCACACCTCCTGATAGTGCCATCCCATGGAACAAGTCTTTAACAGATGGCTCTCTGGGGGACATTTAAGATGCAGACTATAGTAAGGCTACATTCCAGGCATTGGAGATACTCATTGCTGGGCCTTTACTTCATTTGGAACTAACATACACATTCACAGACACACGCACTTAATGTTGCTTAAAAAATACTGTGACTCATGAATTTATACTGACAATTTCTCACCATAAACATATTTTTTCACATCTTTTCTGTATTACATCTCTACCTCCTTTCTCTCACACTGGAGACCCTAATTCTCTAAAATATAAGAGATGATATAATTAGAATACCCCTTGATTATTCATTTTATCTCATGTTATCCGTGCAACTGTCTAAAGTTAATGATACTAATACTACCACCACCTACCTAATCTTTGAGAACAGTTCAATTTTTTTTTTTTTTGTATATTTTTCCCCTTTCTGCCCTTTTTTAGTTGGATTCAATTTAAGGTGTCAGAATATATAGCCATTACATGCCTTGTTCTCTTTCTTTTGTCTTCATTTTAGACGGGGTTCTAAACATTGCCTGTGTGTTTAACGCCTACCACCAGTCCTCATTTTGGTGTCTAATCTTTTGGATGGTCTGAGGCTCTTTGTCTAGTGGATTCATCAAGAAAAATTCATGGAAATACTATTTTCTGCAAATTGATGACAGTAATAATCTTCACACTTCAAAGTCAATTTTTCTGCATAAAATACCCTTGGTTCATGTTCTCCCTTGAGTCTCTTAAACATACCACATACTGGCATGAAGTAGTGCTATTAAAAAAAAACTCTGACAATAATTAAACAAACTTTGCCCATCTAAGTCACTGGGTCTTCTTGCTTAAGTAATCAAAGGAATTACTCTTCTTTCAAGTCCAGTTAACTTACTAGAAGATGTCTCAGTGTTGGTCATTGTGGGCTATACATTTTGAATCAATATTCTCGGGTCCATGGGGAGCTTTTTAATGTGCAACTTCAATTTTTTTTTTAATTTTAGGAAAACTTTCTAATATTATAGCTTTTATTATTTGTTCTCTGTCTTCGCCTTAGTTTTCTTCTACAAGGACTCTTATTACTTACATGTTGGATCTCCTTTGCCTATCTTCAATATCTCTCCTTTCTTCTACAATGGTATTATCTTTCTCTTCATTTTTTTTATGTTTTTCTCCCTTCAGCTATTGTTTAGACATTCTCTATTATTTATATGCATGTATACCTTCCTGTTTAATCTTTATCTCTAAAATCATTATCATTACCATTATTATTTTGGTACTGGGGATTGAACTCAGGGGCACTCAACCACTGAGCCACATCCCCAGCCCTTTTTATATTTTTCTTTAGAGACAGGGTCTCACTGAGTTACTTAGGGCCTCCGCTATGTTACTGAGGCTACCTTTGAGCTTATGATCCTCCAGCCCCAGCCTCCCGAGGTGCTAGGATTACAAGGGTACGCCACCATGCCCAGTTTAAAATTATTCTTTTTAGCTCTTTTTCCTCCATTCTGTCAGCTTTTCTAATTCTGATGAATTTTGTTCTTCCATGTCTCTTATAATTTTCATAGTGTCTTTTATCTTATCCTGAAATAGAAGGTTCCAGTTTTGATTTATTTGGGGGGCATTTTTTTTTTGTATGTGTTTTCATTGTATGAAAAGATGTTATTCTACCCCTTGATCTTTTTTAAAAAATAATGACTTGGTATGGAATTTCACCTCCATTGCTTGCTCATTTCTATGTAAAATCAATTTTCCTGAAATTTTAGAAGAAGGAGGGCCTCAGGTAGCTTCCCTGATGTCACAGAGCCCCCACTTCTCTGACTTTCCTCCAAAATATGGAGACCTGCTTTTTGAGATTTCCCGGCTCTGTTCCCCTGCAGCATTTTTCTCTATTGTCCCCATTATTCTCCATTGTCCCCACTCTGCTCTACTTGATTTCCGTTCCCAGGTCTTGCTCCTCGTTGTGAGACCCTCTCCCAGAAGGGACAGTTTAAGAGAGCATATAGGAATGTCCTCCAGGACTTTCAAACCTTACAGTAGGAAAATTTGTGCTCACTCATGATAAGAAAGGGCAGATCTCCACTGGTCCAATGCACTTTCCAGTTAACATCTATCTGCTCTTTGGGGTGCTCCTGTTCTTAAGTCTGCCTAGTGCCCCAATAGTTCTCTCTGCGTTTCTCCACGTAGATGCTGATACTCTGAAGGTCTTGTAGCTGCCATTGTTTTGTCTTTGTCCATTGTTATGTTGGGGTTCCTTGGAATACCTTGTCACTAATTTTGCTGTAAAACCATCCACAGGTTTTGGTTTCCCATCTGGTGCTCTATTTTTATTTGTAAGTTTGGAGAGAGTAGAAAACCCTGCCACCATCTTCCCAGAATCCCTAATTATTATTTGTAATTTAATAGGATTAATTCAAAGAGCTAATACGAACACCAGAGAGCAGAACAGGTCTACCTCCTGCTTTTGTTTATACATTCATCTAACTATGAGAAATTAGGGGTAAACCTAAAATCTCCAGATATTATAATAGGTACCCAAAACTGTTCCACCAATTTTAATCCAACACTCAATGTGTAGCTTTTTTTTTTTCATGCTCTTATTTACTACATAGGCTGTAAGAGGCTGACATTTAATTTTCCTTTATGCCTTAATCCCATTGCCTACATAATGAGAATAATACCATTTAAATATTAAAAAGATATAAGTTTTATTCCCTCGTAGTCATATTCCACCAAATAGGCAGAGGTGAGGTCTGGAGTGGGAGGCAAGGAACCAGTGCATAGCCAAGAAGGGGTGGGTCCCGATTCAGCTTTCCATCTCAAAATAGGAGTTGGGGTGACATAGGAAGAACTCCACCCTCAATGCTGAATGCTGAATTTTCTTGTCAAAGAAAGGTATATACACACAATGGAATATGACTCAGTATTAAAAGAGAATAAAGGGCCGGGGATGTAGCTCAGGTGGTAGAGTGCTTCCCTCACATGTACGAGGCCCTGGGTTCAATCCCCAGCACCGAGAGAGAGAGAGAGAGAGAGAGAGAGAGAGAGAGAGAGAGAGACAGAGAGAGAGAGAGAGAGAATAAAATCATGGCATTTGCAGATAAATGGGTGAAGTTGGAGAATATCATGTTAAATGAAGTAAGCCAATCCCAAAAAACCAAAGGCCAAATGTTTTCTCTGATAAGTAGATATGAATCCATAATAGGGGAGGGGCAGGGAGGAATGGACGAATTTTGGATAGGGCAAAAGGGAGGGAGGGGAAGGGAGGGGAGCATAGGAGTAAGAAAGATGGTGGAATGAGATGGACATCATTACCCTAGGGACATGTATGATGACAGGTATGACATGTATGATGAATGGTGTGACTCTACTTTGTGTACATCTAGAAAAGTGAAAAATTGTGCTCCATTGTGTACTATGGATCAAAATGCATTCTGCTGTCATGTATAACTAATTAGAATAAATAAATAAACAAACAAATAAAAGTTCTCTTCAAGGTTGGAGTTGTGGCGCAGTGATAGGGTGTTTCCCTAGCATGTGTGAGGCCCTGGGTTCAATTTTCAGCACCACATATAAATAAATAAAATGATTTAAAGGTCCATTGACAACTAAAAAAAAAGGTTTTCTCCCAACTCTAACTCCACAATTCCTCTGTAAATATTCACAATCCAAACTGGGGGCACAACCCTAGGGAAGACCACTTCCTGCAGTAGAGAGGACTCAACCTGCGACACATGGACAAGAATAAAGGATATAAAGGATTAAAAGACACCAACAATGTGAGAGTAGTTACAAGTGGTCCAACTTGAGCTGGGTTTGCATAAAAGCAAGTCAACAACGTGCGTTCTTTTGTGACCACAGGTAGCAGATGTGCAGATAAGTTGGCCACCATCTTAGAGGCAGATGGTTTCATCCCGTGGGTCCACTGGAGGAGCATGCTGGACCGTGTCTTATAACCACCGACAACAACGCAGGGGAGAAAGGAGTGGCGTTTTCCCCACTGGTCCCCATTCCCCAGGAGCTAAGGGTTTCCCTGGGGGTATTGTCTCCCCTGTCCTTCCAAGTTGGCCAGGTGGGAGTGTGACCAGACACCCATGGGCAGCTCACAACCCCGCATCAGAGGCCCCAGGTAGCAAGAGGATGGACAGAGGTGTTGGCAGGTTTCACTTGGGCAGAAATGGTCATTGCCTTAGTGATGTCTAGAAAATGACGGGCATGAACAGGAAGAGTCTAAAACAGGACCCCTGAAGTGCTTACCCTAGAAAAGAGAACATTTGAATCCAGTGTTCTACCTTTTATTTCTATAAGAAAATGTTCAGAGTCCATTGACACCAGATGTTTTCTTCATTTCACATGCAGTTCAGGATGTGAAAGAATACATTATAAATCACCTCGACAGAGAGCAAACCGACCCCCTTCTGATGGGAGATTCACTTCTCCCAGATCATGTGTGATCTGCACTTTCACTCCAAAATTTTCTCTGTCTTGAGAGAATTTAGTGAGCTCTGCTGCAGACTGATACAGACCAAGTTCCGATGCTCCCCAGCCTTGCCAAGCAGATGACGAGGGATTTCTCCTGTTGGATGGCATCTGCTGTGTGTCCTCCTTTAACAGCCAGTTTCTCTCAAGACCAAATGAGAAGCCACTTTTTTTCCAATGAATCAATGATTCATAGCTAATTCTCTGTAGCTTGATGTAGGTTTTGAATGTCCAATATGTTGCTCTTTAGTATCCTCTTCAATCAGGATAATGTCCTTACAATACTGTTTATCTACCGTACCATTTACCCTAATATAATGGAAATATGTGTCCTACTCTGTTTTGTGATACTATAACAAAACACCTGAGGATGGATATTTTGTTAATGGATTTATTTGACTCATGATTCTACTGACCGAAAAGTCCAGTGTCTGGTGAAGACTCTCTGGCTGCATCACAACATGGCAGATAGCATCACATGGCAGCAGCATGTGTGAGGAAGGAGGAGTATCAAGGGTTAGAGAGGAAGCAAGAGACCAAGCAGGGGCCAAACTTACTCTTTTTTAACCACACACTCTTAAGAACTAACCTGATCCTGTAAGAACTGCCATAATATCTTCCAAGGGTGGTGCCTTCTGACCTAATTACCTCCCTCATAACCACTTCAGGGGGAATTAAGCCTCAGCATGAGTTTTGGTGGGGCAAACCACATTCAAACGATAACTGTGACTTTTAAGACCCCAACGTAAGTGTTCACACCTTAGTCATCCCTGAACACCCAGGACATAGCACATAGAATCAACTCAGTAAATTTTAGCTAAACTGAAATTTCATTCAGAAATGGCTAAAGAATGGCTATCTTCTGGTAACTGCACATTTAAGGTGTTGATTGTAGGCCTTGAGGGTCATCCTTTCAGTCTGTGATCTTCTGCTTAGTTCCTCAGAGTACTAAGTCCTCCCTGGGCTTGGCATCTGGCAGGGTCCCCCCAATGTCAAATGGCAAGAACCAGTATCTCCTGGCTGCAGCCTGGGTACTACATCCTGCCCTATGTCCTTGACATTCATTCAATGCCCCTATCAGCCTTTGTCCAGATGAGAAAACTGAGTAAGTTAAACAGCTTGTTCAAATTCCCATCACTCGGGGGGTGGGGGGTGGCTTTATTTTCAGTATTTAAAATGTTTTTAGCCGCTTCTGCTCGGAGGGCTGATTGTCTTCTGTAGCACTTTGTGCTTCTATTGGATGCTGTGTTTGGTTCCTCCCTGAACTTCCCATGATTTCTTAACCCTACTTCTCTAACAGATCCAGTCTCCTTTCTGAGAATTTAGAGCCATGAGAAACAACTCTGGGTCTTGCTAAACTGATCACATCTGTGTCCTACTGCCCCCTACAAAGGAGGGCTCCTCCCGGGTCAGTGGAGGAGCTGGGCTCCTGAGGACTCGCTGTGTGCAGAGCGCAGTGCTCGGCACCACAGTCTCTTAGACAGTCTCTTAGCTAAACACATGATCACACAAGGCCAGCAAAGCAGCCTGCCGCAGAATCCAGAAAGGGAGATGAGGTTGGGTGGGAAGGTTTTCTAGATAACATTTAGACCAATGGAAGAGAGAGGAGACAGCATCTCCCACTGAGAGGCCAACTCCAGACAAGGCACAGAAGTGGGAACACAAATGCTATTGTTATTCTGATGGAAACTTGTTCAACTCCTTGGAGAAGAAAAGTGCTCACTGAGGTTATCACTGGTGCTTGAAGATGCTCCGCAGCAGTTTGGAGGAAGGAGTTGGCAAAGCGTGGCCTGCAGACTGCTTTGATTTTGTGAAGGTAGTTTTCCTTCTATGACCTTGCTTCATGTACAGTCACCTGTGACTGCTGAAAAATTTGTAAGAGGTTTGAACTGAGTTCCCGCACTAGGCCCAAAAGACCAGACCAAAGTGGAGTCACTCACGCTAAGTGCCATATGATCAACTGAAACTTAAAGGAAGCAGGAAAATCCCCAAACAGATCATTCTTTCCTAAAGAAAATTTTCTTCAAGCACCAGTGATAACCTCCGTCAGGAGATTCCCAGCAAATAGTCAAAAAAAGGCCCACTCAGTGTAAGTAGGCATGATACGGAAGTCCCCCCTGCTTTAACCCTGGCCACGTAAGTGGCCTGAAGTTACCAATTTACGTTTTTGTTCAATGCTATTTCTATGTTCCCTCTCAAGCTACCTTCCACACACTGCCTGTTCTACCATGTCCACCTTTCTGGTACTGCTGCCTGGGTTCATAATTTACAAATAAAAGCCCAAAAGATCATTTAAATCAATTTGATGAAATTTGGGTTTTGGGGGGTTTTTTTTAATTGTTTGTTTGTTTGTTTGACAATTCTGAGGATTTAACTCATGTGTACCAGGCAAGTGCTCTGCCACTGAGCTACACCACCGTCCCTTTTTGTTTTTAATCTAATTTTTAGACAGTCTTGCTAAGTTGCCCAGGTTGGCCTCAAACTTGCAATCCTCCTGCCTCAGCCTCCCAAGTAGCTGGGATTACAGATATGCATCATTGAGACCATATGATCCACCAAGTCTAAAATATTTACTAATGGGTGTTTACAGAAAAAGATCTCTGACACCCAGTCTAGAATATCCTCCAAAAGAAAAGCTAAAAAAAAAAATTTTTTTAAAAACCAGCTGATGGCCACTACATAATTGTACTTCACTAAGAAACATTTATCTAAAGGAAATTCAAAATACCAAAGTGTGCTACATTCTCTAAAAAGGCATCAAAGAAGATAATCTGAAAAACTGGTATTATTGTCTCACATAGAACTGGTTCCTACATTTCAAAAGATCTGAGAGCACACTCTGGTCTGCAGAAATCTATGACTAATGGAAGGAAGAGTCCCAAAGGCTTTGGGATTTCAATGCCAAATTCTCTCATTCATCACAGCAATAAACATAAAAACATCCATAGGTTGTCTGCATGCTATTTGTTCAACACATGTTACATTAAAAAAAAAGGACAATCCATTAATGTGAAATAATTTAATAAAAATTCAGTTAAAGAAATAAGTTTGAATTAAAATGTGTTAAAGCCAAAGTCATCTTGCCAAAAAATGTCACTAAGCAAGATGATTTTTTTATCTCCCCAAAATGATTAAAGGAGAATATGGGTGTCTGTATAAGCTTATATATTTGTAGAAATGGAGAAATGCAAGCATGGTGGCACACTCCTATACTCCCAACAACTCTGGAGGCTGAGGCAGGAGGATCTCAAGTTGGAAGCCAGTCTCAGCAACTTAGCAAGGCCCTAAGCAATTTAGCAGCACCTTGCCTCTCCATAAAATGTAAAAAGGGCTGAGGATGTGGCTCAGCGGTTAAGCACCCCTGGGTTCAATCCCTTATAACAGAAATTTTAAAAAAGGAAAGAAATTCAGAAAGGACATGGTGGACTCAGAGATAAGAGGCATGGTACAAGGAAGCCCCACATTAGAAGACAAGGACTTTAATCAGATTTCTCTGCCAGGAACAAATCGTGTCCTCATACCCGGCTCTTGACCACCCTGGGCCTCTTCTGAAGAAGACATCCTGCTCGATTATCTCTGGGGGCTTTTCCATTTTGAGATTTACAAAAATCAACAGAACATTAGAATATACTGTGGAGCAAGAGGCCAGGGATTAATTCAATGAACATAGACACATCAAATCCTTTCACCGTCTTCTGCTATCTTTCATTTATGGTATTTAAAGAGATTTTTTCTACACTCGAAATCATAAAAATTACTTCATGAAAGACCTAATAGAATCTAGACTCCGGAGAACCTTCATGCATCAGACCCTCCCCAATCAGAGAGAAAACCGTAGAGAAAGAGCAAGGAATAAACACAGGAGTCCCCTGAGAAGAGTAATGCGGTTAAGAAACAGCCCGTGGCCATCGGCAGCTGTATGATCACCCACTAACGGGCCCCTTGAAGAGTAGGGCTCAGAAACAAGGAATCCGCCGCCCACATTCCCTGCTCGGTGCTCATCAGCTGCAGTAATGAAGGCTGCCCTCCAGGGAAAATTAGAACAGGAGACTCGGGAAACGGCACCAAGCACATAATAAAAGAACAGGGAACATGTTAGAGAAGGGCTCTGTGTTAGCAAAGGAGCACAGATAATGAAAGGGAAGGGGAGAGAGGACTGATTATTCCATGTCCTTCTCCTAACAGAGGAGCACATCCAGGATGCACAGATCCCTAGGAGTAACATGAACTGAGAAACCAGGGCCAGTGGGGTGACCCCAGGAAGGTAACCGACCTGTGGGTGTTTGGCACAGAATGCTGGGAGCGGGTTTGTAAGTGGCCACAAAGCAGATCCAAGGATCATCAGAGAGTGGTCAGGAGCTCAGAGTCAGGCAGAGCTGCTACTCAGCTGACCATGTGCATAAAACTGAGGGCCTCCTAGAGAGAAGGTGAAGGTCAAGAGCAGGGCAGAGGGGCCTGTCAAGGGACAGAGGGAGGACGCCCTGGCAGGGGAGAGATGGGGTGCCAAGGGGCCTAGGGAGCATACGCTGAGCTAAATGCTACAGAAAGAACCTGGAAGGAGAGGTCTGAACGCCAACCTCAAAATGAATGACAAAGTTGTCATTTGTGACCAGAGCAAGGGCTGCAAGAGGCCCCGGGAACAAGGTTTGCAAACAACTCTTTCCAGGATGTAGCTTTGAAGGTAGGTGGTGATCAGAGAAGGGGCCATCTTCTTTTTTTTTTTAAAGTGCATTATAGTTATATATAATTGTTGGGTTTATTTGGACATATTCATAAATGCAATAATATTATTTGCTCCAATTCAATCCCCAGTTCTACACCCTCTTCTCTCTTCCTCCCTCCCCCATCCCCATACTCTACTGGTCTTTGAGAAGGGCTCATCTTATAGAAGAAAAGTGGAAAAAGAAAAAGAAGGAATGGTCTTCGGCAGTGTTTTTCAAATTATTAGTCAGGATCCACTAGTAGGTTGACCAGCATTTTAAACACGGGATAAATAGGAGACAGCAGAACACAACAGAAGATATCTGAGACCACCCAAATAAGAATTGCTTCCGGAAATGTGTGAGATTGGGGCGGGGAGCGGGGTGGCAGGAATCCACTCCAGTGAAAAACATGAGCTCGATCAAAAACCATGGAAGCCACAGACAAGGCTGGTGAGAACAGAAGGGGCAGGACACCGAGGGGCTGTCTTAGAACACCGGGAATTCGTGGGGAGAGCCAGAGTAGTCTCACAGGCAGCAAGTCAGCTCTCGGATTGCTCCCTCTGACCCCTTCCCTCTTAGATCCCCCCCACCATCAAGGCTTGGTTGGCCCTGAGGCCCACAGTGAGGAAGACACAGTACAGGAAGTCAAATGTCAGCCCTCTCTATTTCCAGGAACTTTTAGGGGGAGGCTATGGGGAGGAAGCACGAGGAAACAGCAGAGCAGTCCAGGGCCTGGAGGACCCAGTTAAGGAGCAGGTGTGGCAGGGACATCTTAAGGAGAAGGACACAGTGTCTGAATAAGGAGTTCCCGGTGATGATGAGGCCGGCATACTCAGGCTGAAGTGAGATGTGAAGGTCAATAGGGCCACAGGGACAAAGTGCTGGACAGGCGACCTATGTCACAGTGAAGACTGCAGGGACAGTTGCAAGGTTGGGGAGGGAGATTATGAACCCGGTGCTCAAGTCCTTGTGAACAAGGTTCTACCTCCAGAGTGAACAAGGCCGCTGTCCTCTGCTGGCCTGGAAGGGGGACTGTCCCTCCAGGATAGAGAAGCAAAGAAGGATGGGGGGGCGGTGCTAAGTGGCCCCGAGGCACCTTTTCATGATTCTCTGGTTTGAGGCCCACATTCGGTTTTAGTTCTCCTCTTCCCAAGCCTTTTTTGGGATTTTGTCACATAAATTTGGATTCCTCTTACCTTTCCCCCAGAAAGCTGAGAATAGAGCTTTGTTCTGTCTGCTCAACCAGTTCCCTCTCATCTGTGTGTTTTATAGCTTCCAAAATGTTGTTGATATTTTCTTCTTTCTTGTTCTTTTTGTCCTTGTGGACTATTTCTTTAAAAAAAAAAAAAAAATCCCCTCACTCGTTTTGGAAGGGTTTCAGGCAGGACCAAAAGTAAACACATGTATTGCATCTGTCTTTTTACTTCTGAATCACTTTTATAATTGCAAAAAAAAAATAGTCATACTATACTCATTTCTGCACACAAGAATGTACGCTCTCCTTGGTGCATTAGCAAGGTACCCCGGCCTCCTGTCAAGAAGAGGTTGACAGAGTTGACTGAAGAGTGTCCAGTCATGCTGGCAATTTTCTCCAAGCCAAGTATGTCCTCCTGGCCAGACCCCCAAGGGAGTGTGTCTTTTAATGAAAGTTACCACCCCACTGCAGGGGGAAAAGAAAATCACAACTGTCCCCCGTGAGCATTCTAGCCCATAAGTAGGGGGGAATCCTCATCCATTTAAATCAAAAGTCTTAAAACATTCTTTCACTATAATGTGCACATATGGAACCCAAATAAATGATTTAAGAAAAATTGCTTCATAAGAAAATGTAATTCCTTCGTGATTAAGTAAAATGCCATCTATTTAATCCTTCCTAAAGCTTTGATTGCCCCCCCCCCAAAAAAAAAGTAGTTTCAGATGTTTCACCATCCTGCATAAAATCCAGAAGGGTACTAAAAGAGATAATCACAGAATCAAAGGACTTCAGAGGTCGAAGGAACCCTAGCAACCAGTCAGTCCTGATTAGGAGAAGGTCCCACCTGGGGGCTTCCCAGAAATGTTCCTGTTGGGACTATGTATGACCTCAGGGACAGAGTCCTCAAGGAGAGGGGCAGTCATGAACATGTTTTATCAAGCTGCCCAGGTGACTCTGCCCAGGTACCAGGCCCCCCCAGCACACCAGCATTTGTCTTCATGCCTCTCCTTTGCACATGGGCTCAAAGAACTTGTGCAGCTCACCAGAGGCC
This sequence comes from Callospermophilus lateralis, assembly GCF_048772815.1. Lineage (NCBI taxonomy): Eukaryota > Metazoa > Chordata > Mammalia > Rodentia > Sciuridae > Callospermophilus > Callospermophilus lateralis. Next base: position 18,609,902 of record NC_135322.1, on the reverse strand, counting down.
TGTCAGAGAGGTGCTGAAAAGCAGGCTGGCATATGTTCTGGGTCTTTTACATCACTCTTTATTCTTTCCTTTATTCTTTCAATAACAACGTGTCAATATCTACTACGTCCTAATAATGATAGCACCATTTATTGAGCGCTTAGAACCTGCTTGGAACTGTTACTATCTAACAGGTGTTATTGCATTTAGTCCTCACAACAGTGTTATGAGTTAAGTTCATTTAATGTTCCCATTTTACAGGTGAAAAAGAAAGCACAGAGAGGTTAAGTAACGTGCTCAAGGCCTCCCAGCAAATAAGTGGTGGTTCTCAAAAATGGTTTCAAAGCCTAAGCTCCTTCCTAACTGCTAGGTATCAGCTGTCTCTCGGGCACTCAGTTTCCAGGTATAATGATAAAAAGTACAAAGAGAAAGCAAGTGCATGCTGGGACACAGGAAAGTGGTATTGCAACCCAACATAGTAAATGAGGTGGAGATACGCACCCAGGGGCCATCAGAGCAGAGAGGATGTTGTCTTCCTGGGGTTTGGGGCCAGTGAGGTGAGTCTTAAATGACAAAAATGTGGGGATGGAGTGTGGACAGTGGAGGGAAGAGGCCAGGCAGCAGATACAACAGAATACCAGTGCGAATACCACGGAAGGACAATGGAGTCAAATGTCCCTGCATGCACCACAAGGCAGGGACCTACGCCTCCCTCTTACCTTTGAGGCTTTTACCCATCAGCTTTTCTCCCATTTCTTTGCTGTTGTTTATAATAAAACTCATAGAAAAAGTTATCGGTCCTCATCGTCTCTATTTCTTTTCTTCTGCTGTTGTTGTTGGGGTTTTGGTGCACAATCTCAAAGTGAAACACACACACACACACACACACACACACACACAACTGATTTATCTTTAGCCATATCAAAGGAGTTGCCAACCCAATGCTTTGTCACACGTGAATCCTTAGGTGTACAGTTGCTACGAACAAGGATATTCTCATGGAAAACCACAGCTAGGCGTCAAAATCAGAATTACCCCCTCATGCAAGTTTGTCCAGTGACATCCTTTCTAACACAAGGAATCAGTTCAGAATCACATATTGTATTTAGTTTCATACGGTCTCCTGATCTACAGATGTAGCTCAGTGGTACAGCACTTGTCTGACATGCTCGGGGCCCTGGGTTCAATCCCCAGTACCACCTAGATAAATAAATAAATACACCCTCTTGCAGTTTAGATCAGGTCCTTAGATTAGGTCCTAATCTAAGCCTTCCACTGATTTTCATGAAGATTGCCAGCCGTTTACATTGTACCGCGTCTGTCGATTTGGGTTTGGCACTTCAGATTTATGTTATGCATCTTGAGTATAAGTGATGCTATGATCTTCTTATTAAATCTTATCAAGTAGTACTTTATTTTGATTGTCCCTTTTCTGATGATGTTCCATTTGGTCACTAGATTAAGGGGGAATCTTCTGTACTTCTCTGCTATAAAGTTACTTCTTTTTTCCTTTATAATTTTATGAATTTTGTTGAGAGTTACTTTGAGACTATATAAACATCCTGTTCCCCGTCTTGCTTTCAATTTATTCATTTCATACCAACGTGACGCATGAATTTCTATATTCTTCATTATTCCTGTCAATCTGAAACTTCTATTGTCTCCGTTTAAGCCAATGAAAACCACTTCAAGATGGTGCCTCGGTCTCCAGAATTATTGGAGCAGGAGCTTACTTTCTGGAATTTGATGCTCCGGGTTCATTCAGTTCAGCTCATACCTTCCTGCCCCAGCCATCTTTCTGCCACTCAAGTTCTGACACTGCATGTCACAGGGCCCTTCCACCCTCTTCACAAGCATGCACCTTCGTTTTACCTGGGATCTGACACCCACACCAGGCTGTCCACCCTGGTGTAGATGTCCTCTTCACTTTGCTGAGGACTCACAAGACACCCCATGGAAGGCTGCTGTCCTATGCAGATATCTCCCTCGCCTTGCTCAAATTCTGATACCTCGTGTACACATCCCTCTCACCCAGCGAGGCTCCAAGCAGTCTGCCCTACTATGTGAACAATTTATGGATTTATTTAGTATCAGGGATTGAACCCAGGTATATTCAACCACTGAGCCACATCCCCAACCCTTTTTTTTAAAAAATATATATTTTACTTAGAGACAGGGTCTCACTGAGTTGCTTAGTGCCTTGCTAAATTGCTGAGGTTGGCTTTGGACTTTCGATCCTCCTGTCTCAGCCTCCCAAGCCGCTGGGATTACAGGCATGTGTCACCATGCCCAGTTGACAACTTCTTTATTGCACTCAGGCTGAGAAAGGCTGTACTGGACCATCATTGCACACGAATCCTTTGCACCCTCCAATCTCTGACTCCCCAAGCTGGGTCAACCATCCACAAGGAGGCCCTCTTCATCCCACTCAGGTCCCAGGGCGTCAGACCTCCATACCTTGCCTGGTCCATTCCCACTGCCCATGCCAGGCAGTCACCGCCACCACCTCATGGGCATGCTCTTCCCATACTCTGTGATGCTGGGGCTTTCCCCCTAACTGTATAGATGCTTACTTTGCTTGGTACTACCTATAATGGATCTTTTTTTTTTTTTTTTTTTTTTGGTGATGGTGGTGCTAGGGATGGAACCCAGGGCCTGGCACATGCTAAACATATGCTTTATCTCTGAGCTACACCCCTAGGCCTCTAATGGCTTTTAAACTGATTTGTTCAGGAAGGGAAAGAAAAGGCAGAGGTGGGGAAAGAGAAGCAGATATAATAGAGGATGCTGGGAGCCACAGCCAATTAATATGATGCATGGCATTTTTGATTGAAAGGTGATGCCAGCTAGCCATTGAGATGATATGATTATGTTAAAAATTACATTCATATGGATACCGGACTCCTGCTGCGGGACTCCTGGAGAGTTCCCATTGGTTGGGAAAGTGCAGTAGGAGGGAATTCCGGGGAGGCGCTGGCGCTAGAGTTCCGGGAAGGAACCGGCAGAACGCCGCGTGGGTGGATCGGGAAGCTTCCCGGGCGGACGTGTTATTGGCGGTTCTTTCAAATAAAGTTTGTTCCTGTTTGAGTGGCTCGTGATCTTGTGCCCAGCCAGACAGCGGCAACTGGTGGCCCTGTACGGGGAGCGCCTGAAGCTTGGAGGTGAGTAAAATTGCTCGCCCCTGAGGGAAGGCGACAGAATGGGTGACCATTTCAAAAAACAATGTGTTCTTCTTTTGATTTATTTTGTTTTTGTTTCAAGCTGCCTATCCCTAGAATTTTCTCAGGCAAACTGGGAAAAATGGTTGGCTCAAGGCTTGAAGTTGTTTGGCCCGGAGAAAGAGAAAATTGATACAACTATTCTTTGCTCCGTTTTTGTTTCATTCTGTTTCGGGTTTGTTTTATGCTACCTAACTGGGTTGCGTTACCTTTATAGTAGATTAGAAACTAGTAAAAAACAAACCGAAAAACTGTTAAGTAAATTGTTAGAGGTCCAAACTGTGGTAGAAAACATGTCAGGTCAAGCAAAAGAGAAGGTCTCTCCAGCTAGTCAGACAGAGGAAAATTTGAAGAAAGAAAGCTTAGAGGAAAAACGACCATCAGTTGGGGAGTTACAACAGGAGGCTGCTACTAACTCCGTTCTATCACCGGAGGGCGTAAGAGCTGAGCGGCCCTCAATTCCTGTAGTTAATGCACAAAATCCTAAGGCAAGATCCCAAAGACTAGCATGCCCTGTACTTGAGCAGGCAGGAGGGCAACGAATTCATCGCGCTCTAGATTTCAAAACAGTAAAGCAATTAAAAGAGGCTGTAACAACCTATGGCCCGCAAGCACCCTTCACCATAAGCATGGTTGAATCTATTACCAACTTAGACATGACACCAGCAGATTGGGCTAACATGTGTCGATCTGTGCTAAATGGAGGACAATATTTGTTATGGAAGGTTGCCAATGAGGAATTCTGCATGGAGACAGCTAGGCGAAATACAGCAGCCGGTTACCCTCAAAGAAATCTGGAGATGTTGTTAGGAAAGGGACCTTATGAGGGTCAACGGCAACAAATTGAATATGATCCTGGTGTATACGCACAAATTGCTGCAGATGCAGTTAGGGCATGGAAAACTTTACAGGGGCATGGAGATTTACAAGGACAGTTATCTAAGGTAATACAAGGAACTAACGAACCTTACGCTGAATTTGTAGATAGGCTTATTCAGACAGCTTCTAGGATATTTGGAGATGTAGAACAAGCAATGCCATTTATAAAACAACTGGCTTATGACCAAGCAAATCGTTGCTGCAGAGAGGTCATTAGACCATGGAAACATGAAGATTTAAACACATATATTAAATTATGTAGAGACATTAATGAACAAGGACAAGTCTTAGCAGCAGTACAACAGGCTTTAGATGCCAGGCCAAAAACATGCTACAATTGTGATCAGACAGGACATTTTAAAAGGAATTGTCCCATAGGAGGAGGGTTTAACAAAGCTAGGTATCAAAGAAATAGAATACCAGGTATTTGCCCACGATGCCGTAGAGGGAGACATTGGGCTAATGAATGCCGTTCTCAAACTACCATAGAGGGCACTCCGTTATCAAAAAACGGACAAGGATCAAGTGTTTACCCACGATATCGTGGAGAAAGGCATCAGGCTCCATTGCCAAAAAACGGACTGGAGGGCCCAATGCTCCGGGGCCCAAAACCACAAATATACGGGGCAATGGAGGAACCCAACAGCACCATCAAGGTAGTGCCCAGGACACATTATCCATTAAATCCCTCATCAGACAAACTAGAGGGAGCGCAGGGCTGGACATCTGCGCCTCCGCAAGAGCAGTACTAACTCCAGAGATGGGAATTCAAATTATTCCCACAGGAGTAAAAGGACCTCTTCCCCAAGGAACGGTAGGCTTATTATTGGGACGCAGTTCTTCCACACTAAAAGGACTTATGATAAGTCCCGGGGTAATTGATCCCGATTATGAAGGTGAAATAAAAATTATAGCTAGTTCTCCAAGAGGCATATCAGTTATCTCACCAGGGGATAGAATAGCACAGTTACTAATAATACCCAGCCTACATGATAAATTTTCTAGTCGTACTGTAGAAAGAGGTACCAGGGGATTGGGCTCCACAGGTGTAGATTGGGCTATGCTGTCTTTAAATTTAGATTCTCGCCCCATGCTAAAACTAAATATTCAAGGATACGACTTTAATGGGCTACTGGACACAGGTGCAGACCTTAGCATCATATCTAGTCAGGAATGGCCAAAACATTGGCCATTACAACAAGCCACTCAAACGCTTCGAGGCCTAGGAGTGGCTACTAATCCCCATAGAAGTGCAATGGTATTAGATTGGAAGGATCCTGAAGGATGTGAGGGAACTATACAGCCATATGTATTGGATCATCTTCCTATAAATTTATGGGGACGAGATGTCCTAGATCAATTAGGTTTAACGTTAACAAATAACATCAATCCTAATGCGCCCACTACTAGGGCTAAACAAGGTTTTAAAAAAGAAAAAAGATTAGGAAAACAAGGACAAAATATAGCAGCACCAATTCAAATAGATCAAGGAACAGACAGACATGGGTTGGATTTTCAGAAAGGGCCACTGAGACAATAAAAATTACTTGGAAATCAGAAAGACCAGTGTGGGTTCCTCAGTGGCCCCTGACTAAAGAAAAGATACAAGTAGCCCATGATCTGGTTAAACAACAATTAGCGAAAGGACATATACAACCTTCCATATCTCCCCATAATACTCCCATTTTTGTTATTAAAAAGAAATCTGGTAAATGGAGATTATTACAAGATTTAAGAGCCATTAATAATGAGATGGTTATTATGGGACCTGCTCAATCAGGGATTCCCCAATTGTCTGCTTTACCAAAAACCTGGTATGTTTTAGCTATAGATATTAAAGATTGTTTTTTTTCAATTCCTATTCATCCTGAGGATAGTCCACATTTTGCATTTACTATCCCTGCACTAAATCATGAAGGTCCTGATCAGAGATATGAATGGAAAGTACTCCCTCAGGGGATGGCTAATAGTCCAACTATGTGTCAAATTTATGTTAACAAAGCAATCCAACCACTTAGAAATCAAAATCCTGAACTACAAATATTTCACTATATGGATGATGTATTATTGGCACATAAAGATAAAAACATATTGCTGGAATGTTATGCCACACTTACAAACTTATTAAAAAATTATAATCTAGAGATAGCAATAGATAAAGTACAATTAAATCTTCCAATTAATTATCTAGGAGTCCTGTTATCCTCAACCATGGTCCGTCCACCAAAAATTCAAATACGAGTAGATCAACTCAAATCACTTAATGACTTTCAAAAGTTATTGGGAGACATAAATTGGATAAGGCCTTATCTAGGCATACCAACAGGAGAGCTAGGACCTTTATTTGATATCCTAAAAGGTCCATCAGATCCAAATTCACCCCGCATGCTAACGCCTGAAGCAAGAAAGGCATTAAAAATCATTGAAACATATATGGAAAATATGCACTTGGATAGAATTGATATAAGTTTGCCTTTATTATTTATTGTACTACCAACAAAAAATATTCCTACAGGAGTATTTTGGCAAGAAGGTCCATTATTGTGGATACATTTATCTTATTCTCCTAATACTATTCTTACTAGATATCCTGAGGCTGTAGGACAATTAATACTCAAAGGAATAAAAGCAGCAAAGGGAGTGTTTGGGATTTCTCCCAATAAAATTATTACTCCATATACTATGGATCAAATTGATGAGTTAGCCAATGAGTTAAATACTTGGGCAATAATCATGTGTAAATCTAATGTTTCATTTGATAATCACTTGCCATCTAATCCTTTGTTGTCTTTTTGGTCTAAGCATCCTGTAGTTTTTCCAAAAATGACAAGAAAGACCCCTATCATGAATGCTCCAAATATATTCACTGATGGGTCAAATAATGGTACAGCAGCAGTAGTTACCCCTGATCAAACTTTTACATTTTTAGTACCCAAACAATCAGCTCAAAAGGTAGAGCTTAATGCAGTATTACAAGCTTTTATGATGTTTAAAGATTCTGTATTTAATTTATTTTCTGATAGTCAATATGTAGTTAATGCTATAGTATCCCTTGAAGATGCAGGTAGGATTTCCCCTTCTTCTACTGTTTTCTCTTTGTTTTCCACTATACAAAGTCTAATCTGGGACAGAAAAGATCCATTCTTTATAGGACATATCAGGGCACATACAGGATTGCCTGGAGCCCTTAGTTTAGGCAATGAATTAGCAGATAAATCTACACATGACATACATATTTTCTCCACAATAGAAGAAGCTATAAATTTTCATAAAAGGTTTCATGTCAATGCTAATACTTTACAAAAACGTTTTAAAATAACTAAAGAACAAGCCAGACATATAATAAAACAATGTCAAAATTGTGTGACATTTTTACCACAAGTTAATCTTGGAGTCAATCCTAGAGGACTGATACCTAACCATATTTGGCAGATGGACGTCACACACTTGCCAGAATTTGGAAAATTAAAATATTTGCATGTTACAGTTGATACTTCTTCTGGATTTTTGATGGGCTCCCTTCATGCCGGAGAAAAAACTAAAGATGTTATAGCTCATTGCTTACAAAATTTTGCCACTGTGGGCGTTCCAAAACAGTTAAAAACAGATAACGGTCCCGGTTATGCTTCTACCTCTTTTAAACAATTCTGCTCATCATTTGGCATTACTCACATAACAGGAATTCCATACAATCCACAGGGACAAGGCATAGTTGAAAGAGCTCATCAAACTATTAAAATGTACTTATTAAAACAAAAGGAGGGAATTGGAAAGGGGTATATATCCCCCAAAGATAAACTTAAAATAACCCTCTTTACTCTAAACTTTTTAAATTTGGATTCATCAGGACTTAGTGCTGCGGAAAGGCATATGTATCCAAAAAATGTGCATAAGCCTAAAGTTCTTTGGAAAGATATTCTAACAGGACAATGGAAAGGTCCTGACCCAGTAATTGTCTGGAGTCGGGGCTCTGTTTGCGTGTTTCCACAGGGAGAACAGCAGCCGATTTGGATTCCAGAAAGACTAACTAAAACGATTTCTACAGATCAAAAAGAAGATAATTTGACTCAAATCCATAACAGCTGATATCCAGAACTCCAGCTTGGCCATTCTTACATCTGCGACTGATTAACCAGGATGCTTTTTTCAATATCTATTTTATTATTGCATTTTTCCATATCATAGGTTCTATTTTATTTTTGAGCTCATACAGACCTAGGTTGATGTTTTTCTGATCAGTTTTATTTTTTAACTGTGGAGTTTTTAACATTGCAATGGAGATTTCACCTAGGTGAAACTACAAGGCCTTTACTATTGTCTTATGTGTTGTATGTTATATGTGCACACTTCTGTTTTGTGTTATGTGTCTATATGTGCGTATGTCCATAGATCATATATGAGGAGTGCTCAAAAAAAAAAAAAAAAAAAAAAAAAAAAAAAAAAAAATGGATCCAAGTACTTTTTATTATTCACGTAATTTTAATGGTTTAATTTAAATTGGGTAAACAGCTGTTAAAAATTATTTTAATATGTGTACAAATAAGCAGGTTAACAAATCTGTTTGTTTATTTTCATCTTTCCTTTTCATTATATTTAATAATTCTGTTCAAGATAATGTAAATTGTTCTAAAAAAAAAAAAAAAAAAAAAAATGTTTTCTTAGTACCTGTTAAAATGTTACATTTTTTTTTTTTTCTTTTTCTCTTTAACATCATTGTCAGAATTCTTATTTTTCATCCCAGTGCCGGTGAAGACAAAGATGAAACCAAACTACAACTTCTTCGATAATTATCACAACAAACTGTATAAACTGATATATCAATGATCTTGGGAGGAAATGGACATATTGATAGATTCCTCCACTTTGAACTGCTTACAAAACTTGCCTGGACTATGTATCACTTGTATGCACTGTGATCTATCTGTTGATACAACAAATTATGGTAATGCTGGCGTATCTTTGCTGATGTGTCACCAGTGATGCAATTTTCCCTAGGAGTCGTCAATTGATGTGGTGTTGTGGCATTTCTGTATCCTCCTCCCTTCTACTAGTGATGGTCCAAATCTGGGGGCCAACAGAGGTGAGGCAAAGAACCTCACCCCCCCACTGGTGCATAGGCCTATCCACAAGTATGGCTATTTGCTGGACCGGTAGTCAGTGACGGGTATGATCCAATTGCAATGGTATCAACCTAAGACAGGAGGCTGACGCCTAAAGGTCAGTTTTCCAATGACGGGTAAGAACCATATGTTGAATTGGACAAACCTAACAGGCACGGTCCCTAGCCACATTACTTGTTTCTTAATTAAACAGAAGGGGGGAGATGCTGGGAGCCACAGCCAATTAATATGATGCATGGCATTTTTGATTGAAAGGTGATGCCAGCTAGCCATTGAGATGATATGATTATGTTAAAAATTACATTCATATGGATACCGGACTCCTGCTGCGGGACTCCTGGAGAGTTCCCATTGGTTGGGAAAGTGCAGTAGGAGGGAATTCCGGGGAGGCGCTGGCGCTAGAGTTCCGGGAAGGAACCGGCAGAACGCCGCGTGGGTGGATCGGGAAGCTTCCCGGGCGGACGTGTTATTGGCGGTTCTTTCAAATAAAGTTTGTTCCTGTTTGAGTGGCTCGTGATCTTGTGCCCAGCCAGACAGCGGCAGAGGAAAACCCCATTGTCTTATAAACCCACTCTAATCAGACTTTTGTCCCCATCTCGCCACCAAAACTTCCCCCACCGAGTCAACAAGGGCCTCCTTAAGATCAATTCCCAGTATAGTACCCCTCCAAAGTTTTGTTCTCCACAGTTTCCACCCATCCTCAGTTACTGTCCAAAAATATTAAATGGAAAATTCCTGAAGTAAACAATTCATAGCTTTAAGTAACTTTGATTACAGTCTATTGTTATGATGGCTCCATTTTAGTATTAGTTATTGCTGTTGATCTCTGTGCCCAATTTTTGAATTAAACATACATATATTAAACATATATGTAATGTTCCGTATTATAATTCTTTTCATATATATATATATATATATATATATATATATGAAAAAAACAACATGGTCGGTCTATCTAGGGTTCCACTCTCCCCAGACATGGAAGGCATTCCCGGCAGAGGAGAGAGGCCCACTGTACTCCCTCCTCAGAGCGATGCACCTGCTTCACTCTTCGAGGTCGGGTTTCCTCCCCACCTCACTGGAAATGGCTAAGTAAACCAGCTCCCTGTTCACGAGCCTAACACGCTAAGATCCGGGTGTGTGTACTACCGTCCTGAATTAAAAGCTACCCCAAAATCACCGGGGTGACATACCGCGTAATGATCGCCACTGCACAATCGACGCACCCTGTCGTCGTGCCCCCCATCCCCACCACCCCAGTGCAAAAACTGGCTTATAACCTTTTTTCCTGTCATCATCGCATGGTACAACTCCATTCCTCACGCTGCTTAAAAGGTAAATCGAGCCGCAAGGTCTTTATCAGTGGCCGATGGACACACATTGGTCTTGCAAACTGAGAGCTGCGAACCTAGAGTTTCTGAAACCGCATTTCACAAATTCTTAGTGTATTTCTGAAAACCAACTTGCATCGTTTGTTTTTGTTGTTGTTGTTTTGTTTTGATATCAGGATTGAACCCAGGGACGTTGTAGCACGGAGCTACATCCCCACCCCTTTTTATTTTGACTCAGGGTCTAAACCCGATGTGGTGGCGCACACCTATAATCCCAGGGACTCAGGAGGCTGAGGCAGGAGGATTCCAAGCTTGAGGTCAACCTCAGCAATTTAGTGAGACTCTGTTTCAAAATAAATTTTTAAAAAATTATTGCTGAGGATCTCGTTAAATTTCCAAGACTGGCCTTGAACTAGCCTCCGCCACTCAAGTCACTGGGAATACAGACATGCACCCCCATGCCTCGTTTTTCTTTAGAGCTCTGTGGTACCAAGGGGTAAATGCATTTTTATATGCGTGGCAGAGACCTAATGAGAGCTGCCCAAAATCTTGGGACAAAGGTTAAATTTTAAATTTTCTCAAGTGGAATGGTTCAACTCTACTGCACAAATCAATACCAACTAATGTGTTAACTTTTTTTTTTAGACCGGATGTCTTTTAAACAGACACCCAGAAATGATGTGCTTTCATTTGGACCATTCAATTTTAACATGAATTCATGAGTATTCCATGCATCCTAACTTTGCACCAAAGACAACTTAGTAATAAATGATTTCTAAATAATACCAGCACAATTTTTTTTAAAAAGTATTGCTTCATAAGGTTGCACCCCACTTTTTTTGAAAAAAAAAATTGGCATAAAATCTGTGACGACTATGTGGTGAAATATGGCACTTACCACAAATGTATAGTTAAACCCACCTACTACATGGAGCAAAGTTAAATGGATAATTATTCATTATGAGGCAATCACCTTCACCAGAGGCCAAAGTTAAAATAATAATGGAAAATACTAATCTGGCCCTTTGTTTTAATTAATTTTCTTTAACATGATCATCATCACTTAGAAACCTGCCCAAATGAGTGCTAATTCATATCACGGAAATAAAAAAGGGATTTTTTGTTTAAAGTGCTTTTCTAATTGTTTAACAAAATTAACACTCCTAAAATATTTCATGTTTAAATTGTTCACTGCCAAAGCTCCAGTTAGGTTTCCCAATGGAACAAAAATACAGTGCCTGAGAATTAGGGCAAAATGGCTTGTTAAATGAACTAAGACAGAGTCTGAAATACAAACATTTTATGTGAAGTGTTCATATTTTATCAGCCAAACTGAACTATAGAAAATCATCACATGTCTAAAAAATGTAGAGGAAAATGTGAGCTGCTCGTTTTCTATTGATTCGACCTTCTGTTACTTTAATGACCTGATCTAAAATGACCTGGCAGGCTCAGCATCACCCCCGGCTCCATGTCAGCAAAAGGACCCAGTCTGTCCATCACTGACATGAGGCAAACGCTCAGCTGCCATTCACCAGCAGGGGGCACTGCACCGGGGCCTTTCTGTAGGCAAAACCACTCAAAAGCCGAAGACTGTGAAACATGGATTTCAGGAGACTGAAAAATTTGTGTCACCATCTCACACAAACACATTGCCACACAATCGACAGGGCATCTCCAGGTATGTCTCAGTGGCAATATCTACTGCAGGATTCCTGAGGTCTGGAGAATAGCTTAGAATTACAAATAAAATGGTATCATGGTTGAGTCTAAAAACATTTGGACATTATTAAAGAGTAGACTATCAAACTCTTCTCATGAAGTTTGCTTCAGTTCAGAGCTTACTGGACCTGAATTATTTTCAAAGTAAGCTAAGCTATAAATCAGTGAAGTGCCCAAATATGAAAAAAGTAAAATGGTACAGTATTTAAGTTAAAGTCAAGCAAATTAAACTGAATTACATATCACATTTTTTAACACAGTAACTTTATTTTATTTATATTTTTATGTGGTGCTGATGATTGAACCAAGGGTCTCACACATGCTAGGCAAGCGCTCTACCACTGCCCTACATATCACATTTATTTATAGTAAAATAGGATTACCAAGACTAGAGAAAATTAATAAGCATTGAAGTAAACATTACTATATATTTTGCTTTAACAGAAGAGTTTTGCAAAGATAATTTTTAAACCATAAAAGAAAGGAAAAACATTTTTTAATCATAGAATCTTGGAGTTGATCTGTCATACCTCCTCATAAATGTGAGGTCCTGAGCAGAAAATTAGTTTTAAATGCTCACTTTAAAAAAATCACTGTAGAAATTTGATAGAGTTTTCCCCAAATACAGACTTATGAGATTAGAAAGTCACTTCACTAACCTTTTAACTGATATCTTGTCAGTTAAAAACTTGTTAGCATGCTTTTCAAATAGATGTATATTACTATTTATAATTTATTTAGAATTGTGTGCTGACATATTGTGTACATTATAAAACATATATCAAAAGGTGGCATTAAAAAGAATAAAAATAGAAGATAGTCTGCTGATAGTCTGTAAGATTTTTTTTCTCCCCTACCCCAATAGATCGTTTGGGAGTTTCTTTCTTCTAGACCAATATCTGTATTTTGTATTTAAATTTTGGCACCTGGTGCTGCTGTAACAAATATCTAAAATTATGGTGGAGGTTTTAGAATATGGTGGTGGTGAAGACTAGAATAATTTTGATAAGAATCAAAGAAAAAAGCCTAAATTGCCTTCAACAGATTGCTAATAGAACTCTGAATTTGGGGGGCTGGAAATTTAGCTCATGTGTAGCTTGCAAGAGGCCCTGGATTGGATCCCCAGCACCAAAGAAGAGGAAGTCTGAATTTAGAGGACATTTAGAGGACATGGGCTAGTATCTCCTCAGAAGGAATTAGAAGATTAAAAAGGGGGGGTGGGCAGAATTCTTGTTATGTGGTAGAAGAATTCTTAGTTAAATTTTCTCCTGCAGTTGCGTGGAAAGCTGAACTTGTAAGTGAACCCAGTTATCTAGCTAAGGAAATTTCTGAACCCAGTATTAAAGGTAGCTCCCTGATTTCTTTTGTGATGCTTATAGTAAAATGTGAGAAAAGGGCGAGAAATCAACCCATTTCATCCTGTAGTCCCAGGTATGGAACACTTATAAAAGCTTAAATTGAACCATCAATGTACCACTATGGTAACTTTGAAATAATATTTGAATATTTATTATGTTCATAGAATCAAACACCTGGGACTGGATGGGTAAAGGAACTGCTAAACAAAGAGGAACCAGATTCTATTATTTTGAAAATTCTTAGCCTTTCCAGATAGCAAATAATACTAAATGACATCCACCCACCCTAGAGAAGATTGTATGACTTACAATTTTTTTTCTAAAACCTCAGAAAGATCCAAAGTCAGAGTATTCAGCTACACAGATTTCCCTTTGAAGAGATTGAAAGAGGGCATGATATAGCCTCTCAATAAAACCACAGAGCCTGTAAGAGCTAAAGGAAAGCATCCCTCAAACCTCTAGGTGGAGCCCAGGGACAGGGTCGGGGGCTTTTCTCAAAAAGGGAAGAGTTATTACAATGGAGCGCATCTCAATGAAATCCATAAGAAAGCCCACAAAATTCTTGAGAAAAGTAAATCAGCAGACTCACTAGAAGCAGGGACTTAGCGAGGAGAAGAATAAACAAGAAAATGATGCAGTAGGACCCCCGCCCCCTCCCCAAATGCTAATCACGGGAAGCAGGCTGACTGAACTGCTCAGCTGCAAGTGCATCTTTCCTGACAAGGTAAGGATGACCTGGATGACTCAAAGAGACAGAACCAAGAGCCCACAAGCAGAGCCACGAATCACAGGGAGTTACTAATGTTCCTTGGCCTACTGTGGGGTTATCTTCTGAAAAGCCCATCATAAGTTGAAAATATCAAAAATCAAAAATGCATTTAATACACCTAACATCAGAGCTTAGCCCAGCCTACCTTAAACATGCTCAGAACACAGACATTAGTCTACAATCGGGCAACAGGGTACCCTCTGGGGTCTCAGTGGTTCCTCCTCATGGTTGCAGGAACCATCACTGCTGCTGTCCAGCTTGGCAAGAGTGTCATCGAAAATCGCTCGCTGGGGAAAAAATGAAAATTCAAAATTTGAAGCATACTTTTACTGAATGTGTATCATTTTTGCACCATTGTAAAGTTGAGTAATCCTAAATTGAGCCACAACAAGTGGGGGACCATCTGTAGGCCTGAGGATTGCAAGTTCAAAGCCAGCCTCAGCAATTTAGTGAGGTTCTAAGCAACTCAGCGAGACCCTGTCTCTAAATAAAATAGCAAAAAAAAGGGCTGAAGATGTGGTTCAGTGGTTAAGCACCCTGAGTTCAATCCCTAGTACCAAAAAAATAGATTCAACCTTGCTAATAGATTCACTCTTGGAAGTCTTTCCCTTGCTATGAGGAAATCAATGGCCATGTTGTGAGAACCCTAAGTGACAAAAAACTGTAGGTGAATTAGTTGAGGACACTTCTAGCCAACAGCCGAAAAAACAGGTTTTATACAAGATAAATAAAAATGTGTGGACACACACACACAAAGTAACAGAATATTGCCAACAACCACAGGAGTGGGAGGTGCATCCCTCCCCAGAACTTCCCGATGAGAACCCAGTCCAGGGTGACACCTTCATCCCAGTCTCATCAGACCCTAAGCAGAAGACTTAGCTACACTTTGTCTGAACGCCTGATCTATAAGAAGTTAAGATAATAAATGTGTATTCTTTGAAGCCCCTAAATTTGCAGTAATATTGCTATGCATCATTAGAAAGCTAATCTCTAATCACCATCTGTAATTTCCCCGTTTTTTTTCTAAATCAAGTCAGAAAAAACATTTGATATTATCTTCATTTTTAAAAAATTGGGAGGGATTTGTTTTATGATGCAAGATAGGTGTATCTTGGTGAACATTCCACGTGTACTGAAAAAAATGTACATTTTCCTATTGGTCACTTCTTCCATACACTTGTTGAGTTTCTGCCTATTTGTTACAAATTACTGGGAGAAAAGTGTTGAAGTCTCCAACTATATTGTGGATTTTCTCCTCTACACTCTATCAGTTTTTGCTCCATGCACTTCAAATCTCTGTTGTTGAATGTATATACATTTTTTTTTCTCTTTTTAAAAATGTATTTATTTATTACCATTTTTATTTCCATCCTTTTTATTGGTGCATTATAGTTGTGTATAATGATGGGATTTGTTGTTACATATTCATATGATTTAGCCAATATCACTCCTTTAAACTTATATACATTATCTTTAGTATTTTCCTCCCTCTGAAGACTACTTCGACTGATATTTATATAGCCACTCTAGCTTGGGGTTTTTTGTGTGTGGGGGGTGGTTTTTGTTTTTTGTTTTTGTGGGAGTTTGTTGTTGTTGCTGTTTTACAGTGCTGGGATTTGAACCTAAGGCCTTGCTTTTGTTAGACAAGCACTCTATCATTAAGCTATACCCTTAGCCTTCCAACTTGATTTTGATTAGTATTTGTATAGTATATCTTTTTCTAGTATCTTATTCTTAGCATATTTATATCATTGTATTGAAGGTAAGCTCTTGTAAATAAGCATATAATCAATGCTTTTTAGTCTAGTTGGACAATTTGACTCTTAGTGTGTGCAGATCATTTACTATGATACCCTTATATTAAGGCCTACAGTTTGTTTTCTATTTTTTCCCAGTTTTTCACTCGCCTAGTCCCCTTTTCTACTTGCTTTCATTTATTTGAATACATGTAGTATTCCATTTTAATGTATTTTGTGGGGTTTAGTAGAGCTCTTTGGATCGTGTTTTTGGTTTTTAGTGATTATGGTTCTTAAATTTTCATAGCATTCTTGGAAGGAATGTTGTATGATTGCAATTGTTTAATCCATTAATATTTAATACAATTAGGGCTGTGGCTATGGCTCATTGGTAGCACAGTTGCCTGACATGTGTGAGGCACTGAGTTCAATTCTCAGCACCATGTATGAATAAATAAAAATAAAAGTCTAGCAACAATTACAAAAATGTTTTTTAAAAAAATTTTAATACAATTATTGGTAAGTTAAAACTTACATTTGCCATTTTTTGTTTTATGTCCTTTTCATTATTCTGTCTGTTCTTTACTGCCTTCTTTTATGTATATATTTTCCATTATATCATTTCAATTCCCTTATCATTTTTTATCATATGTCTGTATTTCTAGTTATTTTCTTAATGAATTACAATTAATATCTTAATAAATAAAACCTAATTCAGAAAAATGCCAATTTAATTTCAATAATATTCAGAACTTTTCTCCCATACAGCTTCATTTCTCCCTTCCTTTGGGCTATTATCATAAAAATTATATTTAGACATTATATGCTAATCAGTACAGATTTGTAATTATTGCTTTATGCAGTTGTCTTATTAATCAAATGGGTGAAAAAAAGTTGCAAACAACCCTTTGTAACTCACTGCCTTCTATATGTGCTTATAGTTATCTTTACTGGTGCTCTTTATTCATCCTGTGGATCTAAGTTACTGTCTAGTGACCTTTCATGTTAGCCTGAAGTATTCCTTTTAGTATTGTCTGTAGGGCGTGTCACTAGCTTCATATGTAAAATGTTCAGTTTTTGTTTATCTGACAATGTCATGAATACTTCTTATTTTTGAAAAGCAAATATTGCTGTTTGTAGAATTCTTGAGTGACAGACTCTTTCTTTTAGCCCTTTGAATATATCAATGCTTGCCTTCTGGCCTCTATGGTTTCTGATGAAAAATCAGCTGTTAACCTTACTAAGGCTCCCTTGTATGTGATGAGTCACTGCTCTCTTGATGCCTTCAAGATATTCTCTCTCTCTCTCTCTCTCTCTCTCTCTCTCTCTCTCTCTCTCTCTCCCTCCCTCCCTCCCTCCCTCCCCCACCCCCTCTTTTGGTACCAGGGATTGAACAAAGGGGGCTTTACCACTGAACCACATTCTCAGCCCTTTTTTATTTTTTATTTTGAGGCAGGATCTCACTAAGTTGCTTAGGACCTTGTTAAGTTGCCGAGGCTGGCTTTGAACTTGCAGTCCTCCTGACTCACTCTCCCAACCTAATGGGATTACAGTAGTACAACACTGAGCCTGGCCTTTTTTTTTTTATTTATTTTTGAAACATGAAATTTGACAGTTTAATGATAACGTATCTAGATGTGGTTCTCTTTGAATTTATTATATTTGAAGTTTGTTGAGTTCCTTGGATATGCAGGTTTGAGGTTTTTCATCTAGTTTTAGAACTGTCCTGCTATTATTTCTTCAGATGACCTTTCTGTCATTTTCTTTATCTTTTCTCCTGGAATTTCATAATACATATGCTTGATGGTACTCCACATGTCTCTGGGAATATGCTCATATTTATTTATCTTCTTTTCTCTCTGTTCTTGGATAATCTCAATTATCTTATTTTTAAATTCACTGATTCTTTCTTCTACCTCTTCAAATGTGCCATTGAGCCACTCCAGTGAATTTGTTTATGTATGTGGGGTGTGTGTGTGTGTGTCCACACATGTGCATGCACTGGAGATTCAACCTAAAGTTACTTTACCACTGAGCCACATCCCCAACACTTTTTTTTTTTTTTTTTTTTTTTGGTTTTGAGATAGGGTCTCACTAAGTTGCTTAGGTCCTTACTAAGTTGCTGAGACAGGCCTCACACTTACAACCCTCCTGCCTCAGTTTCCCACGTCCCTGGGACTACAGATGTGCTCCACCACTCCAAGCTCTAGTGAATTTTTAATTGGGGGGATTTTACTTCTCAATTCCAGAATCTACTTGGTTCTTTTTATTATTTCTGTCTTTTTATTGATACTCTTTATTGGATAAGACATGATTTTGACATCTTCCTTTAGTTTTTTTATAGTTTCTTTTCATTCTTTGCATATTTTTAAAATAATTGGTTTGAAGTCTTGTATAATGAGTCTAATGTCCAAGTTTCCCCAGGGACAATTCTTATTGACTGCTTTTTTTTTTTTTTTTCCCCAAATCATAGGGAGCCTCCTCAGAAAACACTCTAAGTCTGAATTCAAACAAAAGAGAGCTTTATTTACTGGCCAGGGACTGTCACCCACCTGTACAGACTGATGCTCTCTGGGAGAACAGCAATTTCCTGGCCTGCGTCTTGGGCATTTAAGAACAAAAACCACAAATCAGGGGCTTTTCTCAGCATCATTCAAGCAAGCAAGTTACAGAAGCTAATAAAAGCAATTAGCTTACAACTTAGTTAACCACTTCTCAGGTCTGAGCAAGTGTTAGAGTTTCAGCTGAGTGGGGATGATAATTTATTTCAAAGTCATGTAGACCCATAAATGTACTCAAACTCAGGATGTAGCTCACCACGGACGGCCACCACCATGTCCTGAGTTGGGTACATTCTGTGGGGTACAAAGTACAGAAAAACAATTTTTTAATATTTATTTTTTGTATTTGTAGTTAGACACAATAACTTTATTTATTTATTTATTTATTTTTATGTGGTGCTGAGACTTGAACCCAGGACCTTACACGTGCGAGGTGAGCACTCTACCGCTGAGCCACAACCCTAGCCCCAAAACAATTTTTTATAAGAAGACAGTTTTTATTTTCTGTTTCTCAGAAATGGGTCATACTATTGTATGTGGGGTGTGGGGTGTGTGTGTGTGTGTGTGTGTGTGTGTATGTGTCCACACATGTGCATGCACTGGAGATTCAACCTAAAGTTACTTTACCACTGAGCCACATTGTTTTTATAAAGAAAAACAATAGTTTTTCTTTATAAAAGTCAGCAGAATGGAGTCTTAGGCCTGTCTATGACAATTCTTGCTTTATAATTATCTTATCTCACTTATCAAAATCTTATATCTATAATCTATATTTTTTACTAATCTATAACCTATAACTTACACTCTTACTGATTTTATTGATTAGTTTACACCACAAGTCTGTGCTTTCTTTTTTTCTTTGAATGTTCATATATTTGTTGAAAATTGGACTTTTAAAATAATATGACACAGGGTTTGCTGCTGTTTGTTAGGTGACTCTTCTGAACTGTAAAGTCTGTGTTCACTAAAGTGACTGCTCAGTTAGCTTTGTGGTCTTCTAATGATTAGCAGAGATTTCTTTAAATCCCCAAACACCATAAAGTCACCCAGAGTTGCTGAGGGGCTCTGTGTGAATGTTGAGGCACAACTTCAGTAAGACTGAATGAAATGATTTACAACTCTGCCTTAGCCTTGTTTCTTTACAAAAAGCTCAAAGTTAGTTAAAGAGAAGAACTTGGGCCTTCTGGGGTCTTTTCTGAACATGTGCACAGCCCCGGGCATACACGCAGCTCTATGAATGTTCATGACTTTCTAAATTCCCAGGAATATATTGGAGCTTTTCAAAGACCCCTAGGAATTTATCATTCTCCATCTTTTCCTTTTATGACTTTTGAGTAATATATTATTTGCCTCATCTGTTACCTAACCACCTCATGCTACTGCATTGTTCAACATTTGCCACTGAATGCTTTCCACAAATACCCTCCAGGAAATAGCTGCTTGCCCTGGGCTACCAGTCAGGTCAAATAAAGACAGCCTTGTGAGTGGGTCTTCCAGAGAACCACCAGATAGGGCAAATCATAGAATTCTCTGAAAAAAAAAGGAGGGGCTGGGGATATAGCTCAGCTGGTAGAGTGCTTGCCTCAAATGCATAAGACCCTGGGTTCAATCCCCAGCACTACCAAAAAAAAAAAAAAAGAAAGAAAGAAATGAATTTTCTGAGAAAGGATTTTTAAAGGAGCTTCAATACCATCCACCTCCTCCCTGGGCTGGCGGCCTGCTGTTTTTCACCACATTGGCAAGCTTGGGGTCTTCAAGACCATGGAGTGAAGAAGAAAGATGTTAAGGGAGAAACTTAAGCCACCACAAAATTCACTGACTGAGGTTCAGCCATGGTTCTGAAAAGTTGATTCTGATGACTTTGGGCAGTACTGTGGTGGGTAAGAGGGTTTGGGGTGTTCTTTCTCTGTTATTTTCACTGACATCATCCTCTACCAATGTGGAAGATGGAGAATCATATTCCCAAACAGGACCCTTTACCTTATTTCCGTGGTAACTGCTATTGCATCTACATGCACTAAAATCCCATCAGATGATGCTCTCATGTTGCTTTCACTCATCCTACATATTTTAAAGAATTTAAAGGGAGGGAAATTGTCTGCTGTATTTATTCAAACATCTTCCATCTGTGTTACTTTTTCTTATTCCTAAAGTCCCAATTTTCCCTCTGGTTTCATTTTCCTTCTGCCTAAAGAATTTCTTTCAGCATTTCATCAGAGCAGACCCACGGATGACAAATTCTCTTAGTTTTCCTTCATCTGAGAGTGACTTTATTTCACCTTCATTGGTGAAGGACATTTTCCTCAGATAGGAAATTCTGGATTAACACTTTTTTGGGTTGTTTTCAACATTTAAAAAAAAAAAAAAAAGGTTTTTTCCACTGCCTTTTGGCCTCTATGATAGTTGATGAGAAATTCACCATCACTGAAGTCATTGTTTCCTCTCTTGTGTTAGTTGGAGTTCTGCAGAGAAACAAAGTGAATAGGATGTGTGTGCAGATGCACACGCGCACACACACACACACACACACATACACACACAAAGAGACCTATTTTAAGCAGCTGGCTCCTGTGATTATGGAATCTGGGAAGTCCAAAACGTGCAGGGTGGAGTCAGAATGGCAGTCATCAAGAATACAAGCAATAATAAATGCTGGAGAGGTTGTGGAGGAAAAGGAATGTTGTATGGACAAACGAGGCAGGGCACCGAAGATAGCAGGACACAGTTTTATTTGGCTGTAGCCAGGTTCAGAGGGCACAGCTTTTGCTGTAATCAATTGATCCCCTGAACCCTGAGTTCAGGGAGTTTCAGAATTTTATACCCAGCAGGTAAGGGGAGGGGCTCAGAAGTTCACATAAAGCAGTTTGTTTGTTTTTTCCACTGTTCTGGGCAAGTTAACTCTTCAAGGACAGCACCTGAGAAGGGGAGAGCTTCTTCTCCCCTTTCTTTCCTCCCCCTGCCAGCTGTTACCATGGAGCCCAATTGTAACTTATCTTAAAAATGTAGACATCTCTGTGAAACCCCAGCTCAAGGCCAGAGGCCTTGTTTGCACATTTCTACAAAGTACCATACTGGATATGTTTGTGAAAAACTAGTAAGAGGGTGTCCAGCACCTGGAGTGCTGATATCTTCCCAGCCAGTGGCCAAGTAAAACAGGGCAACACAAAAATAGGAAGTTTATCTACACTGGACTCTTTCGCAGAGACTTTTTGCTGACAGTCCTAAAATCAGCCATGGTGAAGAGGGCTTTTCTGTGGAGAAAGGGGGTGCCACTTCAGGAACACTTTTGCATTGTTGGTGGGACCATAAATCAGTACAACCACTATGGAAATCAGCGTGTGGGCTCCTCAAAAGACTAGGCATGGAACCACCTTGTTACCCAGTATCCCACTTTTTGGTATTTATCCTGAAGAATTAAATGCATCTTAGAACAGGGATACATGCATTTCCATGTTTACATCAGCACAATTCACAACAGCCAAACTATGGAACCAGCCGAGGGGTCCATCAATAGATGAATGAATAAAGAAAATGTGGTATCCATGCACAATGGAGTTTTATTCAGGCGTAAAGAAAAATAAAAATATGGCATTTGCAGGAAAACGGATGGAACTAAAGACCATCATGTTAAGCAAAATAAGTCAAACGCAGGAGTTCAAGGGGCTTATGTTTTCTTTCATATCAGGAAGCTAGAAAGGAAAAAGAAAAACAAAGGTGAGGGTAGATCCCATGAAAATCAAAGGGAGATCAGTAGAGAAAGGAACCAAGGGATCAGAGGTGGGGGAGGTGGGGGAAAGTGCTGGGGAGTGATGTTACCAAATTATATTATTATATTACAAATATTGAATATATAACAACAAATCCCATCAAAATGCACAACTATAATGCACCAATTAAAAAAAGGTGGAAAGATATAAATGACAAAAGTGACTAACAAAAACAATTATAATAATGCAGGGTGGGCCAGCAGGCTGGAGCCCCAGAGAAGACCTGATGCTACAGTTGAAGTTCAAAGGTCATGAGGCTGGTGATCCAAGAAAGAGCCAGTGCTGCAGTTCAGGTACCAAAACCACACACCTTGAATTCCTTCTTGCTTGGAGGAGGTCAGTCTTCTTGTCCATTCAGGCCTTCGACTGATTAGAAGAAGCCCACCTATGTTACAAAGAATGATCTGCTTTAATCCACGAATTTAAACGTTCATTTCATTCAAAAGTATCCTTGCATAAACATTGAGAATAATGTTAGACCAAACATCTCAGCACAGTAGCCAGCCAAGTGGATGTAAAATTAACCACTGCACAAATATAAAATTGTTATTATCTGGCTGCTTTCATGATTTTTCTTTCTCTGCTTCTTAGAAGTTTTGTTATGATATATCTGGGTGTAGAATTCATTGAGTTTTTCTAATTTGGGGGTCACCATGCTTCTTGAAGCTATAAGTTTATGTTCTTCACCAAATCAAGGGAGATTTTAGCCACCCTTCTGCCCTTGAAGCAAAAGGTAGAGGCCCTCTCCTTCACATTTGTCTGTGCCTAGTGTGCAATTACGGAGCTCAGGTTGTCTTTGGATCCACGTTGGAACATATAAGAGAAAAAACACCCACAGAACTCTCCACTAGTTAGACTTCGTGTTCTGGTTTCCTTCCCCAAGGAGCCTGCAACCATTTGCCTTTCGGATTTCTCAGGTAACTGCTGGACACATTCTGCGCAGGGGTTGTCAGTTGGGTTTGGTGGAGGACAAGTGGGTGTTGTGCCTACTGCATCTTCCCTGGAACCAGAGCCTCTGCTCTCTCACAGCTCCTATCATCAGGCTTGGCCTCCCCTGTTCCGCTGAAAACACAAATTACAGAAAAAATAATTGTTTTTTAAAACTGATTCTACATGCTTGTTAAATTCATTTGTTGATTCTTGTAAGATTTCAGAGGTACTTAGGATGTTCTACATGAATAACCACCTGTGAATTAAGGCAGTGTCGCTTCTTGTATGATCTCTATTTTAACATTTCTTTCTTTTTATTGTTGTTTTTGGTAGGGTTTTTTTTTTTTTATTTTGGCTTGTTGGTTGGATTTTGATATTGACCGGTCTCTCTAGGACCATTCAGCTGTGGACAAACAGGAGTAAGAAAAGATAGCTTCATCCTTTTCCCAATCTTAGGAGAAAACCTTTCAATATTTCATACTTAAGTATGATGCTCAATGTCCCTTATGAGATTTTTTTTGGTGGGGGGGCATTGGGATCGGACCCACGAACACTTAATCACAGAACCACATCACCATTATTTATTATTTTTATTTTCTTCTATTTATTTGTTTATTTATTTATTTATTTTTGAGGCAAGGTCTTGCTAAATTTGCTTAGGGCCTTGCTAAGGTGCTGAGATTGGTTTGAACTTATGATCCTCCTGCCTCAGTCTCTCAAATCATTGAGATTACAGGCATGCACTACCATGCCCAGCCCTTGTGGATTGATTTTAAAAAGTTAGTTTCTAACCTTAGTTTTCTGCTAATTTTTATCTTGAATTGGTTTAGAAAGTTATCAAATGCCTATTGGTGTTTAAAGAGATGATGAACTGATTTTTCTCCTATAGTTGGCCAACATAATTAGGTACATTGATTGGTTTTCAAGTAGTAAACTAAGCTTACGTTACTGATATAAATTCTACCTAGTCAGATGCATTTGACTAAATGCTCTTTTTTTCTAGCTTCTACTCAAGTTACCTACTTTCTCCTACTTCTGATTTGATTTTTCCTCCCACATAATTGAGATATATCAAAATTTAATGAGTTAGGCAGGCGCAGTGGGCAAACACCTGTAATCCCAGCAGCTCAGGAGTCTGAGGCAACAGGATTGCAAGTTCAAAGCCAGCCTCAGCAAAAGCAAGGCACTAAGCAACTCAGTGAGACCTTGTCCCTAAATAAAATTCAAAATAGGACTAGGGATATGGCTCAGTGTTCTGGTGCCCTTGAGTTCACTCCCCGGCAACAACAAAAAAAAAAAAAAATTAAAAAAATTTAATGAGTTATATACAGTGAACACAATATAGTATTTTGGAGCTTAAACTCAGAAGAAATCATACTAGAATCATACTAGAAATCATACTAGAAGAAATCATAATGTACAGCAAATAATACAAGTATTGTACATTATATTTTACAAGACATTAACAATTTCTTAAAGATATCTGAGAACACTTATTACAACTATAGCCAAGAAAATGACAGTTGACAAGTAAATTAAAGGGTTTGAAACAGACTCTGACAACAGTCCCCACCCAAATACAAGATTATGGCTAATATTAACCCTAAAGATACTTCTAAACTCAAGCCCAGAACAGAACCTGTGTATCAGAAAATTAGAGATCATGACACTACTAAAATTATCATAGTTAATATAACAAAACTAATTTAAGTGTACAGAGTGAAACATAAAGAAAGAAACAGGATGTTTGTTGTTTTAAATTAAGTATGCAGCACTCAATTAGGCCTTCCCGCCAACCCCTTTCCAGGCTGGGAATCGAGCCTGGGCCTCCCACATGCTAGCATGTATCCTTGAACTACATCATCAGGCCTTGAATCAGTTTTTTTAGTAGTAAATGTGTCTAATGATAACTCCCAAACAAAACAAAACGCACAAAATTGATGTACTGTTTCTATCACATTCTGAAAATCCTTTTTCCTTTTCCTTTCCTCATAAGAAAGCTAAGACTCCTTATTGCCTTATCTGACTTTCTGTTCTACCAACACTTCCAGCATAGATAAGAGCCAAGAATCCATCCCTGGAGAATGAGATAAGTCATTTCTATATAGAATGGGGCCCTGGAACATTCTTTAAGCCCCAATCAAAAAGTGCATTGTGATGAATGGGGTTTAAACTATGAAAATGAAGGGGGAAAGAAAGAGAGAGAAAGGAAAGTGAGATAGAAGTCATGACAGCCCCATTTTGTAATTTCTCCAAATTCCCAAAGACAAAATCCACAGACACCATCATCGACTGCAGTAGGTCACAAAGAATCTCCAACAATGTTGTAAAACAACTGGACGGAACCAAATCATGGAGCATCAAGGGAACAACAGTGGGCCAGAAGCAGGAGGGAAAGCAGGTTCCTAAATGCTGAGAACCAAGAGACTGAGAACTAATAGTCCCAAAAGGAAGGGCTTCCAGCCACCACCCAGCCAGGCACAAACTATGAACTAGAAGGGGCCTCACCAGGGAGCCTGAGGCTACTGCAGGAAGGTTGAAAGGTACATGGTAGCTGAACACCCAGTGGGGCTCCCTTCCAGGACGGGGCCACCCAACATGGAGTAGAAACAGCTGAGCTAATAGAGGCCAAGTCGATGAGAGCTGGGTGCAGGGCCAAAAAAGAGAGAATGTTCTACCAGTGAAGGAGAAGATGGAAGGAAGCAAATATCACACAGCACTTAAGAGATGACTGCACAATGGCCATATTTTCTACAATTCTGTGGTAAAAGCAGAAAAAAGAAAAAGACATTAGGACCCCTTCCCCACCCCCTACAGAGAAACTTCCCCCTAAAAATATGACTTCAGCACCAGAAAGACTATGGTCAATCACCCTTCAAAAAGCAAAAAAGAGAGAAAAATGATCCAAATAACATATTTTCAGAAGATACATATTCACCAGAAATTTTTGACTATGAAGCATTTGAAAATAGTAGACCAACATTTCAAAATGTGTTGCAGAAAATAAGAAAATAGTAGAAGGCAGAGCGCAAAGAATATAACATAAACCAGAACTAGGAAAACTCAGAGATAAGTTTGGCCAGACAATAGGCAGATATGAAAAGAGTTTACAGAGCTCATAAACATTCAATGGAACATAGCAAAAGGAGAATAAAACAAATAAAGAGAGAGAAAAAGCATTCTGAAAAAAAAAATGGTAAATGGTAAACACTAAAAAGTAAGCAAAAAAGGGTCAATGTCCACCAAGAAAGAAAAGAGAAGGAAATGGAAAATACTTTTAAAGTTCTTTTGAAAGAACTGTAATTCTAATATCTTTTGTGAAATAAAAGAAGGTTTGACCCTTTGGATTTGAGGGCACCCCACATATCTCTGAAAATCAATTCAGAATGCTCAGTGCTGAGACATAATTTATAAAATGATGGAACTACAAAGAATTCTTTGGGCATTCAAGAAAAAGACAAAGTGACTTTTTACTGGTGCATATTAATTACACAGAGCAGTGAGTTTCCTTGTGGCATATTTGCACATGCATATAACACAATGGGATAAGTTCCACTCCCCAATACTTTCCCTTAAAGGAAAGAAGACCAGCTTGGCCTCAGACTTTTCAATGGCGACCTTCCATGACAGAAGATAGAGGAACAGCATACTCGAGCTCCTTAAGGAAAGAAAATGACCCCCAATGATTATAACCTGCATAACTTTCAAGCATAAATTCCTGGACTCTTAGGTGCCACAGATGTCAGATAAGCTCTTCCTTCTTCCTCTTCCCCTCTTCTTCCTGAAGAGTTCAGTCCTCATTCGGACATCAGGTAGGGGAGAGCAAGGTGGTGGGCCACAGGGGGGAGGGGGAGGGCAGGAGCAGTCAGAGGGCTGGAAGTGGAAAACCTTGGCTCAAGTGAGTAGGGAAAAGTGTTCCCAGAGCAGGTGGCCTTCCAGGGCCTGAGCAGGAAGAGACAGACGTCCACACAAAAGGGGTGGCCTGGAATGGGGTATCAGCCCTCAGAGGGATGCAAAGTCCACACGGGATCAGCCCGACAGAGGAAGTAAGAGTCTGGGCAGATTGAGAAGGATAGCCTGAGATTCTCCCAAGCATGAGAAGGAGGCCTCACTGTGTGTGGATGAAAGATGGCAAGGTCTCCCTGATCAGGGAGGCCGAGGAGGGTGAGGGCGTGAGAAGGACAGACTGACACAGGAGGTAGATGCCTAAGTGAGATAAGAAGCACAGCCACGCAGGGGGCTCGCAGCCCAGGGAGTGAGATCCCAAGCAGAATGAGAAGTCAGCTATGCACCAGGTGGAGGTGGCGGGAAAGATGGGAGATTTGCTATATACAGGGGGCCATTGAGCAAATAAGTCCATATACTAAAGATAATAGGAAGAGGGTTTCTCACTCCCAGAGAAAAGGGACACAAACGTGGAAAAACTGGAATGAACTCTGGGGTACCAAACTGGAATTGGAGGTATAGGTGTGACTCATAGATCCGATAGATGACATTTGATTAAGTTAGATTAGGTTAGATGGATGGGTAAGGTAAATGGAAGATGATAAATAAATGGATGGAAGGATGGAGGATGGATGGATGGATAGAAGATGGTTGTAGACACAAATGTGTATATGTATAGTATGTTATATACACATATCTCTTGACCGTTCATTGCATATACTTAGGAAAAACGATATGACAATATTGATGAGCACGCCTAGCACACAGGCCTAAGTTTCTAAATATCATTCCACATTTGAAAAAAAAAAAAAACAAGTCTCGCCTGTAATCCCAGCAACTCAGGAGGCTGAGGCAGGAGGATCACAAGATGGAAGCTGGCTTCAGCCACTTAGTGAGACTCTAAGAAACTTAATAAGACCCTGTCTTAAAATAAAAAATAAAAAGGACTGGGGATGTGGCTCAGTGGTTGTTTTTCACTGCTGTAACTAAAAGGACCCAACCAGAACAATTGTAGAGGAAGAAAAGTTTATTTGAGGGCTCATTGCTTCAGAGATCTTAGTCCATAGGAGGTTGGCTCCATTCCTTGTAGTTCAAGGTGAGGCAAAACATCATGGTGGAAGAGTGTGGCAGAGGAAATGGGCTCACATGGTGATTTGGAAGCAGAGAGAGAAACCTCACTCGCCAGATACAAAATATATACCCCAAAGCCACGCCCCCCAGTACCCCACCTCCTCCAGCCACACCCCACCTTAGTTACACTCAGTCCCATCAGGTGATTAATTCACTGATTGGGCTAAGGCTCTTGCAACCAAATCATTTCTCCTCTGAACCTTCTTGCATTGTCTCACATGTGAGCTTTTGGGGGACCATCACAGTGGTAAGCAACTATGGGCTCAATCTCCAGTATCAAAAATAAAAAAATAAAAAAGAAAGAAAGAGCAAGCCAAGTCTCCTTAAGAAAACTTAGTCCAGGTCCGAAGCAAGCTTAAGATATGCCCAGAATATCTAATTGTTATAGAAGGTAAGGAACTTTTCAATGATTATGGGGACATGCAAACGGACCACAGAGTAAAGTTGAAGAGGCTCTCACTGGGCAAATCAGAGACAGTTTGAACATCAAAATAAATAATGATAGTAATGAAGAATAAGCTACCAAATAAAATTGGAAGCCTGGAATCTGACATAATTAATGAATTAATTAGAAGTTTGATAAGGTGTTTTTTGTTTCAAAGTACCTTGCCACAAAATGCTGATTACAGGAAAAAGAGAAACTTTACAGTAGAAAAGCCAGGCAAGTACCATCTTAATCAAGTGATCACAATGAGCGGACAAATCAAAATTCTATGACACCTGATAGGATACATGGAGAAAAACGTAGATTCACTTTTGTAATATTAATGCACAACTTGAATCTAAATATGAGATGGCATCAAATAAATACAACCAGAAAGGCATTCTACAAATGAACGGGTCCATTACCTTCCAAAGTGTGGATGTCATCAAAGACAAGAACGGTTCAGTCAGAAGGAAACGGACAGACAGGACAATTAAAAACTAAATAATGTAAGTCAGCTCCCAATATTGTACACTTAAACTTAAAATTTTTAGCTGGGCACAACGGCACACACCTGTAATCCCAGCAGTTTGAGACTGAGGCAGGAGGATCACAAGTTCAAAGCCAGCCTTAGCAAGGCCCTATACAATTCACTAAGACCCTGTCTCTAAATTAACTACAAAATAGGGCTGAGGATGTGGTTCAGTGGTTAAGTGCCTCTGAGTTCAATCCCTGGTAATAATAATAACAACAACAACAACAACAACAAAAACAACAACATATTTTAACTAAACATACTTAAAATTATTTGTTATTTATCTAAAATTCCAGTGTAAATGGGCATCCTCTATTACTTGTTAAATCTGACATCCGCACCACTGAGTTCCCTTGGGTCAGTCGTGAATTGATGGAGATATTGAGAATGCACTTGTGATTACTCCCATGAGTGATAACTGTAGAAGAAATGGTAATAAGAGTAACAACAGCAGTAGGCACGAGAGCAGCATCGGCAGTCATGGTCTTCCAGAGCACGATTCTCAATGTGCGGGACTCACAGCAGAGCCAGAGACTCTGGGGACTGTCAGCCCATGAACCACAGTGGCAAAGGGAGAAAGGCAGATGTCTGCAACTCTTCTCAGGAACAAGAGAAAGAATCTTCAGAACCAAAACTCCAAAAAAGTTGGGAAGAGCCTTCTACATAAGCAGTGATTTATTTTACAAGCAAACACCTTTTCAAGAGAATGCTTTCCAACCAAAGAAGCTGATGGAAAGGGAAGGAATATTCTGGGGAAGAGATCACAAAAAGGCCCATATACGACATTGTTAAAGAGAATGATGTCATCTTTTCTCTGACCGTAGGATCCACACCTGGGTTTATGTTCAAGTCATCAGAGCTCATATATACAATAATTTTAGCAGACGAAGAAATAAAAATCATACCTATTAAAAACAACAAAAAGAATCTTAAAAATACTTCTTAGACTTCTAATTACTTAGTTTTATTTAGCAAATCTGCTGCATTTGTAATTTCTATTTAGGTTCTAATACAATCCATTGCACAAAGTTGAAATCTGAAGTGCTAATTACCTGGAAGGGGGAAGAAAATAATTTCCTTCCACATTTAAGCAACTACAATGTACTCTTCCCTCAAGGTGACATCAGGGGAGAGGGGTTTCTAGCAATTTCTCCAGGGGACCACCCCAGGTACTGACAGGCTCATATGCCATGATCTGGTAGGACCTCACAGAAGAAAAAGGCATGGACCTTCCTGCTCACTTTGTCCTGAGTGAGCACAAACAGGACCCTATTAGAGTTACCCTTCTAACTTCATATTTTCAGGCAGTTAATCAGTGGGACTTAGAGTCTATCATCAACAGTCAATGACTTATACCCAAAGGACTTAAAATGAGCTTACTACAGTGACACAGCCACATCAATGTTTACAGCAGCTTAATTCACAATAGCTAAACTATGGAACCAACCTATGTGTTTTTCAACAGATGGATGGATAAAGAAAATGTGGTATATATACATAGTGCAATATTATTCAGTTATAAAGAAAAATGAAATTATGGCATTTGCCAGTAAATGGATGGAAATGGAAACAATCATGCTAAGTGAAATAAGCCAGTCCCAAAAAAACCAAAGGCCAAATGTTTTCTCTGATAAGCAGATGCTAACACACAATTCCGGGGGGAAGAATAGAAGTTCACTGGATTAGACAAAGGGAAATGAAGGAAAGCGGGGGATGGGAATTGGAAAGACAGTAAAATGAATCAGACATAACTTGCCTGTGTTTATATATACACAACCAGTATAACTCCACATCATGTATAATCACAAGAATGGGAAGATATACTCCATGTACGTATGATATGTCAAGATACGTTCTGTCATGTATAACTAAAAAGAACAAATTTTTAAAAACAATCAATGCCTTCAGCCTTCATCATATCCCTACTTAGGCTGATCCTGAACTTCAGCTAACACAGCAGCATTGATTTAACATATACTCTATATCAAGCCCTGCAGTAGGTACAGGAGACACAGAACTAATAAGGTACACTGTTTCTGCCCAAGTAAAGCTCAGTTTTGTAGGAGAGACAGATATGAAAAAATAAAAAAATTACTGCCACATACAGCAGCAACCACTTAAATAGGCATGATTTAAAGATATTGATGCACAGAGGAGCAAGTCACTCCAGCAGAGTGACTCCAAGGAGCTTCAGACAGGAAGAAATATCACGCTGCATAATCAAGAAGGAATATGCTAGGTTGCTTGGATGGGTGGATGCCAGGTGATGAACCTAACACATGGAAAACCAAGGTGGCATGAAAGAGTATAGCATATTTGAGATCTTTAAGCAGATCAGGGTGACCAAAGCATATACAATTATCCTTCAGAATCCACAGAGGAATTGGCTCTAGACTTTCCCACAGATAACAAAATCCAAAGATACTCAAGTCCCTTATATAATATGACATGATATTTGCATATAATATAACCCATGCACCTCTTCCCTTATACTTTTTTTTTTTTTTTTGGTCTTGGGGATTGAACCCAGGGGCGCTCAACCATTGAGCCATAACCCCAGTCCTTTTTAAAAATATTTCATTTTGAGATAAGTTCTTGCCAAGTTGCTTAGGACCTTGATAAGTTGCTGAGGCTGACTTTGTTTTTTGGGGGGTTTTTTTGTTTTTTTTAATTTTTAATATTTATTTATTGGCGGACACAACATCTTTGTTTGTATGTGGTGCTGAGGATTGAACCCGGGCCGCACGCATGCCAGGTGAGCGCACTACCGCTTGAGCCACATCCCCAGCCCCAAGGCTGACTTTGAATTTGTGACCATCCTACTTCAGCCTCCCAAGCTGCTGGGATTACAGGTGTGTGCCACTGCACCCAGCTATGTTGCTACCTTTAAATAAAGTCTAAAGTCCTTAGCATAGAATCCAATTCTCCTGGTCAGTCTCCACTTTCTCAAATCTTGCCCCTATGTGTACTATATATGCTCAGCCCTCCAGATCTGCACATTTCACATCTGTGAATTCTAAAACCATGGATTCAACCAAATGTGGATCAAAAATAGTAAAAACTAAAATTTCCTCCCTATTGAATACATACAGACTTTCTTTTTATCTGTATTCCTCGAACAATATGGTGTAGCAATGATTTACATAGCATTTATATTGTATTAGTTATTGAACCCAGCGTCCCTGGGTTCAATTGGGAGTACTAAATAAATAAATAAGGAATATAGAAGAGTTTTCCACAGGAAAGCAATGTGGTCAGACTTAGATCTTAAAAAGATCATTCTTTTGGTTGGATGGAGCACAGCAAGACCAGAGACCCATCAGGTGCAGCAAAGCAGTTAGACAGGTTGGCCTTGGGGGTCTGCTGCCCTGGACTGAATGCAAGTTCACCATGTTCTAAGTGTGAGAACCTCAACTGGCCTTCACTCGCCTCAGGTTCCTCACCTTGGAACTGGTTTCATAGATGGGCAACCTGTGTAGTTTCACGCGGCCCAGCACTTTAAAGGGGTCTGACTTGAAATTCTTAATCAGCTTTAAATAAAGGAGCTCCCATTTTCATTTTGCTCTAGGCTCTAAAAATTATGTAGCCAGACCTGTCACACCTGTAAAACTGGTGCTATAATTGCACCTATTATGACCATTGGATTATTGGGAAGTTTAAAATGTAGAAAGTAGTGCCTGGGACAAAATCCTCTGTAAATAGAAGTCATTTTATTATTTATTATTATTATTCTTAATCCCCCAATATAGCAGGAGCCTATAAAGTAAGGTGGCAACAGAAAGACCAGAGAAAGGAGAGTAGAGGGTGGAACAGGCAAGCCATCGTCCTGGATAGGGAAGAAGGGACATGAGAAGGAAGCAGGAAGAGCAGCCAGAAAGTGCCCTCTCCCAGGCCAAGGCTGGCCAGAGCTTTGGTAAATGTACAGTTACCTGCTAACACCCACAAGGCTGTTTCCAACCTAATGTAACTTCAATGTTCATATCCAAATGCACCTCTTTTCCAAAAGTGGACCTCCATGGCTGTCTCCGTGTGGAGTGTGGCAATTGTAGAACATCATGCAGGAAAAGCTAAAATTATGATGTGTGGCCTCCAGTTCCAAAAATTTGAAGGAAAAGATGCTAAATCAAGAAAGCAATGCTTTGAGGGGGGAAAAAAAAGAGCACATGAAATCAGTTTTCAGCAAACTATCTAAGCTTTTATTATACTAATCTGGGACAACTAAAAGCCAGGAATTTAATTAGAAGACTAAATAAGCAAGTTTTAGAATTATTACTAATGCAAAAAAAAACTAATAGGTTTTTAAAACCATTTGAAATCAGCTTTTCTAAAACCAAAAGTGGTCAAATATCAGCAATTTTATATGGCTCAACAGTTCCTGAAAATACAGGTAACTATTAATAGGCAACACTAACCAACAAGATGACAATGGTTAAAAACAACATTACTCTTTAAGAAGAAAAATAAAAAGCAAATTTAGGAATCTTAAAATGGCATCATTTATTACTCTCATGATCAGAGAAAAATAAATATTAAATTTTTAAAATATATTTTTTAGTTGTAGTTGGACATAATACCTTTATTTTATTTATTTGTTTTTATGTGGTGCTAAGGATTGAGCCCAGCGCCTTGCACATGCTGGGCGAGCGCTCTACCACTGAGCCACAACCCCAGCCCATAAATATTAATTTTTAAAGGAAATAATGCGGGAAGAAAGCAAACATCTTACTAGAAGACATCCACAAGAATAACAAATGAACAAACATCCTGACAACAACTATAGCTGAAGAACATATGTACGGGTAAAGAAACAAATACTACCATAAAAATAGTTTTAGAATTACAGGCCTATTATAGCACATGTTCAATAATAGGAAAAAAATGGCAATTTATTAAAACATGAATTCCACTTTATAAAAAAAAAAGCAAATTAGTGACTGGGTAATTCCTCTATTTATTATTTATTGAACTAATAGCAAATGCACAAAGAAATGAGACAGAAGGCTTTAAAACCTATTGGAAGCCTCTTGCGGAACTGGGCCAATCAGATCTTCCAGGCAGTTCTAACTCATGATATAAAAAGCCCTCTGGAGCATTCAGATGGGCTTTTTTTTAAATACACACAGCTGCTTGACACCAGGATGCCACTATGGGGTAGGTTAAATGGCTACCAACAGACACCGGGGCCTCCAGCACTTTCTCATTCTGAATCTTTTTTCATTCTAGGTCTAATGATATACTTAGAATAGGATGGAACTTGCAGGGTGAGTTTTGATCCTCCTCCCCTCCTCCAAAGAATATTAACAAATGCTGGGGACAAAAATTAAGGTGTTCATATAGAGGAAAATCAAAGGGGTCTGATGATTTTGGTCTTTTAACAGAGCTCATCTCCGTCTTTCAGCAGCATCTCACATAATGATTGTTCCCCTCTTTAAAAGATCTTCACGCAGCGGCTGCCTCATCATCTCTCCTAGTTTTGTTTGTTTCCACTGGCTACTAGCTCTCAGTTGCCCTAGCTGGATCTTCTTCACCTTCAACTTCCTAACAATAAATTGGAGCTCCCCAGAGAAGATCTCTGTTCTTTTCTATACACCCAGAGAATCTCATCCAGACCTGTGCCTTTAAACACCCACCCATACTCTGTGTCTCTCCAGCCTCTGAGCTCCACACATGCATAGCAAGTTGCTGATCCCATATTTCTACTTGCATGTCTAATAGGTATTTCAAACTCAATATGGCCAAAATAACTCTTGAGCACCCCAATCTACTGGGTGTCCAGTCTTCCTCATTTCACTAGAGAGGCTAAACACTAAGAGTCATCTGTCACAGTTCACCTTTAATTCATTCTCAAGTTCTGAGACCTCTATCCAAAGCATATCTTGAATCCCACCTTTTATCACCATCTCTATCTATACCACCTCCTTCCTCCCAGACACTACGACTCTCACCTGGCCTATTACAATAGCCTCATAACTGTTGTCTCCTCCCATTCTTTTTTTTTCAGTGTAATAATATTTAATAAGTATAATATATTGTGACAAAGTTAAGTTTATGTAGAATTACAGAGTTTGGTTTAACATTTGAAAACCAGTCATTGTAATTCATCACATTAACTAAAATCAAGGAGGAAGAAAACATGATCATGTCAATACGTGTCTAAAAAGTATTTCATAAAATCCAGAATCAATTTATTATTTATCTTTAAAAAAAGAATTTAAATTGGTACATTATAATTTTACATAATAGTGGTATTCATTGTGACATATTTATATGTGAATGTATAATTTAAAAAAATGTATCAAGGAAGTAATAGATGAAAGCTTACCTTTTCTTTTTGTTGGTCCTGGGAATTGAACCCAGATTCTCTCCCATGCCAGACAAGTCCCATTCTTATTCAGCAACCCCAGGTCCTCACAAAGCAGCCGGAGTCACTACTTTACAAACTGATCCTGCCTAAGTCTTCCCATGACCTCCCACCAATCTTAGAACAAAGTGCAAAAGCTACCCCTCCAAGACTTGGGAGCATAAAATGTTACAGTTGCATTGAAGAACAATCTGGCAATGCCTGTAAACCTGAAGACCAGAACACCTTCAGATACAGCAATTCTTCACCTTGTCTTCTCCCTGAGGAAATCTTTTGCAAAGGTTCTGTAAAGAGATGTTCTTTGCAGAACTCTTAATAGTGACAAAGTAAAACATTTCATTGTTCCCAGTAGAAGAATTGATACATAATTTTTTCACATGATAGGATGTTATACTCTAGTTAAAAATAAATAAATTATCATTCTATAATAGAGTTGATGCTTGGGCACTGACAGCTTCCAAGCCTTCTCTCTCTCCCTTTTGCACACATGTGGTCATATGCCTATAAGGAAGACTAGGCGCTCCTCCTGGGTCATTGACAGGGAAGCTCAGATTCCTAGGGATAATAAACACCACAACCACTGCCAACCGTCCTCACTATTGTTTGCTCCAGACCAAACCCAACCTCTTCTCCTTCACAGGACACTGTTGATGTTGATTTTGTGAATAATAAGTAAATTTCAGATCCAATTGTGCCAATATGTCAGTATAAGCATTCCACCTTCCACAAATTCCTGGGTAGAATTTGGGATCTTCTCAGTATCCCAGTGGGAAATGTTAAGCACCTAAAAGAAAAACATTACAGTTAAATAAACCACAAAAACATAATGTTAGCTGAGGAGGGAACAGCTGTGGCAGGACAGATATTGTATTCTATCATTTAGGTAATGATCTGTCCTATTTCTAGTGACTTTTTTTTTTTGCCTTAATATCTATTTTTCCTTCCACTCATCTTTCCTTTAGTATTTGCCATATATAAATTTATCATACTTTTATTTTCAACTATTCTACATATTAGGTTTTAAATGTGCTTCCTATAAATGGCTAATTTTTAAAATGATTTTTAAGGTCTACTTCAGATGATCTTTGTCCTTCAATTGGAATATTTACTCCATTAATACTTATTGCAGTTTTGTGTGTAGAGAGATTTATTTCCACAATCTGAAACTAAATCTCTCTTACATTTCTTCAGAATCTGTTTTCTAGTTTTCCGTTCCATTCTTTTCCTCTACTGGTATACCCTCTATTCTTTAAAAGGTAAATCTAGAATTTTAAATACAATTAACTGATTCAGTGTTAACTTGGGAAAGTCCAGAACAACACAGGACTTCAGATTACTTTTATCCAAATCACCCTGCCACAGATTTACAGGTTACTGTTCTCATGTATTTTTTTATTTTAGCCTCAAATCCATTATTATTATTATTGTTTTGTGCCATTGTTTGTCCAAGTTTACTCACACATTTGGTATTTTCTTTGCTCTTCATTTATTCTTTTACCTCAGACTTTTACCTAGAATTGTTTTACTTTTGTCTAAAATATATCCTTTAGACTAGTGCTGTCTAATAAAAATATATGGTAACCTTGTGTGCAATTTTAAGTTTTCTGGTAGTTAAATTTCTTGGAAGGAGGTGCTGCCAGGGACTGAACCCAGGGCCTTTGCATGGTAAGTGCATGTTCTACTGCTAAGCTATGCCCCTAGCCCCTGGTAGCTAAAATTAAAAAAAAAATAAAACAACAGTAAAGTTAACTTTTTGTATTGTATATACTTTTTTAAAAGGGGCATGCACATCCAAATTCTAATATGACAAACATGGGCACTTAAAATTAATTTTTCTGGCAGGAGCAGTGGTACACGCCTATAATCTCAGCAATTCTGTAGGCTGAAGCAGGAGGATCACAAGTTCCGGGCAGCCTGGGTAACTTAGCAAGACCCTGTTTCAAAATTTAAAAATTTAAAAAAAAAAAAAAAGGACTTGGAATGTAGCTCACAGTAAAACACCCCTGGATTCAATCCCAAGGAAAGAAAGGAAGGAAAGAAAGAAAGAAAGGAAGGAAGGAAGGAAGGAAAGATAGATTTTTAATCATACAAAGTTAATTTCAATAAAACAAAAATATCCCATGACAAAAGTGCCGCAGTCTGGCTGGGCACAAATCAGGAGCCACTTGTCAAAAGAAACTAACTTTATTTTTAGAACCACACACGCCAAACAAAACAGCTCCTCAGGAAAAACCCTCAGAGCCCAACTGCCACCACCGGCTTCCCACAAGCCACTCCCTCAACCACCAGCCTCTCCACCTCCCACAATCCTCCTGCTCTTGAGGCCGATTGGCTGGGTCACGTGGGCGGAGCCAAAAAAGTCCCCCAATGAGCAGCTCCGTGGCCTGAAAGGGCAGGGAAACAGCCCAATGAGCATCACCGCAGAGGAGCCAATCAGCTAGATGTTGCTGGGGCCGCTGTGAGCCAATCATCAGCTGGCAGTCTGAAAGTTTGCTGGGGCCCCTTCGGCTGTGGCTCTCAACCCAAAAACTTGACTTGATGTACTTTTTCTTAATTAAAAGTGCTTATGAATTACTGTGAGCAAAGATTACTCTGTGATTGCTAAACAAATTAGTATGCCTTGATCTCTAGAAAGGATTCCCTTAGGAAACTACAGATAGCTGTGGATGAACATAATGAATGTTAAAGTCCAAAGGACTTAGGATGACCTCACAACTGAGTTTTACTTGTGCTAAGCCATTTCACATCCGCTCTCTTTAGACTTTTAAACTGTATTACCTATTGTGCCAATACTGTTATATTGCCTATGGAAATTCCTCCGATTTTCAGGAAAAAAAAATTATGACATCAGAGATTTTAGCCCATTGGTGAACTGGAAACATATTTGTATCTACTCACAACAAAGCATTTTTCAGTGCCAGGAATTTGTAAGTTCAACCATTAAAACATGAAAAGCTTGAAATTGGTGGTGGTGGGAGTAATCTCTCCAATGAAAGTCAGCACCACTACAATTCAGGACTTCTTTAGGACTTTTTTTGTTTTGTTTTGTTTTGTTTTTTGTATCAGGGATTGATACCAAAAGATGCATAACCACTGAGTCACATCCCCAACCCTTTTTCATTTTTTTGAGACAGAGTTTTCCTAAATTGCTGAGGCTGGCTTTGAACTTGCGATCATCCGTCTCAACCTCCCAAGCTGCTGGGATCACAAGAATGCACCAATGCTCCCAGCATTAGTGCTTGTTTTTGAGAATACACAGATAATATCACTATTTTAAATCCTCCTGTATTTACACTACTAGTTACCACTTCAAATTCATCATTTAACACAGTGGTTTTTGAATTGCAGGTAGTAATCTTATGAATAGAACATAAAATCAGTATAAAGGGTCTCCAAAAGTATTCTGCAGAAGAATAGAAAATATTAAGATAGAAAATACTAGATTGTATTATATGTATTAGAGGTAAGTATTGTTATTTTTGTTTCAGTTCTTTACATATGTATTTACATTTTTAAATTATGTATTCAAGAGTTGTCACATAGATTGTATTTCTACCTTTGGTTTGAATTAAAAAGTTGAATAAGATTGGCAATTTCTAAGATTGTTGTTACAAACAGAAAGCATTCAAAGTGTACCTCTAAATTCATGAAGAAAATGTTAGAAATGCTGAAATTACTATCAGTCATATTTACATAATATTCATAATAGTAATAAGAATCCTCATTCAAGGGTACATTATTTAAATGGAAAAAAATGTTTTTAAACATAGTCATAGCATTTAACATCTGAATCAAAACTACTTTTTTGAGTATTTATTTATTATTTTTAAGACTTGGGCTGGGAATGTGGCTCAAGTGGTAGCGCGCTCGCCTGGCATGCGTGCGGCCCGGGTTCGATCCTCAACACCACATACAAACAAAGAAGTTGTGTCCGCCGAAAACTAAAAAATAAATATTGGAAATTCTCTCTCTCTCTCTCTCTCTCTCTCTCTCTCTCTCTCTCTCTCTCTCTCTCACTCTCTCTTAAAAAAAAAAAAAAAGACTATTTTTAAGAGTGCAATTAATATAAATACCCCAAAGGAACTTCTGATTCATGAGAATGAATCATATGCCACATGAATATCCCATTGAAATATGAAAGAAAAACATACAAATGAATAAATTATATGCAACATTAAAACAAAGAAGATACCATTTGACATTTTTAAAATTTGAAAACATTTTGGAGGATATAAAGTAGACGAAGTTTTTTTTAAAGCAAGTATTTATTTTAAAAAGAAACCCAGTATAGAACACTGTATGGCCCAGCACTCAAGTGGACAGATGAAGTTATAGCTTTTTTGTGGTTTTCAGATCAGATGTGACAGGTGTCATGAGCACAGACAATTCAAGATCCCCAAGGTGTCTGATGAGCTTCAGATTTCGTTAATTCAATAATTATATACCTTGTAAAATGTAAAATAGTGCATCCCCTATAGAAAATAGCATAGTGGTTCCTCAAGAAATTAAAAATAGGATTATCATTCAATCTAGTAATTCCACTTCATAGATATATACCTGAAAAAATTGAAAGCAGTATCTCAAGAGACATTTATACATCCATGATCACAGCAGTATTAGTCACAACAACCAAAAGGTAGAAGCAACCTAAGTGTCCATCAATGGATGAATGGACAATGTGATGTATACATACAATGGGATATCTTCGGCCTCAAAAAAAGGAGGAAATGCCAACATATGCTACAACATTGAACCTTAAAGATATTGTGCTAAGTAAAATAAGTCAGTCACAAAATATAGAGTAATGTATGATTTCACTTATATGAAGAATATACATGAGTCCAATTAATAGAGGAAGTAGAATAGCGATGGGCAGGAGTTGGAGAGAGGGGATGGGAAGTTGTTTAAGGGGTATAAAGTTTCAGTTTTGCAAGATCAAAAGAGTTCGGGAGTTTGGCTGCATAGACTGTGAATGTCCTTAACACTTACAATGGTGATTATGATAAAAGTTATGTCTTTTATCACAATTTAAAAAAAAATCCACACTAAGACACATCACAGAGAAACTGCAGATAGTCAAAGATGCAAAGATGGATGGGGAAAAATATCTACAAAAGAACCAGAAAAGGAGACATTACCTATAGAGGAGCAATAGCTAGCTGACTGTTGATATTTCAACAGAAAAAAAAATGTGGATTCCAAGAGACAGCAAAAAATTATCAGTGTGCTCAAGAAAACTAGCATTATATACCCAGAAAAAAAATCTTCTTCAAGAATAAAGTTGAAAAATAAAGAAAACTCCATTTATAGTAACAATAAAGATGATAATATACTTAGAATAAATTAGGAAATATGCAAAAATTACATGAGGAAATTTATAAAACATGCATGAAAGATACAGAGGCAGACCTGAACAAATGGAAAGACATACTTGTTCTTGTAAATGATGATTAAACATAAAAAGGTCAGTTTCCCTAAATTAACATAAGCTTAAAGCAGTCCCAGTAAAAAATTAAATTAAATGCCTGGCAAGGTGGCACATGCCTGTAATTCCAATTACTCAGGCGACTAAAGCAAGGATTGCAAGTTCAAGGCCAGATCGAGCAACTTAATGAGACCCTCTCTTCAAATAAAAAATTAAAAAGGTTGGAGATCTAGCTCAGGATATGGTGCTTGCCTACCATATGTGAAGTCCTGAGTTCAAAATCCCTAGTACTGCAAAAAACAAATTAAATTAACATCAATTCTGCTAAACTTTTCCAAAATATTGAAGAGAAGGACATCAGCCTGATACCAAGCTAGACAAATACATAAGAAAATAAAATTACAGACAATACTTCTTCAGGATGTTGACACCCCCCAAAAAAAAATCCTCAAAAAATACCAACAAGTTGAGTTCAGGATTATATTGTATAGCCAAGTGGAATTTATTCCCAGAGTACAAAGACAGCTCAACATACAAAAATTTAATGAATTAGACCATACAAGTAGAATGAAGAGAAATAATTCACATGATCCTCTTAATTGATGAATGATAAAAATAATCAATAAACAGGATGCCCCATTTTTGTCCCTTCAATTCAACACAGTACCAGATGTTCCAGCCAGAGTGATTAAGCAAGAAAAAGAAATAAAAGGCATTTAAATTGAAAGGAAGAAGTAAAATTATCTCTGTTCATTGATGACATGATCTTATATTTAGAAAACCTTAATATTCCCCTGAAACTTGTGTAATAATCAAATTTAACAAAGTTGCAGGATATACAAGTCAATATACAAAAAACAGTTGCCCTTCTATGAAATAGAATAAATAAATAAATTGAAATAAATAATCTGAAAAGAAAATTAAGAAAACTTCATTTACAGTAGCATTAACAAGAATAAACTACCTAGGAATAAATTTAAGTAAGGAAATGAAGGATTTGCACACTGAAAACTAAAAAAACACTACTGAAAGAAATTAAAGAAGATAGGAATAAATGAAGACATTTGGTGGGGTTGGGGTTGTGGCTCAGTGATAGAGCACTTGCCTCACATGTATGAGGTGCTGGGTTCAATCCTCAGCACCATGTAAAATAAATAAACAAAATAAAGGTATTGTGTCCATCTATAACCAAACATATTTTTTTAAAAATAAATAAATAAATAAAGACATTTGGTGTTCATGGATCAAAAGACTGAATATTATGTTTTGGTTTTTGTTTCTTTAATAATGGGAATTGAACTCAGGGGAGCTCTACCACTAAGCTATCTCCCCAGCCATTTTTATTTTTATTTTGAAGCAGGATCTTGCTAAGTTGCCC
Organism: Callospermophilus lateralis; assembly: GCF_048772815.1. Taxonomy (NCBI): domain Eukaryota; kingdom Metazoa; phylum Chordata; class Mammalia; order Rodentia; family Sciuridae; genus Callospermophilus; species Callospermophilus lateralis. Next base: position 18,567,330 of record NC_135322.1, on the reverse strand, counting down.
ATGCTGGCCTCAAACTCGTGATCCTCTGTGTCAGCCTCCTGAGTAGCTGAGATTACAAATGTGCACCACTTCACCCAGCAAAGATTTAACATTGTTAAGATTCCAATACTATCCAATAAGGTCCACAGATTCAATATAATTTCTATCAATATCACAATTACATTTTTTGTAGAAACAGAAACATCCACCCCCAAGGACCCTCAACAGTCAAAATAATCTTTAAAAAGGAAAACAAAGTGGGAAACCTCATACTTTGATTTCAAATTTTACCTCAAAGCTATAGTAATCAAAACAGAAATAAATCATACATGATCAACTGATTCTCAACAAAGGTATCAAGACCATGCATTGAAGAAAACACAGTCTTTTCAACAAATAGTGCTGAGAAAACTGGGTATTCACATCCACAAAGTAAAATTGGACCCCTACCTTTTACCTGTAAACAAAAATTTACTCAAAATGGATCAGAACTGTAACTATAAAACTATTAGATGAAAATAGGGACCAAATGTCCATCAACAGATGATGAATGGGTAAACAAAGCATAGTTGATACATCTGATTAAATAATATTCAGACATAAAAAAATAATAAAGTCCTGATACATGCTCCAACATGACTGAACCCTAAAAACATGCTGCAGGAAACAGGGCAGACATAAAAAGACAAATATTGGTGGATATGATCAAAGTATATTATTTGCATGTATGAATATGTCCCCAATGAAAACCATTATTCTATATAATCAAAATGCACTAAGAAAAAAGGACTGATATTGTGCTTATGCAATATATGAAATACATCCACATACAGTTTCTAGAAGAGGTCATAGGGACAGAAATACAGGGTCTGTGGAGAGGAAAGAATAGAAAGTTATCACCTCATAGGTAAAGAGTTTCTGTTTGATGTGATTAAAAAAAGCTTTGGAAATATTGTAATGATTGTACACACTGTGGATTTAATTAACATCACTGAACTGCACACCTAAAACAGTTAAATGGTTAAAATAACATATATATATATATATATATATATATATATATATATATATATATATATATATATATATATATTATATGTGTGAGTACATATATGTGGCCTTGCTTTGTAACAACCCACCCTAATAAGAACTAATTCAGTAAAAAGACACACAAGCCACTCCTACTATCCATTCATGAAGGTGGGTGCCCCCATCACCCCATTACCTTATAATAGGCCTCACCTCCTACAGGTTCTGCCACCTCAACACTGTCTCACTGGGAACTAAGCTTCCAGCACTTTGGGGGACAAACCATCTCCAAACCATAGCAGAAGGATTCCATGAATCCACACTGGGGTAGATGATGGACAGATGACAGCAGAAATGCAACAACAACAACAAAAAAAATATATATATATACAGAAAGAATGATGGAGTCAGTGCGTGGTGGCACATGCCTGTAATCCCAGTGGCTGGGGAGGCTGAGGCCAGACTCAGCAATGGCAAAGCGCTGTGAGACCCTGTCTCTAAATAAAATACAAAATAGGGCTGGGGATGTGGCTCAGTGCCCCTGATCTCAATCCCCACTACAACAACAACAAAAAAAGAATGATGGAATTAGAAACCTCCACGTGACAACTACAACAATAATAATCAATTCAGGCAAGAATAATCGATTCAGGCAATAATAATCAACAGGCTAAACCTAATAAGCAAAAGTTTGAACAACATATAATTTACATAGGCTCAATGCATTCCCTAGAACATACTTATTAATTAAAAAGAGTAACATTGCATTGGAGAGAGAGCATTTATCCAGATAATGAGAAGCAAAGCAAATGTATTAATAACATTAATGTTATATTTGGGTAATATGGGTAAAATGTATTGAGAGTTCTTTTTATTATTCTTACAACTTTTGTGTACGTCTGAAATTATGCCAAAATCAAAATAAATAATACAGTTGATGTACATCTAGGCAAATGAAAACAGATTTCATGATCAGTGAACCAACAAAAATTTTAAAATATATTATCAAAGTGCATAAATGCATTTTACTTTCATGTATAACTAATTAAAACAAATAAATTTTTTTAAAAAATTAAAATGTATATTTTAGACATAAAGAAAATTATTCTACACGGAACATCAGAAACGTAAGAATAACCGAAAAACAAAATAAACAGTAAGTGGCTGGGGTTGTGGCTCAGAGGTAGAGCGCTCACCTAGCACATGCAAGGCCCTGGGTTCGATCCTCAGCACCACATAAAAATAAATAAATAAATAAATAAATAAAGGTATTGTTTCCAACTACAACTAAAATATAAATATTAAAAAAATAAGCAGTAAATATGAGCATACATGTAAACTTTAACCTCATAAGGTAACAGTAAAAATGCCTTGGGATGGGGGTGTGGCTCAATGGCAGCCTCTAATGCACAAGGCCCAGGTTCTATTCCCAGCACCACAAAAAAAAAAAAAAATAGAGTAAGATAAAAACTAAGACAATGATAGTAACACATAGGTCATAATGGGAAAATAAATGGAGAATATTCAAAGGTAATTACATTATTCAGGTGGATTGTAAAGGCCTTGATTAACATGATACCTTGATAAATTTTCAAATAATTTTGAATACTAAGGTAACCATCATGGGGGGAATAATAAAATCATTTTTTAAAAAACAATCCAAAAGTCAAGAGAAAAACAAAAACAAAAACAGCAAGGAACTCATTACTCTACAATTCCCCCAGTGATCCATGGGTATACTAACCCAGAGATGTGCTATTCCTACTAATAATTTAATTCTCAAAAATATTACTAAATAAGACCTGTCAAACCAATAGAAAAGTTTTCTTCCTTTGAATCCTAATCTATTTCATTTACAAACAACATATTTCAACCTGTTTTTGAAATCAATCTTTATCAATTTCCTTGGTCACTCTGATGTAAACACAGAAGAATGTCCACAAAGATTATATTCAAAGTAATATTCATTTTTGACTCAAAACCATACAAAAAAAATAAACATAGTATGCATTGTGATTTACTGTATCTTCTAATAATGCAGCATAACCAAAAAAATCCCAATTAGTAGAATTTTAATAGAAAGGCAATTTAATGTCATCCATTTCTTAAAACTATAATTGAAGAGCTGGGGTTTTGGCTCAGCGGTAGAGTGCTTGCCTGGCATGTGCAGGGCGCTGGGTTCGATCCTCAGCACCACATAAAAATAAAATAAAGGTAGTGTGTACAACTAAAACAAAATATTTTTTAAGAACTATAATTGAAATATTTTCAAACAGTAAGTTGAAGGTACCTCTCAAAAAAAAAAAAAAAAAACACACGAAACACAAAACATCTAAAACCATTTGCTGCTAATACTGATGTTTGACTAGACAAGGTGTTAAATTTCCAGTCTAAAAGTACAAGCAAACAATTAATAAAAATTTAAAAAGCCTGGACTGTGTAAAGGAATTTCACTACATCAGGATGCTGACCCAGGGGGCAGCATTATTGTAACTATTTTTTAAGAATTAAAAATTGTGTGTTGGAGGGCTGGGGCTGGGGCTCAGCGGTAGCACACTTGCCTGGCATGTGTGAGGCACTGGGTTCTACTCTCAGCACCACAGATAAACAAATACATAAAATAAAGATGTATCAACAACTTTAAAAATTTTTTAATTAAAAAAATTGTGTGTTGGTCACATTTTTGATTTACAAAATAGTTAACAATACATTTGACATTATAATAAATTTCATCATCATCCCTGTAGACAAGGATCTAATTTTATTGCATGTCAAAGAAAAATATACATTGTTATTCTCCTAAAGATCTAACAAGTGATGAGTTTTAAGTTTAAATTGGTTTTAAAAAATCATCTCCCACTTATGTCTGCCAAAGTAAATAGCTAAGCATTCACCAAAGAGATAGGCACACACAGACACACACACACACACACACACACGCACACACACACACACACACACACAAACATTTTTCTCCTGTGATTTTACAGTCATGACAAACATCGCTACCTTGTTAAAATGCAACCCATCATTTAAGGTTCCCATCCAATGGTACCTGGTCTACGGTTTCTCAAACTGGATTCTTTCACCAATGAGCAAATTCTCTGGCACGCTTCACTCCATCCAGAATCTTAAGCTCCTGAAAGCAGGGACAGGATTTTCCTTCACCGTGGCTCAGGCTTTGCCTTTCCCACTGACATTGCCTTACATAAAAAAGAGACTCTTGATAAATTACTGCTGGAGACTCCTGAAATCAACGTGCCAATTCACCCAATTAGTTTGGTTTTCCTACCCAAATATCATTCACACTTCTACAACATATGCTTCTTTGCTAAAAGAATAAAGAGCCAGTTAAGAGAATACGTTTGTTTTGCCCTAAAACTAAGCACAATAATAACTTAAAATTGTAAGAGAAATAAATCCACAGCCCAAAGCCTTGTTGTTCCTATTATAAGCGATACCAACCTGAGCTGTCGCCTCTCAATGTTTCCAACCAGGCCCTGATTTGCGAAGAGCAAAGGCCACACAGAAATCACCAGGCCTTCTCTACCAGGGGGGAAAAAATATCTGAGCCACTCATCAATGGCTTGGTTTTTAAATGGCAAAAGAAACAAAGAACATTGAAAAATCAAAACTGCAACATTCGACAACAAGTGACCAAAACTTGGCTCATGAGAATATCAAACAAAACTAAGCTATTTTCAAAGAAAGTAGAAACAGGGAATAATGAAACAGGCAAGAATAAAACACTAAGAGCAAAATAAATTTATACATAAGACAACTATTTTTCAAAATTCTTGCTCGGCTTTGGATGTTCTGTTTGCCTCCCAGCTACAAACACATTCTTCACACACGCTGGGAAGGCTGGGCAAAACTAGTCAGCATTCAGAGGCTTAATCCACAGTCCCGGTGCTCTGCCTGTGGGCTTAATAGTCAGACAGCCATTTGTCCTCGGGAGAGGTTAAGGGTTGAAATGCAAATATGCAAACAACTGAGTTCCCTCCCCAAGATCCCTAGGAAAAACCATGATCCCTATTGCTATAAAAATTTTTTTAAAAAGGAAAAGAGGGGTGGGGGAGCTTGCAAACTTAGGGATTTGATTAAATATCTTAGTGTATTACAATTTAGAGAGAGAGAGAAAATGATAGGAACAAACAACTTTGTCCTGGGTAAAATCTATACTCTGGAGAAAAGGTTGACATATGGGTGACAGTTGATTTACCAGACTCACTAAAGATTTATTGATTTATCAATCAGTGCCTCAGGCACTTGATTCTCCCCAAGGGGAAATTAACAATTCCAACTAAACTAATATATTCTATTATGAACTAAAATGAATGCAAAAATCAATCCTGTCACTGTGTACCACATCCAATTACCAAAAACAAGTATCTATCCTTTTGGGGAATACCTAAAATTAAAAGTTATTTAGCAAGAGAAATAGTGCATTAAATAATTGTAACTGAAGCCAATAGACATTTGTTAAAGGATGGCTTTCACAAGCTTTACAGGAAATAAGGGCAGCACAGAACTGTAAATGCATAACTGAGTAAGGAACATGAGCTTTTAATTCAGACTACCCAGACTGATTGATGCCTCTAGTGCTTACAAGATGCATTCTCTTGGGCTTCTCTAAGCCTCAGTGTTATCATCTGCAAAATGGAGAGATATAGTTGTCCTTAGGAGAATTAATAGTGACAATGAGTGTAAAGAATCTGACACGTGCCTAGTACACAGCACTAATTCCATTTTTACTACTGTCATTTTAAAATCATATAAACTGAGGACTGGGGCTGGGGCTCAGCAATAGAGCACTTGCCTAGCACGTGTGAGGCCCTGGGTTCGATCCTCAGCACCACATAATGAAATAAAGATAATGTGTCCAACTAAAAAATAAATAATAAATATTTTTAAAAGGTTTAAAAATAAATAAATAGAATCATATAAACTGAGCCGTGCACTATGGTGTGCACCTGTAATCCCAGCAGCTTGGGAGGCTGAGACAGGAGGATCGCAAGTTCAAAGCCAGCCTTGGCAATTTAGCAAGGTACTGAGCAACTCAGAGAGACCCTGTCTCTAAATAAAATACAAAAAAAAGTCTGGTGATGTGGCTCAGTGGTTAAGTACCCCTGAGTTCAATCCCAGGTACCTAAATAAATAAATAAATAAAATAAACTATAATATTATAATGATGGGCTACAATGTAGGTCCTAGGGCCAAAACAATCAGAGTATGACCAAGTGGCTTTGGAGCTCTTACAAGAATCTTCCAGCATCAACCATCTGTTTACAGTGATTTACTGATTAATGCATATTAAATTTTTTAACGTTATCTATTCATCAAAAAAATCTACATCTGTGAATACATTCTAGAGAAGGGGTCAGTAAATCCTGGCTCGTTTTTTTTAATTTGTTTTTATAAATAAAGTTTTATTGGAATACCATCACACCCACTCATCCTTATATTGTCTATGGCTGTTTCGACACTATGACAATAAAGTGGAGTCCCTGTGACCCAAATTGTATGACCCACTGTTATAATTGTATTACCTCAGGTGAGGTATGGTACAAACCAGAGGCAAATCAAGGGAGAAACAAGAAATAACCGTACAGTTCTGTTACTCACAGTCCCTGGGGGAGAACACAGCACACCATGCAGGGAGCAGAGGAGAAGGGCAACTGTGAGCAAGCGCTTTAATCAGAGATTCCTCGGAAGGAACAGGTTGGTTTGGGCAATCAGATTTAGGATTGACCAGTTCGAATAATTTCAGGGAGCTCTGAGGTTTAGGGCCTGTTACTGGTTATCAGGTATCTGTTCCTGGGGCAATTAGAATGGCTGTATCCCTAGAAGCTCAGAGTGTGAGAAGTAAAGTGGTTTGGGGTGTGGACTTTTCAACTGCTTCAAAAAAGGAACTGGCTGTTCTCTATCCAGGGCCTCAAAATTGGGTCAAGACGCCATTCTTTAAAACTATATTATTCTGGGGACTGGGGTTGTTGCTTAATGGTGGAGCACTTGCCTAGAATGTATGAGGCACCAGGTTCAATTCTCAGCAATGCATGTAAATGAATAAATAAAATAAAGGTCCATCAACAACTAATAAAAATATTTTTAAAAAACTATATTATTCCAACAAACCCTGAAATATCTATTACCTGGCCCTTTATGGTGAAGTTTAGTGACTCCTGAAGGCTGAACATTTTCTTATGTTGCAGGGGACAACCCATACCTTAACTGTGTTTTCCATAAATGCTTATAGAAATAATTCAAGGAACTTAAAATACTTAAAAATTTCCCACTGGGGAGTGGGGATGTAGTTCAGCAATAGAGCACTTGACTAGTGTGTGCAAGGCCCTGAGTTCAATCCCCAGGACCACCAAAATTTTCCCATGCAGAGAATGAGCAAAAGATGCCCTTAGAGGTCATGGGGCCACCTCTTAGCCCTATTCTCAGACCCATAGGCCATAGCAAGCCCCAAGACTCAGGTACAGTTCTCAACAGGCCCAGGGTGAGCAGGGAAGATTCTGTGGCTGAGTTCATGGCAGTGGAGCTCAGTGGACATGGGCTCAAGCCCTGAAATCTGACAAACTCAAATCTAAATTTTAGCTCCACTACTTAACAACAGTATGGTCTTAGCCAAGTTACTTATATTGGATTGGTTACCTGGGGCTGCATAACACACCATGCCAAAATCTAGCAGCTTAAAACAATTATCATTTATTATCTCATACAGTTTCTAAGGATTAGGAATCCAGAAGCAGTTTAGCTGAATGATTAGGGTTTCTGATCTCTCACAAAGTTTCAGCCAAGCTACCAGTCAGGGCTATGACCATCTGACACTCTAATAGAGCTGAAGAAAACACTTCCAAGTTCATTCATGGGTTGTAGGCAGGTCTCAGAACTTCACTGGCAGTTAGTCAGAAATCTGCTACCCCCATGGACTCCTCCATAAGCTGCTTGAGTATCCTCACAATATGGCAGCTGACCCCCTCCATACGTCTAAATCTATTTTGTGCTGCTATAACAGAATACCACAGGCTACATAATTTATAAACAATAGAAGCTTTTTTTTGACCCACAGTTCCAGTAGCCTTTTTTTTTTTTTCAGTCATTTCGTGGTGGAAGACAGAAGTAGAAGGGGAAGACAGATTTGGAGTTGCACAGGAAAGATCTGGGGGAAGGAGAGGCAGAATCAAACTCTTTTATATAATATCCTTATGATAATGGAATTGATCTATTCATGAGAGTGGAACTCTCGTGACCTAATCATCATGCCACACCTCTGCACACCGTTAATATTGGGAATTAAGTTCCCAATGAACATGAACTTTGGGGGATACATTCAAGCCATAGCACCAAGAACCTGTGATCTGAGAGAGTGAGAAAATAATACAGTGCCCAAGAAAGAAAACACAGTCGTTTATAACCTAATAACAAAAGATACAGTCCCTGACTTCTGCTGTGAGTTATTGGTTCTTCAGACCGACATGGTATAAGAACAGAGGCTACACAGAGCTGGCTACCTTCTAACTGGCCCAACTTTCAGTTCTATCACCTATAATAATAATAGGACTTAGCTTATTGTTGTTATTCCTACTGCTATTAATTCTACACACTAACAAAAACTGAAGAAGGAAAAAATAAAACCCTTTAGCACTGCAGAGAAGTTCCCCTCCCTTGGTTGCTTTTAGGTAAGTTCAATCATCAATGGTTACTCTGTCTGGAAAAATGAAAACCCAACAATCGCAAATTAGTCTCGTTTCCTTCCACTTGACCTTAAATATTTGAAACAGACACCCATAAAATAATTGGTCCAACATATTATTAAATAGCTTAAAACAATGCAGATCAACCACTTTGAAAAAAAAATACCATAAGATATTGTAGAAGCTTCAGAAACATCTGAACATTCAAGGACATTCATTCATTTAACAAACATTTATCAAACACTTGTTATATTCTAAGCATTGTTTTAAGAGTTGTACAAACAACCTTGAATACAACAGACAAAACTCTCTGCCCTTATGGAACTTGCAGGCTAGTGGGAAAATAAACAAGTACACAAATCATTTTTAGAAACAGAGAGCATACCTGTTATCCCAGTGACTCAGGAGGCTGAGGCAAGAGGATCTCAAGTTTAAGGCCATCTTCAGCCAGTTAGTGAGGCCCCAAGCAATTTAACAAGACCCTGTCTCAAACTAAAAAATTTAAAAAGCTGGGATATAGCTCAGTGATAAAGCACGTGTTAGCTGGTAGGAAGGTGTTAAAATATAAATAGGATAGTCAAAAAATGCCCCCTTGAAAAGGTATCATTTGTACAAAATCCCACAGGATGTGACAGACCCTGAGGAAATGTCCTCAAAGGACATTTGGTCACTCCTGTCCCAGAGGGGCTAGGTAGACAGAAAAGTAAGTGGGGATGTGGAGAAAAGCATAAGTAAAGCTTCAAGGTTGTTGTAATGACTTTGATTTTTACCCTAGAGAGTAAAAATTGGATTAAGGGCAGAAATGTGACATAATCTGATTTACATTCTAGAAGGATTATTCTTTCAATGGTATTTAAAATAGACTAACAAGTGGGTGGGAAACCAGGACAGAGCAGAGAGAACAATAAAGAGACTATTATAAAAATCCAGTGGGATGATGTGTGCATGTACAAATACGTGACAGAAAATCCCATCATTATGTACAACTATAATGCACCAATTAAAAATGGGAAAAAATAATAACAATTCAGTGGTATATAAAGGTGGCTTGAAAAGGAAGGTAACACAGAGATGGCGTACAGTGCTGAGATCCTAGATGTGAATGGCAGAGTCAACCGAGTTTGCTAATGGATCCTATGTGAGCCATGAGGGGAAGACAGAGTCATCAACAGCTTCAAAGTTTTTGACCTGAGCAGCTTAAAAAATAGAATTGCCATTTACAAAGAGGTGTAGGAAGAGCAATTTAGTAACATCAGAAATACTGTTTGGGACACATTAACTCTGAGATAGCTGGATGGGATGGCAGTAACTCCAACTACTCGGGAGACTTAAGCAGAAGAATCCTGAGTTTGAGACCATTGTTGGGAAACAAACGGACAAAGAAAAACTTGGAGATGCCCATATGACTTCCAAGCAAAGAAACTAGAAATACAAGTCTGATGTTCAAGAAAAAAGTCTGAACAGAATATGTAAACTTAGAGTTTCCATTATAGAGATGATATTTAAATTTTTAACACAGGATGAGATCAACAAAGTAATGAGAACCTAGAAAAAAGCAGGCCTGTGAGCCAGGCACAGTGGCGCATACTACAGGGACACAGCCACATCAATATTTATAGCAGCACAATTCATAATAGCTAAACTGTGGAACCAACCTAGATGTACTTCAGTAGATGAATGGATTTTTTAAATGTGGCATATATACACAATGGAATATTACTCAGCAATAAAAGAGAATAAAATCAGGCATTTGCAGGTAAATGGATGCAGTTGGAGAAGATAATGCTAAGTGAAGTTAGCCAATCCCAAAAAAACAAATGGCGAATGTTTTCTCTGACATAAGGTGACTGACTTATAGTGGGTAGGGAGAAGGAGCATGGAGGAATAGATGAACTCTAGTTAGTGCAGAGGAGTGGGAGGGGAAGGGAGGGAGCAGGGTTAGCAATGATAGTGGAATGTGATGGACATCATTATCCAAAGTACATGTATGAAGACATGAATTGGTGTGAACATACCTCATATACAGAGATATAAAAAATTGTGTTCTATATTTGTAATAAGAATTGTGATGCATTCCGCTGTCATGTATTTAAAAAATAAAAGTAATTTTAAAAAAAGAGAACCATGAGGATTAAAAGAGGTAGTACATATAGAGCAAATAACAGTATTTGACAAATAATAAGCATTTGATAAAAGTAAAAAAAAAAAAAAAAAATCTTGTGGCTTCTTTAACCCTTTTCCCAGCCTCTGTAACCTAATACCACCATTTGAAGTGCAATGTATGATAAGAGCGTTACAGATATTAGTAATTAAGATTGAAATAAAATTTTTAAAAACTTGCAACTGCTATGGTGTGACTGCTAAGTGCACTCAGAAGCACAGTGAATTAAATCTGATGAAACTCACCGTAGCTGATTGTAAGCAAAAATAACGGAAACTGAAGCGGACCTCAATGGATCAGCAAGCGTCTTTATTAAGCGATGGCAGAAAGGCACATTTTCAGGGGAGAAAATGCCAACTGGCTACAAGAGGGGTCTGTTTTCTTATAGGTTTTAATGAGAGCTAATCATGGCAGAATGTTTTGTATGACTTAATCATTAGAGACTTGTGAGGTTCAAAGTCAAAATCGGGAAAACAGTTGTAAAAGCTTGAAACCCAGTGTTACTGGGATGAAAGTTCAGAGCCCATCGTTTGCCTTCTTTCTCCCTGTGGTTGTTATACCATATCCTCCACTAATTTATGAATTTTGATATTCAATAAATTCTGAAATTGTGGAAAGACACAAATGTGCCAGTCTACATTAACGGGGTAACACGCTCATGACAATTCAGCCACATGAAGGTCTGGAGGAGGGTTTTTTGGTGTTTAGCTTTTTGAGTTCTTTATATACCCTTGACATGAGAGGTGCTGGAGGAGTGGTAGAGATGAACCCCTGAATAGGACAGGAGAAGAATCTGAGACAGTGAATATAGATAACACAAGGATCGGGGCATAAAAGTGAGTAGAGAAATAGGGGTAGCTGGAGGAGAATAGGGATTTCACTTGATATATAGGTAAGCTAATGGGAATAATCCAGAAGAGTAGGAAACATTGATGATGTAGGAAAGAAAGAAGAGAATTGCTACAATGACTCCTTGAGAAGGTGAGACTGGAGAGGACCTAGTGCCTGGTGGAGGGTTGGCCTCAGACAGGAGACTGAAAGCCCATCCACAGTGACAGGTAGGAAGACAGAGTGCATGGACACAAAGGCAGGAAGGTATGCAGATGTGGTCCTTGGTGCTCTACCCCTCCCACTGAACTGCTAATCAGGCAGAGTTGTAATGACCCTTCTGTTTACCTGCATACATCTCCAAGCCCTTTGAGAGACAGACCATGTTGATCAGCATCATACCATCAGTGCCTAGAACAAAACCTGGCACACAGTACGTCCTCAACAAGTATGGTGTATGGCTCAATGCAGAATGAGTGAACATCAATTTCCCTTTGCAGACATTTAAAAATGGTAAAGCTAGACATTTAATGCAATGTGATAATGGTACAAGACAAAAACAGACAGATTAACCCAAAAGAACAAAAAACATAAAAACTAGCTGCTATGGTTTGGATCCTAAAAGTCTCCCAGAGGCTCAGGTGTTGAAGGATGATCACCAATACTCTTGGGAGGTGGTGGAATCTTTAGAAGGTGGAATTTAGTACAAGGAAGTGAGGTCCTTGGGGCGTGCCTTGGAGGGGTATGAGAACCCCAGTCCCTAGCCACCGGCCATTGTGTCGTACACCTGTAATCCCAGAGGCTTGGGAGGCTGAGGCAGGAGGATTGCAAGTTCGAAGCCAACCTCAGAAAAACTGAGGTGCTAAGCAACTCAGTGAGACTCTGTCTTTAAATAAAATACGAAATAGGGCTGGGGATATAGCTCAGTGGTCGAGTGCCCTTGAGTTCAATCCCTGAACACCCCACCAAATATATATATATAAGCATTACCAATAAACAATAAGAGCACAAATACTTAATAAATGCTGTTAATACAATCTGTGAAACATTCAGGAAAAAGTCATGTTTGCTATGTCACACTACATGCAAAAATAAATTACAGGTGAATTAGAGGTGGAAGGTCATGATTACACAACTTTAGTCTCAAATGGTTCTGAGAAAGAATATTAGATATATAGAGAATTTATTTTAAAGACAATTGGGAAAATGTTAATAATGTATTTATACATATATATATATATGTGTGTGTGTGTGTGTGTGTGTGTGTGTGTGCTAGTTCTAGAGTTGAAAATTTTTAGTAAGTGTGAAATTATTTCCAAATAAATTTTTTTAACTAAAAACATTTAAAAACTTAAAAATATCATGATCATTCAGGCACAGGACATGAACAGATGATGCACATAAGAATAAACATGAAAGAATGAGTTATAGCCATACAATTGCAAATTAAAGTATCTGTTCCTTGATTCAAGTGTTGCAATGCCCTCTTTTCAATTAGGCTTATCTTGACATCTCTAATTAAAACTGCAATCCTCTCACTTTCTTCCTCCTTTAACTTGCAGGATATTTTTTAAATATTTTGTTGCTTTTGAAAATATTAAATGATTTGCTTATTTATTACACTTTTATTTATGTACATGTCCTCCACTAGAATATAAGTTTAATGAGGTCAAGGATGGGTTTTTGTTTTTGTTTTTGTTTTTCACAAATCTACACCAAGCACTAAAATAGTACCTGGTACATGCACTACAATACTCAACTACAGGTATTTAATGAGTATGGCAGATTGACAAAATTTTTTTAAATGATTATAATTTCATAGTGGGTGAGAATGTGAACATACCCTCTCAGGTACTGCTGATAATAGAGCAAACTGATGAAATGAGCTATATACACTCATACAAGAAAATACTAGGGGCTGGGGTTGTGGCTCAGTGGCAGAGCGCTTGCCTTGCACATATGAGGCACTGGGTTCGATCCTCAGCACCACATAAAAATGAATAAACAAAATAAAGATATTGCATCCATCTGTAACTAAAAAATATTTTAAAAAAAGAAAATACTAAACAGCCATTAAACTGATATGCAGTGTGACAAGGTGCTCATTATGTTGTTATGCAGAAACTACAAATTATAAAATTGAATGTATAGTATATTTCCACTGTCTCTTAAATTTTTTAATTGAAAAAATAGATCATATATAATAAAATGTTATATATGAGGTGAGATTACAGGGTTTTTTTTTTTTTACTTTCTTTTGCCATATTTCTTTTCAACAACAAATATGTATTAGATGTGTAGCAAGTGAAAAAAAAAAGTTTAAAAGGAGAAAATAGGAATTATCTCGTGTTATGGTGTAGATATGAGGTGTCCCAACCTTGAAATTCATGTGTAAGATGATGCAAGAAAGTTTAGTGGTGAAATGCTGGGAGCCATTAGCCAAGTAGGTATGACAATTTCCTTGCCAGCGTACCCCATGTTGCTTAGTGGAAGGACTCGTGGAAATAGGACATTTTGCAGTGATCTTGCTCAAGGACCAGGGCAGATCCGAGTTTAGGGCGTTCCCGGTTTAGGAAGGTTATTCCTGCTGGGAATAGGGCGTATCCTGCTGCCTGAGTTCCTCTTGAGTTCTCACGGGATTCAGACAGTATTTTGGGGAGACAGAAGCCCAGTGGAGGTGTGGATTTGGGCAGAGAATGTGGATTTCCCCAGAATGTGTTTGTAGAAGGCCGGTGTGAGATCGGGAATAAAGAATTGCTGTTTGAATCTACAAAGCTGTGAGTGGCTCGTGATTTGTGCCCAGCCAGACTGCAGCAGTGAAATGATTGGGTTATGAGAACCTTAAACTAATTGGTGCATTTAATCTCTGATAGAGATTAACTGAATGGTAACTGTACGCAGATGGGGTATGGCTGGAGGAGGTGGGTTCCTGGGGGTGTGCCTTTGAGGCTTATAGTTTGTGAGCTGAGCTTAGTCTCTCTGCTTCCTGGTGCCAATCTTGAGCGGCTTTCCTTGGCCACACCCTTCTGCCATGATGATCTGCCTCACTTAGGACCCACAGCAAGGGAGCCAACTGTCTACACAATGAGACCTCTGAAACCATGAGCCCCAAATAAGCCTTTTCTCCTCTAAAATTGTTCTTGTTAGGTCTTTTGGTCACAGCATCAAAAAAGTATCCTTCCTGTTTCCACAAGATAACAAGAAGAGTAAGAAAGTATTTTCACCTATTATTATTATATTTTATAAATAACTAGAAGAGATGAGTTCAAAGGCTCGAAAAGATGAAAATGTTAATTACCCTGTTTTGATCAGTACACCTGTGTATATATATCAAATCATTATGATGTGCGCCATAAATACATGCAATTAATATGATAGCTTTTTAAAATATTTTTATTAGTTGCTCAAAACATTACAAAATGATACTTTTTATAAAGAAAACATTTTAAAAGATTCTGTATACAGTTCTCTATTTTTAAATTACTAATTCTTTCATTTTTATTCAGTACATTTTTGTACAGTATTTTTGGTCGTGCATATAGGGCTTTCATGCATCTAATAAATATTTACTGAGTGCCCACAAAGAACCATATTTTTAAGTTGCATTTTCAAATTTTTATTTATTTATTTATTTTGGGGATACAGGGGATTGAACTCAGGGGCACCTAACCATTGAGCTACATCTCCAGCATCCCCAGCTCTTTTTAATTTTCTTTAAAAAATATTTATTTTTTAGTTGTAGTTGGACATAATACCTTTATTTTATTTATTTATTTTTATGTCGTACCCAGGGCCTTGAACGTGCTAGGCAAGCGCTCTACTGCTGAGCCTCAACCCCAACCCTCCCCAGCCCTTTTTATTTTTTATTTAGAGACAGGGTCTTGCTGCATTGCTTAAAGTCTGGCTAAATTGCTGAGGTTGAACTCTCAATCATCCTGCCTCAGCCTCCCAAGCTGCTTGATTACAGTCGTACACCACAAGCCTGGATCAAATGTTTTTTATTGTAATTGTACAAATTTACGGTACAGTGTCATAATTCAATACATGTATACAGTGTATAATGATCAAATCAGGGTAGTTAACATTTCCCTCTTCTTAATAGTTTCCTAAATTTTTGATTAACAGTGTTCTATATAGCACAGTGGGGTGTCTATAGTTCACAATAACCTGTTATATGATTTATGAATCACTAGAAGACAGAAGCTTAAAGGTTCCCCACACAAAGTAATGATAATGAGAAGGAAATGGTAATTACCTTGATTTTATCAGTACACACTATATACCTGTATTGGAATATCACATGGTCCCACATAAATAAATACAATTATAAAACAGTTTAAATAGAAATAAGCAAGCAAAAAGAGTGGGTAAACAAATGTAATATACCAAATGTCTTCCCTGATTTCTGTTGTTTTTAAACTGCAAAAAGTATGAATGTGCATTAAATAAATTATATGAAACTTTCTGAATAAAAAGACCATTCTCTTCTCAGTGAGACCAGGATAGTTTTCTGGAACAAAATTCAAAAAATCTGACCTGAAGCCAAACAAAGTCTGCAGGCTGCACACAAATCTGACTTTTAAAATGCCTGCTCAGTCAGGTCCTCCTGGGGCTTGAGCTGGGCATGTGATGCTGTGTGAAAGTCCCCCTCCATGCCAACCAGACAACCCCCCAAAATGACACCATTTATTGCGAAAATTAATTCAGGGAGAATTAACCACACAAAACAGAATGGTTTGAAAAAAAATAGTCCCCTGTTTATTAAATTCTAGATTCATTATGACACATGGGTATAAATACCCAGGACAGGAGCATATATGGCAATACAAAAGAAAACACCAAACATCTTCTTAAATCCATCAGATAATTATATGGACTATAAAACTATTTTGGCAACTACTATAAAATACTGCCCTCTGGTGTTAAGGTGATTTCATATTTATTAGCAAAATAAAAAGAGAGAAGAAATGCCTTTCTTAAGTATAGAAACTACTACCTTCAGGGGTTTACGTTTCTGACTTGCAAAAAAATCTGAACACAAATCCCCACAGGATTTTACTGGCATATATTGTGGACACCTTCCCCACTGTGCCTGAAAAATCCCAAGTAATGTTATTACAAGCTGTCTCAGCCAATTCATGTCAGAGACTCCTCTCTCTAGGAACTGTCTTTTACAAAGAAAAAAAAAAAAAGTATTTTAAGAGTTCCTGCTGGAAAGAAGTTTCTGGAAAATAAACTAAGGCTTTTTTTTTTTTCCTCAAGAAAATGTTTAACTAATTTTGACAGAGAGAATTAAAATAGGAATCATACAACATATGCAGCATGTCTAAAAATTTGAAACAATTTTTATGAAAAACAAAACTGAAAGCATTAGCAAAGAAACTGGCAGTAATCATCTCTATATTGATGGTCCTATACCTAATTAAATGTGTGTCAAGAAAATAATTGGGGAAGTGGGTTCCAATGGTTGCACACACACAGGAATTCCACATGCAAATTACATTAAGCAACCTGGCTCAGAAAAATTCAAAAGAGTAATTAAATGTAACACTGAACCACCAAGCTAAAAACAAACTCTGAGAGAGATTGTTTCATTAAAAGACAAGAAAATAATGTTTAAGTTTTCCCACATGGATAGAGTTTGCATAAATAGGGTCTAACAGAGTTTATGTAAATAATGTCTAATTCTCAGTCTTACTATACATAACCAGCACAAATAGCTATATATATATTTTAAATATTTATTTATTTTTTAGTTGTAGTTGGGCACAGTATCTTTATTTTATTTATTTATTTTTATGTGATGTTGAGGATCTAACCCAGGGCCTCACACATGCAAGGTGAGTGCTCTACCACTGAGCCACAACCCCGGCCCACTATATATATATATATATTTTTGATTTATTGGCTCTGAGACTGGGAATTTGTAGGATTATAACATCTATCAGAAAAAAATATTTACCTAAACTCCACCTTTAAGTATGTATATGTGCACATTCTGGGGACCAAATGCATGGTCTCATGCATGCTAAGCAAGTGCTTTACCACTGAGCTATACACCCCAGACCTAAATTTCACCATTTAGGAAAGAGCATTTTGTAAGCAATTTGTTCCTGTATTCTACTCATTTATATTTAGACCCCTTTAATAAATGTTGAACAAAATGCTTATTGAATTAATAAAAATAACATTGTCTAAAATAATTTTATATAAATGCATAAGATAATAAGTATTATTGTTGTTAATACTTACTGAGTACTTAACATGCAGCAGACATTAACAAGTACTTGGCCAGAATTATCACATTCCATCCTCCCCAAACTCCATAAGATAGCTCCCTATTTACAAATGAGGAAAATTACACATAAACAATAGTAATTTTCCCAAGACCACACAACTAGGAAGTAGGAAATGACATTAAAATCCAGGGATTCTGAATCCAAATGCCATGTTCTTCACTTTCTGTTTTAGTGATAACTAGAGAAGAGTGTATTTGTACACACTGGCTATCCAAATTTGGATACAATGTCAAATGAAGTCATTATCTTTACTAATAACATGTGAAATAAAAGATTAAGACCTCTAAATTGTAAAGAGTTCCTAGAAATAAAGAAGAAAACAATTCAACAGAAAAACTGAGGGAAGAATGCAGTTACCAAATTCATATAATCTGTCTCAACCTGTCCTAAATCTCAAGGGCCCAGGTCCCCTGGCCTACTTGTTATCTCCACTTGAATGTCCTTGAGCTCCCAAAAACTTAGGTGAGGTGACTATTGTGGAGCGCCATCTGTGGGTTGTGTGTGAACTACATCGCAGCCTAGTGAATAGGAGAATCTGCTGTCTGGGAATTTCCAGTGGAAATTTCCTCTGGCCAAGATCACCCAGACGCATATGATCCTATTCAAGCTCTGCCCCAGGTCCTACACAGCACTGGAGATGAGTGTGACCTGCCAAGATGCCAGTCAACCTGCTGATACAGACATCACCAAACAAGACTCCACCCCTGAAATCTTATCCCTGCCTTTGATGTACCCCCTTAAATAAACTACAAGGGCCATTTTTTTAATGTCCAGCTTCAGGTCCTGTGTGGGCTGGGCCTATCAGGTGCTCTCTTTTAAGACTATTTTTCTGATTCTGTGTCTTTTGTTCTTACTTCTGACTTCTTTTCTCTGGTGGCTTAAACCCTCCTGGACAGGAAAAAGGACTCTCTGGCAAGGCACTGGCAACCACATTAGTTTCCTAGCACTGCCATCACAAAGTACCACAAACCGGGTGGTTTAAAACAAAGTTCATCCTCTCACAGCTCTGGAGACTCTAAGGTCAAACTCAAGGTGCTATCAAGGTGCATGGTCAGACCAACACTGTACAAAGGAGCACTTCCTGCCCCTTCTAGCTTCCAGTAGTCACTGGCACTACTGGGTGCTCCTGGGCTTGTGGCAGGCAATATAAATTTCCTTCTTATAAGGACACCAATCATTAGATTAGGGTCTCCCTAGTCCAATGTGACTTCATGTTAATGAAATCTAAGAGACCTTCTTTTCAAATAAGGTCACATTCACAGAGGTCAGGACTTGAACATATCTTTTGGCATGATAAGGTTCAACCCAGGATGTTTCTCTTATCAGTGGGCTGTGTGTGTGTGTGTGTGTGTGTGTGTGCATTTCAAACATATAGATTTGTATACATTTGTATATATATAAACAACACATAGAGATACAGTTAAACACACACATATGTACCTGGAAAATATATGAGATAAAATGATACTCAAGGCAAAAAGCATTATTAAAATAAAGATACTCATTGCTTAACAATACACCCGCCCCCGAAAAAAATCATCTTAAGCACTTATCAACATGGTTCCAAAATATATGACTTGGATATTCTTTTTTTTCCCAAAAAAAATGTTTTAATTCTGAAGTAGCCTCCCAAATAAAGTTCACAATATTCTCATTTTTTCATTATTTACCTACTTCTGAACTATACTGTGATATTCTGGAAAAATATTCCAAGTTTTACTTTATATAATTTTAAGTAAATTATGAAATTGTAGTCACTCCTTTGGGCAAAAGAAAAAAAATACCTTAAAGGCAATTCACATGAAGAATTATCAAGGATATTCTGTTTGGACCTGAACTCTTGAGTTTGTAATTTAACATTAGCCTGAAGAAAAAACTCCTAACTTGCTTACAATTTTCTCCCTCTGCAGACTCAAAGACTGAATTAGACTTCCGTTTTATCAGAAGGTGCACACCCATGCTCTCCAAACACCCAGTGACTTCAAGTCCAGCAGGGATAGACCCCAGGAGAACATTCATACATCAGCATCCAAAGAAATCATCCACAGAATGAAGGTAAGGGAGAAGGAACTACAAGAAAGAAGAGGATTTTTTTTAGACTCCGAAAGAAAAAGGAGACTTAGGTGGATTAATAAACAATAAACAAATACATTCACAGAGTTTATCAGAAATATGTCATATTACATTTAAAAGGAGAATAACTTTAGTAACTTTTTTTTTGTACTGGGGATTGAACCCAGGGGTGCTTTACCACTGAGCCACCACATTCCCACTTTTTATTTTCTATTTTGAGACAGGGTCTCACTAAGGGCTTCCCTAAATTGCTGAGGCTGGCTTTGAACTTGTGCTCCTCCTGCCTCAGCCTTCTGAGTCCCTAGGATTACAGGCATGCACCATCATGCCTGGCAAGTTTGGTAAATGTGACAATACGAAATGATGATCACAGCAGGAAAAATGGTGGAAGACACAGAGTCAGATGCTCTGGCTCCCCCAAGCAGCAAGGAAATGTAAAAAAAAAAAAAAAAATTAATGATATCAGCACTTCAAGATTTACTCTATGCAGCTGGGCACGGTGGCACATGCCTGTAATCTCAGCAGCTTGGGAGGCTGAGGCAGGAGGACAGTGAGTTCAAAGCCAGCCTCAGCAATTTAGCAAGGCCCCAAGCAACTTAGGGGAAACCCTGTCTCTAGATAAAAAGCAAAAAAATGGGGGAAGCTGGGGATGTGGCCCAGTGATTAAGTGCCCCTGGGTTTAGTCTCCAGTACCAAAAAAATAAAATAAAATTTACTTTATGCTATCAGTTGTACCTATTGATGAATTCCTAATGAGGCCTGAGCAAGTTTACTAGAATGTTAAATCTTGCACCTTCACTCTCAACACCCATTATTTCTAAAGTTAAAAGCACACCATGTTTTCCTTCACAGGTTAAGCAAATAGTGACTGCATTGATCTGCAATATATTAGTATACTACATAATACTCACAAACATAACCAGGTGGGGTGGCACACGCCTATAATCCAAACAGCTCAGAAGGCTGAGGCAGGAAGATTGCAAATTTGAGGCCAGCCTCAGCAATTTAGCAAAATCCTTAGCAACTTACGAGAATAAAGAATAAAAAAGGACTAGGGATGGAGCTCAGTGATAAAGCACTCTGGTGTTCAACCCCTAGTACCAAAAAGTAAATAAATAAATAAGCAAACAAATAAATAATCACAAGTACAACATATATTTGGGGAAATGAGTGCAGGCTACCTTTGGTGTCTGTAGGGATTGGTGCCAGGATAGTCCCTGAATACCAAAATCAGCAGATGCTCCAATCACTGATATAAAATGGAGTAGTATTTACATATAATCCATCCACATCCTCCTGTATACTTTAAATCATCTCTAAAATTACTTGTAATACTTAATAGAGTCAATGGTATGAAAAAAGTTGTTACACAGTATTTTTTAGGGAATGATGATAAGGAAAAAATCTGTACGTGCTCAGTACAAATGCCATTTTTATTTTTCTGAACATTTTCAGTCAGCGGGTGGTTGAATCCACAGATTCACAATCCGTGAATATGGAGGCCCAACTGCATTTATGTCTATTTTTTATACCAAAGGGATTTTCTAACCCAGAATCAATCAGAAGGACTCAGTCAAGTAATACACGATGCGGGTGCCAACACATTTCTAAAAGCTTAAAAACTATTAAGAGCAAGACTCATTCTGTGTAACTCATTTTCTAAATAATGATAGGTGGTCAGATTTTAAAATGTAAAATGTAATTTGTAAAAAAGTAACATTTAAAGTTTGGAATCCTTGCCCAGTGCAGTGAGGAATACCCACAGCCCCAGCTGCTTGGGAGGCTGAAGCAGGAGGATCACTTGAGACTAAGAGGTCAAGTCCAGCCTGGACAACAGACTGAGACACTGTCTCTAAAATAAAAGGAGAGAGAGAAAAAAAAAAAATTGGAATCTTTCAGGGGAGGAAAAAGCAACTAACATGCATTAAGTGCCTACTGAAAAACAAGTACAATTTTATATATATAGTGTCTTAACCCTTAAAACCACCCCACAAGATTGTAAATTAGTACAACCACTGCGGAAATCAGTATGGAGGTTCCTCAAAAGACTAGGCATGGAACCACCGTATGACCCAGTATCCCATGTCTTGGTATTTATCCTGAAGAATTAAAGTCATACTGCAGTGATTCATGCATACCCATGTTTATAGTGGTCCAATTCACAATAGCCAAACTTTGAAACCAGCCTAGGTGTCCATCAATGGATAAATGGATAAAGAAAATGTGGTATATATGCAAAATGTAGCTATATTCAGCCACAAAGAAAAATGAAATTATGTCATTTACAGGAAAATGGAACTTGAGACGATTGTGTTAAACAAAATAAGCCAAACTCAGAAGTTGTCTCTCACATGTTTTCTCTCGTATGTGAAAGCTAGAGAGGAAAAGGAAAAGAAAGGATGGAGGAGGCAGGGGTCTCATGAAAACCAAAGGGTGGCAATAGAAGAAAATGACTTGGGGCTGCGGGGGGAGGGGGGGAGTGCTGGGGAGTGACATTGGCCAAATTATATTGTTACTTTGTGTGCACATGCGAATATGTAACAGCAGTTTCCATCATCATGAACAACTGTAATGCACCAATTTTTTATATTTATGTTTTAGTTATAGGTAGACACAATATCTTTACTTTATTTTTATGTGGTGCTGAGGATCAGCACATGGTAGGTGAGCACTCTACCTCTGAGCCATGTGGAAAAAGAAAGAAAAAAAAAAAAAAAACAACACCTCACAAGCTTGCATCATAAAGTCTATTGTATATACCACAACTCAGAAGCATAACAGCTGGTAAACAGCAGAAATACAACTTGAATTCACACCTCCATGATTCCAAAGCTTATATATACCACCCAGTATATAAACTCACCCAGCAAATGTTTGGAGAACAAATGTTTAAGAGCCCTAATTTAAAGATTTTATGAACCAAGACTACAAAAGAAATCCTAAAAAAACAATTAGTTATATGTAAAGAGAAAAGCATTTACTAATACAATACCAATGTACATCTTTATCTTCAGGAACTTTAAAACCATTTTAAACTTATTCTATCTCATGGTTGTGATTCACACTTTCAGAATATACTTGAAAATAATGATTCAGCAACTGAGAATCAGTCCCCATAAAATGACTCTGGAAAACATTTTAAAAAAATGACTCTGGAATAAATAAGGGGTGTTTTGAACCAGAGTTCCCCTAAGGCCCTCTCTTCTGTGTTCCCTGAGAAAACAAAAGGGATGATTTTTTTTTTTTCCTTTTGGTACCAGGGATTGAACTCAGGAGGCACTTAACCACGAGACACATCCACAGCCTTTTTTATTTTATATTTTGAGACAGGGTCTCCTAAGTTACTGAGGGCCTCGCTAATTGGCCATAGCTGGTCTCAAACTTGCAATCCTCCCACCTCAGCCTCCTGAGTCTCTGGGATTACAGGCATGCATCACTGAGCCTGGCAGGGACAACATTTTTTTTTTTAATATTTATTTTTTAGTTGTAGTTGGAAACAATACCTTTATTTTATTATTTATTTTTATGTGGTGTTGAGAATCAAAACCAGGCCCTTGCATGTGCTAGGTGAGGGCTCTACTGCTGAGCCACAACTCCAGCCCAGGGACAATATTTTTAAGAAGGAAACCACAAAAGGAAAAACTGATTTGCTCATTGATAAAGGCCCCTTCCAGAAGATTCACACATGTGGCCACAAAAGGACTGCTTGAAGACAATTTTCAGACTCCAGGAGTGTAAAGATAGGGGCACACCCAGACTCCATCAATGTCACCTCAAACAGTCATATTATACATTTGCCTCATCGGACCCTTATGTGAACAGACTCTACAGATAAAACTTCCCTTCCCTCCCTGGTCTCTGGTAATTGCTGTTTCATTCTCTACTTCTCTGAGATCAACCATTATATCCCACATGTGAGTGACATCATGCAGTGTTTGATTTCTGTGCCTGGCTTATTCCACATAACATAATATTTTCCAGGTTGACCCATGTTGTCACAAATGGCAGGAGTTCATTCTTTTTATGACTGAATAGTATTTCATCATGTGTATGTACCATATTTTCTTTATCCATTGTTAACAATAACATTTTGAAACAGCTAGAAGAAGATTTTGAATGTTCTCACCACGTAGAAATGATAAATGTTTGAGGGCTGGGGTTGTGGCTCAGTGGTAGAGCACTCAACTAGCACACGAGAGGCAGTTTGGTTGATAAAAATAAATAAAGTAAAATGTACTGAGTCCATCTACAACTAAAGAAAAAATATTTTTTAAAAAGAAATGATAAATATTTGAGATGATGGATATGCTATTTATCCTGGTTTCATCATTATACGACATATACATATATCCAAACATCACATTGTACTCCATAAACATGTGCAATTATTACACATCAACTTTTAAGTTCTTTTTCCATTCAACCAAACAGAGATACAGTGTTCTGCTGTTCATCTTCACTTGATACTAGAAATAAACGCACCTTTTTAGAATGATTCCATATGACACATCTGATCAAGTCTCTGACTGTGGCTTTGGCACACTTCTGTGCCCAGCCTCCAAAGCTGCTCTCCCAGTTTGTCCTTCCAAATGGCTTCAGTGTGTTCACACAGAGCATGGAAGGATAGGTGACTCTAGATGTTTTAAACATTTAGATTACTAAATTAATATGAGATAAAGTGCAGTTCTTCTTAAATAGAGCAAGTGCTCTTTTTAGGAACTCTAAGTTGTTTGGGGGAAAAAAAATAAAAGACTGAGCTGCTATCACAAAGCTTCTAGAAACCACCCCCAGAGATATAAAAGTGGTGACATCAAAACTAATGGATATGGGTTGGGGTTTTGGCTTAGTGGTAGAGCACTCATCTAGCATGGGTAAGGCACTGGATTCAATCCTCAGCACCACATAAAGATAAATAAGTAAAGATATTGTGTCCATCTACAGCTAAAACATTAAAAAAACAAACAAACAAACAAACAACGAATGGATAGGGCTAGGGATGTGGCTCAGTAGTAGAGTGCTTGCCTAGCATGCATGAGTCACTGGGTTCCATCCCCAGCACCACCCAAATCTAAATAAATAATAAATAAACAAATGTCGATGCATATATCCACATTTAAAAAGCTACTGGATAAAAAAATAATGAAGCACAAAACAAATATTAATGTAATCATATCCTAAAACTATTTTCCAAAGATTCTAAAATAATAATAGGCAATTCTCACATCTATGCCACCAAAAATGGAAAACCTTGAGTTTCTGGAACTCATCATTAGACAGATTCAAGACCTGGGTCCCCGATTTTCTTCTGGCAACTTCTCAAACCACAGCGGCCAGCCTCTGCTCAGCCACGGTCTTCCTGAACCAACTGGCAGGTGTGCATTCACACAGGCTGTGTTCACCCACCAGACAGAGCAATGAAGCACTGCTATTATTTTAAACAGACAATGAAATGAAAAGAACGTGTGTTCATAGAGGGCAAGGGCATCAGACGTGAGAAGCAGTCAGATTTCAAAAACTGAAAAGATAATGAAAGAAAACAAACTCACAAACTGGGCAAAATACTACATCTGAAGGCAGAAAATGGAAAGATAAAAAAAAAATGAGGGTTCAGCTGGCGAGAAGTTTTCTAAATCACCAATTAGAAAAAAATCAGGGTTTTTGCAATGTTGTTAAAATATTCCTCTTAAAAGAAGAGGTGTTTTCATGTAATAGATGTAAAAGCACAAAATATAATAGTTGCACCTGAGTAGAACAATTAGGGCCAATAATCCATGTGCTGTTTTCAGGTGTTTTATGAGATACTCTCCCTTATTCCTCTCCCTTATTCCCTCCACTGGGGATCAGGGTAGATATCAGGGGACTTCAGTCAGAAAGCAGCTGGAACACAGGGCTAATTAACTGGGCAGCCTACAGCATGCAAGATGCTGGGCTGGGCCTGCGTGATATGCCAGCTTTGTAGCAGCAACCCTCAGCCTGGCACACCTAGCCCTCCACCTGGCCTTTAAATAATTCTCTAGACTCGTTTCACCTGCCCCCTTGCCGCCAATGCACAGCGTCTTGCTCCCTGGTACTCCTACTCTGTCCAACAGTCTGGCCTCTGCCTCACTCTGTGGACCAGCCAACCCTTACTCACAATTGGAGGCTCATAGCAGAGGTCTCCATGGAGCTGTCTGTCAAAGCCACAGCAGAGCAACTCCCCCAGATCTTCCTCATGTGCTGGGGCTTTCCAAACCCGTCTACCTTCCCCACCAGGCCGCCAGCTCCTCAAGGGCAGGGAATGTGCCCTCACCCTCTTTGCCACCTCTGCCTAACAGAGAGCTCCTGTGATCACTCACAGTCATATTGAGAGCTAAAGTACAAATTATGAGGAATCAAGACACGTGGCTATGGTTTTAAACAAAGCCCACAGAGAAGAGTAAAATAGACTTTTAGGGTTCAAGGCATTTTTAAAAATTCTATTTTCAACACATAATAATATGAATGTTTACGGGGTACAGTGGGATGTTTTGAAGCACTGTGTAATGATCAAATCTGGGCAGTTTGCTTATCTGTCACTTCCAAATTTTATAATTTCTTTGTGGTAAGACCATTCAAAACCTTACTAATTTGAAACTTACAATGTATTATTGTTCTGTTGTCCTACTATGCAATGAACACCAGAATTTATTCCCCTAACTGTAACCTCGTACCCATTGACCAACCTCTTGACAGAGGAACATTTCTAGGTATTGTGGAAAACTTTTCTTTTGGGAGTATGGCTTAAGCGGTAGCTTGCTAGGGATATAGGTTAGTGGTACAGCATGTGCTTGGTACGTACAAGGCCCTATGTTCAATATTCAATCCTCCAAAAAAAAAAAAAAAAAAGGCAGAAAAGAAAATTCTGGACACAAGGTATAAAATATCATCTTTCTCGTCCAATAGAAAAAATGAAATCTAAGTCTCAACATCCCAAGCCAACCCAACCCACAACCCTCCTGAGTTCCCCACCTTTGCATCTTGGTGAAGCACCTTCCTCTCAGTCACCAGGGCAAAGCCCTGGAATCAAAGCAGAATGCTACACTAGACCTGCCCAGCACAACACGCCTCTCCTGTAGTGTTCTCCAGGTCTTCCTCTGCCCTCACCAGCCTCCTCTCTTGGCCTCCTCCGTAGACTTCTGACACCCAAATGTGGGCTTGGGCAATTTTCTTCCCAGTCCATATTCTCTCTGGGAAAGGATGATGCAGGTGCCCTGCCCAGACCCTCTCAGGTTCCAGTGCACTGATGGTTTACCTGCCTACAGTATAATGCTCCTTCAATCCCAGTGGCAACACCTGTGCCTCTTCTCTGGGGTTGTCAGACTTACTCTGCCCACTGGCATAGACTGCCAGAGGTGCCTAAGGGGTTTTATCTACTGTGGGCCCCTTAATAATGGATGATGCAGGAGGAGGAATGCCCCCTACTCCCTCGTGTAAGACTGTCACACTCTACGTTACAATTTATATTCACTGGTTCCTCCTGTCAGATCATACCAAAGCCCATCCACTGCAGGACTTTGGCTTGATATTGCTCTCATGCTTGGTTTCCTTTCCTTTCATATTTTGCTTCCCGTGGTCCCTTACTATTCTCCCCTGGGAGCAGTTTCTTAATAACATCTCACTTGCACATAAATCCCTGTGTCAGGATCTGCTTCCAAGGAATCACTATGTGAAAGGAATGGGATACTAGGAAGCAGATTCCAAAGTAGGTGTATTAATCAGCTTTTCATTGCTGTGACGAAATACCTGAGGAAATAAAACTAAAGGAGGAAAATTTTATTTTGGTTCCTAGTTTCAGAGCTTTCAGTCCAAAGTCAGCTAGTTCCATTGCTTTGGAGATGAAGTGAGGCAGAATATCATGCCACAGCAGAAACATGAGGCAGATAGGCTGTTCACCTCATGGAAACCAGGAAGGGGGAAGGGAGGGATAGAGGGAGGGAGGGAGGGAGGGAGGGAAAGAAAGAGAGAGAGAGAGAGAGAGAACAAAGAAGGGGCCAGGGACAAGATAAACCCTTCTATTATGTTTTTAAATCTGGAATGTCCCCCAAAAGCTATGCAGCAGTATTCAGAGGTAAAATGATTCACCACCTCAACAGCGCCTTCAGCTGGTGCCCCAAGCACATGACCTTTGGGGCACATTTCAGATCCAAACTGTAACAGTAGGATTCTAGAGTCGAGTCATTCCACAGCCCCATGACAATGGAAAGCTCCTTGTTGGTGACAAGTGGGTTAATGATGATACTTGACAAGCTACATGACTGCTTATCTTATTATCACCAGCACTTCCATCGTTATTGAGTGGAATACAGGAAAAAGGGAAGCACTGACTCATGAACTCTATTTTCAGCATTTGAAAGGCCTAGAGAAACAGTCATTCCAACTAAGGAATCTGATGGTCTGTCGCTTGGTGCTATTGACATACCGAGGAAAGAAAATGACAGGTCAGGACAGCCAAGCATCAACTAAGAGCATGGTGTGAAAACCAAGATGCCTCTAAGGTAGCATTTAACACTCATTTTAACTTTCTTGTTAATGGTGTTCCATAGTCTATCCCTTATTTGACTTTTAACCTATTCATATCCTTAAAATGTATTTCTCACAGGCAGTATGTAGTCAGGTCTTACTTTTTACCTAATCTGACAACCTCATTTAATTGGAGTGTGTGCAGCATTTCCATTTAATCTGATGATTTTTTACATATATATTTTTATTTAGTTGTAGACTGACACAATACCTTTATTTTATTTATTTATATGTGGTGTTGAGGATTGAACCCAGGGCCTCACACGTGCTAGGTGAGCGCTCTACCACAGAGCCACAACCCCAGGCCCATTTAATTGGATTATTGATGTGGTTATGTTTAAGATTTATGTCCTAACTGTCCCATCAATTCTTTGTTCTTTTTCCTCTTTTTCTGCCATAAATTAGATTACTTTTATTATTCATCTTTCCATCCCTATAACAAAATGCCTGAGTTAATCAACTTATAAAAAGAAAAGATTTGTTTTGGACCACAGTTTTGGAAGTCCCTGTCCATATTTAATTGACCCCATTGCTTTTGGGCCTGTAGCAAGGCAGCACAACACTGCAGGAGCAATGGAAGAATAAAACACTCACCTCTGACCAGAAGGGAAAAATATATAAATATAAATAAATAAATAAATATATATATATATATAGACACATGTTTGCCTGGGGTGCATGTTCCCAATGACCTTAAGATCTCCCATTAAGCCCACCTCTTATAGGTTCTACCACCTCCCAGGAGCACCACCTTGGGATCCAAGGCTTTAAATGTGTGGACCCTGAGAGACACTCAAGATCCAATTTATAGCAATTTTTCTTATTAATCCATTTTTACCTCCTTTGCTGACTTATTAGCCATAAGTTTTTGTTGTGAGCTATCTTGGTGGTTGCTTTAGAGTCACATAACCTATGGAGTAAGACAATTCATGGTTTCTGCAGCTAGGAGAAGTTCCAAAAATTGTTCCTCCTCTGGACTAGACAATAAATTTAAAACCCTACGATGAGAAGGACTTCTGGAATGGCAAAGTGAGGAGTTCCATGGACTCTCCTCAGTGAAGTAACTAAAACTGGTGAAAATCGTTTATTAAAAAACAATGATTTGAGGGTTGGGGTTGTGGCTCAGCAGTGGACGCTCGCCCAGCAGGTGGGAGGCGCTGGGTTCGATCCTCAGCACCACAGAAAAATAAATAAACAAAATAAAAAATATTTTTTAAAAAACAATGATTTAAAGTCTCTATATAAGAGAATACAACAAACAAAGAAGCATTCAATAAGATCAATTAAATGTTAGTAAGAACACTCAGGCTGTGGCAAGTGAGTCACAACCCACTCTCTTCCTAACCCCCAACTGAGCATGATGAACAACCTATTCCAGGCAAACACAGGGTTCCCTTTCCTACCAGCTCCCAGCCTGGGGCTATGGTCTCTCTCCAAAATCATTCTTGCCTCATTTGGCTCATAGAGAAAATGTTCCATGCCAGAAGAAGTAAGGTGAGGATATTAGAAGCTACCACCCCGGTCTAATGCTATTGTCTAATGGAAGCAATAGGTCATTCAAAAGAGGCTGGTTGCTATTCTCATTCCCAGCCTCAGAGCAATGGCTGAGAAGTTATGCCTAGGGAGAGAAGCAGGATGTAAAAACAGAGACCTTCAAGTTCTCCTCAAGGAAACTGACTTTACTCTGATCAGAAGTGAACAGAGTCTGGAGAACGTCAAGCCTAAGGGTGCTGAGAACAATGGAGAGTCTGGAGTTAAGCATGAAGAGGAGGCTGGTAGCACCATGAGAGCAGCGAGCACATTGTACACCAGTAGGAAACTCAGCAGAAAGAACCAGGGAAAGAGGCAGTCTGCTCAAACCCCCAAGACTGCTTTTATTAAGAGACTGAAGTTTAAAAGCATCAGAATACATAGCAATTTATGCCCTCAAGGCATTGTTGAAAACAACAGAGCAATCATATGGTAGTTAATAGAGACTAACAACCGGCTGGGATACTAACAGAGGCAGACAGCTTAACAGAAAGATGAGAGAAGAAGACAGAAGAAGCCCTGATAAACCTTGCACTGTCATCCCAGAGTGACGGGTACTCATGCCCAAGGCTGCACCTCCTAAGGATAAGCATCAGAGATTGTGCACAACAAAAAGACCCCACTGAAATAGTTAGCAAAGTCACTGAACAGGTAAACAAGCAAACAGCAACAACAGTGATTCCAAGAGCGAATCTGCATCCCAAGTTATGATGTTTTCTAAAATTTCCAAATTTCAACAACAACAACAACAACAAAGTGAAACATACAGAGAAACAGGAAAACAGGACCCAGATTCAGGGTGAATAACAAGCAACAGAAACTTCCTTTAAGAGTAACTGGATGCCAGATTTAATAGATGAAGATCTCAAAGGAGTTATTACAATGTGATCAAATCATTAAATAAATTATGCTTCAAAAAGTAAAAGAGGGGATGGGGCTGTAGCTCAATGGTAGAGCGCTTGCCTAGCATACGTGAGGTACTGGATTCAATCCTCAGCACCACATAAAAATAAACAAATAAAGTAAAGGCATTCTGCCATCTACAACTACGAAAAAAAAAAATTTAAAAAAGAAGTAAAAGGGGGCTGGGGATGTGGCTCAAGTGGTAGCGCGCTCTCCTGGCATGCGTGAGGCCCGGGTTCGATTCTCAGCACCATGTACAAACAAAAGATGTTGTGTCCGCCGATAACTAAAAAAATAAATATCAAAAAATTCTCTCTCTCTCTCTCTCCTCTCTCACTCTCTCTTTAAAAAAAAAAAAAAGAAGAAGAAGTAAAAGAAGGTCTGATGGCAATTTATATCCAATAGAGAATATCAATGAAGAGAGAAATTTTTTAAAAGAGCTAAGTTAAAACTTTGGAGTTGAAAATAACAACAGCCAATGGAAATTTCACTAGCAGAGCTCAACAGTAGATTTGAGCTTAGCAGAAGAATAAATCACAAAATTTAAAAATAGATCAATAAAGATTACCTAGTCAGAACTGGAGGGAAGTGTTAAGAAAATTATTAAAGACTTAAAAAAAATGTGGGACAAATTTAAATACTCCAAAACATGCAAAATAGAGTGTTTTCAGAAGGATAAAGGAGCAGATCCATTTCTGAATAATGAATAAAACTTTTTCAAATTTGATGAAGAGCATTAATGCATGCATTCAGAAGCTCAGTGAATTCCAAGTAGGATAAACAAAAAGTGATCTATATCCAGATCCATCAGAGTAAGAATGTTGAAAGCCAGATGCAAAGAGAAAGTCTTGAGAGCAGCAAGGGAAAAAGAAAAATCAATAAAACCTGCTCATAATATACAAGGGAACCCGATGAGATTAACAGCTTACTACTCAACATAAACATTGAAGTCCAGAAGGCAGTGGGATGACATATACAAAGATCTAAAGGGAAAAAAAAAAGTGAACTAAGAATCTTTTGGGGCTGGGGATGTGGCTCAAGCGGTAGCGCGCTCACCTGCCATGCGTGCGGCCCAGGTTCAATCCTCAGCACCACATACAAACAGAGATGTTGTGTCCGCCGAATACTAAAAAATAAATATTAAAATTCTAAAAAAAAAAAAAAAGAATCTTTTATCCAGCAAAACTTTCACAACAAAGACAAAATTAAGACATTCCAGAGAAACACAAAACTGAGAGAATTGTTGATAACTAACCATTGCTCACAGGAGACACCAGAGAAAGTTCTGCATGCTGAAAGGATGTGAGCTCAAAACAGTAATTTCACTCTGCTTAAAAAAAAAAAAAAAACAGAAAGCACTGGTAAAGGTAACTACATAAAAAAAAGTAACAGTTATAAAAAATTTTTAAAAACACTGTGAGCCAAGCACTGTGTCATATACCTGAAATCCCAACTACTCAGGAGGCTGAGGCAGGAGGATTATCATACCAAGGATAGTATGAGCAACTCAGTGCAACCCTATCTCAAAACAAAAAATTTTAAAGGTCTTGGGGTGTATCTGGTAGTAGAGCACTTGCCTAGCATGTGTGTACCCTGAGGTTCCCAACTACTTGGAAGGTTGAGATAGGAGGATCCCTTGAGCTCATGTGTTCAAGACCAGTCTAGGCAACATAGCGAGATTCACTCCCATCTCAAAAAAAAATGTTTAACATAAAGTTACTATGTGACCTAGAAATTCCTAGGCATATGCACCAAGAAAAATGAAATATATATATGCATATATGTGTAGACATATTATTTTGCTACAAAATATTATATTACATATATTATGTTATTACATATGTTATATGTATATGCATTATATGTATATATATAACAAAACGTCAAATGTCTGTGGCAAAACAATAGCCCAAAGATAGAAAAAACCCAATGTCCACCACTAAAAATGTAATAAAGGGGGTATATATCCCTACTATGGGATATTATTTGGTCACAAAAAGGAATGAAATATTGATGTATGCTACAACGTGGGTAAATCTTTACAACTTTATGTTAACTGAAAGCTGCAGTCACAAAATTTACATATTCATTATATGATTCTATTCATAGAAAATATCTGAGCAGGAAAATCTAGATACAAAAATATACAGGAACCAAACTGGCTGCCTAAGGCAGGGAGAAGGGGCTGGAGGAAAGAGTGACAGCTAAAGGGTACAGGATTTATTTTCAAGGTGATAAAAACATTCCAAAGTTGATTGTGATTATATTTGCATATATCTATAAATATACTCAAAAATCATTGAATTGCATACCTTAAATGACTGAATCCTGCAGCATATGAACGATATCTCAATAAAACCATTTTTTTTTAAACCCACAAACCTTATATTAAAAGGTTAGGTAAATAACAATATCTTAACGTGACTTTTAAAAGTACAAAGCAAATTACTTTTTAAAAAATCCAACTTCCTAAATACCCAAATGAATTTAGAGAATACAAGAACAAAAATAAATAAATAAACTAAAGAAACAGCAAATATAATAGACATATTAATTATAATATCACAGAACTGAGACCATTAATATCTCTGAATGGAGGTAAGCCTGTTGAGAGGATTAACAAATGTATTGAAACACAAAGATTTTCACTTTGGTTCACAAAGCAAGGCTCAACTATATGCTGTATACAAGAAATACACAGGAACCCAAGTGATTGAGAAAGGCTGAAAATAAAGGGATTAGCAAAGGCTTAACAGGCAAAGGGAAACAATAAGAAGCAGTGGAGTAGCAAGACCAGATTTGCACTTTAAACACTCTGGTTTCTGTGTAGAGAATGAATTGAGAGAATGTTAGATTCATGAACCAAAGACGGCCTGCGTCTATTGGCCCCTTGCTTGTTCATTTCTTCCCCGCAGACTGGTCAAAAGCCCACTGGCGCTAAACTCAAATTTGTACACATCCAATCATTTTTAAAAATAGCCCAAACAAGCAGATTTGTAGCCATTTAGGGTCTGCCTGCTTTGCATACTCCATGAAACTACACCCTGCAGATCCTCCCCGTCGAGGTCAAAGCATGGAGAGATAAAGCTTCTGTATACCACTGTTGCTCCCTGTGTTCATACCTTTCTCCTAGCTCAATCCTCTAATTCCTCTCAAATCCTAAAGCGGGCAGTCATCCACAGGAGCAAGGAGAGTGGCCTAACTGGAGAGAGTTGAATAGGCTTGGCGCTCCAGAGGTTAGCACAGATAAGAAACAAGGAAAAGATAGTCACATACCTCAGAAAGTATCCATGGGACCTGCAGAGCACAGGAAAGAAGTATTCCAGAAGGAAGGACATGGCACACAGAGCCAACACTCCCTACCCTTTAAGACTGTCTGCTTCTCAGATCTTTTTCACTTCCATCCCTGATGAGAGATATGCTTTGTATCATGTCCCAAGGTGTGTGTGTGTGTGTGTGTGTGTGTGTGTGTACAGATACAGTAATCCTCCCCTATCATCAGTGGATAGATATCAACATCTATCTGTGGATGCCTGAAACCATAGGTAGTACTGAACCTAAATATACTGTATATTTTCTTATACTTATGAAAGAGTTTATGTTAGGCACAATAAGAAATTAATAACTAATAACATAATGAAAACAATATAAGAATATATTGTAATCAAATAGCCAGTATCTGTACTCTTGCACTTTAAGGACACTACTAAGTAAATGCAACAGTCAATCTCGTACCCCAGACAGTTGCT
Organism: Callospermophilus lateralis; assembly: GCF_048772815.1. Taxonomy (NCBI): domain Eukaryota; kingdom Metazoa; phylum Chordata; class Mammalia; order Rodentia; family Sciuridae; genus Callospermophilus; species Callospermophilus lateralis. Next base: position 18,532,538 of record NC_135322.1, on the reverse strand, counting down.
AAATATTAACAGGTGTGTAGCATATACAGTGTGAATATACTGGACAAAGGGATGACTCACATCCCAGGTAGGCAAAGCAGGACCACAAGAGATTTTATCGCTCTTCTCAGATTGACACATTTTCTAGCTTGTTATTTCTGAAATTTTTCACTGAATATTTTTGGACCGCAGTTCACCATAGCCAATGAAATCACGGAAAGCAAAACCACGGATAAGGAGAGGGTTGCTGTATAAAGATTCATGAAACAGTACTTACCTTAATTTTTCCATGTATTTTTATGCACATTTTCTATTTTCTCCTTTTAAAATGAGCCTCTAAATTTAGACTTCATGATCCACCCATGAGTGACAACCTGCAGTTTGAAAAACAATACATGTAGAGATGATTAGTTATTTTTCTCCTCCTTGAATGTTTCCTTGGATTTATGATGAAAATAGAGAATAATAGGGTGATTTTTTTTTTTTTCAGAAGTTATCCCTCTTCACTCCATGTTGCTGTCCAGCTCCAGTTTTTCTAAGAAACCCATACTTTGATTTGCTGGTGTCTTTAAATGATGAATTGAAGGAAGGGCCAATACTTTCCCCTCCACCCCAGCACTGGGCATTGAACTCAAGGGCACTGTACCACTGAGTTACATCTCCAGACCTTTTTATTTTTTATTTTGAATCAGGGTCTCTCTAAATTTCTGAGGCTGGCCTCAAATTTGCAATCTTCCTGCCTCAGCCTCCAGAGTCCCTGGGATTACAGGTGTGCACCACCTTGCTCCAGGAGGGTCTAGGACTTCTGGCTAGAATAGCCCCGAGCCTTGAAAAAAAGAGTCCAGTACAGCAGGTGTTTCCTTTCTCCAGACAATCAAAAGTACTCAAAAGCCCAGGTGCAGTGGCCACACCTGTAATTCCAGTGGCTCTGGAGGCTGAGGCAAGAGGATCACGAGTTCAAAGCCAGCCTCAGCGACGGCGAGACCCTAAGCAACTCAGTGAGACCGTGGCTCTAGATAAAATAGGAAATAGGGCTGGGGATGTGATTCAGTGGTCGAGTGCCCCTGAGTTCAATTCCCAGTACCCCTTCCCCCCCCCCAAAAAAAAGTGCTCACAACCCCAGGGAAGCGCGCTGGTAAAAGAAGCCACAGTGGAAAACTGACCCTCTGCCTCCGCTCACCACGCCCTGTGATTCCTTAAAGAATATTCGCACTCTTTCTGGGGAGTCTACTGTAAGCAGAATTTAGGAACAAGAGAAATTGCAAAAACAGAGAAATTTGAGATACATCGATTTTTTTTTTTTTTTTTTTTTTTTTTTTTTTGTATTATGAAATAGCATAGAAATCAGGAAATAGGCATAAGAACTTTGCAAAGGTTCTTTAATGAACAAAGATGATACTCTCAGACCTGCGATCAGCCTTTCAGGTCACTCAGTGGTACAGCGACACTTTCCAGAAGGTGTAATGCCCTGGGTTGGATCCCCATCCCAGGAAAAACAATAAATAAATAAGAATGTCAATATTAAATTAATTAAAGTTTATTTACAGAATAAACAAGAATCCACGTGCTCAAAATTTCCCTTTAAATATTAGATAGAAAAAGGGATATTCCATAAAAAATACAACAGAACAAGTGACCCACCGTTTCACTCCTCCCCAGCCTAGAGTATGCACAGTCATTTTTTTTGAACACAATGTATTTTACGAATAAACCTCTACACTTTTAAAATTGAGTTTTCTCTTTTTGAAGTACAGCTTCAAGCAACTACAAGTTTCCATCCTGCTAACCCCAGGCAGCAGTTGCTTTTAACTTCTATCTTTTATTTAAAAAACTTAATTGGAAGTTTTTGTAGCCAGAAGGAGCACTTCAAAGAAAGAAAAAAAAAAACGCCAAAAATTAATACTTTATGTCAGAGGTTAGTAGGGAGAGAAACAAAGATGACAGAAACGAGGGGTTAATGGTATATAAGAAAACGGGGGAAGAAGGAAAGAAGGCAGGAGATGGACTGAAGAAAGAAAGGAAAATGCAAACCCATAATATTAAAAAACAAAAATGTGGACTGGGGGCGTGGCTCAGTGGCAGAGCGCTGGCCTAGCGTGTGCGAGGCCCTGGGTTTCATCCCCAGCACCGCAGCAAAAAATAAATAAATAAAGGAAACTTAAAAAACGAAATGTGGAATAGCATTTCCTTATTCTGAACTGGGTAAGACAACACAAGGGTTATAGCAGCATTTATAATCCCCCGCCCCCAGCCCTAAGCCCCTGAGAACAAATCCCACCTCCTGCTCAAGTCATTTACCTCTGTCTACAATTACACATCAAGGGGCCACAGCTCTGCCTACGCTTTAATTTCCAGACGTTCCCGTCACTGTAGATTCTAAATCAGCTCTGTCAAAACAATATTGAAACTTCAAGCATGATTTAGTGCTCCTGCCAGGGCTGAGAAGGTCAAGAGACCTACTAGGTCCTTGTCCCAGTTCTGCCATCAGCTGGTATGAGACTTTGAGCAGGTCCCTGGCCCTCTCTGGAGCTCAGTGATGTCATCATAAAATGAGGAGATTCCCTTGATTCCTTCCGGTTCGGAAAGACTATCACTGTATGGTTTAGGGAATCTAAATCAAAACACTAAGTTTAAAGAACTTCCCATGCTAGTCCCCAAGGATATGGACACACGGGTAAATGAGGTGAATACCCAACACTTGTTCCCAGATGTTCTTACACTGGACTCAAACAATAAGTCCTCAAAATATCAAGCGGGAAAATTTCTCCATATTTGGCTAATGATAACCAAATTAAAAACAAATTCCCAAGATGAGAATAGCAAAAATGTGGGAGGAAAAAAAAAAGAGAGAAAAGAAAAACAAAGATGAGAATAGCTACAAAAAGACTATATACCCAGACAGGCAAGACTTGTGTTCCATAAAAAAATAAAATCATAAGAGCCTGTTTTTCATGCTCTGCTCTATAAGACTCTGCCCAACAGCTAATTTCAGAAGTATTTTCCAACATGACCTCATAGACTCCACCTATGATAAAAGGAATTTGGGGGCAGGTGACAAGTCAGGCGGGGGGGAGGGGGGGTTCCTAATAATAAGCACTGAGCTGGCCTGAGAGGAGAGAGAGATTGACAGAGAGCGGAGCACAGTAGGCCTGAATCCCATGCCCTCCTTGGAAGCAAAAAAACCTTGGATTCTAGACCCAATATAAACAATGAATCTCTGCAAATGTAACGGGGCACCATGTCACAGTGCCATGCAACAGCAGATCCTGGACAGAACACTTCTTGCTACAGAGACCGACAGCCAAACACAGGAACAGCTCCACTATCCACAGCCCACAAGACAGAAGGGCCAAATGAGCTGTTTTGTTCCCCCATGGCCCTCTACAGGTGAAACTGCCCAGCACACAGACCCAGTTGGACTGAGGGATTAGGGATGGGCACCTGTTCCCAAGGTAACTAACTTGTAGGTGGAAAAAGTCTCCAATGGTAGACTACAGAGCAAAATGATAACCTAGGCCAAATAAGGGTCCCTTCTTGGGGAACTGGGATGAGGTTATGAAAACAAAGCAGCCAGTGATAGGAGGGGAAGGTTAAAGGTCATGACGAAAAGAGATGCTCTGAAGGGCCTAAGAGCTATAGAGCCAGAGAGTCCTGAAGCAGCCAGGCTCCAGTAATACATGACCTCCCTACACACACACACACACACACACACACACACACACACACACGAGCCCAAACACACGGGCAAGGGAAGGCTCAATGCATAACAGGGTTCAGCAGAAATAAAGGGAAATTCTCACATATCAAAGAACTAACTCAAAGTTAGAAACAGGAGCATAAAGTTGAACAATTTTGAAGGCAAAAACAAAAAAACAACAAAAAATGACCTACATGATTACCCAGCATACACAAAGCCCTGGGTTCAATCCCAGGTACCACCAAAAAGAGGGGAAAAAGAAAGAGAACATTATATGAAATAAAGTGACTTACCTTATAATAATAAAAGGTGCAATTTTAAACTTGTACACACCTATATATAAAGCAAAATTAAAACTGGATGCAGTGGCACATGCCGGTAATCCCAGGGACTCCTGAGGCTGAGGCAGGAGGATCATAAATTGGAGGCATGCCTGGGAAACTTAGGAAAACCCTGTCTCCCCCAAAAAATAAATAAATAAAAAGGGCTAGGGATGTGGCTCAGTGGTAAAGTGCCTCCAGGTTCAGTTCTCTGTATCCAAAACAAAAAAGAAACCCTCTCATTTATTTCTAGGAAGAGTGTAAAAATGCAATTGCCACTTTGGAAAACCACTTAAAATCTTCTTTAAAAGTGAACATATATCTGCTCAATGACCTAGTAATTTCACTCTTACGTATTTATCCAAGAGAACTGAAAAACAGAAACATATGTCCATGTGAAAGTAGTATGTTAAAAGCTTTATTCATAATAACCAAAACGTGGAAACAATCCAGATGTCCATCAATAGAACAAGTAAATAAAGAGTGGTATATTTATCCAATGGAAGACTATGAGCAATTACACAGAATGAACTTTTATACACACAACACAAATGAATATTGAAAACCTTCTGCTGAATGAAAGAGGTCAGAGACCTCAGAGGACATAGTCTTTGACTCCGTTCATATGGAGTTGTAGAACAGGTGGAAGTCATCTACAGTGACAAAAGCCACAATTGTGGTTGGTTCTGAAGTGGAAGAAAGAGGATTGGCTAGAAAGGAACTTGAAAGCACTTCCCGGGCTGATGGAAATGTTTTCTATATTGATAAGTGTATAGCTAACAAGAATGTCTGACTTTCTCAAAACAAATCCAACTGTCTATTTAAAATCTATGTATTTCACTGTACATAAAAGACAACACCACTTAAAAAACTTTACAGGGTGCAGATAAGTTGGAGAAAATTTTTCATCTTAAACGCTTACAGCCAGAAAAAAAAAAAGACTGAAAATTCATAAGTTAATTTCCCAACCTTAGCAAAAGAATTTCAGAATAAAATGCATAAAATAGAAAGAAGTAAATGTTGTCTGAAGAAAGAAATAAAGTGACCTTGTCCGATGTCATTTTTACTATGCAAATTTTCCAAGATATGCAAAAGGAGAATAACATTGTGAATTTTTCTTACCTGGCAGAACTTCAATAATTATCAGTGGCCAACTTGTTTTATCTAAACCATTCCTTGGCCTTACACACATACTGGCTGATTTTAAAGCATTCTAGAATTTGTATCATTTCATCCAAACGTACTGTTTAAAAGATATTTCCTAAAATATAAAATTTTAATACCATTATCACACCTAAAAGTTACAACAATAACATATATCATATGTAATAAGAATGATCTTTAAAAACCTATCCTAGAGGGTCGACAAAACCAAAAGCTAATGAAATAGGTAAACCTCTAACAACCAACCAAAAAGCCAAACAGGCACAAATAACAATAGAAAAAAAGTAGGCATTCAAAAAAATTCATATAGATTATTATATACAATGTCATGCCAATATATCTGGAAATTTAAAGAAAGAGATAATTCTGCAGGGAAATATAACTTAGCCATGAAAAAATTGATAATTTCTTCACTGATAATTAATATATTCCTGTAATTATCAAACAAATTTAATTAGTCATAAGACCTACAAAGGGAAAAAACTAAAGTGTCCAAAACAGTTTCAAAGGTAAATTCTACCAGTAAATGATTAGATTATTCTGATTTATAAGCCACTTCTATGAAAATGACAAAGGAAAAGGATGGAGGAGAGAGAAGTAGGGATAGTAGAAGGAGGAGGAGGAAGGAGAAAAGGATGAAACACTAATGAGCCCATTTTATGATATTAATATAGTTTTTCTGAATACAATATACCTGATGGCCTGAGCAAATAGAAGAATGGAATTCCACCTGGGCACAGTAGCACATGTCTGCTGAGACAGGAGGATTGCAAATTTGAGGCCATCCTTAGCAACTTAATAAAATGGGCTTAGTGGCAAAGTGCCCTGACTTCATCCTTGGTACCAAGGGGTGGTGGGATAAAAAAGAAGAAGAAAGGAGGAGGAGGAGGAGGAGGAGGAGGAGAGGGAGGAGGAGAGGAGGAGAAGAGGAGGAGGAGGAGGAGGAGGAGAAGGGAATTGCCATTGATAGATAAATATATATGAAGAAGATGATAGGATAAGCAAATCTAGGACTAAAATCAAGAGATCCACTTAGGATATTTTATTGATATACCTACTTAGACATCCAAACAGAGATGTAGGAGAGGCAGTTAGATATGCCAGGCTTAGGAAAGAGATCCGAGCTAGAGATACAAGTTTGAAGATTAAAATATAAATGCTATTTAAAATGTAGAAAGGAGAGTAGGTGTGATTACCTGGAATTTTTCTACATAAAAATTGGTTGTACATGGGCCAAGATGCAACAGCCCCAGGCTTCAAGAACTTCTAGAATGGTCACTTCAAGCCCTGGGCAGCCTTATTGACCTAAGTGTGCCAACATCAGAGATCATTTGGGCAACCCAGATAAAAGAGAAGAGGCTCAAAAACAGGGTCCCAGGTTTCCAACCCCAAGAGCCCAGGAAGGTGTGAAATGCCATCAAAGGAGACTGAGAAGGAGTCCTTCAGGGTGTAAAGCCAAAGCCCAGGTTTCCTGAAGAGTCTGAAGAAGGAAATAAAATGACCTTGTCAGACGCTGCAGGCTGGTTAAGAAAGACACAGTCTGAAACATCCTAGGCCATGATATCTACCACTGCATTATTATTACAAGTTACTTAACCTTTCTGAGCTTGTTTGCATATGTAAATTGGAGTTGATATCCACTTCACAGGAAGTGTAAAGATTAATTGCTACCATTTAAATAAAGCATCCTTACATAATTAACATTCATTTAAAAAGTCAGAAAAGGTCTGAGAAATGACCATCGGGGAGTGGGGGAGGACTGAGAACCTGGCTGTATACATTCAAGAAAGACTATGACAGATTTCTCAAGGAATTTTGCTAAAATGTGGAGGAGAGAAATTAAGTCACGACTAGAGAAGGATAGAGGATAAAGCTTTTTTATTTTTAAATCTTAAAGTGGGTGCTATTATAACAAATATACACACTGATACAAATGACTCAGCAGTCAGGAAAAACCTAATGACACAGAAAAGGGAAGACCTGCCAAGCACAGTGGCATATCTCTGTTATCCCATTGACTCGGGAGGCTGAGACAGGAGGATCCCAAGTTCAAGGCCAGCCTGGGCAACTTAGGGAGACACTGTCTCAAAATGAAAAATAAAAAGGCTTGAAGATGTAGCTCAGTGGTAGAGCCCCCTGAGTTCAATCTCCAGAACCATTAAAAAATGGGGGTGTAGTAGTGGGAGGACCTGCTGGAGCAATGTCCTTTAGAAGGCCAAAGTATGGGCTGGGGCTGAGGCTGGGGCTGGGGCTGGGGCTCAGTGGTAGAGCACTTGCCTTGCACGTGTGAGGCACTGAGTTCGATCCTCAGTGCCACATAAAAATAAATTAAAAAATAAAAAAGAAGGCAAAAGCACAAAAGGAAGAGTTTGCCTTACAACAGAAGTACATCCAGAGTAACAGGAGAGAAGCAAAGTGTCCTCCAAAGGATGTAGGGACACGAAGATCATCATGGTGGAGATATGGTGATTAGAAGCTCAGCAATTCTCTTTGATTGCTGAGAGTGAGATTGAGAGAAAAGGCCTTTGAAGTCTCAAAAAAGGGTTATTAAGAAGTCATCTAAAAGAAATCCTCTGCTTTCTTCCCTCGACTCTGAACCCAGAGAAACTTAGTCGTTTTAAGGACCTGCAGCTCTCAGTATACTATCTAAGGAAAAAGGTTCTTATAGATTTGGAGATTAAATTTAATGTATGTACTTAATCAAGACCACGAGAAAGAGAAAGGATCAACATTTCCCACCTACAGTAATTACACAGCACTTCCCACTGCCTCCTGCTCTCCAATGCAGGGTTTATTAGCTACTTGCACTCAAATTATCCTTGTGCACATCAAACCCATTACTTGAAGGAGTTCATCTCTTTTAAGAGGATGAATCTAATAACCTGTATAAATGAAATCATGTCCCAACTTCTCTATAAAGTAGGTTAAGGCAGAACTACAATTTAATGCCAAGTAATTTTTTTTAAATCACACTTTAAAATGCATCATGTTCATATAAACAATTATATAATGGCCTGAAAATTCAGGAGCAGATAATACAGCTTTCAGAATCCATCATGAAGTTTTATTTCCTCCACACCACTCTTGTCTCTATAGCCCACTCACATACAATGTATGAACAGCTTCCATAAATAGGATATTTCTAAGTGGGTTTTCTCCACCCAGATGGGAGTTATGGCTGAGTTATAGTGTGAACCAGGTTTGATGTGAACTTCAGCTTTGTTTCTTACCAGCTCAATTAGGTCAGTCCCTTCAGTTCTTTTGAACTAAGGATATTAATTTCTATGAGGGGATACTGGAATATAATAGAGACTCAGTAAATGTAATTGTATGATTACTTATTTCACCTGCATAAGCCTGTGTCCTAATTTTTAATGTGGCAACAGTTGCTGCTCTTCTTACTCTGAAGGAGTGCTATAAAATCCAATGAGATCACATAAATAAAGTGGTAATATAGATATACTGTGGCATACTGGGCACACCACAAGATAGTCAGCCAAAGTTGAGACTGAAGGAAAGAGGAAATGGTGGGAAAATGTACAAGTTTGTTCTCTGTTACTATAACAAAATATCCAAACCTGGATAACCTCCTAAAGAAAAAAGGTTTTTTTGGATCACAGTTCCAGAGGTTCAAGGTTGAGGGGACATATCTAGTGATGGCCTTCTTCCTAGCAGAGTCCTAGATGGTGCAGGCTGTCACATGGCAAGAGCAGGGAGCACACACGTGTGTTATCTACATCCTTTCATCTCTTTTCTTTTTGTGGGGAAGAGGGTACCAGAGATTAAACTCAGGGACACTCAACCACTGAGCTACATCCCCAGCCCCATTTTGTATTTTTTAAATTTAGAGACAGGGTCTCACTGAGTATCTTAGTACCTCAATTGCTGAGGCTGGCTTTGAACTCAGGATCCTCCTGTCTCAGCCTCTTGAGCCACTGTGATTACAGGCATGCACCACTACACCCAGGTGGTCTCTCTTCTTATATAGCCACCAGTATTCAATCAGGGGGCTCTAACTTGATGATTTTACATAATCCTAACCACCTCCTATAAGGCACCCCCCACTTTAAACACCATACATTGGATTTAGTTTCCACCGTCTTAAGTACCTCACAATACAGATGAAACTTGGATCATGAACCCTTGGAGGATATTCAAACCACTGTGTTAGATTTTATTGTTTCTTTGATACAAAGAAAGTGTTTCTATTTTGGAGAGGTACACTTTCTCCAAAAGTCCCTGGACCTACACCAAAAAAAATAAGGAGGAGATGAAGAAAAGGAGTGGGAGGAGGAGGAGGTGGAGAAGGAAGGGGAAGAAGAAGAAAATCTAACCAAAAAATGGATAGTTATTAGAGAAAGCTCACCTGTACCCAGCTCATTCCTCCCAGAGCTATAGAAGAATGATGTGTTAAGGTTACTTACAGCCTAAAGTGGTCTTTCTTTTATATATATATATATTTAGTTGTAGATGGACACAATATCTTTATTTTATTTATTTATTAAGGTTCGATCCCAGTGCCTCATACATGGGAGGCAAGAGCTCTACCACTGAGCCACAACCCCAGCCCCCCCCGAAGTGGTCTTTCTTAAAGTGAGACCCACAGTCACCATTTTTTGACATCCCTGAAGAGAATGTTTTAAAAATGCAGATGGTTGGAGTCCTCCCCCAGTGATTCTGATCTTTAGATCTGGATTTGAACCTAGAAATCTACATTTTAATAAGTTTCTCAGGGGATTCTGATTCAGCCAACTGCCGAAGCCCTCCAGAGCAGCCCGCCCAGCGTACTGGCAGCTCACTGAGGTGGCTCAGCCTCCTTACAGAACACACACTGATACGAGCTTCAGCTGATCTGAGCCTCTGCCTACCTTCCCTGAGCCCTGCACAGGCTGGTGTCTTTAGTGGCCTTTTATCCCCACTCACAGTCATTGGTTCTGAAAATAGAGAGGTGACTTTGTGGAAATAAGATTGTTATTAAATGATTAACTATGAGCAAGAATGCCAAAAATCCTGACATAAAGCATTGCTAGAAATACGATGAGTGGGATTACCTGCTACACATCTGCATATTAGGTTGGAGAGGGAGAAGTTTATAATGTGTATCAAATGTTTTTAAAATGTGCAAACCTTTTGAGCTAGCAATTTGACATCAAGAAAACTATCCTCAGGAAATACAGAGATGTGTGCAAAGATGTGTGTACAAAGATATTCACCAAACCCTATATATAATAGAAAATAATGTAAGCCAATCATCCAAAAAATTGTAAACTGGTTAGAAAAATAACGGAAACATAAAATGAAATGCTAACTACTACTACTCACCACTTTTAGAACTCTTCTAAAAAATATTTACTGAGCTGGGTGCAATGGTGCACACCTGTAATTCGAGTGGCTCGGGAGGCTGAGGCAGGAGGATCTCAAGTTCAAACCCACCCTCAGCAACTTAGCAAATCTCTAAACAACTCAGTGAGACCCTGTCTCTAAATAAAATATTAAAAAGAACTGGTTAAACACCACTGGGTTCAATCCTCTGCATATATATGTTGAACCAGGCCCAGTAGCACACACCTATAATCCCAGCAACTCAAGAGGCTAAGACAGAAGGATGGCAAGTTCAAGGTTAGCCTGGGCAACTTAGTGAGACCCTGTCTCAAAATTTAAAAAAATAAAAAGGGCTGGGGCTATAGCTCAGTAATAGAGTGATCCTGGGTTCAATCTCCAGCATTGCAAATAGTAGCAGTAATAATAATAATATAAAATATTTATTGATAGGGAAAATGTTTATTATGCATGCTAAGTAAAGAGCTTGTAGCAAAACAGCATGTAGAGTATATACATATATATGGTTTTATACATTTAAAGTATATATCATTTGTGTATGAAGTGTATGTATCATATACTCTATAGTACTTCATATACATAGTATTATTGATACACACACATATATACCTACACATACATGTGTATGTCACATAAACACAAATTCACTGCACAAGCATGAGAAGGGGTAGCATGACATTGACTAAACGATTAAGAGTCTTTCCTTCCCCCTTTTTGTTGCAGACAAGATCTCTCAATGGATGATAGGACTAATGGGCAAAAGTTTAAAGAGAAACAGAATTTGCATAGTATCAAATATATTTATTAATACAAATTAGTAGATAGCAATTTTATAGTGTAGAAACTCAGGAGAACACCACTTTAACAAAGTGACTAAGATTAATAAAGTTAGTAATAAAACATACAAGATCACCCACCCCTTAATATGACACACCGAGAAACACACCATCAGTTCTATGGTATTCTTTCCCATAGTACATCACTTCATTGCCATCATCCCAGAACATCTAACAAACGAAAATCAAGTTATATTCTACAACATAAAAGATCAGTACTCAAAGCATTAAGGTCAAGCCAGGCATTAGGGAACATGCATATAATTCCAGCAACTCAGGAAACTGAGGCAGGAATATCTCCAAGTTTGAGATCAGCCTTGGCAACTTAGCAAGACCCTGTCTCAAAATAAAAAATAAAAAATTTGGAGATAATACTTTTTCCACAGGGATAGTTAATTTAAGTCAGTCAAGTTGGTGATGCCTGTCCATTAACCATTTATGTATTATTAATAAAATTACAAGAATAAAATCATTTAAAAAAAAGATGGGGATATAAGTCAGCGGTAGAGTGTACCTGGGTTCAATCCCCAGTACCAGCACCAAAAAAAAAGAAAAAATCAAGGTCATGAAAGACTGAGGTAGTATCACAGAACAAAAAAGACTAAATAGTCCTCATAATTTAAATCTATTGTGGTATCATCAATTAGATCCTGGAACAGAAAATGACATTAGTGGAAACATTGTGAAATTCAAATAAAGTAGTTTAGTTAGTAGCACTGTACCAATGTCAGTTCTCCAGGTTTGTTCGTTGTGCTTTGGTGTGTTAGATGTTAGGGGAAGAGAGGTGAGGGATATACAGGGATCTCTATTGTATTAGTGCTATTGCTACATACCAAATCACGTTTGTTATCTCATAGTCCTGTAAGTCAGAAGTCTGGCATGTCTAGATTCTCTACCCACCGGGGTGCTGCGCGTCTATTCTGGGGTGCGTGGTCCTCTCCAAGCTCACTCACGTTATTGGCAGAATCCATTTCTGCAGTTATATGAAGGATGCCCCATTTCCTGGGGCTGTCAGCGGCAGGCTGCCCTTATCTCCTAGAGGCCTCTCTCCCGTCCTTGCACATGGTTCATCTCACAGCCAGAGAAAGTGTGTTGAGCTCCCCTCATGCCTTGAATCCCTGACTTCAGCCGGAGATGGTTCTCTGCTTTTAAGGACTCCTGGGATCAGATTGGGCCCACCCTGTAACCCAGGATATTCTTTCTTATTTTAAGTTTACCAACTTAAATACAAATGTGAAGTCTCTTTGCCATCCAGCAATACGTTCAGGTTTCTGAGGCTCAGGCACCGTTTTCCCTACTGCAGCTGTACTTACAACTTTGAGAAAAGTCCAAAATTACTTCAAAATAAAAATATTATAAAGAGGTGATATTGGTTTTGGAGGAGATTTTCTAAGTATTTTCCAAGTATTCTGCATTGAGTATACATTATTTCTACAGTCATAAAATAGAATTTATGTCTTGTCTTTAGTATACATTTATTATATATCATTCAAGCGTGTGTGTGTGTGTGTGTGTGTGTTGGCACATGTGCTTGAATAACACTATGTAAAGAACTACATAAGAAAGTCTTGCTAACTAGATGTGATGAGACTACACACCTGTAGTCTCAGCTGCTTTGGAGGTTGATGCAAAAGGATTGCTTGAGCCCAGGAGTTCAAGGCTAGCCTGGAAAACAGAGAGAACCTGTCTCAAAAAATAAAAAGAAAAGAAAAGAACCCATCCCATTTATTAATTCTTGATTTTAATTCTTGCACTATAGGATTCTTATTAAGAAAGTAGGGGCCTAATCCGATATGGAGATTGGGGCCTATTTTTTCTTCTATTAGACACAGGGTCTCTGGTGTAATTCTTAGGTCCTTGATCCACTTTGAGTTGACTTTTGTGCATGGTGAGAGATGGGGGGTTTAATTTCATTTTGTTGCATATGGATTTCCAGTTTTCCCAGCACCATTTGTTGAAGAGGCTATCTTTTCTTCGATGTGGGTTTTGTCTAATATAAGCTAACTGTAATTATATGGGTTAGTCTCTGTGTCCTCTATTTTGTACCATTGGTCTACCAGTCTATTTTGGTGCCAAAACCATGCTGTTTTTGTTACTATTGCTCTGTAGTATCGTTTAAGTTCTGGTATTGTGAATGCCACCTGCTTCACTGTTCTCGCTAAGGATCGCTTTAGCTATTCTGGGTCTCTTATTTTTCCAGATGAATTTCATGACTGTTTTTTTCTATTTCTATGAGGAATGTCATTGGGATTTTGGTTGAGCTGATTCATAGTGGGGTTGGGAGGGGAAGCATGGGAAGATTAGACAAACTCTAGATAGGGCAAAGGGGTGAGAGGGGAAGGGAGGGGCAGGGGGTGTAAAAAAGATGGTGGAAAGAGATGGACATCATTACCCTAAGTACATGTATGAAGACACAAATGGTGTGAATATACTTTGTATACAACCAGAGATATGGAAAATTGTGTGTAATATGAATTGTAATGCATTCTGCTGTCATATACAACAAATTAGAATAAGAAAACAAAATTAAATAAAAAAAAAAAAAAGCCTTGCTGACATCTTCACAACTGGACTGGTTCAAGGGCACCAACAGAAATGCCACCAACCTGGGAACCTGGGGCTTCCCAAACTGTCCCTTCTTTCTCAGGCAAACGCTTCTTGGGATTGAAATGTAATTTTCAAGTTTATTTTTCCTGTTATAATAAGCTACTTCATGGAGGGAACTTGAGACCATTGTTAAGCAAAATAAACCAAACTCACAAGGTCAAGGGCTGTAGGTTTTTTCTTTTATGGAAGCTAGAGGGAAAAAAAGGAAAAGAAAGGTGGGGGCGGACCTCATGAAAATCAAAAGGGATCAGTAGAGGAAAGGGACCAGAGGTTGGGAAAAGGGGAGGGAGGGGGAAGTGCTGGGGAGCGATACTGGCCAAATGACATTGTTATAGTGTGTGCATGTACGAATACATGACAACAGAATTCCACCATCACGCATAATTATAGTACACCGATAAAAAAAAAAAAATGTGAGGGAAAAAGTAAGCCATTTTGTTACAGAGCCTTACCTGTCACAGAGATTTCCCCCAATACATTTCCTGAAGATAACTTGTAATTTAGGAAGTTAGTTGAAGGCACTTGAATTGCTTTTAGTTAATAAATCAAAATATTTGAATAGATTGTTATGAACAGGCCTAGAAATGTCATTCTCATTGAACGTTGAACCAATTGAGATATTATTCATTGAATAATAATAGCATCATGCTATCTTTATAAAATTCCAACACAGAATAATGAGGCCCGTTATTGGTAAGCTCAGCCTGAGGAGGCCAAGAGGGCAGGCATTCTTGGCAGCCGTCCAACTTGGAGGATCTGGGGAAGCAGCAGATGTTGGAGGAAGGCTCAGTCAGGAGGTTCAAAGACTGAAGGGTGTCCTGGGAAGAGGATAAAGTCTTCATTTTCAAAACAGAAAGTAGGGGAGGCATGGATTTAAAGGATTTGAAAAATGCAAAGCAATTTCAAACCCTTCAATAATTCTGAGAGATAATAACTCATTCATCTAACAGATATTTATTCAGCATTGCTTTCACCCTGGAGATACAGTGGCATAGAGCTTGCAGTCTAGTGAAAGAGACAGAAGAGACTATTCCACCAATAATCACCCAGTAATTACAAAACTGTGCCAAATGCTCCAAATAAATGGAGTCCAACCAGAAGGTTAGTCTACAGGGGTCAAATAATGTTCTAAAGATGTGTTTTGGTTTTCAGTTAAATTTTTTATCTTGAGATAATTCTAGACTTACAGATCCCAAATACCCTTTACCCTGTTTCCCCTAATGGTAACATCCTTCAAAACTATAGTGCAATATCACAATCAGGATATTGATATTGATATATAAAACAGTATGAATACCACAAGATACTTCATGTTGTCCTTTATAAGACAAAAATCCCTCATATCCTGCCCCTGATGCTTCACAAACACTAATCTATCCTCCATCTCTGTGATTTTTGTTTTTTCAAGAACAGAATAGAATTATATACCATATGTTTTGGGGGAATTAGCTTTTTTTCACTCAGAATCATTCCCTGAAGAGGCTTCCAAGTTGTGTGTATTGATAGTTTGCTTCTTTGTGTCACTGAGTAGAATTCCATGGTGAGGATATACCATAGTTTATCATTCACCTGCGGAAGGACATGTAGGTTATTTCCAATGCTTGGCTATTAACAAAGCTGTTATGAGGAGTCATGAACACGCTTTTGTGTCCACATAAACTTTCATTACTCTGGGATAAATGCCCAGGATTGGAATTTCTGGGTCATAGGGCAGCTATATGTTTTTAACTCTCTAAGAAACTGCTAAACTGTTTTCAACAAGAATTATGTCAGTTATAAGGAAACTCACAGATACAAAGATTAGGTGAAGATGATGCCCTGTAAGGAAGAGTGGTGTGCCTGAAGTGAAAAACCCAACAAAGAGAATAGAAGTTTCCAACGATAAAATATGAGACAATTTCCCTGAATTAGGGGAGAATGGGGGGTCTGCATGTTTAAAGGGTGTACTGCAGAACAGGACATTTGATATAAGAAGCTCAATGTCCTACGGAGGCCACTGAACTTCAGTCAGACTTCTTCAGGTCCCAGGTTGAAAAACTAGATGGCTTCATATGTCCCCATATCAGCACTCAAAGCCAGAAGATGGCAATGAATGTTATCTAAGTCCTGAAGCGAGGGGAAGTGGGGAGGACGAGCATGCACATGCTTGTGTCTGATACAATTTTCATTTAATGTTTATGATGGTTATTTCTGGGTGGTAGGATTTGAAGATATATATATATATATATATATATGTATATATATATATATATATATATATATTAAATTTGCAGTGATAAAGATTGAACCCAGGGCCTCTAGGCAAGTGCTCTACCTACCACTTAAATTAATTTTTTAACCAATACATACAAACCCAGAATTTATGCACATTAATAGGATACTTTGTGATGTTTTGATACATGTATACCTTGCATAATGTTTACATCAGGTTAAACATATCTATCTCTTCAAATATTTGTCATTTCTTTATGATGAAACATTCAAAGCCCTTTCTTTTAGCTTTTTGAAATATAGAATGCGTTTTCATTATCAATAGTCATCCTACTGTGCCATAGCACGTTTAGCTCCTATCTCACTATAACCCAGTACCCACTGATAAACTTTCCCCATTCCTCCCTCCTCCTTCTCTCCCCAGACCCTGGCTTCTACTCGAAACTTCTATGAGATCAACTCGTTTTTATATTCCACATATGAGTGAGATCATGTGGTCTCTGTCCTTTTGTGCCTGGCTTATTTCTTTTTTTTTGGGGGGGGACGTTGGGGCAGGAACTGGGGATCAAACTCAGGGGCACTCAACCACTGAGCCACATCCCCAGCCCTATTTTGTATTTTGTTTAGAGACAGGGTCTCACTGAGTTGCTTAGCGCCTTGACTTTGCTGAGGCTGGCTTTGAACTCGTGATCCTCCTGCCTCAGCTTCCCAAACCACTGGGATTAGAGGCATATGGCACTGCACTTGGCCTGGTTTATTTCATTTAATATAATCATCTCTAGTTCAATTCTCGTTGTTGAAAATGACAGATTCCACTCATTTTGATGACTGAATAGCATTCCATCGTGTGTATGTGCCACATTTTCTTTATCCATTCATCAGTTGATGGACATGTAGGTTGATTCCATATTTTGGTTATTTTGAATAGTGCTGCAGTAAAAATAACAGTATAGGTGCCTCTTCAAATCCTGATTTCATTTCATTTGGAATATATACCCAGTAGTAAGATTGCTTCATTATATGTCAGTTCTATTTTTAAATTTTTTCAGGGGCCTCCATTCTGTTTTCCATAATGACTGTCCTAATTTACATTCTCATCAACGGTGTGCAAGGGCTCTGTTTTCTTTACATCCTCACCAACACTTGTTTAGTTGTTGTTGTTGTTGTTTGGTACTGGGGATTTAACCCAGGGGTGCTTTCCCACTGAGCTACATCCCCAGCCATTTTTTTTTTTTTAAAACAGGAACATGCTAAATTGCTTAGGGTCTCACTAAATTGCTGAGGCTGGCCTCAAACTTGCAATCTTCCTACCTCAGCCTCTTGA
Organism: Callospermophilus lateralis; assembly: GCF_048772815.1. NCBI lineage: Eukaryota > Metazoa > Chordata > Mammalia > Rodentia > Sciuridae > Callospermophilus > Callospermophilus lateralis. Next base: position 18,515,060 of record NC_135322.1, on the reverse strand, counting down.
ATCATGGAATTACAGGACTTCACCACCACACCTTGCATTTTTTGTCTTTTTGATAATAGCCATTCTTACCAGAGTACTTTCAGGCTCTTTTTTTAAAAATGAAAAAATTGCCAGGTGTGGTGGCACATGCCTGTAATCCCAGTAGCTAGGGAGGCTGAGGCAGGAGGATCATGAGTTCAAAGCCAGCCTCAGCAATAGCGAGGCACTAAGCAACTTGGTGAGACCTTGTCTCTAAATAAAATACAAAATAGGGCTGGGGATGTGGCTCAGTGGTCGAGTGCCCCTGAGTTCAATACCCAGTACTGCCCCGCCCCCCCAAAAAAAATTAACAAATAATAAATAAAAGCAGAAAGAGAAACTTTCCTGTCAAAAGAAAGGGTGTGTATGCAGAACCTAGGGAGAAAGGAGATTGGTACCAACCAGGAACAAAAAGAAGGACAGTAAGAAAAAGAAGCCATATGTGAAAGGAGAGAAAAATTACCCCCCAGCTTAAGGTCGCAGTGGAGCACTGTACTAAAGCACTGTACACTTAAAGCTTTCTCCGCACCAAAATGTAGTTCAGTCCTAAGACTTCACTTTCTGCCCTCAACCCACAACTAAAAGTACTCTTTAAACACTTAACAACTGACAGGGTTCAGAATGGTCTGCACATGTCCCTGGCCAAAGAACTCAAGGACAATCCTATAATTGAGTGCGGTATACTACCTTCTGTGCTAACATGGCCTTTCCTATGTTCTAGAACAGTCTGGAGAATAAGAAAAAAAAAAGGTTAAAGGTATTACACATGTTGCATAATTAAAATAAGGTTAAAATTAAAATAATTTAATCACCTACCAAAAAATTGAAAAAAAAAATAGTTTCTTCCTGTATTCCAACCACTATTTAGTGTTTCAAAAAGTTTCTCCAGAAACTTCCTTCCAAATATCAACAAAAAGGAGAATCTAACATATAAAACTAGATGGCAGCACTTGCCTACCTTTTAAGGCCACAAATGAAAATCACACTGCTATTGTCTTTTCAAAGAAATAAAAAAATAATCAAGACCCAAAAGAGTTCCATGAGTTGATATAAAAAGCTTAATTTTGTTTATAAATTCTAAATAGTATAAATGTTAGTACATACTTTGTTTTACTATTCAGTTTGCCAAGATTAAATGCAAATTCATAGCTCTTAGCAGCAATACTTGTTTAGATATGGGAGAAGGAAAAGATCCACTAGGGCAAAGGATTTTTATTAAAACTATTATGAATCCTGGACTGAGGATGTAGCTCAGTACTAAAGTGCCCCTGGGATCAGGATCAATCCCCAGTACAAAACAAAAACAAAAACAAAACCCTACTATGAATTTTTTAAGGACTCAGGACAGAATATAGACACTAAGTGAAGAATTGATTGCAACCCTACTCCCACCTTCAAAATCCCTCTAGCCCCAAAGCCAGCTGAGCTAGGGTTGCTCCCACAGGAATTCTGTTCCCCTGCAACCAGGCAAGTAGCCACTTCCTGAGCAGCAGAAACCCAAGATCTCCAGAGAAAGCCAGTGGTCCCAGGTCTCTGCTCTGAGATCCCACCAGAGGGGTCTGCATGAAATCCAAGCAGTGACTTGAGAAAGGATTAACATCATCTATCTAGAGTTCTTTCTAGTAAATAGAAATAGCCATCATCTCTTTCACTTTTCACAACACTATAAGGCAATGATCAATATCCTCCTTTTACAAATGAGATACTAAGGTTCAGAGATACCGAATGTCCTACAAAAGATCACAATGTCAGAGGTAGGCAGACAGAGCCCATGTCTCCCGGGCTCTACATTCAGGGGGCTTTTCAACTCACAATATTTAGTCAACAAAGCAGTTGACCACCATATCCCTAAAGTAACCTAGTCACAACCCTTACCCCTACCCCACCCAGTTCTATCACACCATCCTATTATTTCCTTCTATAATCTTTATTTATATATATATATATAATGTTACCTTCTCCCTCAATACCTAGAAATAAAACAAACATATGTTCATTCTGAATATATCTTCAAGATGATATGGAATACCAGAGGAGCAACCTACAGCAGCATCTGGACCACACTGAACAGACAATAAAGAAGAATGAATGAGTGAAAGATTTTTGAAGCACAAGACATATTTAAAGGTCTCAAAGCCTATACCAGGCCTAGGACAGCTATCTGGGGCATTGCAAAGTGATGTGCTTTTAAAATTCATGATCAGAAGAAGATCAGCCCAACATTAACATCTTCCCACAAGACTGGTCTTCCAGAAGACAGGGTACCTTCCATTTGGGGCATCGTCACATCATATCCGGCTCCAGGAAAATCGGGTTCTGTTTTTCTTATGAAAATCTCTGGCTTCAAGATAACTTTGATGTTTTCTCACATGTAGTTTCATCTGAACTCTTACAGTCAAATTAAAAATCTCACCATGAACACCCACACCCACACACACCCTTATTAAGAGTCTATTATTTGTAAATCATTAGTTGGAGATTATGAGACTTTTGATTTTTTTTTTAAAAAAAAGATAACTTGATTTAAAATGAATGAATTATTTGATATTTAGAAAATCACAGAAAGGAAAACACTTGATGTTGGGCTAGAAAGACTTCAGAGGAGACAGAAGATGAATTTGAATGAGCCCTTAGAAAATGAGTAGGATGTCTGGGTGGGTGATGCCCGCCTGCAATCCCAGCAACCCAGGAAGCTGAGGCAGGAGGATCACAAGATCAGGGCCAGCCTAGGCAATTTAATGACAGATCTTCCCAAAAGAAAAAAGAAAAAGGACTGGGGATGTAACTTAGTGGTAGAGCACCGCTGGGCTCAATCCCTAGAATGAAAGGAAGGAAGGAAAGATGGGAAGGAAGGAGGAAATGAGTAGGATTTACAAAACCACAAAGGATTAAAAAAAAAAAAGTCACAAAAATTCAAGTAAACCAGTTTTGCTAAGAAACTGTGGTTTAGTGAGTGATGAGAAAGGAGGCTCAACACAGAAGAGGTCAACTCAGTGGAGACCATTAATGCCAGGATGAAAAGTCTGAGATTTACTTTATAGGTAGTGAGAGCCACTTAAAGGTTTAACGCAGGTCTTTCATGTGATCAATGAGATATTTTAGGACGATTATTCTGGCATAGCGTGAGCCCAGATGGGAGGAAGCTGTCATTAATCCCCTCGGCCTCTCTCCAGCCTCTAAGGGGCTTTCCTTTTTACTTTTTTTATACTAGCTTTGAGACCAGAGTTATCCTCTAACAATAGTCCCTGAATGAAGCTCCCCATCATCTATGCAGCTATACACACCTTGATTAATTGGGAGACCACGGATGATCACATATCAGCCTGCGTTGTACAGTTTTGTGTCACTGTGACGAAATATCTGAAAGAATCAACTTAAAGAGAGAAATGCTTTGTTTTATCTCACGGTTTGGGAGTTTTCAGCCCCTGATCCATTGCCCTATTGCTTTGGGCCTGTGGTGAGACAGCACATGGTGGCAGGAGCACAGGGGGGAAGAGGCTGTTCACTTGGTGGTGGCCAGGAAGGGGCCAGGGTCCCAGTATCCCTTCCAAGGGCCTGCCCCAGTGATCTCATCTCCTACTGTGCCTAGCCTCCTAACAGTTCTAACACATTCCAATAGCACCACAGGCTGTGAACCAAGCTTTTAACACTTGAGCCTTTGGGGGACACTTATCCAAACCACAGCACTAACACTTTCAAGTCCCACGTCATGATGAGACAGAACAAGGCAGGGCTTTACTCAGCCTGTGTCCACTGGGCAGCAAGAGGGACCCTGTGCTCTACTGCCTCCTTCCCTACATCCAGAAAAAAATGCTGCATCTCTAGTCCCCTTCATTTTGTTCCAGTTGGTTTTATTTATTAATTATTTATGTATTTACGCAGTGCTGGGGATCAAACCCAGGGCCTCACATATGCTAGATGAGTGTTCTGCCATGAGCTCCATCCTCAGTGCCCCCTCTCTTACACTTTTTATGAGATCTGTGAGCACAGTGCAGAGTTCCTGATGCTAATCCTCACCCTCTCCTCAGTAGCATCTACCCTTTAGTTTCCACGCCTTTTGTGCTTCCAACCATGCACGCATGCGAGCACTGTGTGTGTGTGTGTGTGTGTGTGTGGTCTTCTCTTTATAGCTGAGAGAAATACCCATTGGGTACATGTCGGCCTGTGCCCTTTCTCTTTAAGGGTTTCATCCTCTAGGGCAGATGCCACAGAGAGAAAACTGCTGAAATGGCACTGCTCTGTAATGACAATAAGTTTTTTCTAGTCTTCAAAGCACTTGAAAAGGTGGTGGCAAGTCTGTGCAAGTTCTTCTGTTCTTCACCAAAGTCTTCTACAAAACACCATCTTGGAAAAGAAGTTTTTAACTGCACCCACTCCCACTCTGTGCTTGGCATAAACAGACCCACCAGCAGAACACCAGGGACTGTAGCTCGGGCACTCCAGTCCAAGGCTCATCTTTATTTTGTAAAACAATGTAAAGGAAGTAACAGGTCATGATATATCTTTCTGCTCAAATATTATCAATACATCCAAAGAAACTAATATTTTGAGGGATGTTTTATGTACCAAGCCTTCTTCTAAGCAGTTTCATACATTATTTATTTGATGTTCAAGACAACCCTTTTAGGTGAGTGGTATCCCCATTTTACAGATAAGGAAACTAAGGTTGAAGAAGGTATCATTTTTATTTTTATTTTTTGGTACTGGGGATTGAACCTAGGGACACTTAAATAATGAGCCATAGCTCCAGCCCTTTTTTAAATTTTATTTGGAGACAGGATCTCGCTAAGTGGCTTAGAGCCTCACTAAGTTGCTGAGGTTGGCTTTGAACTTGTGATCCTCCTGCCTCAGCCTCCCGAGCTGCTGGGATTACAGGCATGCACCACTGTGCTCAGCCCTGAAGAAGGTTAGTATCTAGACCAAGATAACATAAAACAAAATAGTGCACTCAGTAATTCCAGCCCAGCCCCATCTTCACAGCTGTCCACTGGTCTTCACAGGGCATTCAGGCTCTGAAAGGTCCAGCCTCGAACATCTCCAATTTTCACATCTTTTATTTCATTACCTATAAATCAAAGTGGTGTCTCCATTCTAATTTCATCATTTCAAAAGGGGAACACTCTAGAAAACTAACTAGTAGTAGCTGCTAAAGTTGAACATACACGCACCTTACAACCCAGCTATTCTACTCCTAGGTAAATGCCATATAGAAATATGTACATATGTTCATGAAAAGACAGGTACAGGGCTGGGGTTGTGGCTCAGGCATAGAACTTTCACCTAGCATGGGTGAGGCACTGGGTTCAATCCTCAGCACCACATAAAAATAAAATAAAGGTACTGTGAAATAAATGTTGTTTAAAAAAAAAAGACAGGTACAATACCTACAGCAGCACTATTCATACCAGCCAAAATCAAAAGTGAGCATAATCCAAACATCCATCTACCATAGAAGGGATTTGTATATGGTTTATCCCCACCAAAACCCATATTGAGGGCTGGGGCTGTCAGTCAGTGGTATAGTACTTGCCCAGCATGTGTAGGGCCCTGGGTTTGATTCCCAGCACTACACAAAATATATCGATTTTTAAAAATCAAATTGAGGAGTAATTCTTCAGTGTAGCAGTTTGGAGCCTAGTGGGAAGTATTTGGGTCTTGGGGGCAGAGCCCTCATGAATATATTAATGCCATCTGATGAGAGAGAGTTTGTGGGACTGATTAGTTACCACAAGAGTGGGTAAGGTAGCCCCTCATGTTTGGTCTCCTCCACATGTGCACACTTGTCCTTCTGCTTTCCACCATGAGTTGAAGCCACAAGAAGACCTCATCAGAAACCAAACAGATGCTAGGACCATGCTCTTGAACTTCCCAGCCTCCAGAACTATAAACTAAAATAAATCTCTTTTCTTTGTAAACTACCCAATCTCAGGTTCTCTGTTACAGCAATAGAAGACAGAATAAGACATCAAGGAATATATAAATAACAATGAGGATGAGCAAACTCCATCTACACACTACATGAATGGATCTCACAAACTTAATGCTGAATGAAAGAATTGGGCACAAAAAAAAAGTACATATTTAAGCAAGGCTTGGTGGAGGGCACTGTAGCCCCAGGTACTCAGGAGGCTGAATCAGGAGGATCACTGAGCCTACAGTTCAAGACCAGCCTGGGCAACATAGGGAGACCCTGTCTCAAAAAATAAACAAATAAACCAAAAGCACATACTCTATGATTCTATTTATATGAAATTCAAAACTTATCAATCATATTAGAAATCAGGATAGAAGTTATCTGGGTAGGGATGGCAAAGAGTAGGTGTGAGTAGAAGGGGCTGATGACATGGGACAACACTGGCAGTGGTGTAGACTGTAGTAGAGTCATATTCTTCACTGACTTCACACTGGAGGGGGAAAAACTATTTTAAAAAAATTCAGTTTCACCAAAGTGTGTTCTTGATGAAGCAAAAAAAAATTGACTTGACTTTAAGTACACGTCTGATATTTTAATATAATATGTAATATGTGATGAAATGGGAGGTAGGAAACTCGCATGAGGCACTCTGTTACCTCCTAAAGCTTTTCCTGAAGGAAAAAGCACTTCTGTGATCTGAATTGCAAGCTGACCCAGTAACTCCCTTGTTGGGATGCTATTTTTAGTCAGCAGAACAGCTGACAGACAAATTATAGTTATTCAGTCTTGGATATTTGGCACACATTTTCTCAAAAATGAACAAAGTTGGCCGATCCCTGCAAGGAAAACAACCCACAGCCTTTGTTAGCGAGGATAAAACTCAAACTTTTCAGCAAACATTATTTTGGAAAACATACCAAACACAATGAGCTGGGCAGCTTTCTGCTACTTTAAGATTTTTCTGGCAGAGCAGTGGTAGTATTGAGCATTGAGTTTGGCTGGGGTTTTGTGTTTGTTTTTGTTTTGTACAGTGAAATGGGTCAAAACTTGGAGGATCTGCAGACCTCAAAGAACAGAGGTCTAGAACAGGCAAACCTGCAGAGGCACAAAGAGGAGTGGCTGCTGGGGGGGCCAAGGCAGGTGGCAGAGTAGAAATGGGAGTGACTGACATGGTTATGGGGTTGAAATGTTCTAAAATTAGATTGTGGTTATACATCTCTGAAAAGGTACGAAAACCACTGCACTCTACTTTAAATGGGTGATTTGTAGGTGTGTGAAACATATCTCCAAAAAAGCTTTAGAATAAAAATACAAACGCTGTCATGACATCAGAATATCTGGAGTTCAGTGTAAATGACAACAACAAATAAAGTTATGGTTTGTTGACCCTTGTTTTACTTTATCAGTGTACCACTGTGCTTGAGTTTCTTGTTCTAGAATATCTTTGGTGCCCTGTATTTCAAAGTCTACCTTTAATCTACTATTTTTTCGTTCTCCCAAATGCCTTCCTTTTTTTTCTTTTGTACCAGGGATTGAACCCTGGAGCGCTAAACCACTGAGCCACATTTTCAACCCTTTTTACTTTTTTTACTTTGAGACAGGATCTCACCAAGTTGCTCAGGGCCTTGCTAAGTTGCTAAGGCTAGCTTTGAACTTACAATCCTCCTGCCTCAGCCTCCAAGTCATTGGGGTTACAGGCATGTGCCATCACGCCTGGCCCAAATGCCTCCATTTTTTGTGCATCAAAGGTGTTTCTTTGGGCTGGGGTTGTGGCTCAGTGGTAGAGCCCTTGCCTTGCTTCACCAATCCTCAGCACCACATACATATATAAGTAAATAGATAAATAATTAAATAAAAATAGGGGCTGGGGATGTGGCTCAAGCGGTAGCGCGCCCGCCTGCCATGCGTGCGGCCCGGGTTCGATCCTCAGCACCACATACAAACAAAGATGTTGTGTCCACCAAAAACTAAAAAATAAATATTAATATTAAAATAAATAAATAAATAAAAATAAAGATACTGTGTCCATCTACAACTAGAAAAAAATTTAAAGTGTTTCTTTAAAGTTTACCTTGTCTCTGTGAATAAAATGACTTTAATTCCAATTAATACCTTACAACCAACATAACACGCACACACACACACACACACCCAACAATAACAATATCAGCTGAGGCTACAGTTATCTGTAGGCCTGATTGGGGCTGAAGGATCTGCTTCCAAACTTACTGGTGGCTCTCATAAATTTGTTTGTCTCTTAAATATAGTTCGGAATCCTCTACTGGACATGAGACCTCCGTTCCTCACTTACCGGATTTCTCCATGGACTGCCTAAGATTCCTTGCACCATGCCAGCCAACTTCCTCCAGAACAATGAATCTGAGAGTGTGCAAAGAAGAAACCTCAGTACCTTTTATGACCTAGTTTTTAAAATGTACAATGGTATTTTCACTTTTTTTTTTTATTTGTTATGAACTATAGCCGAGTCCTGCCCAGAATCAAAGGAAGAAGAATTGATCTCCATCTCTTGAATTTGAAAAAAAAAAAATGGGATGAAGCTATCTAGATTGAGGTACCACAAAATCTTGAACCCTCTGAGCCTATAGAAATAGCCCAGTCCTCCCCATTAAAAGCTGAGCATCCCTTCTCCATGCCTGGACATGACATAAAGGCTGCTCCCCAATAAGACAACATCTACTCACCCACTTCCACCGCAGTGGGGATGCAGATCCTCAAGATCTGCTTGCCTTTCTTGGCCACATGATTTTAATTCTAAAACTATGATTGAAAGTTAAAATTAGGATTAAATCATAACATAACCTAGCCACAATACATTTAACCTGATAAGGGAATAAAGAGATTATTCCCATAAAGGAGCCCTGCTAGTATCTTGATCTTGTACTTCCTAGCCCCTAGAAACTGTGGGAAATAAATCCTCATTGTTTATGCCACCCAGGCCATGGAATTCTGTTATAGTAGCCCATACTGACCAAAACAAGAGAGACCATGTCAAATCCAGCTTTTGGATGACTCCTAAATTTATACTTTTACACATTTCTTTTCAAAACAATGAATTTCATTCATTTATTTATCCAATGGATATTTATTTAAAACTTTCTTTGTGTCAGGTTCCATCCTGAATGCTGGAGCTAACTACTAGGTGAACAAACTGACAATTCCTTCCTCTGAGAGCTTAAAAGTTAACACATTAAAAGAGAAAGCCAATAAGCAACAGTTGGGCTCAAGAATACAAAAAAAAAATAAAAATCTAGGTACAGCTAGAGATACACAGTGGTGGCAGAAGGGCAGCCCCAGGCCTTTTGGGGCCAAGGGACTAAGCCTAACACTGAAAGCCAGGAACTCAGTTCCTATGGGATAAAGGAATCTTGCTGTCTGTAAGACGATAGTCCCAAGCTAAACTTGAGGCTTGAGGCCCTTCTCCTCAAAAAGAAGCTGAAAAAGCTGCCAGCTGAGGCTAGGGACCCTGACTTCACAAGTAGCCATGGCCCCGGAGAGGTGAGTGAAGAATAGAGAATCCAAGTCAAGTTGGGTCCAAGATTCCCCAGAGTAAGAACAGCAAACTGCCTTAGGAATATCTGCTCTGAGCCTGAAGGGGGGGGAGGGGAAAGATGATGGAAATTATAAAACCAGTAGACAGAAGGGAAAGAGAAAAAAAACTTGTGCATAAAACTGTGTGTCTATTCTTGACAACAACCAAAATTTAAACCACTGAAAGTAAGCATAAGCAGAACCTCTAACATCCACCTAAAATTCTTTGCCCACATATGAGAAGCTGCAGTACTATTTTGTAAGGGAAATTTGTGCTCCATAATCATCTATTGAGACTTTCTATTTTTGTCCCTAAAGTGTTCAACAACTGCTACAGTGAAGAAACAAAACTCAGAATCCTGACAAGCAACAATTAAAGTCTGATGGTCACTTCCACTCCTCAGTCTACTCAGCTGGGCATCAGCCACCTTGTAGCTAGGGAGGATTGTGGGGCCGCTGGAAGTGAAGATGGGTCTCCCCTTTAAGAAGAGCCACCCTGGAGCTGGAGTTGTAGCTCAGAGTCAGAATGCTTGCCTAGCACATGTGAGGCACTGGGTTAGATTCTCAGCACTGAATATAAATAAACAAAACAAAGGTTCCTTGACTATACACACACACACACACACACACACACACACACACACACACATTCATATATATACACAAGAGCCACCATAACAATAGGGAGTGGGACAAAACTCACCACAAAATTGTAGGTTTAACAAATCTGACTTAAAAATAAAAATGAAATAGTGTTTTTTGTTTTGTTTTTGGTTTTGCTTTGGTACCAAGGATTGAACCCAGGGTGCTTAACCACTGAGCCACACCCCCAGCCCTTTTTATTTCTCAGTTTGAGACAGAGTCTCAATAAGTTGCTTAGGGCCTCCCAATTGCTCAGGGCCTTACGAAATTGCTGAGGTTGGCTTTAAACTTGTGATCCTACTGCCTCAGCCTATGGAGTCACTGGAATTACAGGTATGTGTCACCCAGCCCATCTGAAAAGTGTTTTGAGTCAAATAACTTGTTCAAAACTTGAGCTCAAATAAAAGAATTTTCTAACAACATCTTTTAAATCAAAATATGAACAGAACACACCAGATCACTCTGGGTAACTTTTGCCTCCCTTATTGTCAATTAGTATCCAAGATGGAGCCGTTTTATTCTTTAAAAAAAAAAAAAAAAAGACAAGTGTAGTAAATGTCTAGACAGTTTGATAATAAACCATCCTGGGAGCAGCACCGAATACTCTTAGTCACAGACTCTGATGTCAGCCTATTGAGATTCTGATGTCGACTCTGACAAGTAAAAGTGCAAACTCTTTGGAAGGTAACTTTGCTTCTCTGTGCCTCGGTTTGCCCAGGTACTCACTATATTGGCACTCAGATATTACCATTTGTGAGGGTCTACACCAACGAGTGAGCGTAGAACAATATTTTGATAAGAAGTTATTTTGTCTTAAATGAAGTAAAAATACAAAAACATACTTTTATTGTGACAATCTAACAGAGTTGCCGTAAGAATGAGAATTCTGTCATAGATGACAGATGGGACTTGGGAATTTATTTTGTAAATAAATTATCTTCCACAAATTCATAAAGAAACTATTGTTCTAAACCGAAAACTCCTGTCCTAGTAGGAAGCAAACCACCTACATCTGTTTAGCAATGGTGCCCCCAGAAACCCTCATCTTGATTCAACTCCTGGGAAGTTGGGACTCAGACGCTCAGTCCTAAATAAGAGGAGGACCCAGGAAGGGTCAGCCCACTCTGCAATAGCAACCCCCGCGCTTCTCTTCCTGCAAAACAGGCGATGCAGATAATCCCGTGCACCAGCTACTATTCATGCCTCACTACTATTCATGGCCGCAGACCGAAGTTCGGAATCCTGCAACCTAGTTTCTGAGGCGGCTGCCTGGGACGGGAGGCGGGGCTTGGCCACGCCCCCCGAAGCGCAAGATGTGCTCCTCCGCCGCCGCAGTCACTGCGTCTGCGCCCAAAGGCGCGAGGCAAGCTGGGAAGTGGTGCCGATACGTTGCTTGCTGTTTCTGCGGTGACCTGTTCAGTCGTTAGGACGTCCGCATCGGCTCCTGGATGCCGCTTTGGCACCCTTGTCTGTTCGGGCCCACTGAGCCCCTAGTCTCCCCGGTTGCACTCTCCTGCGCTTTGTCAGATCCTAGCAATCAGCCGCGGATCGTCCCGTGTACCCTTGTCTCTCCACCTCCACCGACGCCTCCTCTCTACCGTGTACCGGACACTACCCTGATTATTTGTATTGTGTCACTGAACCCCCTCTGCAGTTGAGGCATTCAAACAGAGAAGTCAGGGAACCTGCTTAAGGTCACAGATCCAAAATACATTAGATGTTGAAGTGGATTGCATGCTGCCTGCCCCCATTCCATCTCGCTTGTCGCCCCCAGGCAAGTACCCTGTGCTTTAACTAAATGAGCGCTATTTCTTAAGCCCTACTAAGGCACTATTATAGTTATAGCTGTGTGACTTGCCCAAGGACATCAGCACATCTTCGGTGGAAAACTTGGGCCACTTCTACCATCACATAGAGTGTCTGTCTTCTTTCACATCTTTTTAAATTTTAAAGAGCTTCATTCAGGGCTTGACATTTTAAATGCCCATACATATTTAAAGCATACAATTTAATTTTTTAAATGTAAGCATACACCCTGAAATCATCATAGTCAAAAAGTTTCCTTCTGCCCATTTGCAATCCCCTTTCCTAGTCACAACCTACCATACCTATTCCTCAAATAACCATGGGTGTGTTTTTGGTCTCTATAAATTAGTTTGCATTTTATAGAACCGCACTTAAGTGGAATCATATACTGTGGCTTGCAGAGGGAGAGGAATAAAGGGCAGTCAGGCTTTTTTTATTTTGAGATTCATCCTTATTGCTGAGTGTATCACTCTTTTTTTTATTACTGAGCAGTATTCCTTTGTACAAAGCTTCCATTAACTTGAGTGTACAGGACTTTGTATGGACATGTGCTTTTATTTGGATCGGTTCCCAGGAATAAAATGGCTATGTCATGTGGTAGGTGTGTTTAACTTTCAAAGAAAATGCCAGATGATTTTCCATAGCTGTTCCATTTTACATTCCCTGTTGAGAGCCACAGCCGAAGGGGCCCCAGCAAACTTCCAGCTGCTAGCAAATTTCCAGCTGCCAGCTGATGATTGGCTCACAGCTGCCCCAGCAAACTTCTAGCTGCCAACTGATTGGTTCCTCTGAGGTGATGCTCACTGGGCTGTTTGGGAGCCCTTTCAGACCACAGAGCTGCTCATTGGGGGACTTTTTTTGGCTCCGCCCACACAACCCAGCCAAAGGGCTTCAAGAGCACCAGGGGTGGGGGAGGTGGAGAGGCTTGTGGGAAGCCGGAGGTGGCAGTTGGGCTCTGAGGGTTTTCCTAAAGAGCTGTGTGGTGGTATGTGTGTTTTAAAAATAAAGTTTGTTTCTTTTGACAAGTGGCTCCTGAATTGTGCCCAGCCAGACTGTGGCAGTGTCTAGTTACAACTAAAAAAAATTTAAAAATAAAAAAAGAAGAAAAAAGAATTAAAGTAATCATAATACAGTGATACATGCATACTTGTTTATAACAGCACTATGCACAGTAGCCAAACTATGAACCAGCATCAATGTCCATCAATGAACGAATGGATAAAGAAAATGTGGTATATACACACAGTAAGTTTTATTCAGTCATAAAGAAAAATTAAATTATATCATTTGCAGAAAAATGGATGGAACTTGAGGCCACTATGTTAAGCAAAATAAGCCAAACTCAGAAGGTCAAGAGTCAAATGCTTTCTCTCATATGTGGAAGCTAGAGAGGTAAAAGGAAAAGAAAAGTAGGAACATCTCATGAAAATTGAAGGTAGAGCAGTAGAATAGAGGAAAGGGACCAGGGGAGGGAGGAGGGGAGGGAAAGGGGTAACAGTGGGGAGTGAAATTGGTCAAATTATATGGTTATATTGTGTGCATGTATGAATACCCCATAATAACAAATCCCACCATTATGTACAACTATAATTCACCAATAAAAAAAGTGAGGGAAAAAAGTGAAAAGTTGACAGGCTAGGAGAAGATATGGCAAAACATATCCATCAAAGGACCTCTATAAATTGATGAGATAGGCCAACTACAAAATGGATGAAACATGATACCACACACACACACACACACACACACACACACACCTGTAATCCCAATGACTCAGGAGGCTGAGACAGGAAGATCAGAAGTTCAAGGCCATCCTCAGCAACTTGGAGAGACCTTGTCTCAAAATAAAAAATAAAAAAGGGCTGAGGATATTGTTCAGTGGTAAAGCCCCCTCGGTTTAATCCCCAGTCCCCCAAGTAAATAAATACATATCTGACACCAATTTTTTAAAGAAGGGGAGGTGTCAAAGGCTTGCACTGACCTTCACAAAGGAGAATATTCAAATAGACAATTAACAAAAGAAAAAATATTCAACATCATAGGTCATCAAGGAAATGCAAATTAAAAACACAATGAATGTACCACTACAAACCAACACTTCAACCCAAGGTGTAACCACTTTAGAGAACTGGCAGTGCCTACTAAAACTGAACATACCACCTATCAGTTGACATAAATGAGTGCTGTGTATACCACAAGATATATACCAAATGTTCCCACCAATTTTATTCATATTAGCCCCAAAGTGGCAATAATACCATATATACGCACAGGTAAAAATTTACTGTGTTCCACACATAAGATTTATATACTTTATATATGTAAGTTTTATGGACATAGAAGAAAACTAAAGTGCCTATTTCTGAACATAACTATTTCCTCTTCTGAATATATGCTTATTCCTGGGCCAAAGCTACACTCTTTTGATCATTATAACTTTATTTTTTTAAATATTTATTTTCTAGTTGTAGTTGGACACAATACCTTTATTTCACTTATTTATTTTTATGTGGTACTGAGGATCGAACCCAGAGTCCCACACATGTGAGATGAGTGCTCTATCGATGAGCCACAACCCCAGCCCGATCACTATAACTTTATAGCATGCTTGATAGCTAAAAAATAAGTCCACCACCTTTTCTTGCAAAAATATCTTGCACAGGTAAGTTTCCAAGTCAACTTTAGGATCAAGTTTTCTGATTTGTTAGAAAAATAATTTTTCCTGGGATTATGCCATATTTGTATTTTATTTGGAGAACACTGATATCTCCAAAGTATTGACTCTTCCCTTCCAATTAATGTGGTTCATTTTGTCAGGAACCTTCAGTCAAATTTCAAGGTATTCTTCATATAGGTCTTGAACATTTTTGCTGAATAACATGAATTAAGTATATTATAGTTTCTGTTGCTATTATAAAAGAAAAATTATCCAAACATCGTTGTTTATTATCTAAACATCATTGTTAGCATATAAAAAGACCTTTCATTTTCCCCAAAAATATCTGGCTTAACCGAACTCCTTCATTCATTTGATTCTATTTTAATGTCTAGGTATCTGGTTGAAATGTCAAAACCTTTTCCCCTTTTCAGGAGGATCTGACTTATTTTTCGGACTGAAACAGATAAAGACAGTATGTGTCAACTATGTTACGAGGACAACATTGCTCATAATGAAAATGACCCCTAGTTGGTAAATTTTATCTGAGTTGAGAATCACCACAGCTTTTGGGTTCCTCTTCTTATCTGCAAGTTCCTTATGGGGACCCTGGAAGCCAAGCCTGCAGAGTTGTTATCAATGATACTGTTTGCCGGGGGGTGTAAAGCTTTTAGACCAGAGCAACTCACGTACCAACCCAATTGAGATCTTGTCATATCTGAGCCATCTGCTGAATGAACTGCTGCAAATCTTCGAAGCTTTGCATTGCTAGGATTATCCCACACTGCCTTGCTGGTGTGTGTGGTTCCTGTCCTGAGTCCTTCTGAAGAGGTCAGTTGAATCAATTTTAGTTGAATGAAGAAGTCACATGTCCCCCACCCACCCATGGGCATTGCAGAAGGGTGGCAGCAGTAGGCTAGATTTCTAGACCATTTAATTTGATCAATGGACTATGAGATAAAAGGGGCAGAAAAGGAAATACTAACAAGACATTAAAATCCTGGTTGGGAGATTGCACCTACTCATTCTCTAACGTGGAAAACTCTGCGGCCTGTGATAGGATAAATCCCACTGGGAGGCAGGGAGATGGGGTTTGGAGTGAGACCAAATTCATGCTGAAAGAGAAACTACTCACTGTCAAACAAAAAGAACCTGGCCAGAAACCCAGCTGCAGGTGGGCTGCGGGGATGGATTAATGTCTGGCTGGGGTGGTGCTAGGGGATTGATGAAGACCAGAAAATGAATCCCATAGAACCTATGTCTGTGCCAGAGCTACCACCTAAAAGAGCAGGTGGAGCCGCCAAATTGACTCCAACTCCATTCAAAGCCTAAGCTTCATAGAGAAATGTTTGGGAGCACCCAAGGGAGCAGAGGGCAAAAGCGGACAGGCAGGGCTAATAGGATTTGTGATCACTGACAAAAGGTTAAAGAAAGTTCTCCACGTGGAAATGGTAATAATCTCAACAGCATCTCCAAGAGTCTAACAAAAGCTATGGTGAGTGCTCCAATTTAACCCTGCACTGGAGTATGACCACTGTCCTCTGCTGCCATCTAGTGACACTTAAGGAGAATTAAGATATTTTCCACAACAACAGAGGAGTTCTTTTGGTTTGGGATTTGGGGGGAGGGGTGGATATTTTGTTTTGTTTTGCACCAAGCATTGAATCCAGGAGTTCTTTTTCGCTGAGATACACCCCAGACACCTTCCAACTTTTTTTTTTTTTTTTTTTTTGACATAGGGTCTAAGTTGCCAGACTGCCTCTGCCTCCTTACTTGCTAGAATTACAGCTTTACACCACCACAACTGGCCAGACAAGATTTTTTTAATAATATTTTAGTTGTAGTTGGACACAATACCTTTATTTATTTTTATGTGGTGCCGAGGAGCAAACCCAGGGCCTTGCATGTGCTAGGTGAACGCTCTATCACTGAGCCACAACTCCAGCCCAGACAAGATTTTTAAAGCAATAAAAGGTCTCAATGGTACTTTATGACTGGATAAATTCTTCATTTACAGGAATTCTTCATTTATATAGGAAAAATGCACTGTGCGTGTGTGTGTGTGTGTGTGTGTGTGTATGTGTGTGAATTGAATCCAGGATTCACACATGCTAGGCAGGTGCTCTACTACTGAGAGGGTTTCATTAAGTTGAGATCTAGGGTCTCATTAAGTTGTCCAGGCTGGACTCGAACATGCAATCCTCTTGCATCAACCTCCCATCTAACTGGGATTACAGGTGTGCATCGCCACACTCAGCTAACCTTTTATGTAAGGGTTAAACAACTTTCACTGCAGTAACTTGGCTTGGTAAAGAAACAAAACTATCATGTAATACTGTTTGATGTGAAATATCTAGAATTCCCAAAATAAAAGGAGTAATGTAAGCCTATAAACACTGATGGCCAAAGACTACTCCAGTTGCATGGAGGAGACATCCCATCATACTATTGGGTACACAAAACCTGGTATTCACACCATGAACTAGCCTGTCCTTTTCTACTAAAGTTGTTAACCAAAGTCATGGGGGTGAACTATAGGCAAGAGATAAACAAAATGCCATGCATGAGAATCTTATGTTGATTTCCCTGGAAGAAAGTGTTGACTATGTTGCTAGGCAAAATTTCTTAGAGTAAAAATAATTGTTGCTAAATTGCATCTGGATTGAGAGACCTATAACTAACTACTAAGGTAATTATATGTTATACCTCAGTTTGGTTTTTTTGCTTACTTGTTTTTCTGGTGCTAGGGATAAAGTACAGGGTCTTGCACATGCTAGGCAAGTGCTCTTCCACTGAGCTACATTCCCAGTCCTTACCTTGGGTTTTGTTTCCTGAATATGGAATAATGGACACATTCCCTACAGGGTCCTGAGAAGCTATACCTATGGAATTGTCCCTGGATTGTCTTCCGTGAGACATGGGGCTTTTAAATTAGGACAGCACTTGTAAAGTCATAAGGGAGATCTCACCTGACTCCTCACACTTACTGAGTGACCTGCACCAAAGTCACTTATATTGAGGAACATCTGAAGGAAGCTACACTGCTGACACCCGTGGTTCCCACCCTATATCCTTTCAAATTGTGAGAGTGACCTCTGGTTCTTACAAACTTAAATAAGCTTTAAAAGACCACTGGAGGCATTATATAGGTTAATATCAGCTGCCAAATTTGACTTGTTTTCCCTTTTTTAAAAAAAAAAAATTTGTTTTAGGTGTAGATGGACACAACACAATGCCTTTATTTGTATGTAGTGTTGAGGATCGAATCCAGGTCCCGCCCATGCTAGGGAGGCCTCTACCACTGTGCCACAATCCCAGCCCCTTGTTTTTCCTTTTTCTTTCCATGACTATACTTTCCTTTTCATCTCTGGAACAACCAGGAGAATGTTGATCTTTAGTGAGCATTATGGTTGGAGCAGAAGAGAGGAAATTCGCATGGTATTGGCACCAAAACAGACTGGTACACCAAAGGTACAGAATAAAGGACACAGAGACTAACCCACAAAATTACAATTATCTTATATTAGACAAAGGTGCCAAAAACATGCATTGGAAAAAAAAATAGTCTCTTCAACAAATGCTGGGAAAACTGGAAATCCATATGCAACAAAATGAAATTAAACCCCTATCTCTCACCATGCACAAAACTCAACTCAAAATGGATCAAGGACTTAAGAATAAAACCAGAGACCCTGCATCCAATAGAAGAAAAAATAGGTCCTAATCTCCATCATGTGGGATTAGGCCGCAACTTCCTTAATAAGACTCCTTTGGTGCAAGAATTAAATCAAGAATCAATAAATGGGATAGACTCAAACTAAAAAATTTCTTCTCAGCAAAAGAAACAATCTGTGAGGTGAATAGAGAGCCTACATCTTGGGAGCAAAATTTTACCCCTCACACATCAGATAGGGCACCAATCTCTAGGGTAATTAAAGAACTCAAAAAGTTAAACACCAAAAAAAAAAAAAATAATAATCCAATCAATAAATGGGCCAAGGACCTGAACAGACACTTCTCAGAAGAGGATATACAATCAATCAACAAATATATGAAAAAATGTTCATCATCTCTAGCAATTAGAGAAATGAAAATCAAAACCACTCTAAGATTTCATTTCACTCCAGTCAGAATGGCAGCTATTATGAAAACAGACAATAAGTCTTGGCAAGGATGTGGGGAAAAGGCACACTCATACACTGCTGGTGGGACTGCACACTGGTGCAGCCAATAAGGAAAGCAGTATGGAGATTTCTTGGAAAATTGGGAATGGAACCACCATTTGACCCCACTATCCCTTTCCTCTGTCTATACCCTAAGCACTTAACCGATGTGATTCTGCAATCTTTGTAATGTTTTGAATAATCAATAAAAAAATAAATAAATAAAAAAATTTTTAAAAATCCTCAGCATCACATAAAAATAAATAAACAAAATAAAGGTATTAAAAAAAAAAAAAAAAAAACAGCATACTAGGGCTGGGGATGTGGCTGAAGCCGTAGCACGCTTGCCTGGCATGCGTGTGGCCCGGGTTCGATCCTCAGCACCACTTACAAACAAAGATGTTGTGTCTGCTGAAAACTGAAAAATAAATATTAAAAAAATATATATGTCTCTCTAAAAAAGAGATTCTTTTTTTTTTTTTTTAAGGGTATTGTAGGTGAACACAATACCTTTATTTTATTTATATGCGGTGCTGAGAATTGAACCCAGTGCCTCACACATGCTAGGCAAGCTCTCTACCACTGAGCCACAACCCCAGCCCCTAAAAAAGAGATTCTTAAAAAAAAAAAAAAAAAGAACTATGTCTTTAAAAATAAATAAATAAATAAAACAGCATACTATAGGGACACAGCCACATCAATGTTTATAGCAGCACAATTCACAAACTAAACTGTGGGACCAACCTAGATGCCCTTCAATAGATGGATTTAAAAAAAAAAATGTGGTATATATACACAATAGAATATTACTCAGCAATCAAGAGAATAAAATCATAGCATTTGCAGGTAAATGAATGGAGTTAGAGAAGATAAGGCTAAGTGAAGTCAGTCAATCCCAAATAACCAAATGCCGAATGTTTTCTTTGATATAAGGAGGCTGACTCATAGTAGGGTAGGGACAGGGACCATGGGAGGAACAGATGAACTCTAGATAGGGCAGAGGGGTTGGAGGGGAGAGGAGTGGGTATGGGGTTAGAAATGATGGTGGAACGTGATGATCATTATTATCCAAAGTACATATATGAAGACACAGATTCGTATGAATATACTTTGTATACAACCAGAAATATGAAAAATTGTGCTTTATATGTGTAATAAGAATTGTAATGCATTCTGCTGTTGTATATAAATAAAAAAAAAGAAGAGAAGAAATTCCTTGTTCCCCACATTTTATTTTTTCACTTCAAACTTATAGCAAAGTTGCAGAAAGAATTTAAAGAACACATAAAAAGAATTCACAACTGCTGGGAGCCATCAGCCAAGTAGGTATGACAATTTCCTTGCCAGCGTACCCCCATGTTTCTTTAGTGGAAGGACTCATGGAAATAGGACATTTTGCAGCGACATTGCATGTAAGGTGACCTTGCTCAAGGACCAGCATGGATCCGTGTTTAGGGTGTTCCCGGTTTAGCATAATAGGAGATTAGGGTGTTCCCCATTTAGAATAGGGCATATCCTGCTGCCTGAGTTCCCCTTGAGTTCTCATGGGATTCAGAATATATTTGGGAGACAGAAACCCAGTGGTGGTGGATTTGGGCAGAGAACGTGGATTTCCCCAGAATGTTTGTAGACGGCCAGTGTGAGATCGGGAATAAAGAATTGCTGTTTGAATCTACAAGCTGTGTGGTGGCTCGTGATTTGTGCCCAGCCAGACTGCGGCACACAACAATGCCAAATGCTACCATTTTTCCACATTCATTTTTATTTTTACTCTCTCTGTGTACATGTTTTCATTTTTAATATTATTATAGTCATCCTTCTGCATCACAGAAGGACTGGTTAAAGGACCCTCTGCATGTACCAAAACTTGAGGATGCTCAAGTTCCTTATATAAAATGGCATAGTATTTGTATATAAACTATATACATCTTCCCATACACCTTAAATCATTTATAGCATAAATGCCATGTGAGTAGTTCTTATACTGCATTGTTTAGTAAATAATTATAAGAAAAAATAAATGTCTGTACACGTTCAGTACAGCCCCAACCATGATAGGCCTAACTACATACTAATACACTTCAGCAACGATTGTAACATTATTGAGCACTGTTGGTTTAAGGACATATTTCATTGCATGAAAATAAATTGTGGCTGTCATATCATTTTACCCTTAATACTTTATTGTGTATTTTCTAAAAACACATTCATGAATGACTTAGTCCATTCATGGATTATTGGGTTAATGGGTTATCCCAAGAATAGATCTATCATAAAAATCCAGTTTGTCTCTGTCTTACGGATGCCTTTGGCTCTTGTGTGATGTTCTCTGCCATGCCATGACCCAGCAGGAAGGCCCTTACCAGATGTCAGTCAGATGCCAAGTCACGCTCTTAAACTTTCCAGCCTCCAGAACTATAGCTACATAAACCTCTATTCTTTATAAATTACCCAGTCTGTGATATTCAATTATAGTAACAGAAAATGTACATTACAATAAAATTTTATTTACAGAAGCAGGTGGAGAGCCCAGATTTGGCCCATGAGCATAGTTTTCTGACTGCTATTCTAATCTGTGTCCCAGCTATCAAGAAAAAAAGAAACAAACAATTCCATGCCCAAACAGGCTCAAACCCATCTCCAGAGTATGAAGACCTGTGTGGGCCTCTTTCCCATGTCCCTTATCCTGACACATGCCATATTTTCATTAGGCTTGAATACAACAAAGAGGTGGCTGCTTTGAGGCCAGATATAGACACACAAACTGAGGTGTCTGTGAGTATGCAGATGAGGTTCAGGCAGTGTGAGAAAGAGCTGGGGGTGGGAAGACAAGGTAGATCAGGCCATAGATTAGGACTGGCTCCCTCCTGCCCATCTCCTCTACCCTGCACCCCAACTTCACCATGTTCTGCTGTGGAACTACAAAGTATCTGAGATTTCTACATTTTAACTTGGCTTTCAAGGACACTTTGGAGGTATAGTTTATCCAAAGAAAAAGGATATAGCTGGATGTGGTGGCGCATATCCATAATCCCAGAGATTCCGGAGGCTGGGGCAGGAGAATTGCAAGTTCAAAGCCAGTCTCGTCAACTTAGAAGGCCCTAAGCAAATTGGTGAGACCCTGTCTCAAAAGAAAAAATAAAAAGGGTTAAAGGGTTAGGGATATTGCTCAGGCGTTGCTCAAACCCCTGGGTTCGATTTCTGATACAAAAAAAAAAAAAAAAAAGAAGAAGAAGAAGAAAGTAAAAGGTGATGTTTTAGTTAACAAATTATTTCTTGAATTAGAATTTTCAAACATTTAGACATATGGTCTATGGTCTTCATTTGGACTTTGCCCCGCTTCCTAATGCAGGGGGCAGCCTGTGTCAAAGCACAAACACTTTCCAGAACAGCCTGAGGCAAGCTACAGGTGCTCACCTGGAAGAGAACTTACAAGCAGGCTCCTATCTCTGCATTGCCCCTGGGAGCATAGAAGCAATCTGTGACAATACCTCCCAGCCTCCCTTTGCCTGCAGCCACTCTTAATGTTCCCAGGCCCCAGACTTAGTGCTCAGTGACAAACTCAAAGTGGCCTCTATACAATATCTTTTCTTTATTTATTTCTTTAAACTGTTGATATTTGAACATGAAATTCCCCGAGGGCAAAATTAAGGCCTTTAGAGGTTTTTTATCTCCCTCTCCCACCCCACCCCCACCCCTTTCTTTCTCTCTCTCTCTCTCTTTCTCATTTAATACACCTACCACCATTATCACCCCACCACCACTGACTGTCATTGCCTCTGCCATCTGAACAGCACAGGGCCTTAATGTGTGTTCTCCTTACCCAGAATACTCTAAAACTACAGGATGTTGTCTGGAGTTGTAATGGTCAGTCGCAGAAGAGAAAGGAGAGAGAGGGAGAGAGAGAGGGAGAGAGAGGGAGAGAGAGGGAGAGAGAGGGAGGGGGAAAGGATTACAGGCTTGGGGCCCTGAACCTAGCTCAAAATAAAATTTAAAAAGAGGGCAAGATGTGTGGCTCAGTGACAAAGCACCCCTAGTTTAATTCCCAGGACCAAAAAAAAAAAAAAAAAAAAAAAATTGTCAAGATATAAGACTGGGCAAAACAGAAATTTTGTGCACAAGGAGGTAGAACTGAGTCAGTTACTGAGTACAATACTTTCTCTTCTAAATGCTTTCATAAAAAGAAGTGAAATTGGGAGCTGGGGATGTAGCTCAATAGTAGAGCACGTGCCTAGCATGCACAAAGTCCTGGATTTGATCCCCAGTCCAGGTGAGGAGTGGTGCAGTTTGAACTTAAAGACTTGGGTACAGGTCTTGGCTCAATAACTGACTACCTCAGGTCAAGACTATCACCTTCCCTGTCCTTAGTTTCCCCACCAAAAAGGGAATAACATGTGAAACTGATTCTCAACTCTAAACATGGGTGGTGTGAAATGGCAAAATGCCAATGGGCTGTGGCTGGGTGGCAGAGAGCTTGCCTAGCACATGTGAGGCACTGGCTTCAGTTCTCAGCACCACATAAAAATAAATAAAATAAAGGTACTGTGTCCATCTACCAAAAACAAAAAAAATTCAAAAATAAAGAAAAAGGGTTAAGATGATAAATTTTATGTTGTGTATATTTCTTTCATACACACACAGAAACAGAGGTAGTAGTAACTGATAACTCTAGATACAGGAGGTCAAGAACTGGAATTACACGGTGGGGAGATGGAAAAGGGAACTGTAGCCAAGGAGGAAGGAAACCCTCCATCCCTTGTACCTCCACATTACATATCTTATAAATTCCCAGTAGAGCAAAGGCGGGAGTAAGTACAGTGGTGCATGCCTGTAATCCCAGCTGCCCGGGAGACTGAGGCAGTAGGATTGTGAGTTCAAAGCCAGCCTCAGCAATTTAGCGAGGCCCTAAGCAACTTGGTAAGATGCTGTCTCTAAAGAATATATAAAGGGCTGGGGATGTGGCTCAAGCTGTAGCACTCTCGTCTGGCATGCATGCAGCCCAGGTTCGATCCTCAGCACCACATACAGACAAAGATGTTGTGTCCGCCAAATACTAAAGAATAAATATTAAAATTCTAAAAAAAAAAAAGAATATATAAAAAGGGCTGGGGATGTGGCTCAGTGGTTAAGCACCCCTGGGTTCAATCCCCAGTACCAAAAAACAAAACAAAACAAAAAAGGCAGGAATAAGACATGGAGCTGAATCTTCCTACTTTCCTCATTATCACTCTCATATAGTGGCCATGGGTGCCTGACATACACACCTTAAAATTGTAGGGGTTCTTCTCTTAAAAAAAAAAAAAAAAATTGAAACTGCAAATAAAAATTTTGTGATTTGAGCTAAAAAAAAAATTGAATGCCCACAAACCTCTACAGTCTGTCATTTAAAGACTCACTGGTTAAATGTCTACAGTGACTTCCCACCTGATCATCCTAAGTGAAGTCCTAACTGAAGTACCATAAATATAAACAAATTGTTTATGATATTGAAGCCAGATTTAAAATTAGGTAGGCAGTGTAGTTAGGTAAATCGGGTCTAATATCGAGTGAGATCCAAAATGGAGGCCATGAGAATGAATCCCCGGAAAAGTTGAGCAACTCTTGAAATGTTAATGAAGTCCAGGAAACAGTCCCCAACAGATTTAGAGATAGCCCATCCCAAAGAAATGTTAATGAACAGCCCCAGCAGATTTGAAGATAGCCCATCCCAAAGAAGTGTTAATGAACAGCAAACTTGAAGATGCTGCCTCAGAAGTCCTTCCTGCCCAGATAACTTCTTTGGCCCACCTGTGTCCCACCCCTTGGGCCTTCCCACCTACATTCCATCACCAAAAACTATAAAAAGGGGAACACATTCGCCCTTCAACGGATTCCATCTCTTGGGTCCCCTTCTTCCTCCTGGAGAAGTCTTTTCTGCTATCCTTTAATAAACTTCTAATTTTCCACTCTGACCTTGCTTCGGTGTGCTTCTCTGGTGTTATTCTTCAACATTGGGGAAGCAAGGACTCGTCACCGGTCAAAAGTAGTAACAATATTATTCTCATATGTGCTCCCACTAGTCACCAGACTTTGAAAAAGTCTCCACCATTAAAGTCTCCTACTAAGGTCAATCAACAAAACAAGACCAGGAGGCAGAGGGAATCCTCACTGTGTACTTAACTGTCAGTACATGCATAGTAAAGCCAGGCCCCACCCATATATGGAAGGCCCACCTTATTATGCATACAGCCTAGACCTCTGCAAGGAGCAAATAAAGGTAGCTATGGAATGGAAAAAAACTCCCCAATATCTCTACATACTTGTCCCATGAGATAAATCTTCATTTATCTGAGTTGGAAATTAATAGACAATGTCTAAAACAGATGCATCAAGAACTGATGATATAAACATTTTTTAGAGACAATGATAACCACCAGCAGGAACAGCTGAAAGAGTTAAACATACTTGCCTCTGGAAGACCACCGCAGCAGAGGGGTAGTCTGGGAATGAGCCCTTCCACTTGATTCCATGGTTTAATTTTGTGATGTACTTGTGGTATTTTGATTTAAATTTTTTTCCCAAGAAAATTACTGGAAGGTTCTTTTCCTTGTGTAGCATTGTTTCATTCTGGAATCTTCCAATTAAGCTTTTGGCTAAACACATAAATATGATAATGATAATTATTCAGGAATCGGGAGGTTGGTGAAAACATTGTGTGCCATTAGAGTAATCAAGCTCAGCTCTAACGCATTTTGGCTTTTCAGGATAATTAGACCACACTGGAGGCCCAGATGGGGTGAATGAGAAAGCCATGGGTGTCTGCCACATAGGAACAAAAAAACATCACACAGAACTACTCAACTGGCAATTGAAATTTGCATGTTAACTTAGTACACAACAAGAAATGAATAAAAACACTTGGGTTTGGTGCAAAACATTTCACTTTAAAACCAAACATAGATAATGATCGTCCTACACAACTCATTTTAAGCTCATTTTAAAATAGAATCTTTAAAGCTAGAAGTAGTTTTTTCTATATACTCTATTTTTTTTAAAAAAAAGTTCATATCTCTGATGATAATACAAAATAACATTTAATCTATTAATTCATGTTATAAAGATTTATTGTGTCCCTACTCTATGTGAGGACCTGGGTTGGTGCTAAAAATACAATAGTGAAAATACATACCCAGTCCCTGATCTCGGCATTGTGTTGTGTCCATCTACACCTAAAAAATAAATATATTAAAGAAAAAAAAAAGACTAATGTATAAGGGCTGGGGTTGTAGCTCAGTGGTAGAGTACTTGCCTAGCACCAGTGAGGCACTGGGTTTGATCCTCAGTATTGCATAAAAAAACAAACAAAAAATAAATAAATAAAGGTTAACTTCTTTAAAATAAAATAAAAAAAGACTAATGTATAATATGAACAGGTGAATTGCACTGTCACCACAGTGTGCAATGACAGGCTTGGTACATGCTATGGTTTGAATATGGTTTGAGTGTGTCCCCCTAAGTTTCATGTGCTGGAAACTTGGTCTCCAGTGTGATGATGTTGACATGGAAGCAACTTTAAAAGGCAACTTTAAAAGAGCAAGGCAATTACGTCAGGGGAGGCACTGCCCTCAGAGGGATTAATGCTGGTCTTTAAGTGAGTTCTTTGAGAGCAGGTTGCTAAAACCATGCTGTTGGCCTATTCTGCACATACCAGTTCCCTTTCCATTTCTCTAACATGTTATGATGAAGCCAAGGGAACCTCACAAGATAGGGTCTGCCCAATATTGGATTCTCAACCTCCAAAACTATATGCTAAACCAACTTTCTTTCTTTGCACATTATTCTGCCTCTGGTAATTTGTTATAACAACAGAAAATAGGCCAAGACAGTACATGAATATATTCATGCAGTGAGAGAGTACACATTGGATAGTAATTATCTCAGAGTGCTTATCTCAGGACAGCAGTGAGAAGGCTCCTGTACTCCTTGGCTAAGAACTGCAATGGCAAAGCATGAGGTGGGAAATCTGAGGAAAATTTAATATCACTTCTGGAATGGAGGACAAAGGCTAGGGGAGGTAGGTAGGGAAAATAGACCATGATGAAAGGGGGAAAACAAGAGTGAGACCAGAGAGTTAAGCAGGAGCCAGTTCATACAGGAGTTTGGAAATAGCATACCCAGGTAATTCTAAGAACATAGGACCATAAGAAGCCACTGAAATGATTGAAAGCTTTGGGTGGGTGGGGAAAGCAGGGTATGCAATGAGCTGCAATGCTTACATTCTGCCCAAATTCATTTGTTGAGATCCTCAATCCCACGGGTCTCGTATTAGGATGTAGGATCTTTAGGAGGTGATTAGGTCTTGAGGGGCGAGCCCTAATAGGTGATTTTAGTATCCCTAAAAAAAAAAAAAAAAAAAAAAAAAAAAAAGACCTCAGAAGGGCTGGGGGTATAGCTCAGGGAATAGAGCACTTGCCTAACATGTGCCAGGCCCTGGGTTCAATCTCCAGTACCAAAAACAAAAACACAAACAAAAACCCATCACCTCAGAGAGATCCTGTGCACCTTTCTCCATATGAAATTTTAGCAAAAAGGGCAACCATCTAGGAACCACGAGTTAAGCCCTCACCTGACACTAAATCTTCCAGAGCCTATATCTTAAACATCCCAGCTTCCAAACTGTGAGTCATAAATTTCTGTTGTTTATAAACTGCTAGCTTAGGGCTGGGATATAGCTCAGTTGGTAGAGTGCTTGCCTTGTATGCACAGGCCCTCGGTTCAATCCCCAGCACCGAAAATAAATAAACAAACAAACAACTAGTTTATGATATTTTGTTATAGCAGCCCAAATGGATTAAGATGTGAGGGAACAGGGAGCTAGGGCCCTGGCTCAGTGGTAGAGCATTTGCCTAGCATGCATGAGGTACTGGGTTCAATCCCTGGTACCACATAAAAATAAACAAATAAAATAAAGGTATTATGTCTATCTACATCTAAAAATAAATAAAGATGTGGGGGAAAGGTCTCAATGAAAAGGTCTGGTAATCATCAGATTTGCATTTTAGAAAGATTTTTTTCTCAAAAAAATTCATTATAGATTAGTTTCCATTGTTGTGCTTACTTTTAATGACATACAAATCTTATCCGTTTCAGTTGTTAGTTGTTTAAGGAGTTGGAAAAATATTTGAATAACAGAAAAAATTAAGAAAACTAATTGTAGAGTACCATTAAATGTACAAAGCATTTAGCCATATGTACTTTTGCAGCATATATTTAGAAGGTGAATGGTATAGACAGAGATTTGGACCTGGTTTCACCATTTTTCCACCCTATGTCTGGGGACGATGCTGATAAGTGATGATGGCACAAAGTCCTGTTGTCTCAGATACAACTTTTGTCTCAGAATCCTTTTCAATACAGGTCTCCAGGCTAGCAGTGCCATGTACTGAGTTGTCACTTGTAAATAATTCGATTTGCCATCCTAGAATGGTACAGAGTACAGACATTGTAAGACCATACAGCCTGGATTGAAATTCATGATTTTCACCTTGATCCTAGGCCTAAGTTACTTGATTTCCCTAAGTATCAGTTTTTCTCATTTTATTTATTCATTCATTCATTCATTTATTCCTTCATTCATTTCGCCCAGTCTGGTCTCAAACTCATGGGCTCAAGCAATCCTCCTGTCTCAGCCTGTGGAGTAGCTAGGAATCTACTAGTCATGTGCCACCAGGCCCAGCTTAGTTTTCTCATTTTAAAATTAGAAATAAAAACATATATACAGAGGGCTCCTTTTAATTAAAAAGCAGATAACTGTGAAATTGTATCATCTCTGCCTTTACCAGTGTAAATTCAATGATCACACTCTCAGAGTGAGAGGTAGAAATCGGTAACCATTCTACTCAAGAGCAAACATGGGGTGGGGGACACCTTCCATTGAATCATTCATTATTCTCAGTTTCAGCATGTCTCTCATAGGATGAACATCTCACCCAATAAGAGTGGTTCTGTTGTTTGAAAGGATGTATTTTTCCCAAAAACATGATCCTTAAATGTAAGCCAACAACATCTTATGTTACTTAGATGAATAGTGGTGGTCACATTAAAGGATGGTGAGGGGGACTTGTTTCTCCCATATTCTCCATCAGCTACTCACCCTGCCTCACAACAACAACAAGAAAAAAAGTAAGTGAAAAACAACATACTAGCTAGATAAAAGTTGGGACAATCTTCAAATCCCCATAGTCTCTCCTTCCAATCAGACTGATACTTCTTAGCTCCTCCACTATACAAATTTGAGAGCTTCCTTCAATAGAGAGGGATGTATTTTTAACTCTAGGGGTACCAAGAGCTCTTAAGCAGGGAAGCAACAAAGGAGCTGGAGTTTAGAAAGCCTGCTATGGTAGTGAAATGTGTCACTGTTCTCAACCCAGTTTCTAGCAATAAGTTATAGAGTCATAAGTACAATACACTATGGGCTATCAAACTGATTAACTGCATTTATGCATGGTTCCTGATGCCCTCAGGTGCAAGAAACCCAGATCTACTGAACATAAATTAAAATCAACAAGATTGATGACCAACTGGGGATATAGCTAAATAAGAACACCTGACTTCAGGACTAGATACTGTATTACTCATTTTCTGTTGATATAACAAAATATCTGAGGCTGGGAACTTTATTTAAAAAAGAGGTTTATTTGGCTCACACTTTTGGAGACTGAAGGTTCAAGGTCAACTCTCTTTATCTGTTCACCCTCTGGTAGACCCTCTTGGCTGTGTTATACATGATACCACCATGGCAGGCAACATGCTCAACCAGGAGAAAACATATGTGGAGACAGGAAGAAGCCAATCTTGCTTTTTTATGTACCAGGGATTATATTCAGGAGCACTTAACCAGTGAGCTACATCCCCAGCCCTATTATTTTTATGATTTAGAGATAGGGTTTCACTAAGTTGCCTATGGCCTGATGAAGCTGCTTAGGGCCTAAATTGCTGAGACTGGCTTTGAACTCATAATCTTCCTGCCTTGGCCTCCCAAGCTACTGGGATTATAGTACACCACCATGCATGGCCAGTCTTGCTATTATTATTATTATTATTTCTATTATTTGTAAATGGACTCAATACCTTTATTTGTTTTTATATAGTGCTGAGGATGGAACCCAGTTCTCATACATGCTAGGCAAATGCTCCACCATTGAGCAACAACCCACCATAGTCTTGCTCTTTTTATAACAACTTAGTCTTCAGAGAACTTGCAACCAGAATTAATACCTCCAATGACATGCCCACCTCTTAAAGACTCCACCATCTTTCAATATTGCCACATTGGGGAATCAAGATTTCCCATTACATGAATCAATGGGGGTCATGCTTAAGCCATATAAACCACAGCAGACACTTAGGTGAGGATTTGATGTAGCCAAGGGGCATGGATAACAATTTATTTGCGGGTAGAAAGGAAGTAGATGCAATAATTTTGGATACTTTGAGTTGAAAGTGTCTTGTGACTGATCACATTTATTGTGTTTTTAAGGCTAGGGATGTAGCTCAGTGGTAGAGCTCTTGCCTAGCATGCCCTGGGTTTGATTCTCAGCTACACACACACACACACACACAATGCATACCATGTAGTTAATGTGACCCTGGAAGTCAGGAGATGTAAAATGGAGGTGTAAATTGGGGAACTGTCAGTTTTTGGAAGATGACTGTGGAAAAGGATGAGCTGTCAGTTTTTGGAAGATGACTGTGGAAAAGGATGACCTAAAGAAGCATGAAAAGATAAACTGTATCCTAGGCCTATAATGAGAAGAAAAAAACAAGTATAAGAACTCAACTTCCTGATATTGGCTTTATATTAGACCAGGGATTCATAGCCTGCCTCTGAAGCCAGTGTGCACCAACCCCATCGCAGCCTCTTAGATTTCTCTGCTGCTTCCCCCACTCTGTAACACCAGGCTTCTCACCATTTGTTCACTCAGCTCACCAGACATCCTGCCTGTGCTCTGCATTCATCTTCCTGTTTATTCATGCCACAAATATTCACTGAGTAGCTGCCCTAAGCCAGGTGCTGTACTAGGCCCTGATGATACAGAAGTGACCAAAACATCCTGACTCAAAACATGAACACTCTAGTGAAGGAGATGGACACACACAAATAACTAAGTGGACATATTGGGGAGAGATAAATGCTATGCAGAAAAAAAACAAGCTGAGCAAGGAGATATAAAGTGATATACTACTTGTGTGTGTGTGTGTGTGTGTGTGTGTGGTGCTGGGCCTTGTGCATGCAACGCAAGCCCTCTACCAACTGAACTTTACCCCAGCCCCCTTTTAAAAAAATTTTATTTGCAGTACTGGGAATTGAATCCAGAGGTGCTCTACCACTGAACTACATCCCTAGTCCTTTTTGTTTTTTATTTTGAGATAGGGTCTCCTTAAGTTGCAGAGAACTTGAGATCCTCTGGCCTCGACTCCCAAGCCACCGATTCCAGCAAGTAGAAATATTTTAAACAGGCAGAAAGGAAAGCCATCTCTGGAGGTGACAGGGGCACAGATCGGAATTAAGTGTGAAAGTTCTATGTAAAGAGGTGAGAAATGCAACCGAATGGGGAAAAGAGATAACAAAAAGCCAAAATAAGGAGTCTTGTTTTTCCTTTTGTGTGACATGGAGTCAGAAGAGTAGTGAGTAGAGGAAGGACATGACCTGACTTAGATTTGAACAAGATTCCTCTGCCTGTGAGTCCAGTAAAACCTACTGAAGCAGGTCACAGTGGCGTAAGCCTGTAAATTTCAGCCACTCAGGAGGCTGAGGGAGGAGGAGGGCAAGTTTCCAGCCTTGGAAAGTTTGTGAGACCTAATTTCAAAATTAAAAAAAAAAAAAAAATGAAAAAGGTTGGAGGCATAGTTCAGTGGTAGAACGCCCCAGAGTTCAATCCTCAGTAATTCAAAAACAAAGAATCAATGTGGAAGAAAAAAAGGATAACTCTTGCATTCCAACTGGAAGGCTAAGGAGATTATCCTTTAGGGAAACTAGGAGTTCACAGAACTGATCAAAAGCTACAGGCAAATACTTGGGATTGGTCGGTGTACGATAAAATGAAGAGCTAGGAGCTTGGATCCGGGCATTTCAAGTGTTGGACAGAGCAGGGCTAAAAACCGAATCTTTGGAATGGAGTCCCAGCTCCTCTGCGAACAGCCCGGGATGCCGAGCCAAGGTAAGGGGCACTCGTTTAGTGTGACAGATGTTGTAACAGCTCCCTGAGAGCTCCGAGAGGGGCGCGGTTGGCTCATCAGGGGAAAAGCCGGCTTAAAAGGACGACCTGCAGCTCTCCCGGAGCTTGGAGGCGGGAGGTAACTTTCCAGGTAAAGGGAACTGTTTACGGAGGCACTGGGCTCCTGACAAAGTACGACGCGTCTGGAAATGGCGGAGGCCAAGGTCAGGGCCAAAAAAGGAGACCACCACTTCTCCAGTCCCGCCACGGTGTCCCAGAGTCATGAAACACTGCACCTCTGCCCGGAATTTCCCTTAAACGTTAGACCAGGCCAAGTGGCGCAACTGGGACTTACAGACGCCGCCGAGAAGTCTGGAGCGGCCCGCG
This sequence comes from Callospermophilus lateralis, assembly GCF_048772815.1. Lineage (NCBI taxonomy): Eukaryota > Metazoa > Chordata > Mammalia > Rodentia > Sciuridae > Callospermophilus > Callospermophilus lateralis. Next base: position 18,482,729 of record NC_135322.1, on the reverse strand, counting down.
GTCGCCCGAGTCTCGCGAGAGTTCGGCCTCGCCTGCCCAGCATGCCCCGCGCCGCCCCCGCTGCCGCCGCCGCCGCCGCCGCGCCGCGGTTTGAGGGCGGGAGGCTGGGGGAGGGTAGCGGAGCCGGCGCCGCCGCCATGTTGGATCTGAGGCGGCTGCTGTAGGCGCCGACGGAGCGAGCGGGCGTGCGGAGCGGCGACAGCGGCGTGGGATCTGCCTCTCTGCGAGCGGCCCGGAGGGGCGGCGGCGGCGCCATGAGCGGGGGCACCCCTTACATCGGCAGCAAGATCAGCCTCATCTCCAAGGCGGAGATCCGCTACGAGGGCATCCTCTACACCATCGACACCGAGAACTCCACCGTAGCCCTCGCCAAAGGTACGCCGGGGCCGGCCTCGGGGTGGGGGACCGGGCCGGGCGTCCACTCACTCGGGGCTGCATGCCGCTCTCGGCCCGCGGCCTCCTCGCGCCCACCTCCTCCCTCGGTCGTCCTCGGGGAGGCCGCTCCCTCCCGGCCCGGCGTCGCGGGCCGGGCCGCGGCCTCCCCGAGCTCCCCGGAGGTCCCCACCTTAAATCCGGGGAACTACGGGACCGAGTGCGCGACGGGCGGGGCGGTGCTGAAGTCCGAGAACGGACCGGAGAACACCGAGATACGTGTCTTCCAACTCCGAAATTCGGTGGTTCTGTCGTCTCGTCGCCAAACAAAGCCGGAGTATTCAAAGAATTTTTCCGCCTACCTTGAGTGTAGAGCTGATTCCTTGATTCCCCTGCACCCATTTTTTTTCCACGTTCTTAATTTCAAGTCGTTGCAATATTCCTCAAGTGAACGATAAAGTAATGTGCCAAAACTTTGGGTTCAATGTGCGACACGTATGATCTCGAAATGCCATTGACCATCGAGCAGATCACATCCCACATCTCATCACATCCGAGATAGTTACCTGTTAAACCGGAATCCTCCTGTTTCCTAGTTGTGCAACCGTCTCTTTAGAGTGCACATCAAAATGTTTGCTGTTGACCCCAAGGGCCTGTTTCTGGAAACATGGTAGGTAGGAAAGTTTAAGCTTAACCCAGGACCCTTGCTTACAGTTCAGGTTCAGATCTGAGTGGTCTGTGGCCGCTGACCGACACCGGTAGATGCGCGCTTGGAAAGGGAGATTTGTTGAGGAGGAAGGTGTCCCTACCCAGAGTATTTAGTAAGCATCGCGAAGTCTATGGGTTTTGTTTCCGTTCACGTGCATAGGGCCTTTGCTCCGTCAGGAAACCAGAAAGAAAATAAACTTTAGCCTCTAATCGGAAAGGAAATCTCACAACAGTTTGTATCACGGAGGAGAAGCAAGATAACCCAGGTAATTTTCCCAGCATCTCAGAGTTATTATAAAAGGCATAAGATGGTAGGGACAGATGTCCAGGGTAGGAAGAAATTTTCTGAATCTAAAATTATTAACTCGTTAATTGAGAGAAAAGTTGTTTCACAGTAGCAAAAAAGTTTTAATGGCATTTTTAAAAATGCTCTATTAGTCCCTTTTAATAGTGCTAGTGTTGAGACAAACCTTATACCTGGGTAAAGAATCTCTTTATATTACAGAACTGTGTACTATTGGGACTGAGAGTGTGACCCTGTTGTAGAGAACTTGCCTAGAGTGCTTGAGGCCCTGCTTTCTGGGTTCCATCTACAGCACTAACAAAAAAAATTTTTTTAAAGGAACCTTATGCTATAAAAGAGTAGTTTAAGATGATCTGCAGTTGGATTGTGGTGATAATTGCACAACTCAGTAAATTTACTAAAAAAGAAAAATACTTGAATCGCATACTTTTAAAACTTAGCAAGTTTTTTTTTTTTTTTTTCTCTGAAAAACAGTAGCTGACCTCTGTGGTTCTTGCTATAGTCCCAGCTACTTGGTAGACTGAAGCAGGAGGATTGCTTTAGCCAGCAGTCTTCTCATGACTCATTCGTTGCCTGTTAAAATGGGTTAGTTCTTTGTCATCTGTTTAGAAACTCATTTTACTTCAGGGTGCATGATTTTGTTTAGTGGTTATTAAAAGACTTGACCAGTAATGCATCTTAAATGACTTATTTTGGTTGTTCTTTAAAAACTATTTTTATATTAAGTTTTTTATATTTGACTGTATACTGTAGTGGCTTATTTTATGTCTTTATGAAATCATGAAAAATGTTCTCTAAAATACTTGGTGAGAACCACATATAGGTTGAGAACAGTGTTTCTCATTAAAGCAGCTTAATAACTTTTTAAGAAAATTTTTTTTGTAGTTGTGATGGACACAATACCTTTATTTTTATGTAGTGTTGAGGATCAAACCCAGGGCCTCACACATGCTAGACAAGTGCTCTGCTGCTGAGCCATAGCCCCAGCCCCAACCCATTAATAACTTTTTAAAAAATATATATTTTTTAAAGATCTGAATTTAAAAGATGTCTTGCCAGCTTAGTGATTTATCAGTGAGTTGGCTGTGTTCCCTTTACTTCTCACAAAGAAAAGAGTCCATACTTGAGATTTTTATTTTATTTATTTTTTTATATGGTGCTGAAGATTGAACCCAGTGCCTCATACTTGATAGACAAGCATTCTACCACTGGGCCACAACCCCAGCCCATTACATTGGTATTTAGTCCATACATAAATGTATTCTTTTTCTTAAGAAGTATGAGTTAATATATAATGGGTTTTTTGGAATTTAATCATGCTTACAAAAAGTGGAGTTGCCAAATCTTGATTATATTATCTATTTTGTATTATCTAAAACTATAACCATCCAATCAATACTGAATACTTATTTCATATTTCAAAATTAGAAGTGAGGAGTTCAGTCTTAAAATTTTACAGTTTACATGACTTGTTGAATAATGTTAATACCTGAAAAGTCTACTTTTTCAGAATTTGAAGAATGGTAGTCTAACATTAAAATTGAAAGTTTACTCACAGAATTAGAATGTATTCTCACATATGGAGATCCTATTCCTTTTTATCTTTAATTTTGAGATAGGGTATCACTAAGTTGCTTCGGACCCCACTGATTTGGTGAAGCTGGCCTTGAATTTGCAATCCTCCTCCCTTATCCACCCCGGCTGTTTGGATATTTTTCTTGAAGCTATATACTTAGAATTTGAATTGCAGAAACATAGGGAACATGTGTCTTTATTAGGTAATGCCAAACAGTTTTCCATAATAATAGTTTATTACCTTTTACCTCAATTATTAGTATGTTATAGTTCTAATGGCTCCATATTCCTTGCCAACAATAATACTTGGCATTGTATATTTTAATTCTAGCCAAACTAGTTGAATGTGATTTTAATCTCCATTTCCCTGACTACTAATGATGTTGGATGTCTTTTCATATCTTGGCCATTTGAGTTTCATTTTTCATGAAGTCCTTCTGAAATTTATTGCCCATTTTTCTATTTAGATGTATGTCTTTTTATAGAATTCTGGATTTGAATATAAATCCTTACTTGGATGTTTATGTTGCAAATGTCTTTTCCCATTTAGTAGTTTCTTATGATGAACAGTTCTTCATTTTAATGTGACATGTTTATCAGGCTTTTCTTTGATGGTTAGTGGACTAGTCTTTTTCCTTCTTTGTTTGCTCCCTTCCCTTCTTTCCTTTGCTTTCCTTTGCTTTGCTTTCCTTTTTTCCCCTTTTCTTTCCTTTTCTTTTTCTCCCTTTTTGGTGTGGTATAGTATTTTTCCCTGTTGTCATGGAAAATACTTTGATTTTGCTTTTTTTTTTTATCTTTGGGTCTATAATGCACCTAAAACAGATTTTGTGTATGGTGTGAGGCAGTTAGATAAGTCATTTGGCTTATATGGGTCCATATTATGATTTAGGTTTTTTGTGTTTGGGGTACAGGGGTTCTGGGATTTGAACTCAAGGGCACTCGACCACTGAGCCACATCCCCAGCCCTATTTTGTATTTTATTTAGAGACAAGATCTCACTTGAGTTGCTTAGCACCTCACTTTTGCTGAGGCTGGCTTTGAACTCTTCATCCTCCTGAGTCGCTGGGATTACAGGCGTTTGTTTTCCACTGCACCCAGCTATAATTTAGGTCTTTTATTTGAAGAGTATTTATAATTTAAATATACCTCAAACTGTATAGTGCTCTGGAAATTTTTGACTAGTTAACTTTTGATGTGGTATAGAATTAGTTTGACTATATGTCCTGGTTTACCCTGGTAGGAATCATCATTAAAGCTTGTTCTAGCATACTTATTTGAAACATCCCTTTTCTCTCTTGAAAATATATAGTTTGGATAATATGTGTGATCACATAATATAGAATTAAAAGTCTAATCAGAAAGGTTCTGCTCAGTGGATGATATCCTTTATATTCTGTTAGCGATTTCACTGACTAGCTTTAGCCCTGTCAAGTGAAACTAAGGTAAGCTTGATGAGCTTTGATCCTAGGAACCTAAGTAAATGTCAAGAGGTCTTAAAGGCACTCTGGAAAGGCATTGATGTCAACCTATTAAGTGTGTTTGTGGCTAATCTGGATTACAGTTTGTTTTTGCAGTTTATTGCAGTCTTTGTCTCAGCTCTGAGTTTAACTATTTTCTTCTTAGTACTGATCATGACCTACACTTAATCTTCTTTGCTATTTGCATATATGTGCTTGTCTTCACCTTCCCTCCCCACTTCAGAGTCTGACCAACTGGGATGAACAAATGTTTATTTAGTGAGTGAGTAAATGGAAATTATTTAGCATTTTAGTTTATTAATCTTGTAAAAATCTCCTGGGGATACCTCCAAATAATGCTTTTTTATATTCACAATGTATTTTCCATTTAAAATGAAAATATCCAGCTTTCCCAAACAGGAGTATTGGAGAATTTCAGCTAGTAGGGATACAAAAGGATGCATTTTTATGACAAAATTGACATTGTTGGGGAGATAAAACTTTTTTATTTTGTGATTCCAGCTCAGTTATCATTTTCATTTAATATTTAAAGAAAGAATCAGTTCCAGATTTTGGAGGAAATTATCATGAAGTGCAATAGACATGAATAGTTTATAAAATAATTCCAGTTATATTTGCACCTGTATCTGTAAATGAATATATATAGTGCCAAATGAAACGAGCTAAAATTAGTAAAATTCTTATCTAAAATAAAGAATTCTTATGTATCTTACTTAGTTGTGCCTGCATAATAATTCGGATGGAAAATAGATTGCCACTGCATGAGGACAAGAAACTTCATGAAAAAATAGTGATTATGGGGCTGGGGTTGTGGTTCAGTGGCAGAGCGCTTGCCTTGCACATGTGAGGCACTGGGTTCGATTCTCAGCACCACATAAAAATGAATAAACGAAATAAAGATATTTAAAAAAGAGTAATTATATTAGTCAATTGTTCTTAAATGATTTGCCCTTAAAATCAAGGGATTATTGGAAGGACACAAAAGTGGTAAATTGTAAACAGATTATTTCTTTAATCATCTGATACGTTTTCACTAACATAGTTTGTCCACTTCAGGTTGTTCATTAGACATGTAGTTGTAAACCATAGCCCCAGCAGAGAGAGTAGCAGAGCTTTGTATGATGGATGAAATACTTATAAGGTATTTTATTTATGTCTCATACAACTTAGGGATATTAATCTAGCAATTCACAAAATCACGACCTAGAACTGCAAAGATCTAGGGAAACTTGAAGCCTTAGTAAAGTCCTGGTTTCTTTTGGTTGCCCTATTTAGTGACGTTGCCAAAACTTGAAGCCTTGGAAACTTATTGTTGCTTTGTTGTTACAGAAAACTTAGTAACTCTGAATCTGAAGTTAGGTCCCCCAAACTGTATATTTTCTAATAGTTTAAGATGAGCCATGACTTTGTGTATGAGAAATAGAGAAAACAGTAAGCCCAAAGAATATAATAGGAGAAGGAAAGAAATAAAAGTAAAGAAGTCTTATTTAGACTCAGAATGTGGAGCAGTAAAGGATTTACCTAAAATACATGAGGGCCTGGGCCCTGGGTTTGATTTTCCAGTACTGCAACAAAAAGAAAAAAAAAGAAAAGAAAGAAAGAAAGAAAAGGAAAAAAAAAAAAGAAATCTTATCTGTACATGATAACATACAATAATTTTGTATTTAACTCAGTGCCCCACTAATAACAATAACCGCAAAATAGTTTAATTGCTTCATGCTAGAAGATGCCTTCTATAAGAAAAGTTTACCCTTTCTCTCATGATGCTGTAAAGTAGTACTTCAGCTATTTTTAAATATGATATCATTGCTGTAAAATAATTTATTCACAAGAATTTTACTATAATTTTTTGGGGGTTTGGTTTTGTTTAGACTGGAAGTAAAGAGCTTTGACCGTGGGCCGAGTAATTTTAACTTTTCTTCATTCCCACCACTGTGGAGTGAACCCAGGGTAATTCGCTACTGAGCTACATACACCACTTTTTTTTTCTTTTTAATAGTCTTGCTAAATTGCTGCTGACCTTGAATTTGTGATCTTTCTGCCTTAGCCTCCTGAATCTCTGGGAGCTGGGATTTTAGATTTGTGTTACTGTTCCTGGCTCTTTCTTTCTTTCTTTCTATTTTTGGTATTAGGTGTTGACCCAGGGTCTCTTTACTACTGAGCTATATCCCTAGACCTTTTTAATTTTTTATTTTGAGACAGAGTCTTGCAAAGTTGCTTAGCTGGCCTGGCCTCAAACTTGGGATCTTCCTGCCTCAGCCTCCAAAGTCACCGAGATTACAGGTGTGTGCCACCACACCCAGCTTCTTCATCTTTTCTTTTTTTTTTAGTTATAGATGGATCTTTATTTTATTTATTTATATGTTTTGCTGAGAATCAAACCCAGTGCCTCACACATGCTAGGCAAGCAGTCTGCCACTGAGCCACAACCCTAGCCCCTTTTTTTTATCTTTTCAATAGAGGTGATAACCATGCCCATCTTTCAGAGTCATACTGATAATTAAATGAAGTGATACTGAAATAACTAGTTTATTCTAAGTGCTTAATAAAGAGTAGCAATCCCATTGTTATTTCTAACCAAGAGTCTTTAATACACCAACTTTATCAGGCATTCAGACCTATTAATAATATACAGTGTCTTGATCTTACTACCTTTCACTGTGTCTCATTCCCCCTCACAACTTCACCTTTTTCCTATTAAATTCCATGGATAGTCATCACAATCGGTGTAAATACCCTCACTCTATACCCATTCCCCTCTCTTGCCATTTTTACATCCAAGCTTGCAAAAATCATAACCATGGTTATATAAACATAGACTTACTGACCAGTTTTACTCTAAATTTATTTTCAGTAACCTCAACAATTACAGTCACTTCCCAAAAATCATATTGTTTTTCCATAGACCTTTCATTATACTCTTCTACTTGGCTATTCCATTCCTTTTCCCGAGACCTCTCATACCTCCTTCATCTTTACCTTCATCCTATTAACCTTTCTTCTTTTCTAACTGAGAAAATAGTAGCAGACAAGTGCTGTGGCACAATAGGGTGACTATAGATAACAATATAGTACTTTTCAGAAAGCTAGAAGCAACGATTTTGAAAGTAATAAAGAAATGATAAATGTTGGAAGAGTCAGCTATGTTTAACTTGTCTAGCTTTATGTATGTATGTATGTATGTATGTATTGTTATTCTGGGGATTGAGCCTAGTATGTACCACTGAGCTACATTCCTAGCCCTCTTTATTTTTATTTTGAGATAGGGTCTCACAGAGTTTTCCAGGCTGGCTTCGAACTTGGGATCCTCCTGCCTTAGCTTCCTGAGTAGCTGGTATTAAAGGTGTGAGTTACTGTGCTCTGCTTAATTTAAATATCATGTAGTGTATCGTGTATCAAAATATTACGTGGTACCTCGTTAATCTATGTACCAGTTAATTTTTTTAAAAAAAGCAGACAAATACAGAATTTTTAATAAACTTATCTCACATCTACCTAGTTACCTGCATTTTTGCCCTCAGACCTCTACCTTTTTGCTGGTCAAAATAAACTATTTTTACTTTGGCCTAAAACCACCTTTCTGTTTATTCATTTTTCATCCCTCTTCATTACTCAGGTACATTGGCCCTGCAGTTTGCTATTCTCCTTAGTTTTTTTCTTCTCTAATTTTTTTTCAATTTTCTTACAGATATATTATTATTCCTCTGATTTAAAAAAAAAACCTGCATTTCCTCTTTTCTATTACCCTATTTCTGCCTCTTTTTATAGCAAAATTCCTTGAAACTGTCCATACCACTTATGTCCCTTTGTTTGTTTGTTTTGTGTTTTTTTGTGTGTGTGTTTTTGGTGTCCATTTTTTTAAAACCCATTTCATTTAGATTTTTATTCCCACAGATAAGAAGCTGTTCTGATCAAGGCTACCATAAGACCTCCATGTTTTTAAATCCAGTGGTCAGTTTTTATTCTTATTCTACTAAACCAGTCAACATTGTATGGCACAATTGAGCTGTTCTCTGTGAAGTGTTTTTATCACTTGACCTTATCCTGTTTTTTCTCATTTTTTACTCACTTCCTTTCAGTTTCCTTTGTTGATTTCTCAACTCTTAAACTTCCAAATGTTGAAAAGCTTCAGGGCTCACTTCTCTCTTTTAATCTTTCTTTGTCTTTTTATTTTAGTATTTTTATTTTTCAAGTTGGGGGGTCTTATTATGTTGACTAGACTGGTCTTGAACTCCTAAGCTCAAATAATCCTTCTGCCTCAGCCTCCCCAGTAGCTGGGATATAGGTATGTCACCAGGTATGGCTTAATCATCTGCAGTCTTTTGATGATCTTATCCAGTTCATAACTTGAAATATTTTCTATGCATTACTAATTCCTTTCTCTGCCTATACCTCTCTGCACAATTTTTTTGGACAGGGAGGAGGTTACTGGGTATTGAACTCTGGGGCACTCGACCACTAATCCACATCCCCAGCCCTATTTTGTATTTTATTCAGAGGCAGGGTTTCACTGAGTTTCTTAGCAGCTCATTTTTGCTGAGGCTAGCTTTGAATCAAGAGCCTCCTGCTTAGCCTCCTGGGCTGCTGGGATTACAGGCATATGCCACTGCACTCAGCTTTCTCTGAATTCTTGATCTACATGTCCAGTCACCTCCTTAATATCTCCACATAAGGGGATGGATAACTACAAAATCTCAGTTCAGTGTGTCCTAAATCTGTTCTTCCTCAGCCTTCCTCATGTAATTGAATGACAGCTCCATACTTCTAGTTAGTAAGGTCAAAAACTTTGGATTCATGCTTGATTCTTCTCATTTTCACACTTCATATGTAATCCGAACCTATCAGCTCTGCTTTCTTTATATGTAGTTGTAGATGGACACGATACTAGTTTATTTATTTTTATGTGGTGCTGAGGATTGAACCCAGTGCCTCACACGTTCTAGGCAAGAGCTTTTACCACTGAGCCACAACCCCAGCCCCTCTACTTTCAAAATAGATCCAGAATTTGACCTCTTACCACCTCTTATTTTCTCTGGTTCATTATCTCTTGCTAGTTTAGTCAAAGACACTCTAAAGTTCCTGTTTCTTAGATCGAGTTAAGGCCTCTTGATTGACATGCTTATTACCCAGTTCTACTTGACCTCTGCTTTGTAATGAAAATTTTTTTAAAAGATGGAGTATTTGGTTGACAGATTTTCTTACTGAACCTGTTTTTTGTTTTTGTTTTGCAGTGCTGGGGTTCAAACCCAGGGCTTTCTGCATGCTGGACAAGTACTGTATCATCACTGAGCTGTATTACCAGCCCAACCTGTTTTCTTGATGGCTTGATTGGTTGGGTGGCTGAAAATTTAAATATCTTCTGTATAGAACTTTGAAGTTACTGCTTTGCTGTCTTCTGACATTCTGGTATTGCTATTGCTAATCTAATCCTTAAGAATTTTTCTCTCTGGAAGCTTAGAATTTTTTACCCTAGAATTTTCAAATGTGATTATTGGGATTTCTCCCCCACTCCCCCCTTACCCCCAGTATTTCTCTATGGACCTTGTGGATCTGCAGATGAGTTTTCAGACTCAATTCTCTGTGGAGAATCTAAAAAGTCATTTTCTTTCTATCTTGTTTCTGTTCCTCCCTCTTCCTGTTCCCAGTTCGGGTGAAGGAGGGAACTGAAGGCGAGCCATATTCCCAGCCTTTTTTTTTTTTTTTTTTTTGTAGATAGGGTCTCCCTGAGTTTCTGAGACTGGCCTTGAATTTGTAATCCTTCTGCCTCAGCCTCCCAAGCCACTGCTGGGATTATAGGTATAGGCCACCATGCCCAGCACTATTCCTTTTTGAAACTCCTAATGGATACATTTATCCTCTTCTCTTTTTTTCCTGTTTCTCTTACATTCTCATATTTCTGTCTCTCTCTCTCTCTTTTTTTTTTATCATTTGGGAGATTAAAAGCAGCTTAAAATATCAAGATTAAATTTAGACTATTGGGTAAAGACAGCAGAATGGACATGTTTTTACTTTTCCTCCCTGATGATAAATTCTATCAGAACTACTTGAGAGGGACTTTTAAAAACACAAATCAATATAAGACAAAGTAGTTTGAAATGTAAATAGCATCACAAAATTATGGAGACTGAATTGACTTCTTAGCAGAAATGAGAGTACTGCAACCTAAGTAGGCAGTTGATAAAGCCAAGAAGTAACCTTATTTGTATCCCTAAACTCCTAAAAGGTTCAGGAATTGTTATCAACAGTACAAAGGAAACTAGAGGGTATGAAGTAATTGTGGGTAAAGATGGAGCTAAAAATTTGCTTAAACAATGGTCAAATTTTCAAATCCCTCTGTATGTCACACAATTGGTTATCTTCATGTATTCTCAGGATAGCATAAAATACAAGTTTTTGGATAACCTAGGCACGGTTGAGCAGAGGTACCACACTTCGATGTCATTTAATAAATGTATGCATACTAGATGCCGAGACATCCATATTGAGAAAATATTAATCTGTTTCTCTTCTGATAAGTGGAGTTTTTTTTAAATACAATAATTAATGTTAAATTTTATTAAACCCCTTAAGTTTCAAGTTTTCAATTCTATTTCAACAATGTTGACACAGGTGTGTTAAAATAGATGGGAAATCATAATGTAGAATTTAGGGGTTTTTTGCATATGTATATGAAAATTTTTTAATCATTCACCTATTTTCTCAAAAGAATAGAGTTCTAAAAACATTTATATCAAAGTGATCGAAAGTGATATATTTGTTACTCAATTTAAGTTTTTTTTATATCAGTGTCCTGTATGAGAGATAGGACATAATAGGTTGTGTCATTTTAGCAACTATAAATAATTATGTAATTTTTTTTCTTCTCAACAGTCTTCCTGTGTGTAATTCACATACTGTAGAATTAACTCATTGTAATTGTACAATACAGTGATGGTTGTGCAGCCATCACCATAGTCCAGTTTTAAACAATTCCATTATCCCAGAAAGCTTTGTGCCTGGTTACTCAGCACCTGCTCCTGTCCCTAGTCCTAGAATACTTTTCTATACTCTGCTTTGCTTTTTTTTTTTTTTTCTTTTTTTTCTTTTTTTTTCTTTTTCTTTCTTTTTTTTTTTTTTAGAGAGAGAGGAGAGAGAATTTTTTTTAATATTTATTTTTTAGTTCTCGGCGGACACAACATCTGTTTGTATGTGGTGCTGAGGATCGAACCCAGGCCGCACGCATGCCAGGCGAGCACCCTACTGTTTGAGCCACATCCCCAGCCCCCTCTGCTTTGCTTTTAATATGTAATGCTGATGGACCGTGCAGTGTTTAAAATTCTTACATTCTTAGAGACCTTAAATTTCAAACAGTTACACAGTTGTTCACACTTATTTGCAGTTTCACTTATCTTTTTTAGTTTCCCTTGGTCAATCATGGTTCAAAATATTAAATGAAAAATTTAAAAGATCAATTCATAAGTTTTAAATTGTATACCATTCTGAATAGTTTGATGAAGTCTTACACAGTCCTGCTCTGTCTGTCCAGGATGTGAATCATCCCTGTAATATACTACCCTACCTTTAGTTAGAGGTACCATCTTTGATCTACTGTCAGAGTATCACAGTATTAGCAGTGCTTTTGTTTCAAATAATCCTTATATAGTAACCTAAAGCTATGTATCAAAAATACCTCCTCACCTAATTTTATCATGTAGGCATTGTATCATCTTTATATCACATGAAAGGTAAATATAGTACAATCAAAATTTGAGCTGGGCATAAATTTTTATTTATGCGGCTCAAGACATTGAGGCAGGAGGATCACAGGTTCAAAGCCAGCATCGGCAAGTTAGCTAAGCTATAAGCAACCTAGTCCTGAGACCCTGTCTTAAAATAAAACAAGGGCTAGGGTGTGGCTCAGTGGTTAAGCATCCTTGAGTTCAATCTCTGGTACCAAAAAAAAATTTTTTTTTTTGAGAGGGAAACTATATTCACATGACTTTTATTATAGTATATTGTTATTTTTTTGTTATTGTTAATCTCTTACTGTTTCTAATTTATAAATTAAGCTTTATCATTGATGTGGGTGTGTATATACCCTATAGTGTATATAGGTATCACTGGGGGTTTTGGAATATATCAACTTAGCTATAATGGGTTTGGTGGGGGTTTTTGTTTTGTTTATTTTGTTTTTGTTTGTTTGATACTGGAGATTGAATGCAGAGGTGCTTTACCACTGAGCTACATCCCCAGTCCTTGTATTTTTGACAGGGTCTCACTAAATTGCTAAAATGCTGAGACTGACCTCAGACTTATTAGTTTTCCAAGATAGATGAATAAAAACTACCTTCTGTGTGCCTAAAACCAAAACTTTCGCATCTTTTAGAGGTTTTTCCCTTTGCTGCATTTTCCAGGTTTACATAATTTGAGATTGTAATTACAGATTCTTATTATATTGCTTGTGTTTTTAGAATCCTTTAAGAACAGTTTTATTAGCAATATTGATATAGATAAAAACTTTTAAGTTATTTCACAATTCTTTTAATTCATTTGGCTGAAATTTTCTTTCCAAAAAGAATAAAGAAAAAAATATTCTGAGGTGCATGTCTTATTGGTCTTTTTGTTATTTCACATGTCAAATATTTTGCCTTACCAGGTTTCTTTTCCATTGTACTCCTTAACATTGTTCTGTTGTTCCCTGGCATTTACTGCTACATGTGAAAAGCTAGATACTAGTCTGATTCTTTTTTCTGTATAACAAACATATTGTTGGTGGATTTTCCAGCAACTTCCATTTGAACTCTTCTAGACTTTGTCTTGTATTGGGTGGCCCTGTTGATCTAAAGAATCAAGCCTTTCTTTAGCTTAGGAAAACTTCTGATCATTGTTTCTCATTGTGGAGTTCTTTTGACAGATATATAGTTTTAAACATTTATCCTCCATTATTTTTGTATATTTTCTAGCTTTTAAATTTTCTGCCCTGGATTCTGAGACCTTTTCTCAAATTGGTCTTTTGGTTCACCAATGTGTTAGTGCCCTTCTGTTTGATACTTACATTGAGTTTGAGTGAGGTGAGTGTGAGTGAGAGTGAGAGAGAGAGTGTGTGTGTGTGTGTGTGTGTGTGGTTTCCCCCATTTCTTTTTAAATAAGAAATCATTGATTATGATAAAAATTTTCAATAACTTAGTGAAAATACCTCTCCCTCTACAACCTGTCATTCAGGCCTCAGTATCTTGTGCTTGGCTTTCAGAGCTATCCAGCTGATAATGTAAGCATATATGTAAAAATACCTGGAGTTTTTTGTTGTTGTTTGTATTTTTTCTCTTTTCGTTCACAGCCTGTTCTTGTTTATTTATCATAGAATGCAAGCTACATCTTAATATTTCCTGTATTTATTTGGTATTTTCTATTTCCTATATTGACTTGATTTGCATGTGTGCTGTGTGCTCTTATTGTTAGCTCTTTTTGTTTTTTTGTTTTTGTTTTTGTTTTTTAAATTTTTGTCGTAGGGATTGAACCCAGGACATTACATATACTGAGTACATACTCTACCACTGATCTACACCCTTAGCCACCCGGGTAGATTTTTTAAATCCCCAACCTACTTGTGCATGTGGACATTTTTTTTTAAAGCTCAGTGTATGTGGCAGGGAATACTATCAAACTTTAGTTATAGAGACAAGCTCTTGTGGTATTAGTGAAAATACTGCTATGAGTTTAGCACATTTCCAACCCTATTTTTTTAATGTACCAAGATTTACAAATGGAAGTTTAGAATGAATGTTTTTGACATTTGATTTGTGCTCTTTTAACAGTGATTTAAGTCACTGTCCAATTTCTTAATGCATACCTCATTCCTCTTTGAACAATTACTTACTGAGTGCACATGGGAGAGACACTTGACACTGTTTTAAGGGATTATTTCCTTTGAGTAGTCAAATAACCAAAATAGAACACAGTTAAATTTCTTTATTGCCATTATTTATTAACTTATGTGTTTTATGGTACCCTTAGTGTGTTGTTCCACAGAAAATATTCTAGAACTAGTCTACGTTCTTGATAGCCATACTTTTTTTTCCTCACCCCAGGAAAAATATATCAATGAATATACTTACTTGAAGTTAAATGACAATGCTTAGAAGCTGTGAACTTGGCAGAACTTCTGAGAAAATGATCTAGCCTCCTACCTTTGAATGAACAATGAGTACTCAAATAGACATGTAAAATCTGCCCCTTTTCCTGAAACCTCATATACAGTCAATCTTACTATTCCTGTTTTCCTTATTTTTTTTAATTGTAGATGAACCCAATACCTTTATTTATTTATTTTTATGTTGTGCTGTGTGAGGATCAGATCCAGTGCCTCACACCTGCCAGGCAAGTGCTCCACTACTTAGCTATAACCCCAGACCCCTTCTATTCCTTTTGATTTTACCTCCTAAATTCTTTTTGACTCCCTCTCTTCGCTGCATCTTCACCATAACCACCCTGACCCAGACCTCTGTCAGCTCTTATCTGGCCCACAAGTAATCTTCACAAAATCATGTCACTTCCTTTGAAATCTTTTAGTGGTTTTTAGTTCTTAGGAAAACTGAAATTCTTACCTTGCTCCTTGGTACCTTTATTTCATGCCACACGTTCTGCCCATTGCTTCTCTTGTACTTTCCCATTTTCATTTTATAAACATCTTTCTGCCTCAGGGACTGCACCCTGCCCCTGTCTCTCTTCATCTGCAAATCTCAGTTCAGGTTTTACATAGTCAAAGAAACTTTTTTTTTTTGAAGAATGATCAAAATATGGTCTTTACTTTTATAACTGTATAAATGTGATCCAAATATGTCCACCAGTTTTTCCAAAAGAAACGTTGTAAATAAGCCAACTGTCTGTTCACTGGTATATTTATAAACTTCCTAGATGTCTCTCTTGGGTTTCATTACAGACCACTCATACCTTTCTTTGGTTTTCATGAAGTTTTCTTTCTTTTTAACTTTTTCTTTATTTATTTTTATGTGGTGTTGAGGATCGAACCCAGTGCCTCAAACATGCTAGGAAAGCACTCTGCTACTGAACCACAATCCCACCCTCATGCAGTTTTCTTTAATCCTCATTCTTGTAATTATTTTCATTCTTTATGAGTGTAATGGCCCCTTACACTACACAGAATCCTTGTGAGGATTACCTAAGTTAATATATGTTACAGTACCTAGCTTATGTCTAAACCAATGAAGGAAGGTATCAAACCTGCTATAGTAAATGCACACCAAATGTTAAGTAAATGCTGTCTTTCCTGTTTTTTCTTCTGGCATATTCCTATGCTCTGCTAATTCTGACTTGTTCTCATATCTGTCCCCTTTCTCAGTCTTTACTATCACTATTCATAATGTAGGAAATCTTTATTTCTTGCTGTATATTCAACTTCCTCTGTGATTTCTCAAGAACTTCTTTTTTTTTTCAAAATTACATTGTCTCCGACTGATGTCCTCATTAATTTTAATATTTTATTAGTTATTAATGGATTTTTATTTGTTTGTTTATACGTAGTGCTGAGAATCCAACCCAGTGCCTCACATATGTGAGGCAAGCACTCTACCATTGAGCTACGGCCCCAGCCCCCAACATTTTAAAAATAACTTCATACTTCTTTATGGATAAAACCTAAATTTAACAGGGGTTTGCCTCCTTATCCTTCTACTTGTTCTGATTCTTTTGGGGGCCTCATGTTACATATGTGTCTAGAGTGCCCCTTCACCTGTCAGGTTCTTCTGTAATACTAAAAGCACCAGCAAATACAAACTCCCCTACACCTTTCATCTGCATATACTATTTAATAATTTGTCATTCAGGAGAAGTATTTAGCACTTACTAAGTAAGTACATCTGATTATATCCTAGCCTTATGCTAGATGCTGGAAAGGAGAGCAGTACAAAGTTTCTTGAAGACAGCATTTAAGCTGTGGCCTGACAGGTAAGTCAGAATTAGACACATAGATACTGTAGTGTATCAGGGAAACAGACAGCTAAAAAGCTCCTTGTCTTTGTAGCTGCATAAACCCTTGTCCTGGCCCATAATACTTGCATCATTTGCTATCATTTTCTTAATCAAGTCCCTTCAGATTTGAGGCCTTTCCACAAGGATCCCTTGAATTTCAGTGCTCTTTACATGGCTATTATTGAAGAAATGCAGCTGACTGAGAAAAAATTTACAAAGAAGATAGAACTAAAGCTGTGGAAGTTTCAAATGACAATGAGAACGTGTCAGATAACCAACTCAGCCCTGCCCCTTTTCATTTTGCTTCCTTTTACATAATACATCATTTACTCTGTCATTTAAATATCAGGTTAACAAGTTTTTTGTTTGTTTGGGGTTTTTTTTTGTTGTTGTTGTTTTTTGGTACCAGGGATTGAACCCTTGGCGCTTAACCACTGAACTACATCCTTAGCTATTTGAGATAGGGTCTCGCTGAGTTGCTTACAGCCTCCTCAGGTTGCTGAGATTGACCTCAAACTTGTGATCATCCTGCCTCAGCCTCCCAAGTCACTGGGATTAGAGGCCTGTGTCACCACACCTGGCCAACAAGTTTTCTTGATAAATAGTAGGGAGCCATAGAAAATTTTTAGCTGGTAATGTGACATTTCAGAGTCCAGCTTTTAGTTTATTCCAACACCATCGTATAAAATTTGATTGAAAGCAAAGGGGAAAGTTGGCAATGATAAGGTCAGTTATTTTAAGAGTTGACAAAGAGGAAATGTAGACTTAAAACTAGTTTTGTTCTTATCAAGTTTTATTTTAGTATGTTTCGCAGCTAGATATCAACATCTTTCCCCTGTTGTGTCACTTGTTTTAGCAAATTAACTATTTGTTGCTCACATGAAGAGTACTTTTTTCTGAAAACTTTACTTGGTCACAAAATGTATAGTTGAACAACTTGATAAGTTTTTAATTGGGGAAGACAATATAATAATAATTGATGACAACATGAAGAATGTTTTACTTTCTTAGATGAGTTAAAATGGGTTTCTAAATCAATTTTCTCTTTCAGGATCTCTGTTACCTACGGTTTCAAAGAGATCCTTGTTAAAAACAAATCTTTGCTTTCTAATAAGTTTTCAGGACAATTATTGTTTCATTATTGTCTCACCATCTAAAATTTCAAAATTGCTCTTTTAGTTTTACATTTCTCTCTGTGTCATTCCCCTGAAATTCTTACTTGCACTCCTCAGTGTCCACTTAAAGCTGTCTGAAATTATTATGATTAAGAAGAATATATTGCTGAGCACAGAGGCACTTGCCTGTAATCCCAGTGACTTTGGAGGCTGAGGCAATAGGATTATAAATTATAAAAGGGCTGGGGCAGGGGCTCCGTGGTCGAGTGCTCTCCTGGCACACATGAGCCACTGGGTTTGATCCTCAGCACCATATAAAAAATAAAATAAAGGTATTGTGTGTGTGTGTGTGTGTGTGTGTGTGTATACATATACATATATAATAAATTCAAGGCAAGCTTCAGCAGCTTAGCAAACCCCTGTCTCAAAATAAGAAATATGAAAAGACTATGCCAGGTGCAATGGAACATGCCTTTAATCCTAGCAGCTCAGAAGGCTGAGGCAGCCGGATTGCAAGTTTAAAGCTAGTCTCAGCAATTTAGCAAGACCCGAAGCAACTTGGTGAGACCATATCTCAAAATAAAAAGGGCTAGGGATGTGGCTCAGTGGTTAAACACCCCTGGGTTCAAACGCTAGTAGCAAAAAATAAAAAGAAAGCCTGGGGAGGTAGTTCAGTGATAGAGCACCCTGAGTTCAATCCCTGGTACCCGAGGAAGGAGAAGGCTGGGGTTGTGGTTCAGTGATAGAGCACTTTCCTAGCACGTATGAGGCCCTGGGTTCGATCCTCTGTACCACATAAAAATAAACAAACAAAATTAAGATATTGTGTCCATCTACAGCTAAAAAATATATATATTTAAAAATAAAAAAAAAAAGAAGGGCTGGGGTTGTGGCTCAGAGGTAGAGTACTCACTTAGCATGCATGAGATACAGGGTTCTATCCTCAGCACTACATAAAAAAAGTTATTGTGTCCACCTACAACTAAAAAATAAATATATATGTGTGTATATGTGTTTGTGTATATATGTATATATATATATATTTTAATATCTGAGTAAATCTCTGTATATAGCTTGAGCACCCCTAATTTGAAAATAAAAAATTTGTAACTTTTTACACCTGAAGTCCAATAACAGGTTGGAGTCAAAATATAGACAATTTTATGCAATACCAACAGTGCTATATAAATTTACTTTTAGGCTATGTGTATAAGGTATATTTGAAACATTTATGAATTTTTTTATTTATACTCAGGTTCCATCCCCAGGACATAACTTTTCAAAATCTAAAACACATTTGGTCCCAAGCATTTTGGATAAAGAATACTTCCTTAACCTGAAAGAGGAAGCTAGTGAAATTGCAAGTGAGAGAATCTCATTAGTTGAGCAAGATCTTAAACCTATGATTGTGGGAAAAAGGGGTTTTATAGAAGCAGACTGTGGTGCAATTCAAAGAGCAGGCCTGTGGAACCTTTTGTGTAGCTCTGGTCCTGAATAGAAAATCCATTGAGTGGAGTTGTAGCTTATCAGTAGAGCATTCATTGCCTAGCATATGTGAGCCCCTGGGTTCATTCAATCAAGTAAGTAAATAAATGTATATATAACATATTTTATAAAATATATTTATATATTATATATAATATTGTATATTATGTATTATATATGTGATAATACATAATATTATATATGTTTGTTCACAACCACTTTATTTTCAGGGCCTGTACAAAGGGTCTGCACTGTAGAAGAGATGATTGCTCTTTTAATATTTAAATAATTAAAAAATATTAAATTTTCACTTTTATAGGTTTATTCCAAATCTGCTATATTTCAGATGGTTTCAGCAAGAATTAGTGTATAGTACTGGAAGTAAAACAAGTGCTGGACTTCTGTGTAAATGTCAGAAGAGAAATACCAACTGTAACCTTTTTCCTGACTTGATGCTTTTGCAGTTGCTTTTTAAATCAAAATATAGACAATTTTATACAATACTGTTGGCATATAATACCCACATTCTGTTGCCATCCAGTTTTTTTCCTAAGTACAACTTTTAATACACCATTAATACTAATGATTAAACATTATTCCTTAGTCTTCTGAATTTACCTTGAAATATTTTCTAAAAGTAAATGAATTGTATAAAAGACATATAAACCCTTGAAAATATGAATTGACCATCACTACCTCAATCTTCTCTCCTTTTGTGTCTTTTCAGTACTTTAGTCTGTTGTTTTCTCATTATCTCCCCCTGCACTTTGGGCAATACCATTCCTCTTTGTTTTATAGGTTCTCTCATCCCCCCCCCCCCCAAGAAACGTGGTTACATAAATGATGTATAGGTTATTGGGATCTAGTGCAAATTCAGTAGGCGAGGCTTATCTTTCCTACATGACCTTAGAGCATTTCTTTTTCTTGGCTGACTTGGATTTTCTTTCTTTAGGTGACTGATCATCACAGTCTTGATCCCATTTGTCTGTAACATAAATCATGACTTTCACTGGTTCTCTACCTATGGGATCTTCTTGAAGCTCTTTCTGGCTGGCTAGAATCCATTTTTGCTTGTGCTGAGGCTCATTCACTTTCAGCATGATCTTGGAGATACTGTAAATGTAACTCCATTTGTCTTTCTCAATTTTCCACTAATTCAAGCATTTGTGTGATGATCTGAATTTTTTCATCTCCTAATTCTTGTACATTGATTAATGCTCTCTGGACATGCTGCAATAGGTATTTTTTTCTGGTTTTAATCATCTTCATTATTGTATTTTTTCATAGACATACGTTTTCTTTAATGTTTATATAGCCGGGGTCAATGACAGTCCCTGCTGAAGCATCCTCCTCTTGATTCATTGGGTGGCAAAGAGAATTGAAACATAGCAAACAAGTTTCCAACCCCACTAACACCCTGCTTGCTGAGAGCCATAGCCAAGTAGGAATGACGCATGGCATTTTTGGTTGAAAGGTGACCCTGCTCAGGGATTAGGGTGAATCCTGCTGGGAATAGGGTGGCTCCAGGTTTAGGGTGGATCCTGCTGGGATTAGGGCGTATCCTGCTGCCTCAGGCGCCAGCTCCTTTGGAGTTCCTTTTGAGTTCAGTGAGAGTAGAGTGTCAGTAGAGTGAGAGTTCGGGAATAAAGAGTTGCTGTTTGAATCTACAAGGCTTTGTGGTGGCTCGGTTATTTTGTGCCCAGCCAGACTACAGCACCTGCTAACATCCTGCATAGCCTGGCTTCCTCCTAAACAGCCAGCACCATCTATGTAAGAGGTTGTTATTTCTGAAGTTTGCTCAAAACACATTCTTTTATTTTATCCTAAGTAGGTTTATTGTATAATTTAATCCAATTCCCTTTGTATTAAACACTGTTCAATACTTTTGGAAATAGCTTACTTAATACCTTTCCACTTTAGGATTTATTCAAGAAATATTCAGATGTCTGCTATATGTAGGGCACTGTGTTAGATTCTGTGGGAGTTGCAAAGATGATTTAAATACATATCTTTCTCCTGAGCATCTTTAAATTTTAGAAGGAGGAAGTATAGCTAGAATGATAGAATGCAGTATGATTTTCAGAGGAGAAAGATAACTTCATACTTAATAGAGTTGTATGATATTTAATTTTATGTGTCAGTGGGCCACAGTGCCTTATAACAGATGTTTACAAAGAAGACAGATCAAGCATTCTCCATTTTTCTGAGAAGATATTTTTTGAATAAGATTAGTGTTTAAATGTGTAGGTTTTGAGTAACTAGATTACCCAAAATAAAATGTTGATGGGCCTCCACTAAACCCTTAAAGGCTGTAATAGAACAAGCTGGTGCTGTGTCCCACACCTATAATCTCAGTTGCTCAGGAGGCTGAGGCAGGAGGATCCAGCCTCAGCAACTAAGCAAGGCCCTAAGCCACCTACCAAGCCTCTGTCTCTAAATAAAATTAAAAATGGCTAGAGATGTTGTTCAGTGGTTAAGTACCCCTGGGCTCAATCTCCTGTACCTTAAAAGGTGGAGGAGAACTTTAATAGAACAAAGACTGACCTCCTGTGAGCAAGAAGGAATGTTACCAGCCTCTGTAGATTTTGGATTTTACCAGGTCTTTTAGAATAACACATGCTCTGTTTTTCCTCTGCTTTTACACTACAATCAACAAAAGGCTTTCATGATCCTAACAACCTAGGGATTTCTTCCTTCCAGCAAGCAAGCAGCTCTGTAAAAGCAGACACAAGCTGGATTTAATTTAATTCTGACACTATCTGCTATTTAATTCTGTGGAAATAGCACTCACAGGTTAAGGGCTTAGTCCCAAACCCCAGGTTTTACCATTGCTTCTTCTGTCCAGTTGTAAATTGGGGTTTCCACTCCTTCCTTGGGTTTGATAATTTGCTTGAGTGGCCCACAGAACTCATCTATTGGTTTATTATATCAGATGTTACAAAGAAGACAGATAAAGAGATGTATAGGTAAAGTATGGGAAAAGGGACATGGAGCTTTTCATGCCCTCTGGATACACCATCCTCTAGGAAAACCTACATGTGTTCAGCTATAGCCTTGTCCTTTGGGGTATTTTAAGGAGACTTTATTGCATAGGCATGATTAAAGCATGGGCAGCTGTATCAAAATGAGATTAAGCAAAAAAAATATTGTCTGATGCCAGTAGGTTGGATGAGAAAAACAAGCAAGGTCTGTGGTTCCAACAATCTGCTTAGCCTCTCAGTGCAGCAGTGTTCAGGGCAGGGCCCCCGTGGAATGAGGTAGGTCTTAGACAAGGGTAGGTCAAAAGGATTAAAGGCAGGGGAAGATTAGGGACCTATTTATTTATTTATTCATTTTTTCATTCATTCATATATTTTTAGTTGTAGTTGGGCACAATACCTTTATTTTATTTATTTTTAAGTGGTACTAAGGATCGAACCCAGCATCTCGCACGTGCTATGCGAGTGCTCTACCACTGAGCCACAACCCCAGCCCCTCTCTGACCTATTTAAGGGGAGAGAAATTCTAGTTTCTGGGCCTGCCTTGGGAAGGTTTTCTTCCAAGATGTTTTGGGAAATACACCCTTAATTTCAAATCCATTTATTAGCTTTTGTGGGGAGGAATATGCTGGAGAGCAAACCTAGGGCCTTCAGCATGCTGAGCATGTGCTCTACCACTGAGTTACATCCCCAGCCCCTATCAAAAAATAAATTTTTTTTTAATCAAGTGACTCCCTGTTTAACATGATGAAGTATATGTTTATAGACTTGTGGTTTTTGTGTTTTAATTTCCCAGTTTTTGTTAAAAATGCTGTGTGATAGCATTATTGTTTTGTCACACTTTGTAGCCCTTTCTGTAACTACTAAATTTACATTCTGTTCTAGAGCCATAATAATCATCATGTACGATTACATGCATGAATGAGTTTATAATCCATTTCCTATATTTTGGAGGGGATGGTGCAGGGTCCTGGTGATTGAACCCTGATCCTTGAGCATATTATATGTGCTCCACTGCTGAGCTTCGTTCTCATCCCCATATCGTATGTTTTTAATATTTTCTCTTATTCTGTTGTCACTAGGTCATTGGTTAATTCTTGGATCTTCATAACTATCACCTCTTGTTTTTATTACTGTACTACCTTTTACTTTTTCTTTGCATTTTTTGCTTGTTCTCCAAATTATTCTTTTAGTGACTTGATATTACTGCATTGACTTGTTTGTTTTGTTTTGTTTTATTTTCCGCAATACTGGGGATTAAGCCCAGAGGTATATCCCCAATCCTTTTTATTTTGAGACAGTCTTTTAATATGTTGCCTAGACTGACCTTGAACTTGTGATCCTCCTTCCTCAGCTACCTAAGCAGCCAGGATTCAGGTGTGCACCACCAGGCCCAACCTGTTACTTGTTCTTGATGCATATATTGTGCTGTTACTTTGCTGCCATAAATATTAGTCCTGAATATTTTTCATGTATCTTCGAAAACCATGTTTTATTTCTGTTATTGTTTTTTTCTTCCCTCCTTATTCATTGCTTTTACTTCTTTTTATCTATCTCTTCTGTAAAAATTTTCTCCCATACCCTTTATACTTTTTTTCCTTACACATTCCAATATAAGCTGCTTGCCTGAATATGGAATACAGATTCTTTTCTAATTCATTCTGAATTTACTTGGATATAGTTTGAATGGTTTGGTTAGGCCTTAGAAGACCTAATAGAACTTCTCTGTGATTTTTGTACAAGAGCCATTGATTTTTCTCTGTGCTCCAGAATGAGGCTGAATTAGATTTATTTGTTACTGTCTTAGCCCACTTTTCTCTTCTTCAGCCTCCTTGTCACTTCCTCCTGGCTGTTTAAAGATTGTTTGGCCTTTAGGAGAAGGGTAGCTCTACTGGGGCATTCAACACCTTTTCACTTATGACACCTACATTCCAGTCCCCTTCTAAGTTAGGGAATAGTAGTGAAGATTTCTCCGGACTTAGAGTGGACAGGGAGTATGCTACATGTGGATTCTGGGCTTGGTCTTCCAGATTGGACTAATTCAATCTGATTTTGAATGATTTGGGAAGGGGAGCAATACTGGGGATTAAACCCAGGGCCTTCTGTGTAATAGATAACTGCTCTACCACTGAGCTACATTCAGTCCTTTTTGTTTTTTTATTTTGTGACAGGGTCTCACTAAGTTGCCAAGGCTGATCTGGAACTAGTAATGTTCCTGCCTCAGCCCTCCCGAGTTGCTGGGATTACAGGCATGTGCCACTGCACCTGGCTTGGATACATTTTTCAGAATTCTTAAAGGCAGTGAACCTGAAAATTAAATAATCATTAAAGACTCAGGGGGTTGGTTTAATATGCGTTTTTCTGGACTCTGTCCCCAGAATGTCTAATTTTGTCAAAATCTTTATTTACAGCCAGTTTACCCTGTTGCAGGTGGTCCACAGTTTAACTTTGAGTAGTGCTCAAAATAATATGTCTTAATAATACAGTAGATATTTTAGATAACTCTGGAGTTTCAGACTGTCCTATGAGGCTGAATAACTGACAGTTGCTCATTCTAGCTTCTAGAGAACTTTTTGCTAACCAAGTAATTGTTACCTTCAAAAAAAAAAAAAAGATCAAACAGGACTTTGTAGGCTGGAAAAATCTTTGTTGCCACCCCCCTCCTAAACAAGAAGTATGACATAAGTTTGAAAATAATTATTTTGCTGAATGGGGACATTACATCAACAGTGCAAGGAAGGACATTTAAATACCTTTCCATAGTCACCATAAATAAAGGTAAATATAAACATAGGAAGAACACAACCTCATAATTCTGATAATCTTTTAAATCAAGTACATTTAGCTTAAGCAAAACCCACTGTTGTCCTCTTAAAAAAAATGATATTTACAAATCAATGAATACCTTCTGACATGATACTTCGAAACTGCAGCTTGATACTTGGAACAGTACTAAGAGGAGCTACCTGAATGTGTGAATATGATGACTAGTAGCACATCTCATGTCTTTATTTTCTCAACAGTTCGATCCTTTGGTACAGAAGACAGACCAACAGATCGTCCTATACCACCTCGAGATGAAGTCTTTGAATATATTATATTCCGTGGGAGTGATATTAAAGATCTCACCGTTTGTGAGCCACCAAAACCACAATGTTCTTTGCCTCAGGACCCAGCTATCGTTCAGGTAACTGATAATAAATTGTCTTGGAATACAAGTAAACTTTGCACACATGCATAATATAACCCTTGATTTGCCTCTGCTAGTTGAATGTGTAATTTACCATTTCAAAGTTGCCTGGATACCTAAAATTACCTAGATAATGTTCTTACCTGGATTTTTCTATTTGGATTGTAAATTGGACTAAATAAGAAATAAGCTAACTCTAGAAGATACTCTATTCAAAGCACAAGCACTGTTCATAAAATCAGTCCTCATGTACCCTCTGAGTTTGATCCATAATTTTTCTTACTTTTACAAGTAAGGAAGTTGAGAAAGAATTATTTGAATAGACCCAGGCAATTTGGCTCCAGAATCCAGGGCTCTATAACACTACACTATTCAGATAATGATTTATATTACAAACTAGGGTGATGATAGCTACTCTTAAGTAAAAATTATTAGGTTTAATGGGAGGAAAATGCCAAGTCACAATATATATTGTATGATGTGCACTGGTATATAATAAGATAGCATAAATATAAAAGGATTTTTTAAACATAGACAAGTTCTTCAATTTCCAAAATAAAAAACAACTCTAGTATTCTCAGAAAAAGAAACTGGTAATTTGCATATTTTATTAAAAATAGAAGCATACAATATGTAAACAATTATAAATTATTAATTAAAGCTATCCATTACAGTATATGTTTACATGTTCATTGGAAACAAAAGCTTTCTGAATTTTGCCCTAACAAAAGAATATTTAATATTTATTTTTTAGTTGGACACAATACCTTTATTTTGTTTACTTATTTTTATGTAAAAATACATTTATATGAGAGCATAGCTGATTAAAAGTTGTGGCTCTCCCATGATTTTCCTTCTGAATTCATTTTCTTCTTGCTTAAGTTTTTGTCACTTAAAATATACTTGTTCAGGGGCTGGGGTTGTCGCTCAGCGGTAGAGCACTCGCCTAGCATGTGCGAGGCTCTGGGTTCGATCCTCAGCACCCCATAACAATAAATAAAATAAAGATATTATTTCCAACTGCAACTAAAAAAATTTTTTTTAATAAAATATACTTGTTCAGTTTTTTTTTTACTTCCAGCTATTAAAGGATAATATCTAATAAACTCTTCTACAGAAAATATAAAATTGAATATGATATTTAAATGAAGAGAGAAAAGGACCTTTTTCTTTATTCACTGTTTATTTATTCACTGTTTTTCCCTTGAATAAAATGTGCTCTTGCAGCATAAACTGTGAAAAATTCTCCAGTCTTATCTATCCCTCCATTTTAAAGTTTTCTTCTTAGGGTAAGAAGTGTGATGTAATCTCCAAAAAAATGTAAATTTTTTAGATGGAGAAAGAAAAGATACATTCTTTCGTGTGTGTGTGTGTGTTTTACTAGGGATTAATGCAAGGGCATTCTACCACTGAGCTACACACCCACACCTCCCCACACCCCCAACTTTTTTGATAGCGTATAGAACTTGGCAATCCTCCTGTCTTCTCTTCCCATGTGATACCCACCCTGTCCAGCCAAGACACAGACACTTTTTTCTTCCTGCCTTTCTTGTCTAGCAGTTGTTCATATGCAAGAGTAAGAATTGTTATAAAGAATAAACAGTGCTTTAAATACAAATAAAAAGTTCTGGTTCCTAAGGAAAACAATTCTATATAATTCTAAATTAAGTATTTTCTAAATTCCTGTTAAAAATAGAAGGTTATTTGCATTAAGTTCTATTCCACCATAACCCTTTGAGTATATAAGGATAAATTGGTGAATTCTGTACTTCAAGAAGTCACCAGATAGATGGGAGATGCTTCACCTCCACTACACATTCTTTTTTTTTTTTTTTTTTTTTTTTAATATTTTTTCGTTGGACACAATACCTTTATTTTGTTTACTTATTTTTATGCGGTTCTGAGAATCCCAGGGCCTTGCACATGCTAGGCTAGTGCACTCCTACTGAGCCACAACCCCAGCCCCCGCCCCCGCTACACATTCTTTTCTTTTTTTTTTTTTTTAATTATTATAAAAGTGTGCTTTATTATAAGGAAAAGTTAAATATAACCAATAATACTGAAAATAACAAAACTGGCATTTATAGCCTTGGTCAAATTTCTTTATTAAACAGGTATTTATTTAGTGTTCCATGAATAGTTAAGAGTCAGCTTATGTGACAAAAGAGATAAATGGGAAAAGTGAATAAAGAATACAGAATGATGAACCAAAATTTTCTTTTTTGGCTTATTTAACAGATAAAGTCTTAAATAGAAAACAAGTCATCTTCATATAGCAAGCTCCCCTTCCCTACAAGGTTTTGCAAAAGTGTTGTAAAATAGCTGCCCACATTAAAGACTGGTGTTATTTTATTTATTGTCCTTATATATATCTTTTTAAAAATTTTTTTTAGTTGTAGACTGACATAAAATATCTTTATTTATTAATTTATTTTATATGTGTTGGTGAGGATCAAACCAGTGCCTCACACATGCTAGGCAAGTGCTCTGCCATTGAGCTACAACCCCAGCCCCCTTATATATGTCTTTTTTTTAAATATTTTTTTTAGTTGTACATGGATATAATATCTTTATTTTTATTTATTTATTTTTATGTGGTGCTGAGGATAGAACCCAGGGCTTGCAAGTCAAGCTACAACCCCAACCCTACATATATCTTTGATAATTCTGTAGCGACCAGTTATTTGAGTTAAATCAGTTTTGGAGAGGGAGAAAAATGAAGAGAGCACAAATCAAAATGGTGTTGAATAACTTCTTCCAACCATCAGAATCTTCAACTTGTTCATTTTATCCATTCAGCAGTACTTATTGAGTTCCTAGCATACAGTTGATATTAATAGTGAACACAAGATAAAGATCTTCCCATAAATGACTTTATATATTGGGCTGGGGTTGTGGCTTAGTGGTAGAGTGCTCGCCTAGTATGTGTGAGGCACTGGGTTCGATCCTCAGCACCACATAAAAATAAATACATAAAATAAAAGTATTATGTCCATCTACAACTAGAAATTTTTAAAAAATGACCTTATATCCAGGAGCCTTCAGTACATTCATATTTATTTATGGAGTATTTTATAATAAATTAATAAAATATATATGTATTAAATATATTATAGGTTTGATAAGTTAAGATTTATATAAAAAATCTTCCT
The DNA here is from genome assembly GCF_048772815.1 of Callospermophilus lateralis. NCBI lineage: Eukaryota > Metazoa > Chordata > Mammalia > Rodentia > Sciuridae > Callospermophilus > Callospermophilus lateralis. The sequence goes on along the minus strand of NC_135322.1, from coordinate 18,454,405 downwards.
CAACTTAATATAATTGCCTGTAAAAATGTTTTGTGTGGGATATGTTGGTTTCTGCATGTCATTCCTATGAATTTAATAGTAATCCTCAAATGGTTGAAAATAAAAGGAAAATCACAAGTGAGATGTGTCAGATCAGACAAGGCAGGCAGCGGCCAAAGGAGGCAGATTTAAAAGGGCCGCTGAACAGGCTTTATTAAGATATTACTCTCGATGGAACTCGATCAGACCCACAGAGGGGATAGGGGAAGGGTCTGAGGAGAAACCACGTGGAATCTGGACTGGACTAGACTTTTATGGGGCTTACAGCAGGAAGGGAAGGGCTTGGGACAGGAAAAGGTGTTTCTAGGGTCCCTTGCCCCCTTGGAGTTGGTCAGGGGAGTTGGCTGAACCCCAGGATTGGCCAGGGGGGTCCTGCTGATTGACAGGCGTTTCCGCTGGCATCTGATTGATGTTCTTTTCAGGCGCAGACTGCTTTGTTCTAAGTTGCTACTAAGTCGCCACCACCGACCTAACAAGATGTGTTACTTCTTTCAGTACATCCAGTATTACTGAATGCAATTTTTCCTTAAACAAAGTTACTTTACTTACTCACTTTTCATTTATTCTTTCCTAAATCTGCTGTAAAACTCTTAAATCACAGGATGATTTTTTTGTAGAAAAAAGTGTTTGTAATTCCCATTGAGTATAATTGGTACATAATGCACAAATATTAAGGGAGGTTGTTCAGCTGTTGTTAATACTAAATAAATAAGTCATGGTAATTGCTTTTATACTAGTAGTTATAATCTAATACTTGAAAGTTTTAAAAAACTGAATTTCTCTCCGTTATATTCATGTTGCTTAGGAAAATAACCCATGATTTTCTTTCAGTCCTCACTAGGTTCATCTACTTCTTCATTCCAGTCAGTGGGTTCCTATGGACCTTTTGGAAGGATGCCAACATACAGTCAGTTCAGTCCAAGTTCATTAGTCGGGCAGCAGTTTGGTGCTGTTGGTGTTGGTATGTGATGCTTTTCTTTTCCCTCATAATTTCCTTTTCCTTACCACAAAGGTATAAGAAAACTTAACCACAAACTTTTAAAAATGTTTTGATGTTTCTTTTGTAACTTTGTTCCATGATGTTAAACACATGGTGATTATTTTTTAAAGTCTTAGTCTTTTCAATGACCAGTGGTTTCATGGAGGTCAATTTTCAGAATAATCCCATTGTAAAACTGGATGTATCCAATTAGCAGATTCCTTTAAAGTTTATTTTAAATTCATGTAATATACATACATCCATTTAAGATGAATATTTTTTTCAAATGGATTGAATTTTCCAAAAGGGGATATTAGTATGGATATCTGTTAAAAGCTAACTGTGAGAGATGTCCACACTTGGTATATTTGAGGGCTTAGTGCTCTCTTGTAACAATGTTTTTGAAACATAAAACTAATGAGAGGGGATGGGGGTCTACCTCAATGGAAGGGCACTTGCCTAGCATGTGTGAGGCTCTGCTGGGAGTAAGGGGCAACTGCAGTGAGAATATACAGGAAGCCTGGCATAGGTTGGGGTTTTTTTTTTTTTTTTTTTTTTTTTTTTTTTTTTTTTTTTTTTTTTTTTTTGGTGCTGAGGATTGAACCCAGGGCCTTGTACATGCGAGGCAAGCACTCTAACAACAGAGCTATATCCCCAGCCCCCCCCTGCTTATAATTATTAAAAGCATCTGGACACTTTGGTACACACCACCTGTAATCCCAGGGTGACTCAGGAGGCCAGTTTGAGGCCAGCTTCAGCAACTCAGCAAGACCCTGTCTCAACATAAAAAATAAAAAGGGCTGCTAATGATTTTTAAGTATGTCTTTGTTGAATTCCCACAGTAAAGAATGACTCAGTTGCCTGTTATGTATGAAACCATAGGTTTGATTCCCCCCAAATTTCCAGCACCATTAAAAAAGAAATAACTTTGAGGGCTCAGTGATAGAGCGCTCGCCTAGTTCGTGCAAGGCCCTGGGTTCGATCCTCAGCATTACATAAAAATAAAGATACTGTGTCTATCTACAACTGAAAAGTTAAATATTTTTTAAAATAAAATAAATAACTTTGAGACCTGTCTCTAAATAAAGTACAAAATAGGGTTGGGGATGTGGCTCAGTGGTTGAGCCCCCCTGAGTTCAATCCCCAGTAATGAAAAAAGAAAAAAAAATTCAAATCTCAAGTTTTAGCCATTTATCTTTTTAGTTCCACTGAAATTATTTAGAGATTCCTAGAGAATCATAAATATAGTTTCATGTTTTTCTTAAAACTCATTCCCGAGTTTTGTTAAAATTAACTTAATTTCTTCCTATGATTATACTTTTTTAAATAGACTTTTTGTGTATGTAAATGTTTTATTTATTCACAAAAAAAGATTGAGGGAAAAAAACAAACTCTAAAATTGGTTATAAAGCTGGGCCGTGATGGCACATGCCTGTAATCCCAAGCACCTCTGGAGGCTGAGGCAGGAGGATTTTGAGTTCAGAGCTAGCCTCAGCAACAGCGAGGTACTAAGCAACTCAGTGAGGCCCTGTCTAAATAAAATACAAAATAGGGCTGGAGATTTGACTAAGTGGTCAAGTGCCCCTGAGTTCCATCCCCGGTACCCCAAAAAATAAAATAAAACTGGACATAAACAGAAACGACAGATGCTAACTATATAGCAAATTGATGACATAACCACACAGAGGGAAGAAAATTTATTTGAATAACTTAACAGTCATTAGGATGTATTTCAAGAACAAATGGAATGACATCTTAACTTAGGTCTATAATTGGTAGTGTTATTGCTATTGTTAATTCTTAAGCAATTTTATTTATATTATAGGATAGTGCAAATGAGTAATATTGTTGTTGGGAAACTGTTTTTACTGTGGAGAAGGGAGATACAAATAATGGAAAGGAAAAAGTTGAGAAAGAACTCTGTGGTATTGAATGTGAATTAAAGGTATGAGTCTCAACTCATTTTTTAATTTTTTTAATTTATTTTTTTTTTAAGAGAGAATGAGAGAGGGAGAGAGAGAGAATTTTAATATTTATTTTTTAGTTATCGGCGGACACAACATCTTTGTTTGTATGTGGTGCTGAGGATCGAACCCGGGCCGCACGCATGCCAGGCAAGCGCACTACCGCTTGAGCCACATCCCCAGCCCCTCAACTCATTTTTTTAAATAGTTATTTCCTGGCTTTGTTCATAGAAAACCTGGAAGCAATGCCACCAGAGCAGAGAATATGTAGACCAGCTCCTGGTTTCTAAATAACATTTCCCATTAAAAGGAACCAGGACCCCTTGAAAATAAAAAGAGACACCTGTTGTAGTACATACCTATAATCTCAGCCCTAAGCAACTAGCACAACCCTATCTTAAAATAAAAAGGACTGGGGATGTGGCTCATGGTTAAGCATTCCTGGAACTTTTTTTTTTTTTTTTTTTTAAGAGAGAGAGAGAATTTTTAATATTTATTTTTTAGTTTTCGGCGGACACGACATCCTTGTATGTAGTGCTGAGGATCGAACCTGGGCCGCACGCATGCCAGGCAAGCGCGCTACCGCTTGAGCCACATCCCTAGCCCCTTGTTTTGTTTTGTTTTTTTAACAGAAAAATGCTTTCTAATAAATGAGTGTTAGTGAAGGTTAAGTATCCCTAATCTGAAATGCTCCAAAATCTAAAAATTACCTTTAGACTGTATGCATGATCAAATTTCATATTTAGACTTGGGTCCCATCCTCAAGGTATTATTTATATGCAAATATTCAAAATTTAAAAAAATCTGAAATTCAAAACACTTCTAGTTCCAAGCATGTTAGATAAGGGATACTCAATCTGTATAGATAAAACCACCATTTTGTAAATTCCAGTATAATAATAAGCAAAAATTAGCAGTGGATGCTAAAATCATTGGGTAAAAGGTGTTGGAACAGGATATTAAAATGTTCTTAAAGTATAATTCTTTGCTTACCTACTAATTACAAAGGGAGAGAAATGTTCCTTTATTAGATTTTAGTGGTTACCATCTTAACCAAGTTGTCAAGTTTAGCATTGCATTAGTTAAATAATTTTGTAAAGAATTTTGTGTCTCCTGGGCTGGGATTGTAGCTGAGTGTTAGAGCGCTTGCCTTGCATGTGTGAGGACCTGGGTTCGATCCTCAGCCCACATAAAAATAAAAATAAAGATAGTGTGTCCATCTAAACTTAAAAATATATATTTCTTAAAAAAAAGAATTTTGTGTCTCCTGATGTGATAATTGATGGGGAAGGGAGGAGTATATAACCTTGGTGGTGTTCTTGCTGAAAATACAGAATCTAATGTATTCAGATGATGGGATGTTCTTCAAAACAATTACTGAGATTTGTCAAAGGAAAAACCCAAAGAAAGACAGCAAAACTGTTTCAGACTGGGAGCCTGAAGAGAGGTATCATCCAAATGCAATATATTATTGGATCTTGAGTCTGAGAAACAATCTAAAGAATATTTTAAGGACCACTGAGGAACTTTTGAGTGTGGGCTAAATGTTGATTGGTATTATTGCTGTTGATTTTCTTAAATGTAGTAATGGTGTTGTTAACCACATAGGAAAATGTCTTTGTTTTGAAGAAATGGTTCTGAAATATTCAAGGGTGACTGGTCAAATTAATTTGTAACTTATCTGAGGAAAAGACTAGTAGCATTTTGAGAAATAAAGAAATGGAAAAATGGAGTAGGCATGGCAGGATGTTAGCATTTGGTGAGTCTAGAGGAATGTATTAATATTTGATTTTAACATAAGTTTAACATTTTTCAGGATTAAAAATTTTAAATATTTATTTCCTTTTATACTTAATTCTTGGATAGGTAAAATCTGCAGTAGTAACTTTGGTCCATGAATTTCCTAATCCTATTCAGGTTGTAAGATCAGCATTATTTATACAGGCAGTTTTAATTTTTGATTGTGTGTGTGTGTGTGTGTGTGTGTGTGTGTGTGTGTGTTTGTTTTTGACAGTACTGCGGATCAAACCCCAGGGATGCATGGTAGGCAAGTGCCCCATCACAGAGCTATATCCCAACCCTGTATTGTTCTTTTTGAGAGTCCTTTCACTAAATTAAATAGTAGGCTAACATGAGAATCATCATTGTTTTTATTTCTTATGTTTGCTTGGCTTAATAGGTATGAAAATTTTAACACATACCTGGTATGTGTTAGATCCACACACAGGATCTAACACATACCATCAGTGTAATAACTATTTCTGTCCCTCTTTAAGGACTGTACCTCCATTTGGGTACAATATCTATTCCTTGTATAATATCTATTCCTTGTAAAAGCTTTTATCTTTTTTGAGATGGGGTCTTGCTGAGTTGCTTAGGGCCTCACTAAGTTTCTTTTTTATTTTTTTTTTAAATTTTTTTTTGTTGTTGTTGTTGTAATTGGACACACTACCTTTATTTCACTTATTTATATGTAGTGCTGAGGATCCAACCCAGGGCCTCGCATGTGCTAGGCAAACCCTCTACCGCTGAGCGAAAACCCCAGCCCCCTCACTGAGTTTCTGTGGCTAGCTTTGATCTCGTGATCCTCCTGCCTCAGCCTCCTGAGCTGCCAGGATTATAGGCATGCACCACCACACCAGGCACTTTTATCTTATTAAGTATGTATTATTATTGATATTATGGTTTGCAGTTCAGTGTTGTTTGGTTTTTGCAGTGCCAGACTATTTTTGAATGGTTGATTTCCATATTGATAAAGATATTTGTGGCGTGGCTAATTAGGAAACTATATATTAGAAATTGCTAAATAAATGAAATTAGCATTGATCAAGGGTGGTAGATGTTTTTAGGAAAAAGAATTAATTCAGATATAGTTTATGTTGGAACAAATAAAGCCAGATTTTAATCTAAGCCTCCTTTTTTTCAGTTGCTAATACTCTGATTTTTAGAAGGAAGATTAAATGAATTAGGATTACTGTATTGCTATGTGATAAGGAAAGTCTTTTCCATTAAAATTTTCATATACAGATGCTCCTCAGTTTATTATAGGCTTATATCACAGTAAACATTAAGTCAAAAATAGTGTGAGTCAAAAATGCATTTCATACACCTACCCTACCAAACATCATAGGTTAGCTTATCCTACCCAAACATATTCACAACAGTGACATTCACCTATAGTTGGGCAAAATCATTTAACACAAAGCCTGTTTTTTGTTTTGTTTTGTTTTTAATACTTTATTAGTTATTGATGGACCTTTGTTTATTTGTTTATATGTGCTGCTGAGAATTGAACCCAGTGTCTCACACATGCTGCGCAAGTGCCCTACCACGACCCCAGCCCATAAAGCCTGTTTTATAATAAAATGTTAGATATTTTATATACACACAGAGATGGGCATTTAGACATACTGGGATGGGAAGACACAAAATTAAATATAAAAAAAAATTGACAACACCATACGCTGTAGAGTATGGGTGATTTACTCTTGTGATCAGAGGCTGACTGGGGGTTGCAGCTTGCTGCTGCCACTAAGCATCATAAGAGAGTGTCATTGCATCTGGTAACCTGAGAAAATATCAAAATTTAAAGTACAGTTTCTTCTGAATGAGTTCGCTTTCATACCATGATGAAGTAAAAAAAAATCATACATTAGGACCCATCTCTAATACTATTGTAACTTGTCACTATTTTATCTTAATATATTTTGGAGAGAGCTTTTTAAAGTAAAAGGCAGCAGTCCAACAGAAACTGGAGCAAGGGTTTGTGACTTATTACAGTTCACAGAAAAAGAAATACAAATGGTCCTTAAACATGTGAAAAAGATGCTTTGATCTTGGTTGTATTAAAAAAAAAAGTTAAAATATATATGTACATCTCAGTTCTACACTGAGACATCATTTTGATAGAATGCCAGAATTTTAAATACATACTCTTGGGAAGTCTGTGAGGAAACAGATACTCTCATACATTAAAAAGAATAAGTGACAGATCGACTTAGTATCTTTTTGAAGTGTTAGATGAACAGGGTGCCTTCATTTTATTTAATTTTTTAATGTGGTGCTAAGGAACAAACCCAGTGCCTCACACATGGTAGGCAAATGCTCTTCCACTGAGCTACAGCCCCAGGTAAAATAATTCTTATGTACAGAGATTAGATCATTATTGCCCTTATTTATGGACACATATGAAAAATTAAGTACCTCAATAAATGAAGCATCAAAACACATTTCCATATGCTACCACTGATGAATAGACAATGAGAACTTACTACTACAGTCAAAAAAAATGACTCAAGTAGTGTTAATGATACAAATTGATGATGGTACAATTATATAAAATATCTTTTAATTTTTTTAGTTGTACATGGACACACCTTTATTTTATGTATTTTTTTTTTTTTTTTAATGTGGTACTGAGGATCGAACCTAGTGCCTCACACGTGCTGGGCAAGTGCTATGTTGTCTGCCTGCTCCCTTCTATAACACTTGTACAAGGTAATAATCCTGAAAATTAAGTGTATAAAACGATAGTTTGCAGCTGGGCACAATGGTTCATGCCTGTAATCCCAGCAACTTGGGAGGCTGAGGCAAGAGAATTGCAAGTTCAAGGCCAGCCTCAGCAATGTAGTGAGTCCCTAAGTAACTTAGTGAGACCCTGCCTCAAAATGAAAAGGTTTAGGGTTGTTGCTCAGTGGTTAAACACTCATGAGTTTAATCCCCAATACCAAAAAAAAGAAAAAGAAAAAAATTGAAACGGGTTTACTGGTATTATGCATCTTTCTGCATAATACTCTTAGGGGCAAGATGGAGACAATTGTATACATTTTAGTTGATTAAACGTGCAACCAGTTATTTTAATGATTGTCTTAAATCTCCAGTGTTTTGTACAAATTAATTCTTAATCACTGTTTAATAAAGAATTAGAAGACATGCATATGAACCTTACAATTAGCGTAAAACTAGGAGGATATTTTATTACACATGTCAAACTTAGGCTTGTTAAAGATCTGCTATGTGAATTATAAAGGAATTATTCCAGATGTTGTGTCTGCCGATAACTAAAAAATAAATATTAAAAAATTCTCTCTCTCTCTCTCTTTTAACAAAATAAAGAAATTATTCCAGTTTAAAAGGAGATATTGTGATGGGTGCAGTGGCACATGCATATGATCTCAGCAGCCTGGGAGGCTCAGGCGAGAGGATCCAAAGTTCAAAGCCAGCCCCAGCAAAAGCAAGGTGCTAAGCAACTCAGAGAGACCCTGCCTCTAAATTTAAAAATACAAAATAGAGCTGGGGATGTGGTTCAGTGGTCCAGTACCCTTGAGTTCAATTCCCAGTTACTGCCCCTCCCCGGCCCCCAAATAAGGAGACTTACCTATATACATGTATGATTACACCACCAGTGTGACTGTGCACCATGTACAGCCAGAGCAGTGAGAAATTGTGTTCCATTAGTGTACAATGTGTCAAAATGCATTCTGCTGTCATGAATAACTAATTAGAACAAATTTTTGAAAAAATTTTTAAAAGAAAAAAGGAGACACTAACAGACTGGAAAAAAAAGAGAATGAGAATGACCCAACTTAATGATGGTTTATAAGAGATTCAGTGAAATATAGCAAGGGAAAAGACATACCATACAAACACTAATAACAAGAAAACCATGTTGTGTTTTTAATAACAGAAAATTGGTAAAGATCAGGGATACTGCCAGAGACAGATTCTTCACAATTGCAAGGGTCAATGTTTTATAAAAGTAAATGCACCATCCTAAATGTTCATGTTACTTTTATAAAGCAATATACTCAACAATTGCAGAATACCGTTTTTTTTGTTGTTTGTTTTTCTTCAAGTAGAAATGTACTATTCAACAATATAACAAGTTAAATTCCAGAAAGAAACTGGGCACGGTGGAATACATTATAATCCCAGCTGTTTGGGAGGCTGAGGCAAGATGATTGAAAGTTTGAGGCCACCCTTGGAAACTTAGTGAATTCCTGTCTCAAAATAAAAATAAATAAATAAAAAGGGATGGGGATATAGAACTGTGGGACAGTGCCCCTAGGTTCAGTCCCAGGGAAGGCCTCCAGAAAGATTGAAATCACATACAGTAGACTGAGGATATAGCTCAGTTGGTAGAGTGCTTGCCTCACATGCACAAGGCCCTGGGTTCAATCCCTAGCACCACAATAAATAAATACAGTTGCTGGAAATGGGTAAAAACCCCGAAATTCCTTCAAAAAAGAAAAAAGAAGAAGGAAAAAAATCACAGTATATTCTCAAACCACAAAGAAATTAATTGCGAAACTAATAAAGATATTTTGAAAAATCTCCAAATAATTTGAAGTGTAACAAACCTGTTAATCTTCGATAGATGAAGGGTGAAATCACAGGAAAATTTTAAAAATGTTTCTCCCACTTTTTTAAATTTAATTTTTTATACAAATCAAGCACATATTGTCATTTCCCTGGTAGTACATGATGTTCTCCCACATTTTTTTATTGGTCCATTATAGTTGTACACATTTATGGAATTTTGTTATATTCATACATGCCCACAATATAAAAATGTAATTTGGCATTTTTAATTTAATGACTACAAATTGTAACATCAAGATTTGTAGTCTTAAGAAGCTAGAAAAGGACAGAAAATTATCCCAAAAGTAATAGAAAAAAAAATGGTGAGCAAAAATCAACAAAATAGAAACATGTCATTATATGATATAAATTAATTATCAGTAATAAAATTTCAGGTTGTGGTGGTGAAAACCTGTAATCCTAGCAACTCAGGAGGCTGAGGCAGGAGGATCACAAGTTCAAGGCCAGCCTCAGCAACTTAGTAAGGCCCCATCTCAAAATAACAAAGGCTGAGGATGTGGCTGAACACCCTTAGGTTTAATCCCCAATGCCCCCCACCCCAAAAAAGTTTTCCTTGAAAATTTTTATAAAATTGACAAGTCCCTAGCCAGACCAAGTCCCTAGCCAGACCAATCAAGGAAAGAGAGAGGAAGAAAGAATACCCAGGTATCAAGAATAAGAGTAGCCAGGCATAGTAGTGCACACCTGTAATCCCAGCAATTTAGGAAGCTAAGACAGAAGGATCTCAAGTTCAAGACCAGCCTCAGCAATTTAATGACACCCTGTCTCAAACCACTCAGGTGATGTGCTTACCTATAATCCCAGTGGCTAGGGAGGCTGGAGCAGGAGGATCACAAATTCAAGGCTAGCCTAAGCAATTTAGCAAGGCCCTAAGCAAATCATTGAGATTCTGTCTCTAAACAAAATACAAAAGAAAGGGCTGGGGATGTGGCTCAGTGGTTGAGCGCCCCTGGATTCACTCCCCAGTACCAAGAAAGAAAGAAAGAAAACTGAAAAGGGCTGGGGATGTGGCTCAGTGGAAAAAAACACCTTTGAGTTAAAAAATCCCCAGTATTTAAAAAAAAAAGAAAAAGAATGAAAGTAGAGCTGGGGGTGTAGCTCAGCAGTAGAGCACTTGCCTAGCAAGTGGGTGGCTCTGGATTCAGTTCCCATCACCACAAAAATTATTATTATAATAAAGAGCAGGGATAACTATAGACCTTAAAGAATGATATAAGGAGGAGCACATGCCTATAGTCTTAGCAGCACAAGGGTTTGAGCCCAGGTATTCAAGGCCAGCCTGGGTACTATAGCAAGACCCCATCTCTTTAAAAAAGTGAAAAAAGAATAATATAGGGCTATTATGAGCAACTTTATGTCAAGTTTTGATAGCTTAGATGAAATGGACAGATTCTTTAAAGAATACAACTTTCTTAAACGAACACAGAGAAAATAAAATCTCAGTATTTGCTAATGAAGTTGGAACTATAATTTAAAATCTCCCACACACAAAAAAAAAATGTAGACTTGCTTTACTGGTAAATTCAACTATGCATTTAGGAAAAAGATCATTTTTACTAATACGCTCTCAGAGAACTGAGGAAGAGGAAGTACTTAACAAGATAACCAAGGTTAGGTAACTGAGATAACCAAATCTGACAAGATCATTATCTTATGAGAAAAAAATTACAGATCTGTGTCCGAGAAATAGTCATAAAACATAAAAATCTTTGACAAAGTATTAGTAGAGCCAGCAATTCTGAACAAGGAGATTATGTAATGATAAAGTGAGGTTTATCTTGAAACGGTAAAGTTGTTTAATGCTTATTAACAAAATCAAGAATAATTGTAGCCAGGGCTGGGGATGTGGCTCAAGCGGTGGCGCGCTCGCCTGGCATGCGTGCGGCCCAGGTTCTATCCTCAGTACCACATACAAACAAAGATGTTGTGTCCGCTGAAAACTAAAAAAAAAAATAAATAAATATAAAAAAAATTTTAAAAAAAGAATAATTGTAGCCATCTCAAGGGATATCAAACAGGCATGTGATAAAATTCAACACCCAGAGAATTTCCTAAATTATGTATCACTTCTGTAAATGAAAAACAAGAACTAACATAATGGTGAAATGATGCAAGTTTTCCCCTGATGTCAGAAATGAAGCAAAGGCAAAATTATCCCTTACATTAAGACAAGTAAAAGATATTAAAGGCTTAAAGATTGAAAGAGAAAACTAAAAATGCTTTATTTTAGGGTGATTTGACTGTGTAGAAATTGTAAAGGAATATTAAAATCACTAGAATTAATGTGTGAATTAACTATAAAAGGTTAATGTACATGATAAATATATGGAAGTCTGTGGTACTCTATAACAAATAGTAACTGGCAAACTTGCCTATATGACAAGTCCAGCTAGCCTTCTATTTTTATAAAGTTTTACTGGAACACAGCTGCTATATTCATTTACTTACTTGTTGTTTATGGCTGTTTTCTCACCTTCAAGGGAAGAATTGAGTCATTATGCTGGGATCATATGGCCTACAAGGCTTATATTTGCCTATTGATACCTGATATAGAACAGCTTATTAGGAATTGAAATGTATAATAGCACTGCTTAAAATAGCATCAGTAAACTACAAGTATAGCTAGGTGCAGTGTTGCATGCCTGTAATCCCACCAACTCAGAAAGGAGAAGGGTTACAAATTCGATGTCAGCCTCAGCAATTTAACAGGACTGTCTCAAAATTATAAAAGGGGCCCCAAGCAGTGGCACATGTCTATAATCCCAGTAGCTGTGGAGGCTGAGGCAGGAAGATTTCGAGTTCAAAGTCAGTCTCAGCAAAAACCAGAAGCTAAGCAGCTCAGTGGAACTCAGTTTCTAAATAAATACAAAAATGGGCTGGGGATGTGGTTCAGTGGTCAAGTGCCCCTGAGTTCAATCCCCAGTACCCAAAAAAAAGAAAGAAAGGACTGCAGATATAGCTCAGTGGTAAAGTGCCCTGGGTTCAATCCCTAACACCCCCCCCCCCCGCGCGGCAAAAAGGGATTTTTAGCAAAAGTTATTTTTAAATCTCTGTAACGGTAGTTCTTGCTGGAGAGGGAGTCATTTGACCCTCCTTCCTAAGGGGACATTTGCTGATTAAATGTACAGAAACACTTTTGGTTAAATAAAACTCAAAAAAACTGAAAAGATTGGAGATCTATATAAGTAGAAAATTAATCCATGCTTATGGATTGAAAGAATCAGTATATTTCAGATGATACCTTCCCCTAAATTGATTCATTGTAATCCCAATCAGAATCCTTCAGATTTTTAAAAATAGAAATTGTCATGCAGATTCTAAAAATTATGTGGAAATTTTTTAAAAAGAGTACCCTGGACAATCTTGAGAAAGTTTAAGGTTTGCGCAACCCAATTTCAAGACATATTATAAAGCTACAGTAATCAGAACTTTGTTGGCCTAAGGATAGACAAATACATTGGAAGTGAGGAATAAAGGATATAAAAGAGGTGAATCCGCCAAATACTGACTTACAAAAAAGGCTCCAGTTTAGCGCGAAGGAGAAAGGAAGGCCACTTTAACATACAGTGGTATAGCTGCTGGATATCTATGGAAAATATAAACCTTGACCTTACTTAAACCGTTCATAAAAAATATTTTGAGGTATATTATAGGCTTAAATCAGAATTGGGGTAGAAATAATTGGTGTAGTGTGACCAGAAATTTGAAGAATTTGAAGATGTAGAATGCTTACTCCAGGGGGCAGCAGAGGAAGATTGATTGAGGTGAGGAAGCACAGAGCCGTATAGGGCTAAGAATACACATCATCAAAGTAGCTTATGTTTTGGTCATTGCTCAAACTAGAGCTAATGGGATTGATTCAGATCCCCCATGGAATTCTTTTTCTTTTATTCTTTTTTTTCTTTTTTTTTTTTTTTTTTTTGAAAGATAGAGAGAAGAGAGAGAGAGAGAATTTTTTAATATTTTATTTTTTAGTTATCGGCGGACACAACATCTTTGTTTGTATGTGGTGCTGAGGATCGAACCCGGGCCGCACGCATGCCAGGCGAGCGCGCTACCGCTGAGCCACATCCCCAGCCCCCTTTTTTTTCTTTTTGAGATAGGGTCTCACTAAGTTGCAAATGCTGGCTTTGAACTATGAAATCCTCAGCTTCCCAAGCTGCTAGAATTACAGGCATGCACCACTGCCCAGCTCCCCCACAGAATTCTTTAAAGTGCTAATCACAGCATTCCCAGGAATATTGTAGGAGTTTATGTTTGGTCTTTTCACGACCTGGCTAGAATGGCACTGCCTAATTGAAGTGCACCTCCAAAGGAGTCTTAGTGGCTCTGAGATACTGTGCTATGTCCTGATGCCCCATTTTAAGAGAGATATAAACAAGTAGAATTCATTAAATTGGGATCAGTAAGGAAGAGTAGCTTAAAGACCATGTAAAGTTAGTAATGGTTGAAGGAATGGAGTTGCCTGCCCTGGGAATGAACAGACTGCAAGGGGCATGCTGTTGTGGGCTAGACTGGTTAAAAGAAAAGAGGTAGACATATAAGAGGAGGGCCTTAAAAATTGAGAAAAGTAGTTCAAACTTGTATCTTGACAGTAATAATGTGATTATATTTATATTTCTTAATTTTATTTTATAAAATATTCTAGTTATCATCTTTATTGAGTTTAGATGATGAGGATGGGGACTATTGAAATAATATTAAATGGGGAAAAAACACAGTATATAAAAAGTGAATAATCCAGAAGTTCTGTAGAAACTTATAGAGGATCAACATAACCAAGCATGGGAGATAACTGGATCCATTCCAGGGACTGTATCACCCAAACTTTATGTGGCTGTTTTAAGCAGAATGCAGCTCCACAATCCCATTTTAAGGTGAAGCATTGAAACTGGGATCTTTTGTCTATTGCCTTGGAAATGCCGAAGAAGCTTCTAGTCTGTTAATTTGGCCATTTGTGCAGATACTTGGTATCAGAATAATTGAACTTAATGTTGGTATCAAATGTACCATTTCTGCTACTTCTTTATCTGATGTGTATCCTTCCTGTTGCATTTGCACCTGGGACCCTTCTACATGTGTATAAAAATTGTTTACATCCAAGTATCCTGGGCTTTAAATTGACATTTTTCACCCTACATTGTCATGGTTTTCCAAACTATTGTTTTGTTTTATTTGTGTGATTATTTATTTATTTTTGGTGTCAAGATAGAACCCAGGGGTGCTTAATCACTGAGCCATATCCCCAACCCCTTATATGTTGTTTTGCAAGTCAGGGACTTGCCAAGTTACCTATGACCTTGCTGAGTTGCTGAGGCCAGCCTTGAACACGTGGTCCTCCTGCCTCTGTCTCTCAAATCACTGGGATGACAGGCATGCACCACCATGCCTGGCTTCAAACAATTATTTTATACACTTAATTTGTATAAGTGTTATAGAATGGAATAAGCAGTTGTCATTAAGATGATATTTTATATAATTGAAAGGTTTTATTTTTTCTTTTTTGTTGTTGTTGTTGTTGTTAAAAAAAAAAAAATCTTCAAGCTGGAAGCTCGTTGACATCTTTTGGAACAGAAACATCAAACAGTGGTACCTTGTCCCAAAGTAGTGCAGTTGGTTCTGCCTTTACACAGGATACAAGATCTATAAAAACACAGTTATCTCAAGGTAAGCCTTTTGTTTTTCCCCTTCAGATATTTTTCATTCTAAATTTTTATAGTGATTTTTTACTCTCTCTGAGCTTTTGCAGTTTGTAAATTACATGTATAATTTCTATTTAGTTCTTTTAATTTTTTTCTCCTAGTTATTGTATTGTAATTAATGTGTCATTGAATAACATACTGTTTAGACTTAAAACTTCTTAGATCATGAAACTGAATGGTGAACATTCTCTATGTTTAATGTGTTTTTTAAAGCAATTGTGTAATTTGTGAATGGCACTTACATATATCAAATCAGTACCAGATTTACCACTGAAGATGAGCTAGCCTATATAAATTTGAAATACTGTCTGAGAAAAATGAGCTATTCATTGTACTGTTGCATCTTCCCTAACATTCTGATAGGATGTAGAGCAGTCATTCTCAGTGTGGACCACCCACAACAATGTCATCTAGAGCACTTCTGGAAAATGTAGGTCCTAACTGAGACCTACTACATCAAAATCGCTGGAGCAGGGATCTGCATTTTAATAAGCTTCTTAAAAGATCCTGTTTTATTTTTAAACTTTTTCCATCAGTCAGTCTCATAATCTTCAGTAGTCACAAGATTTCAGTCAGCTTTTATCCATTGCTAAAGTGGGTATTTATTAGTTCATTGCTTTACATGAATGTTTACTCTTTAATAGAGCAATGTAAAGTTATTTTAGGAAGATGCTGTAATCAGGGCTGGACTTGTGGCTCAGTAGTGGAGTGCTCTCCTCGCACGTGTGAAGCACTGGGTTTGATCCTCATTACTACATAAAATAAATAAAGGTATTGTTTTTATCTGCAACTAAAAACAAATGTTTTTAAAAAGAGAGAGATGCTGTAATCACAGAATTAATACTTTTGTTATCAATGAAATAAAAATACAATAAACATAAGGAAAAATATAAAAATAATCATAAACTTAGTACCCAGGAATAATATTTACATGTTGTGTAAGAATTAAAATTTTCAAAATGTTTGCAGTGCTCTTAACATAGTACCTCAGACAGCACATGCTCAGTAGATATCAGCTATCTTAATCAGTAGTCAATATCAAACCTAACATAGAAATCCCAGAAGAATTCTTATTAATAAATACAGATGCCTGCTATCACTACTACTCAGCCTTAAAAAGTTTTAGCTAATTCAGGAATATATGAGGCAATAAGAAAGCAACATAAATATTGAAATTAGCATTATTTGTCAATGTTAATTTTTTACTTGGAATTGAGAATTCACTGAAAAACTTAGAAAAAGGAAGGGACTTAGAGATAAAATACCCCCATAAAAGAAGTCACATATAATGAGAAAAACATCTTGTTCCTTGGTGAAAAATTCAGTATTGATAAGACTTTACTTCTTACTAATTAAATTTATTGCACTTTTAATCCATTCAAGTGGAATAGTAGAAGAACTTAAACAGAAAGTTTTTGTTGGGTTGGTTTGGGGTGAGTGCTGGGGCTTAAGTGAACCTAGGAACGCTCTACCACTGAACTACAGCCCCAGCCCTCTCCCCTTTTAAATTTTTTAGTTGTAGATGGATGCTATACCTTTATTTTATTTATTTACTTTTGTGTGGTATTGAGGATCAAACTCACACATGCTAGGCAAGTGCTCTACCACTGAGCCACAGCCTCAGCACCCCCAGCTCCCTTTTTTTTTTTTTTTTAAGAGAGAGAGAGAGAGAGAGAGAGAGAGAGAATTTTAATATTTTATTTTTTAGTTTTCGGCAGACACAACATCTTTGTTTGTATGTGGTGCTGAGGATGGAACACGGGCCGCACACATGCCAGGCGAGCGCGCTACCGCTTGAGCCACATCCCCAGCCCCTCCCAGCTCCCATTTTTAAATTTTTATTTTGAGTTAAGAGTCTTGCTAAGCTGCCAACACTGGCCTCAAACCTCAGATTGATCCTCCTGCCTCTTCCTCCTGAGTTGCTGAGATTACAGGCTTATATCACTTTACCCAGCAGAAAAAAATGTCTTTAAAATAAACTTGGACATAAATAGCAGGGCATGGAAGCAAAAAGAAAAAGAATTTAATAGATGATAAAAGTATTATTATTTTTAAATTTATGGAGAAAAACTGGTTGTTCCAGTGAATGGCGTTGGGGCAGACAGTACTTCCTGATCATTTAGAGGATTTTGGTGGGAGGTTTTTTCAGGTACTAGGGATTGAACGCAGGGCTTTGCACGTGCCAGGCAAGCACTCTGCTACTAAGCCATATCCCCAGCCCAAAAACTTTTTTAAAATAAATTTAAATGTTAAATTTTAGGTACAATTTTATTAATTAAAGTTGGAGGTATATTTATATAAAATTGTTAAAAAGAAGGGCAGAGAGTGCCCATTTTAATCTCACCAACTGAAATTTCTTAATATCACAAAATTAAAACACCTGGAATTTTCTTTAAACTGTGATAAGAATGTGAGGACACATGGGGCTGGGGTTGTAGCTCAGTTGGTAGAGCGTTTGCCTTGCATGTTTGAGGCACTGGGTTCGATCCTCAGCACCACATAAAAACAAATAAAATAAAGGTATTGTATCTGTCTACAACTAAAAAACATTTTTTTTAAAGTGGTTTTTTTAAAAGAATGTGAGGACACAAGAGGATGTATTTATTTATTTTTACTCAATATCTTCTGGATTTATTCCTATATTATGCCCACATTACCTACATTACCCTATTTATAGCAAAACTGTCATCATGATTACTAAACTATATTTGTAAAAAAAAAGAATGTTTTAAACACAAACAAATTAATTTGTTACTTGCTGTGATTGCCCCATTATATGTACTTCTCTAGTGCTTCTGAATGACAGGATCTTTTCTCAAAGAAAGGGTTTAATAAAGAGCTTTAAAAGATCATTTTGTGTAGTAAAATTAACTACAGTATAGTAGAATTATATTTTTCTGCAATGTAGTAAAATTAACTATATTGTATAAATATAAAATGTTATTGTATTTTTTGTTACAAAGTTAACTATAGCAAAATACTTTCAAAAAATTTTTACAGGCTAGGTATTGTGGTGAGCACCTATAGTCCCAACTATTGGGAAGTTGAAGCAAGAGGATTACTTAAACCCAGGAATTCAAGGCCATCCTGGGAATACAATGAGACCCTAGCTCCAAAGAGTCTTTTCATTTTATTTACTTGTTTTTTGATTTTTTTGTTTTATGAATGATTATAAAATATAAAATGTTGCTCATAGGATAAAACTTATATGAGTCACCAAGATTTCCCATTATGATCAATGGAAAAACTGGTGTTTCTATTAATGATAACTTTATTTTTAAATGTTTTCATGGTGATCTAGATCTAAATTTTTGGCCAAAGTGACTTTGCCATTAATGGCTAGAAATGGTGATACACTTTTGTAATTGCACACTTTACATCACTGTAAACTAATAAATTGTCCCTGAAGTATCTTGGATACACATTAACCAGTGTTTGCCTGTGCTCAACAGTTTGTTTGGAGCCTACACATAGACAGTAGCATACTTGGAAATGCTTTTGCATAAAATGAGCATAATTTTTAAGTAAAACATTGTATTGTATAATATCATGAAATATGAGAGCTCCCTGAGCAGAGACTAATAGCAAACACTGTGGGGTCAAAAAAAAAAAAAAAAAAGGCATAATAGTAATACCTAGTGTTGTATTCTTCAGTTAAAACTATGACTAGGTTCTGACCTCATAAAATGAAAAACAAACCCCCATGTAAAAGTAAAAACTTGCTTTTAAAGATCTCTTGAGGGCTGGGGATGTGGCTCAAGCGGTAGCCCGCTCGCCCGCTCGCCTGGCATGCGTGCGGCCCAGGTTCGATGCTCAGCACCACATACAAAAACAAAGATGTTGTGTCCGCCGAAAACTAAAAAATAAATATTAAAAAAAAAAATTCTTAAAAAAAAAAATCTCTTGAGCTTTAAAACGGCAAAGAATTAGTATAGCTACTGTGTAATTATCTGAAGGGTTTATTTTTGTTTCTCGCCTTTTAGTTTTGATGTTTATTGCCCAAATACATAAGGTATATAAAAAACACCTACTTCACTTTCTTTAATAGTACTTCATG
Source organism: Callospermophilus lateralis (assembly GCF_048772815.1). Lineage (NCBI taxonomy): Eukaryota > Metazoa > Chordata > Mammalia > Rodentia > Sciuridae > Callospermophilus > Callospermophilus lateralis. The sequence continues at coordinate 18,435,283 of NC_135322.1, read as the reverse complement.
AAGAGGTATTGCATTAGTCATCTACAGAAACATGTAAATGTGTCAGTATTATCTTGTGGTGGTTATTATTGGCATAGCCTTCATTTTTCCTACCTTCAGCATGATCTTTGATATCCCAGGAATTTTGTATTGAGCAACAATTTTTAAGAAACTTTATTCCACTAGGTAGAAACACAGATAAAAGTTGTGGAAATGTAAAGGGTCTTTGTTTTTTTCTGTTTTAATGACCAGACTGCTGAGCTTAATGGCACATGCCTGAAATGTCAGTCTCAGCAAATTAGTAAGACCCTGCCTCAAAAAATAAGACAGACTGGGGCCATAACTCAGTGGCAAAGCACCCCTTGGTTCAGTCTCCAGTACCAAAAAAAGGAGGAAAAATATTTAAAAATGATGACCAGGCCAATAAAGATAACCTGTTTTAATTAGTTCACATTTGTGCGAAGAATTTGAATTGTTAGAAATAAAACTCTAGGGCCTGGGGCTGTAGCTCAGTGGTAGAGTGTTTGCCTCACATTCACAGGGCCTTGTGTTCAATCCCCAGTTCCACGAAAAGAAAATTCTAGTTTGGTTTTTTTTTTTTTTTTTTTTTTTTTTTAAGGTCTAGGTTATTTTGAAATCCCAGGTTAGGGTAGATTCTTATCTTTTGGTTACATTTTAGGTCGTTCAAGCCCTCAGTTAGACCCTTTGAGAAAAAGTCCAACCATGGAACAAGCAGTACAGACCGCCTCGGCCCACTTACCTGCTCCAGCACCTGTTGGGAGAAGGAGCCCTGTATCAACAAGGCCTTTGCCATCTACCAGCCAAAAAGCAATAGAGAACCAAGAGCACAGGCGAGGTAGAACTTTAGCTTAAAATTTACTGTTCCTTGATTGACTGATCAACATTTTCACCTCACCTTATTTTCATTAAGAGGATTTACTTTATATGAATAATCCTAGAAGGTTTAAACTGAATTTAATAGAATGGTCAGTCCTTCAAATTTGAGTCAAAGTGGTGGTGGGGTGGCTGTACTTTTTGGGCACTACATAGATTTTGTTTTGTGGGTTTTCCCCCCATTTCTAATTTTACAGAAGTTTTTGTTTGTATGTCCTGAGTTCTTTTCTCACTTTGCATGTCTCCTTCTATAGCTGAAGTACACAAAGTTTCAAGGCCAGAAAATGAGCAACTCAGAAATGATAACAAGAGACAAGTGGGTAAGTTACTTGGATCTGAAAGCTATATCCTATGCTTCTCAACTGGGAGAGCATATTAAATGTATGATGCATGATTATTATAAAAAAAATGAAAGGTGCGGATTGTTAACTATTAAGGATTGTTAACCACAATAGAGTGACTTTGTGGTGACAGAACAGTTCTTCATCTTGGTTGTGGTGATGGTTATGCATATCTATATATGTGGTAAAGTGTCATGGACCTATACATATATAAAGACATAACAGAAAATAAGAACATCAAAAACTTGTGGTATCTGAATAAGGTCTGTATATAAGCTAATTAAATTGTGCCAGTGGCACTTTCCTGGTTTTGATAATGTACAGTAGTTATGTGAGTATTACCATTGAGCAGCTAGGTGATGGGTATAAAGGGCCAGTCTGCACGTTTTTTTCTTCCATATGTCTATAATTATTTTAAAATGAAGAATAGTTAAAATCAAATATACTCTTCGGCCGGAGGCTGGGGGGAGCGAATACTCAATAATAGTTCTGGTTGGTATTTTTTTGTTTGTTTGTTTGTTTGTTTACTTATTTTATAATCCATACCTTCCCAAAAGCATTCATTGTATTACTAATTTCAAATTCATTAATGGAAATCAGATTATAATTTAAAACTCTTCCAAATTAAAAAAGTATAATCATCTTATTTACATAATGGGAAATAAGTAATTTTCTAAATTTTAGAAACATAGATATAATTTTGTATATGTGTGTAAACACTATCTCATTTCTCTTGTACATTTTTTAAATGGGTGCTTACAGTGTTGCCCAGGCTTGGCCTTGAATGCCTCAATGGATCCTCCTGCATCAGCCTCCTAAGAAACTAGGACTATACCCAGCTCTGTACAGTTTTGTGCTATGAGCCGTGGAATTCATAGGTTTTGGTTTGATTTTATCTATCTATTTATTTATTTATTTTAGTTATAGTTGGACACAATACGTTTATTTTATTTTATTTATTTTTATGTGGTACTGAGGATCGAACCCAGGGCCTCACATGTGCTAGGGGAGTGCTCTACCACTGAGCCATAATCCCAGCTCTGATTAAATTGTGTGTATGTGTATATATGGTGCTGGGGATTGAACCCAGGGCCTTGTGCATGCAAGGCAAGCACTCTGACAACTGAGCTATATATATCCCAGGCCCAAAATTTTTTTTTTTTTTTAATGGATTTGCCATAATGTGGCCAAGTCGTTTTTAATAGTAAAGTTGAATGTTTTTTAAAATCCTGCTTATCTAGATATAAGAAGCATCTGGCTATGCTGCCGTGGGGTTTTGTGGTTTGTTTTTTCAAATCCAGGCACTTTGCCAAACCTCAACAGTGAATACAAGCCTACCTTTCACCCTTTAGTCACTCCTTTTGGTACCATGGACTGAACTGGGGGCACTTTGTCACTGAGCCACATCCTCAGCCCTTTTTTTATATTTTATTTAGAGACAGGGTGTCGCCAAGTTGCCTGGGGCCTCACTAAATTGCTGAGGCTGGCTTTGAACTTGTGATCCTCCTACCTCAGCCTTCAGAGCTACTGGGATTACACGCAGGCACCACAACAACTATTGCCTTTAGGCACTTCTGACCTTTGTTACTATTTATTGAACTTTTCTCATAATTATCAACTTCACACTGCTTTGTTCTGCATTTTTTAGTTAATTTGTGTTAAACACTATTCCATATTCCTCTTTTTTTTTCTTCTTATTCTTGTGTTGTTTCTCTCAAGTTTCCTCAGTAGATTATACTACCTTTTATTTGTTTATTTTTTAAAATATTTTATTAGTGTTGGTGGACCTTTATTTATTTTTATGTGGTGCTGAGAGAATCGAACCCAGTGCCTCATACGTACTAGGCAAGCACTGTACTACTGAGCCACAACCCCAGCCCCTTGTATTGCTTATTATCTATCATATCTCATGTGATTGACCAAAATTATAAAGAGAGAATATATAGAAACAGTGAGGCTTGCGCTGGGGTTGTGGCTCAGTGATAGAGTGCTCATCTAACATATGTGAGACCCTAGGTTCGATCCTTAACACCTCATTAAAATAAATAAATAAATAAGTAGGTGGGTAGGTAGGTAGGTAAATGGTATTGTGTCCAACTATGTCAATTTTTTTTTTTTTTTTTTTTTTTTTTTTTTATTAAGAAACAGTGAGGCTTGAGTAATGTGGAGCCAGTTAGAGGAGGAAGATAGCAAAATGAAATGGAAAGTGTTCGGAACAAAGAGAACTAGTGCTTCTTGTCTGTTTTACCTGTGTTGTAGAATTAACATCTCTTACTTTTGCAGTTTGTGCTGATTAGTGCTTGTTTATTTTTCCTACTGTACATCTTGTTTTCTGTTGTACTTTTCATAAAAGGTTTTAAGTTTTGAGAACCTACTAGGTTTCTAGCTCTTCGTATGTTTGGCAGATATGTATGCCATTCTTCCTCTGTGCATTAAACTTTAGTAAAAATTTTTAATAGGAAAAATACAAATATAGTAATGTATGTAGAGACTTATAAATATTTCTATTGTTGATCATTTAGACCATAAAGACCACAGTAGCAACTTCAGTCTTAAATTAACTATGACCTACTTATTGTCCTTTGTATATGTTTTTTATTAACATAGTTCCAGGTGCTTCCTCAGCTCCAAGGAGAGGGAGAGGTGGTCATCGAGGTGGCAGGGGAAGATTTGGTATTCGTCGGGATGGTCCAATGAAATTTGAGAAAGACTTTGACTTTGAAAGTGCAAATGCACAATTTAACAAGGAGGAGATTGACAGAGAGTTTCATAATAAACTTAAATTAAAAGGTAAGCTTTAGTTTTTCTATTCAGGATTAAGGATGTTTTCCAGATTCAGTGTTTTATTTAGTACAAGTCTTGATTTGTATGGTATGTATTTGTTTTTCATTAGAAGATAAACTTGAGAAACAAGAGAAGCCTGTAAATGGTGAAGATAAAGGAGACTCAGGAGTTGATACTCAAAACAGTGAAGGAAATGCTGATGAAGAAGATCCACTTGGACCTAATTGCTATTATGACAAAACCAAGTCCTTCTTTGATAATATTTCGTGTGATGATAATAGGTATAGTCCTTTAAATGTTCTTATATTTTTATACTTTTATGATGTTGAAGTATAAAATGTTTTCTTATAAATGTACAATGTTTAATGTATACCTAAAAAAGATCACAATTTATGAGGTGATTGTTGTGGGTTTTTTGTTGTTGTTGTTGTTGTTGTTTAATTTTTTGTTGTTTTTAGTGGTAGGTGGACACAATACCTTTATTTTGTTTATTATTTATTTTTATGTGGTGCTGAGGATCGAACCCAGGGCCTTGCATGTGCTAGGCATGTGCTCTACTGCGGAGCCACACCCCCAGACTTTTACTTACTTACTTTGTTTGTTTGTTTGTTTGTTTTTGGGTGCTGGGAATTGAACTCAGGGGCACTTGACCACTGAGTCACATCCCCAGCCCTATTGTATATTTTATTTAGAGACAGGGTCTCACTGAGTTGCTTAGTGCCTCGCTATTGCTGAGGCTGACTTTGAACTCACTATCCTCTTGCCTCAGCCTCCCAAGGTGCTGGGATTACAGGCATGCACCACCTCGCTTGGCAACTTTTTTATATTTTATTTTGAGACAGGGTCTTGCTAAGTTGCTTAGGACCTCGTGAAGTTTCTGAGATTGGCTGTGAACTTGCTGTCTTCCTGCCTCAGCCTTCCAAGTCACTAGAATTATAGGCATGCAACACTGCACCTGGCACATAATTGATTTTTTTTTATTTTTGTTTTTATTTATTCTTATGTAGTGCTGAGGATTGAATCCAGTGCCTCACATGTGCAAGGCAAGCTCTCTTGCTGAGCCACAACCCTAACCCCTTGATTTTTTTTTTTTTTTAATGTTTACTTTTATTAAAAGAAAATGCTGCTGGGCACAGCGTTGCACACCTGTATTGCACAGGAAGCTGAGGCAAGAGGATTATAGGTTCAAAGCCAGCCTCAGCAACTTAGTGAAACCCTGAGCAATTTAGAGAAACCCTGCCTCAAAATAAAAAAATGAAATGGGCTGGGGATATGGCTCAGTGGTTAAGCGCCTCTGGGTTCATATCCTGGTGCAAAAAAAAAAAGAACATTCTATATACTAAAGTTTTAAATAATGTTCTGTGAAAGGAAGTAATGACAAAATACTTTTGTTTAGGGATGCTGTCACATTTGGATATTACTAATTAAAACAGAAGCATTCTTTTAACATCTAAATTAACCTTTTAAGCTGGGTAACGAGGCACACACCTATAATTCCAACTTCTCAGGAGGCGGAGGCAGGAGGATTACAAGTCAGTTCAAGGGCAGCTTGGGAGATTTAGTGAGATCTTGTCCCAAATTAAAAAGAACCAAGGATGTAGCTCAATGGTAGAGCTCACTGCATTCAATGCCCACTACTACAAAAATGCATACATATGTACATACATAATCTTTTCCTTTACCCCACTACACTGTACTTCACATGAAGCCAGTACCAAAACAATTAGTGTTTCTTAAAGTTTGCCAGTACAGTTAAACTCTGTTATATTGTAGTAAATGTGGGTCTAGAAAATTGTCCAATTATTGTGAGGTAAAAGGACTTTGGATCCAGAACTCAAAGAGTTTTGTCCTCGATGCAGTTTGGCACCATCTGCTGATAGTTGTTTACTTCAATTTAAAAATGGATAGGGAGGCTGATTCTTCTGGGCACTGCAGTTATCTAGACTGGATGACAGCTACTTGTTAGACATTTAACTAGGTTAATTGGCATGAAATCCAGAGATTGGTCTAGAAACATAGTGGGGATTCAAGAAACTACCCTCCATCTCCTAGCTTCCTTAAGACAAGGTTTGCCTGCCTGGCTTTGCCTCTTTTCCATTAGTACTGAGTTGAATCAATTGCAAATCCCACTGTATCTGATTACCATTATATTTGTGCCTTTGTCATCTTTGTTTTATCAGCTATATTTGTAAGAATGTTCACATGAAATGTAACCAAATATTATAGGAAGATATTAAATTTATATGCTGTGGACTACTTAGTTTAAATGCTTAGTTTTAATTGATCCTTAGGAATTACTTGGCCTTAATTTGGGAGTTAATGCTATGTATTTTTGCTGAAAAATGTTTTTTTAATACCTGGTATGCTAAAGGCCATTTGCTTTTATAATAGAGAACGAAGACCAACCTGGGCTGAAGAAAGAAGATTAAATGCTGAAACATTTGGGATTCCACTTCGTCCAAACCGTGGTCGTGGAGGGTACAGAGGCAGAGGAGGTCTTGGTTTCCGTGGTGGCAGAGGGCGTGGTGGTGGCAGAGGTGGTACATTTACTACCCCTCGAGGATTTCGTGGTGGATTCAGAGGAGGTCGTGGGGGCAGGGAGTTTGCAGATTTTGAATATAGGGTAAGTATGATTATGATTATATACTATAGGATTGGCATTAATGTTTTTTATTTTATCTATTTTGGGTAAATATTTTTGAGAGCATTAGAATAACCTAGTTTGACTATTCAGTGGAGAATATGCCTGATTAGGATGTTTATATAATCTTAAGGACAATAACTTCTTGTTTAAGGAATCAAGAAAAAATTTTTTTAAGCTGTGCTCTTTTCAACTGAAGTTAAGAGATGGAAATGTGATTATTTACTATTTATTTTAGAAGCATGGTTTTAGATTTTTTGGACCAGTAAAATTTTTAAAAACCTATCACAAACCTGTTATAGACTGAGTCAGGGATATTTTTTTTTTTTTTTTTTTTTGGTACTGGAGATTGAACCTAGGGGTGCTTCACCACTGAGGCATATCCCCAGCCCTTTATTTTATATTTAGAGACAGATCTTGCTAAGTTGCTCAGATTGGCTTTAAACTCGTGATCCTCCTTCAGCCTCCTGAGCCACTGGGATTAACAGGTAATCACTATCATGCCTGTTTTGTTTGTTTGTTTGTTTGTTTGTTTGTTTGTTTTTTAAGAAAGCATAGGAAGGCTGGGTGTGGTGCCATTCAATTCCCGGTACCAAAAAAAAAAAAAAAGAAAAACCAAGCAAACATTGGAAGGATCATAGACACATTATACAAGAAAAGGATATTTATTTCATATTATATAGTCATTAACAAGTACCAGTCATTGTTCTAAATGTTTTTCACATATTATTTAAATCTCACATCAACTCTGTGATGTAGATTCTATTATCATCCTCAGTTTTACAACTGAGGAAATAGATATAGAGATAATAACTTGCTCATGGTCACACAGCTTGTAAATGATGATGCTGAGTCTTGAACCTAGCAATAGGTTCCTGAATCAGTTTTCTTAATTTAGTTTTGTGGAAAACACTACATTTTATCTGGTTTTCTTATTTGCTGTAGTCTTGAAAATTTTGTGATATGAGAAAATTCTGTAACTATATAATATGTTTATGTATATAACTTGTCTACTGAAAGGCATTTGTAAATTTAGGCAGCATAGTAACTGTCCTAGTCCCTGTAAACTATTCTAGTTCATTAATTTTAGGAGTACTGGAGAAGAAAAATAGAGCAGTTCAAAATATAAGGTCTATATACCTTAAAAGTCTGCTAGAATAGTAGAGGAAAGCTGGAAACAGAAAGACATGCTGGCTGGAATTTTATTGTCCAGTATTTAAAACTGGTCACTGTTGATCTCTCTAGAAGAAGAACAATAGCTTTGGGATCTGGTCTGTTACTTTTCATGTCTGTTAATTAGTCTCAAGTTATTCTCTCATACTATCTAGCCCCAGTGGGTGATGCAGTTGGAAAATTTTCATCCCAGCTAAGAGAATCTATCTTAGAAACTATGAATGACTCTTCCTTCTCACTTTTATTGTTCTCAAGGTTGTCATCAATCCCTTGCTTCTAGAATTCAGTCACTTTTTCATAAATATTTGCCTTTTAACATCTTTGCAATATTTGATACTGATGATCACCCCCTCAACTTAGGATCTTCCTAATTCTTTTAATACACTTGTTTTTTGTTTAAAACACAAACAAAACAAAAGGAAAAAAAGTGCTCTTTAACAGCTTATTAAGTGCTTCATGATCTGCCTGTTTCTCCAGGTCAGATGTCCAGTGTTGGCTCTTATCTTTGTGGCCAGTGGGACAGGTCTTTTCTTCATTTACTCTGCAGCAGATAGGTGGGCTTTCTTACTCTTGTTAGCTGCCAACTTATTCCTATCTTGGGACATTTTTACCCATTTCTTCTGTTCAGTGTGCTTTTCTTATGAGCATTCATACTCATGTTCACACTCTTTCACCTTTGCTTGACCACTCTCTCACTCCCCACTCCCCTCCCCCTTTTGTAAACTCATCCACTCATAGTTTCTAATCACTTCTTCAGCTTGGATCTTATATGTTTCTGCCCTGCATTTCTGTCGTTGCTTGCTTTATATTCTGTCAACCTTCGTCAGACTGACCTTAATCTAAATCTTTTCACTCTCCAGTCATCTCAGCTCTGCCTTCTCCCAGAGTTCCATTTTGACTCTTGGCAAAGATACTATCCACACAGTGAAAGTATCCATATTATGATCAATTTTCATGTCACCACATTCACACCTTTGAGATGTCCCTGCCAGTTATCATGACAACCCACTGATGGATCTTCATACCTTCAGTCTCTTTATCCCACTTTATTTACTCTTTGAAGAACCAACAGCAACTCCTTGTTGAAGATTATGCTGAGTCAGCTTGAGTTTACTAAACCATCCGGACTACCAATTTTGAAATTTGTGAAAAGAAGTTATGTTTTAGTTAACATAAAACATACTTTTTAAGTTATGATTAAACTCTCAGAGTTAGAAAACATTTGAGATCTGATCACCTGGCCAAAACATAAGCCTCTTCGGTAGTGACTTTTATCAGGATGCCCACCTCACCCCAGAAATACCCTAGTTGTTAGGTTCTCAGAGACATACACAATTTGAGTGGAAATCTCTTTGCCTTTATCTTCAGCTTTTTGGTGAAACTCTATCCTTGTACAAAACATGTAACGTACTTATTGCTGGTTTTTCAGATATTTGAAAAAACAGCTGTCATGTTTGGTTTGTATGACCAAACAATTATGTCTCTTTCTATGAGTACTCAATCAACAAACCTTCATTGACCTAAAGCCATGTACATGCTATGCACTTGTTAATACAAATATTTATTTATTTATTTATTTATTTTGGTGTCGGGGATTGAACCCAGGGGTGCTTAACCACTGTGCCATGTCCCTAGCCTAGCCCTTTTTAGTTTTTATTTTGAGGCGGGGTCTCACTAAGTTGCTGAGACTGGCCTTGAAACTGCTATTCTGCCTCAGTCTCCCAAGTCGCTGGGATTATAGGCATATGCAAACATTTTTTTCTCAAGCCATATCATATTGTATAGTCATTTTGAGTCTTTTGTTAAAAATCTTAATCGTGCTATTGCAGCATTCAAATGCATTGTAGAACTTATCTGCATGAGTCTTTATTCCTCACAGATAGTTCAGCCCCTGCTTGAGATTTCAAGGAGTGCTCGTAACCCTGAGGCATTGCCTTGAAAGCTAAAAGGCTCTAATGTACTGCCTGCTTTTCTTACTCTGTGAGGGTCTCCACTTGATATACCAGCCCTATTTCTCATTACCCTTTAATCTGTCTGACTCAAGCAGGCTGGTTTGTGGTCATCTATTATATATAGCTTGATTCCAATTCTAGTAACCTCATTCATTTACCAATTTTACAGAATTTTTCACATATGCCAAGTACTATGCTGGACATTGGTGATAACAAACAGATATATCTGTCCCAGTTTTCTTGGTATTTACAGTTCAGTGGGGATACAGGCATAGATAAAAGTCAGGCACCTCCTTTCACTTCTTAGTATGCATTTTTAATACATTCATTGTTCCCTACTTCATATATTTTATTTTATTATTTATTTTTGTTCTGCATTGCCAGCTAGATGGAGCCTCTGGCATTAAGGATTGTTTTCTCCTTTTTCCCCACCAAAACACCTATCTCAGCACATAGCCTTGGTTGCCTTGAAGTTACTGCTTATCAATATCAAAGCCGAAGTTCCATCATTGTGGGTAACCCTTGTGCATTCCAGAGTTGAATGACCTGTCGATCCACCCTTATATTACTAACTTCAGTAACCTACACCTTCTAAATCCTATCTTCTTGGCATCTTTAAAGGTTGGAAACAGTGAGTGATTACATAAAGGAGATTTACCTTTAAGGATAAAATCATTTCTGAAACATCATCTAGTGTTTCCTCCCAGAGGTGCCTTCTCAGCAGCCTTCATGAAATGAATTAGCTTTATTCCTTGTGCTGTGTTGATATGAATCATTACACTTTTGGGGTGAGCAGGCAAACTTGATTGTTTAATGAAAACGTAAGTAAAGATTGGATCATAGATTTTTTTAGATGGCTTAAAAGAATCAGCCAGACTATTAGATGGTTAGGAAACTAAGGACTCTAAGAGGTTATTGATCTAGGTACAAACTTATAAAGCCAAAACTTGTTACATTGACTTTTGGCCCATTTTTCCCTAACTGAAATGTTTTAAAACTTCTGATCCTGTGATGCCTGGTGCCTTTCCCCGCCACCCCCTTTATTGGGGGTGGGGAATGGGAGGGGCAGTGGCAGGAGCAGATTAGGATTTGGGGTAATAATAAGAATGTAGCCAGTCCCTATTTTATATGCTGCTGCCAAAGAGGTTAAGCCTCCACGGTGGGTGGGTGAAACTATGCACTTCAGTCTCTGTTTCTTCACAAGATCCAGAGACCATAAGGTATTTGAAATGACACCATGATACTTTCTCCCTTTGTCCCCCTATTATTTTCTCCTCTCCCCTTCCTTTCTCCACTACACCCCCTTTTCTTTTTTTTTTTTTTCTTTCTCCTTGTATCTTTTCTTTTTCTTTCTTTCTTTTTTTCTTTTTTTTTTTTTACCTTTCAGAAAATCACAGCTTTTGGACCCTAAAAGGTCTGGATTGGTCGTACTGCTTTCTGAAAGGTAAAAAAACAATTAAATAAATTGGGAGATGTTATGGTTGGCTTTGGTGGGGGACAGGGACAGTGGGTTCATCTTTATCTCATTTATTTCTTTACAACATTGTATTATGCCACATATAATTCAATTTAATAATACTGTACAAATAACATTGTACAAATGTTGCTATATACATAGATGAAATTAAGTATTTCACTCTGTTTCTAAATTTGAGTTAGAATCAGAAAGCCAGGTGCAGTGGCACATGCCTGTGATCCCAGCAGCTCAGGAGGCTTAGACAAGAGGATCACGAATTCAAAGCCAGCCTCAGCAAAAAGCAAGGCACTAAATAACTCAGTGAGACCTTGTCTCTAAATAAAATACAAAATAGGGCTGGGAGTGTGGCTCAGTGGTCAAGTGCCCCTGAGTTCATTCCCCAGTACCAAAAGAAAAAGAAAAAGAATTAGCAGTAAAAATCAGATATAGTCATTACTTGGTGTCCACGTAGGATTGGTTTCAGGACCCCTGAAAATACCAAAATTTGTGGATGCTCTAGTCCCTTAAGTAAGGTAGCATAGTATTCACATATAACCTGTACAGAGTTCATTCCCCAGTACCAAAAGAAAAAGAATTAGCAGTAAAAATCAGATATAGTCATTACTTGGTGTCCACGTAGGATTGGTTTCAGGACCCCCGAAAATACCAAAATTTGTGGATGCTCTAGTCCCTTAAGTAAGGTAGCATAGTATTCACATATAACCTGTACATGTCCTCTCATATGTTTTAGTACTGATGGAATCCCCTCCATAGTTTCTATCCACAGTTGGTTGAATCTGCATATACAGAACCAGGGATATGGAGGGCCAACTGTGTGTACATAGTAGCAGCTAGTTTGGAGGCAAATAGAAGCCCTGACTCTGCTGTATACAGGCCTTTAGTTTAGAATTAGTCTCACTGGGAGGCTCCTTTAGATTTTTATTGCTTTCTCACTTGATTACATTTTATTTTTAATTTCCCATCAACTCTGTTTTTCATAACTTACTTCTGATTTATGGGGGTTTTATCTATTCTTTTAATATTTTATTTTTTAGTTATAGGTGGACCCAATGTCTTTATTTATATATTTATGTGGTGCTGAGGATCGAACCCAGTGCCTCACTAGGCACACGCTAGGCAAGCGCGCTCTGAGCCACAATCCCAGCCCCTTGTGAGTTGTTTTTTAAAATTGATTTCTAACCAGGCACAGTGGTGCATGCCTATAATCCCAGCAACTTGGGAGGCTGAGGCAGAAGGATCAGAAGTTTGAGACCAGCCTCATCAATTTAGCAAGACCCTGTCTCAAAATAACAATTAAAAAGGACTGGAGATTTAACTCCAGCAGTAGAGCACCCCTGGGTTCCGTTTTTGGAGTGTGCATACACATGCACGTACACACATACACCACAAGTAGATTTCTGAATTATTGCTTTCCCTTAACATGACATTTTGAAGAGTTTCCCCTTGCCACCCCCCACCCAACCCCCCCACTACCACCACTACCCCCTCCCAGTACTGGGGATTGAACTCAGGGGCACTTAACCCCTGAACCACATCCCCAGCCCTTTTTTTTTTTTTTTGTATTTTATTTAGAGACAGGGTCTCACTGAATTGCTTAGCGCCTTGCTAAATTGGTTAGGCAGGCTTTGAACTCCTGATCCTCCTGCCTCATCCTCCCAAGCCACCGGGATTACAGGTGTGTGCTACCAAGCCCAGCAGGAAATGTTATTTTACTGTCTCAGTATTTTATTGCTTAATAAAGACTTTTCAAAGACTCCGCAGTTTTATGAAGCTTATTTTAAAAGAGTTGTCAGTTGTATTTGATGAATTTGAATACTAAGTTGGGCAACCAAAGATAGTGGGGTATACCTGTATCTAAGGTGGCTTTTTGCCACACCCAGCCCACAATAATACTGCTTTAACCTGTGCTGACTGAAAAATGTGTTAAATACATAATATGCTTCTACTTAGTGTGGAAGTTATGAAAAATGTTTCCTGGAAATCAGTTTCCATGAAAGTAAAAGGAAGGGTGTATTTAGAGGTAACTTAAAATAAACTAAAGTGGGCTGGGGCTATAGGTCAGTGGCAGAGCACTTGCCTAGCATGGGTAAGGCACTTGGTTCAGTCTGTCAGCACCATATAAAAATAAACAAATAAAATAAAGGCATTCTGTCCATCTACAACTACAAAAAAAAAATTTTTTTAAATAAACTGAAGCAAATGAAAAAGACAAGAATCATTAATAAACCAGTAATTTTGGAGCATGGACTAATTGGGTTGTTTTTCCCCCACCTTTTTAGAAAGACAACAAAGTTGCTGCATAGTCTACAAGCAAGTCTTTGAAAATAGGTGAATTTCTAGCTCTTCATGGTCCTGAAAATTGGTTTCAGTCTTTGTGAAGAATGAAGAAGTGAATTTGCTGTATATTTGTCACCAGCACTGGGTTTTGTTTGTTTGTTTATTTTTCTGCTTAATTTCAAAGATACAATGCAGTTACTTTTGGGGGGAGGAAGGCTCATCTTAAAAAATGAGCACTAAATATATTTGGAATAGCAGAAGGGTTAAGTAATTTCTTATGTATAGTTAAACTAAAGCAGTACTTCAATGGACTTATAAGTATTTTTTCATCACTGAAAGGATTTTTCTTATCACTAAATTGTATTTGGCAATTATTGCAAGTTGCCTGCAGATAGGGCCGTGATACTGTGTTTTGAGCCACAGAAGGTTGTGTGTGTGTGTGTGTGTGTGTGTGTGCGCGTGCGCGCGTGTGTGTCTTTATCTTCTTCTTTCTTTTTGGAAATCCTATAATATGAGGTAGCTTATTTCGTCAATTAGGGTGCTGGATGGTAGAGAATTTTGTCAGTCAACTATGTACACACAGTAAATACTGTTTCTTAGGCAAAGGTAACTTTTTTATATAGTTGTAAAATTCCATTATATTCCATTGCCAAAGAAACATTAAGAACTTTGTATAGCTGTATAAAAAGCAACTAATTTTTTAAAGAATAAACATTTTAAAGTCAGCAAACATACTGTGTCCTTGCAGAAATTGATGTGCTGAGGAACAGAGTTATGGGTGGGTCTTTTTTTCCCTTGTCTTTCCAGGCTTAATATTTTTGATTTATTTTTTAATGTTTGGAACATAAATGAAGATTTGATACATTCTTCCATTATCTAAAAAGGATAAATTCTTCATGCTCAATGTAAGAACTTCATTTTGTAGCAAATGGCATATCACAGGATTTCTCCAAATAATATTTTCAGTATATGAATGTAAATAATCATAGATAAGAATGTACTTAGCTGTATTTTCAAATAAGTAATCATCCCCCTTTTTTAAGACTTTTAAAACTAGGCATCAGTTAACTTGTTTTTCCTGATATGCCTGGAGTTTTGTTGTGATAACATTGACTCATTCCATTATATTTCAAGAGGATTCAGAATGTTCGAAATTATTTTGAAAACTTGTAACACATTATTATTAACATTGGGCCTGTGACCCACAGATGACTCAGTATAGAGTTCATTGCTAATTATAAATTACTAATAAATCTTTTTGATATTTTAAGCTATAGTGGAAAAAAATCTGGCCACTTTTGTGTTTTTATGAAGGCCATGGAATAAAGGGATCCAAAGATTTAAATATTTTTATCTACTTTGATTTTTGTTAACTTTCTCCTTAAAACATTCAGTAGTGATAAAGATGTGGAAAACTGCACTGTAGGAGAATTGGACTATTTAAAGATGGTTGATATTTTTATTTTAATTTTATATCTTTTGTATAGCTCTACAAGGAAATGTTTTGTAATTTGATTTCATTATTAAGATCCAGTACTTGGCAGCCATAGTTTAGATAATATTGTTTAGTACTATTTGCTTGCATGTTAACAACTAAACCTTTTGGAGGACCCATAAATCATGATAATGAACGTATTTCTGAGGCATTCAAGCATCAAAGCAAGTGCTGTGGCAATACCTGTGTAGACTGAGAAGTCCCAGGCCAATTTCAAGAAGAAAAGCTTGTAAATACCAGTTCTACACACTCTGAAAGTATGAGTTCACTCGTTTTTCCCAGCTCTCTGGGTCATTGACTGGGACATTTGTTGTCCCAAAAGTAACTGGCAGCATGGCGTACCTGCAGTGCACCTTACAATATTAAAGCAAGGTTTTTATTCTAAAACAGAATAAAACTGTTCAATAAAAAATGTTTGTCAAAGTTCTTTCTCTTAAATAGTAACATTCTCTTCCAATATAAATTAAATATAATGAAAAGGTTGGAGGAACAAAGCCTGGGTTCCATATCTAGCACCACAAAAAAATATATGTCAATGTGTGTGTGATTAGAGTTATGATAATGTTTATATTCTATAATAACTAAATCAATTTCTAACTTTTGTTTTTTGAGATTTATTTATTATTATTATTATAGATATATAAGGAAAGCTAAAAGTTCTTTTCTTCCTTTTCTGAGTATAAGACACTCCTGAGTTAAAGATTGTGACATGAAAAAACTAAGCCAATAAGGTACTATATAGTCTCATAGGTAGTTCTGATCAGCCAGGTTTGGGGAGAAAATTACACAACATCATAATTGACTGATCTAGTGCCTTGGTAGAGTTACCACAAGAATTTCATATCCTTTTCCCAGAGTTTTCAAAACTCCAGTATCCAGGTTGGGACTGGGACTGAGGACAGGGAAGGACTAATTAGAAGAGGAGGTGGGATGTTTCTGTAGGATAGAATATGGAGGTTTGTCTGCTTCGAAGACTAAGTCCTCATTTTTTTATTCTTCACATAAACAAAGGAAATGAGTGTGTGTTGTCTCTTAATTTAACGTGGCTTTTAGCCCTGTCTCTCTGGGTTATCTGCTTATCAGAGAAGCTGCTCCTGTAGGACCCCTGCACTCGCTGCATATGCTGAGAAGCAACCTCTTCTTTTCCTAAATGATTAAATTTTCTGATTTCGCTCTTTATAGCTAATCATGTCTGGATTTCATGTGTTGTGGGAGTGCTCTAGAGATGTGCTCTAGAGATGAAACTGGTTTAAATTGTGATGGGGAGTGTCATGTTATAAGGTAATCAGAGTGATCTCTTCCTATAGGAGCTCAGATGTCACCAGTTTGCACGGTTTGCTTGTTATTACTATATTTTTAAAAGCAGACAACGGCTGGGGATATATACAGCTCAGTGGTCGAGCACTTGCCTTGCACTTGCAAGCCCATGAGTTCAGTTCCAACAACACACACACAAGTAAACATTGACAAATATTAGAACAGTTGGAATCAAACTTGGAGAATAAGGTAGAGTGCCATTATCCTCTGGATTTGAGGATGCTAAATGGGAAACTGCTAAGCAGGCTGTCTCAGCCTCTCCTAAGTTGGCCACACAGGGACAGCTTCTTGGAAGAGGTGTCATCTGATTAGGAGTTAGTCAATTAAGGAAAGTGAGAGAGAGCTCAGAAGCTTGGTGGCCAGCAGCCGCCAGCCAGCCAGCCAGCCAGCTAGCTGTTGGTGTTTGCACTGGGAAGAGAGATACATGATTAAAGCACTGGTCTGATGGGAACAGCCTCAGCCTTCTGAGGAGCAACATACAGGGGTTTCATTTGTTTCTTTGTGTGTGTGTATTTTTTTTTTCTTTTTAGTTGTCCATGGACCTTTATTTTATTTATTTATATGCTGTTTTAAAAATCAAACCCAGTGCCTTACACACTTGGCAAGCTTTACCACTGAGCTACAACCCCAGCCCAATGCAAAGGTTCTTAACCTGTTTTCAGAGTCAGTGGTTTTGAAAATTTGGATCCTAAGAACACAAGATGGGACAATGAATCTAATGTGATTTTTTTGTTCTCCGTAATGGTGCAGAACTGTCAGCCTGTGGTATGGGTGTCCTTAAAGTTCCAGCTCAGTTCATATGTAATGAACTTGGCTGACTGATTAAAAAAAAATATTTTCAGGTTTAAGTCATAAACATATCAAAATAAACCAGAGTCTAATTTCAGGTCATAATGTTGGTTTTTAAGGAAATGCTTTAAAATATAAACCATGTTGTGGTTTACAGGGAAACAAAGCAGTTCTTTAAGGATGAAGCATATTTTAGTTCAATACTGAGTCTTTCTTACAAGTGACTCATAGTCACTCAGCTTAGTGGCACAGAAACCACTGAGAGCAGCCAGCAAGGGAGCTCGTGGCCCAGAAAGTCTTGCCTTCTCCAGACTACAGTAGTCTGGAGACGAAAAATGCCAAAATTGATGGGGCTCTGAGGAGACTTGGACCATGTGAGATTGTAATGAATTCCAGTGATTGGTTTTTAGTCACTCCAGTAGAGGAAGGAGTGTGTTTGCTAAGTGTCTGGAGTGTACTTCTGTAATCCTAATACTCACCTAATCCAGATAATCCTCGGGTGTCAGCCTCACACAGGATTGTTGATGAGAATGTAAATCTCAACATTGCAATGCAGGATTTCGCTTTTGCTGAAAGATTTTGTAAATTCTCTCTTTCTGGGTTAATTGGGGAAAGGTTCTCCCTTGCTGTATTCCCCAGTATTGATAGCATTTCTTTGTCTCCACAAATATGTGGAGCATTGGAAACCGTAGTTTATAAAATAAAATTAGATACAGGGTTTTTTTCCTATCATAAAAACAGCATAAAAGGGGGGGAAATATGGGGTTTTATTTGATTTTTGTTTTAATGCTGGGGATTGAACCTGGGGTACTTTACCACTGAGCAATATCCCCAACACTTTTATTTTTTTATTTTGAAAGTGACTCACCAAGTTGCCTGGGCCTCCCTTTGCTGAGACTGACCTTGAACTTGTGATGCTCTCACTTCAGCCTTCAAAAAGGAAAGGAAAAGAAGAAAAAAAAAATCACCTGAAAAGCTCACCATGTTAACACTATTTGGGTGTTTATGTTCTGATATGAAACTGACTTTTTTTCTTTTTTCATGAAATTATTAGGTAGCACTGTTTAATTTTAAAGTATGTACATAAAGGAAAATACACGTCATAATTGTCTTTGTAACTCAGGAATCAGAATATTAATAGTGCCCAAACATCCTCCCACACTGTTGCTTTCCTTAACCAGTACTCTCCACCCACTCAAGACTGACTACTGAAAAAATGGGGGGATGGGGAAGACTACTGCCCTGACTTCTAAGAGCATCAATCATAGCTGGGTTTTGGGTTTTGTTTTTTTTTTAATATAAATGAAACTATGATATGTATAATTATTCTTGGCTTATTTGCTCAGCATTCTTTGTGGGATTCATCCGTATTATTCATCCATAATATTCCATGTGTCAGTAGACCACAGTTTATCCCCTTTGGGGGATTTCTAGCTTTGAGGCTATTAAAATAATACTAACTAGCACTGTTTCTTCTCCACAAGAGACTACTGAACTAGAGTAGGAGAAATGCTGTCTAGACTTCTTGAGAATGTGAACAGTTTAGTAGTTCCCAGCTACAATGCTGCTGCACACTAGTGTACTACTGCAAGTACCAGAAAACCCTGATGTAGAGACATACATAGGTGTGCATATTAAAGCAGATCTAGGATTAATTCTTTTATGTCTCTTATGTTCCCTAAGAACACTGTGCCACCTCTTCCCAACATCAGTTTTTCAGGATTTGAGTGTGGCATCCCTGCTTCCCTTTGTTGAGGTACATGTGATTCTGTCTTAGTTATGATCATCTTAACAACCTGGTAATGACCTTCATCTTGAATCATCTAATGCCTCTTTCCCCTATTATCCTTTATAATGTCTTTAACTTTGTGACATGCCCATCTGTATTGGGTCCCCCCAAGATTACCATACCCAGTGAAAAGCAAAAGGGGAAAGACAATGGGCCAAGTCGAGAGGAAACCAGGCTCCAGCTCTCAAAGGGTACTTAGGATCAAGTGAAGCCTCAGGATGTGCGTAACTACCCCCAGCAGTAAGTTGTGGTCATGTGTGGAATGTTGCCAACCAGGATGTGCTTAAGAATCAGTGCCCAGGGTTTTTATTGGGGGTTGGTTATATTGGCAGCCTTTGCCTGGTGCATGGCAGAACACCACACTAAGGAAGTAAAGCACATTGTACAGTTTAGATATAGTGAACCACTCCAATGAGTTCCTGGAATGGTGGGAACTGACTTAAAACCGTGTTTCCAGATTTCAGTCAAAAGCCAAACTTTTAACAGTCTGCTCTGTTAACTGCACACCAACCCACAATTTGGCTCCCGTTCTTGTCCTGTGTGACCTTTTTCTCATCCTTTCCCACCCAAAGTCTTGAACACACCTGAAGTTTGTCCTTCAACCTCAAGTACAACACCTCTGAACTGCAGATTTTAGATATCCCGTGCTTTGAGCCAGGTGTGGTGGCACATGCCTGTTATCTCAGTGGCTTGGGAGGCTAAAACCGGAGGATTGTGAGTTTAAAGCCAACCTCAGCAAGAGTGAGGTACTAAGCAACTCAGTGAGACCCTGTCTCAAAATAAAATAGGGCTGAGGATGTGGCTCAGTGGTCCAGTGCCCCTGAGTTCAATCCCCAGTACAGTCTCCAAAAAAAATAGATATCCCATGCTTTGCTTGCAGTTGGGCTTACTCAAGGATGGGTGGGGGCAGGGGAGTACTCCCTTTTTTTTAGTAACTGCTTTTAGCCTGGTACAGAACTAAAGATCTGGGATCTTCCTACTTTCTCTGGATTCATAAGCTCATCCATTTTACTTTCCCAGCACCATCTCCAACCAGCCTGGATCCCCATGATTCATCGTTTATCTTGCAAATATCCTAAACTTCTTTACTTTGTTTCTGCCTAGAGAAACCCTTCATCTCTGTGGTCAGTGTCTTCACCCAGAAGGTTGAGTTCTGAGGAAGAGGACCCAGGAAAGTAAATTAATACCACTCTTGATCTAGTTACTACCCTGTGCTGAGCCCTCAACATTGTCAACAAAATATATTTCTCTAATCACCATGCTGTCCACAAGTGGTATGGCCATCTATTTCAAAGAGAACTACAAGCAGTGGGATGGGAACTGCCTCAAGTGCTCAACCAACCTCATCTGCAGCCAGCCTTACTAAAAGGAGGCCTGGTGGCCTTACAGAAAAGGCAAAAAGGAGCCAGGTCCAGGGATGCACACCTGTAATCCCAGCAGCTCAGGAGACTGAGACAGGAAGATCACGAGTTCAAAGCCAGCCTCAGCGAAAGCAAGGCATTAAGCAGCTCAGAGACCTGTCTCTGAGACCCTGTCTAAATAAAACACAAAATGGGGCTAGGGATATGGCTTAGTGGTTGAATGCCCCTGAGTTCAATCCCTGGGCAAAAAGAGCATCAGTGGTTTTCTCAAACTCCCACCACTCCCAGGCTAACTTGCTGTATTTATTTATTTTGCAGTATCAGGGATCGGACCCAAGTCCTTGGGTATTGTAGGGAAATGCTCTACCACTGAGTTACATCTCTCCCTTTTGTCTCATTTTTTAAATGGTTTCACTATGTACAATAGCACATGCCTGTAATCCCAGTGACTAGGGGAAGCTGAGGCAAGAGAATTGCAAGATCAAGACCAGCCTGAATAATTTGGTGAGACCCTGTCTCAAAAAAGGCTGGGTGAGGTTGTGGCTTGATGGTAGAACACTTGCCTAGCACATGTGAGGCACTGGGTTCACTCCTCGGCACCACATTAAAAAAATAAAATAAAGGTATTGTCCATCTACAACTAAAAACTATTTTTTAAAAAAAGGAGGGAAGTGCTGGGGGTTCAGCTCAGTGGTTTAAATCACCAGTACCACACTAAGTTACCTAGGTTGGCCTTGAACTTGTGATCCTCCTACCTCAGCCTCCCTAGTAGCTGGATTACAGGTTTGTTACCTTTGTACCTCATCCAGGCTTACATTATCGATTGATCTCTACCTGTATCTTCAACTTCATCATAATAAAGGAATCTTTTTCATTAGCATATAATTATTATGCTAGTGCATATTATGTTGTGTACGTAATTATGTTTATAACAATTATAAGTAGTTATCTGGCATATTTACCACAAACTTTTTAACTTTTTTTTCCCCCAGTGCTGGCTGGGGATGGAACTCAGGGTTGGGTTGGGTTTTTGTTTTTTTTTTTTCCTTTTTGAAGAAAAGTACCCCTGATCCTTCTTAGCTGGCCTGCATCCTCCTGCTTAGCTCTTTTTCTGTCAGGATTCCTAATTACCCTTTCACTTCTCAACCCACTTGACCTACTCCACTAAAACAGTTCTTGGTTAAGTCACCAATGATGTCTCAGTGAGTGAGCCTTTTGCAGTTTTCTTATTTTAAATAAGTATTTTGTACAGTTGATCACTTCCTTAGAATATTCCTGCCTCCCTGGCTACCATATGCACCTGATTTTCCTCCTAACTTCAGTACTGCTCCTTAGACTGCTTGTCTGAATCCTCTATTACCACTCTTGAAATAAGTGTTCTTCAGAGCCGTGCGTGGTCTTTAAGAGGAGCACAAGTTCAAAGCCAGTCTCAGCAACTTAGCAAGCAAGGCCCTAAGCAGCTCAGTAAGACTGTCTCTAAATAAAATACAAAAGGCTGGGGATGTGGCTAAGTGCCCCTTGGGTTCAATTTCTATTACCCAAAAATAAATAAATAAATAAAATTACTTTGATGGGAGGGGTGTGTGTGAGTGTGTTTTAAATCCCACCAAAGAGGGGCTGGGGTTGTGGCTCAGTGGCAGAGCGCTTGCCTCGCACATGTGAGGCACTGGGTTCGATCCTCAGCACCACATAAAAATGAATAAACAAAATAAAGATACTGCATCCATCTATAACTAAAAAATATTTTTTAAAAAAAATCCCACCAAAGAGTTTGTGACAAAAGCAGCAAACATGCTAATATCGTCCCTACCCCTAGAAATCTGTTTTTAGTTTCAGTGTTTACTTCTATTTACTGATTTTTCTATGGAAGGAGGGGGACTGCTATTGAACTATGGTGGAGCAGAGGTTTAGTTGTAATTGGAGAGGAAGTTGACAAGTGAACAAAACAAAAACATGGTTCATTGGTCTTTCAATCCACTAGGAGGCGACACTAAGATGCTCAAGTGTTAAGGAGAAAAAGCCAGGAAGGGGGCGAGAGAGGCTGTCAGGGCACGTGGGGCTGATGAGCGCTACTTCCAATTTTAAATAGGTCAGGGAAGCTGAAATTTAAGAAGTGACCTTGAGGGCTGGGGATGTGGCTCAGGTGGTATCTAGTTCGCCTAGCATGCATGAGGCACTGGGTTCGATTCTCAGCACCATATAAAAATAAAATAAAGATATTGTGTCCACCTAAAACTAAAAAATAAGTATTACAAAAAAAAAAGGAGTGACCTTGAGAAGGTGAGTGGACATTCAAGCAGAAGAAACTGCAGCTGCAAAGCCCCTGAAGGCAGGAGTGACTGCCATGACTGGTCAAGTGAGGAAGGAGAGGGTGATAGAGCTCCAGGCTGGAGTAAATGGGGGCTGGGCAGGGATAGTGGGGCCACTGTAAGGACTGACATTTATTCTGAGGAAGCAATTGAAAGGTTTTGAGCAAAACTGACAACCTGATGTGTTTTTTGTTTGTTTGTTTGTTTTTTGAGGGGGGGTACTAGGGATTGAACTCAAGCACCACTGAGCCATATCCCTAGCCCTATTTTTGTATATTTTATTTAGAGACAGGGTCTACACTGAGTTGTTCAGTGCCTTGCTTTTTTCTGAGACTGGCTCTGAACTTGAAATCCTCCTGTCTCAGCCTCCCAAGCCACAGGGATTACAGGCGAGCGCCACTGCGCCTGGCGATCTGATGCATTTTTAAAAAGAATATGAAGCTAGAGTAAGGCATGGTGGCCCACATCTGTTATCCCAGCAATTTGTGAGGCTGAGGCAGGAGGATGGCAAATTCAAGATTAGCCTAGGCAAATTCTAGGCTAGCCAGGACAACTTAGTGAGACCTTAACTCAAAAAAGAACTGGGGTGTAGCTCAATAGTAAAACAGCCCCTCAATTCAATACCCAGTACTGAAAAAAAAAAAAAAAAGAATCCAAAACTAGGTAGAGTAGCTCATGCCTGTAATCTCAGCACAGGGAAGGCTGAGGTGGGAAGGAACACTTGAACTTGGGAGTTGGAGGCCAGCCTGGGCAACATAGTAAGATCCTACATTCAAAAATCAGTAGAATTTCAAAGATAAAATAATTTTTATTTATTTATTTAAGAGCATCTCTGGCTGCTATGTTGAAAATAAATTACTAAGGCAAGCAAGATACAGTGGTCCACCTGTAATCCCAGCAAATCAATAGGCTGAGGCAGGAGGATTACAAATTCAAAGCCAGTCTAGGCAATTTAGCAAGGCCCTAAGCAATTTAGCAAAACCTCAAAAAAAAAATTTTTTTTTTTAAAGGGATGGGGATTTAGCTCAGTGGTTAAAGGCCCCTGGGTTCCACCCCTGGTACC
Organism: Callospermophilus lateralis; assembly: GCF_048772815.1. Taxonomy (NCBI): domain Eukaryota; kingdom Metazoa; phylum Chordata; class Mammalia; order Rodentia; family Sciuridae; genus Callospermophilus; species Callospermophilus lateralis. Next base: position 18,411,642 of record NC_135322.1, on the reverse strand, counting down.
AGAAAGAAAAGAAAAAAAAAGGGGAGGGAAGGATACTAAGGCAAGAAATGAGGAGATGTGTGTAGTAATCCAGGGTGGTAGTTCCCTTTGCTTCTAGAAATTGGAACATATGGCATAGACTGCCAGGATTCAGTCTGTGCTCCAGAGTCATTTGTGGCAGAATCCTATAATTTGGAAGATGAGGTTGTATCCTCAGCAGATTGTTCTTCTGGCTTTTATATATGGGTTTACACAGTTAAGAATAAATAATAGAGCCCCGTCATGGTGGCTCATCCCTGTAATCCCAGCAACTTGGGAGGCCGAGGTAGGAGGATTTCGAGTTCAAAGCCAGCCTCAGCAAAAGTGAGGCACTAAGCAACTCAGTGAGACCCTGACTCTAAAAAAATATATAAAATAGGGCTGGGGATGCGGCTTAGTGATAGATGCCCCTGAATTCAATCCCTGATATCAAAAAAAAAAAAAAAAAAAAAGAATTGGGGCTGGGGCTCAGCAGTAGATTGCTTGCCTAGTGTATGCAAGGCCGTGGATTTGATCCTTAGCCCCACATATAAATAAATAAATAAATAGAATAAATATATTGTGTTCAAATACAACTAACAAATAAATTTTTAATGTGTATTTTATTTTAGCCCGATGTTTTTTTAATATTTATTCTTTAGGTGTAGATGGACAAAACACAATGCCTTTATTTTTATGTGGTGCTGAGGATCAAACCCGGGTCCCGCCTGTGCTAGACGAGTGCTCTACCGCTGAGCCACAATCCCAGTCCCAAATAAATATTTTTTAAAAGAGTAAATAAAAGGATTTAAGGTGAGAAGTCTCTTCACTATTCCTCAGACTCACAGATAAGTGAAGCTAGGTTGTTTTCCAATTTTTACTTGTACCGCCAATGCTGCAATGAAGAATCTTTATGAATCAGTTCACAAATACATGAGTTTAGCTGAACACCATAGCAATACCTGTAATCCCAGCAATTCAGGAGGTTAGGGCAGGAAGATCACAAATTCAAAACCAGTCCTAGCAATTTTGCAAGATTCTGTCTCAAAATCAAAATAAAAAAAGGCTGGGCTATATTTAGTGACAGAGCACTTGCCTAGCATACAAAGGGCCCTGGGTTCAATCTCCAGGACTGAAAGGGGGAGGGGAATGAGTTTAAGATGGGCACAGTGAGGCCCACCCATTATTCCAGCATCTTGAAGACTTAGGCAGGAGGATTCCAAGTTCAAGGCTAGCCTCAGCAATTTAGTGAGACCCTAAACAACTTAATGAGATCTTGTTTCAAACATTTTTAAAATATTTATTTATTTATTTTTTAGTTTTTGGTGGACACAACCTCTTTATTTTTATGTGGTGCTGAGGATCGAACCCAGCTCCCCACGCATGCCAGGCGAGTGTGCTACTGCTTGAGCCACATCCCCAGCCCTCAAATTTTTTAAATATTTATTTTTTAGTTGTAGTTGGACACAACACCTTTGATTGATTGATGTGGTGCTGAGGATTGAACCCAGGCCTCGCACATGCTAGGCCAGCACTCTACTACTGAGCCACAACCCCAGCCCGATGGCTCAAGTTTTTTAAAAGGTGGGGGCTGGGGGCTGGGGATGTAGCTTAGAGATAAAGTGACCCTGAGTTCAATCCCCAGTACCAAAGAGAGAGAGAGAGAGAGAGAGAGAGAGAGATTATATGTAAGATAAGTTCCAAGAACTGGAATTTTTGAAAAATGGGAGATATAGCTTTGTAGATCTAATAAATATGGGCTATGTCATTCTCAGAATAAATTGTAGAAATTTACAATTCAACCAATAGTTTCTTAGGGTAGCTATCATATAGTCATCAGTACATTGTCAATAAACTTGAAAATCTTTGCCGATATGATAAATGAAAAATAGTATCAGAGGCTGAGGATGTAGCTCGATGGTAGAGCACTTGCATAGAAATATGATGCCCTGGGGTGTATCCCACAACATTGCCAAAGTAAGCTGGGGGGTACCAGCAGATCATGCATTTCTGAGTGAAGTTGTACATTTTTCCATATGTATAAGTTATTAGTATTTCCTAGTATCAGGGATGTCACCCAAAGTCTCTCAACTACTGAACCACATCAACCCTTTTTTATTCTTATTTTTTAAACATTTGGGTATAGGTTCTTTTTTAAATATATTTTTATTTTTTAAAATTTTTTAATATCTTTAATTAATTTATTTATTTTTATGTGGTGCTGAGGATCAAACCCAGGACCTCACCCAAGCTACGTGAGCGCTCTACCGCTGAGCCACAACCCCAGCCCCCTTAATATCTTTATAGATGGACCTTTATTTATTTATATGCAGTGCTGAGAATTGAACCCAGTGCTTCACACGTGCTATCATTGAGCCACAACCCCAGCCCTTATTTTTTATTTTGAGACAGAGTCTTACTAAGTTCATTGGGGCCTGGCTAAGTTGCTGAGGCTGGCTTTGAATTTAGGATCCTCCTGTCTCAGCCTCCAGAGCCAGTGGGATTACAGGCAGGCGCCACCAGGCCAGGTCTTTACTGGTTATTTTTATCTGTTTATCCACTACTGACCTGATATGCAGCAAAGATAACACACATCCTTGTTCTAAATCCTCTTAACATGCTTATGATACTGATTACAACTAGAACATAATACTTATTATGACTAAGTAAATATTGTTTAGTGAGTAGCCAAGCAGTATTCCATTTCTGTTTCACCCAAAAGAAACCACTGTCCTGAATTTTGTATGTATTACCTTGATTTTGATTTTTTTAAAAAAACATTTTCTCCCTAGAGTCTCTGATTAGCTCTTGATCAATCCCTTCTTCCCTTCCCTTCCCTTCCCTTCCTCTTTCTCCTTCCATATTCTCTATTAATTGGACTCTATTCCATTCGTCTTATACTCGTTGAACCAACTTTCTAATTTAATCTAAACCATTTCTCCTTTGGGCCATTATTTACTGGATAGCCTTTTGTTTTTCTTGGAGTTTCTCAGTGCTCTTCTTTTTGGCTTGAATTCTAAGGTTTTTCCAAGCCCTCCACCAAACTGAATTTCATTTAGTCTATGAAGTCTTCTTTCCTGGAGATTATTTTATTTTATTTGTACTGGGCATTGAACCCAGCACTTAACCACTGAGCCACATCCCCAGCTCCTTTTTAAATATATTTTATTTAGAGACAGTCTTGCTAAGTTGCTTAGTGCCTCACTAAGTTGCTGAGGCTGGGTTTGAACTTGAGATCTTTCTGCCTCAGCCTCCACAGCCAGTGAAATTACAGGTGTATGCCACTGCGCCCAGCCGAGATTGTTGTTTGCTAACCTTCCACCATCTTTCTAGAATCCAAACATGTTGCTCTCAAGGGCTTCAGCAAATTTATGATCCTGAGATATCTCTTCATTGTTTTCCTGGATTACTCACTGTTTCTTGGACACCACCTTTTTCCTCTCTTTGTTTGCTGGAATTTTCGCTTAGTGAACTTTCTAAAACAGTCAACATAAAGGACCAGATAGTAGGTTTCTGTCACATATCTTCTTCTACTACTTGCTCCCCGACTCCTGGGTATTGAGCCCAGGACCTCACACATGCTAGGCAACCACTCTGTCTCTGAGCTACACCCCTAGTCCTTACTACAACCTTTTAGAAATTTTTTTTTAATAGACACAATATTTATTTTTAACATTCATTTATTTATGTTTTTTTTTAGTTTTAGGTGGACACATTATTTTGTTATTACGTGGTGCTGAAGATCGACCCCAGTGCCTCATGCGTGCTAGGTGAGCACCCTACCAGTGAGCCACAACCCCAGCCCCTATTTATTTATTTTTATGTAGTGCTGAGAATCAAACCCAGTGCCTCACACGTGCTAGGCAAATGCTCTACCACTGAGCCACAACCCCAGCCCAACTTTTTAGATTTAACTACAAAATGTTAAAGCATTCTTACCTCATTTGCTGACCCTTCATGTGGCATGCATGGTGCCAGTCTGATGCCAGTCTGATGTTTCATAGTAGATAATTTGTTTGTTTTTTTTTTTCCTCTGGATACAGCATTATCCTTTGTGTTTATGCATTTTATAATGACTTTTCTGAATATGGCCTTTTTGTTTGACCCAATATTGTGCTAGATAGGCTTTTTGATTTATTAACTAGTTAATTGGTTTGTTTTGGGGTTTTGGTGCTAGAGATTGAACCCAGGGACTTGCTCATTCTAAGCACACTATCACTAAGTTATATTCCTTGAACCTCCTTTTGATTTAAAGACCTTTAAAGATTTGTGTTGCTGGTATTACAGGTGTGCACCACTGTACCCAGCTTCTTTTATTTTCACTCCAGTTTATTTATTTATTTTTTAATACCAGTCTCCCCTTTCATTAAAACTCCCTCTTTACTCAGGTACAAGAGCTCTCAGGTCAACCCTTTGTTCTCTGTTTTTGTTTTTTGTTTTTTTTTTTTTTCTTCCTTATGCTATTATTTATCTTTTTTTTTTTTTTTTTTAAAGAGAGAGAGAGAGAGAGAGAATTTTTAAATATTTATTTTTTAGTTTTCGGCGGACACAACATCTTTGTTTGTATGTGGTGCTGAGGATCGAACCCGGGCCACATGCATGCCAGGCAAGCGCACTACCGCTTGAGCCACATCCCCAGCCCGCTATTATTTATCTTGATCTCTTTCCTGTAGTAGAAGCTGAGGGTTGTTGGTTGTCTGTCATAAGGCAGAAACTGGGCACGGTGGTACATGCTGCAATCCCAGTGACTCAGGAAGCTGAGACAGAAGGATCTCAAGTTCAAAGCTAGCATGGAAAATTTAGCAAAAAACCTGCCTCTAAATAAAATACAAAAAGAACTGGGGATGGAGAACTCAGTAGTAGAGCACCTCTGAATTCAATTCCTAGTACAATTAAAAAAAAAAAAAAAAAAGGCAGGGCTAGGGCTGTAGCTCAGTGGCAGAACACTTGCCTGGCATGAATGAGGCACTGTGTTTGATCTTCAGCACCACATAAAAATAAATAAAATAAAGGTATTGTGTCCATCTACTACTAGTACTACACATACACACACACACACACACACACACACACACACACATACACACACATATATATGGGAAAAAAAACGCACAAAATTGCCTTGGAGCTCTACTACGTGACCAGAATTTTATCAACTGGCAATATTTTCTTTAAAGTGATGGTCTGTACTCTGGAGATCCCTGAATTCCAGGTTTTGTTCTAGGTCTCACAGATCTCACAGATATCTATAGAAAAACAAAAAACAAAACCTCCTTTTACTTGTTTGTCTTTCATAGAAATATGTTACCTAATGATAAATCACTTTTTTTTTTTTTTTTTGTCTTCACACCAGGGACTGAACCCATGTGTGCTTTACAACTGAGCCACATCCCCAGACCTTTTATTATTTTTTATTTTGAGACAGGGTCTCTCTAAGTTGTAGAGGCTAGCCTCTGACTTGTGATCCTCCCGCCTTAGCCTCCAAGTTGCTGGAATTACAGGTGTGCGCCATCATGCCTGGATATTTTAAATCACTCTGACTACAGCAGTGAGCTAGGATTTTTCACTACTTCTTGTGGCAGATATTGATTAGTTTTCCCACTTTCAAATTGCTTTCCCTCCTTCCCTCTACCATGCCTGCCTCCAAAGAGTTTGAAGCCTTTCTGAGGACCAGGCACGTGGTCCCCCCTATACAATAGCACCCCATGGGCGTAGGCCAGAGAGCAGTACCCTGCACTCTGCTGGGTGTCATCAGACTTCCAACTGCTTTTTTCAGACTAGAATGTAAATCCCTGCCAAATTCTATTGATAAACGTCATTTTACTTATTTATTGATATTTTAATACAATTTTAAAGGGAAAGTAATATTTGTGCTTGGTTTACCATCTTGAAACAAAAAATCTGTGTTTCTACCCTAGTTTGGAGCACTTTCAACTCTTGCCTTAACCACTATAATAAATTCCTTATTGGTCTCCTCCCTCCATTTCTACATTTCATTTCTCTGCTGTGGCCAGAATGAACTTTTGGGAACACAAATTCTGTCAGATTATATCACATTAGAGACAAGGCCTCTAATAGGGGAAGCCTCAAGAGATTGTATCCCCCTGAAAATGGTGTCCTTGTACCTGTGACCTGATGTGAATGTGATCGTGGTGTGAAACAGACCTCTGAGACCCACGAGAGCCAGTGCCTGAGCAGGAATTCCTCTCTCCAAGACCACAGTGTTGGTGTAGGCCTCTGAGTCACAGATCTAAAAATAATCCACAGGACTGTGAGCTAAGCAGAGTGGCTGCACACCTCTGATTCTGTGGCTGGCCTGTGGTCAGCATCAGGGAATCCCCATGTCCAGCCCAACTACTGCTCCTTCTTAAGGTCTTTGTGTGTGTGTGTGTGTGTGTGTGTTTTACTGGGGATTGAACCCAGGGGCACTCTACCCTCTGTGCTATGTATGTCCCCAGCCCTTTATTGGTTTTTATTTTGAGACCAGGTCTGGCTAAATTGCCCCAGGCTGGCCTTAAACTTGCGATTCTCCTGCCTCAGCCTACCAAATTGCTGGGATTACAGGCATGCAACACCGCAACTGGCTCTAAATCCTCTGACAGAGAAGCGAAGCCAGGCCAGCCCGCAGCTGACTCTTCTCATTGGAGGTGTCCTTGGATCAGATACCTCTCTGAGTCTGACTTCCAGACTATCACTGGGCTTGCTCTGCTGCTTTGTCACTAGATCAGAACTCATGCTTAAAACACACCTACCTAGTAGGTGGACCAGCTTACTTTTCTCCTTCCAGCTGTGACTTGGTTTCAGTTTGGAAACCCTGGAGTCTTCAGAGCCCCATTGAGCTGAGATCTGAGGTGGCCCACTGTGTTGGTGTCTTTCTCCAGGACAGTCAGTAAGCAGCAATTTTGCAGGGTGCAGTGCTGCATGCCTTTAATTCCAGAGACTCAGAAGACGGAGGCAGGAGGATCACAAGTTCAAGGACAGCCTCAACAACCTAGGGAGACCCTGTCTCAAAAAAACAACAACAAGGGGCTGGGGATGTGGCTCAAGTGGTAGCGCGCTCGCCTGGCATGCGTGCGGCCCAGGTTCGATCCTCAGCACCACATACAGACAAAGTTGTTGTGTCCGCCAAATACTAAAAAATAAATATTAAAATTCTCTCTCCCTCTCTCTCACTCTTTCTTTAAAAACAACAACAACAACAACAACAACAACAAAAACATAAAACAACAACAACAACAACAACAAACAAACAAAGAAACAAACAAAAAAAAAGAAGTGGGGAGTGGGGATGAAGGAGCTTTAGACATGCCTTACTGTTATATTATCCCAACTTGAACTTGCCTTGTTCTCACCTAACTTAGAAGGGGACTTAGAAGCAAATACTAGTGAGCACAAGTAATATCTGTCACAACCAAACTACCAGAAAGGACAGCCATTACAGACCTGGCAGTGATAAACCCACTATTTGGAGGAATTCTGACAATATGCCAACAATCGCTGGCTTAAGCCCCAGGGTGCCTTCCTGAGCAAGGTAACATCTTTTCCCATTTGATCCCTCTCTACTCTGCCATACATGGACCAGATGGAAAGAGAAGATTAAAACTCTTAGGAGTCAGAGGCAGTGGCACACACCTGTAATCCCAGCGGTTTGGGAGGTTGAGGCAGGAGGATTGCAAATTCAAAGCCAGTCTCTGCAACTTAGGGAGGCCCTAAGCAATTCAGTGATACCCTATCTCTAAATACAATATGAAAAGGGGCTGTGGATGTGGCACAGTGGTTATGCTTCCCTGGGTTCAATCCCTGGTACCAAAAAAAAAAAAAAAGAAAGAAAGAAAGAAACTCTTAGGAAATTAGTACTAAATGGTAACTTCCTTAATCTCATAAAGGATAGCTATACTAAACTTAGAGCTAACATTACCTGTAATGATGAGATATAGAATTATTTGCCCTTTTTATTGAGAGCAACTCAAACATATCATTTATTACCACTTATACTCAACATTGTATTGTTAAGCTTAGCCGATTGCAATGAGGCATGAAAAACAGACAAGGATTGGGAAAAAGAGAGAACTGATGACCTGAGTATGTGCAAGATCCAAACTTATCTACCAACTTCTTCTATTAAGTGCATTATCAAACTATACAAAAGTCATGGGGCGTGGTGGTGTACACCTTGATCCTAGATACACAGAAGGCTGAGACAAGAGGATTCCAAGTTTGAGGCCAGCCTGGACAATATAGGGAGACTGTCTCAAAATAAAATTTTTAAAAAGGACTGATGGGTGGTCTCCATATTTGGGGTGGGATGCCTAGGGATTGAACCCAAGGACGCTTAACCACCAAGCCAAATCCCTAACCCTTTTTGAAAAAAAAAAATTTTTTTTTGGTAGTTATAGATGAATAGAGTGTCTTTATTTTATTTGTTTATATTTATGTGATACTAAGGATCCGAACCCAGTGCCTCACACATGCTAGGCAAGTGCTCTGCCACTGAGCTACGGCTTTAGTCCCCTAACTCTTTTTATTTTTTATTTTGAGATGGGCTCTCACTAAATTGTCTAGGGCCTAAGTTGCTGAGGTTGACCTTGAACTTGCAATCCTCCTGCCTCAGCCGCCTGAGCAGCTGGGATGGGATTACAGACGTGTGCCACCGTGCCCCGATTCAGCAATGTTTTGTGGTAGTGAAATTGTTGTAGTTAACAGCCAAATTTTAGTTTGTAAATATTCCCAGATATTTCTAGTAACTTGACTGAAAAACATTATTTGGTTCTGCTCAGCTTTGCCCCTGTGGGGGAAGTGTGAGTGCTCGGCCATTATATAGGTTCTAGTTAAGGTTAGGCCCCGCCTTGCCCAGTGGTGTGAGGTGACTAGGGGTCCAGGTTCACAGATGTGCTGATTTCCACTTGCTGAGTGAGTGAGGAGGAGAGATAATGCCTGTCTCCACTCACCATCCACACTCTGCTATGGGACCTGGTTGGGACACCTGGTTCCCACACTCCACACAGGAGGCCCGCAGCTCTCTGCTGAAGGGGAGTCTGTTGGGCGTGGTTCTGCCATCCAGTACCTACATCAAATATGAGCTGGGTGTCCTAGGCCTCCTTGGGAAGAAGTCAGGGCTATGTGACCAATCCCCCCAGATTGCAGCTAGTCACATTCCACCAGCAACCCAGCCAGTAGAAGCTTTCCTGTCCTGCTTGCTAGCAATTGAAGATTCAATTGAGTTATACAGACTGCCTGTAGGAGGAACTACCATATGGAAAGATAAGTGGGACCAGGGTGTAGCTCAGTGGACTTGCCTAGGATTTGCAAAGTCCTGGGTTCAATCCCTAGTACTGCAAGACAAGAAAAAAACAAAATATAAAATAATAATAATGTTTTAAAAACCTTCCTGATTGGTGCATATAGCAACCACATTAGAATTGGGTTTTGAGGACACTGGCACTATGTGTGGAAGGAATGAAGACTCAACCCCTTAAGTCCTCCTTTTCACTGGGCCTAGAGAGAACTGATAAGCTTCAGGGTGGCAGTCTGCAAGTTACTCCCAGGCATCAGGACTGTTGCCAAGGGCAGCCATTCTGATGGCCACCGTGCCCTTTTTGTTAGGGCTAATAAATCCCCTCTTGTTTCAGTGACAAGCAGTTGGGGTTATTACATTTTGATAACCAAAAAAGAAAGTCCACCCACACCCAGGGAAGGAGACAGAGTTCTTGATTCTTTGACCAGATGTACCCAAGATCTCTGATGCCCCTCAGCCTTGGAACCTTGATGTGTTTATGAATCTAAGGGGATGCTTTTAAGTTTAATTGCTCAGAATTCCAAAAAGTGCTCACCCTGAGCTCTTTACAAGGCCATGGACTCTGCAAACTATCCTCTAAAAAATCTAGGGAGACACATTTGGCAGAGCTAAAGGCATAGGGCAGGCCTTCCAAGCTGGGGAGGTACCTGTGTTGAGGTCCAAGCACCACAGAGTCTTGGCTCTGTTGGCTGTGGGATGGACAGACTGGCGCTGTCCTTGTTTTTCAGGATAGTTTGACCTCAAGGCCACAGCCCCTGTGGCTCCACCAACACCAGAACTCTGCCTGGGTTCTCTCCCCAAGACTCCATTCCTTTTCTGTTATTTTGTTTGTTTGTTTGTTTGTTTTTGTTTTTAAAATTTAAAGTGGGATTGAACCCAGGGGTTATCTACTGTTAGGAGACAGACAGATGAGGGCAGTGGTTCAGAGATTAATTCTATAAAATGGGCCCACTGTGCTGACCCCCACATGCTTTCTTTTCCAAGAAGCAGTTTGCCTGCAGACCTGCCTGACCTTAGTGGACAGGATATGTCACATACCTCAGCAAACTACCTGTTCACTGCAGGAGAAATGCAGCCCAAAATAATGTTGATAAGAGGAAACCAAGTGGGCTGGGGTTGTAGCTCAGTGGTAGAGTGCCTAGCAGATGTGAGGCATTGGGTTCAATTCTCAGCACCATGTATAAGTAAATAAAAAATAAAGGTCCATTGACAACTAAAAAATTAAAAAAAAAAAAAAAAAAAAAAAAAAAAAGGAACCCAAGTTACCCTGAAGAAGGAGACTTTTATGACCAGATCCTGAAACTCTGGGAGATAAGGATAGTTCTTCCTAATCATAAAATCTGTAAGAATGTGTGGTTAAGAATCCAATTAGAGGGGTGGGGTTATGACTAAGTGGTAGAGTGCTTGCCTAGCATGTGTAAAGCACTGGGTTTGATTCTTAGCACCACATAAAAAAATAAATAAATAGCTGGGTGCAGTGGCACATGCCTGTAATCCCAGCAGCTCAGGAGGCTGAGACAGGAGGATCACAAGTTCAAAGCCAGCCTCAGCAAAGGTGAAGCACCAAGCAACTCAGTGAGACCATGTCTCTAAATAAAATACAACAGGGCCGGGGATATATTTTATATATATTTGTTTGTTTATTTGTTTATTTATTTATTTTTTAGTTTTGGGTGGACACAATATCTTTATTTTATTTTTATGTGGTGTTGAGGATTGAACCCAGTGCCTTGCACATGCCAGGCGAGCATGCTACCACTTGAGCCACATCCCCAGCCCCACAAAAATATATTTTTAAAAAATAAAGAATCCAATTAGAACTGGTCTGCATGGGCCAAGGTGACCTAGAGTTGCCATGACAATGAGGATTTGAAAGTGTGACGTCACCCTACTGTCAGTCAAAAGTAAAGAGGTAACTCTCTGGAAACTTCTCTGGGATCCCCAGTAAAACAGGAGTATAGGAGAAGTACATTGTCCTTCTCTTCTCTGAGTTGACTCACTTTATCTCTTGAGAGTGTCCGCTTTCCCTTTTCCCTATTTCTTCAATAAACTCAATCCTGTTACTCTGAATGACATGTTTGAAATCTTTCTGACTTGATTGCAAGAATAGAGGTTTGAAGAGGGGGTGTCTTCACGTTGCCTCAGTTCTAGAAGGCCCTAGCTCCAAAACACTACCACTGTGCTATATCCCCAGTCCTTTTTATTTATTATGTTGAGACAGGGTCCCACTAAATTGCTGAGGCTGGCCTCAAACTTGTAATCCTCCTGCCTTGACTTCCAGATCACTGGGATTATAGGTGTGGAACATTGATCCCGGCGGCTCATTGTCTGTTTATAAACCTTGATCCCCTGGCAATCTGTGGGACCTGAAAATCTCTCTGCCACCATGCAGACCTTTAGAATTTGTGACAGGCATAGCCTCCCAATGGTCCCTGGTTCCTCCAGCAGCTCTCCCTCTCCCCACATATATCTGCTTCACCCAGCCTTGGGGAGTCCCACAGCAGCTTCTTCGGCTTTATCTTAGTCCCTCCCCCCACCCCCCAGCCCCTTTGTTACTCAGGGCTTTGGAGACAAAGGGAAATCAAGGAAGTGGTACTAGGTCTCCTGTCCTGGCTTCAGGGCTGGAACTTGGATTCCTGGGGTCCAGCACATCCATCAGGGATCTCCTAGGCTCCTGGATAGCTCTAACCCCTCAGGACAATGAAAGGCAATCTGGTATCATAGAGGTAGGGATGAGACAAAAGAAGATGTCTGCCTGGCTAGGACCTTTTGACCACAGCACAGTGGATTCCAGCCAGTGGGGGTGGAGCAGAAAGAGAACAACAAGATGCTCAGATAGTCACACACAGGAGAAAGCAGGCAAAAGAGGCAACTTGGTCGGGGATGCAGTCTGAAGACTGGGGAAGAAGTTTCCCCCTGGGCACATGACCCAAGCTGCCCTCATCCCTGTTCTTGCCACAACACACCGCCTAAGCTTCTGGCCTGGCTTGCCCCAGCCTCTCTCCATACCCAGCAGCCAGTTGCTCTCTGCCTGGAATGTCTAGCCAGCCCTCTCCAGACTAGTTCCCAAATCCTGTGGACACTGGAATGCAGCTACCCTTCCCGTGGCTCATAACCCATCTCGCAGTTTTCACATCCTGCCCAATAAGATAAAGTAGAAAAGTTCCTCTCTCCAGATTCAACTCCACTGTTCCCCACCCCCACCAAGAACTTGGCTGTGAACACCCCTTCCCTAAAGTCTCTTCTTTCAGATGTTCCCACTAAAACCAACATGTAAGAGCCCAGCGTAGAAATCCTGGCTCTTACTGCCTTGAAAAGTACACAAGCCAACAGTAATAACTTTGGCTGCTTCGAAAATCAGTTCTGTAATCCCTCAGGAGCCCCTGGAAGCGGGATGTTCTGATTCCACAGACTTTTTGACACTAGGAATGTGAAAACTTCATAAAAACCAGCTGTAGAAAATCTGCTCTGTCTCAGCAAGAAGGGTCAACTCCTGCCAAGGTCAAGGTGCATCTCTGTGGTACATCTCACTAACACAGGTCTGGTTTATTCTGGTCCTTGAGTCACTGAGGAGCTCTTGAAGTCTTCTACTCATTTATCACAGGCAAAAGCCTCAGAGACTCTCAGTCCTTCCATGGGATCTGATTCTACTTGTGACCAGCTGGTAAGGGGGCCAGATGGATTCAGAGAGAAACCATGTTCCCTGGCCTTGACCTTCTTTGCCTCCTAAATGGTGAATTGAGGCTGTTGGTCTGGTGGTCTCTGAGGCTCTATCCTTGTGCATGTGTCGAGGCTTCAGAACATAGACCTCTCTGCAGAGCCAGAGGATGGAAGCCTCTGTCCCTGAAGACGCATGGGTTTCAGGAGGACCTGGCCCTTATCTCTGTGGGTTTCACCCTTTTTTCTCAGAACTTTGGTACAACGCAACTTAGAATAAAGAGGTGTTAGTTTCATAGGTGATTTCTTTTCTTTCTTTCTTTTTTTTTTTTTTTTTTTTTTTTTTACTGGGGGGCCTAACTACTGAGCCACATCCCCAGCCCTTTTTCATATTTTTAAGAGACGAGTCTCTCTGAGTTGCTTAGGGCCTCACTAAGTTGTTGATGCAGGCTTTGAATTTGTGATCCTCCTGCCTCAACCTCCCAAACCACTGGGGGTTACAGGTGTGTGCCACTGTGCCTGATGGGTGTATTTTTTTCCCTTGTCTTTCCATATGTGTTTTATTTTTTAAATATTTTTTAGTTGTAGTTGACACAATACCTTTATTTTATTCATTTATTTTTATGTGATGCTGAGGGTTGAACCCAGGGCCTCATACGTGCTAGGCAAGTGCTCTACTGCTGAGCCACAGCCCCAGCCCCAATATATATATATTTAATTTATTTTTTTTTTTGTTTGTTTTAGGTGGACACAATATCTTTATTTATTTTTATGTGGTGCTGAGGATAGAACCCAGTGCCTCGCGCATACCAGGCCAGCACGCTATCACTTGAGTCACATCCCCAGCCCCACATGTGTGTATTTGATGAATGAAAATAATTCTAACCTGAGGAGAAGAGTTTTAACATCTGCAGGTAGACTCACATAGCAGACTCAACATGTCTATAATATATAAAATGTTCTCAGGTAAGCTTGAGAGGTCTGAGACAGGCTGGTGCTTGGCACACCACAAAGGTCACCAAGGGGTTCCAAGTTTGGCAGTGTTCATGCTGAACTTAAAAATGCGTGTGTGGCTTTTACTTGAGATTTTCCTGGTTCTGGATGGAAGCCTATAGGAAGAGACCTAAATGGTACAGGCATAACAGTTTCCAGCATATTATTCTGGGACCATGAGCTTTGGAGTGAAGTGAGCAGCAGCAATTGGGGAGATGGGTCAGAGCCCGCCATATGGGAAAATGGCTACTTTAAAGTTTCAATAGGGGACTGTGAGTATAGCTCAATGGCAGAGTGCATGCCTCAACCTTTGGAGTCACTGAGACTTCAGGCATGCACCACTGTGCCTGGCTCAAAAAAATTTTTTTTTTAAGAGACAAGAGTTGTGCTATGTTACCGAGGCTGATTCTGAACTCTACTAGGCTCGAGCAATTCTCCTGCCTTAGACTCCTGAGTAGCTGGGGCTACAGGTACACAAACTTTTTTTTTTTTTAAAAAAATACTTATTCTTAAGTTTTAGGTGGACACAATATTTTTATTTTACATTTATGTGGTGCTGAGGATCGAACCCAGTGCCTCATACATGCTAGGTGAGCACTCTACCACTGAGCCACAACCCCAGCCCTTACAAACTTTTTTTTGGATATATGTCCATGAACTAAAACTTTGAGGCTCCTAAGTCTAAATCAGGATCATCTTCTGCCTAAATAATCAAAATAGCTTCCTAATAGATTTCTGCATCTACTTTTTGTGAGTGTGTGTGGGGGGGATAAAATATACATAACATGAAATTCACCTTTTAAGTGCACAATTCTGTGGCATTTAAATACATTCATGAAGTTGTATAACTACCACCATCCTCAGAACTTTTTCATCTTCTCCAACTGAAACTGTACCCAATGAACACTAACTCTCCATCCCTACCCCAACCCTATTCACTACCATTCTACTTTTTCTGGTACTGGAGATTGAACTGAGGGGCACTCGACCATTGAGCCACATCCTCAGACCTATTTTGTATTTTATTTAGAGACAGGGTCTTATTGAGTTGCTTAGCACCTGGCTTTTGCTGATACTGGCTTCAAACTTGCAATCCTCCTCCCTCAGCCTCCTGAGCAACTGGGATTACAGGCCTGTGCCATAGTGCTGGGCTCTACTTTCTGTCTCTATGATTTGGCTACTCTAGGTACTCATATAAGTGGACTCAGAATGCTGAGTTCTGACTGGCTTTGTCACTTAGTATAATGTCTTCAAGATTCATCCATTTGGCATGTGGCAGAATTTTCTTCCTTTTTAAGGCCAAATGATATTCTGTTACACACACGCACACACGCGCGCACACACACACACACACACACACACACATCTGACGTTTTGTTTATCCACTCGTCCTTGGCTGAACATTATTACTTGTGTCTTTTGGTTATTATAAAGCTTCTATGAACAGGATTGTAGAAATCTGATCCACTTATTTTTTGTGATGTTGGGGATTTAACTCAGGCCCTCATACATGGTAGGCAAGGTGCACTAAGCTGCACCCCCATTTCCATACACCGACTCTTGCCTCCCCTTCCCAGTCCTCCACACTACAGCCAGAGTAATCTCTTTAAAGTCATAAAGGTGGTCAAATCGTCCCTTGCTTAAAACTCATTAGGTATGCAATGTTCTCAGGTAAGGCCTAACTTCTCCTGATCATATTCCTTGTTTGTTGAATACAAAGCAGTTTGAAAACACCTGCTGTTTCTTCTGCTGTAATGCCCTGTTCTTCTTCCCCAGTTTTTTATTTTTGTTTTTTCCTTTTCCTCTTTAGGATTTCAGCTCCTACTCTTTTCCTGGGGGAATACCCTGATCGCCCTCCTCCACTAGGTCAGGGTACTCTTTCCCTCCCCTCTTCCACTTTCCCCTCCTACCACTTGTCACAATTGGCACTATAGTATCACCGGGATCTGTGACAGCTGCATTCTGTTTCTACCAATAGAGAATGAACCTATGAGGCTAAGAGTATTATCCGATTCCGGCAGTGACTAGTGACTGGCATCTACAGCTCAATACTTAAGTCATCAATTTCAATAATAAATCCATAAGGACGCAACCGTCCTCTCCCGCACCGGGGCTAAGCCATAGTGGAGAATCAGAGCGATCCTACGGCTCTGGTTGCCAGTCCTCAACCCTTTCCCAAGCCGTCCCATTGGGACGTCCTCGATCTGCAGAAAAGACGCTCAGGGACACCCCCGCCCCGCTTGCGCTAGGGGAGGGTCGGCTCCAGCCGCGGGATCCGCAGCCACCCCGGCGTCCGCCTGGGGCGGGGGCGGGGCTGGCTCTAACGTCACTTCCGGTGTACACAGCCGGTCCGGGCGGTGTGCTGGGGGTCGGAGCCCGTCGCAGGTGAGGAGCTGGCGCGAGCTGGCGCGGGCGGGCGCAGGCAGGCGGGGTCGGACGGTGGGCGGTGGGTTATGGGACGTAGTCGGGACTGGTGACTGGACGAGCTCGCGGGGCGCCGCTCCGCTCGGGACCGCAGGGCTCGGGCCCTTGGGCGCCCACCCCTTGCCCGCCCGCTGTGGAGGACGCCGGGCTCTGCGGGCGCTGGCCGAGCGGACGGAAGCCTGGAGGGGCCTCCTGGCGCGTGCCTGGGACTGGGGGCGCAGCCGAGACCCGGAGGACGCGGGACTGGAGGGGAGGAACGGCGCCGGCCAGGCGAGGGAGGGGGACATTCCCTCGGGGCCCGGGAGGTCAGGCTGGCGCTGGTACCCGCTCCCGGAAGCTCGCGGAGCAGTCCGCGAAAGGACAGCGGCCTGTGGGCAGCAGGCGGCCGGGGTCCACTGGGGCTGGTGGGGGACGCGGCCCTCACGCCGCCCCGCGGCTGCCTGACCGGCGGTGCGCACCTTCCCAGTCGTGCCGGGCAGCTGAGGAACGTGATTTTCCGGCCCTGCTGAGCCTGTTGGCGCAGTGGGGCCAGGGGAGGGTCCGCGGGGACCCGGGAGGGCCGGGGTTGAAGATGAAGAACCCACGCCCGTGGGGAGCGCAGGGTCAGGGGTGTGTCTTCCTGCTTCGCGCGGTGCGAGGAAAGAAGCGTGGCTGGTTGGCATGATAAGAATTTTGTTTATACTTCTTACAAAATTTGTCAGAGAATCACTGGGCTTGGAGAGCCCAAATTTGAAAGTAGCTTCTTTCTGCCCCTCATTCCTATTATAAGAGGAATTTATTCTTCTCGCCTTTGTAAAACACTCAAGACATTACAAAAAGTGTTAAGGGAGGAAATGAGAGACATCCACCAACCCATCATTCAGTGACAACGACAGCTATCATTTTAGTGATATCAGTAAATACAGATATATGATGTCACTTTTTTATGGGCTTCGTAGTACACCATTATATGCTATAATTTAACCAAACCCTACTGATGAACATTTATTTATTTTTGGCACAGGGAATTGAACCCTGGGAAGCTCTACCACTGTGTTTCATCCCAGCCCCAACCCCCACCCCATCCCCTTTTTTTTGAGACAGGTGTTTCTCCATGTTGCTTAGGGCTTGCTAAGTGGCTAAGGTTGGCCTGGAACTTGCTGGGATTACAGGCATGCACCGCAGGGCCTGGCCTGATGAATATTTAGATTATTTCCATTTTGCCATAAAATGATTTTGCCAAAAGGATTTGTCTGATTATTGTCTTGGGATAAATTCACAACGGGGGTGTAAAGGTAACATTCATTAAAAAATAAATACTATTTTTTTTCTTTCATATATTTAGAAAATTCTTCCCTATTCCAATGTTTCAAAAAAATTCCATCCACCTTTGCTTCTCATCGTTTTATTTACTTTTAGTTATTTAATCTACTTAGAACTTATTTTTGGTATAAGATATAAAATAGTTTCTGAATAGCTAGTCAATTGTTGCAGTTTTATTGAATAAGCTGTAACTGTTTTTTGTTAAGTTTTAGGTTTAAAGTTCTAAGTATGTATTTATAAAGGTCTACTTACAGATTTTTGTGTATGATCAGATATTTTCACGTGCCTTAAAAAATGCCACAATTGTTTTTTTTCAGTGTTGTTTTTTTTTTAAATAATTTTCCTTTACAATCCAAGGAGTATTTCATGTTTGAGATTTTTTAAATGAACATTTTTTTAAAAAATATTTATTCTTAAGTTTTAGGTGGATACAATATCTTTATTTTACATTTATGTAGTGCTGAGGATCAGACCCAGTGCCTCATGCATGCTAGGTGAGCACTGTACCACTGAGCCACAATCCCAACCCCTAAAATGTACATTTTAAGTCTGTTTAAAGTCCTTTGTCCATTTCTCAATTGAATTATTTGTTGTTTTGTTCTTGAGTTGTAAATAATCATTACTTATTCTGGATAGTAGCCTCTCATTAGATAAATAATTTTTTAAAAATGCACATTTTAAAGGCGAAAGTTTATTTTATTGCTGTTTCATTTACTTTCTTACTGACAAGATAACAAACTCCATATGAAGAGTTCAGGTTTGTTGTGGCAACTTTTCAGTCTGGCATTTGAGATTCTAATCTTCCTCTATTTTTGCACATGAATACGTAGGTTAGATTGGAGACCAAGATAGAAAAGTTCTCAGATTCCCTTGGCAAGCCTAGATTTTTCAATCTAAAATTATCTCTGGATTTTTGGAAGACAGCATACTTTAAGCATCCTTAAAACAATAAATAAGTTGCATATGATTCTGCAAAATTTTTTACTAAATGTTTATTCTTTTGATAATCTTAAGCCTAATATACCAGGAACTGTATGCCCAGTGGATCTTCTAAACCTCTAGGAAAATAGTTGAATCTGAGCAGCAGGGTGAAGTATCACGTGAATTGAGTGTCCACTCTCTCTCTTTCCCTCCTGTGAATTTGTCTTTGGTGGAAGATGATGACCTTTCTACGTGGACAAAGCATGTTAGTTTGATTAAGAAATTGCTTTGTTTTGGAGTTACAGAAAAGCAGGCTGCCACTTTTCTCTTAGAACCTGAAGTGTTAGGAGTTGAGCTTCAAATGCGTCTTTGTTTCTGTTGAAACTGTCCTCTTGAGGGTCCCTTAATTGATAGATGCAATGGCCGCTGCTTACTCATTTCCTTTGACTGTTAATATTGGCGTGATGAGCCATTCTTTTTTTCATGAACCAGCCTGGCTCCTAGTCGGCCTTTTCCAAAAAGGTTGTGGTCATTTTCTTAAATTTGTGTGACTGTGCCTTATCACTTGTTTTTGCTGCTCTATTTCCTACATCTGCCTGGGGACTGTTTTTGAGGCTTAGCTTTATACTACTTTCCCCACCTCCCCATATATGCTCCTTTCCCACATATCCTGTATGTGACTTCTACATAGAGAACCATCTTGCTCCCCACCTCTGCGTCCACTTGCTGACCCCCATCTCAGACTTTTCTGCAGGTTAATCTTTCATTTTCCTGTCTTCTCAACATGTTTCTAAAGCCATACTTTCTCCAGGTGTTGGAGCCCTTCATCATTTCTCAAGGTGGTTCTTACTAGCTGATATATCATGTCTTATCTTCTTTTTTGATACAGGTTGCATTTGCCATTTGTGTTCTGTTTATCTTAATTTAGACTTTGTACCTTTTTTCTAAGGGACTCGAGATATAATCTGGTCCCGCGCTGGATAGAAAGAGGAGAACCAGTGAATTTAGTTAGCTCCCATTAATGAAGTACTTACAGTATGGGCCAGTCACTTCACTGTAGGATCAGAATCCAGAGCTGAAAGGTACAGCCTGGGCAAGAAAGTCAAATAAACCGTTGCCAGAAAATATCCCAAGTATATAGAAGGGGAGACACTGAAAAAGTTCTGCCAGGTTTCAGGGATCTTGCCTATCTTGTTCACTGCGTTTATCTCTAGGGCCTAGAACACAGTGTTCTGGAAATGATAAGGTATTTGCTGAATGAATGAATGATCATCTGAAAATAAAATCAAAACAATACAAATCAACTACCTATAGAAAGATACAAGGCCAAAAGACATTTTGCAAGTGTAGTTTAGAGAATTTCAGAGAAAACTTTAAATTCAACCAAACTGACCCAGCTATAACCCCAGGAAGGCATGATTGGAATGTGTTTGTAGTCAGAAAGCTCAAACTTAATTTTGTAGCCTCAGAAGAAAGATGTGTGTTTCTAGGGGAGGGTTCAGATGATGTTTGTGGAAATTGGGGTGGATAGTGTGTCTGTAACACTACCTGGGAGCCCTGACCAGAGAAGCTTAATGCAGTCTTCTGTAGAACCTCTCCAGTACCGAATGGATGAGTGTGTCCATGTTGATGCCTCTAGCTGGAAGTGTCTTTTCTCTTGCTTAGTTTATGTCCTCCTGATACCCTCTGATTAGAACTGGGTTTCGAGAATGTTGAGAGCTCTGTATCCATATGCTTGGGTCAGATCCTGATCTTGGCATGCTGTCTAATCTCTTGGGTTTCCTATGGGTAGAATAAAGATAATAGTAGCACCTTTCCCTTAGTGCCATGAGGGCTTTGAACACACTGCCTGGTAGCTACCTGGTAAGTGTTCAACAAGGGTTAGCTCTTTGGGTATTTATAAACTTAGTAACTGACTTTCTGGCTAATATGTCACTCATCTTTGAGCTAACAAAGGCTAAATCAGACCCCTTGAAGCTGCTTGGTTTTGGGTGCACAGATAACTGATAACCATACAGTGAGAAGTGATGACAGGCTTTTCCCAGACTGCTCGCACAGAGAATCCAGCCTGCAATTTTCAGGGGAGACTTCCTGGAGAAGGCTGTTCTTGAATAGAATACTGTGGGAAAAAGCTAATCCTTCCTGGGTGTGGTCATACACCTGTAATCCTGGTTATTCAGGAGGTTGAAGATCACAAGTTTGAGGCCAACCTCCAGGACTTAGTGAGACTCTGTCTCAAAATAAAAAAGGGGGGCTGGGGATATAGCTCAGCAGAGTGCTTGCTTCACATGCACAAAGCCCTGGGTTTAATCTCCAGCAACACACACACACACACACACAAAGTGGGGGGTGAGAGATGAGTATGTAACTCCTTGGTTCAATTCTCAGTACTGCCCACCCCCCACGTGCAAAAAAAAAAAAAAAAAAAAAAACCTGAGTCTAGCACCATTGAAGGGGAGGACATTTAGGTAGGACCATGACATGGATAAAGAGGTAGCAGTGAGCAGGCATAATGTATGTGAAGAATAAAATATATCTAACTTACTGAGCACTAGCAATACTTCAGGTGCTAAGCCAAGCCTTAGGCTCTGTGATAACCAGATCAGGTGTTAAGTGCTTTGTGTGCATTACCTCATTTAGTCTTTACAACGACCCTGTGAGACAGGTACTTACTGTTATAGAAATGCCATGTTGAATGTCACCTGAGAGGTCTCTGTTTCTTCAGCCTGCATGCTGCTGCAGGGCTAACTAACTCTTGATGTCTTTTGAACATTGAAAAGCTTTGTGATCTGGTTCTGATGAAGTCCAAAGCTCACAAAGATCCTGTGACTTCATGAAACCATCTTTGGTTAATATGTATAAATAATGCATTTCTTAGAATTTAGTTAAAGCAGCATACGTGCAGATATGGAATGAGCTCAGAGAAATATCGTTAATGAGAAGAGCAAGGGGCAGAAAGATGTGCACATGTGCCCATGGTGTAAATAAATAAAGAAGAAATATATAGAAAACACATGAAACTGATTTCTAAGAGCAGAAAAAATTTCTGGAATGATAGAAAAGAAGTGATTGCCTTTGGGGTGAGGCGTCAGAAAACCAGCCTGTTAGCCTGTTGAAATTACCTTCCTTTTTCTTACATACCATTTTGTATGGTATAGATTTTGTATATATATATATATATATATATATATATATATATATATATATATATATAATTACATTTATTTATTTTTTTAAGTTGTAGACACTACCCTTACTTATTTATTTTTTTGAGGTACTGAGGATCGAACCCAGGGCCTTGCACGTCCTAGGTGAGCGCTCTACCACTGAGCCACAATCCCAGTCCTGTATATTGTTTTGATTTCAAAATTTAAGTGGGCATGAGGCACACTCCTATAATCCCAGCTATTTGGGAGGCTAAAGAAGAAAGATACTAAGTGTAAGGCCAGCCTTGACAAGTTAGTGAGACCCTGTCTCAAAAAAAAAAAAAAAAAAAAAGGCTGAGGTAGACATTCCTGGGTTTAATCCTCAGTACCAAAGACCAAAACAAAGAATGAACAAAAAAAATTACTAAATTAAAACATACATGAATGTGATGTATACTTACATAGGGAGGGGGCAAAAAAGCAAATACAGCCAAATGCTTTTGAGTTCAAGTTTTGCTTCTACCACTTAACTAGTCACTAACTTTGAGTCACAAAACTTCTTGTCTCCATTTACTCCATTTCAAAATGAGGGAGGTAACATTACCTATCTCCTGAGGTTAGAGTGAGGTTTTAATGAGTTTATATTTGTAAAGACTTTAGACTGCTTGTGGCGGGAATGTTTTTGTTGCTATGGCTGTGGACTGTACTACAATAAATGTGATGATGTGTTCAGTCTCCTTCTGTCATTCTTATAGTTCATTTGGAGAGAAAGACAATACAGAGTTACTGACAGGCAGTGATAGTAGAGGGTGCAGAGGATCAGGAAAAGTTCTGTGATGACTTAGGTGGCCTAAGCATGATGGTCATCAGAACTATGAATCTTAAATATGGGTAACTTCAGGAAAAAGTCAAACAAAGGGGAAAGGATACAAAGTGTCTTGTTCTAAGGCCCAGATAGCTTGAGGCAAAAGGATCAGAAACAAAAAAAGCTGAAGAGAAACTAGGATATGTTGTGGGATGGCAGGTCAGTCATCATTATATGTCAGTTTTTCCTGAGTGTATATAAGATGATGTGATTTATTGATGGCATCTTAGACCATTAGTGTGGAGGTTCTACTTTGATCTTTTTGGGTGATGGGGAGGAGCTGTCCTAGGGATTGAATCCTTTACTTTGATTTTTGAAATGACTGTGAGATGTTCTTGTATAATTTATTTAATAAACCCCTTAATGCAGGACATGTGAGTTACTTCCTGGTTGATGCTTATAGACAGACTGACAGTGGGTGTTCTTGACTCTCCCTCTACCGTGAATCTACGCCCTCACCTCAGGATCAAACCCAGTACCTTGTGCATATCAGGCAAGCACTCTACCATGGAGCTACATCTCCAGCCCTTACTATGAGTGTATTTCTAATTTAAGATTCATTCCTAGATATAAAATTGCTCTCTTTAAAAAAAAAAACAAAAAAACTTTTGACTGTGTCTGGGCCACTGGCAGTAAATACATTTTCAAATTGGCAGTTGTAAAGATTCATTTTTAAATTAAAGGTGATTTAGTGAGAGGGCAATTATAGCCAGAGAATGAGAATATCTGAGTCTTCCCCCACTCCACTCCCTGGTCCCAGAGGTGGATATAAACACATGAGAATAGAGGCAGAAGAAAGTTGGCTTGGCTTCCAGACCTAGGTGCCCCAGGTTCTGGTGACTTAGGCAGCGAGAGGCCAAAGTGGGCCTTTTTGTCAACTCACAAGGACTTGTGCTGTCCCTGGGTCCAAAATAGGAAAGAATGCACTATATCCTTATATTTAAGTAACTTTGTCATGTACTTTGTATTTCAAGGTGACTGATCTCCCTTTTCAGCTATGTCTGCCTCTTTAGCTATCTGTCAGTTATCTTCTTCTTCAGCTATGGCATATGTTGTATTTTTCTCTGAAGGAGGAGGGACCGGTAGGCAGGGAAATGGGAGGAGCCATGACCTTTTTCTCTGGAGCACACTGGGCATCCTCACTTTTTCAGTTTGTTGCCTGGACTTTGTGAGTTGGGAGCTGCAGGAAAGTAAGTTCTATTTCTGGAAGCTGTAACTGTGGTATGGCAGGATGGGGGTGTTTTGTAGTAGTTCAGAATGAAAAATTATAGTGGAAGACAAAGTGTTACCCTCTGACTAATCCATAGCCTCTTTGTAAAGAGGGTGGTAGGTTCCACTTACTGAAACTCAAGGTGTGCCAAGTGCTGTGCTTTATGAATTTAATCCTCACCATAGTACTGAAGAAACTGAAGCACAAGAATCCAAGTGACTTAACCGGGTGGCACATGCCTGTAATCTCAGCTACTCCGGAGACTGAGGCAGGAAGATTACAAGTTGGAGGCTAACATGGACAACTTAGTGAGACCCTGTCTTAAAATAAAATGAAAAGGGCTGGGGATGAAATTTGATGGTAGAGAACTTGTCTCCCCTTGTGAGGCCCTGGGTCTGTACCTATTATGGGGTGGGGGGGACTACTGGTTTTTTTCCAAGTGACTTCCTTAAGGTCATAAAGTTAACAAGCGCCACTCATTAAGCTGATAATTACTGAGAGTAGGAATTCCCATCTAGGTCAGTGTGATTCCTAATCCATACTGGTAAACTACTGCACTTCATCAGTGCCATATTTCTATGAAGTTTCTTCTTTGTATTGGAGCATCTTACTGAAAAGAGAGGGGCCTGAACAGTTCCCTATTTTTTTCTCATTAGATTATAAACTGTACCACTGCATCCCTGATGCCTGGAGTAGTACTGTGCACATAGTAGGACCTCAGTAAATGCTTGAGGTGTGTGAAGGCTCATGGTGTGGATAACTGGCAGAGCTGGAAGATTAGACTGGAGGTTAACCACTGGGGGCCTGCTTTCTGAAGCTGCCTTCCTTGTCTGGTAGGTGAATATGAGGAGGCCTCTAGCATTTCCACTTTTCTAAAGGTTTGGCCTGCTGAAATGTTTGTGGAGAAAAACAGGCTCCCTAGTTGTGACTCTGGCTTGCTGGTCTTTTTGATAAATGAGAGGGCTTTCTGTATGTGTACAATTGGAGCCAGTGTTCCCAGTTCGGAGAAGGAAGCCACTATCATTCTCCATTGATAAAACTGTTGTTGATTACCTTACATTTTCAGAAATGGTCTTGAATCTGGAATTTATCAAAATTTATATAATTCCTCTCCATAATAAAAAATAATTTCCAACATAGTTTGATTTGCTTCTCTGTAAATTTCTGGAGAAGTATTTGTTTTCCCCTTTGAGGTTAATTTTGAATAGGTCACACAATGCTATTTTGAATAGGTCACACAATGTTAAGAATGAGTAGTGGTATTGAATTTTGTTTTCTTAAGTAACTTTTATTTTATTATTTTAAAAATTTATTTATTTTACGTAGAATACATTTTGGTATTTAATACACAAAGGGAGCACAACTTCTCATTGATTGCTCCGGCTGTACATGGTTCAGACTCATTCCACTAGTGTAATCATACATGTATATAGGGTAATAATATCTGTCTCTTTCTATTATCTCTCTTTTTTTTTAAGAATTTTTTAATATTTATTTTTTAGTTTTTCGGCAGACACAACATCTTTGTTTGTATGTGGTGCTGAGGATCGAACCCGGGCCGCACACATGCCAGGCGAGTGCGCTACCACTTGAGCCACATCCCCAGCCCAAGCCTACAGTACCCGGTATTCCTAGGCGGTCTCCCATCCAAGTACTAACCAGGCCCGACCCTGTCTACTATCTCTTAAGTAACTTTCTAATGGATGCAATTAGTTTTTACTAGACCAACTTTCTTTTTTTGGGGGGTACTGGGAATTGAATCTGGGGGCACTCGACCACTGAGCCACATCCCTATCCCTGTTTTTTATTTTATTAGAGACAGGGTTCTCACTGAGTTGCTTAGTATCTCACTAAATCACTGAGGCTTGCTTTGAACTCACGATCCTCCTGCCTCAGCCTCCCTAGTCCCTAGTATTACAGGCGTGCACAGCCGCACCTGCTTAGACCACGTTTCTTTTACAAGTTTGAAAAGTTCTTATAGATGTGATATTGTGAAATTCCTATTTGGTTTTCTTCCCTGTTTCCTGGCATTACAACTCCTAAAATAATAATACTTGAAACCTCCAAAGTAATAAATATTTGGGGCTTCAGGATGGAGACTGATGGACTGAAAATCAAGGCAGCATCATAGAGTTGGAACTTCAGCCCATTAGGCAATCTCTGGCAAGGGGAGAAGAACTGAAAGTTGAATTGATCACCAGTTGCCAGTGATTTAATCAGTCATGCTTACGTAATGAAACCTTCTTGAAAACCTGACAGAACAGGGTTCAGAGAGCTTATGGATAGTTAAACTGGTGAAGGCTCATCATGGAGGATGGGTGCCCAGAGAATGCTCTGCATATTTTCATATGTGTACTTTTTACAAGAACAAGATATTTTGGTAAGTATTATCCAGTTGGTTTCATGAATTCTGTGAGCCATTCCGGCAAACTCATGGAATTCAAGGAAAGGGTTGAAGGAATCCTGATTTAAATTGTGTTGATGAAAAAATAAAACAACCAGAAGTTTCAATTGGTATCAGAAGCCTGGGACAGTGAAGTGACAGAGCCTTTAACCTATGGGATCTGATGTTATCTCCAGACAAATGTGTCAGAGTTGAGTTAGAGAAAACCCTGCTGGTGTCCTCAGGAGAATCTATAGAATTGCTTGCTTACTTGATGTGTTGGGACAACAACCCCACCCCCCCACCCCCCACCCCCCCCACCCCCACCCCCCCACCCCCCCACCCCCCCACACCCCCCACCCCCCTACACCCCCCACCCCCCTACCCCCACACACCCCCACCCCCACCCCCCCATCCCACCCCCCATCCCCTGATTTTGGTGTCAGAAGCCTGTTGTGAGAGAGGAGTAACTGAGGTAGGTGGTTAGCCTTGTATTCTCAGATTAGATAACTGGGCTTTTTTGTTGTTGTTGTTATCACACTGTAACAAAAATAAACTACAGGTTTTTAATGTATGGAGATTGTTGTTGCATTTTTAAAAACTGGATCTGAAAAAATTAACATCAGTACCTTGTAATTAAAGAAAAGTAACTTATTCTCACCCCAGTTTACACTTGATTTTCCATTAGCACAATTTGTTTGGGTGAATTTGATAGAAAAAATGTTAATGGTTTAAGATCATTTTAGTTTAAGGATAAAAACTTCATTTTAGGGGCTGAGGCTGTAGCTCAGTGGTTAAGGTGCTTGCCTCGATGTGTGAGGTACTGGGTTCAATCCTCAGCACCACATAAAATAAATAAAGATACTGTGTGTTCATCTACAACTAAATAAACATTAAAAAAAAAAAAAAAACACCTAATTTTACCACAGCAAACATTATCAGAAATTCAAGAGCCAACTTTGTTCATTCTTTGGTGATATGTAATGGTTTGTGTATGTGTTTGTGTGTGTGTGTGTGTGTGTGTGTGTGTAGACAAAACTTTTTTCTTTTCAAGGATTCACTCTTTTTTTTCTCCTTTTGAAGATTTTTGTTTAACAAAAATTCTTTTGGTTTATTCTTTTGTTTCTTTAATAAAAATACTCTAAAGGTTCTAATATTACTAGTTTTATTTTTTTTTTTTATGGCAACAGTAAGTTTTTGAAAGTTAATTTTTTTTTTCTTTTTAGTACTGGGAATTGGATTCAGGAACACTATACCACTGAGGTACTTCCCCAGCCCTTTTAACTTAATTTAATTTATATGTTTATTTAATTTGGTACTGGGGATGGAACCTAGGGGTACTTTACCACTGAGCTATATCCCCAGCCTTTTTTTAAATTTTCAAACAGGGTCTTACTAAGTTGCCCCAGCTGGCCTCAAACTTGAGAGCCTCCTTTCTTAGCCTCCCAAGGAGCTGGGATTCAGGTTGTGGGTCACTGTGCTGGTTCTGAAAATTAGTTTTTAAACTTCATAAAAAAATTAAGCATCAGTCTTAAAGTACAGAATACAGTAAGTCATTTTATTATCAGAAAATTAGATTGGTAGCTCTAGGTCTGTTCTCAATAGGACAGACTTTTTTTTTCATTGAATGTTAATTCTGTGTCAAGTTGAATGTGTGGTAATTACCACCCATTTCGTTTACTTTTCTACTTATGTAATGGCTTTAAAAAATAAACAAGAGCTGGGGTTGTAGCTAAGCGGTATAGCGCTTGCCTTGCAAGCATGAAATACTGGGTTCAATCCTTAGCACCACATAAAAAAATAAAGATATTGTGTCCATCTACAACTAAAAAAAATTTTAAAAAAATAAACAAAACCCTCAATTTAAACAAAATTAAACCTATTCCTCATCTGTATGACCATTTAACATATTTGGCCTTTTTTTTTTTTTTTTTTTTTTTTTTTTAAAACCTGTGTTATTTTGAAAGTGAATTTCAACTCTGTTGACTTTGTGGTTAGAAGTTTTTCTTCTGCTTAAATGAAATGATCAGCTGTTTGTAAATTACCAAATATGAAAGCTCCTTAGAACCACTAATGATAACTTGCTTTGGTTTTGTAGAGGAATGCCATATTTTGTGGTAATAAATTGTTATAAGAGCAAATGTTACCACAGAGGCAGTCAAGTGTCACTGTGTGTATGTATTTTGTTCCATGGTTAGACTTATTGCTCCTTGTGAGCAGTCTGTCTTATTTATTGCTATATTCTGGTGCCTAGGACATAGAGGCTGAACTCAACAGCACTGTCTCACGTCAGCAGTGTAGAAGCATTTTTATTTTCTGGTGTTAGGGAATGAACCCAGGGCCTCATGTAAGATAGGCAAGTGCTCTATCACTGAGCTGCATCCCAGCCAGAATCTTCATTTTAACTATGACAGGTTCTGGCCTTGAATAGAATTTTTATTTAGTAGATTTTTTTCTATCTCCTTGAGGTTTTATGACTCAATATAGGATACATAGACTTCACATTTTGTTATGTAATCAATTTGTAGCTCTTTGGTTTTTTTTTTTTTAATTTATTTTTTAGTTGTAGGTGGACAATACCTTTATTTTATTTATTTTTATGTGGTGCTGAGGATCGAACCCAGGCCTTTGCATATGCTAGTCAAGCACTCTACTGCTGAGCCACAACTCCAGCTCTGTAACTCTTTGTTTTGACAACAGTTTTTTTTTGTTGTTGTTGTTGTTTGTTTTGTTTTGTTTTGTTTTTTTGTGGTGCTGGGAATTGAACCCAGGGCCCACCAACTAATCTGTATTTCCAGCCCAACAATGCTTTTCTTTATTTATATGTGGTGCTGAGGCTGCAACACAGTACCTCACACATGCGAGGCAAGTGTTCTACCACCGAGCCACAGCCCCTCGACAGCAGTTTTAATAGCTACTTCTTGACTGCCGGGGCGGGGGGGGGGGGCATTAATCTTGGCCTCCCTAAAATGTTTTCATTTGACATTTTTTACATTGATAGGACAAATATTTTGGGAGTTTTTGCATGAATATTAAATTTAAAATGTTTTAGTATTAATTCCTAGGAAGCCATTCTGTAGGTTAGTGTCCAGTTTTTCTTTTGGAACTGTCTCCCTGTCACAGAAATAGTCTGTGGCTTGGTGGACCCAGAAGTGTCACTTCCTTTCCTCTGGCCTTGGCTCTCTCCATTCCTGCCTTTCCATTTTGATGTTTTAATGATACCCTCCCTGCTTAGTGATTTGTGTTCAGGAAGCTAGGCTGTGATTACTTTTGTTTCTGCTTTGTGAACTTCCTCCTCCATTTCCTATTTTTACTGTAGTTGCACAGGAAATGAGGCGGCTCCTGGCTGGCTACTGCTGAGCACTGATTTTAGGTGGTGGAGGACAAGGGCTTAGGGTCTGAACCATGTACAACATTTTGTACCTTTGTCTTTTTATTACCTTCTTCCTCTAGGAGTTATAGGAACATTTAGTGATTGGGTTGAGATGATGTCATGGCCTTCTCAGTCCTGGATGGGGGGCAATTGCTGCTTAGCTGAAGGACAGAATTTTTGTGAAGTACGTGAGTGCTTTTGTTCAGTGGTAATAGTATGGTGGGATGTTGTGTCCCTGTGGCCCAGTTCCTGTCATGGGTAACAGTGAACACTTTGGCAGGAGCAGAGGGTAGCTTGAAGGGACAAGATCTGCTGCAGGTAAGGGTTGTAAGGTGGATATTGGGTACTTTTTGGCTTGAAGTTGTTTTCTAAACTATTTAGTTAGCATTTACCCATTTCTTTTCCAAGGATACCCCGTAACTATCTTACGAACTCTTTTTAGCTTAGTTTATGGGAGAAGTTTGTAATATCTTCCCAGAAAGAAGAAAGTTTTTATACACTAAGTAGCTTGAAAAGGAGGGTGCTCAGAACATTTATCAAGATTTCTCAATAGTAGCACTTTTGACATTTTGGGGTGGATAATTCTGTGGGGGTTGCTTTTTAGGATGTTTAGCAGCATTTATGGCCTCTACCCACTAGATGCCACTAGCATTTCCCCAGTTGTGACAACTAATGTCTCCAGACATTGCCAATTGCTCGGGGACAGGAAAGCAGAATCATCCTTTTCTCCACTTTTTTTTTTTTTTTAAATTTTTTTTTGTAGTTGTAGATGGACAGAATGCTTTTATTTTATTTATTTGTTTTTATGTGGTGCTAAGTATTGAACCCAGTGCCTCACACATGCTAGGCAAGTGCTCTGCCATTGAGCTCCAGCTCCAGCCCCTTTTCCCTACTTTTTGAGAGCCACTGTGTTACAGTATTAAATGCTGAATTATTAATTTTGTAAAATGGAATAAAGTAGAATGTTTGGTTCCTTGAAATTGGAGCCATTTGTTAGTTTCTATTTCAGTATGTGACATTCTCATAATCTTTAGTTTGCTATTTGGATTTTGCTATTCTCTACTAGCCAGTGTTCAGGTGTACCTCCTGTTTGCTTTCATGGAAAAATCTACGGCTTGAGTGGTTGTCAGCCTGGCTCTCTCTATAGGAGACATTTCTCTATGCTTCTGTGCTTTAGGTGTGGATTGTAGCTCAATGATAGAGCATTTGGCTGACAGACATGCCTAAGACCTTGGAATCCATCTCTAGCACCCACCAAAAACAAACAAAAAAAAACTGTTTCCTTAGAAACTGAACAATATAGATGTAAAGAAGAATCCAGAGGCATTTAGGATGGAATAGTAACAGTAGCAAACATTTATGAAGCAGTTGCTGCAGAGCAGGCACTGGTGAGCGAGATTGGCAGCACTGAAAGTACTGGGTAGAAAGGGGAGGGAACAAGACAGGGACCTTCTGGGATAACACCTAAAGTTTAGGCTTAGAGTTGTAGTGCCCTTAACCATACAAGGCAGTAAGTACAACAGGAGGAACAGGAAATCGAAGTGTGGCAAGGCAGAATTTTGAAGGGCTGAGATGTCTCATGGGTCTAGTCTCAGGAAGGGGTCCCACTGACTGGAGTGTTGAATTTGGGAATCATTAGTAATAGATATAGAATTATCTATTGTATTATATAGACCTCTCCTTAAAGAGAGGTCACTTTTCATTGTTCCAACTTAACTTCCTGTCAATTCCAAGAAGCCTATAGCTTTACATCATCTTCTAATTATAATAAATGGAACATAGCATGGTCTAAAAACATGTATTTGACAGAGGTGGAATAGTGTAATGATGGAGAACTCAGCCTCCGGTGGCAGACTACCAGGATCCAAACCTAGCTCTATTGGTGACTACTTCGTTAGCCCAGTGATATTCTTTGACGAATTCCTTTAACCTCTTTAGATATTTCCCCCACTTCACAAGATTGTTGTGAGAATTAAATTAGAACACATGTAAGTGCATTGCTCAGTACCTGGCACTTAATATACATTTAGTTAACGTCAGCTGTTTTTATTTTAGGGTTTTAGTTATCTCTAAAACTCCAAGTTAATACTTGATACATTGTAGACACTTAAGGAAGGTCCATTTTGTTTATTTAGGAGTACCTGAATGTGACATGATCAGTAACTTTTTTTTCCTTATTATTCTTTTAGCAGAACTTAGTTTTTAGCACTTAAACTGGTGCCTTTGTGGGTGGTAAGGCTGACTGAATGTGGTGCAGAAATAACTATTAAGTAAATACTGTGGATGAACTAATCATTCAACTAGTATTTGTTGAATGTTTACACTGTGCTTAGCACTCTTGAATATCTTGAATGAGCTCAGTGAGCTGGGGCTTGGAGATGGCAGGGAAACACTGAGGAAACTGTTGGTTGTGACACAGTATGTTACAGAACGGCAAAGTTAATGCCAGCACAGGGCTAAAAACAGGATGCTATGGTAGCACACAGATGGGTCCCTAGCACAGAGTGGCTTCCAAGAGGAAGTGACATGTAAGTTAGACATCCAGGAGGCATGAGAGTAAGCCAAGAGAGCTTTCCAGATGGAGGGAATGGACTATGTAGACTGGTGGAGAGGGGGAAGATGGTATGTGTCAGAAGCAGGTGGTGTTGGGAAAAACAAGGACGGTGTGAGAAAGTTGGGAAGGACAGTGGAGAGCCATTACAGGTTTTTGTTTTGCACTGGGGATTGAACCCCGGGGTGCTTAACCAGTGATCCACCTCCCCATCCTTTTTTTTAAAGATCCAGCTTTTTAATTTTTTTTGTTTTGAGACAGTTGCAAGGTTGTTTAGGACCCTGCTAAGTCACTGGGGCTGGCCTTAAACTCACGATCTTCATGCCTTAGCCTCCCAAGTTGCTGGAACTGCAGGCATACACAACCATGCCCAGTCATCATTCCCGGTATAATGTAGGAGAGTGGCATGATCAGATTGGATCTGTAACAATCACACAGCAACCAGAGGAGCGCAGGCATTTGGAAGACCACTTAGGAATCACCTTGGTGTTCAGATAAGAGGTGAATATGATCTCAGCTTTGATAGTGGCAGTGATGATAGAAAGAGAAGGACTGGAACACTAGTAAGGCAGGAAGGGGAAGAAGAAATGATTAATTGGATGTGAAGGAGAGTGAGGAGTGGAGACTTACTCCGAGGTTTCTGCCTTGTTCAAGGAGTTGGATGGTGATGCCATTAATAGAGACAAAAGGAACATTGGAGGAGTTGGTTTTGGACATTTGATTTGGGAACCTGTCTATTGAGCAGTTGAGTATTTGGTGTTTGGAGATTAGGAGAAAAATCTGGGCTAGAGATGGATTTGGGAGTCTTCCCAGGGAGAATGTTCTGATCTTAGAGGATACAGCAGAGTTCTGAGGACCCATTGCACTAAGGAGGAATGGCTCAAATGGAAGTAAGGAGGTGAGCTAGAACTAGCAACTTTTCATTTTCGCTCTGACAAAGGTGCTTCACTTTCAAATGAGATAATGGATAAAGGGAGCCAAAAGAGTAGAATTCTAAGGAGGAAGGGAACAAAAGACTGAATCTTTCAGGCATTTTTTCTTGCCTGGATGGATATTTTAAATTCATGAATGATGAGAATAAAATTCTTCAAAGCATTTTTCTGGAGTGCATGTCTAAATATGGTTTTAGTCAGTCTCAACTTAAAACATGGAAATGGTTGGGCTTTGAACTTCATGGACAATAACTTCACTAATCTGTCTAAAGAATTTCCTGTAGTGTCTCCACATTATCAAGAGTAGATATTTTGGGTTTACATTATTGTGCGTTGGACAGGAGTGGAACATTTTCTGTGGATTTCATTTTCTCTAAAGAGGGAATTACTTGTAGAGTGGTTCATCTTTATATTTTTGTAAGTTTTTATTTTTGGTATTTAGTTCAGTGGTTTTTAGTTTATTTGCAACTGTGCCACAACTAAATGAAATTAACGTTAAAACATTTTCATCACTCCAAAAAAGAAACCCTCTACCTATTAGCAGTCACTTCTTATTTCTCCCTCCCAGCCCACAGCTTTAGGTAGCCATTAATTTTCTGTTTCACTGAGTTTGCCTAATCTGGATATTTTATATTAATGGATGCATTGGCTCTTCATTCCTTTTCAAGAATGAGTAGAATTCCACTCTATGGTTATATCACATTTTGTTTATTCATTTGTCGGTTGATAAGACAGTTGAGGTGTTTTCAGTTTTAGGGTATTATGGACAATGCTCTGAATATTCATGTACAGGTTTCGTGTAGACATGTTTTTCATTTCTCTGGGTATATGCATAGGAGTATAATCCCTTGGTTGTGTGGTAATTCCGTGTTTAGCCATTTGAGGAACTGCTAGTTTGTTTTCCAAAGTGTCTGCACCATTTTGCATTCCAGTGAGCAGTGCATGAAGATTAAAATTTATCTGCATCCTTGTCAATACTTGTTATTGTCTGCACTTGTTATTATAGTCATCCTAGTGGTTGTGAAGTGATATCTTGTAGTTTATTTTATTTTTGAGTATTGGGGATTTAACCTAGAGGAGCTTTATCCCTGAGCTATGTTCCTAGCCCTTAAATTTTTTTTTTTTTTTTTAAATTTTGAGACAAGGTTATTGAGGCCGGCCTTGGACTTGAGATCCTTCTGCCTCAGCCTCCTGAGTGTCTGGGATTACAGGCATGCACCACCATGCCTGGTGTATCTTGTGGTTTGATTTGCATTTTCTTATAGGTAATGTGTTTTTGTGTGCTTTTTGTTACATCTTCTTTGGAGGGTTCATCTATATTTGATCAACTTTGGTGAGATAAATTGAATTGCAAATCTTGGGACTGCAAAGGAATAGAAGTATATTTTTGACTATAGAAATGAAAGGGAAAGTGTGTGAGACAGTGTGTGTGTGTGTGTGTACATATGTGTATGTGTATAGTGAAAGAATCCATAAACAGATTTGTGAATAATAAAGTACAGGCAGGGAAATAGCCAGCATTTTCCATTTACATCAAGCCACAGCTTGAGAGGAGATTGTTTCATGATACTGTGACCTGTGAACCTTGCAAGTAGAAACCATGATTTCTGTTTTTCTCATGTTCCTTTTTTTCTTGTGTGTGTATGGTGCTAGGATAGAACCCAGGACCTCACACGTGCTCTTCCACTAAACTACATCCTTTGCCCCACGTCACTTATCTTAAGGCCACAGATAATTGCAACCACTGTCAGGTTTTTGCAGACCTGTCACCTTCCAGGTAGAAAGATGACTTGCATAGGAGCCATTTTCTTAGATTTTCAGGACAGTGCCACTAGAAAACAATCAGTGACTCACTGATATCAGATTTCCAAAGAATCTTCCAGCACACTCATTGACTTTGGGGACCCAGCAGTCAACAGGGCAGTGCTATCCTTAGGAACTTATATGCCAGCAGGTAAGTTATGCACAAGCAAATGAAGTGATAAGATGATTGCTAGTTCATTAAGACAAGACAGCATTGTAGGCATGAGGTGAACCTAGTTTAGACAGGTTGACTAGGGATGGTTTCTCTGGCCCAGCACATTGGTGCACACTTGTAATTCCAGTGAGTTGGGAGGCTGAGGCAGGAGGATTGGATATTTGAGGCCAGCTTCAGCAACTTAGTGGGGCCCTAAACAACTTAGTGAGACCCCGTCTCACAATGAAAAATTTAAAGGGCTGGTGATGTGGCTCAGTGGTTAAGTGCCCCTTGATTCAATCCCTAATACCCCTCCCCAAGGGGAAAAAAAAAGAGAAAAATGGCTTCTCTGAAGAGTGATAATTTTTCAAGAACTAAAAGACAATAAGGAAGAGCATCATGAGTAGGAGAGTAAGAGGGTGGTAAGAGCTTCTCAGATAGGGGCATCAGCAAGGTGTGAAAGAGTTTGGTGTGCTAGAAAAACTAGAATCTGAGCAATGTGGCTGGACAGTTATGAGCAAGGGATCAGAAGGCACAAAATGAAGCTGAAGAGTAAGGCAGGGCTGTGCTGGTCTTGGTGAGAAGTTTGATTTAATTCTTAAGTGCCAGGGAACCCCAGTGAGTGTAAATTACATGCAAAAAGGAGAT
Organism: Callospermophilus lateralis; assembly: GCF_048772815.1. Lineage (NCBI taxonomy): Eukaryota > Metazoa > Chordata > Mammalia > Rodentia > Sciuridae > Callospermophilus > Callospermophilus lateralis. The sequence goes on along the minus strand of NC_135322.1, from coordinate 18,375,988 downwards.
TAAAAGACCTTGAGAGGTATCTCAGTGGTGGGTTCAGTTCATGTTAACATACATACTGATAGGCACAGACACATTGCAAGGTTAGGAGATAGGAACAAAAATGAAACTGGAGGACAAAGCTGGTAAAACTGCTCTGAGAAGACTATTAAAACTATAATTCACCTAGGCTATAAGATCCTTGGTTTTTAAAACTGATTATTTATGTGCAAGGTTAAAAAGACCTATGGAAAATACTTAATTTGTAGTTTATCTTTCATATTTTCTGTAAATTGCTGGCTAGAGAGGGAGTCTTGATTAGATTTTACCTAAATATTTTAGTGCTTCATGAATGGTACCCTGTACTTTGTATTTCATCATCATAATAATATGCCATAACAGCGTTACATAATATAATGTAATTATATGTCTAGTTCTCTATTTTTAATAATACTGGAATTAATCAGAGGGTTCAAGTGTCATCAAGTCTAATTCCTTCATCATAAACTTCCTCACCAAATTTTCATCTAATGATTTTAACCAACCATGATTGATAATCACTGTTTCATTGGGGTTGCAAAATGGTGGTTTTATTAGCATTTCATCTGTATTTAATAGCTAGTTTCTTTCTTTTTTCTTTTTCTTTCTTTCTTTTCCTTTTTTTTTTTTTTTTTTTGTGGTGCTGGGAATCAAACCCAGGCCTTGTGCATGCAAGGCAACCACTCTACCAACTGAGCTATATCCCCAGCCCTCTTTCTTTCTTTTATAAAAAAACTTTCCCCAGGGTAATATTGTACAAAACAGTATAAACAGGAAAGGGAGAATAATTGCCTGATACCCCACCCCCAGTCAATTTCAGAATAATCACTTAGTGCCTTAACTCCTCCAAAAGTGAATTTTTCTTAATATCTTATGATCTCGTGATTTTTTTTTTTTTTTGGTGGTGGAGTATACATAACATAAAAGTTGTCATTTCAATCATTTTTAAGTATACAGTTCAGTGTCATTAAGTACATTCACAGTGTTGTTACAACCATTACCACCACCTAAATCCAGAACTTTTTCAAGCATCCCAAACTGAAATTCCTTACCACATCAGAAAATAACTTATTTATCTCTTTTTCCCCAGCCCCTGGGAACCTCTATTCTGCGTTTTTTTTTTTTTTTTTACATTCTACTTTTTGCATTTATGAATTTGACTATTTTAGGTACCTCATATATTAGAATCATATACATTGGTCCTTATGTATCTGATTTATTTCACTTAGCATAATGTCTCCAAGGTTCATGCAAATTGGAGCATGAGTCAGAATTCCCTTTCCTTCTTTTTGAGGTACTGGGTGCAGGACCTTGTACATGTTAGACTAGCGCCATATCACTGAACTACATTCTCAGTCCTTATTTATTTATTTTGGGGGGTACTGGGGATTGAACTCAGGGGCACTCGACCATTGAACCACATCCCCAGCACTGTTTTGTATTTTATTTAGAGATAGGGTCTCACTGAGTTACTTAGTGCCTTGTAATCCCAGAGCCACTGGGATTACAGGCATGCGCCACTGTGCCCATGGAGTATTTTTTTGTTTTCAGACAGGTTCTTGCTAAATTGCTGAGGGTCTCTCTAAATTGCTGAAGCTGACCTTGAATTTTGAATTTTGCTCCTCAGCCTCCCAAATCACTAGGATTATAGGTGTATATCACCCTACCAAGCTTCCCCCTATTTTTTAATGCTGAATAATATTCCATTGTATGGATATACTGCATTTTTTTTGTCTGTTCATCTGTTGATGGACTTTTGAGTGGTTTCCACCTTTTAGCTGTTATGAATAAGCTGCCATGAACATGGCTGTACAAATATCTGTTCAGGTCCCTGCTTTCTGTTCTTTTCTGTACATACTCAGATACTTCTGAGTATCTGAAGTATGTATAGATCTTATATATCTGAGTATCTGAAGTATACTAGATCTTACAATAATTCTGTTTAAATTTTTTTATATTAATGAATACTTGTTTTTTATTGTTTGGAGTGGAAATTGCTGCTGACTTTGGAAAATTATTTTGATGTTGAAAAGATGTGACTTAACCTACTAAAACATAATTTTCTGCTATGTGTTTGAGGATTTTAGGTAGGATTAAAATTTATGAATACATTACTGAAATCTTAACAAGTCTTGGCTACACTGACTTCTGCGGTCTTTCACAATGTGTATTTATTTCCATGCAGCATGAATAGTGTATTCATAAATCGTGAATGTTTTTCCAGTGAAAATTCCTTTAAGAAAATATAAAAAAATAAATATCCTTAAATGGATGGAACATATTTAGTCCTTCGGGCAGATAAATAAGGGGGAAAGCTTTTGAAAAACAATCGGAAAACATTGGGAAGAATTTTGTTTAAAAAAAAAATAAAAAGAATATAGCCAGCTGCTTGTGTGTGCTTTTATTTCAGAAATATTTAATCATATACATTAGAGCAAATGATATAATAAACCTTATGTACCTATCACACAACTTCTGACAGTATTTCGTGAAGCAATGTTATGTTCACTGCCATGACAATGACTCTGTAGATAGGTGTGACTACCTTCTCTGCACATTTTTTCTTGGCAAGATCCCATTTGAGAATGATAGAACTTGAATAGGATTTTAGTTTCATGATATTTCCTTGAATTTAACCTATCTAAGGAACTCAGGAGATATGAGACCTGTTAAGAATAAGTAAAAACCAAGCCGAGCACGGTGGCACTCACTGCGACTCAGGAGTCTGAGGCAGGATTATAAATTTGAGACCAGCCTGTATAATCTGGAAAGACCCTGTCTCAAAATAAAAAAGAGTTCAATGCAGTGGTGCACACTTGTAATCCTAGTGGCTCGGGAGGCTGAAGCAGTAGGATTGTGAGTTCACAGCCAGCCTCAGCAATGGCAAGGCGCTAAGCAACTCAGTGAGACCCTGTCTCTAAATAAAATACAAAGTAGGGCTGGGGATGTGGCCCAGTGGCTGAGTGCACTGAGTTCAATCCCTGGTACCAAAAAAAAAAAAAAAAAAAAAGAAAGAAAAAGGGCTGCAGATGTAGCTCAGTGGTAAAGTGTTCCTGGGTTCAATTCCCAGTACTTAAAAAAAGAATGATTAAAAAAAAAAAAAATAGTTTTCAAACCACATGTAGTGACACTTACCTATAATCTCAGCTACTTGGAAGGCTGAAGCAGGAAGGATCACAAGTATAAGTTCATGACCAACCTCAGCAATTTAGTGAGTCTTCATCTCAAAAATTTAAAATGTAAATAAGAAGGCCAGGGATGTGGCTGAGCAGTAAAGAGCCCCCAGTACCAAAACAACAACAACAAAAATCGCAAATGAACCACTTTTCATCCTTTTTAAGGAGCTTGTTTTTTCTTCTACCTAGAGAAGAACTCTAGGCTTGATCGTGGCGCTTATGGGATCTTGTTAGAAGCAGTTATGATACACACAGAACTTCTCATTGAATTGTCCAACTAGCTTCTTGGTTTTCAGAAGTATTTATTATTTTGGTGGGAGAAGTGCCTTTCTGTTTTGTTTTTGTTTTCATTTTTGGTATTTTAGGAATGGAACCAAGGGCTTTGCACTGCAATGCAAGTCATCTACCATTGAGCTATACTCATTAACTGTGGAAATGCTTTTCTGATTTTTTTTTTTTTTCTTTAGGTATTGGCAACTGAACTCAGGGATGCTTGAGCACTGAGCCACATCCCCAGCCCTTTTATTTTTATTCTAAGACAGGGTCTTGCTAAGTTGCTGAGGCTGGTCTCCAACTTATGATCCTTCTGCCTCAGCCTCTCAAGTCACTGGGATTACAGGCATGCACCACCATACCCAGGTGCTTTTCTGAATTCTTGAGTGAACAGAAATATTGTTGAGAATACCTGAGTTTCACTAAGTGTTATTTTAGACAGGTGGTGTCTTTGGTGTGCTCATACTTGTGGCTTTCAGCACATTTTCACCTGACCACTTTGGTTCTCAAATTATTGTGTGCATCATAATCACCTGAGGAACTTGTTAAAAATAAGTGTTCTCAGCTCCACCACAAAATTGATGTATTAGATCTTAGTTGTGCCCTAGGAATCAGCATTTTAATTATCATTCTAGTAAGAGTGGTATCCTGATTCTAAATCAAGTGGAGGAAATCCTTAAGCCATTGTTTTTCACTGGTGTGTTCTTTCTTTTCATTCTAGTTTCAGTAAGTTTAATGTTAATATGGTGTCTTGTGAAAAAAAATTGCTGTTTCCATTTTGTGTGTGTGCGCGCGTGTGTGTGTGCGCGCGCGCGCTCGCGTGTGCCTTATAGTGCTAGAGACCGAACCCAGGACCTCGTGCATATGAGGCAAGTGCGCTACCACTGAGCTACACTCAGCTTCTGGCTTTCACTCTTTTTTATTTTTTTTAAACTTTTTATTGTTGTAGATTAACAAAATACCTTTATTTATTTATTTATTTTATTTATTTATTTTTTCATTTGGAATAAGTGTAGCTTTATTTAATGATTATGTATGTATACACCCATGTAAATTACTATCCAAAGGACACTTTTATTCCCCTTCAATAATTGGAAAAATGCCTTTTGGCTGGGAATGTAGTTCATCTGTACAGTCCTTGCCATGTGCTGGATCCCCAGGACCACAACACACACACACACAGGAACACTAGCTTCTCTATAATTTACCTATAATATCAAAGCCTTCTAGGTAGTAAGGAACCAAGGTAGATTCCTGCTTGTCCTCATGGATTTCCATTTTTTCTTGTTCTCCATTCATGTCTGTCTTTTCTTCCCAGCTGTCTGCCACACTAACATCAGGCCCCGCACCAGATATTGAAACAAAACCATACATAAACTATTTAACTAGTTCCAATAATTGTGTAATGTCAAATTTCTATAATAAAACTTATCTCATTCATAGTGCTACTGTTTCTTTGATCAAATCCTAACTACAGCATTACAAATTTTATAATCCTTTAAAATTCTTTTTTTTATTTTATTTTATTTTTTTATTGGTTATTCAAAAACATTACAAAGATTTCAGAATCACATCGGTTACACATCCACATTTTTACATAATACCATAATAGTAACTGTTGTATTCTGCTACCTTTCCTATCCTCTACTATTCCCCCTCCCCTCCCCTCCCATCTTCTCTCTCTACCCCATCTACTGTAATTCATTTCTCTCCTTATTTTTTTCCCATTCCCCTCACAAACTCTTATATGTAATTTTGTATAACAATGAGGGTCTCCTTCCATTTCCAAGCAATTTCCCTTTTCTCTCCCTTTCCCTCCCACTTCATGACTCTGCTTAATGTTAATCTTTTCCTCCTGCTCTTCCTCCCTGCTCTGTTCTTGGTTGCTCTCATTATATCAAAGAAGACATTTGGCATTTGTTTTTTAGGGATTGGCTAGCTTCACTTAGCATAATCTGCTCTAGTGCCATCCATTTCCCTGCAAATTCCATGATTTTGTCATTTCTTAGTGCTGCGTAGTACTCCATTGTGTATAAATGCCACATTTTTTTTATCCATTCATCTATTGAGGGGCATCGGGGTTGGTTCCACAGTCTAGCTATTGTGAATTGTGCTGCTATGAACATCGATGTGGCAGTATCCCTGTAGTACGCTCTTTTGAGGTCTTCAGGGAATAGTCCGAGAAGGGCAATAGCTGGGTCAAATGGTGGTTCCATTCCCAGCTTTCCCAGGAATCTCCATACTGCTTTCCATATTGGCCTCACCATTTTGCAGTCCCACCAGCAATGTATAAGAGTACCCTTTTCCCCACATCCTCGCCAGCACTTGTTATTGTTCGACTTCATAATGGCTGCCAATCTTACTGGAGTGAGATGGTATCTTAGGGTGGTTTTGATTTGCATTTCTCTGACTGCTAGAGATGGTGAGCATTTTTTCATGTACTTGTTGATTGATTGTGTGTCCTCCTCTGAGAAGTGTCTGTTCAGGTCTTTGGCCCATTTGTTGATTGGGTTATTTGTTTTCTTATTGTTTAATTTTTTGAGTTCTTTGTATACTCTGGATAAAATACCTTTTTTAAAAAAAAAAAAAAAAAAAAAAGGATCGAACCCAGTGCCTTCCACATAAGAGGCAAGCACTCTACCACTGAGCTACAACCCCAGCCCCTGACTTCCATTTTTTTTATTTTGTTCTTTTTTTTTTTTAATGTATATATGACTGCAGAATGCATTACAATTCTTATTACACATACAGAGCACAATTTTTTCATATCTCTGATTGTATATAAAGTATATTCACTCCCACCAATTCCTATTTTTATTTTTTATTTATTTTTAAAATATGTTTTAGTTGTAGATGGACACAATACCTTTATTTATTTATTTTTATGTGGTGCTGAGGATCGAACCCATGCTAGGTGAGTGTTCTACTACTAAGCCACAAACCCAGCCCCAATTCATGTACTTTGGATAATAATGTCCATCACATTCCAACATCATTTCTAACCGCCTACACCCTCCCTTTCCCTCCCACTCCTCTGCCCTATCTAGAGTTCATCTATTCCTTCCTACTCCACTATGAATCAGCCTCCTTATATCAGAGAAAACATCCGTCGTTTGTTCTTTTGGGATTGGCTAACTTCACTTAGCCATATCTTCTCTAACTCCATCCATTTACCTGTAAATGCCACAGTTTTCTGGCTTCCGTTCTTAATAAAATTCTTGGTGGTGGTTATGACCACCTCTAGTATACTATTATGTAAGACCTATCATCATACAGGTTATCTTAGTTGCTGAGTGCTTTAACAAAGTCCCATAGACTGGGTGACTTAAAAACAACAGAACTTTGTTTCTCAGTTCTGAAATCTAAAAGTCCAAGACCAGGTGCCATCATTATGGGGTTCTGGCGAAGGCCCTCCTCTGGATTGCAGATTTCCAGCTTTTTACATCTTCACATGATAGGAAAAGAGAGACCTAGTTTTTTGGCTTTTATTTATTTATTTTTAATAATTACAGGCACACACCTGTAATCCCAGCAGCTTTGGAGGCTGAGGCAGGAACTTAGTGAAACTCTAAGCAACTTAGTGAGATTGTGTCTCAAAGTAAAAAATAAAAGGCTATGATGTGGCACAGTGTTTGAGTGCTGCTAGGTTCAATCCCTGGTACAAAAAAAAAAAAAAACATTACTAATACCATTTAAGAGGGCTATATCCTTACAACCTAATTACCTCTAACTACCTCAAATGGCATCATATTGGAAATTTGGTTCAACATACAAATTTTGTGAGGAAGTATTTGGTTAATAACACAGGTGTACCCTTGGCCTTGGGATACTTAGTTCTGATGTTCATGGTTCAAGGACCACACCTTGAGAAGACAGGTGCATAGGAAATAGTGGGGGTGCAAAGGTCCCTTATATATTATTTCTCTGAGGTTTTACTAAATACTTTAGCCTGAACCTTAGGTCTTTCTTGCTTGGTAACCTGTTTGACCAACCCTAGAAGCAAAAAGTGAAGCTCAGTTTTCAAAACATTATCTGATGCTTCCCAGACTATATAGTCTTCCTCTGGAGGGAAGGAAAGCATGGAAATGAGAAGGGCAATTTGTTTTTGTTGTTGTTTTCACCTGGGGCTCCAGTTCCAAAACTGAATGGAAACTTCGGTGTTTTGGATGAGTGTTAGACTGAAGTGATTTTTCATAAGTTTCTCAAAGGAACCCGCTCCCCCTTTCTCCATACATACACACAACTGAGAACCACATTCTGGAGCAGACTATGGGTGAACTTGAGCTGGCCTCTGGAGAGTAGCTGTGGGGCTTCTGCATTAAAGAACAGCCTTCCCTGCGTGAAGTCCAGATTGCTTTTGCCATCTGGTCAGAACTGTACAACACATGGCTGGATGGACAGCTACAGCCAACTATAATGCTTTTACCATATTCCATATGTTCTCTTACATTTTCCGATCTCTCTTACAGTTAATTTGGCATCATGTGACTAATTTTGACTAAAGCCTTGCTGTGAAGGGAAGTGATTTGTGTCACTTTCAGTGGATTACTGAGGGGATATGAATTTTCACTTTTTTTCTGTGCTGGAGTGACTGTTAAAGATAGTAAAGTTCCAGTGATGTCTCTACAAGTTGAAGAAGGGCTGCCAGACCCACATTGAATTTTTTGTGAGCAAGAAACAAAACTTTATTAGATTAGGCCTCATTTTAGGATTTTTTCTTGTAGCATTGCCTAATCTTATCTGCCAGTCTGGGTAATTTAGAACAGAACATTCATGTTTGGAGTTCTGAAAGTCAAGATACCAGTGTATGATCCTGAGATTATGTGGCCTAGTGCAAGACATTTAGTATCATGGGATTTTTTTTTTTTTAATCTGTAAATTGCAGGGTTTAAATTAGATGAGTTGTTTTGTTTTGTTTTGTTTGGCAGTCCTGGGAATTGAATTCAGTGGCAGTCCATCACTGAGTTACATCTCTGGCCCAGCCCTTTTAATTTTTTTATTTTGAGACAGGCTCTTGCTAAATTGCACAGGTTGGCCTTGAATTTGTTATCCTCCTGCCTTATTCTCTTGAGTAGGTGGGGTTGCAGGTGTGTGCCACTGTGTCTAGCAAATTAGTTGATCTCCAAGGGGTTTTTTTGTTTGTTTTGTTTTGGTAATTTACATTCCCAGATTCTGGATAGTAGCCTTTAGATAAAGATTTCTATCTGGAGTACAAAAAGGAGACAGTCTGGTGCTAAAGGCATCCCTGGAAAATGTTTTTTTTTAATTATACACCTTTTACTAGTGAATATGATACATAAAGAAAATGGCAAAGGATGATATGGTGATACTTTTTAAAAAGTAATAGTTTTATTGAGGTAAAATTCATGTGTCTTAAAATTCATCTTTTTAAAGTATATAGTTCAATGGTTTTTTAGTATATTCAGAGTTGTACCAGCATCACCATTATCTAATTTTGGGACAAGAAATCCCATATCTATTAGCCAAGTACTCCCTATTTTACAAATTTACTTTTTTTAAACATATTTTTTTTAGATGTAGATGGACACAATGCCTTTATTTGTTTATTTTTATGTGGTGCTGAGGATCGAACCCAGGGCCTCACATGTGTGAGGTAAGTGCTCTGCCATCGAGCCACAATCCCAGCTCTCTACAAATTTACTTTATATTTGCATGAATTGCCTATCCTGGTTATTTTATATAATATATGCTTTCTTGTATGTAGTTTTTCTTTCACTTTTCCCAATGTTTTCAAGGTTCATACACATTGTAGCATTTGTCAGAACTTCATTCCTTTTTGTCCTGATTAATATTCCATTATGTAGCTTTTTTTTATTCATTTATCAGTTGATAGACATTTGAGTTGTTACTACTTTTTAGCTATTATAAATAATGCTGCTGTGAATGTTTGAATATAGAATTTTCTTTATGAACTTGTTTACTAGGGATTGAACCCAGGGGCTTGCAGAGGCCAAGCAAGCACTGCACCACTGAAATACATTCCCAACCTATTTTATTTTTATGTTGAGATTGTGTCTCACTAAGTTGCCCAGGCTAGCTTCAAACTTGTGATTATCTTGCCTCAGCCACCCAGGTAACTGGGATTACAGGTGTGTGCCACTGAGCCTAGCATGTGGATTTTTTTTTTCTTTTCTTTTGGATATATGCATAAGAATTGAATTTGTGGGTCGTGTATATTTAACCATTTGAGGAAACTGTTAAACTGTTTAAAGTGTTCATCTAATCTTCTACTTACAGTGAATGAGGATTTCAATTTCTCTACATTTTCACTAACATTGGTTTTGTACATTTTTTGTATGTTTTTATTGGTGCATTATAGTTATATGTAATAGTTGGTTTCATTTTGACAAAATCACACATGCATGGAATATAATTTGCTCCATTTTCAGTCCCCAGTACCTCTTCCCTCTTCTTTTCCCCACATACCCCTCCCCATACCACCTCCTTACTCTACTGACCTTCTCCCCATCTATTTGTTGTTTTTATAAATTATTACTTTATAGGTGTACATAAAGGTGGAATTCACCATGGTACATTTACACATGCCCACAGTAAAATTTGGTCAGCCTTATCCCTCAGTTCCTCCCCTTTCCCGATCTCCCCTTTCCCCCTCATTTTCTCTCCTCCTTTACTCTACTGGTCTCCCTTCCATTTTCATGGTTTGGCTACCTTTTTTATTGAATTTTCTTTCTTTTTGTGCTGCTGGGATTGAACCCAGGACCTTATGCATGCTAGGCAAGCACTCTATCACTAAGCTATACCCTCAACACTTTTATTTTTTAATTTGAGACAAGGCCTTGCTAAGTTGCCCTTGAATTTTTAATCCTCCTGCCTTAGTCTCCCGTGTAACTGGAATTACAGCTGTGCACCACTGCATTCTTCTATAAACATTTAAAATTTTCTTTTGTGCATGCGCACATGGGTGTGGTGCTGGAGATTGAACCCAAGACCTCATGCATGCCAGGCAAGTGCTCTAATACTGAGCTGCATCCCCAGCCATAGTTCTTATTTTGATGAAACCCAATTTTTAAATTTTTTGTTGCATATGCTTTAGGTGTTATGTTTCAGAAACCATTGTCTAACCCAAACTCACAAAAATTTTCACTTGTTTTCTTCTAAGAGATTTATATTTTAATTATTATATTTAAATCTTTGATTTATTTTGAGTTAATTTTTGTATATGATGTGAGATAGGGGTTCACAACATTCATTCTTTTATTTTTGGTACTGATGCTGTAACCCAGCAGTGCTTAACCACTGAGCCACATCCACAGGCCTTTTTTAATTTTTTTTTTTTTGAGAATATTTTAATATTTATTTTTTAGTTTTCGGCAGACACAACATCTTTGTTTGTATGTGGTGCTGAGGATCGAACCCAGGCTGCATGCATGCCAGACGAGAGTGCTACCACTTGAGCCACATCCCCAGCCCCTTTTTTTAACTTCTTATTTTGAGACAGGATCTTGCTAAATTGCTGAAGCTGGCTTTGAGCTTTCGATCCTCTTGCCCCAACCTCATGAGCCACTGGGACTTACAGATGGGGCACCTCATCTGGTCACATTCGTTTTTGGGTGTGTGGATATTTAGTTACCCTACCACCACTTATTGAAAAGACTATTCCTTCTCCATTGCATGGTTTTGATACCCTTATAAAAGGTTTTGGCTAACATGCATGAGTCATGCCCTGGGTTCAATCCCTACCACTGGCAACAAACTCCATGAAGTAATTAAGACTAAGTATTTGAGTTTAGTTCTGGACATCCAGTTCTGTTCCAGTCACTTATGTGTCCTTCCTTATGTCAGTGCTCCACTGCTTTGATTATAATATTTTTATAGTAGATTTTAAAATATATGATTCCTTCAGCATTCCCCCCCAAAAAAAAAAAAATTTGTTTTGGTCATGCTGGATCTTTTGCATTTCCATATGAACTTTAGGGTTAGCTTGCCCATTTCCATTAAAACTTTACTTTAAATTTTGATAGAGACTGTGCTATTTAATTATAGATGAATTTTTGTGAAGTTGTCTTTTTTTTTTTTTTTTTTCTGGTACTGGGAATTGATCCCAGGTGTGTTTTATCACTGAGCTATACCCCAGTTCTTTTATTTTCTATTTTGGGACAAGGTCTTATTAAGTTGCTGAGGTTGGCCTCAAACTTGCAATTCTCATGCCTCAGCCTCTCAAGTAGTTGAGGTTACAGGCATGCACCACTGCATCTGGCTGAAATAGTTTTAATCCTTATAATTCAAATAAACTTTGGAAGGATACAAATTTTTTTTAAAAAAAGTTCAATGTTTCTGATTGTTTTTAGAAGTTAGGTAAGCAACTTGGTCTTGCAGGTCCACCTGCCAAAGGAATGGGAATGGGCTCTACTAGAACCAGAGATAGCAGTGGAAGAGGATGCCCAGGAACTAGGAAATTTGGTGCATCACTGAACAAAAAGTGCTTCTCTGGTCTACTCAAGACACTGTGGTGAACTCAAGGCAAAGGTTTTCCTTTACAGCCACAGAGTTTCCACAGGAACAGCCTTCTTTGTTTCTGTTGAGTGCTGCTTTTATACATTAGAATTAATTATGATGTAGCACTTGGGCAAGGTTAGGTACCATTGCCTTATTGTCATGAATTTGAAAAAAGAACAACTGGGATCAGATTTCTTACAAATAGCCATTTGTTACTTGTTTCTGGAGAAGTTTATGAGCTTTTTGTTTGTTTGTTTTTGTCTTTCTGTTTGGGCTGAATTCTTGCTGTGTTGTCCAGGCTAGCCTCAAACTTCTGTCCTCAAGTGATCCTTCCACCTCAACCTCCCAAGTTCTGGGACAATAGACATGTGCCACCATGCCTGGCTATCAATTTGTCTGTCTTTTTCTTCTTTAAGGGTCAAGAATTTCACAGAGCCATAGGTGAATTTACATATATGTCTGTGTCCTCAGCACTCTTGTTTCTTGCTCTTATAAACTAACTTTCTGTGTTTCTTACATAGTTATAGAACTTCAAAGGAGTTGATGATTGGCCATGATAAGTGACAAAGTATTATTTATGTGTATTTTTATGTACAAAAATGAAAATGGAAAGAAAGAAACTGGTCATTAATAAGTAGACCAGAGTTGGATGTGTAGCTTAGTGGTACAGCACTTGCTTAGCACATACAAGGTTACCCTGTGTTCAGTCCTCAACATTGAAAATAAAAAGTACACCAAACTATACATAGATATTATACATGCTGAAGTTTAGTATATACTAAATATAACTTTTAATAAAATATATTTGAGGGGCTGGGGATGTGGCTCAAGCGGTAGCGCGCTGGCCTGGCATGTGTGCGGCCCGGGTTCAATCCTCAGCACCACATACAGACAAAGATGTTGTGTCCGCCAAATACTAAAAAATAAATATTAAAAAAATTCTCTCTCTCTCTCCCTCTTTCTCACTCTCTCTCACTCTTAAAAAAAAAATAATAAAATATATTTGAACTATTGCTATGTTTGACAGAACAGGTAGTTCAAGCAAATGTTACCCCTGAAGTTAGCTCAGTGAGAATATGCTATTTTTCTGTTGTAGGTATCAGAAACTATAACCAGTGATGTCCAGATATTGCTAACCAGAGCCAGAGATTCTGTAGAAATTACCCCAGGGAGTGAAAAACAGCATATTTTTCCAAGCTTCCTCTCTGAATACCCAGGGAGAAATTGGTATTTGGCTTGTGATTAGAAGAATCCTGTCTACAAACCACCTGCCAGCCACTTTTCTCTCAAGATTTTGTCTTTCTGCACCCTGTACTTTAGCCCAGCTGGGTATATCCTGAACAGACCTGGTGCTCTCCTGCTTCAGGGCCTTTGCTGAGATGATTCTTCACTTGGTGAGCGCCTATGTGTCCCTTTTGTACTACTCAAAATCTATCCTACAATCAAGGCCTACCTCAGAATAATTTTTTTTTCATAACAGCCTTCCTGATTTCTCTCATCTTTGTGCTCATCTTTCCTTTATCTGATCTCTTCAAAGTTTTGTGAGAAGATTAATATCTTTCACCAAAAGCTTAGTCAGACATCATATCTCTAGGTTCCACATTTCCAGGTTTAATTCCAAATAGGAAATATTTTTAAACAAATTGTACCTGTGCTAAATGTGTTCAGATTTTTTATTCCTTAAACAATACAGTTTTTTACATAGCATTTACATTGTATTAGGTACTATAAGTAATCTAGAAGTGATTTAAAGTGTAGGGAAGGATGGTATATATGATATATGCAAATACAGTGCCATTTTATTTAAGGAACTTGAGCATTCTTGGATTTTGGAGACCTTCAGGGAGTCCTGGAATCAGTCCTCCATGGATACCAAGGGACAAGTGAGTTCATCCGATCTTCTTGCCGATTAGTGAACTCCCTAAGGGGGAAAACAAGCCAGGCCTTGTTCAAGGTGTCACAGGTTAGCCTCAGTTTTGGAGTGGTTGGTGTGGAATCAGATTTACCTTGTTGCATTATTTTTCTACTACAACTTGAGGAATTTTCTTTTTTTTTTTTTCCCCTTTTAGTGAAGGCAGGGTCCTGCACATACTAGTCAAATGCCCTGCCACTAAGCTACATCACCAGCCCTTGAGGAATTTTCTAACAGTAATCATTTCACAGTTCAGCTTTTACTGTTGTCCTGCTTCTTTAATTTTGTAATATGATATTTTATTTCATTCATTTGTAGCCTGCCTGTGTAGATGATAACATTGCATAAATTAATGTTTCAGAATTGCTCCTTGTCTTATGGCCTTCCTGACTTTATCTTCTTTTTTTTCCCCTTACAGGAAATGACTTAGAGGCCTTATGAATACATCTGTGCATTCTTGCTTCAGACTTTGTAAATGAGGGCCAACTCAGTCTGCAAGCACCTTTTATTAATGTTATAAGGAAATCACTACCTCAGCAAACAAAAGGAAAGGAGGAGAACACTTATAATAACAAATGCCATTTTTAAAGAAAACTTGTTTTCAGAAAACATTGCAGGAAATTTGGAAATTTTTAGTTTTGAGGAGAAGCTTTACAGGTAAATGGATTTGACAGGCAGGCTCTGTCAAAATTCTGCAGAAGTTTGATCTTCCTTCTTAAGGACTTTGTGTGTAGTAACCATGTATGCTTTTTAAATTGCTGTTGATCAGCTTGTGGGTTTTTGGGTTCTAACTTTTTGGTATACTGAAGATACATTATATTACATTTTTAAAAAGTTAAGTTATTTTTTTGCCATTGTAAATATAAGTATCAAAATATTCTTCCAAAGCAATTATAAGTAAACATTTTCCTCAGCAAGCATACCTTTTTATTAAGAGAGTGGAATGCAAAACAGTTCTTATACAGCATTTTGAACACACTTTTATTTTTTTGTCAGTGGTCCTGTCTACTGAAAATATTAATTATATAAACCAGTTGTCCTCACCTCTATGTTGGATCACATGATCATCTGCCTCATGGAAATGCCTTTTTTAAAACTTAGATTTGCAGAACTCCACTATTTTTATACCTAGCTGCAGTTTTGGAAAAAAAAAAAAAAAAAAGAATCAGAACGCTGATCTGCTCTCAGTCCTTGGGACAGTTCCCCAACCCGCATGTATTGCTGCAGTGCCCAGGACAGTAAAATGGACTACAAGCGGCGCTTCCTGCTTGGCGGGTCCAAGCAGAAGGTACAGCAGCACCAGCAGTACCCGATGCCTGAGCTGGGCCGAGCACTGAGCGCTCCCCTGGCATCCACAGCCACCTCTGCGCCCCTGGGCAGTCTGACTGCTGCAGGCACCTGCCACCATACCATGCCACACTCCACTCCCATCGCTGACATCCAGCAGGGTATCTCCAAATACCTGGACGCCCTCAATGTCTTCTGCCGTGCCAGTACTTTCCTCACAGATCTCTTCAGCACTGTGTTCCGAAACTCACATTACTCAAAGGCGGCCATGCAGCTCAAAGATGTGCAGGAGCATGTCATGGAAGCAGCCAGTCGGCTGACCTCAGCCATAAAGCCTGAGATTGCCAAGATGCTGATGGAACTTAGTGCTGGGGCTGCAAACTTTACAGATCAGAAAGAATTCAGTCTCCAGGACATTGAGGTAGAGTACCTTCTGTGTCATACTTAGGTAGGAAAATGTGTTCCAGAGATGAGTGAGGATATTGTCTTAATTTTTCTTAGTTTACTGTAGTGATAGTCTTTGTTCTCTTTCTGTTGATACTGTCTCCTTGTGAAATATTTGTGCTTGCCAAGTTCTAAACTGCTTTTATATCAAATTAAGTAGGTTAAAAGGTTATTTATTTATATGTGGTGCTGAGAATCGAACCCAGTGCCTCACACATGTTAGGCATGTGCTCTGCACTGAGCTGCAACCCTAACCCTTTAATTGATACATTTAAAAAATTATTTTTGGGGCCCGGGGTTGTGGCTCAGTGGTAGAGCACTTGCCTAGCATGCGGGAGACACTGGGTTTGATCCCTGGCACTACATAAAAATAAACAAAGTAAAGGTATTATATTCATCTACAACTAAAAAAATAATTTAAAAAATTAGTTTTGATTGTTCAGGGGGTTAATCTGAGATTGTTTTCTCCTTGTGCCCTTATATATTCTGGTTAGGCTCCTGGATATAAGATTATAATTGGGAAAATGACTCTTTCTCCTGAGGCTGAAGTCACCAGTTTTTTGAGCCAAATCTGATAACTGAGGTAGCTGAATAGCTAATACTGCTTTGAGTTTAAAAGGAAAAAAGAGCTAAATTGTTGTTATTGTGTTTAGAAATGACTTTGAAGGCATTTGCAAGAGGACTTTTGAATTATTTTTGAGATGCAACATTGTTAATGTAAATCAGGGATCATCACACTTTTTCTGTAAAGGTCAGATAGGGAATTTTAGGCTTCAGGGGTCTTCATATGTGGTCTCTCACATACATTTTTCCAACTCTTTAAAAATGTTAAAACCAGTTTTACCTTTCAATCCTGCCTATTTCATGGATTGGATTTGGCCTTTGGGTTGTCTATATTTCTTTAATGTGAATTACATGTTCGAAACTGCAAATGATTCAAAACTGAGGTAGATAAAATCAAAAAGAAATTAGTCAACTCAGTTCAGCCATTCCAAAAGAAAAGATTTGGGCTGGAGTTGTGGCTCAGTGGTAGAGGGCTCGCCTAGCATGCATGAAGCACTGGGTTCACTCCTTAGCACCACATAAAAATAAAGATATTGTGTCCCCCTAAAACTGTAATTAATTTCTGTACATGCACCAATGCATATCTGTTGGTATAAATGTATAAGAACCTCCTTGGATCATTCTGCTTTGAATCTATTTGGGTGTACTAATTTAATTAATTCTTTCTTTCTTTCTTTTAAATTTTTATTAGTTATTGATGGACCTTTATTTATTTGTTTATATATGGTGCTGAGGATTGAATCCAGTGCCTCACACATGCTAGGCAAGCGCTCTACCACTCAGCCCCAGCCCCAGCCCAGGGTGTACTAATTTCTATCACTGAGCTACATCCCAGCCCAATTTCTGATTAATTCTGCGATCCCAGTCTGTGTTCAGGGAAATTATCATTTTAAAGTATTTATAAATTATCATTTTAAAGTATTTAAGTTTATTACAACTTAAAGTATTTTAAAAATTAGACATGTAAAAAGTATGCCTATAATTTTCAAGAAATTCAAACGATGAAATTAAAACTTTCATTTTCCTCTCCCAAATATCTTATATCTTATTCTTTCCCCTGAAGTGACCATTGTTACCTGATTGGTGTGTGCTGTTCCACATTAATTTCTGTACATGCACAAATTTGTGCATACATGAGAAATTTAGAATTATTTTTTAAGAGGTACAACATAATTTATGTAAATCAGGGACCATCACACATTTTCTGCATGTTCAGAAAGAATGTTTCAGGTTTCTGAGGCCACTTGTTGCCTCTGACATTCTGGTTTTTTCTGTGTCTTTAAAATGTGAAATTAAAGAGGTGGATATGCCATTAAAGAGGTGGATATGCCTCTTTAATGGACTGGATTTGGCCCATGGGCTATAGTTTACTTCCCTGTTGGAATACATGTATAATAACCACAAATACACAACTTTGACATTTTTATTTGTTTTATGTAAAGAACTATGTTGTTCGGCTACCAGCATACCTGCTCACTTCTTCTTTTTTTTTTTTTTTTTAAATAAAGAGTGAGAGAGAGAGGGAGAGAGAGAGAGAATTTTTTAATATTTATTTTTTAGTACTTGGCGGACACAACATCTTTGTACGTGGTGCTGAGGATCGAACCCGGGCCGCATGTATGCCAGGCAAGCAGCTACCACTTGAGCCACATCCCCAGCCCCCTCACTTCTTTTTTTTAACATTTATTTTATTTGTTTATTTTTAAGTGGTGCTGAGGAGTGAACTCAGGGCCTCACATGTGCTAGGTGAGTGCTCTACCGCTGAGCCACAACCCAGCCCACCTAGTCACTTCTTGACAAAGGTACAGTAAGAGAGCATTAGGAAAAACTTTGCCCTTTCCTGGAAAGGTTGAACAGTATTAGACTCATTGTATTCACAGCTGTCATCCTATGACTGTAATCTTGGCTTTATTTAGGATTCTAGGCAAGAGTGGTTTGAAAAATAAAGTCAAAAGCCCTTATTTTACCTGAAACATCATTGAGCTCTTTTTCCAGATCTCAGAGGAGACAGACCTAGACCTGCATGACTGTTTACTTTCCAACCCTGGAGAACAAGTGCTCTTATTTTCAGTTCCAGAAAATGAACCAATCATGAGGCATAGGGACTTAATAAGCCATTGATGCATGACTGTACTTACTTATTCTCCTTTTCTATGACCAGCAGAGATCACTTGAGCTGAGAAGGGGATAAACTTCTTATTGTTGTAGTTTGGAATTTTGATTTGACTTTCAAAATTGAAATGCTGATTAGGATAGTTGGAATACTACTATGTTTTTTTTACATAATGGGCTAAACAGGCTTCCCAAGGCCATTCTGGAAATTGTGCTATTGCTGGGTTTTAGAATGGCGTATTCTAAATTTTAAATGGCTGAATTCTGAATTCTGAAATGTGA
The DNA here is from genome assembly GCF_048772815.1 of Callospermophilus lateralis. Lineage (NCBI taxonomy): Eukaryota > Metazoa > Chordata > Mammalia > Rodentia > Sciuridae > Callospermophilus > Callospermophilus lateralis. The sequence goes on along the minus strand of NC_135322.1, from coordinate 18,357,445 downwards.
TTGCCAAGTATAGAACTGCAGACTTAATATTTTACTTTATCCCCAGAGCAGTATTTGTTGTTTCTGGAATTTATGTTCTGCTGCGGATTTAGCCATGGGCCAATAAAGGGGCTCAGAATGTTCACCAACTCGGAAGAAATGTCTCGGCATTTGGATTTTTTCCTATTCCTGTTTTGTTTATTTATTCATGTTTTTTAGTGTGTTTTTTTTTTTTTTTTTTTTTTTTTTCATGCAAAGCTCTGAGAAAGTCTTTAACATTCATCCCTGGGGAAAGGAGTCTGTGCTCTAGTATTGCTGAACTTGACTGGCTAGACAAGTGTTCTTGCTAAAGTGTGGATGTGGTTTGTCCCCAGCAAAACTCATGCTAAAATTCAGTTTCTAGTGTTTTTTGTTGTTGTTATTGTTTGTTTTTGTGGTGCTGGGGATTGAATTCAGGGCCTTGAGCATGGGAGGCAAGCAATCTACCAACTGAGCTATATCTCCAGCCCCAGTTTGTAGTTCAACAGTATTGGGACCTTTTAATTTTTTTTTTAAATTTTTTAATTTTTTTAGTTGTAGATGGACACATACCTTTATTTTTATTTTATTTTTTATTTTTTTTAGTTGTAAATGGACACAACACCTTTATTTTTTGTTTAGTTTTTATGTAGTGCTGAGGATCGAACCCAGTGCCTCACACGTGTTTTAGGCAAGTGCTCTACCACTGAGCTACAATCCCAGCCCCCCTCCATAGCTTTATTTTTATTTATTTTTATGTGGTGATGAGGATCAAACCCAGTGCCTCACATGTGCCAGGTGAGTGCTCTACCACTGAGGTGATTATGGTTAGTAAGAGGGATTAATGCCTTTCTCATGTAAACTGTTGCTCTAATGGGACTGGATTAGGTACCTTCAGAGTGGGTTGTTGTGAAACAAGGGCATTCCTTGCTTGCTCTTCTGCTTTCCACCATTAGTTGAAGCAGTTCAAGGACTTCGGTGGTGCCATACTATTGTTTTTCCAGCCTATAGAATTGGGATCCAGAGTAAACTTCTTCCCTTTATAAAGTACCCAGACTCAGATATTCTGTTAACAATGGAAAATAGACTAAAACATCTCTACTCAGGGGCTCAGCCCAGGAGTATGTGAGGAAAGTCCTGCATTCAGGAATATTCAAATATTTGACCATTTTTAACATAGGACAAGGTATGGGTTCCCCACCATCAGCCCTGAAGGCCAGTTAATTCTTCTAATGCTCCTCATGTGATTTTAATTGATGGCCAGGTTTGGGATATGCTTTTAATTGACAGACACTTGATGTCTATGTTCTAAAACTGGAGCTGCTGACTGTGTACTCTGCCACTTTGTTCTGGGACACATGATGTATGACCTATCTATTTTGTATTGATCAGTTGACTTTGCCCCTTACCTTGGATGCTTTCACCTCATAGTCTTGCTGTTAGAGATATGAGTTATGACTTTGGTATTTCACTAGTTAACTTGTGCTTGTGACATGGCATATATCATGCCAGGAGTTGAATAATGGGGCACAGAGTCAGAAGATCTGGGTTTAGAAGATGTCTCTACTGGAGCAAATCTTATCATTTCTGAGTCTCGGTTCATATAAAATGGAATTATCACCTACCTTCCAGAGTTCTTCTTAAGATCAGAAGCAATTAGAGTGTGTGAAGCACTGTGCCCTAGTTTGTCATCACTACCATCATTATTATTGTTGTTTCCAGCATGTCTTGAAAGGGGCTATTAACCCTTCTCTGAAGTGCAGAGAATAATTATTTGCAAGAGCAATATTAGAGTAATGTGGAACAAGTTATTCTTCTAACTGGAACACTTTTAGGTGGGAACAGTTGCAATTCACAGAACATTTGCTCCTGCTCATTTCTAACTTGAGTCCTGAGGTGGGGCCTTCCTTTCTTCTTTGAGTTATCTTTTCCTTTGGATGTTCTAAGGTAGAAGCAGTATTACCTGCTTGATGTCACAACTGCCAAGCCTTTCAGCTTAAAAGCACAGGAGGACCTCTTCTGCCAAAAGTCAGTTTTCTTTGCCTTGCACCTAGAATGAGGTATGGTGAAGAGAGCATATAGGGGGGTGCCCACTGAATATATTTGCTGTGTTGGTCAGCTTTCTGTTGCTGTAACAAATACCTGAGATAATCAGCTTATAAAAGAAAGGGTTTATTTTGGCTCATAGTTTCAGAGGTTTCAGTCTATGTTTGGGCAAACCCATTGCTTTGGGTCTATGGCAAAGCAAGGCAGAATTCCTTGGTGGAACTCCTGGGAGAAAAAGTTGGTCCACCTCATGGCAGCCAAGAAACAAATGAGAGGAAGAGGAGGGGCCAAGGTCCCAATATCCCCATCAAAGGCCAACCCTGGTGACCTAGTTTTCTTCTATGCCTTATCTTCTAAAGGTTCCACCTCCTTCCAGTAGTGGAACTGAGGACCAGGCTTTTAACATGGAACTTTTAACATGGAACTTTGAGGGACATTCATACAAACCATAGCACCCACAGTAACAAGGAATCTTTGGATAAACCAATTGATAGTTTTGGTAGGATTTTCCCCTTTAAGCACTTATAGGAAATTTGTAATTTACATTGAAAATAGCTTACATTTTATCTAAAATGAGAAATACCCTCAAGACTCAACCTAGAAGTCTGGCCACGATGTAAAGTCAGGAAAAAATATGGTTCCCCAAATTGAATCTGTTCTTTGTACAAAGCTTTAACATCCCTCCTAAACATTTTTTAGGGGTGGACTCCATGGGACCCACTGTTCATATCTTTTCTTTTTATATCTATTTTTTAGTTTTAGGTGGACCCAATATCTTTATTTTTATTTTTATGTGGTGCTGAGGAGCGAGCCCAGTGTGCCTCATGCATGCTAGGTGAGCACTCTACCACTGAGCCACAACCCCAGCCCATATCTTTTCTTTTGGAATGGCTGAATTGAGTTGACTAATTTCTCTTTGATTTTATCTACCTCAGTTTTGGATCATTTACAATTCAAACATGTAGTTCATATTAAAGAAATATAGATAACCTGTAACTTGGTTTTCTATTTATTGGGAAATTACAAATTACTTGTCTTAAATAGTTCAGAACATATGTATGCAAATATTAGAACCAGGGCTGGGGATGTGGCTCAAGCGGTAGCGTGCTCGCCTGGCATGCATGCGGCCGGGGTTCGATCCTCAGCACCACATACGAACAAAGATTGTTGTGTCTGCCGAAAACTAAAAAATAAATATTAAAATTCTCTCTCTCTATTTCTCTCTCTCTCTCTCTCTCTCTCTGTCTCTCTTTAAAAAAAAAAAAAAAAACAAATATTAGAACCAAATTGACTTGTGATTCATGGCGTCATTGCATTCATATTTATTGCATACCTTGTACCAGATGTATTCTAAGTGCAGAACAGCAGTGAAAAGGAAATCTCTCCCTTCTTTTAGCTACAAGAGGTTTGTGATCTTAAACAAGATGGTAAGAAGAGGTATCACAGAGAAGGCAGCATTTGAATAAAGTCCTGAAGGAATGAGGAAGCAAGCCCTGAGGATAACCAGGGAAAGAGCTGAGAGATGAGCTAGTGCAGTGTCCCTGAGGTGGGATACAACTTGGGGTGTTTAAAGAGCAGTGGACCTTATGTGACTGAAACCAAGTGAAGAGAAGGGAAAGTAATGGGCAAGGTCAGAAAGGTTAAAGAGGGGGCACGTAACACTAGAGGGAAAAGGAAGGAAGGGCAGGAGGATTGGCTCTGCTTTCTTTGTACAGTGAACAGTGATGCTACTTCTCCCATTGCTTTAATCACAGTGTGACAACTGTAAGGTTCTGGCTTCCTTTTGGGTCATCAAGGACCCAAGGACTTTGTAGACAGTCCAGAAGCTCAGAGCAGCTACAGAGCTCCTGGGAGTTGTGTGTCTTTCAGGGGAGTATATTTTATATCTTCTAGCATTTTTATTGGCCTTCCAAGTATCAAATCAGACATTAAATCAAATCTATACATAGTTGGACCTTGTATTTCAGGATATACTAACATTTCTTTTGCATACTATGTGATTACCCATGAATGTGTTTGAAATAACTTATTTGTAAGCACTGGCTCCCTCTTAAGGACCTTAATTCCAGGTACATTACCATTTGTTTTGGATAGATATATGCCAAAAATATTGTAGAACAACTGTAATGGAAAAAATATTAAAAGTTGGTTTCAAGATGTGATTTTTCTTAACGAAATTAAATATGCATACTGTTTCTTTTTGATTTTTCTTTCTAAAGGGTAAAATTCAGTATTACTTATTTTCTTGTTTTGACTGGTAAATTTTCCATAATAGATTATGGAATAAATATTTCTTAACTATATATGCCAAATGAAAGTCCAGATTCTTCTTCTGTTAATCAGAAACCGAAGTGTATACTTCTTAGAAAGCATTCTCAGCATATTTTTATGTAGAAGGGATGATACAATTACAAAAATTTTGCTGGGTGAAAGTTTGCTAAGAATTGCATAAGGGAGGGATCAGGCCTTTCCCACCCTAGTCCAATTGTTCAGTCTTCATGTCACCAAAATTGAGACATGATTATGTTTTCTGATGTGGTAAAATAAGGTATACATAGCACAATACTCATACCTTGTGTATATGTGGATGGGAGGCACCAGGATTGAACCCAGGGCCTGGTACATCCTAGGCAACTGTTCTATCACTGAGCTTCTTACCCAGCCCTTTTAAAATTTTATTTTAATACAGGATTTTGTTAAATTACTCAGGCAAACCTTGAGCTTGTGATCCTCCTGCCTCAGCCTCCTGAGCTACTGGGAATATAGACATGTGCCACTTCATCTGGCTTATAATGTATTCTTAGACTTCTTCCTATGTGCATATATTTGACAAATTTAGAGTTTTCAGACTCTGGCTAAAATTTTCTCTTTCCAGTCACTCTTTGACTTTGGTGGCAGCAGGGGTTACCTGAAATAATCCAATCAAAATTTTGATTTGAATGAATTTCCAATTTGTAGGAAACTTGGAGTATAGTGAAGCAAGATAGACAATACCACAAGAAAGCAATGCAAGCAAATTCAGGATGTAGCATATTCTGTAGTCGGTTGACCTGATTTGTTTAACAAGACATTTGTATAGGAAAAAAAATTAGATATACTGTTCTAGATTAAATGAGTTAAGAGATGTGATAACTGAATACCATTACTTTTTTGAGATTGAATTTAAACCAAATGTAAAAAGACATTTTTAAAGATAACTTGGGAAATTCAAACATGTCCTGGGTTCTTGGTTGACTGGGATTTGTGTCAGAAACAGAAAGGAATGAGGAAGACGGGAAAGGATAGATGAAAAGCATGCTATAGGGCTGGGGTTGTGGTCAGTGGTGGAGGACTTTCTTAGCATGTGGGAGGTACTGGGTTTGATCCTCAGCACCACATAAAAATAAATAAATAAAATAAAGGTCCATTATCAGCTACAACTAAAAAAAAATACTTGGGGCTGGGGTTGTGGCTCCGTGGTAGAGTACTTGCCTAGCATGTGCTAGGCCCTGGGTTCGATCCTCAGCACCACAAAAAAATAAATAAATAAAGGTATTGTATCCAACTATAACTAAAAAATAAATAAATATTTTAAAAATAAAATATTTTTTTAAAAAGCATGGTACAGTTTTAATATGGAAGCTGTGTGTGTGTGTGTGTGTGTGTGTGTGTGTGTGTGTGTGGTGTGCAGGGATTTGAACCTGAGCCACTTGCATCCTCAGCCAGATTTGGGAGCTTTTTAATAGGTATAGAGAGTGGTTGCTAGGCTTCATTTTTATATTTTTGAACTTTTTTAAGTTTGGATATGGGAGAGAAAAACTTATGAATGCTTGATAGCAGAAACAAATCAGAGGACTTAATAAATCAATTTCTTGGGGGTTTTTGTGCGTGTGGTCTTCTGATAGATGGAAATTTTATAGCGTGGTAGGATAACTCAGGCTTTAGAGGTAAAGAGAAAAGCAGGTACTTATCAGAATCAAAGGAGGTGGGAACAAAGAAAAGACACATCCAAAGGCAGGATCCCAATAGCATATGGGAGTCAAGAACAGAATTTTGGGTAGCTAGTGGGTGAGGACAATGTTGCCTTCTTTTAGAAGAATATGATTTAAAATTGCAAAATTACTGGGCTGGGGTTGTGACTTAGAGGTAGAGCGCTCGCCTAGCCATGTGTAAGGCACTAGGTTAAAAAAAAAAAAAAAAAAAAAAAAAACCTTCCTTCAGCTGTCAGCACCCAAAGAGGTTAAGTGATCTACACTGTTCTGCTGCCTCAGGCCAGGGGCTTGTTCCCATCCCTTCAAGGGACCAGGCTTTCTGCCCCTCAAACTAATGGTTAGATTCCCAGAGATAAGAAAGTATAACTCTCTTAAGTAGGCCTCAGCCACCTGGCCTGTTTTGCTCTTTGCTCAGCTGTATTAATCACCCTCCTTGAATAAATACAGAGGGGCTAGCTGCCATTGTGCAGAGATGAGTGAGGGCAATCAAAAGTGCTTGGGGTGGCGGCCTGGGGTTGTGGCTCAGAGGTAGAGCACTTGTCTGGCATGTGTGAGGCACTGGGTTCGGTCCTCAGCACCACATAAAAATAAATAAATCAAATAAAGGTATTGTGTCCAACTACAACTAAAAAATAAATGTTTAAAGGGAAAAAAAAAAAAGTGCTTCAGGCACAGTAGACGAGACTGATAGTCTTATTAAGTATGATGAGTGCTGTGCTACAGGTGGAAAATAACCTCAAGCTTGACTATTGTTTTGTACAGTTTTTCAGCAGTTCCTCTTTCTCACCCAGCTCACTGTGACTGGACCTGCACTCAGAGCAGGATCTGCTACCCAAGAATGTGGAAGAATACTGGAGTGGAGGCAGGGGTATAGCAGACAGCCTTAGAGCCCTGTAAGAGAGAGATGATGTTATTTGCTTCCCAGTATCCAGTCTCCCCTTCTTTTTCAGTAATAAACTTTTTTTGATTTTGTTATTTAGGCATATTGGCATATTTTCAGAGATAAGTATAACATCTCCTTGTTCCCTTACAGTCAAGACTAACCAGTTAGTTATTTTAGTAGAATCTGGTCCATAAAGTCATGACTGAAAGTACTGGATGAGATACTGGGAGGTCTCCTTAAAGGGAACAGAATGCTCCCTTCTCTTCCCCCAGTTTTCTCTGTCCAGAATCAGATGGAGTGGCTGAAGGTCATTTAGTCATTTAGAGCTATGAAGTAACTTAAGAACGGAAACTTTTCATGAGAACACGGGGCAGAAATAATGGGAACTAGGTTCCTTATGATGCCATGGAATCTCCATTCAAGCTCTAGACTTCCTGTCTCTGGATTTCTTTTACCTAGAAAAAAAATAAGGTACCGTGTTGTTTTGGGTCTTTGTTGTTGTGTAGGTAAACCTGATCCTAAATGAATGGAAGCAAGAAGACCTGATAAGAGTTCATTACTAGATCTGAGGGTATATCTCAGTTATAGAGCACTCACCTAGCATGTGAGAGTTCCTGGATTTTATCCTCCACCCCCCCAAAAAAGAGCATTCCTATTTGGTTCCATGGTGCATGCCTGTAATTCCAGCTGCTTGGGAGGCTGAGGCAGGAGGATTGTGAATTCAAAGCCAACCTCAGCAGTTTAGTGAGGCAAAAGATGATCATGGCTTAGAATGGTTATAGAAGAAAAAACTAGAAGCAAGTTCTTTTTTTTTTTTTTTTTTTTGGTCCTGGGGATTGAACCCAGGGTCGCTTAACCACTGAACTGCATCCCCAGCCCTTTTTTATATTTTATTCAGAGAAAGGGTCTCATTAAGTTGCTTAGGGCCTCGTTAGGCTGGTATTGAACTCGAGATCTGGTACTGAACTCTAAATTAATGATCTAAAGATCTAAACTAATGGTTAGATGCCTCAGCTTCCTACTCGGCTGGGTTTATAGGCGAGTGCCACTGTGGCCAACATAGGTTTTTGTTTTGTTTTGATTTGTTTTTTGTGGTGCTGGGGATTGAACCCAGGGCCTTGTACATGCGAGGCAAACAGTCTACCAACTGAGCCATAATCCCCACCCCCACTGCAGTTTTTTATATATACAAGTTCAATAACATTAACAACATTGACATCATCATATAACCATCACGATTATCTATCTCTAGAACTTTTTCTTCTTCCCAAACCCATTAAACAATAACTTCAGTTCCCCCTTCTCCCAGGGACCACTATTCTACTTTTGTCTCTATGATTTTTTTTGTATTTATTTTTTATTTTAGCTGGACACAATACCTTTATTTCTTTTATGTGGTGCCGTGTATCGAACTCAGGGCCCCACATGTGCCAGGCAAGTGCTCTACAACTGAGCCACAACCCCAGCCCTTTATGATTTTGATTACTCTAGAACCTTATATAAATAGAATGAGAATACTTGTCCTTTTGTGACTGGCATAATTCACTTAGCATAATGCTTTTTAAAGCTCATTCATGTTGAGCTGGGAGTGGTGGTGAATGCCTGTAATTCCAACAACATGGGAGGCTGAAGTAAGAGGATCACAAGTTCAAGGCCTGCCTCAGCAATTTAGCAAGGTCCCAAGCAACTTAGGGAGACCCTGTCTCAAAAATAAATAAATAATGTCACCCATGTCGTAGCATGTATCAAATTTTCCTTCCTTTTGATGGTATTTCAGCAATTGTCTTTTGAATGTAGTATTGCCATAGGTGTATGTGTGGGTGTGTGAGTGTATAGAGCCACACACAAGCACCTGGGTCACTCATTGTAGTTCTGAGACTGTGGGCAGTGGAGGAAAAGTAGGCTAGAATCATAGGTCTGGGATACCTAATAGACACTGAGGGGTGATTTAAGAGTAGATAGTTGGAATACAAATTTAGAGTTGAGGGCTGATGATGTCCAAAAAATTGGGGCCAGCAATCAGTAGCTTCAAAACTGTACAAGGTCATCAAATGAGTCTAGCTGGAGAACAGTGAGCCCTGAGGCACTTCAGCTTTTAGAGGTCAGAAGATGACAAAGAAACAGCCAAGGAGTGTGAAAGAAGAGCCACTGAAGAAGCAGTAAGAAGATGAAGAGTGTGGTGTCTTGAATGCCAGGCAGAGCAAGTGTTTGAAGATAGGGAGAGAGGACCACCTTCTCAATGCTGTCAAGAAGAGGTGAGGTGTCCTCCGGTCTTCTCTCAAGACTTGCCACAGTTATCATCATGTACATAAAATGGCCGGGAGTGTTCCTCCCTTCCAAATGAGGGTAGTGATCTGTATCTCATTAAGGTAGCTTGTAAGGTGTTGATAATGAAATATTCTTAATAGAAGTTAACAACTTCTGGGGCTGGGGATGTAGCTCAAGCGGTAGTGTGCTCGCCTGGCATGCGTGCTGTCCAGGTTCGATCCTCAGCACCACATACAAACAAAGATGTTGTGTCCGCTGATAACTAAAAAATAAAAAAAAAAAAAAAGAAGTTAACAACTTCTGTTTTTGGAATGGGGTCTTGCTCTGCTGCCCAGGCTAGTCTCAAACTCCTGGGCTCAAGCGATCCTCCCTCTTCAGCCTCCAGAGTTACTTGGTACTGTAGGCACACACCATTGTCCTGGGTGAAAGTGACAACTTCTTTTTTTTTTTTTTTTTCCCTTGCAGCTCCCACTCTTTTCTCTCTTGCTAGACTCCTTCTTCTGTTCTTCTCTAAATGTTTAAGTTCCCTAGGGGTGTATTCTGGGCTCATTCCTTTTGCTTTGTGCAAAATTACTCTTTTAGTATCCATTTAGTTCCAATATTTAAATGTGTTTGTGTATCTGTGATATATGTGTGTGTGTGTGTGTGTGTGTATTCATGACTTTTGGATTCCATATCTTTTTTTTTTTTTTTTAAAGAGTGAGAGAGAGTGAGAAAGAGGGAGAGAGAGAGAGAATTTTTTAATATTTATTTTTTAGTTTTCAGCGGACACAACATCTTTGTTTGTATGTGGTGCTGAGGATCGAACCCGGGCCGCACGCATTCCAGGCGAGCGCGCTACCGCTTGAGCCACATCCCCAGCCCTGGATTCCATATCTTAATTTTTTTTTTTTTCTTTTGGTACTGGAGGTTTATCCCAGGGGAGCTTTACCATTGAACTACATTCCTAGAACTATAGGGCACCTAGGCCATATGATGTCTGAATAACTTCAGTATATTTTAACCCTTTCCCTGTATCAGTATACACCCACAATATAAATTTGTTTATTGAGAAAATTGTGTATTGAATGGGAAAAATAAATTACTCATGAACAGAATGTCCTCCTCCACCTTCCTCCTCCTCCATTTCTCCAGATTCCTGAGAAAACTTGTAATGGAACTACCATTAGACCCATTTATCTCACTCCTTGGTATATACCCAAAGGACGTAAAATCAGCATACCATAGTGACAGAGCCATATCAATGTTTGTAGCAGTTCAGTTCACAATAGCCAAGCTATGGAACCAGCCTAGGTGCCCTTCAACAGATGAATGGATAAAGAAAATGTGATATATATATATATAGACACACACAAAGGAATATTACTTAGCCATAAAAAGAATGGCTTTATGGCTTTTGCCGGTAAATGGATGGTTCTGGAGACTATTGTGCTAAGTGAAATAAGCCAGTCCCCCCCAAAAAACAAAGTCTGAATGTTCTCTCTGGTATGTGGATGCTAACACAAAATTAAGGGGTCGGGGGAGGGAAGAATAGAAGTTCAATGGATTAGACAAAGGGAAAGAATACAGGGTTGGGAATAGGAAAGACAGTAGAATGAATCAGACATAACTTTTTTATGTTCATATGTGAATATACACAACCAGTGAAACTCTAAATCGTGTACAACCACAGAATGGGATCCTAATTAGAATAAATTATACTCCATGTATGTGTGTGTGTATGTATGTGTATATATATATATATATATATATATATATATATATATATCTCAAAATACACTCTACTGTCATGTGTATCTACAAAGAACAACAACAATAGCAACAAAAAAGACAGGGTCTCCATAAGTTACCCAGGCTGCTGGGGATCCTTCTGCCTCAGTCTTCTCAACACAGTCCTTTGTCTGCCATAATTAATATGAACTTTATTACCTTGAGTGGACTTCTACTTTTCCCCTGGTTGATCTTTTATATACCATTATTATTATGTTAAGATTTATAGCAGCATAGCTGAAATTTCCTGTGTGTTCAACACATTACACTGTAATAAATTTTTGATATAATTTATTTTGGAAAGGGACCCATAATACAACTTATAGGGCTGGGGTTGTAGCTCAGTGATAGAGTGCTTGCCTAGCATATGTAAAGCTCTAAGTTTGATCCTCAGCACCACACATAAATAAATAAGTGAAATAAAGGTATTGTGTTCATCTACAACTGAAAAAAATTAAAAAAAAATTTAAGAAAGAAAACCAAAAAAACCCCCCAACAACATACACAGTTTTTCCAAAAACATTCACAGTAGCTGGGCCTGATGGCATACTCCTGCAATCCCAGGCACTTGGGAGGCTGAGGCAGGAGGATTACAAATTCAAGTAACCTGGGAAATTTAGCAAGAACTTGTCTCAAAATAAAATTTAAAAAGGGCTGGGTATGTAGCTTGGTAGTTGAGTATTTGCCTAGTATGTGTGAGTCTCTGGGTTCAACCCCCCAGTACCATTTAAAATAAAACTACATATACAAATATGGGCTGCATAGGAAACATATAATCGATGGTTATATCTATTTAGGAATATTTAGTACTATTTGTTTGCTTATTTACCTCATCCTTTTCCTCAATCTATTTACAGTGAATATGTGTCACTGATATAAAGGGTTTTATCCACCACAGTGCTTAGCCTAAGAAGTCGAAACCATTGCGTCTCTGCTATTATTTTCATTAGCAATAAAGCATCATGTCCAAGGACAGAATGTAATTTTGTCTGACTTGATTAGCATTTGGTGTTGGCTCTGCCGCCTCTGGGCATGTCTTTTCTTCTCCCTAGTTCTTTCCCCCATATATAGCATGGCAGCTTCTCCGTGCCTTAAGTTAATGCTTACTGCAGAGAGCTTTTTTTTTGGCTTTCTGTTATTGTGTATGTGTGTATGTGTGTGTATGTTTTGTTTTATTTTTTTAATATTTTTTTAGTTATAGATAGATACAATAACTTTATTTATTTTTATGTGGTGCTGAGGATCGAACCCAGTGTCTCTCACATATGAGGTGAGCACTCTACCACTGAGCTACATCCCCAGCCCTTGTATGTGTGTGTGTATTTGTTACTGGAGATAAAACTCAAGGCCTCACATATGCTGGGCAAGTACGTTACCACTGAGCTATAACCACAGCCCTTTTTTGTTAATATTTTACATGTTGGTTTCAGTGAGCTTGTTTTTTACATTTTAGTACTGTGGTATAATCATCAGCAGCACTTTCCATAGTTCAGGAATGGTCTGCTGAATTCTCTGTTTCTTTCTCTGGAGACACATTTAGGTCTTTGTATCACATTCTGGTCTGTTGGCTAGGTCATAATGTAATGACTCTGGAATTATCATAAAGACAAAAAAGGCCCCATAAGTAATAAGGTTGAGGACACTTGGAACAAAATGTAATGCGTAAGGTATAAGTATTAAAGAGAAAGAAATGATTGAATAGCTCTGGAATTTCTAATAAAAGGATCCAGTCTGGATCAACTTCATTTCACTCACTCAAACTTTTAAACTGATCTGAAATAAATGGATATATGACCGTTTTACTTGTTCTTAGTAGGAATATGAGGAAGGTTGAGTGAAGTTAAATAGAACACTGAACTTAGTGAGAAATTACTTGTTTTATTTATTTATTATTTTTTTATAATTATTGTTTTTTTATTTTATTTTTTATAATTATTGTTTTTTTAAAATTTTTTTGGTTGTGGATAGACACAGTACTTTTATTTTGTTTATTTTTACGTGGTTCTGGGGATTGAACCCAGTGCTTCATGCATACTAGGCAAGCACTCTACCACTGAGCCATAACCCCAGCCCGAAATTACTTGTTTTAATATGAAAGATCCAAAATGTTTTGGGAGATGGGGTAGACTTGGGCACTCCATATTTATGAGCACAAACAGCTATTAAGGACTGAATCAGGCCTTGAGCCTAGAGAAGAGTTAATTAAAACTAAAATTTGAAATACTCTAGGAAGTTAAAGTCGACATCTGCATGTCCTATAATGACTATGGTAGCGTAGAGAGGGTGGTCTTTTTTTTAAAAAATATTTTAAAATTGTTGATGGACCTTTATTTTTATTTATTTGTATGTGGTGCTGAGAATTGCCCAGTGCTTCATGCGTGCCAGGCAAGTGCACTACCACTGAGCTACAACCCCAGCCCCGAGAGGGTGGTCTTTTGATGCTCAAAATTGCATGTCCCTAAATTAACATCTCTTTATATAATCTCAACTAAATATAAAAATCACCAAAAAGAAAAGTCATTCTGGTTATATCTATGAGCATAGTATACTTAGCAGCCAATGTAATGCCACCATTGGGGATTTCCAGAAAACAGGACTCCATTTCAGTAGATCCCCAGTGGTTATCAATAATCTAGCCCTCCTTATGTTTGGTGTCCATCCACTATTGTGTCTACACCCTGGATCTTATTGTAGGGAGACAGAGCAGCCTATTAATTTGAACACAGCTTTTTGGAGTCAAACAGAACTGGCCAGTTCTGTTTGACTTATTACCTACTTGATATTAAGCAAGGTTGTTTGTGTGTATGTGTGTGTGTGTTATTTTGTTTTGTTTTGATCTCTAAGCCTTAGTGCTGTCAAGAATTGCTCACGGCCCATAGGGTCACATTCCCATGTAAGTTATGTGTTGTGGGTTAAATGATAGCTGTTGATAGAGTTTCATTGTTACTGTAAACTTAAATGTCTGTCCTTGACAGTCCTTTCATTTTTCTTACCCAATTTGTCACATCTGTTCTGCTGTTGAACTCCATACCAAGAAACTTTCTCCATGTGAAAGAAAAAATAGCTGTCTAAGGCCTTGGGGTCACACTTTTCAAAATTTACATTAGGAAGACCCCCAAGGACTGGCCTACGCCTGGGTAAAGGAGGGGAGCTAAGCTAAGAGTAAGATATCAGAGAAAAGGTGGGCAGAGGCAGCCTGAAGTCAGAGCTCTGTCTTCCTGAGTAGGTGAAGTTTACACCTACGTTATTCAGGTAAATTTAAGAGCAGAGTCATTGAAACAGCTTTTTCTGGGGTAACTACTGGTTTGGCTTTTTTTTTTTTTTTTTTTTTTTTTTTTGGTAGTACTGGGTTCTGAACCCAGGGTACTTTACCACTGAGCCATATTCCAATCCATTTTTATTTCTATTTTGTTTTCAGACAGGGTGTTGCTAAGTTGTCCAGGTTGCCTCAGCTTCCTGAGTGGCTGGGATTACAGGTGTGTGCCACTGCACTTGGCTTGATTGGTTTTGAATGAATTATTTACAACACATATTTTGTCACAATCCTAATTTGGGTTGATGAGTTACACATCATAGGTAGGAGGAAGGAGGTGCATGGTAGCTGAACTCTTATTATCATAGTTTCTTATTTATAGAGAAGACATTTAGATTACATGACTCATCTAAGATCAGCCATGTAATAAATGGTGGGGACAGCACACTGAAAATGCCTTTTCAGCTGTTTGGCTCTCTTCCCCTGCTTATTCCTATAACAGCAATCTCCACCCCTTCCACCATTTCACCACTGCAACAAAAGGACTTGCCCTGACTCCATCCTTCCATAGAGGTGGGTGTGTAATCCACACCATCATTATCAGAAGAGAGTCCTGTTCTGGACCCTGCATCAGGCCATCAGAAGCATTTCTGAGAATATTTCCTTTATGAGAGGAAGGGGCAGCCATCTCTTTACCCTTGGTCATGTCCTCAGAGAACCTTTTCTTGACCACATACCCCTTGATGTTCATTCTCCTACAGCATCTGACCTTGTGTATCCATTTATGACTTTGTTGTCTCCCTTACCCTCCTGAGAATGAGTTTCAGGACTTGCTTATTCTCTTTCTTAAATTATTATTAGGCTTTTGTGCTTTATATATATTAGGCATTCACATATATATTTCTTGTAAGGGTGAATGATTCATTATTATTGGTCAGAAGTTGTGAGAATATGACCCCAGAGCAAATGGTTCATGGCATCCTCACTGTCTCCTCCTTCTCCACTTCCCCATAATCTGCCAAAATGCAGATTGGGAGGGGGATGAAGAATTTGTGTCCTTGAGGAGCCAGCATCACTTCTCTGTGTCTGCACTATGTGGAGCTTCAGGACACACTTAACTGTGCCAGTTAAGGTTGAATTTCTATCATGTACCTGATCTAGTACCACTAGCCCTTAGCTATATCAAATCTGTTGAAGTAGTGGGGGCACACTGGCTAAGGCACAGAAAGATAATTCAAATGACTATTATATCCAGTTTGTGTCACCATGACAGTTTCATAACTTCTGTATGACTTAGTCTTCATGTCTATAAAGTAGGGATGACTGCAAGGATTGTTCCTAGGATTAAGTGTGATAACCCATGTGAAAAAAATTTAAAAATTTTTTTTAATTGTTGAATACCTTTATTTTTATTTATTTTATGTGGTGCTGAGAATCAAACTCAGTGCCTCACACATGCTAGGCAAGTGCTCTGCCACTGAGCCACAACCCCAGGACCCCCATGTGAAATCTTTAGCATTGCTTAAGTACAAGCTGGGAGCTCAATTAAAGCTGGCTGTGATTACATACAGTACTAAATATTATTGATTGGTGCATTATGGTTGTATGTAACAATGGGCTTTATTGTTACATATGCTTACCTGCACACAATATAATAACATAATTTGGCCAGTTTCACTCCCAATCTCTTCCTACCTCTCTGCACCTTCCTTTTGGTCTCTTTCTTCTACTGATCTCCCTTTGATTTTCATGAGATCTATTCCCACCTTTCTTTTTCTTTTCCTCTCTAGCTTTTACATAAAATATATATACATATATATATATATATATATATATATATATATATGTATATATTATATATATAAATAAACAAACATATAGCCCTTGACCTTCTTATTTCACCAAACATAATGGTCTCTGAGTCCATCCATTTTCCTGCAGATGACATAATTTTATTTTATTTTATTTTTGACTGAATAAAACTTCATCGTGTATATGTGCCACATTTTCTTTATCCATTCATCCATTCATGGACACCTAGGCTGGTACCATAGTTTGGTCATTCATGTCATGTATTTCTGACCGCGTGCGTTACCTGTGTCCCTCACCTTGTCCAATCTAGTACAGACCACTGATAGGGAAGAGCTCTGAAGAGCTCTGAATGTGGTGGAAGTGGAAACCCAGGAAGTTCAGGTGGGGTTTCAGCATCTGGGTTGTTCATCTGTGGTGAGAGGATGGTTTGGTTTGAGGTCTTTTGTTTGCTTTTGTTTGGTCCTGGTGATTTCTACAGGGGGAATACGATTCAGAGGGAATAAGTATATACAGAGAGTTGGCCTGTTCCTGTATCTCCAGGGAACAGAGCTCTGACTGGTAGGGATGGAGAGAGTGTACAGTAAAAGACAGCATCGGACATGGGTGTTAAGAGGTAAAAGATCCAAGGTTGAATCATATTTGGGGCTGCTTCAAGGGGCAGAACTGGACTGGAGCATAGGTACTTCAAAAGACAATGGAGCCAGGCTCAGTGGTACACATCTGTCATTCCAGCAGCTCTGGAGGCTGAGGCAGGAAAATTGTGAGTTCAAAGCCAGCCTCAGCAAAAGTGAGGTGCTAAGCAACTCAATGAGACCCTGTCTCTAAATAAAATCCAAAATAGGTCTGGGGATGTGGCTCAGTGGTGAATGCCTTTGAGTTCAGTCCCTGGTATCTGCCCTACCCCAACCCCCCTTACTCCCCCCTCACCCCCATCCCCCCACCCTCACATTCCCTCACCCTCACCCCCCACCCCACCCCCCAAAAAAACAATGGAAACAGTTCCAAACCTTCACCAGCTTCCCAAGGCAGGGCACTAAGGGCTGGCAGCCAGTGAAGCTTCTCACATTTGCTCCTACCATTTGGATGAATTGCAAATGTATAAAGTAATTTTCTGTAAGTCATCTATATTAGCCAATGAAAAAAGAAAAAATACCTTCCACATATACACACACACATAAACAATATCTTAATTTGCTGGAACATGATGAAAGGGTTACAGTAGTTTTTGTTGGTATTGTCAGATTTGGTGTGGGCAAAAGCACTATGAGAGATTTGGCAGAGGGCGTGTCAGTAATCTGGAATATCTGTGCTCAAATTGCTTTGTGTATGGTAAATTCTTGCTCTCCTTTAAAGAACAAGAAATAGGATATCCTAGAGAACACATTGTAGCTGTGGTTAAGGCAAGAAAGAAAACAGGGAGCAACAAACAATGTCAGAGAACAGCTGATGCCAGATTGCCAGATAAACGTACTTTCATATTTTAAAATGTTTATAGTACACATATTTCAGTGTGTGTGTATGTACATATGTATAATTACATGTTAACCCTATATGTCAATGTAGTATTATGAATAGTATTTTTTAAAAATGAATTTCCTATTTGGGCCATTAACCAGTTAACACTATGTATCAGGTCAGTGGGTTCCTACTAAACTGGTGAATGGAGTTGTGTAATATGTTTTGTTGCCTCCTACAAGACTGGTCTGTCAGCTTTATTTCTTAAGATTGAAAATATGACTTACAATGATGTTAGTAACTATATTAACACTGTTATTAAAATAACCAGTATCTTTGGATTCCATTTCCAATGGGATTTTTTTTATAAGTCACACTGATCTATCAGATTTTGAATCACATGGCTTTTACTTTGCCTTCTGAACACTGCATGGACATAACTGGAATTGTAGATTGCTCTAGTTCAGCATGAGCTCAAAGACAACCAGGGTCAGTGTGAGCCAGAGTCCTGGTGATAGGAGTGGAGAACAGGAATACAGACACTTGGCAGGAAGTTGGAAGGTTCATTTGAATCTGGGGACTTGCTGTTTGGTTGAGATGTTTTGACTTCTAGGCATCAGGCAGCTAGGTCCAAATATGAGAACAAAGGCAGATCCTTCTAAAGCATGGCGACTTTTTCACTTTGTATAATTTCATAATTCCATAGTCATTGATAGTTGAATTTATTATGCTGATCTATCAGTAACCTGCAACCTAAAAAACCCTGGCTTTCTTGTTTTTGCAGGTGTTGGGGCGATGTTTCTTGACAGTGGTACAAGTCCATTTCCAGTTTTTGACCCACGCATTACAGAAGGTCCAGCCAGTGGCTCATTCTTGCTTTGCCGAGTTTGTTGTGCCAGAAAAAAAGAACAGTGGTGGCAGCGGCTTATCTGGCATGGGCCATACACCCGAACTGGAGGAAGCTGTGCGATCCTGGCGGGGGGCTGCTGAGGTAACTGACTTTGGGGAGGTTGGGCCCTGTATTCAAATGGGAGAGGATCCAGAAGGCCTTTGCCTATTGGTTCTCAAAAGGGCCATTTTCTTTAGAAATTTAAGTTTTAAACTGCTCTCAATAGCTTGTTCACTTATTTAACAGTGAACATCTTTGTGAATGCCCTTTGGGGCAGGCCTATGCCAGGCACTGAGCTAACAGCTTTTTCCCACAGCCTGCTGGGAGAAGGCTTATAAAACCAGGGTGAAGAGAGCTGTGGTAGAGATGTTACTGGCAGAGAGGAGGGGCCCTACTTTTGAATAGGAGTGGTACAGGAAAGCTAGAAGAGAGGAACAAGGGAGAAGGCTAGTGCCTAAATCAGCAAAGACAGGATGGAGCTGGCTGGTGAGGGAAATGCTCAGCAAGGAAGCTGGGTAGGTGAACAGGAGTGTTTGGCAGACAGATGGAACACCAGGCTCCAAAGCCACAATCATACCAAATGAAAACTCAGTGAATATAGGGATTTCTCCCTTCTAGTTCTGGAAATTGAAGCCAAGGACAGTCTATTACTGAGCTACTTCCCAGCCCTCTAAACTTTATTTTGAAATAGGTTCTTGCTGAGTTGTCTAGGCTGGCCTCAGACTTGTGATCCTCAGCCTCCTGAATAACTGGGATTACACATGTTGCCACCACACCCAGCTGAAAATAAGGAATTTTTTTCTTTCTTTCTTTCTTTCTTTCTTTTTTTTTTTTCCAGTACTGGGGATTGAACCCAAGGGTGCCCTACCACCGAGCTACATCTCCAACCCATTTCATTTTTTAAAAAATTTGAGAGAAGATCTCACTAAGTTGCCTAGGCTGGCTTCAAATTTACAATCTTCCTACCTAAGCCTCCCAAGTTTCTAGATTATAGGAGTGTGCTTTTGTTTTTTGATAACCAAATCATTCTCTTTTAGAAGGCTTAACATATTTATAGTTTTTAGTTCTTTAAGATTCTTAACTGGTCCAACTCTACCTAAGCCCTCATTTGTCAGTTGCTTTGCATGTGATTTGAGCAATTCTCCAGTTCTGCTTTATTTGACTCCATGAAGTCTTCAATCTTTTGAAAGATCATCGATTTCCCTGCACAGCAGATATGTTCATAAAACTCAGTTACCAACAAAAGATAGACCAAGGAAGAGGTTGGCTCCACTATTGGGTAAATATCGCATTAGTGGGGCTGGTATGGCATGTTCATCAGGGTTGGAGGAAGAAGAAATGCCAGTGAATTAGTGAGTATTCTCATTTCCCACACAACCTAATGACTGAAGGGACCTGCCACAGTGGTGGGCAGCAGGCTTTCCCTGAGCCTGTTGGGCTGGAGAGTCCAGTCTAGCATAGGATTCCTTTTCTTTTTTTTTTTTTAGAGAGAATTTTTTAATATTCATTTTTTAGTTTTCGGCGGACACAACATGTTTGTTTGTATGTGGTGCTGAGGATCGAACCCGGGCCGCATGCATGCCAGGAGAGCGCGCTACCGCTTGAGCCACATCCCCAGCCCAGGATTCCTTTTCTAGTCTCTGATTTGTCCTTCTCCACTCCTTTTCCATAACCAGAAGAATTTAAATATGAGCAAATCAAAAATAGCTCTTAAAAACAGTCTGTGTTGGGGCTGGGGTTGTAGCTCAGCGGTAGAGCACTCGCCTAGCATGTGCGGGGCCCTGGGTTCAATCCTTAGCACCACATAAAAATAAATAAAATAAAGGCATTGTAACCAACTACACCTAAAAAATAAATTTAAAAAATTTTTAAAAATTAAAAAAAAAAGTCTGTATTATGTAGCCCTCTCATAAAATCAGTAACAACACATTTCTTTTTCTTTTTTCTTTTTTTTAAGTCTCAGAAAGTCTACATGTGGGCCGGGATTATAGCTCAGTGGTGGAGTACTCGCCTAGCACTTGTGAGGCACTAGGTTCAATCCTCAGCACCACATAAAAAAATAAATAAATAAAGGCATTATGTCCATCTACAACTAAAAAAAAAAGAAAGAAAGAAAATCTGCATGTATTATTATTTTTTTTTTACTTAACAATTAAAATACTCATAGAAAAATATACTTTTGCTAACTTCCTGGAGGAAGACTGTGCATTAAAGACTTTGTAAGTTATTAAATTTAGACTGTTTTCCTGGTTTTGAAAGAAATCCCTCAATTCCTCTGTGGGGTAGTTAGGAAGGCCTCTTGGAGCATGGCCCCTTGATGGTAAGAGTGGCTGAGAAGCTTTTTCTTCTGCCCTGCCCCACCCTCCAGCATGCAGGTCTTCTTGTTATGATTGATATAGGCTGTTAATTATGAATTTTCTCTCCCTGAGAATATAGCAAAGTTGGTAGACCCAGAAAGTATTCTGGGCATTAGGAAGAAATACATTTGGGACTAAAAACTGAGTCATATTGCTTGTAAATGCTACTGAACAATCACCATTTGTAGAACTTATGCAGTGTATTTTTTGCAGACATTGTAATACTATCCTTTGTTTTTAGTATTAGAAAAAAAAAAGCTGTGACTTTATCTAGACTTACTGCTATTTCACAGAGTATATGATAGTTTATAGTTAAGGAATAGTATTTTGATTTATTGTCTAGTTTGAAATTTCCATAATTAAATTGGAAATGTATTTATTTTATGTCTTAGAAATCTCCTTTAATCCTAAATTTTATTTATTTATTTAGTGGTGCTAGGGATTGAACCTGAGGCCTTGCACACACTAGGCAAGTGCTCTATTATTGAGCTATATTCCCAGCCCTAATCAAAACTGTTAAACATAATTTTTCACTTTGATGGGTGGTCACTTGAGACCTTTGTCTTGTCATTTGGCTTCACCAACCTCTCTCTCTTTCTCTGTCCTCCTGTCTTCTGGGCTCCAGCCTCCTGACTATTCCACTCACATTTGGAAACCTTAGTACCTGGTCACTCTTCTCTGCTCCATCTGTTGGCATCATTCATGCTGAAAATTCACCCCACATGAGACCTTCTAGGGATCCCTTGACCATCTCACCTGACCTTTTCCTCCACCCACTTTAGTTTTGCCAGTCTTTTCTTCCCTCTTCACACTCCCTTTGTTTCCACCTAGTGCCCCTACGCCACTACACTGAGAAAATAGAATCCCCCTGACATTAGCCTTTCTTCTCCCATTACCAAAATGCTGTTGCTCACCCCGCTCCCCACTGCTGCCCCTGCCCCGCTTCAGACCCATCCTTCTTCCTTCCTGACAACAGAGGAGGTGCATTCTCCAGTCCAGAGCTTTCCCCAACCCCACTTGGCCCCCATCCTTGAGGGCCTGGCTTCTGTGGTGGGGCCCTGTGTTGTTTTGAGTTGTGGTGGTGGTGGTGGTTGTTTGGTGGTACTACAGATTGAATTCAAGGCATCACATGCTTAGTAGTCAGGCTATCTACCACCAAGCTACATTCTTAGCCCAGAACCCTGTATTTTCTCTCTTTCATTCTCCATCTGTTTCTACCAGCATTCAAACAGGAAAATCCACCTTATTTCTCCACCTTTTTTCTCTGCTTTTTCACAGCTAACTTCTTGGATCAGTTGTCTGCCTTTTTCTCACCTTTGATTGATTCTAGAGATAATTATTATGAAGGATTTCAAGCATATTGAACAAATGAAGCTTAACTTTTTTTTGCTACATTTACTTTTCATGCCTTTTATTTTTAACCAAAAAAATATTACAGTTGTAGTTGAATCCCTTTTGTACCTCTCTGCTATCTTATTCACATCCTTTACTCACTAGAGGAATTTGAAGTCAATTTGGAGTCTGGCTTCTGTGTATATTTTTATATTTTTACTATATGTGCATGTATTCATACTTAATATAAGCTATTATTTTGCACAATTTGAAACTTTACATAAATGTCATCATTCAGCTCCCTGAAATCTGGATTCTACTCTTACACTAGCACATGTCTTCTCTTGTCAAAGTCACATGTGCCTTTCTTTTGTATTTTCAGAGCATTCAGCTGCTCACAGTATCTCCAAGGGGAAAATACTCTTCTCATAGCAGGGGCTTCTTCATGTCTACTGTCACTACCCTAGTTTAGAGGATCATTATTTCTACTCAGGACTCTTTTCTCCTCTCCTTGATTTGCTGTTTTTATTTTAAAATTGGATGATGTTGCTTCTCATATCCTTAGGGGCTGTGAACCCTGCAAATCCTGCCATATCTGGCTTCTTTGGTCACTCTCCCCCTTGTCACTGGACTACAGATCCTTGGCTATGTCTCATTCTTCATCTTGGTTCCTTGGTCTGTATTAGTACCTGTCTGCTGGTCCTGACACACTCTCATACCCCTGAAGTTCCATTGACTACCTTCTCCCTTAACTCCCAGCCCTTTTTTCAGCATCTAGGATGTTCCCTGTTACAGTGCTATATTTGCTTCTCTCAGTGTGTTTTCTGATTTTTAATTCTGTTTTGTCTGCCTTTTTGGCTCATGAGTATATCAACTCCAGGGGGGGCAGGGGCCAGGTTTTGTGCTCTAGAATGTATCTGGAAATAGCCAACATAACCCCCTGTCAGCAAAATATTTGAGTGAATTATATATATATATATATATATATATATATATATATATATATATATATATATATATATATTTTAAGAAAGAGTGAGAGAGAGTGAGAAAGAAGGGAGAGAGAGAGAATTTTAATATTTATTTTTTTAGTATTTGGCGGACACAACATCTTTGTATGTGGTGCTGAGGATCGAACCCGGGCCGCACGCATGCCAGGCGAGCGCGCTACCGCTTGAGCCACATCCCCAGCCCCGAATTATATTTTTTTGTTTTTGTTTTGGTACTGGGAATTGAACCCAGGGGCATTCTACCTCTGAGCTATATTCCCACCTCACTCCACCCTTTAAAAAAAATTTTTTTTTTAAGTTGTAGATGGACACAATACCTTTATTTTATTTATTTTATGTGATGCTGAGGATTGAACCCAGTGCCTCACACATGCTGGACAAGCATTCTACCACTGAGCTACAACCTAAACCCCCCCACCCTTTTTTAGTTTTTCGTTTTGAGATGGGGTCTTGCTAAGTTGCTGAAGCTAGCCTTGAATTTGGGAACCTTTTGCTTCGATTTCCTGAGCAACTGGCATTGAGTGAACAATTCTTTTTTTTTTCGAGGCCAGGTACCGAGGATTGAACTCAGGGGCACTTGACCACTGAGCCACATCCTGAGCTCTATTTTGTATTTTATTTAGAGACAGGGTCTCACTGAGTAGCACCTCGCCATTGCTGAGGCTGCTTTGAACTAACGATCCTCCCGCGTAGCCTCCTGAGTTGCTGGGATTACGGGTATGCACCACTGCGCCCAGCATGTGAACAATTCTAAGGTCAAATGGTTTTAAACTGTAAGACTGTTAGGATTCAGGGAATGGTAACTTATATATAATTTGTGAAGCTAAAGCTTTGGAATATGACAACATTGAAGCTGTTAGTTGTTTTCTTGTAGTCCTACAGGTTTGATAAATATTACAGTTCCTAGCCTGTCCTGGAAGAACAAAGGTAAACTATTAAAAAATGTTATTCGTTTCACAAATACTATTGCAACAAAACTAAAAATTGAAAGACAATTTTTAATCCCTTCACCCCTCTAATAAATCAAATATATATTTTTCTGTATTTTCTTCTACTCCTGACCCACATCTATGTTTCCATTTCGTAACATGATATAATTTCTTCCTGTTTTTCCTGTCTTGCTTATATACTCTACATAAACATACTTACTGACTGAAAGTGGGGGGAGGCAAGGTCTAAATGAATTGATAAGGGCCTCACTAAAGCCTCACTAAGTTGCTGAGGCTGGCCTTTGAACTTGTGACCTCCGTCTCAGCCTCTGGAATCACTAGGATTACAGCCATAGGCCTGCTGCGCTCAGCTATATTGGTATGGCTTTTTACTTCAGTTCACTCAGCTAGATATATTCTTTTGTTTTCTCTTCTGGAAACTTCAAATGCCAATATTCTAGGTTATCTATCTTTAAAGCAGGGAAATTAAAAATATGTAAATGTTTATATGTATGTACATAACTAATAACAGGTAAATCTTTTTTCCAGTGTTTCTAAGATAAAGTAATGTTACATCAGGTTTGCTTTCTCTTTGATATAATTAATTTAGGCTTTCAAAATTTTGGGCTGCTTGCTTTATTACATGGATGATGCAGAACCTCTGGCTTATATCTAATGCTTAGATGGTCTCTTGCTTTATTTTGGTTTTGGGATTTTTGTTGTTATTATTGGTTTAATTTTGCTAGTAATTGTAACATCCCCTTTTACTTACCAGTCTATTTTTATGTTTTAGGCAACATCTAGATTAAGAGAAAGGGGCTGTGATGGCCGCCTGGCAGGAATTGAAGTTCAGCAGCTCTTTTGTTCTCAAAGTGCAGCAATTCCCGAGCATCAACTAAAAGAACTGAACATAAAAATTGACAGTGCTTTGCAAGTAAGTTTTTCAAAGCTGGAATATTGATGTCCAAGGCAAGGAACTAGTTTTGATGTTGAACCATTAGAGTAATAAAGTTGTAATTGACCTCAAGTCTTCTAAAACTCTAAAAATTTTAAATTCCTATTTTCATTAGATTTGTCATTCTAATCTGCTGTATAATCTTGATTCCTAAAAATAATTTGTTTGCAGGCATATAAGATAGCTCTGGAAAGTTTAGGCCACTGTGAATATGCAATGAAAGCTGGCTTCCACCTAAATCCAAAGGCGATTGAAGCAAGTTTGCAGGTATCCTATCCTATCTTTTCCTTTCCTTTCCTCCCTCCCTCCCTTGTTTCCAACCATCCTTCCTTCCTTCATCTCTGTCTCTCTCTCTTGTCCCTCCCCTCCTACCTTCCTTTTTTTTTTCTACCTTCCTTTATTTCTTTATTTATCTTTCATATGTTTATTTACTTGGCAAGTATTGATTCAGTACCTGCTACATGCCTGGGTTGGTTTTAGGAACCCCATCCCTGCTTATAGTGCATTAGAGGGGAGAACCAAAAAGGGAGGGACAAATATTTGGAAATCAGATGGTGCAGAAAGCTATAGAGAAACATAACACAAGGTGGGGACATGTTTAGGAGTGTGTGTATGGTAGGTGGGAGGAAACCATACCATCTTTTTTTTTTTTTAACCTTTATTTCTCTTATTTACTCTTATGTGAGGCTGAGGATCGAACCCAGGGTCTTGCACGCAGGAGGCGAGCGCTTTGCTGCTGAGCCACAACCCCAGCCCCAACCATACCATCTTACACAGGGTGCTCTGGTAGTCTGCACTACCTGAGAACATGGTTTGTTAACATGGTGGGCAATAGAAATGGGAGCGTGCTAGGCTGGCAGGTGTAGGCTGTAGTGACTAGAATGTTCAGAGGGCTGGGAATTTGTAGAACTAGACAGAAGAGGAGGCAGAGACCTAGGGGGCCTTCTGTGCCCCTCTGTGTGCCATAGACAGCACCACAGTTATATTTCTCTATCTGGTAACTCTTGGGAGCTGTGAGGGATGTTTCTGTGGTCCAGTCTGAACCAAGTGTTTTGACAGATGAGGTATGGATAACCTCTCTTCTTTTCCAGGGTTGCTGCAGTGAGGCGGAAGCCCAGCAGACTGGGCGGAGGCAGACACCCCCACAGCCCATGCAGTGCGAGCTTCCCACTGTCCCTGTGCAGATAGGATCACACTTCCTGAAGGGCGTCTCCTTTAATGAGTCTGCAGCGGACAATCTGAAACTTAAGACGGTAGCTTTCCATGGGGTTCCATGGGGTTTAAGCAGCCAAGTGTGAACTTGGAAATAGAGTTCTTAAGGGTTTGTGAGGAACAGATTAAAAAACAAAACAGGTTAAAGAAGGAGGCTGTGACCTTTCTTGGTAAAATGATGAACCTGGGGTTTGCACGTGCTAGGTGAGTGTGAGTGTTCTACAACTGAGCCTTCTGGTGACTTTTTTTTTTTTTTGGTAGTTGTAGATGGACAGAATACCTTTATTTTATTTATTTTTATATGGTGCTAAGGGTTGAACCCAGTGGCTCATATGTGCTAGGCATGCACTCTGCCACTGAGCTACAGCCCCAGCCCTCTGGTGACTTTTTTTTTAAATAACTTTATTTTGTATTTTTTTTTTTAGTATTTATTTTTTTAGTTGTAGTTGGATACAATACCTTTATTTTATTTATTTTTATGTTGTGCTGAGGATCAAACCCAGGGCCTTGCACGTGCTAGGCAAGTACTGTACCACTGAGCCACAACACCAGCCTGTTAATAACTTTATTTATTTATTTTTCTATATGGTGCTGAAGATTGAACCCAGTGCCTCACACATGCTAGACAAGTGTTCCACCACTGAGCCACAACGCCAGCCCCTCTGGTGACATTTTTAATGAAACATTTGCCAAAAAAGTTTTATTGAAATTTCATTCAAATGTTTAACTTAAAAGATTTGGAAGTATACTGTAAAATATTATCCATGATTAGTATTTCTTATGGGCTTTTGAGAAGTAGGAGGAGAAATCTTATAATAATGCAGTATAGTGGCCATTTTTGGAGTAACATGGATGTCAGGCTTATGCTAAGTGCTTCACGTGCATTATCTCATTTAATCCTTCCCTTTAAGGTGGGTAATGCCCTTTCTTACTTGATATGGGGGAACTGAGGCCCAAGGTCATAGAGCTAGAAAATGGTAGAGCTGGAATTTGAGGTCATGGGAGCCTGTTTGCAGATCCTGCATACCTGACCATTTGGTCATCCAAAATAAAGTTGAAGTTTCAATTGGTATTTACTTTTACCAGATGATTTTGTTTCCTTATTTGGAAGGATTCAGAATTTCCAAATTCTTCAACCAGTTTGCAACAAGAGATTGCTAAATAATTTTTTACTTTGTGCTGATGTAGAAATCACATGTTTGTATTAATGTATGTGTATTCATATCTAGCAATTCATCATGGGATTGGAAAATCTCTGAGGGTGACTCATGATGATAATTGCTTAAGAAATTCAAATGGTATGATCTGGATGTACTTAAAATGCTTTTTTCTTGAGGATGATTATATAAATGCATTTCTATAAATTTTATAACCTTGCATGGCTTTGTTTTAAGATGGGACTCTTTTTGTCAATTTATAGCACACAATGTTACAGTTGATCAAGGAAGCAGGCTGCTATAATGGACTTACACCCAGAGATGATTTTCTAGTGACTGAAGTACTGAACCAGGTGTGCCCATCTACATGGCGGGGTGCCTGCAAGACTGCTGTGCAGCTTCTATTTGGCCAAGCTGGACTGGTGAGTATGTGTGAAGGATGAGAAAAAAAGAAGATACATTTCTTTCTTTTTAAAAATTTTTTTTAGTTATGTGTTGAAGTTTTTTTTTTAATTATTTGCCTTAATAAACTTTATATTTAGTAAGATTTTGAGTAACAAAGGTAAGGTAGAGTGTACATTAAATAAGCAAATGTTAAGTCCCATTAAGAGAACAGTAATTCATTCCTTTCATCAGAGTCAGTGATTTAGTGTGACCTACTAAGGACCCATTTTCAGAGAGAGACTCTTCTCAGTAGCAGAGTGGCTTTGGTCAGCTCAGGACTGTTTCACCCAAGGCTATGGGTGAAATAGAGATCTCTTGCTGGATGGTCCCTGGAGTTTTACCCAGCTTTCCATGAGTGACCTCAAGTAGAACAAACTTTTCAAACATATGAGGATGTGGTACAGGCACATGTGTGAAAATAGTCAGTGACTTTCAAAGTTCTTCAATGCTGCAAATTTAGACCAGATTTTTAAAAATTTTTTAGAAGTAGTTGAACACAATACCTTTATTTTATTTATTTTTATGTGGTGCTGAGGATCGAACCCAGGACCTCCACATGTTAGGTGAGTGCTCTACTGCTGAGCCACAACCCCAGCCCCTAGACCAGATTTTGAAAAGCAAAAGAAGAACAGCATTAAAAAGTTTTTCTTGGGCTGGAGATATAGCTCAATGATAGGTTGCTTTCCTAGCATATATGAGGACCTTGGTTCAAAAAAGGAAGAAGTTTTCTTTTCTTTTGCAGATTGATGGTATATATTGCAGGAAACCTAGTTACAAAATAATTTTGACAGGGCCCTTGACCTGGCCCAATGATTCTGCAGCTGTAGTGGATGTTTTTCTGTTGCCAAACTGCCTCCTGTCTAAGGCCTTTGCACTGTGTCCTCCTTTTACCTGGAAATCTTTATCTCTCTGATCTTCATGTGGCTCACTCCTGTCATCTTCCTGGTGTGAGCTCCAGGATTACCTCCTCCAAGAGATCTCTCCTGACTGTGCTGGTATAAGTGGAATCCCTTTCTAGTAACTTCATGCCCCAGCTCTGTTTATCTCCTTATTAGCAATAAAATAACAACAACAACTCAAATGTACTGGTTTGGTCTTTTCATCTTTCAGAGAAAAAAGGCGGGGAAAAATTGCCAAAGTTGGGTAAGATCAGGAGATTAGCATCTGAAATCACCATTTAGGTTGGCACCATTGACCTATATATAGCCTTATTTACTTGATTCCATTTTCTAATAAATGACTACTTTTTGGACAAGATATAGTACTTCAGTCAGAGATTAGAGGAAGCTAATTAAAGAAAATAGCTAATTTAGGAAAATGAGTCTGATGTCTACTTTATTGATGTAAAGAGCTATTGGGAAGATGTTTATCTTCTGTTCCATGTAGCTGAGGGTTGTGGTGGCCCAGCTCAGGACAGTGCTGTCTTGTAGAGGGCCAGACAAGGGCCTCTCCACAGAGAAGAGCTATTTCCTTTAGGATCTATTCTTCAGTATAGGAACCACCAGGAGAAGTACTAAGTCGGAGATACCCTACTGAAGTATGGAAGAATCACTGCCTTTAAGAGATCAGTCCATATTCCCAGAGACCATTTAGCTGAAACTCAAAGAACTATGGCAATGCATTCTCCAGAAAGGAGTGTGCAAATAAGGTAGAAGGATACACAGGCTGTTGTGAGGAAAACATTATAAGTTAAAAGGAAAAAAAAAAAAGTCCTATTTTACTTAGAGACCAGAAACTTCTTCCTGGCCCTCTACCCCTGATTGTAGGGCACCTTTGTGTGACTGACAAAAGAACCTTTGGATTATGGTTCTGCGGGTGGGAGGAGAGAGGAAACACCTGTGTGGTCCAACAAAAGCTGTTCCTTAGACAGGAAGTGTTTCCTGAAGGACCAGCTATGGGAACTCTGTTTATAGCAGTGGAAATCTACTCCATTAGAGGCTGAATTTGGAATCATGATAAGCAACTCTGTACAACTTGACTCCTGAACTATTATAGATTTGGTTTTAAAGTGTTTAATCTTCTTTTTTTTTAAAAGATTTTAAAAATACAGACACAATATCTTTATTTATTTTATTTATTTTTATGTGGTGCTGAGGATCAAACCCAGTGCCTCGCATGTGTGAGGCAAGCTGAACTATAATCCCAGCTCCTTATCATTGTTTTCTTGAAATTCTTTAGTTGTTTGAAAATATTCACATTGTCAAACTCTAGATTACATGAGATACTGTATTATCCATGTAGAATTAAAAACTCTTCTCCAAATAAGAGTAAATCATTGAAAGAAGAGTTGGTTCTTTGTCCTAAAGTAGTTCTGTATTTATTCATGATTAAGAATAAAATTTTCGGGGCTGGGGATGTGGCTCAAGCGGTAGCGCGCTCGCCTGGCATGCGTGCGGCCCGGGTTCGATCCTCAGCACCACTTACAAAACAAAGATGTTGTGTCTGCCGATAACTAAAATAAATAAATAAATAAATATTTTTAAAAAATTAAAAAAAAAAAAAAGAATAAAATTTTCTTTTAAAATGTTTCATCTGAGAGGCTTAGGATATAACTCAGTGGGCAGAGCACTTGCCTAACATCATGCACAAGGTCCTGAGTTTGATCCCCAGCACTGAAGGAAAAAAAAAGTTTTATCTGCCAGACACAGTAACAGATACCAGTTAACAGTAATTCCAGTGACATAGGAGGCTGAGGCAGAAGGATAAGAAGTTCAAGGCCAGTCTGGGCAACTTAGTGAGATCCTGTCTCAAATTAAAAATTAAAAGAGCTGGGGACATAGCTCAGTTGTAGAGTACCCCCTGGGTTCAGTCCCTATTATGGCAGGGGTAGGGAGTAAGGTACAGTGGGTTCATCCACTCTGGCTTGTATCTAGTCATTACAAATGGTCTTTTCTGGGGCTGGGGACATAGCTCAGTTGGTAGAGTGCTTATCTTGCATGCACAAGGCCCTGGGTTTGATCCAAAAAAAAAAAAAGAAAGAAACAAATGGTCTTTTCTGAAGCTTTGGTTCATTGTTTAATCTCATTTTACTTCGTTCAAGTACATAGAAAAAAAGTTCTAAGATAAACAATAATTCCGAGTTAGCATTTATAGTGTGGAAAAGTGCCAGAGGTGCTTGAAAAGTTCATTCATATCCTACACCAATAATTCAGTTTCTGATCAATAAGGTATCTTTTTTTTTTTTTTTTTGAGTACTTGGGATTGAACCCAGGGCTTTGCACATGGTAGGCAAGCTGTCTACACCTGAACTATACTCCTGGCCCTTCTTGGTTTATTTTTGAGATATAGTCTCACTTAGTTACCTAGGCTGGCCTCAAATTTGTAATCCTCCTGCCTCAGCCTTCAAAGTAGCTGGAATTACAGGCCTGTACCACCATGCCCAGCTACTTTCTATTGTCTTCATGGACTGTTACTGGCCTTACCATAGTTGCACTGCCCTGGGAATAGTTCTTACTGCAATCACTCAGCATCAGTAGGCTCATGTTTCGGATATGTTTGTGATCCATTTTCCTTTCTGAAAGCTGGCAGTTGTTTTTTTTTTTTCTCTCTCTCTCTTAGGTGGTAGTTGACACAGCACAGATTGAAAATAAAGAAGCCTATGCCCCCCAAATCAGTTTAGAAGGCTCCAGAATCGTGGTTCAAGTCCCATCTACATGGTAACTTGACTCTTATATTATACCAGAAGCCTAAGCTGTGATTGAAATTTGCACGTCTTTGAAATGATTGCTTTGTTTGAACAAGCCCAGTGTTGGCTGACACAGCAGGTCTTGTATGTGTGTGGGGTTACGGGAAGCAATGGCGTGTTAGTAGCATATGGCATGATTGTTGGTCTATGATCAGGAAGCCAAGATGTCTGCAAAATATCCTTATTGGCCATATGTTAACTGAAATACCATACTCTTAGGTCATGATCTTCATCACTGAGTTTAGAAGTTTTAAACTTACTGTATCATTTTCTCTAAATCACCTATTATTTCTCTAAAGTTGAGTAGAGAGCATAGAATTTCTTCTTCTCCTTTGTCGATTCCAGCTACAACCCTGATGGTCTTTATCTTTCTGGGAATTGAAACTAGAGGCACTCCCCTACTGAGCCACATCCTTATTCCCTTTTGAAATTTTTAAAATTTTTGAGGTATGGTCTTGCTAAGTTGCCAAGGCTAGCTTCAAACATGATCCTCCTGCCTGAGCTCAGGAGTTGCTAGTATTAGAGGCATGTGCCACCACGCCCAGCATCCCCGATGGCCTTGAGCCTCATGTCTATTAAGTACCCAGAATCATTGCAAATCTATGGACAGGGTTCTTTTTACTTATTAATTACATTTGTAACATAATAGATAAAGGATTATTGAAGGTTTTTGTGGGTGGCTTTTTGAGGTACTGGGGGTTGAACCCAGGTGTTCTCTACCACTGTGCTATATCCACAAAACTTTTTTTTTCCCTTTGGTACTGGGGATTCCGGGGTGCTTACCTACTGAACCAGCCACATTCCCAGCCCTTTTTATTTTAGTCAGACAAGGTCTGACTATGTTGCTTATGGCACTTTGAACTTCAGATCTTCCTGCCTCAGTCTCCTGAGCTGCTGGGATTATAGGTGTGCATCACTGCACCCAGCCACAGCCCTTCCAATTTTCATTTTGGGATCTTCCTAAATTGTCTAGGCTGGCCTCAAATTTACAATCATTTTATCTCTGCCTCCAGAATAGCTTAGATAGACAGGTACCACCATACCTGACAATAAAGGATTATTTTATTTTTTTCCCACTCCTGGAGTTGGGGTGTGGCTCAGTGGAAAGAGTACTTTACCTAGCATGTGCAAGGCCCTGGGTTCCATTCCCAGCACCCCCCCCCCAAAAAAAAAGGCTACAAATCAATAAGAAAATGGACAAGGAGGTGGGCATGTTGGTATACACCAAAAATTTTAGCTCCTTGGAAGGCTGAGGGTCTGGCTTAGTAATGGAATACCCCATGTTCAATCTCTAGTACTGAAAAAAATAAAGAAAAATGGACAAGATACCTGATGAAGCAAGGCAGGAAAGAAGAGATATTATCAACAAATAGATGAAGAAAATGTGTGACCTCATCTAATAATCAAGGGAAGACAAAGACACCATATGATGCCATTTTGCCCAAAATGTTTGTCTTAGAAAAACAACTAAATGTTGTGACAATACTGGTTTGGGCTACACTACATGAACAGGCATTCTTAAATGGAGAATAAATAATAGCTTTTTTGGAGGACAATTTAATGCATCAGAAGCCTAAAATAAGGGATATGACCTCAGCAGTTTCACAATTCCTCCACTAGGGATTTGTGCATACAGATTTGGCTGTAAAGATTGGCATCATAGCTTTGTTAATAGCAAATGTTTTCTAATATGTTTAATTTTTGCTATTAAAAATTGTAGCAAAAATGGATGAATACTTAATTATAGAGGAAATAGTTAAATCATTTAAGTAGGAAGAGATTGATGTCTTCACAGACTAAAGTAGTAATTGGGCAATGCATACAATTTATATTTAAATCATTTGGAGTTTGTAGTGGGGTAGGGGGAGCTGTTACGTGTTCCTGGGGATGAATCCAGGGCCTGCACTGGCTAGGCAAGTATTTTACCACTGAACTATGCCCCCAGTCCAAAACTGTTTATAAATAAACAGTTTATAAACTGGGGGGCAGGAGGGTACTGGTGACTGAACCCAGGACTGTATCCCCATCCCTTTTTATTCTAAATTTGAGACAAAAATCTCACTAAATTGCTTAAGGCCTTGATAAGTTACTGACTTTAAACTTGGGAGCCTCCTGCCTCAGCCTTCAGAGCAGAGTTCCTGGGATTACAGGCATGCACCACCACACCCAGTATACTTGAATTATTTATTTTTGAACCGTGGGAGTGCAATGGTAGATTCTGCTAAAAGTGTTTAGAACCTATTGATGTAGTAAGTGAGGGTTGGCAGTTCATTTTGTGTGTCTCCAAATCTTCCTTCTATGAGTATGCTCCTGCCAAAATTTTAATTTGATTGTTCAGGTGGTTTATTTTCCTGAAATTAATAGTAATTTTTATAGGTACATATCTTCATTTCTTTTTTTTTAAACATTTATTTTTTTAGAAGTAGTTAAACACAATACCTTTATTTTATTTATTTTTATGTGGTGCTAAGGATTGAACCCAGGGCCTCGCACATGCTAGAAGAGTGCTCTGCCGATGAGTCACAACCCCAGCCCCACATATCTTCATTTCTATCAAACAATAAATTGAAAGCTCACTTCCCTACTTTTCTATAAGATTTTGGAGTTCCTGGATTCCTAATTCAGTTTTCCATTTCATATTCTCATTGAATGCCTGAACCCTGGTAGTGCAAGCATGTAATCCCAGGTACTTCAGAAGCTGAGGCACACAATTCAGTCAGCCTGGGTAATTTAGTGAGACCCTATCTCAAAATAAGGACTGGTTGTAGCTCAGTGACGAAATGCTTGACTAGCATGTATGAGCCCCTGGATTCAATCTCCTAGTACTACAAAAACAAAAACAAGACAAAACAAAATATTCTAATTGAAAAATATTAAACTTTGTCAGGATTCTTTTTATTTTTTAATTTTATTTATTTATTTATTTATTATTTATTTATTTTAGCTGTTGATGGGCCTTTATTTTATTCATTTATTTATATGTAGTGCTGAGGATAGAACCCTGTGCCTCACAAATGCTAGGCAAGTGCTCTACCAACTGAGCCACAGCCCTAGCCTCAGGATTCTTATTTTGAGAAGGACAGAACTTTCATATAGTTGGGCGAATATAGACAGCTAGTATTAAGATAGTTAGCACTTCTAGATTTTCTTCCAGAACTTCTTTCCCCCTATCTCCCCCCATTGATTTCCTATGTAATTCACTACATCTCCCAGAAAAAAAAAAAACTTCTAGGGTGTGATTCCTTGTAGAGACTCCCTCTGCTGGTAGGCTTTGGTAAAGATGCAAATTATAATGGTTTTTGTTTCTTTGAAATTACAGGTTGAGATGTATATATTATCTGAAATGCTTGGGGCTAAAAGTGTTTTGGATTTCAGATATTTTTGGAGTTGGGAATATTTGGATGTGCATATAATGAGATATTTTGAGGACAGAACGCAAATCTAAACATAAAACTTAGTGTCATATACACCTTATACGCTTAATCTAAAGGTAATTTTATACAATATATTTAGTGTGCCTAATTTTCAGGTATAGAATTTTCAACTTGTGTTGTCATATTGGCACTCAAAAAATTTCAGATTTTTGACCATTTCAGATTTTTGGATTAGGGATGCTCGACCTGTACAAATTACATGATTGTTGAATGCAAACAGAGTGATTAATTTACTATGTCTTTGAAAAGATAAGACTTACAAAGCAAGTCAAGAGTTTATTATATTCTCTGCTTTTAGTGTTCAGTTTTTTTTTTCCTCTCTCTCTCTCTCTCTCTTTTTTTTTTTTTTTTTGGTGCTAGGGATTGAACCCAGCAGTGCTTTACCACCGAGCTACAGTCCCACATTTTTTAATTTTTATTTTTATTTTGAGGAAAGGTCACACTAAATTGATTAGAGCATTACTAAAGTGCTAAAGCTGGCCTCAAACTTGTGATTCTCCTGCCTCAACCTCCTGGGCAACTGGGATTACAGGCATGCACCACTATGTCTCAAATGATGTTTTTTCCCCCCAAAGAAATACTTTACTTATATTTTTAAGATGTCATATCTTTTGTTTAAGGTATCTATCCATTCTTCTTTTTTTTTTTTTTTTCCCAAAAAATATTTACCGAACACCTTCTATGTACCAGGCACTGTTCCGTTCTTTGGGATTTAGTCACGAGCAAGACAGAGTTCTTGCCTCTCACAGAACCTATGTTGTAATGCTAATAAGCATAAGAAGTGAGTCCAAGCACTAGCAAGTATATGAGGGACAAATGAGGAGAGCCATGTTATTTGCTAGAGAATAATTGAGGTAAAGGAGGAGAGGAGACTGGTAGATGGTGAGGTTAGTCACGAAGGGCCTCTTTGAGGATGAAGTAGGATTTGATAGGAGCTGGCCATACTGAGAGCAGGTGGGGAAGGCAGCAAAAAGGGAGACCTGGGGAGTAAACTTGCATGGTTAGAGATGGTGGTGATAAAGAGGGGGGAACAGGTCAACATTTGCAGGGCCTTGGGGGATATGAGGTTTTTATTTAAGTATAGGTGAAGAGTTTTAAACAAGTCTTGGTGATTTGTCCACAGATCAGGTTTGGTCTCAAGGGCATATTATTGATCAGCTCTCAAGATTAATAAATAAAAATGCCAATTTGTGTTTTTTTTTCTCCCAGAAAGAGAAATTATTACCACCAGGAACTATAATGCTCCATTTTGCAATGACACCAGCATCTAGCAAATGATCTCTTAGTGGGCAAAATCAGTGACAAGCCAAATCACAATCTGAAGTCAGCTTGGGAACATAGAGCAAATGTGTCCTGATAGTTAGTGATTCCAGGCTGAGAGAATTAGGTGCACTGAACCTTGGCCTGTTCCAGTGATCAAGATTGTCTCCCAGGAGTCAGGTCTGCTTGGGCACTAGCAGGGATTGCCTTGTTGCTTACCTTTTCCTGAGCTTCTAGCTATCTACCTCTCATCCCCAGATATATTTCTTCTCAAGCCAAGTAATGTTGGGTAGTACTGCTGCCCCCTTAGGGTGGGCTTACAATTGCTTATTTTACATCTGGCTCCCAGAATGCCCAGAAACTGGCCAACAGCATCTTCTTGGTGGACTGTATTCTCTCAGAAAGACCTCTTGCCTGGACATGGTGGCACACATCTATTATCCCAGTGCTTTAGGAGGCTGAGGCAAGAGGATCAAAAGTTCAAGGCCAGCCCACAGCAACTTAGTGAGACCCTGTCTCAAAAGGAAAGATTTGAAGAGATGGGGATGTAGCTCAGTGGTTAAGCAGCCCCTGGCATGGACACCCTTAGTGAAAGTGCCCTGAATGGTGAAAAGCAGTTTGCCATATCAAGATCTCAAGGAAAAGCAGTCCAGGCAAAGGCAGCAGCAAGAGCAAAGATCCTCAGACATGTGCAAACCCACTCAGACAGAGCTTTAGGGACAAGGTAGAGGGGCCGGGTCACACAAGGCCTTGAGAGCTATGGTGAGGGGTTTAGATTTTATTTCATTCATGATGAGATGCTGTTGGAGTGTTTTAAGCAGAGTGTGATGTGATCTGATTTGACTCACTCTGGCTGCTGTGTGAAGGATGCACTTTAGAGGGGCAGGAATAGAGAAAAATAGATTAGATAGAAACTAATTCCTGAGGCAGGAGGTGGTGGTTTCCTGGAGCAGGGCAGCAATAACTGATGTAGTGAGAAGTGCCTGGATTCAAAGTACATTTTGGAAGACAAGCTCTCAGGATTTGCTGAGGGTGTGAGGGAGCTAAAGATAATTTGTAGGTTTTGAAGTAGACATTTGTGTCACTTTTATACTAGAGAAGTCTGTAGGAATCAGGATAGCTTTGGAGGGAGGCGGGTGTGAGTTGTACTGATTAGGTTACCTCTCTCTGAGGAGAGAGAACAAAAAGCAGGAACATTATACCATACAGAGGTGGTAGGGGAGGAGAGGGGGGAGCAGGAGGAGTCACCAGAGGAGACCAGAAAGGAGCTTTCTAGATGCAAGAAAAATGGAGCAAGCCTGGGGCACTGAAGATAATGTTTCTGGGAGAAGAGAAACATTAGAAAATGTTGCTGAGAGATTAAGCAACATTTTGGAGACCCTGTTTTCATTAGCTTTTATCACTGTGACCAAACTATCTGACAAGAACAACTTTTTCATAGTTTCAGAGGTCTCAGTTCATATATGGCTGACTTCATTGCTCTCTGCCCAAGTAAAGCAGAACGTCATGGTGGTAGGGTGTGGCAGAAGAAAGCAACTTAGGACATGTCAACTGAGAGAGAGAGAGAGAGAGAGAGAACATAAAAACACACTCCCCCAACCAGAAACAAAATATAAACCTCAAAGACATTCCCCTAGTGACCTACTTTTTGTAACCACACCTTGCCTGCCTACAATTACCACCCAATTAATCCAATAAGTGGGTTAATCCACTGATTAGGTTACTGCTTGCATAATACAATCATTTCATCTCTGCACTTTTGTTGTTGTTGTTGTTGTTGTTGTTTTGGAACCAGATATTGAACTTAGGGGCACTCTGTCCCTGAGCCACATCCCCAGCCCTATTTTGTATTTTATTTAGAGACAGGCTCTCTCTCAGTTGCTTAGCACCTCGCTTTTGCTGAGGCTGGCTTTGAACTCGTGATCCTCCTGCCTCAGCCTCCCAAGCTGCTGCGATTACAGGCATGCACCACTGCGCCCAGCCATCTCTGAATATTTTTGCATTGAGCTTTTGAGGGATACCTCATATCTAAACTATAGCAAGATCTAAGTTGGCTTTTAAAAACCTATCTTAAGGGGCTGAGGTTGTGGCTCAGTGGTAGAGCACTTGCTTGGCATGTGTGAGGCACTGGGTTCAATTCTCAGCACCACATATAAATATATGAATAAAATAAAGATCATCAACGTCTAAAAAATTTTTTAAAAGCTATATTAATTGAGTTAGAGTATAAAATTCTGATGGGAGTGGAGCAAAAGAAGAATAGGAAGTAAGGAAGAAAAAACAGTGCATTTACTCGTGGGGAGTAGAAAAAATGGGACAGTACCTGGAGAATGTGGGGCTGAGAGGGTGATCAGAGAGGCTGCTTTCTTTGCCTCCTAGGGAGTGCCACAGGGGAATAAGCTGATCATATAAACTTTGGGAATGCAAAAGGGCACACAGTATCCAGCACTCATTTGGAGGGCTAAACTATGGCAAAAGCAAGTTGTGCCTTACAGTAGGACAGGAGGGAAAACAAGCATGTGGACAGATGCAGGTGAACTAGTAGAATTACCAGAAAGTGAAGGTGAGGTGGATCTCCTCTGCTAACTTGCATTTCCTTAGCCTAGTAAGAGTTGAGACAGATGAGAATGGAAGAGGTAACAGGGATGTCAGATCACTGGGGAGAGGAGAAGGGTGTGAAATATTCATCTTAAAAAGAAGTAAGCTGGGGTTGTGGCTCAGTGGTAGAGTGCTCCCCCTAGCACGTCCAAGGCCCTGGGTTCGATCCTAAGCACTACATAAAAATAAATAAATAAAGGTATTTTTTTCCCAACTACAACTAGGAAAAAAAAGGTAAAATTAGCTGGGCATGGTGGTACACACCTGTAATCCCAGCAGTTTGGGAGCCTGAGGCAGGAAGATCATGAGTTCAAAGCCAGCCTCAGCAAAAGTGAGGTGCTAAGCAACTCAGTGAGACACTAAGCAACCCAGTGAGACCATGTCTCTAAATAAAATACAGAATAGGCCTGAGGATGTGGCTTGGAGGCAGAGTGCCCCTGAGTTCAATCCCAAGTACCACAACCCCCACCCCCAAACTAAAAGAGGAAAAATTAATTTATGGAGATCATGTTTGTTGCTTGCCTAAAATTTGCAGTGAGTTCAAGTTGCAAACTGTGAGCAAACTTTTCCTCCACTGACTCTTACTATCTTTGATACAAGTATCCAATTTTGTAGAAGGAAGGAGGGGCAGAAGCATTATGGAAGAGTTTGGAGAGGAGCAGATAATTGTGCCAGACCACAGAATCTCATCAGGGCAAAGAGAAAAGTTAGTATTATCCTGGGTGTTGGATAGTAAGAGGACATTAGGCCTCTTGAAGTCATCTCCTTCACCAAGTTCTTCTCTTCCTACTCAAAAGACAGTCATAGATAGCAATCCACGGAGGTCTACAAAGTCCTGTACTCACACAACACTTTTGACACTGAATGTGTGAGTTTCCTACACCAAGCAATTCTCCAGTTTTCTGCAGATACTGGGTAGCCTACATTTTAATGGTGACACTAAGTACCTGGAGTGGCACAGAGCCCACAGGTTAATGCTCAGCCCACAGGCTACTTCCCATTTCAAACTCCAAGTGTAAGCCTATTACAAGTTGGGGTTACATTTATTGGTTTATTATAAAGGATATTACAACAGTTACAGATGAATAGCCAGATGTTCAGAGATCTATTGAGCAGTATATAGAGGAAGGGATGCAGAGCCTCTAGGCCGTATCCAACTGTGTCCTCCTCCTAGCATCTGGATGTGTTCACCAACATGGAAGCTCTCCAAACATATAGTTTAGGAATTTTTGGTGGCTTTATCATATAGGAATGATTGATTACTAACTCAGTCCAGAGCTCTCCCTCTCCTGTCTCCCAAGATAGAGGACAGAAGTCACAACCTTCTGTCTTGATCTTTCTAGTGACCAGTCCCCACCTGAAGCTATCCAGGAGCCCACCAAAAGTGATATCATAGCCAGGCATAGTGACACACACCTGAAATCCCAATTCATCAGGAATCAGAGGCAGGAGGATCAGAAGGTCAATGCGATCCGGGGCAGCTTATTAAGACCCTGTCTCAAAAATAAAATCAAAGCCAGGCACAGTGGCGCATACCTACAATCCCAGCAGCAACTCTGTGGGACCCTATCTCTAAATAAAATACAAAAAATGGCTGGGGATACGACTCAGTGGTTAAGTGTCCCTGAATTCAATCCCCAGTATATATAAATAAATGAATGAATAAATAAACAAACAAACAAATAGGCTGTGGATGTAGCTCAGAGGTAGAGTGCCCCTAGGTTCTATCCCCAGTACCTATGGGGTCGGGGAAAGTGTCCTCACTAGAATAGAAGACATCTTGTCACCCTGGAAATTCTAAGGGATTTAGGATATCTCTGTCAGAGACCAGACACCAGAATAAAAGCTGCTCCTAGCACCCCAATCAGAAAGTGACAACAATTTTAGGAGTTCTCCACCAGAAACTTATTTGTTCAACTTAAGGATTTTTTCAACTTTATGATGGTGTGAAAGTGTACCCATACAACCATTCTATTTTGTTTTTCACTTTCAGCACAGTATTCAGTAAATGACATGGATAGTTACTATTTTATTATAAAACAGGCTTGTGGTAGATGTTTTTGTTTGGTTGGAAGCTAATGTAGGTGTTCTCAACATATTTAAGATACACTAGACTAAGCCAATCTATGATGTTCTTTATATTAAATTCTTTATATTAAATGTGTATTAAATGCATATTTGACCTACAATGTTTTCATCTCAAAATGAGTTTATCGAGATGTAACCTCATCATAAGTCAAGGAGCATCTTTATTTCTTACTATATCACAAGATCCCAGGTGCTATTGATTCTTCCCCCTTGTGCAGAGCAGTAAGTTCCAATGTAAGCCTAGTTGTTCTCTCATTATTCTTATAATTATTGATTTTTCACGGGATGCCAAGAGGGCATAAAAGATGTAGCCTTTTCCTTGAGGCTTTCTTGAAACACCTTTGCAAAAAAGTGCAGCTAAGACTAATGCAGCCTGGTTTATGCCTAGGTGCCTAAAAGAAGACCCTGCTACCATGTCTCTGCTGCAGAGAAGCCTCGATCCTGAGAAGACCCTGGGTCTGGTGGATGTGCTTTACACAGCTGTGTTGGACATAAACCGCTGGAGGGCTGGGAGGTTGGTGTCTGCAGCAGTCGCTTGAATTGGCTGTGCAAGTGGTTTGTGTTGGGTCCATACCCACTGACAGTGTGACTGTGTACAGTTTCATGTGTGTTCATGTCACTGATAGTATGTGTGTAAATAAGGTAAGAAAGAGAACTTTTGGGTAATATTTATCTTGGAATAAGTTCAAACCTCTATATTGGACTGGGGATGTAGCTCAGTAGCAGAGCATTTGCCTAGTAAGTGCAAGGCCCTGAGTTCAATCTCTAATACTCAAAAAGTTGTGGAAAAGTTGCAAGAATTGCTCTTTGCCTTTTACCCAGAGTATCAAATTTGTTAACACTTTGCCTTTATTATTTGTTTTATCATGAGAGTAAATCCATCAAGAGAACCTTTAACCCAACTCATATTCTCCTTGTGAACTAAGAGCAGAGAAATGTTAAGAAAATTTACTTACAATCTTCACAAAATTTACTTACATCTGAAGGCAGCTGACAGCTGTAAGATTATCTTTTTTGTGAATTGTTAGTTTTAGAAGTGGTAGATATCTTAAACATCTCCTCTCTGTTAACTCATGAGTACCCAGAGGGTCTGAACAGTGAAATGATTTCTCCAGGATCACACCCGCTATCACCTGCCTCAGCTCCCAGGAAAAAATGTTCAAAAATCTTTGGAAGCAGCATCTATCCATTTGATAATAGCAGCCATAGTATCCCCCAAGTCCTCTCCTCCACCCCCTGCTGTGTAGGATTATGCATTGTCCTTCTGCTGAATCTCATTCTCAGTCTCCGTCCTGCAGGCACAAAGTTAGCCCTTTGCTCTTATATCCCGACCTCTCTCATGCTTTGCTGTCCAGTGCTACAGTTAAAGAGTTTCATTCAAATTCCTGAGCCAGAATTCAGTGTTACTCATTTTCACATTCCTGTGTTAGACACTATAGAATATGTATACTCAAACCCTTGGGTGTTCACTTTTTTAGATCTGTAAAATAATGAACCTGATACCAGAGAGGTCTTTTTCGTTCTCAAAATTTTTTTTTTATTTTTTATTTTGGCAATGCTGGATATCAAATCCAGGGCCTCACTTATGCTTAGGAACCAGTTTTTCTTAAATGCAAAGAGGTCCATTTAGGACTAGAGTTGTAGCTCAGTGGTAGAGGACTTGCCCAGCATGTGCAAGTCCTCAGTTCTGCCAAAAAAAAGAGAGGTCCATTTCATCCATCTCATTAACCAATTTGTATATTTGTCTCAACCCCTATCCCCATTTAAATAGGGAACAAGCTTTACCCTGCATACAGATACAACTTCAAAGGGAGATTTGTGATTTTGGGAACCAGGCTGACCTGCCTTCTGGAAATGGAAACAAGTCTTCAGGTGGCCTGCAGAAGACATTCTCCAAACTGACATCCAGGTTCACCAAGAAAGTTTCATGTACCAGCTCTAGTGGCAGCACAAATTATTCCATCCCAAGTACCCCTTCCAAAAATGTCTTCATAGCTGGGTGTTCGGAAGAGAAGGCCAAAATGCCTGGTAACATTGACACACGGTTACAAAGCATTTTGAACATTGGTAATTTTCCTAGGACTACAGACCCTTCACAGTCTGCTCAGAATTCCAGTAATCCAATGGCCAATGGTTTTCTCCTAGAGAGGCGTGAGAACTTCCTGCCTGGGGATGATGGCAAGGATGACAAGGGTATGAACTTACCAACTGATCAGGAAATGCAGGAGGTGATAGACTTTCTCTCAGGCTTTAACATGGGCCAGTCGCATCAGGGTTCCCCATTGGTGACAAGGCGTAATTCTGCTGCAACAGCCATGGTGACTGAGCAGAAGGCAGGAGCCATGCATCCACAGCAGCCATCATTGCCGGCGCCCCCTTCATCAAGGCCACCACAGGCTGGGGCACATGCAAGTCTGACATCCCAGCCAGGTTTGGCATCTCAGCAGCAGTCCCCAAAGCAACAACAACCCCAGGTCCAGTACTACCAACACCTGCTTCAACCCATTGGACCACAGCAGCCCCCACCCCAGCCTCGGGCACCTGGGAAATGGGTACATAGCTCATCCCAGCAGCCAGCACAGCCTGTTGGAGCAAATCTGTCTCCTCTTGGTCAGTGGCCTGGCATATCTGATCTCAGTTCTGATTTGTACAGCTTGGGCCTAGTGAGCAGCTACATGGATAATGTGATGTCAGAGGTTTTGGGACAAAAACCACAGGGACCTAGAAATAACACCTGGCCAAACCGTGACCAAAATGATGGAGTCTTTGGAATGTTGGGAGAGATTCTGCCTTTTGATCCTGCAGGTATGTGAGGCTTCCTTACTTCTCACCTCATTTGAACATAAAATGTGATCTCTGAGAGCTTCTCTGGGCCTGTCTGCTACAGCCTTACATATGAAAGTGAAATAACTTAATCCCCCTTTAAGACCCTTTATCATTGTCTGGAGGCAAGTACAGAGCAGATCCTGCAAGAGTGGAAAGCAGTAATGAGGAAGAGGCTGAGAAGGAAAGTGCAACTATTTTTTACATTATAGAGGACAGAACTGAGGTTAAGAGAAGTTACTTGAGGGGCTGGGGTTGTGGTCCAGTGGTCCAGTGGTCCACACTTGCCTAGCATGTGTAAGGAATTGAGTTCGATTCTCAGCAATACATAAAATAAATAAACAAACAAACAAATAAATATATTGTATCCATCTATAACTAAAAAGAGAGAGAGAAATTGCTCGAATGGCTCATAGTCCCATATTTCAAGTGGCTCCAATCTGACTTGAAAGTCAATGCGGACAGCTCTTTGTGGTACACTCTTTTCCTGACTATACAACATATTCTCATGCTTCTTTTTACCCAACTCTAGTGCCTGTTTAAGGTGGTAGAGCACTTGCTGAACATGCATCAGGCCCTGGGTTCCATCCCTAGCATCACCAGGGGAAAAAAATATTTTAAGGTGGTAGAACACTTTCCTGCTTCATAGAATACAGTTTCTGGTGTAGACAGTGTGAGAATGCCACCAGAGTCATCTAAAATTTTTTGAGAAAGAACGTAAATACAAAACTAAAATAAACCAGGAAAAGGAATTAAGTTTAAAATCAAATTAGGGGATGGGGATATAGCTTAGTTGGTAGAGTGCTTGCCTCACATACAAAAGGCCCTGGGTTCAATCCCCAGCATCCTCCCCCCTCCAAAAAAAAAAAAAAAGTAAAAAGAAAAAGATAGTAGAAATTGAAAATAAATCTAAAGGATCTTTGGAAGTCCAGTAAAATAAAGTTTTGAAGAAAGAGAAAAGAGGGGCTGGGGATGTGGCTCAAGCGGTAGCGCGCTCGCCTGGCATGCGTGCGGCCCGGGTTCGATCCTTAGCACCACATACAAACAAAGATGTTGTGTCTGCCGAAAACTAAAAATAAATAAATAAATATTAAAAATTCTCTCTCTCTCTCACTCTCTCTTTAAAAAAAAAAAAAAAGAAAGAAA
Source organism: Callospermophilus lateralis (assembly GCF_048772815.1). Lineage (NCBI taxonomy): Eukaryota > Metazoa > Chordata > Mammalia > Rodentia > Sciuridae > Callospermophilus > Callospermophilus lateralis. The sequence goes on along the minus strand of NC_135322.1, from coordinate 18,312,671 downwards.
GAGAAAAGAGCTAGAAATACAGATAAGGGAGAAATTAAAAGTACTTTGAAAGATTAAGCCAACATGGTGATGCACACCTATCATTCCAAAGAATCTAGAGGCTGAGGCAGGAGGATCACAAGTTCAAGGCCAGCCTGGGCAACTTGGTGAGACCCTTTCTCAAAAAGAGAAAAGAAAGAAAGAAAGAAAAATAATAATTAAAAAAAAAAAAAAAAAGAATGGTAGTAAAAAGTGCACATACCAAAAGTACTAGGTACTGAATTTTAAAACCTTGGAGATCAGCAATGTGTTTACTTGGGCTGCTAGGTTAAGTTGTTTAGTTTCTTGGAATAAAACTTAGATCATCTTTAAAACAAAAAGACAACAAAAAACTTTAGGATGTAGCTCTGTGGTAGAGTGAGTGCACCTGAGTTCAATCCCCAGTACTGAAAAAGCAAAAACAACAACAACAAAATACTATAGTGTATCTGTCTTACTTATGAATATGAATAGATACAAGAAAATGTAGCAATGTATCAAGAGTAATAACTGGCTGGGTGTGGTGGCACACACCTGTAATCCAATTTTATTCATTCATTCATTCATTAATTCATTTATTTATTTATTTATTTGCTATGCTGAGGCTCGAACCCAGGGCCTCACATGCCAGGCAACTGCTTTACCCCTGAGCCACAATCCCAGCCCAGCACCTGTGGCTTGACTTAGATCAAGACCTTGATTTCAGATTCTTTTCTTTCCTAGTATGTGCATATTTGTGCAGCTTACTAAGTGGTCCTGATACAGTACCCTGAGCACAAACTGGTAATGGGATTGTGCCCTAGTATCTTTCCCAGTTTGAAGGTAAAAAGTATGCACTGTTGAATCATATTTCATTTGCGATGCATAGATACTTTCCTTCCTATCTTTTTTTTTTCTCCCCGGTGCTAGGGATTAAACCCAGACCCTTGAATACGCTAGGCAAGCTCTTTACTCTGAGCCATATCCCCAGCCCTCCTCTTGTATCTTTTTGTTTATCACTTCTCCAAATGCTTTCTGTGTCTCCCCCTCACACACACACACACACACACACACACACACACACACTTACACTGCCCTGCTGCACATCCTTATTTAGCTCCATCTGGTATGTTTCTACCCGCTTCTTATTGCATCCTGAAATATCTTATTACTTCCCACTCTTGTCATCTTCAAACTGAATGAGCAAGTCTGTTATCTAATATCCAGGAAAGTACTGGATCGTAGTTTGGCTCAAGTGGGAATGGCATATAATCTCTGTCTGTCTGACCCTGGCCCTTTGATAACTTTTGACTATTTAGTTGACCAAAGTCATCATCTGATTTTCTAAATTATTAGGTACTCTAGGTACATAGCACCAAGACATTGGAAATGTTAAAAGTAACTAGTATTTATCTTAAAAGGATAAATTAAACCTTTTTTCTGTCTTCCTTCCTTTCACATTCAGCCTGCCTCACCTAGGCATAACCCTTCCTTACAGTCCCCTGCACAAACTGTATCCCATCTCCAGACCTGTATGCTAAAAGTCCCACCTTACCTTGCAGGTTGATATCCATAGTCTACAACCAACTATCTGGGGCATGATGAGCCTGGCAGTTTCTCACCACTTTTCATGTGATCAGCACATTCTCAAAAGTCGGGGATGAAACAAGATGCCAGTTAAGATGCCTTAAATCCTGTTTGTTCCTTATCTCAACACAGTGGGCTCAGACCCAGAGTTTGCACGCTATGTGGCAGGAGTGAGCCAGGCAATGCAGCAGAAGCGGCAAGCCCAGCATGGTCGTCGTCCTGGCAACCCCCGGGGCAACTGGCCACCCATGGATGATATCCATCGGACCTGGCCTCTTCCAGAATTCTTTACAGAAGGGTGAGTACTGAGTACAACCAGGAAGTTGAGTTTGAGATCTGGGTGTCCCAGATTGTTTCTCTGAGAAGGGAGACTCATTGGCCTTTGTGCATTCATATTAGGCAATTGAAATCCAACCTCCATATGAGAATGGTATAATGAAGTCTTCAGGGAATCAGAGTTTTGTTACTGACTATGAGATGCCAGCTGGTATGATGTGTCCCTGTAAACACACTATTAGCATAAGTGTATGGTTTACCACAGACTCTTTCACCCAAGAGAAGAATTTTATATGATAGCATTTCTAAAGTGTTTCTATGTTTAAGATGGTCTTCTCTCTTCTTTTTTTCTTTTTTTTTGGTACTGGGAATTGAACACAGGGGTCACTAAGCCACATCCCCAGCCCTATTTTGTATTTTATTTAGAGTCAGGGTTTCACTAGGTTGCTTAGTGTCTTCTGAGTTACTTCCCACTTCACTTTTTGCTGATACTGGCTTTGAACTTGAGATTCTTGAGTCTTGGCTTCCTGAGTCACTGGAATTACAGGCATGCACCACTGCACCCAGCAACATGGTCTTTATACTTATTTCAACATAAAGCCCATGTTAAATGAGCATGGCTGTAAAACCCGTGTAAGTTATTAAGTACTGTCATTATAGCCTACAAAAAACAAAGGCATGGGGCTGGGGATATAGCTCATTTGGTTCAGTGTTTGCCTTGCACACACAAGGCCCTGTGTTCAATCCCCAGCTATACACACAAACACACACAGAGACACACACACACAAAAAGGCAGGGCTGGGGTTGTGGCTCAGTGGGAGAGTGCTTGCCTAGCATGTTAAGTCAGGGCTGGGGACACAGCTCAGTGATAGAGCACCAGGCCTAGTGCAAGGTCCTAAACTCAATCCCAAGCTCTCCCCACCAAAAAAAAAAACCTAGCAAATGTAGGGTATATGATTCAGATTTTTAAGGGAATTATTGATTTATATAAAAAAACACATGGGGAGGCTGTGGTTGTGGCTCAGCGGTAGAGTGTTTGCATGGTAAGTGTGAGGCCCTGGGTTCAATCTTCAGCACCACATAAAAATAAACAAAGGTATTGTGTCCAACTACAACAAAAATTTTTTTTTTTAAAAATGGGGGGCTGGGGTTGTGGCTCGGCAGTAGAGTGCTCGCCTAGCACATTTGAGGTCCTGGGTTCAATCCTCAGCACCACCTAAAAATAAATAACTATAACTAAAAAAGTATTTTAAAATTTTTAGAAAAAAAAATGGGAATTTTTCACATCTCATATTGCTTACCTGGTTAATATGAATGGGAAAAGAGCATTTCAACTTTTGATTTCTCTAAATTTCATACACAAACCACAGGCTTCTGGGAAGAATAAAAGGAAGTGATAAAAAAAAAAAAACATATATAACTTAATACACACAAACACACATACACACACAAAACAAACAACAACAACAAAAACAAAAAACATTTAAGGGAGAGAAAGAAACCTGCAAGTTTTTAGATAGGAGAGACAAGAGAGCACTGTTTGGTTGAGATGAGTACAGGTTAAGGACTGCTCTTTTAGGGCCTGAGTGGAGGGAGGCAGTTAAACTCAGAGCTGTCCATCTAGTGTCCAGGCTGACTGTCGGAGGCCAGGGACTAGCTTTTCTCTTTGGCTTTCAGGGACAGCCTACACAGCGGCTGGTCGGGTGCTCAGGGAGACTCAGCCAGCTCCAGTGATGAGACGTCTTCAGCCAATGGGGACAGCTTGTTCTCCATGTTTTCAGGACCTGACCTCGTTGCTGCTGTCAAGCAGAGAAGGTATGAAGAGATTTCTAAATCAAGGAGTGGAGAGAAGGGCATGTGAGTGTGACCCACAGCTCATTCCTCTAGAAAATTCAGGAAGCCCGTTATTAACTGCCAGCCTGCTGTATGAAAAAGGTAGAAGGGCTTTTCCAGCACCATCTGTTGTAAGGCCTCTAAAGAGTACCTTCAGAGCCAGGTTCAACGGCAAGTTTGAGGCCAGCCTGGGCAATTTAGTGATATCCTATTTCAAAATTTGTTTTTAAAAATATTTTTTAAAGGGATAGGGTTGCAGTTCAGTGGTAGAGTGCTTGCCTAGCAGGTAGGAAGCCCTTGTTTTGATCCCTAGAACTGAAAAAAAAAAAAAAAGAGGAGTTACATTTGTTCTTTTGGTACTGGGGATTGAACCCAAGGCACTTAACTACTGTGCCGCATCCTAGCCCTTTTTTATATTTAATTTAAAGACAGGGTCTCCTCACCAAGTTGCTTAGAACCTTGCTAAGTTGCTGAGGCAGCTTTGAACTCGCGATCTTCCTGCCTCAGTTTCCTAAGCTGCTGGGATTACAGGCTTGAGCCATTGCGCTTGGCTATTCATTCTTAGTTTCTTTCGGTAGTAGCTGTAGCATATTGGGTGATATGGTAGCAAAAAAAAAAGCCCTCTTCCTCATGGAAATAATTATATTCTCATTAGGAAAGGCAGATTCTAAAAAATGTTGGGTTAATTTAGGTATTATGAAGAAAAATAAAGCAAGTGATGAGGATAGAACACAGGGAACAGGTGAATTTTCTGTTTTCAGAAGGGCAACTAGGGAAACGTCGAATGAGCAGAGAGCAGAGGGCTTACCAAAGTGAGGGAGCAACTGGTGGGGCATCAGCAGTGAGGTGTATGTGAAAGCAGAATCAGGATGATAGAAAGTTCCGGGCCTGAGCTGCTATGTAGAGGGAGTACTGTGAACTGGGGTGGGAGAAATGCTGGAGGAGGGGTTTGAGCCCAGGCTGGAGTTTAAGATTCTGTTCTAGACCTGTGGCTGATCAGACATCTAAAAAGTTACCTCTGTCACCAGCTCTGCAGAGACTGTTTGCCTGCAGGAGCACCAGCTCTGATCCTGATACATCCTGTCTTTTTCATTCAGTGTTGTTAAAACTAATGAATTTTGTTTTTAAGTTCCATACACCCCCAGTGCATGGTAATTTATTGAAAAAAAATAACAAAAAATCAGAGCTGGTGGACTCAGAGCAGCTGAAGAAAGCCAGTGCCCATCTTTATGCCTTCCCTACCCTGTGCTGGCTTTGTAGGCATACACAATTTAGTGCTGAGCTCTTTCTGCCCCTGAACTCAATGGACCCAGCCCTTCTCACCTGGAACCAGGGCCTGGAGACCACAGCTGTACAGCTGGGATGACCCCTAGAATTAAGCTGGATAGAAAGCCAGGCAATCACTGCTCTAGGCTCTTGGTTCTTTCAGGAAACACAGCAGTGGAGAGCAGGACACCAGCATGCTACCCTCACCGCCTCTCCTAACTACAGTGGAGGACATGAACCAGGTATTATGGGCTGGCTTATGATTAAGGCCATGGGCAAGATTCCACAGCTTCTGTTTTAAGGCCTCAAAGTCACAGTCTTCTTTGTGGTGAATCTCTTTTTCTCATGAGTTTGTCTAAATAGTTAGCCATCTCAGCTGACTCAGAGCCACATATAGAAGAAGCTCTAGAGATGTAATATCCATTACTTGCCACATGTGGCTGTTTATATTTAAATTAATTATAAATCAAGAAGTGGGGGTGTAACTCAATGGTAGAGTGCTAGATAACCTAGCATGCATGAGACCCCCTGAGTTTAAACCCCAGCCACTGCATAAATAAATAAATTGGTTCCACAGATGTGCTAGCCATATATGATGGCAAGTGGCTACTATTGGATGGTGCAGGCATAGAGCATTGCTATCATTGTAAGAAGTTCCATTTGACAAGGCTGTGGGGTGGGCTAGGGCTTTCACCCTGCTCCTAGGTAGAAAGAAGAACCAGAGATCTGGGAAGGTGGGAAAAGGTGGTGAACCACCAAAAGTGCCACTAAGAACCCTCTTCTGTCCCTCAGGATAACAAAACCAAAACGTGGCCTCCCAAAGCACCCTGGCAACACCCTTCCCCACTGCCCAGCACACTGCCCAGCCCAAGTGCACCACTCTATGCAGTCGCCAGTCCCGGCAACCAGTGGAACGACACCATGCAGATGCTGCAATCTCCTGTGTGGGCTGCAACCAGCGACTGCAGTGCTGCCTCCTTCTCTTATGTGCAGACCCCACCCCAACCCCCACCCCCACCAGCACACAAAGCAGCACCCAAGGGCTTTAAGGCCTTCCCTGGGAAGGCTGAACGCAGATCAGCCTACTTGCCTCAGTACTGACCCAGGGCCATTCTTCCTGCCCATCCAGAGCTGTTGGGGTCAGTATTCCCACCCCAGGGCTGACTAGCTCATACTAGCCCCTCAGAGGACCAGTGCACCCCATCCCAGGAGGTTTCCTTGGGAACAGGGGTGATTGGCAGCTCCAAGCCTTTAAAGCCTGGTTTCTGAAGGCAGCAGACCCCTGGAGAGCCAGCTGGAGATAGATCACACTCAGGGGGTTGCTGGATAATCCGCATGCTTAATAAGCACCTGGAGTGATTATGATGCAGGTGGCCAGAGGCCACACTTTGAGAAACATAGTTCTGAGGTTATTAATCCTGCTATATGTTAGGAAGACATCGGGTCTGAAGGCCAAGAGCAAAACTGACCATTCTTATGAAACCCTCTTATTCCTCCTTAACACATTGAGTGGTGACCACACCCATCACTGATTTCATAGCTATTTTCATGTAGATTTTTAGTTAAATCATCTCCTGTCTAAAGTGCATTGAACATATTAAGATAACAGATATACCGGCTGGAGGTTTGCTCAACACTAATCTTTATTTAAGCACAAAAACGGGAAAACAGAATATTTATGATCAGAAGCAATCACCTGGGTTTTCTATGGGTGAGTTGCCCCTTTTACCCAGAAACATCCAGGAATACAGCCTTTGCCAGATTTACAAAAGCAGGATTATATAGCTGATGTCAGAAGTATATTCCTGACAGTGCATGAGGATGAGCCAGCAGGCTGCTGGTGTGTGCAAAGTAAGGCTTCACCTGCTGTCCTCAGATCCTTCCACACATGGCTGGAGGCATGAAGGGTCCTCAAAGTGGGGCAGTGTGGTCAAAGGGCTGCAGAGAGACACCTGCACTAGAAACTGCAGTAACATTTGTGAGCTGGTTCAAAAGACAAACCAGTTAAGATGTAGATAAGAATTAAAGTCTTTTCTTTTAAAAAAGAAAATCCACCTCATTTTCGGTTAACATGTGCCATTAAAAAGATAACATCCTGTGGAATTAGGATATTTTCCAGCCAGAATGGATCCAGAAGAATTGAATGGTGCTTAAATTGAGAAATAATAATAAATATATCTATATAGAATAGACATATCCCACTGTAAATTAATTGAGGTTGCAGAAAGTTCTTTATATAAAACTTATTTAAATTTTTCATATTTCATCTTTGAAAAAGTCTAATTGAAAAATTCATGATATTTTCTGGTATGAAAGTTTGACAGTATTAATATTTTTTTTATATTTTCTTAAGTCATTAAACCATTTTAATATATGTTAACTACTAATAAATGGTTTATTCTTTCTAACTCCATATAAGCTTTTCCAGCAAAGATTGTAATAACACATTTATGTTCTCATTTTTCTACAGATATAAGTAAATTTCTATTTAAAAATACCAAAAAGGATAAATATCTGTGTACACACACACCACACACCCACACCCACTTACACACATACACATACACATTTTAGAGGACCCTTAGGGTGTCTGAGCCCAGTCACCTGAATTTTTAGTACTGTGTTGTCAGGCTGTTTCCAGGCCTTGGGTGTTGTCTTTTGTGCTGTGTGGGGATGCCATTGCTGCCTGTACTTAATGATCCTTTCACCATGGGTTCTGAATATTCACCTCACCATGTTTACAGATAACTATTTTGTACATAGAGTTTTTCAGGCACATGCTTTGCATCAATCCTACGTGGCTCTCGTCTGTGTTAACTGTCACAGTGTGCACACTAATCTGTTGGAAGTTCTTTGTGACTGTTTTACTTGTAAGATAGTTTTCTATTTCCTTCAGTAATGTGTCCACAGTGCCCTGTATTTCGAGTTCTATTATACTAAAGTACTCTTGTTTTAATAGTGCCTCCCCAAAGACCTCACCCTGGACAGAGGTCAATTCTCAATGCCCCAGCACAGGTGACATTGTTAAACTGTCACTTTCCATTTTTTTTCTTCTTTCCTATTATGAAAGATATTTTGTAATTGCATCTCCATGGGCTGTGACTGTGTGAAGCTGTTTGTGTAGTTTCCATGTAGGTGCTGTGTGCCCAGCACCACCTTGCTCTGAACACTGGTAATTCCAGGTGCTGCGCTCGGCAGAGGGGTCTTGCCAAAGCGCGCGCGTATGTGTGTGTGTGTGTGTGAGAGAGAGAGAGAGAGAGTGTGTGTGTCTGTGTGTGCGCGTGCATATGTGCGTGCATATGTGCGTGCATGTGTCCTTTGCATGGCCGGGCGTGGCTGCCTTGCTCCGGCATCAGCAGGACATTGTGTGAATAGTTACAATGCTTCCAAACTGGAACTCTACATTTTGTATCTTACTTTTAAAAGCTCCTATAAGTAAAGTAACTATTGGCTTTATTAAAAATATACATTTAATAGTATTCTGAATCTTTATTTAAAAATGAACTGCAACAGACATCATGTTAGATGTATTGCTTGACTCACGCTGCCCACAGTTGGTTTTTAGGTCAGCCTCTTCTCAGATTCTGAGACTTTTTCAAGGGGGAAGACCACTTAGAGAATTGGATGAATTGGCATGGATGAGCAGGAAAAACAGCCAACCTCTTGTTGGCTTCCCTAAGGCCATAGATGGTTTAGGCCTCTCAGGTGCATCCAATATAGGGGTAAAAGAGACTGTCTTTTGGAAGGATGCAGGTGCTCTCAGGGTTGGGGTCTGCTAACACCCACATCCCACCAAGTGTGGGTGATAGTACTTTCTCAGCCAGTCTTTCCAAGGATGAGGACTTATTCCACCCCTCTGCCCCACTTCAGGAACCCCATCTGTGCCAAGAGACCTTGCCTCACAGGGTTAAAAAAGGACCTGTTTCATTGGATGGTGCTGTCCTGCCAAGCAGAAGGAAGACTGTATGATAATGAGAACCATGAGTGGATGGAGGGTTATAGGGGAATTTCAATTCAGTTTTACTTGGAGAAAGCAGCACTTCATTGAATTATTTTCATGAATTTAGGAAAATTGAGTAATGTCAGTATTAATATATAACCACCAAGGGTAAGTACCACTGTGAGATGCCCTGAAGTTGAACATAGGGACCAAGTACCAGAGCCTTCCACATTTACTTCAAGACAAGGTTGCTTAGCAACATCCATGTTTCAAGAGTGTAATGAAGAATACACTTAATTCTTACTAAAATGCTAGCAGGGGGCTGAGGTGGTGGCTCAGCGGTGAAGTGCTTGGCTACCATGTGCAGGGCCCTGGGTTTGATCCTCAGCACCACATAAAAATAGATAAAATAAAGGTATTGTGTCCCACTACAACAAAATATAAATACACACACACACACACACACACACACACGCTAGCAGGGCCAGGCACAATAGTGCATGCCTATAATCCCAGTGACTCAGAAGGCTGGGGCAGAAGGATTGTTAAATTGGAGGCCAACCTTGGCAACTTGGTGAGACTATCTCAAAAAAAGTTTAAAAAAAAAAAAAAAAGGTGTGTGTGGGGGTGCAGTGGTTACAGCTAGGTATAGCTCAGTGGCAAAGCACCCCTGAGTTCAATCCCCAGTACCAAAAGGAAAAAAAAAAAAGAAAATGCTAGCATGGTCTTGAGGGCTCAGTGGTAGAATGCATGCTTAGCATAGTCAAGGCCCTGAGTTCAATCCCCAGGTCAGAAAATAAGTAAAAATAATAAAAAGCTAACAAGGAAATTTTTAGAAATATTTTATTCAAATGTTTTCCTATTGTACATAAGCATCTAGTGCTGTTCACAGAAGTGATGGGAGTATAAGCGAAGTCCTATTACCTATATGCCAGACAGGTAGGGATAGAAGTAGAAGAAAAGTTAGTCTGAGCTCTTAGAGGGTTCTTGGAGGCCTTGGCCTATCTGAGAAATGGAGGCAAACATACAGGTAGTTGAGGTACTAATGAGGCTTATGACGCTCCTTTTCTGCCTGGGGAGATCCAATGAGGCAGAGGCAGGAGGATACCATGTTCAAGGCCAGCCTCAGCAACTTAAAAAAGAAATAAATAAATATATATATATATATATAATATATGAATGAATGAACTGGGGATATAGCCCAGTGGTAAAGCACCCCTGAGTTCAGTATCCGACCATAAAACAAATTGGCCACCTGGGAAGCTCCTGCCACATGCCAACCATAGGCTGTGAGAGGATTGCTCTCTGACCTGCTAAGCCACTGTTGTGAGCAGCCTCCTGATGCCAATGGTCAGCTCCTCGACTGTAGGTGGACAACATGATTAGCTGCCTCTCAACTATATCTACCCAGGAGTCCAAGGAATCTCCGGGGACAGGCACCTGGAGGTCACATGCAGCTGGCCTTAAGAGTTTCACAAAGATAGGCTGGCTATGTGTCAGAAGAGGGGACTGAATATGACTTGTGAGCTGCGGTTATAGTTCAGTGGTAGAGTGCTTGCCTAGCACGTGTGAGGCACTGGGATCCATCCTCAGCACCACATAAAAATAAATAAAATGAAGATATTGTGGCCATCTACAACTAAAATAAATAAATATATATTTTATATATTTTTTATATATAAATATATTTTATATATTATATATTTATATATATATTATATATATATATATATTTTAATGTGATGTGTTAAGAGATGTGGGCCTAAGTGATGGGTTAAGACTTTTTTCAAGAGCGTCTGCTCAATTCCTAGGGACGGGTCCTTGGTAGAAGCCAGGACTGCAAAGAAAATGTAGCTCCTGCACTTGAAACTCAAAATCTTTTTAGGGGAGACAACCCCATCTTTCCCATTCTTGTTAAAAAAGAGAACTACCACCCGTGCACTCGGTGCTCAGGCCAAAAAGAAAAACATTCTTGATTCCTCCTTCCCTTACTCTCAGCAAGTCCTATACGTGTATCTTAAAGCATACTTACCAACCAGGTCCACCCGTCCCCTGCCTCTTCCTCTACAGCCTCCACGCTTTCCTGTGCACACATCCCTCCTTCCTTCCCAGGACTGCCTGTTGTTCTGAACAGGGTAAGGCTCCATCAGTTTTCTCAGACCACTGCCAAATCTTCCAACGTGGCTTTTTTCCCCTCCTCATAGCACTTAGCGCTGTCCTGGCATTAGTGTGTTTGCATTTGTTCCTCCCACTAGAAAGTCTGGTACACGTCCACATCACCAGGGTACGGGATAGTGCCTGGGACCACCGCCAAACCCAGAATTAGCTAATTCTAATACAAAAGGGGTGTGGAGAAGTACACTGCGTGGTCATCAGAACTGCGAGGAGGGACTAACGCTGGGAGCTGAGAATCGGATTATGAAGGCCGATCTAATAAGTTTAGTATTTTTTATTCTCATGGACATCACATCTATATACGGTGGGGAAATGTTTTTGAAAGCCTCTGCAGCGGGTTCCTAGAGAAAACCTGAGGACAACGCTGCGGAAAGAGAAAACCCGGTGGCCAGCGTTACAGAGGGGGCGTTATCCCACCCCCGTGCACATACGCACATCCGTCCATAACCGGAGTATGCGCACAAGCGCGCACTACATCCATCCCAGACGTGCGGAGAGAAACGTTCGTCAGTTCACTTGCCTTTCTAGGCTCCCTACCCTGTGCGGGCACATGCGCACACGAGCTCGCCCCGCCCATCCCGGACGTGCCATCCCACACGGAGACGCGAGCGCGTCCCTCCTCCAGCAGTCCCTGTGCGTGAGCGCGTCTTCCTGCGCGTTGGTTGGCGCTCGCCTCCCCTGTGTAGAGTGTGCCAGTCCTTGGGAGCCCGCACCCGGCCCTCGCGGCACACTGTGACTCAGCATCTTCGGTGGTGTGCCTCTTGGAACAGCTCTTCCAAGTCCGTCTGCGTGGAAGCGGAGCGCCCTGCTTCCGGCTTCCCGCCCCAGAACTAACCTTTTCTTGAATCCGCCCCTTTGCCCAAGTCCCCTGCCCCGGACTTTTGCCTTCACACCCTTGATCACCTGGCCTTCTGGGCCTGCTAGAGCCCTGTCCAGCTACCCTGAATTAAGGCCTGACTTACCCAAATGCCCACGTCTCGGTCTTTAGGACCATGCTCTTGTTTGGTCCCAACATAGGCTGTAGTAAAAAACTCAATGGGAGTCACCTGCTTTTCCTGGGCTGCTTTATCAGGAGTTAACAGTCCCTGGCCTTTTTAACTTGCCTTAGGATCAGATTCCCTCCTCAGCCTCAGCCATTCCACTTGCAGGTGGCAGAGTTCCACTTGCAGGTGGCAGATCGTCTTGTAGAAGGCCCTTAAGGGTGACCAGCACTGGAATGGGATTTCTTTCTTTTCTTTTTTCTTTTTTGGGGGAGGAGGATTATTCATCTTAGTACCAGGTCTGGGTCACTTTTCCCCTCCCAAGATCCGGGCACTTTTGAACTCTGTACTCTGCGGTTTGCAGCACTTGGCACAACATAAGGTTTTCGTGATGCGAGCAGAAAACAGGATTTGACAAGTTTTAGAATATAAAATTACCTTACACTGATGTTTTTCCAAACTACACATTCCACTCCCCAAGATTCAGAGATGCCACCCCGAGATGTAGATGACTGATCACCACCCTGTGTGTACTCCCCGTCTTTCCTAGGGAAGTCGCCCCAGTGTCCTACATCCAAGAGGACAGATGTTGATAAAATCTTTTTTTTTTTTTTTTTTTTTTTTTTTAAAGAGAGAGAGGGAGGGAGGGAGGGAGAGAGGGAGAGAGAGAGAGAGAGAAGTTTTAATATTTATTTTTTAGTTTTTGGCGGACACAACATCTTTGTTTGTATGTGGTGCTGAGGATCCAACCGTGGCCGCACGCATGCCAGGCGATCGCCACATCCCCAGCCCCGATGATAAAATCTTTCTACCAGATCTTTCTACCTCTCTGCATTTGCCCAGACTGCTGTCTTAGCTTTTGAGTTGCCATTTTGATCCATTTCCACGTGTAAATTCTACTCTGCTATTTAGTGTTAATATTATAGAGTTCAAGTTGATACTAGAATTGGGATGATGGGAGAGAGACACGGGATCCCTGCTTCCCTACTTTTCTTACACCTTTTTCCTAAGATGGCAGGAAAAAAAGCCAGGAATTTGTGAAAAAGACAGGGTTGACATAAAATCTCTACTCCATTAACATCCTCAGCCTTTTTTATTCTCTATTTTGAGTCAGGATCTCTCTTAAATACTAAGGCTGTCCTCCTGCCTCAGCCTCCCAATTCGATAGGATTATAGGTGTGCCCCACTGGTGTCCTGCTCAAATTTCTTAACCTCTTTTTTTTTTTTTTAAATATATATATATATATATATATATATATATATATATATATATATATATATATATTTTAGGTGTACTTGGAAACAATACCTTTATTTTATTTATTTTTATGTGGTGCTGAGGATCAAACCCAGGGCCTCACACATGCTAGATGAGCGCTCTGACGATGAGCCACAACCCCAGCCCCTTGACCTGTCTCTTCAATGTGGAGGTCAATATGATATCCATCATAGGGCTGCCACAACAATTATATGGGAGAGTATCTAGCAAAGAGCTCTTCAGAGAGTAAACCTCGCTGGCCATACTAGAAATTGATAAAGGAATATTAATATTGATATTCCTTTGTTCTACTTTGTGTGTTTTCTCTCCTTTGCTACCATGACCTCTTACTTGCAGATAAGGATCTAGTTTCCTGCTAATATAGAAAACCCATTAAATTTAGAATTTCAAAGTTGAATATTAAAATTTTATGCTGGGGACTGGAGTTATGGCTCAGAGGAAGAGCATTTGCCTAGCATGTGAAGCACTGGGTTCGATCCTCAGCACCACATAAAAAATAAATGTGTTGCATCCATCTACAATTAAAATATTTTTTAAAAAAATATTGTGCTGGAGGGGAAGAATTTAAAAATATTGTAGGGAAATTTGGAGTAATTCAAACTGCTGGGAATAACAGGCTAATTGCTAGTGGCATTCATTATAGAATGTCAAAAAGAAGTTGAAAATCTAAGGCATACAGTAGAGGAAAGGAACCATGGGGAGGAAGGAAGGGAGGGAAAGGGAAAAATACTGGGAAATAGAATTAGAAAAATTGTATTATTATATAGTATTATGTACAAACATGTAGCAATCTCATCAGTATATACCATTATAATACACAAAAAATAAGGGGGGAAAAAAGGTGCCACCTTGGAACCAGCAACCATTAGAAACCTTACCTACTGCCTCTTATCTCAATACCTAAAGCTGTTCTTACATGTTTGGGAGGACAAAAGGCACTGGAGAAGGTAGTGTGGCATATAGGTAGATTAATACCCCAAAACACATTTGGAAACTTGGAGTGAAATGTCATGTGGATAGGGCTGATCCCTGGAAAGTCCTATGACCACTCATTTCTTCAATTTCTTCAATTTTCAGCCTTTACTGTTTTGTTTTTTTTATCTTTAGGGCCTCAAATCATTCTGGGCAGGGAGAGAGAAGCCATTTGTGAAGTAATTGCATGGAGTTGGGAGGTGGGCCAGAAGAAAGCCTAGGCCTGGAACTGTAGCAATTTGGGACACTCCTTAGTGGGCTGGCCTTTCTGGGAAACCAGATGATAGAGAAGCTTAATTTAAGAGTACCAGTTCTCAGCTGGGCATGTTGGCACACACCTGTAATCCCAGCAACTTGGGAGGCTGAGGCACAAGGATTGAGAATTCAAAACCAGCCTCAGCGATTTAGTGAGGCCCTAAGAAACTTAGTGAGACCGTGTCTCAAAATATATTTTAAAAGGCTAGGGATGTGTTTCAGTGGTTAAGTGCTCCTGGGTTCGTTCCCTGCTACCAAAAAATAAGAGAGCCAGTTTTAGTTAGGCACATGCCTATAATCCCAGTGACTTGGGAGGCTGAGGCAGGATGATTGCAAGTTCAAGGTCAGCCTTGGAAATTTAGTGAGACCCTGTCTAAAATGAAAAGGTCTGGGGATGTAGCTTAATGGTAAAGCACCCCTGGGCTCCATCATAAGTACTGCAAAAAAAAAAAAAAAAAGGGTGCCAGTTCTTGCACTTCTCTGACTATATGCACTCCTCCTTTACAGGTTTGTGATTTCAATGGCTATCAATTCACTATGACTCCCAAATTTCTCCTCCAGCCCAGACCTTCTATGTCCTATGCTCCAGATGTGGACACTCAACTCAATACCTTCCCTTAGATGTCTAACAGTTTTAAAAACTTAGCATGTTTTTTTAGTGTATGTGTGTGTGCTGCGCAAGCACTATACCACTGGGCCACAACCGGGGCCCCTAGATCATGTTATTTCTCCCCAAACTTGCACCTCTCCTAGTCTTCCTCATTGGACATCTTCCTCATTCGAATCATTGATGTCAATTCCAATTTTCCAGGAACCCAGATCAAAACCTGGATGTCATCTTAACCATTTTTTCACCAGGAAGTTGTGAATTCTTCATTTAGGCCATCATGCCCAACTTCTATACCCTTGACCAAAGCGGCCTTCTTCCCTGGCCTGCATTATTACACTAGCCTCTTATCTGTGTCCTATTCTTGCAGCTTGTCAGTATGATCCTTAGTAAAACATGGCAGTTGATATCCCTCCTCTGCTTAGAATCCTTCAATGACCTCCAATCTCTCTCAGAACAAAAACCATAGCCCTTCAATGACTTGGAGGGTTCTTTTGTGATCTTGTTGCCTTCCTGTTCCTCTTTGACCTCATCTTTTATCACTTTCCTAGTTCACTCTACTCCAGCTGTAGTTTCCCTCTCTTTCTGGAATATCTAAACATGCTTGTCTTAAGACTTTAGTAGTTGTTGTTCTCTTTGCTGTAATGCTTTCTTCCCAGATAGCCAATTAAATCTCCCTTACCTTTAGACTTACGATCAAATGTTACCTCTCATCAATGAGATTTTTTTCTTGAGCATCTATTTATTTATTTTTAGGTACTGGGGATTGAACCCAGGGGCACTTTACCACTGAGCTACATCCCTTGCTCTTTTATATTGTTTATTTTTAAATACAGTCTCACTAAGTTAGCTAGGCTGACCTCAAGCTTGTAATCCTCCTATCTCAGCCTCCTGATTCTCTGAGAATTAGTGTGCACCACTGCACCTGGCTTTGACCATTTATTTAAAATTGCAATCCCTATTCCCAGCATCCTTTTCAGCTTGCCTTTTCTCAATATTACTTAACAGCATCTGACATAAAATATATTCTATTTAGCTATTTGGTACTCAAGTACCCACAGCACCTGGAACCTGGAAGGTGTTCTAGGGAATTATAGGATGAATGAAGCTGACCGAGGCATGGGGAGATCAGTCTCTGACCCCAGTCACTTCCGGGCAGAGGCCAGTCGACGGTGGCGCAGAAGGCCTCTCGGTGGCGGGGAGGGCCCAGCTGAGTCTCCAGAGTTGCTGCTGCCGCCACGGCCGCCAAGGTCACACAGCGGGCGGAGAGGGCCGGGGCTGAGGGCCTGGGAGGCGGGGCGGCGGGGAGCGGCGCGGGGCCGGGGCGGGGCCCGGCGCCTGCGCCATAAAGGCTGTTGCGCTCCGCGGGGCGCCGCTCGCTCCCTTCGCGCCGCCCGCTCCCGTTTCCTTCCTCCGTGCACGTCTCGGTCGGTGTGCCCTTCTCGTCCCGCCATGGCCGCTCTCACCCGGAACCCGCAATTCCAGAAGCTGCAGCAATGGCACCAAGATAACAGTTCTGACCTCAACCTGCGCCGCCTTTTTGATGCCGACAAGGAGCGCTTCAATCATTTCAGGTGCGCGCGCGGGGCTGGGACCAGGAGGCCTAGACAAGGACCCCTGGGACCCCCGGCCACCGAGCCGGGCCCAGGCCAAAATCGCACTTTGTCCTTGAGGCCTCCTTGGAACGTGTTCGCCGGTCTGGGGTCTGGGGCCTGCTTAGTCACGAGGAGCAGCCCTCCACAGGGACCTCGCCTTCCTCTCCCCCCTCCCCCACAGCTCTTTAGGGGGGACTCCGGAGGCACTGGTGGGGAGGGGCCTCACTGACGCAACAGGCGGGAAAGAGCTGCCCCCTTCCACCTGGTCCTGGCCTCAACAGGCTTAGGACATCTTTGGAGTGCGGTCAGGGTGGCCATCCTGGGCGGGGGTTGCCAGGAGTGGCCGCGGTGGAGATGTCGGGGCATAATTCCTGATGAAGAGGCTAAGGCCAGAGACCTGTGGAATGACCTGGAAATGGGAAGGAGTGGGGGAGGAAATCTTGGGTGGGAATGCGTCCCAGCTTGCTCTGATCACGGATGATGCAGCGGATGAGAAGGTAGGGATGGGACACTGCCTGTGGCTCCAGGACTGGAACTCCCTGATGGTGAGGTACAGAGTGAAAGTCTGCAGGGTTGCGGGGTGTCTCCCTGGGCCCTGCAAAGCAGTTGTATCCCATCTTCCCAGGCCATGACTCCACGCCGAGGGTCTGACTGCATCTTGGTTTGGTGTGTGCTGCTGCTGTTCCAAGTTAGCCTGGGCAGGAAGGTTACAGACACCACCCACTGTCCTGGGCAGCTAGGGACCCTGTGGGGTTGTGGCATAAGGAGGATGTTTCTTCTGGTGGAAACAGCTCCTGCCTCGCTCTGATCCAGGGGCAGGCTGGGAGGGACCAGGGGTGTGGTCAGTAGCTTCTGCATCTTTCTATAGCTTGACTCTTAACACCAACCATGGCCACATTCTGGTGGATTACTCCAAGAACCTTGTGACGGAGGAAGTGATGCATATGCTGGTGGACCTGGTAATGTTGTTTGGGGAACCCTGTGTGGTGGGTGAGCTAAGCTCCGGGGAGCTTCCAGGTCCTTATGGACCTCAGTAACTACCTCACTGCTGCTGGGTTCTGAATGCCTGGCCTGGCTCAGGTTCTGAGCAGCATTCTAGGGGACCCAGTGCCTGATGTTTGAGTAGCCTCTTTCCAGATGGGAGAGGGAGACAGGCTGCAGTTTTCTGTCAGACCCATTGCAGTCAGTGCCATGCCTTGTGCTTGGGGACTTGGATGTGTGGTGGCCATTGTGAGTAGGACCAGACCTCAATGTTTTCTTTTCTCAGGCCAAGTCCAGGGGTGTGGAGGCTGCCCGTGAGAGCATGTTCAACGGTGAGAAGATTAATAGCACCGAGGTAAGCAGCCGCATACTAGATTCCACATACCCCCTGGGGCCTCTTCCTTCCCTTTTGGGGGTTCATCTGACTGTTAGCATCACCCTGTGTCCTCACCTCTTCTCTTAGGCAATGCTATTGCTTAACGAGGGGCCTAAAGTCCTGTTTCTTTTGGGGGCTGGTTGCAGGGCTTTGGGGTGTGTCTTCTCTAAGACCAACAGGGATTTGGTAAGCAAATTGGAATGGCTCTCAGTGTCAGCCCAGGGAGGTACACTTCTCAACCCTGAAGGGTGGGAGTTTCTCAAGGATTGCTCAGGCATTTTATTAGAGAACTTAACTGATTTATCTTTACTGCAAGTTTTACTAAGGACAAGAATTTCATGTCACAAAAGACCTCAATCTCCTCAGCAATAGGAGTCAATAGGAACCCTCAGTAAGGCCAGGCTTTGGGGACCGTATTCCTGACTTGCAGTGGAAGCCTGGAGGCATAATAAACTCTTGAGCACTTAGTCTCTGTCCTATGAGGAGTCTGAGGTTGAGAGGTTAAGTCACTAATCCAAGATGTCATAGCTGGAAAAGGAAGAGCTGGGATTCAAACAAGCCCATCTTGCACTATTAGGCTAGTGTGAGGAAGCCTGCAGGTAAAGAGGGTTTTCTTTGGGGGTCTGTTTCCCTATGGAATGTGGGGAGGAAAGGGGTTGGGCAGGTGGGATGTGGGAGAGCATGAAGCCCTCTGTCTTAGTGAGCCTCTCATAAACACATGAGATCACCACTCTTCTGCCCACCTGGATCCTTTAAACCTGCTTCTGTCAAAGACTCCCCTGCTGGCTTCAGCTGGATGGAGCCATTTTGCTCTTTTAACCAAGCCAGCTGCCTGGCACCTGTCATAGACTTATGGTCTGGTTGGTTTGTGGCAGATGGTACTGATGGGGCTGCTTGGTAAGGGAAGCTTGAATTACTTGCCTTGCTCCACATCCAGGGGGCTAAGGGCACTCTTCAGAAGGTGCCAGCAGACATTGAGTACTCTAATCAGAAGGATGAGGTTACTTTAGGCTTCATGAGCCCTGGTTCACTGAAGACATTAATTGCGTATCTCTGACCTGTGTTGTCACCGTTCTTTGCTCACTCTGTACCACTTTCTTTCTCACTGTTCACACACTGAACACTGGCCTGTCCTAAGCATGTTCAGTTCTCCCTGACTCCTTTCTTCCGCTGCTCCTTCCTCCTCTTCTTCTTGCAGTACTGGGGTTGAACCCAGGGATACTCCATCACCGAACTACATCCCCAGCCCTATTTAAATTTCATTTTGAGATAGGGTCTTGCTAAATTGCCCAGATTGGCCTTGAACTTGTGGTCCTCCTGTCTCCCAAGTCCCTGGTATTATAGAGACTACACTACCATGCCTGGTCCCCTACTGGTTTCTGACTGTAGCACAAAGAGGGCAGCCCATGCTTTGCATTCTCCAGAGTCCTGGGGTAGCTCCTAATTCCATAAGCTTACAGTGGTTCCCAGAATAAGACCATGGTGCCAAGACACCTCAGGGTCTGCTGTCCAGTGGTAACTCTTAGACTATACCACACCATGCCCAGTTAGAAGCATAGTTCCCTAGGATATAGATAGGAGGGGTTCTTTACACTGTGACCCTCGTCCCCAGGATCGGGCAGTGCTGCATGTGGCCCTTCGGAACCGCTCAAACACACCCATTTTGGTGGATGGCAAGGATGTGATGCCAGAGGTCAACAAGGTTTTGGAAAAAATGAAATCTTTCTGCCAGGTAAGTAACTGCTGGACCGGACTTGCCCTTGGCCACACATGTGCATGTGTTTGGAGATCTGGGAGTCCTTATTAGAAGCTCTACCATTCTCCTTAGAGGCAGGACTCAGGCCATCACTGAAACCGCAACTAGGGGTGGCCTGTACTGTTGCTGACCCCGGGGTCTCTGCTATGGCTTGAATTTCCCCAGAGCCTGGTTGGAGGGGATCCACTGCTAGGGGCAGCCTCTTTCCTGAATTATAGACATCTGTGGTCTCAGAATAAGCTATCCAGTAGCAATGGCCTGAAGTTAAATGAAATCCCGGATATAGGATAGTGCAGGAGGGAAGGGATGCCTTGTCTAACCTCTTTAGTGACATCACCTTATTCCCAGTCCAGAATCAGATGTAAAAATTTAAAAGGTCCTAACCCCACTCCCAGCCAACTCTCCAAAGATAGCTGTTATGTTTTCCTGAAAATTTCCCCAAAGTACCTATGCATATATACTAGGACATATAAACACACACACACACACAGAGAAGCATCTATCATCACATGTTTGTAATACAATACACACAGATTCATTTTCTATCTGGCCTTCTGCAGCTTATTTCCACTCAGAATCATGTTAGGGATGTTCCTGGGTTAGTGTCCATTAAATATAACTTTGTCTCCTCCTTTTCCTGTATGTGGGGTGTAGGGATTGCCTTAGAGAACAGCTAAATTCCCCAGGTCAATGCTGTTGCCTCAGTTATCTATTTCAGGAGTGATTCTGCAAAGGTCACAGATCCTCAAGCCTGGAGTACAAGGGTGATGGCTAGAGGTCTGTTTGGGTGTGTGCATGTCTGTATGGGTTATGCGTGCCCTGGGAATGATCATCTGCTCAACTGTGATCATTCACTGCTTATCCCTGAAAGCATAGGCCCCCACTGTGACTGGTCAAAGTCTGGTTGCTTTGGCCAAGAGCCATTTTCAGATCTGAAAATGATGCCAGGAGTAGGAGGTGATCTTGGCATCAGTCGTAATTAGAACTTCCTGAAGGGAGGAAGGTTTGGCATCCTGATGGGGATCTGGATTCTCAAGTGTCCCTTAGGGTGGTCAGCCATGTGACTTTGTGTGGGGAAGGGCATTTCAGTCGTCATCATTGGCAGAGCTAACACGGTTTGGGAGCCTGGTGCCCTGATTGGTCATGTGGAAAGTGTAGCACTGGCCATCTTTGTTGCTTGTTTCCAGGACAGCCTTCTCTCTCTCTCTCTCTCTCTCTCTCTCTTTTTTTTTTTTTTTGTCATTTCAAACCAATTTATTTCTCACTTCATAAGAAAAGAGCATTCTAAAGCAATGTAGCCAGCATTCAATCAAAATGCTGCAAAACAATGAATAAAAAAAACACAGGGCAGAAAATGGGATAGTAAACTATTAAAATTATGTATAAGAGTTCAACAAAGTAGAAACTGTAGTTCCCACAATGGAGTCAGCCTTCTCTTAACTGACTTCTGGATTACCTACTTCAGACTGAAGTGTATTTACAGTTCCAAACACTAATGAACAGTGGCATTTCAACAGGGAGGAACACTTTTTATGGCTGTTGCTCTCAAAAGTTCCCCAGAATCACTGGGTGAAGATGTTCACTGTGACCTTCATTATCATGGCAAAACCCGAAAACAAACTGCATATTTCAAAATAGTAAGAGAGGATTTTGAATGTTTTTAACACAAAGAAATGATAAATGAGGTGATAGACATACCATTTACCATGATTTCATTATTACACATTTTATATATGCATTAAAATGTCATACTGTGCTCCATAAATGTTTAGTCACTATGTATTAAAAAGCAGGGCCAGGGGCTGAGGTTGTGGCTCAGTGGTAGAGCGCTTGCCTAGCATGTGTGAGGCACTGGGTTCAATATTTAGCACCTCGTATGAATGAATAAAATAAAGGTCCATTGAAAACTAAAAAAAAAAAAGTAGGGCCAGAGGCTGGGGTTGTAGCTCAGTGGTAGAATGCTTGCCTCACATGCATGAGGCCTTGGATTTGATCCTCAGCACCGCATAAAAAATAAGTGTGTCGGGGTGAAGGACCATATCTAACTTAAAAAAAAAAAGTAGGGACAGAGATGTAGTTCAGGGGTAGAGTGCTAGCCTATGGTACATGAGTCCCTGGGTTCAACTCCCAGAACCACAAAATTGAAAAAAAAAAAAAAGTAAAAGTAAAAACCAAGCAACTCATATCATTTGTCAAAGGACATATCAGTAAAATCAGTGTATATTCCTGTATTGCAGTCCTAGCTACCATTAGGCATTCAGAATCTATGGCTGTACTTACCTGCTGTGCTATTTAGGATATATTGAAAAGTTGAAAAAGGAAGTTACAGAATTTGTGTGTGTGTCATAAAGCCTCAACCGGTCAAAGAAAGAGTGTGTGTGGTTGTATTAAAGATAAACATTTTTCCCTCTGGTGTTTGTTTTCTTTTTGGTACTGGGGGATTGAGCTCAGGGGTACTTAAGCATTGAGCCACATCCCAGCCTTTTTTGTATTTTGTTTAGAGACAGGGACTCACTGAGTTGCTTAGGGCCTTGCAAAGTTGCTGAGGCTGGCTTTGAACTCGAAACTGATCCTCCTGCCTTTGCCTCCAAGCCACCATGCCCAGCCTGCCTTTGCCTCCAAGCCACCATGCCCAGCATTTTTTTTTTTTTTTTTGATGCAAATCTGTGATGGTGATATTGAAGGTTGAGAAGCTGAGCAACTTTTTTTTCTTTCTTCCTTTCTTTTTTTGTAGGGGAGGGAGGTTTGAACCCAGGGACGCTTTACTATTGAGCTGTATCCAGATTTTTTTATTTTGAGATAGGGTCTTGTGTTGCCCAGGTAGCTAGGATACAGGTGTGCACCACTGCACCAGCATTTTTTTTTTTTTTTTAATTATGGAAGTTTTCCTATGACAGTTGATTAGTTTTTTATTTAAAGAAAAAAAAAAACTTGCTAGATTTTACTGGCTTTGGGAAAACCATGTGTACTAGTTTTCTGTTTATATGTAGGAAATTACTGGAGAACTTAGCAGCTAGAAATAACAGTCAACATTTCTTTGGGTCAGGACTTTTGAGTGGTTCTCTTAAGGCTATAGTCAAGATGTTGGCTGAAGGCTGGGGTTGTAGCTCAGTGGTAGAGTTCTTGCCTGACATGTGTGGGGCACTGGTTTTGGTCCTCAGCACTTAAAAAATAAATAAATGGAACAGAGTATTGTGTCCATCTACAACTAAAAAATATTAAAAAAAAAAAAGGGGGGGGCTGGGGTTATAGCTCAGTTGGTAGAGTGCCTGCCTCGCATGCACAAGGTCCTGGGTTCAATCCCCAGCACCACACACACACACAAAAAAAAAAAGATGTTGGCTGAGGTTGCAGTCATCTGAAGGCTTGAGGGTAGAGGATCTGCTCTAAAGATGGCTACTTAGCAGTTCTTTTTGAGGGCTTCAGTTGCACACCATATGGACTTCCACTCAGAATTTGAGAGTTCTTATGATAAGGCAGCTGATTTCTCCCAGAGTGAGAAAACTCAATAGAGAACAGGAAGAGTTCCTTGAGGTCTTTTGTGACCTAGTATCAGAAATCACATTATTGCAGGCACGGTGGCACAGGCCTGTAATCCCAGCAGCTTGGAAGGCCGAGACAGGAGAATCATGAGTTCAAAGCCAGCCCCAGCAACTGCGAGGCAACTCAGCGAGACCTTGTCTCTAAATACAATACAAAATAGGGCTGGGGATGTGGCTCAGTGGTTTAGTACCCCTGAGTTCAATCCCCAATACAAAAAGAAAAAAGAAAAGAAAAATCACATTCTTTAATTTCTGTAATATCTTATTGATTGTACAGATCAGCTCTGGTCATCCTAAGAGGGTACTGTACAAGCATAGATGCCAGGAGGCAGCAGGGATCACTGTTAAATCATCTTGGAAGTTGGCTGCTAAAAGCAGCCTCTTGCTCTCCATGATTCATGTTCCTTCTTTGTCCAAAATACCCGACTCAGTTTCTCCTAAGGCTGTATTCCATTACTTTATCATCTAGAAGTCCAAACCTCATTGTCAGGTACAGGCATAGTAATACCTGCATTTCCTCAAGTGTACCTTCAGTACACTTCCTTTTGGTCTGGACAGGTGGATTAGACAAGTTGTCGTTCTCCCATATCACCCAACCAACAGTGGTGAGATAGGATAATGACTTTAAGTGGGGGAGCGAGGTGGGGGAAGGAAGGCATGCAAACCACACTGGTCCATGGCAGTTCTGAAATCTAACAGGACGTGTTGGCAATTTACTGGTTAAGATTCAAGGCCTGGGAATAATTTCTCAAGGCTCTTGGCTTTTCTTGCACTCATTTCCCTTAGTTGAAAGGTAGCCTGTGTTTGCAACTGCATAGTTTTATCAGACTACTTACTGTCTGGAAATACAGATATTCCTTTCCTACTCTATCCCTTTCAGTTCAAGCAGATATCATTTCAGAAAATTCAGTTATTTAAAAAATTTTGTGGGTCTCCTATGAAGCTTCTTGAAGGAAAGCTTCATTTCATTAAGTAAAATCCATACCCACAAATTTTTTCAACATGAGTCCTTTTTTTACTTTTGCTTTTGAGCCCACAGAAATAATACCATTAAGCCTCTAAGAAGTCTTTTATTTATTTTTATGCAGTTCTAGGAGTCCAACCCAGGGGTATTCTACCAATGAGCTACATCCCTGGCCTGTTTGTTTAGTTGTCAATGGACATTTATTTATTTATTTTTATTTTTTTTTTATTTATTTATATGCAGTGCTGAGAATCGAACCCAGAGCTTCGTACATGCTAGGCAAGTGCTCTACCACTGAGCTAAAACCCAGCCCACATTTTTTTTTTAATTTTTTTTTTTTAATATTTATTTTTTAGTTATGTGGTGCTGAGGATCGAACCCGGGCCGCACGCATGCCAGGCGAGCGCGCTACCGCTTGAGCCACATCCCCAGCCCCACATTTTTTTTAATATCTTTATTTTTTTATGTGGTGCTGAGGATCAAACCCAGTGCCTCACACATGCTAGGTGAGTGCCCTACCTCTGAGCCACAACCCCAGCCCCCTGACCCTTTTTATTTTTTATTTCAAGGCTGGGTTTTCTTGAATTCACCAGACTGGCCTCCAACTTATGATCCTTTTGCCTTGCCTACCAAGTTGCTGGGATTATAGGCATGTGCCACTGTGCCCAGCACAGGCTGCTTGTTCTTTTATATGACAAAGCTTCTCAGTCATGTTCCATCATTTTCATAGTATTTCAATAGGTGCACAGGTCAGCACAGTGGGGAGCTATTCAGGGATATGAATACCAGGGGAAAGAATCATTTGTAGGTCCATTTGGAAGTTGACTGAATTTCTTATATTTCTGTCCCTGGTCATGATAGTTGGCATTTCATCTGGTCTCTGATATTAGTTTCTCCTGAAACTTTACCTTTTTTTTTTTTTTTTGCAAGTTTTGATAGCATTACTGTGAGTTGAGGATGTGATCACTGCATTTCCTTTTTAAATGAGGAAATGCAGTGTAGTATGGTAGGGATCTACCACTGTGGTTTTAAGAAGCTCCTATGACACCCTGAAAGTTGGAATTGAGGTTTAAGGATAGAGGAGTGATGACTTTTTTTTTTTTTTTTTTAATTGAACCCAGAGGTGCTTAACCACTGAGCCATATCCCCAGCCTCCAGTCCCCCGCCTCCTTTTTTTTTTAAGACAGGGTCTCACTAAGTTGCTTACGGCCTCATTGAAATGCTGAGGCTGACCTTGAATTAGTAATCCTCCTGCCTCAGCCTCCTGAGTCACTGAGATTATAGGCGTACACTAATGATGTTTTTGAACAGTAATTTATATGGCAGTGAAAGGCTGATCACATCTTCTCTGTTGTGTGCCAGCGTGTCCGCAGTGGCAACTGGAAGGGATACACGGGCAAGTCCATCACAGATGTCATCAACATTGGCATTGGAGGCTCAGACCTGGTGAGGAAAAGACTATCTTGGGATGGGGTGAGGGTTGGGAACTATTAGTACTTTCCAAGGCTTTGGTTTCTCCATTTATGGGACCTGTGTCTGGAGTCTTGCTTTCTGATGCTCTCTTTACAGGGGCCTCTTATGGTCACTGAAGCCCTTAAGCCGTACTCTTCAGGAGGTCCCCGGGTCTGGTTTGTCTCCAACATTGATGGGACCCACATTGCCAAAACCCTAGCCAATCTGAACCCTGAGTCCTCCCTGTTTATCATCGCCTCCAAGGTAAGGGCATCAGTGGTATGGGGAGGGTATGGATGTTCTACTATCGCCCTGGGCATTGGAACCGCAGGACTGGTTGTGAGGGAGCCAGTGCTTTGTGGATCAGTCAACACAGCTGCTCTGGGCCTGTTTCCTCATTTGGCAGCTAACAGTTTCCTTAATAAAAGCCTCAGCTGATCAATATGAACCTTTGTCATAAGGTCACACCTATTCATTTTGCAGGAACTGTGCTCAACCTGGGACTCTACTTTCTTATGATTACTGTCTTATGTTTGTTCCTTTTAATCTTAGAGCCACACCCTAATAATACTGGGGTTTTGTTTATTATCATTAATGCCCTGTGTATTCACTTTTTTTTTTTTTTTGCAGTACTTGGGATTGAACCCAGGGCACTCTACCACTGAGCTACATCTCTAGTCCTTTTTATTTTTAGACAAGTGTTTGCTAAATTACCCAAAGTAGTCTCATACTTGCCATCCTCCTGCCACATCCTCCTGAGTAGCTGAGAATACTGGCATGTGCCATCATTGTGGGCCCTGTGTATTCACTTTAATGCACATAAAATATGAGTTTCATCAGGCAGGAATGGTGGCGCATGCCTGTAATCTGGCAGCTTGGGAAGTTGAGACAAGAGGATTGCAAGTTCAGAGTCAGCCTCAGCAGCTTAGTGAGAGGCTCTAAGCAACTCAGTGAGACCCTATCTATAAAAAAAAATAAAATAACAAAAAAAGGGCTGGGAATGTGGCTAAGTGGTTAAGTGCCCCTGGGTTCAATCCCCAGTACCAAAAAAAAAAAAAAAAAAAAGAAGAAGAAGAATCTCATCAGAATTCTAAGATATAGCCTAGCTAGACAGGCTCAGCTCATCCCCTAGGAGGTACACACACACCCCCCACACACACACACTGACTTGTAGGATTAGGGTAGGGACTGTGGCATTGCCTAGGGTCCTCCCTCCGCTGGTTGCAAAGTGCTGGAATTACAAGATGATGTACCTCCAGGCCTCTGCCTCAGGCACAGCTACCAGTCAATGTGTGGGTTAGCAGATATGGGGATTGTCACTGACCTGCAAATACTACTCCTTGTGACAAATGGGCATCTGTGTGGCTTCTGCTGCTGAGCCTGGAGGCTGACTGTTGTACTCTTTTATTGCAGACCTTTACCACCCAGGAGACCATTACAAATGCAGAAACGGCGAAGGAGTGGTTTCTCTCGTCAGCTAAGGATGTGAGTGGGTAGTAGGGACCCCTTATGGGGGTGATGGTCCCTGTGTAGGCTGGGAAGACCTGGGTAGGCCTGCCTGTCTACTTGAGTGGCCCTATTTCTCCTAAATTAGAAGCCGGAGGCAGCCTTTCTGGCACCTGCCTTTCCTGTTTTTTGGTCCATCTTTGGCTTTGTCAGCCCCCAGACACACCAAATGTGGCAGAACCTGCTCTAATTGGTTTCGGGCCCTTTCTTTAAGCCCTTTGTCCCAGAGGGATTATTGCTGCTCCTGGCCACATCAATTTTAAAGAAGAGGGACATTCTTGGGCTTTTTTTTTTTTTTCTCTGTGTGTGTGTGTGTGTGTGTGTGTGTGTGGTGCTAGGGATTGAACCCCAGGCATTTGCATGCAAGGCAAGCACTCTACCAACTGAGCTATATCCCCAGCCCCATTCTTGGGCTTTGTACGCCTGTGAGATGAGACAGGCATGCTGTCCTGTGACCCTTCTGCCATTTTTTTTTTTTAATGTCTATTCCAATCTTTTGCTGTTTTTTTTTTTTTTTTTTTAGAAGAGAGAGAAATTTTTTTAATATTTATTTATTTATTTTTAGTGTTTATTTATTTATTTTTTTTCTGGCGGACACAACATCCTTGTTTGTATGTGGTGCTGAGGATCGAACCCAGGCCGCAGGCATGCCAGGCGAGCCTGCTACCACTTGAGCCACATCCCCAGCCCCCTTCTGCCATTTTGATCTTAACCTTGATAAGAGGGTCCTCCTGCAGCCTCAGACCCAAGGACTAGGACTAGTCATTCCCCAGCACAGACCCTTGGTTTCTCTAGTGATGCAGGATCCCTGCCCCTCTGGCATAGTTTGATATAACTGGCTCCGTCTCTTGTAGACTTCTGCAGTTGCGAAGCACTTTGTTGCCCTGTCTACCAACACGGTAAGTGCCTGTGTGGCTCTCCATGCTCCCTCCCTCGAAAAGCCCAGGTCACGGCAAGATCATGGCCTTTTGGAATACATGTGCTGAGTTACAACTAACTCACAGGTTTGGAGCATCTTGGCACAGATGGTGGGATAGGATTCATTCCTGTGAGCCGCAGGCCAGCCTTGCCTTCATTACGTTTCCCATCCAGTCTTTGCTGCCCCAAAGGAGGGTATTCAGTCAGTGGGATCATGATAACCTTGTCCTTCTCCCAAGACTGACTGATATCCAGAATATTCCATACTCATGATCTCCCATGGCCTCTGCCACCTGCTATTTCCCCAAGTGGAATATGCTGGGTGTAATGCCTGGTGAGGGTGGGGGATGCATTCCATTTCTCACTAAAGACTTAAGCCCCAGTAAAGGGATGTGACTTTTTTTAATTTAATATTTATCTTCCACTCTCCCGACTCCCCCAACTTTTTTTCATTACTGGGATTGAACTCAAAGAGAGGTACTTTACCACTAACCTACATCCCCAGACCACTTTATTTTTATTTTGAAACAGTCTTGCCAAATAGTTGAGGCTGGCCTCCAATTTGCAATTCTCCTACCTTAGCCTCTCTAGTTGCTGGGATTATAGATGTGCGTTATTGCACCTGGTGGGGTGTGACTTTTTGCTCCACTTGGTGATTGTGTGAGGTAGTGATGCTGGGATGAGACCCCAGGTCACCTGCCTGACAGTTCTCATAGCTTGTCTGGCCTTGAGCTTGTATGAGGTAAGGGAGGCAGGGTCAGCAGGGCAGAGTGAGGTGTGCCTTAGGAAGTACACACCTGTAAACCTTGCTGGACCCTGAGTGGGTGGGTGGGGGGGCAACGCTGTGCTGGGCTATGACAGAGCAGGGAACCATACTTAGGCCTTCTCGACTTCCTCCATCACCTCCACAATTACTTCCGTCTCCAGTGCTGACCTGCCCACAGGGGTAGACAGAATAGGTCAAAGTCAGCTAACCAGAGAGTGTCTTGTCTGCCTTCTATACACAGGGCTCAGACTATTGGTAGGGCTTCTACGAGGAACAGGTAAGGGGTTGCTGGCCTACCAACCCAGGTGACTACATGCCTGAAAAACAGTATTCAGGCTCTCTGAAATAGAGGCACCTTCCCAGATTTGGGAAGGACTGGGCAGTTAGTTGTGCATAGCCTGGACTGGGAGGTGGCCTCTGCTGATGCTTAGGGTCCAGCCCTAAGCTGAGGTTCCCAGATGTCCTAAGGGACTCAGGTGATAGCTGTTGCGAAGCTGGATGTGGGCTTTATATCAGGTAGGCAGACCCCCTCAGCAGGAGGCTTTGCAGGTCCCCTCGCATCTCTCTGGGTGGGCAGGTCCTGGGCCTTGATTCAGGGGGTGTCTCACCCTGCCCTAGGTGGGGCTAGGAGGAAGGTGAGGCACTTCTGTAGCTTGTCTGACATAACTCCTCCCTTCCTGAAGCTCCTTTTCTTATTCTGCTAACAAATAGTTTCTTTTTCCTATTTTCAGGCCAAAGTGAAAGAGTTTGGAATTGACCCTCAAAACATGTTCGAGTTCTGGGATGTAAGTACAGGCACTTCCTGTGCTGGGTGAATTACGTGTCCTGTGCCAAACCATGGCCATTGAGCCACAGATGAGGGGCCTGTAAGGTTAGATCAGCATTTATTGAGCTCCTGCTGCATGCCCAGATTTGAGAAAGGCAGAGAGGCCCTTAAAGAGACTTGTAGGGCAAGAGCAACCCACTTAAGTTGAGGGCTCCACTTGAACTGTGGCAAGCTGAGCCTGCAGGCCAGGTTGAACTCTCCCCTGTGCCTGCCAGTAGCACCCCCTGTGGGGTAACCAGAGCTGCCTCCACCCACCTCATTGAGCTGTGGTTGTGAGTTATTCTCAGTGATGACCTTTCTCTAAGTTGCAGCCACAGTCTTTAAAGGCCAAGGGGCAGAGTGAGGCAGGAGGTGGGCCCCAGTAGGCTTGGAAAGGAGCAACAGGAATCACAGGAGCAGCTGGAGGAGTGGTGGGGAGGGGCCTGGGCAGCTTGCACTGCAAACCTTGATGGGTGGTCACGGGGGCACACCTGTACTAGAGTCAGGCATTGAATAGGAGCTTCCTTGCAACTTGCCTGATTGCAGCCATGGTGTGAGAAGGGCTGTGAAGGCTTGGGGTGCAGGGTGCTGCCCAGGGTGTGGTGTGGGCTCTGAATGCAGCGGGTATGGCTGGGCATAGGTGGAGTGCTCTAACACATGGCCGTGACAGTCACACCCAAAGGGGCATCACTCATTTGAGTGTTTTCACACTGGCCTTTGACATGGAGGCTCTTTGCTTGGTGGCAGCATCCACAGATATAATCTTCTTATCTTGCAAGTTTTCTAAGAGCCTTTTTCAACTGGGGTCTGGGAGAGAATGAAGCCCCAAAGCCCTAGACCATCCACTGTGTATAATGAGTTCACTTCTTTCTAGAATGGGACTAGTTATTTACCATCCTTGGAAGAATTGAGAAGTCACTCAAATCATTTTCTGCATCCTGTGGCTCAGATGAGGAACCCTGGTTGAGAGACTGTGCAGCTTCTAACCAATGTTGCATGCCTGATAAAGGGGGGGAGCATCTCCCACCTCCTCCCTGGGATTTGACATCTGAGCAGGTGGTGGGCAGGGATGTGTGGGTGCTTCTGCTAGCTGAGGAGCCCAGAAGAACAGGGTTTCGTTGTCTACAAGTGCTCAGTATACACAGAGGAGTTGGAAGTGTGACTTATGGAGAGGGATGGGTCTTACAGGGAAGGCCTAGGAATGACAGTTGAGTAGGAAAACATGGAATTGGAACCAACTAGTTATGCCAAGGTGGGCACAGTGGAGGCCTCCTGGCCCAGACTAAACATAACACATACCTGCTGTAGTTGGGATTAATGTGGATATTGCTGAATCGAGAAGATGTCTGAGAGGCCCAGGGGCAAAAACAGGTAAAGTTTCTGAAACAGGTCTCTCAGGCCTGTTTGAGGCATCGGGTAAGGCAGAGAGTTATAGTACTGGCTATGAGATGAGATCAGAAGAGTCCAGTCCAGTAGAGGTACGTATGAGTGGTAAGACCCAGTCTGCTGGGGTCTGCCTTGGGGCAGCCTTGGATTGGGATCAGGCAGAGGCATAAGTATGGTGGTAAACTGTGGAGTCTCTCAGGGCTCAGCCTGAGTCAGCACACACAGTAGAGCTAAGTGAGGTCTGAAGAGGAGCCAGGATAGGTATAGGTGAGTTTAGAGAAGGAACCAGGACAAGGAAAGATACAGGTGAGGTCCATGAATTCTGGAGGATATTCAGGTATTTAGAGAGTGATCCTATCAAGCGAGGTCTGAGGAGTCAGTCATGTACAGGTACTTAAACCCAGCCCTGTGGGAAGAGGGCTAGATCTATGTAGTATACACGGGGGTCTTCCTGACTTGTTCTGCAAAATGAGGATCAGGTAGTGGGACATCTAGAATGTCCAGGTGGTGGACATTGATATGAGGTGTTTAGATTTCACAATTATGCAAACACAGGCCAGCCCCCTGGTTTCAGCATTTTAATCAGGTATGATGGGCAGAGCTCAGGATATAGAGAGCCTGCTGAAGGTCCTTAACAAGCCCAGGAGTGTCTGTGCAGGTTTGGTATGTACAGTGGAGAACGCCAGGTGTGGAAACATGTCTGAGCTCTTGGGAGCTGGAAGAATTATACAAAGATACGTATGATTGGGTTTCTTAGGGGAGGCCTAAGGAGCCAGATTAGGCACATGTAGGTAGAACTGGATTGCTTGGGTATGGACACTGGAACTAAAAATAGGCTTGGGTAGGTTGAACTGAGTCTGACAAGTGATGACAAAAATCCATGATTGGGTCCAGGTCATAACTGTGACCTGTGGTGACATCTGAGAGCTCTGGAGATGCACAAGTGGGTGCTTCAAGGTTCCCTGGGATAAGACTGAAGAGATGACATCAGGCAAATGCAGAGCGACAGAAAACAGCATCCGTCTGTAAAGTGTATGAAGCCTGGGTCTGGCCCGGGTATGTAGAGCAGGTGGCAGGTGAGGTTTGAAGAGTGGGGGTGAGGCCCAGTTTTGTACTTTGGGTCTCAAAGAAATGTCTAAACTGCGGAGGTCAGGTCCTAGTTTATATCCTAGTTTTTGAGGTGCTGGGTCAGGCATTGTGGTTAGAGTTTGTCAGATAATACGGCAAGCATGGACCTGGAAAGCCGTGGCTAATTAGATTCATTAAAATCTGTCACAGTTGAGGTTGTCCCCAAGTCGGTAGAGTCAATTTTTCAGGTGGAACTTGAGGAGCCAGGGTAAGGCTCATGGATAATGAATAGGGTTCTTTAGATGATGTCTGAGGAAATGAAAGGAATATAGGCAGAGTTAGGCCTCTCAGGTGAGATATGAGGAGTGCCTGCCAAGTGTGGTCTGAAGAGCCAGGATCTGGCAGCAGTAAGTAGCTCTGGCTCTCTCAGAACTTTACCTCTTGGCGGGGGAGGAACTTCGCCTCTTGGGTAAGGTCTTAGGAGTCTGTATCTAATGCACAGGTTTGTGTCTTTGGGTCTGTTGGATCTGAAGAACATGAGTTAAGCAGGTGGGTAGAGCAGGGTTTGTCAGGTAAAGTCTGTTGGGGGCCAGGTTTTTAAAATTGGGCATAGCTGTTCAGATCTAAGAAGTTAAAGTGAAACCTGAGTAGGAAGAACTGAATGTGTTGGATGACAAATGAGCAGTGGAGGTATAAGGTACAGGCAGGTAGGCAGAACTGGCCCTCACAGGTACAGTCTGAGGAGCCAGCATCAAGCACGGGTAGGCTCAGGCCTATCAGGCATGGTCTGAAGAACCAGAGTCTTATACAAGTAGGTAGAGCTGCCTTCCAGGTATAGTCTGAAGAACCAGGGTCCTGTAAGGTAGGTAGAATTGGCTCACCAGGTGTTGTCTGAGGACTAGAGGTAAGACACAGGTAGCTGGACCTGGTCTTCCAGGTGTGCTTTGAGGAGCCGTGATTGAGCATAGGTAGGTAGAGCTGGCCTACCAAGTGCAATGCATGAGCCAGGGTCAAGCACAGGTAGGTAGAGCTGGCCCTCCAGGTGTGGTCTGAAGAACTAGGGTCAAGAACAGGTAGGCAGAGCTGGCCTACTACATGTGGTCTGAGGAGCCAGCCCCAGAGGCAGGTAGGCAGAGCTGGCCCTCCAGATGTGGTCTTGAGGCCTGAGGATTTAGGGTTGAACACAGGTAGGTAGAGTTGGCTCTTTTAGGAGCTGGATTCAGGCAAAGGTATGTATACCTGGTTCTTGTGCCTGAAGAAACACGGTCAGGCTTGGTAGGTGGAGCTGTCCATCTGTGTGTGATCTGTGTGTTCATCAGGGTCAGGTACACAGACAGAGATAGAGATGGCCTGCCAGTTACAGTGTGAAGACCCAAGGCCACGCTCAGATGGGTAGAGATGGCCTGCTGGGTGTGGTCAGAAGAGCCAGGGTCATGTACAGGTAGGTAGAGGATGACCTTCCAAGTATGGTCTAAAGAACCAGTGTCATATGTAAGTGGGTAAAACTGGACTCTCAGGTACAGTCTGAGGAGCCAGGCTCCAGCACAAGTAGTTTGAACTGTCTTGACTAGATGGGGTTTGATGACAACATCAAGCACAGTTCAACAGCCTTCCAGATATGGTTTGAGAGGATCCACAGTGGAGCATAGGTAGACATACCAAATACAGTCTAGAAGCCAGGGTCAAAGCCAGAGCAGAGGAGCCAAGGGCAAGCCAAAGGTAGGTGGAGCTGGCTCAAGTATAATTTAAGAACCTAAGGTCAAGCACAGGTAGGCAGAATCATGGTCCAAAGAGCCAAGTCAAGCATAGGTTGGCTCTTTAAGAACTTGGATTCGGACAAAAGTGTATAGACTTGCTTCTCTGTGGTAGAGCCTAAAGAATCAACTTAACGGAGGCCGCATAGCCTCTCAGGTCAGGCTCACAGCACTGGAGTCTATAGAGTAGGCAAAGCACTGTGGGTCTCACAAGAGGTCTGCAGGCCTCAAATGAGACATGGGTAGGTAAACCAGGAGTCTTGCAGGTGAAGTTCTTGGGGCATGGTTCTGGCTTTAAGGAGCATGATTTAGTCACTGGTGATAGATAAACATCTCTCATGTGAGTCTGTGGCACTGTGGGGGTTCTGAGACTCCTTGGTGAGGTTGGTAATGTTGGATTTTTCTGAGAGACATGAAAAGCTGAGCCAGGTGGGATAGAGACTACTGGGTCAGGCCTATGTAAATAGAGCTTGATCTCCAGGAAGGGGTGAGGAGAATCTGTGTTGGGCTCCAAGTAGTGGATCTGGGTCTGCATTTGAGTTGGAGGGGTCAAGTTAGTCACAGACAGTTAGGTGAAACCTGTTCTACTAGCTGCAGTGTCTGAAGCCAGGCTCTGGCAGGTATACCAGCCTACATTGTATGGTGCTGGAGTTGAACACAGGTGGGCAGAGCTGAGTCTCCGAGGCTTATCTGGCTTTGTTAGTCTGTGGATCAGGGTCAGTATGGGAAAAGTATACAAACATGGTCTTATGTGTGTTCTTTCCACCTGGATTCAAATGCAAAGGCACCCCACCCATGAAGAGATAAAGTAGAGAAGGTGGGGCCTCACCCAGAAATGCATAATTGGTGTGGTTGGCCAGGCCTGAGGAAGAGTGTCAGATATAGTTGGGACCATCCGTGGTAGGATCTGGCACAGTTAGGTCAGAAAAACATAGTCATCATAGGTGTATGTATCTAGGTCTGTCTGGTGAGGTCTCAGAAACCCTGAGGTGGGAGAGGTAGGGTCAGGTTGGAGATGTAGAATGCCCTGAGCCAGGTCAGCTATCCCTGGACAAGTGTGACAGGCAGAGATCAGGTTATTGCAGAGGCCTGAGGACCTGTAACCTGTCTAGGGTGTGGTCTGTGCCATCACTTTCTTGTTGCCCTAAGGTCTGAGTTGCCAAAGTGAGGAAAAATGTAGGGCTATATCTGGCTGGATAAGGTAAGGTGTGGTGAACAGAGGCAGGTGAGACCCAGACTTGGAGCTGACTGAGATGCTGCAAGTGTCAGGTATGCTTTGGGAGCCTACTGCAGGTAAAGGTAAGGGCTAGAGACTCCAGTCTGCAGTTGGAAGGCTCAGAGGCTCAGGTCAGATATGTCATCGCTGGGCTTTTCCTGAGGTGAAATCTGAGGATCAGATCTCAGCCAAGGTCAGAGCCTGGATTCACCAGAGAGCTGCTCCCCTTGTTTCTAGAAATGAATCTGTTAGGCAGGATCTGAAAGGCAATGTCAAACATGGTGTGGTCTGCAACTGTGTCCATCAGATATAAGCTGACCCCCAAAACCCAGACCCTTTCCAGGTAAAGGACCCCACTATACTCTCTGTTCAAGCCAGCAGTCTCTGGGCCGTCCTTCTCTCATTCTTCTGGTGCATCCTATTCAACTGAACTCCCTGAATCAGGACTCCACTCCCCAGTTCAGAATGTCTGGATAAATACTGCGGCTCCTAGGTGGTTTCCCTGCTTCTATTCTCACCTTACCCTCAGGCTCCAGTACTCCAGCCTTGTCTCTCAGCTTCAACCCTTGGGTTCTCACTCTTTCCTTCATGGTCTATCTTGTGCTTTGCTTCTTCTTACCCAGCTTGCCTTAGTGGGCTTCCAGACAAAGCATCTATTGGATTTCTGTGCAAAAGCCTCTCCTTTGCATATAATGGGGTTGTAGCCTTGGACCATCCCTGAAGGAATTGAGAAGTGATGTTGCTCTGTAAGGCTTAATTCTCTCACTGTTGGGTGGCTCTTGCCACAGGACCTTTGCATATGCTGTTCTATGCTTCTCCAGTGTTCCTCCGAATAATGCCTACTCTTCAGATCTAGGCTCAAGCTCCTGGAAGATTCCTTTTATAACTGGTCTTGGGTACCATATTACCATATTCACGTTCTCCCAAACACTTGTTATTCAGTTTCACATTTATTGGCATGATTATTTCACTTACTTCATTCTTCCCCCACTGGTCTATTTGCGCTGCCTGTGGTAGGAATGTGGTAGGTGTTGGGAAGATATGCATGGAGTTCAGAGGATACCACAAGGAGCACACAGGTGTGGCATCAGAAGTCTCAGTGTGAATGGTAGGTGTAGGTGTGTCTTAGAGCTGAGGTTGAGAAGATCCCAGGTATGAGCCACTGGGCCCGTGTCCCGGGAGGCAGGGTGAGGCACAGGTAGGAGGTTCTGGTGCTGTCACTATCAGAGGGAGCATGTCCAGACACAGGTATCAGGCTCTGAGCCTGTTCGTCTGAGGAGGCAGGGCCTGGCACAGGTATGAAGCCTG
The DNA here is from genome assembly GCF_048772815.1 of Callospermophilus lateralis. Taxonomy (NCBI): domain Eukaryota; kingdom Metazoa; phylum Chordata; class Mammalia; order Rodentia; family Sciuridae; genus Callospermophilus; species Callospermophilus lateralis. The sequence goes on along the minus strand of NC_135322.1, from coordinate 18,276,110 downwards.
GAGTCACGTTCATGGTGGTGGGTTTGGGCAGCACAGGTATGAAGCTCTGGTCCTTCCAGTGGCTGAGGAGGCCCTGCTGAAACCTGATAGGAGGTACAAGATCTGTGTCTTTGTCCAAGGAGGCAAGGCCAGGCAATGCCACGTTTTTCATTGTCCAAGGAAGTGTACCTGGGCACTGGTGTGTGGTGCTGACCTGGGCCCTGGCACAGGTAGGAGATTCTGAATCCATCAGTATCTAAGAGGTAGGGTAGACACAGGTCTAAGGCTCTGGATCTGTCAGGGGCTGAGGAGACAGGACCCGGTACAGGTATGAGACTGGGTCTGCCGTATCTGAGGAGGTGGTTCCTGGCACAGGTATGAGGCTCTGGATCTGTCAGTGTCCAAAGAGGTGGGTTAAGCACAGGTATGAGCACCTGGTCTGCCAGTAACCAAGGAAGTGAGACTCGACACAGGTATGAGGCTCTGGTCTGTCAGTGTCCAAGAGGCAGGGTAGGCACAGGTACGAGGCCCTGGGTCTGCCACTATCTGAGGAGTTGGGGCTGGCACAGGTAGGAGGCCATGGATCCATCAGTGTCTGAGGTGAGCCCAGGTATGAGGCCCTGGGTCTGCCACTGTCTGAGGAGGTGGAGTTGGCACAGGTATGAGGCATGGGTCTGTCAGTGTCCAAGGAGGCAGGGTAGGCACAGGTATGAGGCCCTGGTCTGCCACTATCTGAGGAGGTGGGGCTGGCACAGGTAGGAGATGCTCTACGTCAGTGTCTAAGGAGGTGAGGCCACAGGTATGAGGCCCTGGGTCTGTTGACATCCAAAGAAGTGAGGTCTGGCACAGGTATGTGTCTCTGTCTGTCAGTATCTGAGGTGGGCTAGGCACAGGAATGAGGCTCTGGGTCTGCCGGAGACAAGGCCAGCATGGTAAGGTCTGCATTGAGTCTGTGGTTCTGGTCAGTCCCACGTGTAGTCTGCCTTGTTGTCAGCCCAGAGAGTCGCCAGCGCCTGGCCTGCTATCTAGCTTGCCTGAGGTGGGTTGGGCCCAGGTCCTCTGATCTGCACCTGTGGAAGAGCAGTGCTCTCCAGGGACAAGTTGATGGCAGGAGGGAGGGGGGCGGGGTGTGCTGGCCTTCCCTCAGCACCTTTTCCTGTCTCTCCTAGTGGGTAGGCGGACGCTACTCGCTGTGGTCAGCCATTGGACTCTCTATTGCCCTGCACGTGGGTGAGTGTGTGTTTCTGTCTTGCAGCCCTCTCAGGGGATGGTATTGTAGTCTGGGGTCAGGGGAGGGAACACCTTGCTGTCACCAAAGGCTGCTGGCCTCTGCTCTTGACTGGAACATTTCTTTTAGATCTAGCAGAAGGCCCAGGTTTTCTTTTCTTTCTTCCTTTCTTTTTTTTTTTTTTTTTCTTTTTTTAAATCAGGTATTGAACCCCAGGGCATGCAACCACTGAGCCACATCCCCAGCCCTTTTTTATTTTGAGATAGGGTCTCTCTGATTGCTTAGGGCCTCACCAAGTTGTTGAGGCTGGCTTTGAACTTGGAATCCTCCTGCCTCAGCCTCCCAAGTCCTGGGATCATAGGCACGTGCAGCCATGACCACCTCAGCCCAGGTTTTCTTTTGGGGGTCGCAGGTTGGCCTTTCTTCCTGCCCCTCCCAGCTGCCGTGCTGTTCTCAGTCCCCAGCTGGAATTAGATCCAACTTTGCATCGGGGCCAACTCTGAACAGAGAGGCTTTCTGCAGGCGCCAGTTCTTTCAGATCCTGTTTCTTCTGGCTCCACATCCAGCCTTTTCTGGTTCCAGAAGAAGCTGTGCCCACTGCCCAGAGGACACAGGGTGTGGCCATTTCTGTTGACACTGCTTTTGTGTCATAGGTTTTGAGAACTTCGAGCAGCTGCTCTCGGGGGCTCACTGGATGGTGAGTGCTGAGTGGCCCAGCCCCCGCCCGCCGCACTCCCTCCCTCCTTCCCTTCCTGGCAGCTGCTCAGCTCCCACTCCACCTACTCCTGTTTCAGGACCAGCACTTCCGCACAACACCTTTGGAGAAGAATGCCCCTGTCCTGCTGGCTCTGCTGGGGATCTGGTACATCAACTGCTTTGGCTGTGAGACGCACGCCCTGCTGCCCTATGACCAGTACCTGCACCGTTTTGCTGCCTACTTCCAACAGGTACCAGTTCGCTAGGTCAGGCCTTGGTGCTAGAAGGGCTTATTGGCACCTGAGAAGTTCAGAGGCCCAAGTTCCAGCTCCTTCAGGAGCTCTGCCCCTTACCCTTGAGCATGCACCTTGGTGACCAGGACTTGTGCCACCTCCAAGTGTCTGTTGAGTTTGACTATGTGGGAGGAACATGACCGGCTCTCATGGTGCCCTGGCTTGGCCTGGGCATGTGTCACAGATGGGGTCACTTCCTTCTTGAATCTCACTTGGTGTGACTGCCATAGGGTGAGGCTGTGAGCCTTGGCCCTCATGGCCTGCGTACCTTGCCTCCTCGGGCTACACGCACCTCTGTCCCACTCTAGATCAAGCACCGCCTCTCTTAGATTCTGTTCTAGAAAGTCCTTACCTACTTTATTTAATATAGACCTGATCCCTGCCTTGTTGTCCTTGGGCTCCATGGGACAGAATCAGCAAACTTGCCAACACCTAAAAATGAATCCTGCCACTGAAGTAGAGCTAAGGCTGCCCAGTCCCAGCTTCCTGAGTAAGGATTGCCATCACCAGGGTCCAGGTGGGTGCCCAAAGCCCAGTGTCTCCCTGAGGTGGCAGCCCTCAAAGACTATACACTCTAGACCCCAGTTTGGTTCTCTCAAAAAATCAATTGAATATTTTGTGGCTATAATTTGATTTATTATTGGTGCTGGAGACTAAACCCAAGGCCTCATGCCTACTAATCAGGTGCTGTACCACTGAGCTACATATCTAGCCCCATACATATTTTTAGAGGGGTCCTCCCCCTCTCTCCAGAAACCATCTTCTCCTGGTCCGAGTGGCCAGAGATATTTGTGTTGGCCCAGCCCCCTGCCCTGCCATACTCCCTCACTCTTTCCTTCCCTTCCTGGCAGCTGCTCAGCTCCTTTCTGCAGAGTAGTCTAGATCAGAAAGCTTATCAGCCTGTGACACACATTTGCAAGGGTTCCTCATAGGGCTGGGGTGTCCCAGGCAGGACTTGTAGCATAGTGCACAAAGGAGCAAAAGTGTCTGCATTCCAGGGTGACATGGAGTCCAATGGGAAGTACATCACCAAGTCCGGCGCCCGTGTGGACCACCAGACAGGCCCCATTGTATGGGGAGAGCCAGGGACCAATGGCCAGCATGCGTTCTACCAGCTCATCCACCAAGGTAGGGTCCACTCTGGCCTGGGCAGCAGTGGTGGTGCTGGGGAAGGGCAGGGTCACGACAGCTGAGACTGTGCACTTAGGCTGGTATTCTCCTGTAGGCCGAGTGGGTAGCTCCCGTGGGCTGGGGTTGCATGGTTGACCACAGTGCTCTTCACAGGTACCAAGATGATACCCTGTGACTTCCTCATCCCGGTCCAGACCCAGCACCCAATACGAAAGGGTTTGCATCACAAGGTAAGAATCCCATGAGGATCCTCCTCACTACTTTCTCAGGCTCACATTACACCTAGACCTCTGAAGACCTGGCTTTGATCAGCAGTTATATTAATTTCCTATCACTGCCATGGCAAGTGGGTTAAAACAGCACCATTTATTATCTTCTCACTTCCATGGATCAGGAATCCAGCAGGCTCTGTTGGTTCTCTGCTTAGTAAAGGTTCATGGGCTGAAATCAGGTGTTCCCGAGGCTGCATTCCCTTCTGGAGGCAGGGAAAGTGCTTGCTCATTCAAGTTATATTTCTATGTGATGGTGGGACAGAGGTTCAGGTTCCTTGCTGTTGCCTGATAGTCATTCTCAGCTTCTAGAAGTCACCACTTTCCCTGGCTCATGGCTCTCTTCATTTCAGCACTGGCAGTAACAGGTACCTACCCTTTTTTTTGTTGTTTTGTCTGTGTGCACGTGTGTGCGTGTGTGCTGGGGATTGAACCCATAACTCTGCATACTGAACTACATCCCTTTTTTAAATTTTATTTTGAGCCAGGTTTCTTGAGTAGCTGGAATTATAGGCATAAGCCACCATGCCTGGCTAGTCTATCTTTTTGGTGTGTGTGCAGTGCTGGGAATCGAACCAGGAGCCTTTCACATACTAAGCAAGCACTTTACCACTGAGCCATACTCCCAGCCCAGTCTCCCCTTTTTAAGGTCTGTAACCTTACTTCCATGTGTAAAATCCCTTTTGTTGTATATTATAACATGAGATGCACAGGCCTAACAGCAAAGGACAAAGATCTTGGAGCCAAGATCTTGCCTATCTTGGCAGCAAATGGGAAGACCATTCAATTGAATCTAACAAAGTCCCTGAAGAGGATTTATTGTGCCTTGTCTTTGGCATGTGGAGTGGCATAGGGTTACTCCAGGCACAAGCTCTAGAGTCAGCGACCTAGGATTTGAATTCCGATTCTTCTGCTCTGGAGTTCTGTGATCTAGCGCTGTTTCAGAGAAAACTGAGGTTCAGGTAGAAAAGAGGGGTGAAGCCTCTCTCTCTGAGGGTCTTAAAGGATAGATATTGGCAAAATTGTTAGAGGAGGGTCCTTGGCAAGTGGTACATATTCCTTAAAGAGCAGTCAGCATTGTTACCTACCCTCTGGTGTCATCGGATGTGCCTTCTATCCTTCCTGTCTTCAAGGAGGAAGTGAAAAAGTGAATCCTGAGTGGGTGACTCACTCAGCTGGAACTAACCTCAATGGAGAAGTGCCAGGCAGCCTTGCCCCTTGGCCTGAGACTCCAGTAGTCTTTTCCAGTGTAACTGGTTATCTATCTTATCAGATCCTCCTAGCCAACTTCTTAGCCCAAACTGAGGCGCTGATGAAGGGGAAATCAACCGAGGAGGCCCGGAAGGAGCTCCAGGCTGCAGGAAAGAGTGCAGAGGACATTGAGAAGCTGCTGCCACACAAGGTCAGCACTGCTCCTGAAGCTGGTTTGGGAGCAGCCAGAGCTGGAGGGATGAAGTCGTAGGGTCAGGGTAGGGGTTCAGAGTGTGTTTGGGTTGTCCTATGGAATGGGAGGATCTGTCCTTCCAGACCTGTTCGTCCCAGCCTCTGAGGCAGGATATCCTCCTTCTGTAGGAGTTTGGGGGTCAGGATTAACCTGGGGATATTTCTTGGTGTTTTCTGAAGGTTTTTGAAGGAAATCGCCCAACCAACTCTATTGTGTTCACCAAGCTCACGCCATTCATTCTTGGAGCCTTGATCGGTGAGTAGAGGAAGGTATTAACTTGGGGTCAGTTGGACAGGGATGGGGGATTCCTAACATGCCCTGTCTACCACTCCTGCAGCCCTCTATGAGCATAAGATCTTCGTTCAGGGTATCATCTGGGACATCAACAGCTTTGACCAGTGGGGGTGAGTTGCTTACTCAGGAGGGTGGGGGATGTCTATGGGTTGGCTTGAAGATTTAGTAGTAACACTGGAACTTTCCTTATCCCCTTCTTCCTCCCCTTCCTGGCAGAGTGGAGCTGGGAAAACAGTTGGCTAAGAAAATTGAGCCTGAGCTTGAGGGTAGCACCGAGGTGACTTCTCATGATTCGTCCACCAATGGATTGATCAGCTTCATCAAACACCAGCGTGATGCCAAAACTGAATAAACTCAGCTACAGTTCCTGTTGTGACTGGTCCTTCTTGTCCCACCTTGTCAGAGTCTGCGCTGCATGGGCCTGCCCCTCCCTGTCTAGGGCGACCTCTGGTTGAAGACTTGGGCCATACACACCCTGGGGGAAGCCAGTCTGGAATTGCCACCCTGCCCCTTCCTTGTCCACTCTCCCTCTTTTCCACTCTGCTAAAGTGTTTCAGTGCAGCCGATTTTTCTGACCTGTGTTTACATCATAAGCAGGAAAATAAAGATGCCACAAAGGAGGGTGTGGGCTCAGCCTCTTACTGTTTCCTGAGAATGGGACTTTGTGTGGCAGTCCGAGCACCAGCCAGGAGGAGTGGAAGGAGCACTGTACCCTGGTTGGCACTTGACCTCTAATCAAGTCCTGTTTTCCTCTCCTTCCACTCCTCACCTTTATGACTTTGGAGAAATTGATAGACCACATTGAGGTTATGTCTGTTTGAAGTAATTCCTGGCCAAGAGCAAGGGTGGGTGATTGACATCTCCTAGCCAAATGCTTGACAACTGCCCTTTTATCTTCTCAAGCTATTAATATTTTTGGCTAGTGAAACAGAAAAGGAATTTCATTTAAAGAGTCAATGGATGGAATTGGTGGTCAGGCTAGAAGCTAGGCTTCCAGCACTTATATCCCAGATAGTGATCTGGAATAGTCTGGATAGAGAAAACTGCTTCCTCCCACCCTGTTATTAGAACTGCCTCTGTCCCATCCTCTCCTGGGTCACTGACAATTCAGGGGTATAACTTTACCACTGAGCCACATCTCCAATGCTTTTTATTTTGAGATAGGATCTAAGTTGCTGAGATTGGCCTTGAACTTGTGGTCCTCCTGCCTCAGCCTCCTGGGTTGCTAGGATTACAGGTGTGCACCACTGTACCTGGTTAAGTCACCCACTTCAGTCTGGCTTGGTCACATGCCTTCTTAAAGACAGAAACACATCCAAGATCTGTATTTTTTGTTCTTAAAGGGAGAAAGCAAGCCAGGCATTATGTCATACCTTTTATCCCAGTGACTCAGGAAGCTGAAGCAATTTAATGAGACCCTATCTCAAATTATAAAAAAAAAGTTGCAGGAGGTGGGGGTGCTGCTGAGGATATTGTTCTGTGGTAGAATACCCCTGGTTCAATCCCTAGTACTCCCCAAAATCTCACAGAAACCCAAAACTATAGTAGTCACATGCTTAGCACTAGGTTCAAATCCCAGCCCCATGTGACACATGCATGAAGAGACTAGTAGTGTTATGAGGTAAGCAGCTAAAATATGTGCAGGATAGGTCACTACCTGTTAGAGAATGTATTCTTGGGTTAGCAAAGAATAAGAATTTTGAAGTCTACTTCTTGTAATAATTTAAAAATATCAATCTAGCTAGACTTGAAGGGAATATCAAGGTCAGACTTCACAGTCTTTTAAAGCTGTCAGGTTGGCAGTGACAAACTATGAGTAACCAAGAAAAGTGGCAGGTTGGGGCTGGAGTCCAACATTGCAAGGTTGGTGCTTCCTCTGAAGTACAGGTCCTTGCAAACACATTTCCTTTACACATCTTGGATCTATGAATCTTGAAATAGTGCTTTTGCAACTTACATTTATTTGTGGTGCTGGGGATTGAACCCAGGGCCTTGTGCATGCAAGGCAAGCACTCGACCAACTGAGCTATATCCCCAGCCCTACAATTTATGGCTTTTAAATATCGTGTTTATTGAGGTATAATTTACATACAGTAAAACTCAACTTTGGTATACAATTTTGAGGGCTTTACTTTTTTTGATACCAGGGATTGAACCCAGGCTTGTTTAACCAAGAAACCACATACATCCCCAGCCCTTTTATACTTTTTGAGACGGTCTCCCTAAGTTGCTGAGGCTGGCTTTGAACTTGCAATCTTCATGCTTCAGCCTCCTAAGCCCCTGGGATTACAAGCACAAATGCCACTGTGGGATTTACAATTTTTGAGTTTTGACAAATGTATACAGTCATGTAACCACAACAGAAACATTCTTCTCACCTGAAAAAGTTCATGGCACCCCCTAGTGGCCAATCCCTCCCCCAAAACCCAATTCCTGGCCACAATTGATCTGCTTTCCTGAAGTTTTGCCTTGTCCAGAACAGTCTTGCATCTAACTTCTTTCACTTAGCATGATGCTTTTGAAATTAACTCACGCTGTGCCATTTTAATTTTTTACTATGCCAGATGTGGTGTTGCATGCTTGTAATTCCAGCTACTTGCAAGGCTGAGGTTGGAGATCCAAAATTCAATGCCTGCCTGGTAAATTTAGGAAGACCCTGCCTCAAAAGAAAAAGAGAAAGTTGGGGGATGTAATTTAGTGGTAGAGTGTTCCAGCATTCAATCCCCAGTACTCTCCCCCTCCTGAAGAAAAAGGGGAAAACACACATGCCTGTAATCCCAGTAGGTTGGGAAGCTGAGACGGGATATTCAAGAGTTCAAAGCCACCCTCAGCAAAAGTGAGGTGCTAAGCAAGTCAGTGAGACCCTGTCTCTAAATAAAATACAGAATAGGGTTGGGGATGTGGTTCAGTGGTCAAGTCTTTCTGAATTCAATTTCCCATACAAAAAAAAAAAAAAAAGGAACACTTTCAGTATGGAAATTTCCCAAGATATACAGACTGACCTCCATGTGCCTGACATCAAATGTTAACAATTACCAACTCATGGCCAATTTTATTACCCAATAACACTTCTTTTTGTTGTATCCTAGATACATAATTTTATCTATACACATCTCAGTATGTTCTTCTCAAAAATAAGGGACTTTGATTTTCTTTTCTAGCTAAGGGCAGATACTGTTACCAGGACACAGACCAAAGGCTGCTGGGTTCCCCAGTAACTGAATTGTTATCCACCCACATCAGAAGAGGGAACATATGGAAAGAAAAATGAATTTAATCATAATCTGGCCAAAACTGGGAAGACAGCTAATTTGCCTTAGTCCTACAGAAACTTTATAATTTATAGGAACAAAGACTAAGAAATATGTATGTGGATTTAGTTGGGCTGTACAAGCCAGAGTTATAATTTCAGTTTTTCTTCTGGTCGTGCAAGTTGGACACAATACCTTTACTTTATCTATTTTTATGTGGTGCTGAGGATTGAACCCAGGATCTCTCACATGTTAGGTGAGTACTCTACCGCTGAGCCACAACCCCAGCCCACTAATTTCCGTTTTTCAATCTTGACTGCCACCCGCCTAGAATTTTGGGGCAGCAACTCACCTTCCATTCTCAGAATGAGGAAGCTGGAATGGAAACCAGGAAATAGGGAGGGGAAAAAAAAAACAAACCCGGGGACTTCTAATCTCAAAGGTGCCCGTTATAATACCATTATCTGGCCTAAAATTTTATTTTCAGGTAAAGTTTTTTGGCAAGATCTCGTCATGGTAGATGGTGTGTATTTTCTAACACAGCACATTAGAAGGCACAACGTCTGGGCGCTCCCCCATTTAAAGCTATGACACCAGCAGTTATCTGCAGAGCCCTGACCCAGCCCAAACACTTTAAAATGAGACTTCAGCATTCTCAGAACCCATCCTATTCACTGGGCGGGGTCTCGCTGGTTACATGATGCGCGTGCGCAGAGTTGTACCTTCTCAGCTGCCGTACTCCGTCTTTTCACGTGCGAACTAGGTTGTCATGGCGGCTGTTCGGAAGCCGGTGCTGCTCGGGCTTAGAGACCTGGCAGTGCAAGGCAGCCCTACCGGGCCAAGTGCCTGGACTGCTAGCAAGCTGGGTGGCATTCCGGTGAGGGCGAGCGCAGGTGGGGTGGGAGGATGCCAGCGAGGAGTACGTACGCAGTGAGGCAGCGGAGAGGTTCGGGGACAGAGTCGGGGTCTGAGCGCTTCCCCTTTCCTTAGGATGCCCTGCCTGCCGTGGCCGCGCCGAGGCCTGTGTGTGAACGCTGCAAGGAGCCACAAACTCTGGTCGTGCAGGTGTACTGCCCGCTGGAAGGCTCCCCATTCCATCGGCTACTGCAAGTGTTCTCTTGCGCGCGCCCCAAGTGCGGCGACAGCGGAGCGCGCAGGTAGGCTGGGTGTCACGCCGAGTGTCACGCCGAGTGTCACGCCGAGTGGGCGGAGTTGGGGCGGGGTGTGTGGGGCGAACGCGGGGTGCTTGGGGCTGGGTCGGGGAAACGCCGAGGGCTTGGGGCGGGTTAGCGGGTTGGGAGTCCGGGTGGAGCTCTCACTGTTGTGTTTTTATCCTGAAGTTGGAAGGTGTTCCGCTCCCAGTGCCTGCAGGTGCATGAGAAAGAGGCACAGGTAAAGCAATTGTGATTGACATTATGTTTTGCTGGAGATGTAGCAATAGTCGAGTCCTCCTGGGTTCAGTCCCTAGTACTGAGGGGGGGAAAAAGAAAACTCTTGTTAGTTCAAACAGACTTCACACCGGAATTGATATATTTACAAATTACGTAGACTGGAGGAGGCGATTTCAGGAATGACCTCCTGAACCCCTATCTCCACTGGCCCATCTGTCAGGCTACCTCTCCTGCAGTCCAGAAGCTTAGGTGTGATCTGGTGAACTGTATGCCTTCTTTGTCACAGAATTGTTGGCTCTCCAGTCTTGTTCTACCTATATTTACAGACTGACTTCCTTTTGTTTCTTGGTATTTTTACCACACTCTATCTCAAGTTTATGTCTCTCTCTGGTGGGCCCCATAAGCGTACCTCTCATTATATCTGAAATTGTAGCTGCTAAGGAGTCTGAGAACTGAACTTCTTTCCTTTCAATCTAGCAATGTATGAAGCACAACAAAAAAGATTTTGGAATAGATGGTTGAAGAAACCATTTGCTGTATCTGACACTCTGCCCCCGGAAAAGTATATACTTAATACTGGTATTTAAGTCACCTCTGACCAATGTTATTAAGTAGTAGATGGAGTTCGGGGAGATGAATTGGAGGGACTGGTGAAGGCTCCTTCAGGAAATTGAAGGGATGGGTTGCTGAAGCCAAAGGAATAGATGAAATCTCCTAAGTGTGATTGGACCTTATTTGCCAGATATTCTTCCAGAAACAAGAAAATGGCCTTGTCGCTGAGAACTGGTGTGAAGGTGCAAATGACTGGGGAAATGACAGTGAGGAGGCGCCTCCACCACAGCTTACCTTGGATTTTGTTCATGAGTCTAACTCTGCCAAAGATGTAGACTGCACTGCCCAGCTCCAAGACCTGCGCCTGCAGGACACTGTCCTGGATGCCACTCATTCTGTACCTCCAGCAGAAGGGATGGCCTTGCCTACTATAGTGCCACAGTTCCTGCCCTACTACATCTGTGTCGTAGATGAGGATGATTACAGAGACTTGGTCAGTCTAGATCATGCCCACAGCCTTCTGAGGGACTATCAACAGAGAGAAGGAATTGGCATGGAACAGTTGCTTTCCCAAAGGTGAGATTGCGTGCTGCTAAAGTTGAGAGGTGACTTGGTCCAGAAGCTGCCACAGTAGGTGCTATTGTGTTAATCTTTTCTTCCTGCTCTTCCTCCCTGCTGTGTTCTTAGTTGCTCTCATTATATCAAAGAAGACATTTGATATTTGTTTTTTAGGGATTGGCTAGCTTCACTAAGCATAATCTGCTCTAGTGCCATCCATTTCCCTGCAAATTCCATGATTTTGTCATTTTTTAGTGCTGCGTAACACTCCATGGTGTATAAATGCCACATTTTTTTTATCCATTCATCTATTGAAGGGCATCTGGGTTGGTTCCACAGTTTAGCTATTGTTTGTATTTTTTTTAGAGACAGAGTCTTGCTAAGTTGCTTAGGGCTCACTAAGTTGCTGAGGCTGACTTTGAACTTGTGATTTTCCTGCCTTAGCTTCCACATCCTCTGGGATTACAGGCATATGCCACCATGCTGGGCTTTTTAAATGTTTTTCATAGCAGAGGCAAGCCTTTTGTAGCTGGGTGCAGTGTTGCACACCTATAATTCCAGCAACTTGGGAGCTAAGGCAGGAGGATCATTTTTGCTATGTAATAATATAAAGTAGGATATTTGTAGAGTTTACCTAATTCTTTGCCAAGTCTGTTTTACTTATGAACTTTTTAAATGATTACCCCAGAGTTGAAGATGGCTTGGGAGAATGGTGAGCCAGTAGGCTACATATGCATATTATAAGCTGCCATTGTTATTTTTGTATGTGTGTGATACTGGGGGTTGAACCCAGGGACGCTCTGTAATGAGCTAATTTTTAGGGGGGTACTAAGGATTGAACTCAGGGGTAGTTTAATACTGAGGTACGTACGTCCCCAGGCCTTTTTATTTTGAAAGTTCTCACTAAATTGCTGAGAGCCTCACAAGTGATCTACTTGCTTCAGTCTTTCAAGTGGCTGGGATTATAGGCATGTGTCACCATTCCTGGCTTTAAATATTTTTGATATTTAAATTTTGTGTATGTATTTGCTTTTTCTTTTTTGCTGTATTGGGGATTGAACTCAGGATTTGTGCATGCTGAGCATGAACCCATCACTGAGCTAACTATATCTCCAGCCCCTGATAAAAAATTTTTAAATCATACTGAAGAGTGAACCCAGGAGGATTTTCCATCTCTGAGCTACATCTGCAGATCCCTTTTATTTTATTTCTGTTGTGTGGAAGAGTATTGGGGATTGGACCCAAGGGTGCCTTACCAATGAACTTCATTCGCTGGGTTTTGGGTTTTTTTGAGATGGGGTCTTGCCAAGTTACCTGAGCTGACTTAAGGTCCTCCTGCCTCTGCCCCAACAGACTGAAATTATAGGAGGGCACACCGCAGCAAAATTTTTTAAGAGGATTATCTTGTTTTCTCTTCTAAATCCTATAATACTCTTAATATTCACACCCAAAGGTGGTTTCTGCTTCTCTTTTTAGTTTTTTTAGTGATGGTAATGAAAAATATGAGAAGACCAAAATTAAAAGTGGAGATCAAATGTTTTACAAATTCATGAAGAGAATTGCTGCTTGTCAGGAGCAGATTTTGAGGTAAAGGAAATACATTTTCTTTAATTTACTTGTCCTTTCTTCCTTCATTCCTTCTTTTCTTTTTTGCAGTATTGGGGGTTGAACTCAAGAACACTCTAAAGCCACATCCTCAGCCCTTATGATCTCAAGTTCAAGGCCAGCCTTAGCAATTTAGTAAGACACTTTTTCACAGTAAAAAATAAAATAGGCTGGGGGTTGTAACTCAGTGTTAAAATACCCTGGGTTCAATATTAGTCAATTAAAACAGTGGATTAAAAAAAATAGCTCAGCACAGCCACATCAGTATTTATAGCAGTACAATTCACAGTAGCTAAACTGTGGAACCAACATAAATGCCCTTCAGTAGATGAATGGATAAAGAAACTATGGTATATATACACAATGGAATATTATTTAGCATTAAAAGAGATTAAATCATGGCATTTTCAGGTAAATGGATGGAGTTGGAGAATATTATGCTAAGTGAAGTTAGCCAGTCCTAAAAAACCAAATGCCGAATGTTTTCTCTGATATGAGGATGCTGATCCATAATGGGTATGGCAAGGGAGCATGAGAGGAATGAAGGAACTTAAATAGGGCAAAGGGGAGGGAAGGGGAAGTGAGGGGGCAGGGGAATAGGAAAGATGGTGGAATGAGATGGACATCATTATCCCAAGTACATGTGTGAAGACATGAATGGTGACTCTACTTTGTGTACAACCAGAGACATGAAAAATTGTGCTCTCTATGTGCACTATGAATTGAAATGCATTCTGTCATATTTAACAAATTAGAATAAATAGTTTTTTTTTTTTAATGGCTTGGTAGTGGAGCACTTGCCTAGCATGTTCAAGGTCCTGGATTCAATTCCCATTATCTGCAAAACAATAATAATAATATAAACATAAATATGTAAAAACAATAAGGAAATTTCTTTCTCACCATCTGCCCAACCTGCGCAGATAACCATTATTGTTTCTTTTTTTTTTTTCTGGTACCGGCGATTGAATTTAGGGGCACTTGACTACTAAGCCACATCCTCAGCCCCATTTTGTATTTTATTTAGAGACAGAGTCTCACTTAGTTGCTTATCCCCTTACCATTGCAGAGGCTGGCTTTGAACTCGAAATCCTCCTGTCTTAGCCTCCCAAGCATCTGGGATTACAGGTGTGTGCCACCATGCCCAGCCCGTTATTGTTTCTTGTGTGTCATTTCCAGAGTTTTTTTTTTTTTTTACATATGTAAGCAAATATTATTACATATTACTACCACCCTTTTTTTTTTACACACACAAAAAATCATTCTAGACATTCTGTATCCAGATTTTTTTTTTTATAGTGTATGTAGGATTACAACATTTGTATCATGTGGGATAGGTGTATTTTACATTTTTTTTTTTTAAATTTTTTTTTTTTTTTAGTTGTTGAGGATCTTTTTATTTATTTATTTATTTACATGTGGTGCAAAGAATCAAACCCAGTGCCTCACACATGCTAGGCAAACTCTCTACCACTGAGCCACAACCCCAGCCTAGCCCATATTTAACTTTTTAAGAAAGAGCCAAACAGTTTTCCCCAGCCTATTTTATTAAATAAAATAATCAATGCTTGTTATACCATTTATTTACTTATTTGATCTCTTTTTTTCCCTCAGTACTAGGGATTGAACCCAGGGCCCCTTAACCACTAAGCCACATCCCCAGCTCTTTCTTTTTCTTTTTTTAAGTTTTATTTTATTTTGAGACAGGATAAGTTGCTTAGAGTCTCACTAAGTTGCTAAGGCTGATCTCAAATTTGGAATCCTCCTGCCTCAGCCACTGGGATGACACACCTGGTTGTTGATACCATTTACATTCCCATGCCAGTGTATAAGAATTCTAGATCCTGCACATCTTTGCTAGTACTTGGTATGTTCTGTTTTTAAATTTAGCCATTCGAAGAGTATAGTAATATTTCATTGTGATTTAAAAAAAAAAATTGTAGTTGTAAATGGTTAGAATGCCTTTATTTTATATGTTTATTTTTATGTTGTGCTGAGGATTGAAACTAGTGCCTCGGGGCTGGGGATGTGGCTCAAGCGGTAGCGCACTCGCCTGGCATGCGTGTGGCCCGGGTTCGATCCTCAGCACCACATACAGACAAAGATGTTGTGTCCGCCAAATACTAAAAAATAAATATTAAAAAAAAAAAAAAAGAAAGAAACTAGTGCCTCACACATACTAGGCAAGCCCTCTGCCACTGAGCTTCAGCCCCAGCCCCTCGTTGTGATTTTAGTTTGCATTTTCCCATTTGCTCTAGCAAAGATGGTATCTTTTCAAGTACTTATTTTTTATATGTGAATATTATCTTTGGTAAATTGTCAGTTCTTTTTTTTTTTTTTTTTTTAATTGTCTTGCTCAGTTGCCTGGGCTGGTGTCAAAATTCAACCCTCCTGTCTCGGCCTCCTGAGCACCTGGGATAACAGGTGTGAGCCACCACACCTGTCATCAGTTCAAATTCTTTGCCATATTTTTATTGGATTATTTATCTTTTTATTGAATTCTACAAGTTCTTAATATTGTCAGGATACAAGTCCTTTATTTTTGTACTAGGCATTTAATTGGGCGCTTTAACCACTGAGCTGAGCTTTTTTTAAAAAAATTTTTTTTGAAACTGGGTCTTGCTAAATTGCTTAGAGTCTCACTAAGTTGCTGAGGTTGGCCTCGAACTTGAAATCCTGCTGCCTTTGCCTCTGTAGTCGATGGGATTACAGGTATGGGCCACCATACCCACATTATGTTTTCATAATGGTAATACTGTTTTGTTTTGTTTTTTTTTCCTTTCCTTTCTGTGATGGGGGTCCAACTAGGGCCCTGTGCACACTAGACAGTGCTCTAACGCTTAACTACATTCCCAGCCCATTAATACTATCTTTTTTTCCTTTTTGATACTGGGGATTGAATCCAGGTCCATTTTACCACTGAATACATCTCCTGTACTTTTTATTTTTTATTTGAGATGGTCTTGCTAAGTTGCACAGGCTGTCCTTAAACTTGAGATCCTTCTTCCTCCACCTCCCAAATTGCTGGGTTTACAGGCACTCTCAACAGTGCCCAGCTCAGTAACATTCACTTTTCAAGAGAAGATTTAAATTTTGATCTAATCTAGCTGGCGCAGTGGCACATGCTTGTAATCCCAACAGCTAGGAAAGCTGAAGCAGGAAGATTGCAACTTCAGAGCAGCCTTATCAACTTAGCAAGGCCCTTGGTAACTTAATGAAACCCTGTCTCAAAATAAAATAATAAAAGGGATGGGGATGTGGTTCAGTGGTTAAACGCCCCTGGGTTCAATCTCTGGTACCAAAAAAAAAAAAAAAAAAGCATACTATAACTGTGAATATATCTTTTTTACTTTTAATTATGTCAATGTTTGCCTCATGAATTTTTTCCACTTTTTTTATTGGTGCACTAAAGTTGTACATAATGATGGGATTTGTTAAATATTATACATGCACACAACATAATAATATACTTTAACCAATACCACTCCCAACACTTCTCCCCCTCTTCTGATTTCTCACCCTTTGGTCCCTTTCCTCTACTGACCTCCCTTTGATTTTTCATAAAATCCCTGCCCCCACTTTTATTTTCCATTTTCCTCTCTAGTTTTTGCTTATGAGAGAAAACATATGACTTTTTTTTTTTTAGTTGTAGACAGACACAACATTTTTATTTCATTTATTTGTTTTTATGTGGTGCTGAGGTTCGACCGAGTGCCTCACATGTGCTAGACAAGCACTCTGCCACTGAGCTATTAATCCAGCCCTGAGAGAACATATGTCTTTTTACCTTCTGAGTTTCACTTATTTTGTTTAACATGATGGTCTCGTGTTCCATACATTTTCCTACAAATAACATAATTTCATTTTTCTTTATTTTGCCTCATGAATTTTTTTGGGGGGGGTACCAGGAATTAAACCCAGGATACTTAACCACTGAACCATATCCCCAGCCCCTTTTTTGTATTTTATTTAGAGACAGGATCTCACTAAGTTGCTTAGGGCCTCATTAAGTTGCTGAAGCTGGCTTTCAACTCACAATTCTCCTGCCTCAGCCTCCCTAGCTGCCAGGATTATAGGTGTGTGCCAGCTGCCTCAGAATTTTTTTTTTTTTTTTTTTTTTTTAAGAGAGAGTGAGAGAGAGAGTGAGAATTTTTTTTAATATTTATTTTTTAGTTTTTGGCGGACACAACATCTTTGTTTGTATGTGGTGCTGAGGATTGAACCCAGGCTGCACGCATGCCAGGCGAGCGTGCTACCGCTTGAGCCACATCCCCAGCCCTGCCTCAGAATTTTGATGCCATTTAAGATGTGTGCATATTTAGGATTGTTATATTTATCTAATGAGTTGATCCTCTTACAATTATGATGTTCTTATTATGTCTCATACTTCTTCCTATTGAGTGAATCTTCCCTAATACTAATATAGCCAAATTAGATTTCTGTTGTTTAGTCTTTGATTCATCTTTATCCACTTTCTGTGTGTGTGTGTGTGTGTGTGTGTGTGTGTGTGTGTGTGATATTGGGGATTGAATTCAGGGCCTTACAAATATTTAGCAAGCACTCAACTGCTGAGTTATGCCCTCAGCCCCTAACTACACTTTTACATTCAATCTATTTCCTACTCTAAATATAAAATGTGGTTCTTTTTTTTTTCTGTCCCACACTTATGTTTATTAAAAATTGACAAACAAACAAAACCTGTACAAAAAAATCTCAAAGTCATTTATCACTTTCAAACAGTAATCAAGAGACACATTATCGCCTAGGGCCCCCTCTTCCTCTTCCACGGCCTCGGCCTCTTCCTGCAACAGCTTCCCTTTTCTTAGATTTCACCTTAGGTTCAACATCCACAAGTAGCGTATCCAGAGGTAAGCTGTCTGGCAGAATAAAGTATCCAGTGTTATTTCCCCGAATACTCAATGTTTCCAGCTGTACAGGTTCTCTGTTCTTCAGGGTCATTTTCAGAGCTTTAAGATGTGTTTTCATGCTGACATCTACACCTGTAATTGTTCCATGGACTGTGTTCCATTCTTCAATTCAATGGTTACAGTTTCATGACTCAATTTCATGAAAAATCTCACGAGCTTCATCCTAGCAGCGCTGTTACCCCCTTGGTCCCATAGTGCACAATATCAGACAAGCGAAGACCCACCAACTAAGAGTTATGAATGGCCTGAAACCTAAAATGTGATTCTTAAACAACTTAAATGTTTGGGTCCTGCTTTTTTTTTTTTAAATCCAGCCTGACGGTGTGTCTGTTATTTGGAATGTTAGTTCATTTAATTATTTAAGGTAATTATTAAACTGAGTATTTTTAGTTTACCAATTTATTTTCTTTCTTTCTCTCTCTCTCTCTCTCTTTGTTTTGTTTTTTGTTTATTTGTTTGTTTTGTTTTAATTTTTAGTACTCAGTCTTGCAACTAGGGTTTCTGGCATGCTAGGCAAGTGCTCTACCATTGAGCAAAATCCCTAGTGCTTTATCTCCTTTCTTCACTTTAATTTATAATTATATAAATGTTATAGAACTATATAAGTTTTTAGTGTTTCCCTTAACGAGTATATTGTGCAGTATTACTTATTGTAGTTCCAAGAACCACAGCATAGATTCCCATTTATCATTCCCCTGCACTTATGATCTTGTTTTTATGAATTTTGCTTCTATATATGCTTTAAACCCCCATGATATATGTATAATATATGTGTGTATGTTTATATATATATGTGTGTATGTATATGTATATGCATGTGTATACACACACATGTAAATATCAGTGTGTGGGGGTGTGTGTGGGCATATATATATATATATATATATATATATATATATATATATGGATGGGGATTTTTTTGCTTGAAATCATCAATAGTCTGTAAGGAAAATAAATATAAAGTAAAATAACTATCAGAAGTTCTTTTATGCCAGGCATGGTGATGCACACCTATAATCCCAGTGACTCGGGAGGTTGAGGCAGGTGGATCACAAGTTCACAGCCAGCCTTCGCAACTTATGAAGCCCTAAGCAACTTAGCAAGACCCTGTCTCAAAATAAAAAAGTAGCCAGGCATGGTGGCACATGCCTGTAATCCCAGCGGCTCAGGAGGCTGAGAAAGGAGGATCGAGAGATCAAAGCCAGCCTCAGCAACTTAGGCCCTAAGCAACTCAGTGAGACCCTGTCTCTAAATAAAATACAAAATGGGGCTGAGGATGTGGCTCAGTGGTTGAGTGCCCCTGAGTTCAATTCCTGGTACCAAAAATAAAAATTAAAAAAAAAAAAAAAAGTTGGGGGGGGAGAGAAATCCTTTCACATTTATTCACCTATTCACCCTTTTGGCATTCCACATTCTTTCATGCAGATCTGTTTCTATCTGATATTTCCCTTCACTATGAAGAACTTTTAATATGTTGGATAGAGTTTCTCAGGTTTTGTCTGTGTAAAAATGTATTTAATGTTTATTTTTAAACATCTTTTTTTGAATGTAAATTTTTACACTTAAAATAAATACATGAAAATTCTGTGTAGTGATGGAGTGCCATGTGATATTTCAATTCATGTGTACAATATGTAATGTTTAAATCAGAATAAATAATACATTTATCCTAAACATTTATTACATCTTTATGGTGAAAAACATTCAAAATTCCTTTTTCTAGCTTTTCTTTTCTTTTTTTTTTAATTTGCCATAGTAAGGATTGAACCCATGGCACTTATACCTGAGTTTTATGACCAGCCTAGCTGTCTTGTCTATATTTATTTTCGTATTGGGGATTGAACTCCGGGGTACTGTACCACTGAGCTATGTCCCTATCCTTTTTATTTTTTTATTTTGAGATGATCTCATGAAGTTACCATGGATGGCCTTCAATTTGTGATTCTCATGCCTCACAGCCTCCTGACTATAGGTGTGCACAACTGTGCCCACCTGTTCCATTGTTTTCTTGCCTTTGTCATTGCTGTTAGAAATTAGCTGTAATTAAAGAGACATATGAAGCTCAGTGGTAGAGTACTTGCCTAGCATTGTTGAACAAGGCCCTGTGTTAGATACCACACACACACAAAAAAAAGTTATAGTTTTTTTGTTGTTGTAGGAGATGGACACAATACCTTTATTTATTTATTTATTTATGTGGTGTTAAGGATGGAACCGAGTACTTCACATGTGCTAGGCTGTATGTTCCATTATTTGAAATTGTACCATAGAGACTAAAGATGTAGCTCAGTGGTAGAGCACTTGCCTAGCATGCTCAGAAGCCCTGGGTTTGATACAATGAAACAAAGAAGAAGAAAAGAAAAATTATACTGTAGTCTTTCAATGTTCTCTTTTTGGGGTTTTACTTTTAGTTCCATTTGAAATAACTTATATTTGCTTTTTCTAAAAATTCATGTTTTTATTTTGTCCAATCTATTGTTTTTTATTTATTTGTTTGTTTGTTTGTTCATTTTTGTTTTTTTGTTTTTTTGTTTTTTTTTAGTTGTAGATGCATGGAATGGCTTTATTTTATGTGGTGCTGAGGATGGAACCCAGTGCTTCACACATGCTAGGCAAGTGCTCTGCCACTGAGCTACAACCTCAGCACCTATTGTTAAATTTTAATGAATGAAATTTTTGTTTCTCTATATCTGTTGCCCAGGCTGCCCTAGAAGTTCTAAGCTCAAGTGATCCTTTTGCCTCCAAAGTAGTTGTGATTACAGGTGCACACCACCACACCTAGCTTAGTTCTTTTTTTTCTGACACACAGCATTTTGCATTTGTAGTATTTCTATTTTAATCTCTTTTAATTTCCATTTCTGTGCTGAATTACTCATCCATTCATTCTTGTTTACCTTTTCCACTACATTCTTTTTTTTTTTTTTTTTTTTATGTATTTTAGTTTTCGGCGGACACAACATCTTTGTATGTGGTGCTGAGCATCGAACCCGGGCTGCACGCATGCCAGGCGAGCGTGCTACCGCTTGAGCCACATCCCCAGCCCCTCTACTACATTCTTTTACATATTTGTTGCTGGGTTTTTTTTTTTTTTTTTTAATCTTTATTTATTTTTATGTAGTGCTGAGGATCGAACCCAGTGCCTTACACATGCGGGCACTCTACCACTGAGCTACAGCCCCAGCCCTTGTCACTGGTATTATAAAGACCCTGTCTAATACAATCATCATCTTGTTTGTGGGTTTTCTGGTATTGATTTTCTTCATGAGTTAAATTTACCTGTTTCTTTACCTATCTAATAACTTTTTTATTTGTTAGAATTATATGTTGGGGGACTGGGGTTATATAGCTCAGTGGTAGAACGCTCACCTTGCATGTGCAGGGGCCCTGGGTTTGAGCCTTACCACCACATAAAAAAATTAATAAATAAAATAAAGATGTAAAAAAAAAAAGAAAGAAAGAAATTATATGTTGGAGCGGCTGGGGTTGTGGCTCCATGTTAGAATGCTTGCCTAACACGCGTAAGGCGCTGTTTTCGATCCCTGGCACCACATAAAAATAAACAAATAGAATATAGGTATTGTGTCCATCTACAACTAAAAAAATATTTAAGAAAAAAAGAAATTATATGTTGGAGAACAGTAGATACTAAGTATGTACTCCTAGAAAGCCATGCCCCTTTGCTATAAGGGAGGTTTGAGTCCCTTTACTCTGTAGTTGGGCTGGTCTGGACTTCATTGCAGCCATAGTTGGACTCAGTTCAGCATTGGCCTGACTTCAGATGTCTTGCTCTGCTTTATAGACTTGCTGCTTCTGGTGGTTTTTTTTTTTTTTTTTTTTTTGCCTCTGGAGGATTTCTTTGGTCTTTTGTTTTGCTCCTGGTACTTTCTAAGAAAGGAAGTGTGCAAAGAGTGACCTTAGATATTGGGGTATGATTTGTATGTATGTGCCTCTGACTTCAGGTTTTTTGTTATCTTTATTGTAGGTATTCCTGGAGTGGAGAGCCACTCTTTTTGACCTCCCCTACATCAGAAATCACTGATATCCCAGCCTGTAGCCACTGTGGAGGACAAAGAATATTTGAATTTCAGCTTATGCCAGCATTGATCAGCATGCTTCAAAGTGCTAATTTAGGTAAACTTTATTAATCTGAGTTTGTGCAATTCTTGGATTATCTTGATATTATACTAAAATGATAGGCCATGTTTTTGTTTAATTATAAAATATAGTATTTTGTAGAAAATTTGGGAAATAAAAATTGCTTTAGGAAATTTATAATATAACATGCTGAGTGTAGTGGCACATACCTGTAATCCCAGTGACTAAAGTCTGAGGCAGGAAAATCTCAAATTCAAGGCTTTGCCTGGGCAATTTAGTGAGACCCTATCTCAAGAGTAAAAAAATAAATAAAAAGGGATGGGAATATAGCTCAGTGGTAGGGTGTCCCTGGGTTCAATCCCCAGCACCACCAAAAAGAAAAAAAAAAAAAAAGAAAGAAAAATTATGATCTAACCAATCTAACACAACTACTAGCAACCATTTTCGGTGATTAAAGGCTGAGTATTTCCACTCTTAATATTATTTTCATCACCTTATTATACAATCAAAATTTATAATTATTTAAAAACATTTGTTGCTCAGTTGGTATAGTGCTTGCCTTGCATGCACAAAGCCTTGGTTTGATCCCCATCACCACAAAAATAAATAAATAAATAAATAAATACAAACTTTGTCTAGTTGGGTGTGTAGGCCTATGCCTGTAGCCCTACCTACTTGGAACGATGACATAGGAGAATTGCTTGAGGCTAGCCTGAGCAACATAGTTTTTTGTCTCAGAAACAATGGGAAAAAATATAAATTAATAAAAAATAAATTGCCTTCTAAATGATTATAATTAATGTTTTGTAATCATTAGTTTTTCTTTTGAAAATTTTAAAGAAAAATGTGAAGTTTTTTATAATAAAAATACATTAACTTAGTCAGCTTCACATTACTATTACAAAATATCTGAGGAAATTAACTTTTATCAAGATGGCCAGGTGTGGTGGCACACACTTGTAATCCCAGCTACAAGACAGTCTGAGATAGGAGGATCATAAGTTCAAGTCTACCCTTGGAAATTTAGCAAGACCCTGTCTCAAAATAAAATAAAAAGGACTGGGGATGTAGCTTACGGATAGAATGCTTGCCTAGCATGTGGGTTTAATCCTAGTATTTAAAAAAAAAAAAAAAAAAGACAAAACCGTAAGAAGTTTATTTTGGCTTTCAGTTCTGAAGGTTAACAGTCTACTATCAAGTAGTTCCATTGCTTTGAGCTTGTGTGAGGATAGCACATCATGGCAGGAGCATGTGGCAAAACTAGGCAGTGGAGCCAGGCGTGGGTGCACATACCTGTAATCCCAGCAGTTTGGGAGCCTGAGGCAGGAGGATCATGAATTCAAAGCCAGACTCAGCAAAAGCAAGATGCTAACCAATTCAATGAGACCCTGTCTCTAAATGAAATGCAAAATAGGGCTGGAGATGTGGCTTAGTGGTCGAGTGCCCCTAAATTTTTGGTACCAAAAAAAGGGGGAGTCGGGGTGTGCTAGGGATGTGGCTCAGTGGTTAAGTGCCCCTGGGTTCAATCCCTGGTATCAAAAAAAAAAAAAAGACAGCAGGGGGTAAAATACGATAGTCAGATCTCTGTCCATTCTTTTCCCATTTACAGAATAAGTCTCCATTCTCCAATTTATATTGGGACCAAGCCATATTACAGGAAAAAAAAATTTTTTTCCTCTCCTTTTTTTCTTTTAAAAATCTTCTGCCTTAAAATAATTCCAGTTATTGCCAGGCATGGTGACACATGCCTCTAATCCCAGCGACTCAGAAGGCTGAGACAGGAGGATTGCAACTTCAAAGTCAACTTCAATAATTTATCAAGGCCCTAAGCAATTTAGCAAGAACCTATCTCAAAAATTATAAAGGGCTTGGGATATGGCTCAATGGTAAAGGGCCCCTGGGTTTAATCCCCAGCACCAAAACTTTAAATTCCAATTATTTTAAATGTAAGGGATAAATTCTCATTGATATACATTGAATTCCCATAATCTTCAGTGGTTTTCTGAAAAGGAAAAAACAGAATAAAAACAAGCCTGAGGCTATTCTTTGAGTCCCTAACCAAGACTGGACTTTTTTTTTTTTTTTTTTTGGTACCAGAGATTGAACCCAGGGGCCCTTAACCACATCCCCAGCCCTTTTTAATTTTTTTTTTTTTTTTTTTTAAGACAGTGTCTTGCTAAGTTGCTGAGGCTGGTTTTGAACTAGTGACTCTCCTGCCTCAGCCTCCCAAGCCACTGGGATTATAGGCATTCTCTGCCATGCCCGGCCAGGAATCTATCCCATATTGTATCTTCAGAGTATCCTTTGTCCCAATCAAGATCTGACCTATATGTCTGTCTGAAAATTACTGGCAGTGCAAGCATCCTTTTCCTTGTTATGTGGTCCTCAGGGTGCTTGATAGACCCTCATAAAAGAAATCTCTTATGAAGAAGAAAAAAAAAATCCTTAAAAAAATCCCTAAATCTCAAGTAGTCTAGGTACACATAAGGATTGACAATTTTGAAATTATTATTTTAAATAGCAAGGATAGGGCTGGGGATGTGGCTCAAGCGGTAGCGCGCTCGCCTGGCATGCGTGTGGCCCGGGTTCGATGCTCAGCACCACATACAAACAAAGATGTTGTGTCCACCAAAAGCTAAAAAATAAATATTTAAAAAAAAAATTAAATAGCAAGGATACAATAAAACCTTGTAGAGAGCTTTGAGGCACTTTGGGATAGAATAAAGTAAGTTTTTTTTTTTTTTTTTTTTTATATTTATTTTTTAGCCTTAGGTGGACACAATATCTTTATATTTTTATGTGGTGCTGAGGATCGAACCCAGTGCCTCACACATGCTAGGCTAGCGCGCTACTACTTGAGCCATATTCCCAGCCCCACTAAGTAAGTTTTAATACAGATTTATTTATAGCTGACATTTACTATGTAGGGCAGAATTGTTCAGCTGCAACATGTAACATGAGACTGTATAGAGAGAGTTTAGAGAAGGGAGGGAAGGCATGACAAGAGGTCGTACTCAGAACTTAGATTTATGGCAGAAGATTAGAGTTAGGAGATTGTCCACTGAGTGTATCAGGTCTGAATGTAGAGATTAATGGAGGTATTTCTTTGATTGTCTTGTCAGGGCCTAGTCCCTCCAAAAATGTCTCTAGTGAACCCTACATTTGGTAAAACAAAGGGGTACTTAAAACACTGGAAGACCAATCCCTCATATGTGTCTTCTGGATAAGAAATTAATTCTCTCTGATCCAGGAATGGGGTATATTGGCCAAAGAGTGTGTCCTACTTTTGGCACTTTTATCAATAAACACTCATCTTCCAGGGGAGAAAAGAGCTTTTGGCCAAGGAAAGCAGGAAGGAAAAGAGAAAAGAGGAAGGGAAAAACAGAAAAAAGAGATCACCTGTCTAAATCCCATAGAAGTTGAGAAACCTGTAGGTGGTCATGCAATGCAGTGTGAGAGAAGAAGGAAAGGATTTTTAAAGATCATTGAGCTCCTTCACAGTTATTCAGAGATTCTACCAGCTCCCTAGAATGTCAGCAGTCCCTTTTTTTTTTTTTTTTTTTTTTTTTTGCAGTTGTGGGGGCGGGTCCCAGGGATTGAACTCAAGGCACTCAAACACTGAGCCACATCCCCAGCCCTGTTTTGTATTTTATTTAGAGACAGGGTCTCACTGAGTTGCTTAGGACCTCATTAAATTGCTGAAGTTGGCTTTGAACTCAAAATCCTCCTGCTGAGGAGGCCTACTGAGCTGCTGGGATTACAGGTATGTACCACCACACCCAGCTAACAATCACCTTTTTGCCACTTGAATCTACACAGCTTGGGAATTTCCTAGCTGCCCAAGAAGGGGAGCCATGGCTAGTGATGCAGATTGAGGTTATGCTCTTCAGCCTTTGAAAGTAAAGGAAACAGGTGAATGCTAACAGAAAAGGTCGTAGCCAAATCAAAAAGAAAGTAGACCTACCAAAGTTGATGTCTCCAAAGTTCCCCATATGGGCCACTATGAGATGTAACAGAAGAGAAAGGGGGAGTTCAACTTGGGACCAACGGGGTTCTTGGCATATGTAATGGAAAAGAATTTCAGCATGTGTCAGACAAAGGCATTTATTTAAATGCCTAAAGAGGTTTATTTAGGAAGAAGATATACATTCATGGGAGAATGTGGGCTCTCTTGAGAATAAGAAGCTTAACCTCCCTTTTTATTTTTTATTTTGAGACAAGGTCACAGTAAATTGCTGAGGCTGGCCTTAAATATATGATCCTCCTGCCTTTAAGCCTTCAGAATTGTTAGAGTTACGGGCATGTGCCACTGCGCCTAGCCTCTCATTTTGATTTCTATTTGTATCATCTTGGAGAAATGTCTTTACAAGTCCGTTGCCCCTTTTAGTCAGGTTATTTGTTTTTGTTATTGTTGAGATGTAGAAATTATGTTTTCTTTCTTTGTTTTTTTCTTTTTGAGAGGGGTGATGTTAGGGGTTAAACGCCAGGTCTTTGTGTACCCTAGGCAAGCACTCTACCTTTAAGCTACATCCTTTTTATTTTGAGACAAGGTCTTACTAAGTAAGTTGCCTGAGCTTGAGTGTACAGTTATCCTGCTTCAGCCTCCTGAGTAGTTGGGATGGCAGGTGTGTACCACCATGCCGTTTTAAGTGTCCTTGGTGATGACATGCATTCACTCTTATGTATATACTCACCCAGGTTAAGATGGAGAATGTTGACAGTGTCCAGGAAGGCCCCTGGACCTCCTTCCCAGACAGCAGGCCCCTTCCTCTTCAGGATCCTCACTCTTCTCATCCCTGTTCCCTAGGAATTTTGCCTGGTCTTGAACTTCACATAAATGAAATCATAATGTGTAAATGTTGAACCTGACATTTCTATATTTTCCAAGAACCCCTCCTTGTTCTCTGACATTTTTTTAAATGACATTTTGTGTTTGTTGTTTGTCTCTCTCTTTCTCTATCTCTCTTTAAGAAACATTTTCTCTGTTTTGGAGTTTTCTTTTGTTACTTGCATTGTCTGTTTCCTCCAATTTGCTAGTTTCTTCTAATTTGCTAGTTTCTTCTGTGCTTGTTTTGATGACTGAATTTTATTGGAGCTTTTCTGTAAATGCCGGATGATGCTTGGTTGGTTGTTGCCAGGTTTCTGTTCTCGGGTTTGCTCCAGTTGAACTGGGCTAACTGGGCTGCGCAAAATAACCACACAAGAAACACAAATACCTTTTTCTTTGGGATCATTGTGATGGCTCCTTTGACCTTAAGGATCCACAGGAAGAGAGAGAGAGCATGCACTGACCCCTTTTATTGAGGAGAAACTATTCAAATGAGGCAAGGGGTCAGGTTTCAGGGGGCTTTGTCTATCTGACTGACATCTGGGTTGGCCACACCCAAGGGCACAGTAAGAGAAGGGGACACACACAAGGCACTAAAATGGAAGATTCTATTCTAAACAGGGCAAAGGGTTATATTATAAAGGAACAGGTGAGCATAGCTTCACCCATGGGACTGTAGCAAGACACACCCATGCACGAGACACCATCCCTCGAACCAAGAAGGGTGGGGAAAGCTCTGCCACATTTCTGTGACTGAGCATCTTAGTACCCAGCCGGGGAGTGTGACTCAGTCACGTGCAAGGTTGGTCTCCCACAGGTTGTTCCTGTTTAAGTTCAAGTAGGCATAGAAAGCCTTTAATCCAAGTGACTCAGGAGACTGATACAGGGAAATCGAAAATTCAAGGCCAGCCTGGGCAACTTAGACTACCTTAAAATATAAAAATAAAAAGGGCCTGAAATATAGCTCAGTGGTTACAGTGCTTGCCTAACATGCACCAAATCCTGGGTTCCATTCCCCAGTGTATACACACACATACAAAAGCACACTAACTGGAAGTTTTGTGTGGAAGAGTAGGATTTGTTTACTGGGCAGTGTATTCGTTGGGTATTTATTAAAGAGCCCTAAAAAGTTTGAATTTGGAGATTTTTTTCTCATGGAGGTGGTTCAATTTCTCCAAGAATGATCTTATACTTTTTTACCTTAATTGTAGATAAGTCTTGTTTTTATTTTCTTTTTTTTCAGATGTTTACTAAATCCTTTATCCTTTTATTGAGTCTTAATGGGTTAGCTCTGTTTCTGACTATGCCTTGAATCCGTGTGCCTCCAGTCTTGTTCATTTTGCTCTAAGGTTCCGTGGATTTGGCAGAAGGCTGGCTAAGCTGAGTGGCATGACAAGCTATAGGCGTTTTCTACCAGTGCCTGTGCCGCATCTGGAGTCTATTTTCCTGCTACTTTTTATTAAATTTGCCTTTTGACATCAGTGTCAACTTATTATATGATGCACTGCAATCATATTGTAGCTGAAAGCCATAAACTCAGTTTTTGCTTTATGTAATTACATATTTCAACTTGTTAGGTAAAATCACTCCCTTTAGCAACATCAGTTATCCTGATACTGAATCATCTTTCTCCTTCACTTCTGTTATCTCTACTTATTACCTAAGCTTTTTGTTTACAGTGAGCACTTAAGATGTGCCGGGCTGGTCTAAGGATTCATATGTAATGAAATCTTACTATCATGATGAACACATGTCTATCACAGCGAAGTATCATAATTCTCAAGGTGATAGAACTGGGGTGTGAATTCAGGCATCTTGTTCCAGAGTGTGTGCTCTGCCCATATACTTTGACATTGTGAATGCATCTCGTAATGTTATATTTGCTGGAATCCAGAATATGTTGTATTTTTCAGATCTTTCTGTGGAATTTGGAACAATTCTAGTTTACACATGTGAGAAGAGTTGCTGGCCTCAAAATCATCAGACTCCCATGGAAGAATTTTGTATTATACAAGAAGACCCAGATGAATTACTGTTTAAGTAGAAAATTCCCTTTTATTTATACAAATTAAAACAAATGTTAATATGCAAATATAAGAGTTTACCTTATTTAACTATCAAGTTATTAATTTTTACTTGTTTATTTTTTGTTTTGGTTTTCATTGTTCAGGGGACAGAACCCAGGGCTTTGTGCATGCTAAGCAAGTGCTTTGCTGCTGAGCTGCATCCCCTGCCATTATTTATGTATTTTGTGGTGTTGGGAATTGAACCCAGGGCCTTGTGCATGCAAGGCAAACACTCTACCAACTGAGCTGTATCCCCAGCCCCCCGCCATTATTCTTGTTTTGTTTGTTCATTTGTTTTGTGTTGGTCGGGATTGAATCCAGGAGTGCTCTACCTCTAAGCTACATCCCAAGCCCATTTTATTTTTTATTTTGAGATAAGGCTTCATTAAGTTGCCCAGGCTGGCATCAAACTTGTGATCCTCCTACCTTAGCTTCCCAAGTAGCTGGGATTATAGGCACACACCACCACAGAGGCTCATAATTCTTAAGTGTTGATCTTTTTTTTCTTTTTTTGTGGCACTTGTGTGGATATTGGAGCCAGGACCTCCTGACTGTGGGCTGGTATGTCCTTCAGGGTTAATGAATTGACTACACAGTGACAGGTCAGAAAGTGGCTTCTCTCCAGCCCAGAAGGCCACTGTTCCCTGCACAAGCATTCTCTTGGGCATTCTAGGATGAAGGGAAAGTAGCTAAAGAGCCAAGAGCCTGATTGGCCTATTACTACTCTCCTGTCTCTACACCCCACTGCACCCTACTGCCAGTCCTGGATGCTGCCATAGCAAAACACCCAGCCTACCTTGGCTACTTGAGGCTCCTGCCCTGCAACACTGACTGCTGGGACCTGCCCCTGGTTCCTGGCCCATGATCCCCTCCTGACCTCACCCACTTCTGCTCTCACTCTGGATATTATCCCTCTGCCTAAATGTCCACCTTTCCAGTCTCCCATTTTTTCATTCTGTTTCTATTATCAACCCTTTTCTATCTGCTGCTCTTTGACAGCAGTGTGAAAACACTCATACTAGCCATGTACAGAGCTGTTCTTAGTCTGTGTAGATGACGATGATGAGACCCAGATTATCAAGGGATGGAATCCTTCTGAGTAGTATGTGACTGGTGAAAAATATACCTGCTCCTGCTCCTGGGCATAGCTGAGGGAAGGTGGCTGTATGTATACAAAGTTCTCAGTGAGGCTTCAGGAATGGTGAGTTTGCAGAACTAAAGCTGAGCATAGACCTGCAGAGGGAGCTTCTGTTTCTCTCTCATGCTCGCACAGCAACTGCCAGTTTCCATGTGGCAGTTACATTTAGGCAGAGATGGCCTTAGATTGCTAGACCAGTTATTCCAACTGGAACAGAAAGTAGACTGATCAGATTTATAGGTGGAGTATTTTGTATTTATTTAAATAGATAGTAATCTCCTCCTTTGATGTGAAAAATGGAGAAAGTTGTTGCATTAGAGTGTCTTTAAGGATCAGAAGTTGATACAGTTTCAGATATCCTAGTTAGGTGTTATGTTTCTGATTTTTAAGATGGAGACAAACTGCTTGCTGATCAAACACATCCTTGAATCTAGTTATATATACTCGATTATAGGTCTTAACCTATGTAAGTAGAATACAGATTAGCAGAGGCATTCCCATGATCCCATTAAAAAAATTTTTTCCCCCAATACTGGAGATTGAACCAGGGGTGCTCTACCACTAAGCTATACCTCCAGTTCTTTCATTTTGAGATAGGATCTCACGAAGTTGTCCACCCTGGCCTCAAATCTGTAATCCTAAATTGCTGGGATTACAGGCGTGTGCCACCATACCTGGTACTATAGAATTATTTTTGTGGCATATTGTGGAGAAAGCAAAAAAGTGAAACTGGCCAGGAATGGTAGTGCAGGTCTGTAATCCCAGTAATTCCGGAGGCTAAGGAGAATTTCAAGTTTGATTCTAGCCCAGCAATTTAGTGAGACTCTTTCTCAAAAAATAATAGAGACTCAGGATGTAGCTGAGCAGTAAAGCACCCCTGGGATCAGTCCCCAGTACTAAAACAAAACAAGTAAAGTTCTGTTTGTCACTCTTAAATGACTTAGGCCTAGAAAGACACCCAGTAAACATCCTGATGAGTTGGACAGGGTTATGGTGTAGGTGGGACTTCCAGTTTTTTACTTTTTTTTTTTTTTTTTCCGGGGGTGCGGGGTACTGGGGATTGAACTCAGGGGCACTCAACCATTGAACCACATCCCCTGCCCTATTTTTGTATTTTATTTACAGACAGGGTCTTACTGAGTTGCTTCAGGCCTTGCCGCTGCTGAGGCTGGCTTTGAACTCAGGATCCTCCTGCCTCAGCCTCTCAAGTCACTGGGGTTACAGACATGTGCCACCTTACCTGGCTACATTTTTACTTGTTAAAGTGAGCAAGCATATTATACTTTACACATATGTGCGCATACACATGCACCAACAAACCCACAAAGAAAAGCAGAAGTCCTCAATTAGGCACCAAGTATAGCCCAGGCCAAGAGAACACAGGACAGGCAGGAAAGAACCAAAGAAGGTGATTGATTTACAGAGTGTCTGGAGAGAGAAGGAAGGTCAACCTCCTGAGGCATCTTTTAGGTTTAGCTGTGGGGTGGGTCCTTGTGAGAGCCCAGCTAATGGTGGAGAAGGACCAAGCAGCCCATTACACAGAGGGGTCCTCCACCGTGGTTGACTCTGGTTCTTCTTCCACTTCTGCATTAGAGCAACAGCCTGAGTCTTCCTCATAGACAGCTTGGTGTGGTTGCTGAACCCAGCAGCTGAAAAGCCACAGAAGTCAAAATAGTATTTTTCTCCATTTTTAATGTTTTTCTACTTTCTTCTAATAAGTTGTTTGTTGGAAGTGCTGGAAATTGAACCCAGGTCTTCTCTCCTGCTAAGCAGTAGCTCTGCCACTGATTTGCAGTTCTAGACCCAATTTTTTTTGTTTGTTTGTCTATATTTTTCTTCATGGAGCATGAGAATTTGGGAAACATAAAAGTTCAAAGAACTAATAAATCTTGTCTACAATTCTACCACATACCAATACACAAAATAGGGCTGGGGATATAGCTCAGTTGGTAGAGTGCTTGCCTTATATGTACAAGACCCTGGGTTCAGTCCCCAGCAACACACACACAAAAAAAAAAAAAAATACACAAAATACTGTAGTTTTTTTTTCTTCCTGTCTTTTATTTATTTATTTATTCTTTTGTTTTATAAAATTTAATCACATTGTATTGTTCCAGGAAAATTTGGTATAAAAGAACTGGCTCTAGTGCCAGGCATGGTGGGGCACACCTGTAATTCCAGCAGTTTGGGAAGCTAAGGCAGGAGGATTGCAAGTTCAAAGCCAGCCTCAACAAAAGTGTGGTGCTAAGCAAACTCAGTGAGACCCTGTCCCTAAACAAAATACAAAATATGGCTGGGGATGTGGCTCAGGGGTCGCCTGAGTTCAATCCGCAGTACCAAAAAAAGAAAAAGAAAAATAAAAAGAACTGGCTCTAAGGATACTGTGATGCAGTGAGACTGAAGAAAGAGGCATACAGATCCAGGGTTACACAGAAGTACAATTTATTTAGGATTTAATGTTAGAAGTGTTGTCAAATACAGCAGCAAGACCAATGAATTTGAGACTTGGGTTACAGGGAGGACTTATATAGTGGTCAGTATCAAAGTGATTTCAAGGGCTGGGAATATAGCTCAATTGGTAGGGTGCCTCTCAAGCACAAGGACCTGAGTTCAATCTCAGCACCATAAAAGTGATTTCATTCAAGCTGGAAGATACCAGGTTTATCTCAAGCTAACATCAAGAATGTCAGGCACATTCTAGCAGCACCAGGGGGTCCAGATGATCCTAAAGCTCACATTTCTTTTTTTTTTTTTTTTTTTTTTTTTTGAGGGGGAAGGGTGCTGGGGATTGAACCCAGGCCTCATGCATCAAGGCAAGCACTCTACCAACTGAGCTATATCCCCAGCCCTAAAGCCCACATCTAATTCTACTGGTTTTGTTTGTAGAGTGAAAACAGACCTGGGTTACTCAGGAGTAGTCACGCATGGTGTTTACAACCTAAGGTGGTCATAAGTCAGGTTAAGTTGAATTCTTACATGTTTAAATGGTTTTCTATATCTTTTTCATTTAACATTTTATTGTGAGTATCTCCACCATTGATATTTTCTCCATGACATAATTTGTAATTGATGCAAAGTATTTTTTTAAATAAATATTGAAAACTTTATACAAACTTTAGCCATTTGTTTTATCTAGTTTTTGTTATGATGACCATCAATCACTAAGATTAAATCTCCATTTTTTGTGTGTGAAGGGGAATTGAACCTAGGGGCACTTTACCTCTGAGCTATGTCCCCAACTGGTTTTATTTTATTATCTTGAGACAGGGTCTTGCTAAGGTGCTTAAGTACTCGATAAATTGCTGAGACTGGCCTCAAACTTGCAGTCCTTCTGTCTCAGCCTCCCAAACCCCTGGGATTATAGACATGTGCCACCACACCTGACTTTTTTTTTTTTTTTTTTTTTTTGGTGCTGAGAATCAAACCCAGGGCCTCCACTATGCTAGAGAAGCACTGTACCACTGAGCTACACTCGCATTCAGCACAGGATAAAATCCTAGAATTTGAATGAATAGGTCAAAAGCTGTGTGCAAGTGCCAGGGGTGTAAGCTCCATGGTAGAGTGCTTGCCCAGCACTGCAAAAATAAAAAAATAAAATTGATCTTCAACTCTGAGTGTCATGTCCTATATCTGGTGCCTGTAGTCTCAGCTACTCGGGGCGGGGGTGGCTGACGTGGGAGAACTGCTTAAGTCCAGGAGTTGGAGGCCAGTCAGGACAACACAATGAGATCCTGTCAAAATTAAACAAACAAACAACAACAACAACAAAATAAATAAATAAATAATAAAAACCCTATCTACTTGCATAGTTGTAGGTTTTTAAAATCATACTGCTAAATTCCCTTCTAGAATCTTTTGGGTTTTTTTGGTACCCAGGATTGACCACTGAACCACATCTTTAGTTACCCCTCCCCTTTTAAAAATATTTTAGCTGTGGATGGACACAGTATCTTTATTTTTTTATGTGGTGCTGAGAATCGAATCTAGGGCCTCACACATGCTACGGCTGAACCACAAACCCAGCCCATCTCCAACTGTTTTTATTTTTTATTTTAAGTTAGAGTTGCTAAGTTGCTTAGGGCCTCGCTAAATTGCTGAGGTTGGCTTTTACTAGCAATCCTCCTGTTTCAGCCTTCCCAGCCACTGGGATTACAGGTGTATACCACCATACCTGGAAGTAGAATCTTTCTTTAGAACATTTACCTGGGGTATATAGGAGTGTGTGTTGTAGGTTGGAAAAGAAACCTAACAAATCCCCCAAATTTCAACTGAGACTTTTTTTCCTATTAAATTTTTACAACATGGGTTATTTCTGACCCCAGATGTATGAGGGTTTTCTCACATATGCTAAGCAATCAATTCTGCAGTGGTGGACACCAGCTAGGTGTCCTCAATTCAGTTCTGACACTACCTAGAGATACCTTCAGATTCTGCAGGTTGAGGGTTCAAGCCTCAAGACTTCCCCCTGCCAATTGCAAGCCCCAGATTGTTTTACCTGTACTTCTGACCCATCAGCTCTACACTGGGGTTCCCACAATCCCTTTCTCATGTCAAATCCAGTTGTTGGAGTGGCTTGCACAACTTAGGGAAAGAAATTTACCAGTTTATTGTAAGGGATATTACAAAAATTGCAGATGAAAAGGAGCCTAAGGCATGGTGTTGGAGGTGGGGAGTGGAACTTCTGGGCTCTGGGCTAACATTCATGGGTTTGCCTGTCTAGTTGCTCTTAAGCCTGTTCTTTTGGGTTTTCATAGACTTCATTACAGAGGCATGATTGAAGCATGGACAACCTTGTAGAAATGTGACTGTACACACAGGGTGTGATCTAATGCTCATAGGCTGGGTGGCAAAACCCAGCAAGGCCTGTCAGTTCAGTAATCTTGGCCTCTCTGTGCAACATGCCTCCCTTCAGGGCAGGGGCAGGATCCCTCTGGAATGTAGTAGGTTTTATGACCTACTATTCGAGTGGGCTAGCAAATTTCTTTATGGAGGCTGGACACAGTGGCTCAACCCAGCAACTCTGGAGGATGAGGCAGAAGAATGGCAGTTTGAGGACAGCCAGGTCAGATTAGGGAAACCCAGTCTCAAAAAACGACAGGCCTGCAGATGTAGCTCAGTGGTAGATCACATCTGGGTTTGTAACAGTGGTCCACTTCACCTTTGGTACATAGCCTTCACTGCTCTGTGGCTTATTTTAAAAGGAACATATTTTTCTGTTCCTCTTCTCCCTTTCCCTAACCTGGGGGGGGCGGGCAGAAAACAAAAGTACCTTTTCCCATCCTAGGCACTTATCTGTCCTTGAGCCCCACCCACCACTGGAAGAAGGGGTCACCAGAAGATCTAAGGCATGACTAACTCCCAAATTAACAAATTATTTCCTTTCCTTTCCTTCTTCCTTTAGGCACCAGAGATTGAACCTAGGGCTGCTTCACCACAGAGCCACATCCCCAGCCCTTTTTATACTTTATTTTGAGATAGGGTCTTGCTAAGTTCCTTATGACTGCTCTAAATTGCTAAAACTGGCTTTGAACTTGAAAACCTCAGCCTCCTGAGCCTCTGTGATTATAGGCACTACTATGCCCTGCTTAACAAGTGAATTTCAACATACCATCAAGGCGCACCTGGGACCCCCATCAGGGCATACTGGGAATGTAGCCTGTGAAGAGCTTCTTTAAAAGCCCTCTGTTCTCCTGATGGGCAGAATCACAGCTCTAGACAAAAGTACCCTGTGCTTCTCCTTTGCTAGCAAAGCAATAAATCTTCTTTTTCCTTTTTCTCAAAATTGTGTCCTCTGGGCTGGGGTTGTGACTCAGTGGTAGAGTGCTTGCCTAGCATGTCTGAGGCCCTGGGTTCGATTCTCAGCATCACATGTAAATACATAAGATAAAGATCTATCAACAACTAACAAAAATATTTTAAAAAACCCTGTGTCCTCCTTATTAAATTGGCATCAGGGATAAGGACTGAGCTTTCAGTAACAGGTTAACCCCTGTTCTGCAAGGAAAGAAAACCTTTTTCTTTATGACTACTTCAATACAGAAAGATTTAGTTTCTATGACCGAAGTTTACTGGAGACAAGAGTCCTTGCTTCCCCAATGCTGAAGTATAACACCAGAGAAGCACGCTTCGGCAAGTTTAGAGTGGAAGGTAGAAGCAGGACAGCAGAAAAGACTTCTCCCTCCCCGGAGGAAGAAGGGGACCCAACTGGTGGAATCCATGGGATGGGGGAGGTCTTCCCTCTTTTATAGCTAAGGTCTTTTTTCAAGTTTCCCACATTTCCATCATGTTCCTGTCCTATGTTCCGTTATCTTGCAGTGATAGAATGTAGGTGGGGAGACCCAAAACTGAGGGGCGGAAGGGCCTGAGGAGTAATCTGGGCAGGACTGTCCTGGGGCCGCTTCTGATTAGCATCTCCCTGTTTTCTGGGAGCTGTTTCATTAACATTTCTTTAGAATGGGCTCTGGGCTTTGGGAACCTTAACATTTCAATTTCCCCAAGTGCTGCTCTGCTTTCCTGGGCTCCATTCTCAACATGGCCTTCATTTTCGATTTTACTAGATATTAGACCCAATTTACCTAACTACAACTAACTACCTATCTTTAAATCTGGCTTCATTATCTTGAAGAAAAGACATTCTATTTTCTATAGCCCATCTTAGGGAGAGCCAAGAATTGGACAAAGACCAAAATATATATCATAATATCGCAGACTACTTGTTTCACTATCCTTTGACAACAGATTATATTTTTTTTGTCAGTTCAATAGGTGAAACTAATCCTAGTGCGATTTTGCATGTTTGTTGTTGTTTGTAATGCTGGGACTCAAACTCAGGGCCTCACACATGCTAAGTTGCTGCTCTGCAATATTTTCTTATTAATTTGTAAGAGCTCTTTACATATAGGGGCAGTTTTCCAACCCATAAATAATGTCTTGGTTGGGAGTTCAAACCGCCGCCTAAAAGGAGATCTTAAGAGGCTTCTCAGGTGGAAAAGCCGATCTGTGCACATATATGAGGAGCACTACAGGTCT
Organism: Callospermophilus lateralis; assembly: GCF_048772815.1. Taxonomy (NCBI): domain Eukaryota; kingdom Metazoa; phylum Chordata; class Mammalia; order Rodentia; family Sciuridae; genus Callospermophilus; species Callospermophilus lateralis. Next base: position 18,239,335 of record NC_135322.1, on the reverse strand, counting down.
CTTCACGGTTGGAGGTCTCGGAGCCATTCGCAAAGAGGAAGGCCTGGGCCCAGGGGACACTACACACCACACCAGAGGCAGACCCGGGACTCCGCCTGCCTGGCGCCGACTGGCGGCCGCAGTGCGCAGGAGCGGAAGCTCAGCCGCCCTTCCCCCACCCGCTTCCGGGCGCGGCTCACTTCTCCCGCCTCCGCCTCCGCCGCGGCTCGTGGACGTCCCGCCATGGCACTGTCTCGGGGGCTTCCCCGGGAGCTGGCTGAGGCCGTGGCTGGGGGCCGGGTGCTGGTGGTGGGCGCGGGCGGCATCGGCTGCGAGCTCCTTAAGAACCTTGTGCTCACCGGCTTCTCTCACATCGACCTGGTGAGGGCCGGGCGCGCGCTGGCTGAATGGCGGGCTGCGGTGCGGGGGCCGGGGGGCTTGGGGCCCAGAGTTCGGGACCGGATTTGGGGGGCGCCGAGAGCGGTCCAAGAAGTCCTGGGTCGTGGCTGCCTGTGTGGAGGGAGCTGTTCGACCGGGACGGGGCGCGCCTTCGCACGTCTGGCCTGCTCCGGAGGCGGAGAGGCCGCGGGCCCGGGTCTTCCGGACGCTCCGTCGCGGGGCCGCTGCCCGCCCCCCCTCCCGTCCCCCTGCAGCGCCAGTTTGTGGCATCTCGAAGTGATGGAAGTGGCCTCGTACCTTTTCACTCTGAAACTGTTTCCCAATTGCAGTGGAGTGAAGGAGAAGATTGAGTCTCGTGGATGTTGTGACTCTAATTTGCAGGTCTCCCCTAACTCAGAAATTATGACCCAGAGGACAGCTTTCACAGCAGCCCCACGTCCCGAGCGCTCGTCTGGAGCAGTTTATACTAACTCATTTACTCTTTACCACCACCTCATGCGTGTGCACTGTTTTCATCTCATTTTATTTTTAACAGATGAGGAAAGTGAGATGCAATGGGATTTAGTAATTTACCCTAGGTCACCAAAGTGGCAAAGTGGCAGGACTCCTTTGGGGCTCGCGCTCGTCCGCTGAGTACAGCATAGGTACACTCGCTTACTTCATTCAAGATGTGTTTAGGGTTTTAACTTTTGCATTCGTGTTCAATGACAGAAAGCTACTGTAATTGTAAGTCAGGTTATTTGTCTCTTAGATTGGAGATAACACCTGGAACTTGGATGTGAGTTTAAGTACACTTAAGGTGTACCGGCAAGGTGAAGAGGGAAAAAAGGAGAGGAGACAAACTATTCTAAAAAAAGAGTGAAAGTTAGCAGACTGAACTAAGGACTGATTAGAAGGAAAGAATATTCACGTTTTTCTTTGCTTAGTTTTTCATCCAGTTTTGAACCGCAAATTCACATATGCTGATAAATACTGGTACTTTCTTAAAATAAGATTTTGCAATAGATAAGATAGTGAATTTCCCAGTAATTCTGGAGGCTGAGGCAGGAGAATCACAAGGTCAAGGGGAGCCATTCTCATCAGTTTTTTTAGACCCTGTCTCAAAAAGAGGGGTTGGGGGCTAGTGATGTAGCTCAGTGGTAAATTATTATCCTTGGGTTTATGTTTTTTGTTGTTTTTTTTACGCGGGGGGGGGGGTGTGGGCGCATAACTACTGAGCCATATCCCCAGCCCTTTTTAAAAAAATTTTATTAGAAACGCAGTCTTCCTAAATTGCTCAGTGCCTCACTAAATTGCTGAGGCTGGCTTTGAACTTGCAGTCCTCCTGCCTCAGCCTCTAGAGCCATTGGGATTACAGACATACTTCCACAGTGCCCTGCTGTCCATGGGTTCAAATCTCCAGCACCCCTCCCACCAAAGAGTGATGTGGGAACCTGAAAAATAAAAGGTTATATTTTTTAACTTTTTATTTGGTTTAATTTTTGTAGCAAAGTTAGAAGTACAAATAAATCCTTAGATGGTTATATGTTTTGACAGTGTTCATAAATTATGACTAAAACTGTTAGAATTTTTCACAATTTTTTAGAATATGAGGACTGGGGATGTAGCTCAATAGTAGATCGATTTCCTAATATGCCTGAAGCCCTGAGTTCAATCCCCAGTACCAAGAAGAAGAAAAAAAAGCTAGAACATAATATGTTTTTTTGTGTGGTTTTTCTTTTCTTTTTTTAAATATTTATTTGTAGGTAGACACAATATCTTTAATATCTTTATTTTATTTTTATGTGGTGCTGAGGATTGAACCCAGTGCCTCAGGCATGGTAGGCCAGTGCTCTACCTCTGAGCCACAACGCCAGCCCTGTGTGGTTTTTTCTTTTGAGGTAGATTCTCCTGTTGACCAGACTGGCCTCCACCCGAGATCCTCCTGCTACAGCTTCCCCAGTAATTGTGATTGTCGTTATTGTCCACCTGCCCAGCTACACTTAGAACATTTGATTACTGTTTATTAAATTTATTGAACTGAAATGAAATTATTTCGGCCATTTTTTCTTTGTATTTACTTTTTTGAGGGAGTGCTACTGGGGATTGAACACGGGCACTTTACCACTGAATTACAGCCCCAACCACCATCACCATGACCCCCCAATTTTTTTTTTTTTTTTTTTGTACTGTGGATTGAACTTGGGCCCTGAACCACCATCACCAGCTCTATTTTCTATTTTATGTAGAGACAGGGTCCCACTAAGTTGCTTAGTGTCTCACTGTTGCTGAGGCTGGCTTTGAACTCTGAATCCTCATACCTCAGCCTTCAGAGCCTCTAGGATTACAGGCATGCACCACCTCCAACCCCATTTTATTTTATTTTTCAAATTTTTGAGGTAGGGTGTTGCTAAATTGCCTAGGCTGGCCTGGTACTTGTGGTCTTCCTGCCTCAGCCTCTTGGAATAGCTGGGATTACAGGTGTGGGCCATGGCATCAGGCTCCTTATTTATTCTTTTTTGTTTGTTTGCAGTACAGGAGTTCTAACTCAGGGCCTCCTACATAGTGTTGAAAGCTCTGCCACTGAGCTACAACCCCGGGCCTTCTTATAGTTCTCATATATATTTTTAGGCAGCAATTAGATGAGACTTAAAACATGACACTTTTTTAACCATATGTAGAAAAGTTCTTTTATAGTCCTCAGTAATAATTGTAAGTGAAATTTGGTATATAAATATAGGCTTGAATTAAAGAAGGCAGCAAGAATTTAGTAAATCTGGTAGTCACATATTATTTAATAAAAAGAACAGGGCACAGTATTATTTATATTGGATTTGAAAGAAATTAGATTGAGATTTAGAATTTATATGTATGCATATAAATTTATATCTTCACCAATCTACACACGCACTTTTTTTTTCTTTCATGGTTCTGGGGATTGAACCTACAGGTGCTTTGTCTCTGAGCCACATCCCCAGCCCTTTCTGTTTTTCATTTTGAGACAGGGTCTTAACTAAATTGCCTGGGCTGGCCTTGAATTTGTGATTATCCTGCCCGAGTCTCACAAGTAGCTGGGATTAGACATGTACCACCATGCCAAGCTAAATTTTATATTTTCAGTAAATCATATATATTTTAATGCCTTCAAAGAAATTTTCTGAAGTACATATAAGGATGATTAAATAAACAAAAGGCATTCTTTTCATTGCAGGGGTGGAGGTACCTGGGATTGACATGAGGGCCATTTAGCCACTGAGCCACATCCCCAAACCTTTTTCTGTTTGAATTTTAAGACTGGGCCTCACTAAGTTGCTGAGGCTGGTCTTGAACTTGTGATCCTTCTGCCTCAGCCTTCCGAGTCAGTGGGATTACAGGTGTATGCCACTGTTCCTGACAGTTTAGCAGTTTTGGTATAATTGGTCTGCAAAGCATTTTCTCTGCTAATGTAGCAAATATTAAAAAGTTCTAGGTTATAAATGCTTAAGATAGTGATATTGCTCAAACATACCACAATATTTGTAATTTATCTGGGGTTTATGCATTTGTAGATTGATCTGGACACTATTGATGTCAGTAACCTCAACAGGCAGTTTTTGTTTCAAAAGAAACATGTTGGAAGATCAAAGGCACAGGTAACTATGTCTTATACTGTTTCTATAATCCTTTGATGAATCTTTTATTTATGATACCCATTAAGTCCCAAGTTTTCAGTTCTGCAAATATTTTAATGAAATTGACACAGGAGCATTAGAATAGGTTGGAAATCATAATCTAGAGCTTATTATACAACTTATGATTTTTGTCAGTGACATTAATATTAATGAATATTATTATTTTCACCCATTTTCTTAAAGGAATATGTTTTTTCTGTAAGTATTTATTGTAAGGTTACCATAGTGGTATATTTTGCCCAAGTTAAGTTTTTTAGGTGTTCTGTTGATGGGACAGTGAGCCATAATGGCTTAATTTTTCCCTTTCTTACAAGAGGAAGAAAATGGGTAAAGCTATCTCTTATTTATTTATTTATATATTTAGTTGTAGTTGGACACAATATCTTTATTTTATTTATCTATTTAGTTTTTAAAAGAATATTTATTGTTTAGTTGTAGTTGGACATGATATCTTTCTTTTATTTATTTTTATGTGGTGCTGAGGATCAAACCTAGGGCCTGGCACATGCTAGGTGAGCACTCTTCTGCTGAGCTACAATCCCAGCCCCTAAAGCTATCTCTTTAAGCTGAGTGTGGAGAATAAAAAGATGGAAGTGAAGGGAGGACCAGCCCTCTGTTTTTGGTCTACAAAGGAAATAGAAGTGCTCTACTTAATCCTGTAATTGGGGTGATTTGTTGTGTCTTCTTCATATTTGAATTTCTGATTTCCATAGCCTTGTTTTTCTATACCCCCTAGAGGTTGGCTCTTCTTTGTAGCAAGAGAAGCTACAATCTTGAGTGTGGTTCTTCATGATTTCTATGCTTAAAGCATCTTTTCTCCCTGTCAGTCCTTTTGTCCAATTCCCAGTTTTCTTTTCTTTTTCATATTTTGGCTCCTTTCTCCAGGAATACTTTGCTAAACCTTTAGACTTAGTGGATTAAGTGAGGTCTTCCTCTCAAAATAAGCTTTTTTTTTTTTGGTACTGGGGGGGCTTAACCACTGAGTCACACCCCAGCCTTTTTTCCTTTTTTTTTTTTTTTTTTTTAATATTACAGGGTCTTGCTTGGGGCCTTGCCAAATTGTTGAGGCTGGTTTTGGACTCCAGATCCTCCTTCCTCAACCTCCTGAACCACTGGGATTATAGGCGTGTGCCACTACACCCTACTCAAAACAACCATCTGTGTATCATTGTAGTTTGTATTTATACTTGTCTAGATGGTTATTTAAGGTTTCTTTTGATTGACACTTGGCTTTTGCAGTACACATAATTGTTCGTTTCATTTTTTTTGCAGTATTGAGAATTAAACCCAGGACCTTGCACATGCTAGACAAGCTCTCTACCACTGAGCCACATCCCTAGCCCTGTATATAATTCCTTCCTTCCTCCCTCCCTCCCTCCCTCCCTCCCTCCCTTCCTTATAGAACCTAAGGTATTAAGTGCACTTACTTACCTAAGCACTTTATCACTAATTTACACCCTATCCTCACATTTTATGTTTTTCCTGAGGCTTACCATTCATACAGAAGTGGATGTGCTATGGTATAGGAGAAGGTTGTCCTGTTTTATAAATATGATGGAGTTTAATCTTAATGAAATTTTATCACATTTTTGTATTTTGTTAGTGTTTAACATAAATAAGACTACTGTGTAAGTAGGTGAGTTACCAGAATTGTGTCTGCCAGAAGTACATTTCAAATATATATTCAAAAAAATGTTATAGTAATTTACTGTTGTTTGTTTTCCAGGTTGCCAAAGAAAGTGTACTGCAGTTTTACCCGAAAGCTAATATTGTAGCTTACCATGACAGCATCATGAAGTATGCTCTAATTACTATATTGTGAAGTTATATTTGCTGTGAATTTTTAATTAAGCTTAAGCATGTTATTTTTATTAGCCAGATATGTGTGCCCAGATCATTATGCTTTTTTAAAAAGATTTTTCTAGGATAATAAAAATCTGGTAGTTTGTGCCCATGTAAATTAAGTGGTATTCTTTTTACCAGTTTATATATGTTTACATGATCTAGATAAGTAATAAGATTTAAATATTGTTAACAAATAAGTTACTAGGACACTTACGAAAGATCTTATATATATATTTTTGTTGGCTTGTTTCATAGTAGGAAATGATCCCAGAAGTGCTTTACACTGACCTACATCCCCAATCCTTTTTATTTTTTATCTTGAGATAGGGTTTCCCCAAGTTGGTGAGGCTGGCTTTAAACTAATGATCTTCCAACCTCAGCCTCCCACGTTGCTGGGATTGTAGGCATGTGACATTGCACTCAGTTCTAATTAAAATAAGATGTTTAAAATTCCTTGTAGATAATAATTCAGACATGTTTAAGTATATTTCATTCTGATTGATTTTAGCGGTTGCTTTTTTAGTTTAAAAGGTTTCCGTCCAAAATAATCTGTTTATCAATACTCTAATGTGGTAATTTAACACTGGGAATTATAGTGGGTCAGCAATTTTGATAATATATAAATGATATGTGAAATAAATAAATATTTAATGTGGGAGGCATGGAACAAAGAAACTCTGGGTACAAATTACCTTTTTTTTCTTCTTCGTGTGTAGTGCTGAGATTGAACCTAGGGCTTTGGGCATGCTAGGCAAGTGGTCTACCACTGAGTCACATCCCCATCTCCTAAGTTATCTTTTATCTACACTTGCTGTCTAGTTCAAAAGTAAATGGTATGAAAAATATTTCTTGTTTGTGGGCAGTTGGTTGGGTGCTTGCCTTGCATGCACAAGGCCCTGGGTGCAGTCCTCAGCAACACACACACACACACATACACACAAATAGTCTTTGTTTGAGATACTAGAATTAGAGACAGCCTTAGGCTTTCTCATTAGAGCATTTGTATCTTCAACTTATTTTTTCCCTCTAGATGTTTGGTCTACAGACCTGCCTATAGCCCCATAACCCTCTTATCCTGTGTTGTTTTCCCAGTGTGCTAAAAGCAGAGACCCTAGGGGCCTGAGTCCTGCCTGATTTGGACCATGTGGAGTGAAGCCATAGGCCAAGCAGATCCTGGGAATGTGTTCTTTATATGTTCCCAGGCACTTGGCTGCCCTGAGAAGGCCTGGTGGGACTAGTGAGGTCATGCCATCTTTCTGTTAGTTTGAGATACTATTCTTATGCCCGAGGTAGCTGGCCAAAAAGCATAGGAATTTGAGGGAAATAATTTCTTTTAATTTACTTATGTTTGGAAAAAGTCAGACTTTATATGGTATATGTTCTCTTTTTAATATATATATATATATTAGTTGTAGTTGGACACAATACCTTTATTTTACTTATTTTTATGTGGTGCTGAGGATCGAACCCAGTGCCTCACACGTGCTAGGCAAGTGCTCTACGGCTGAACCTCAGCCCAAGCCCCTTTTATATGGTATATATTCTTAACATCAGTTATATTTTGCTGTTGTTACTTTGTTACACTTTTCTGAATTTTGTATTATACTGTGAAGATTGTATATAATGCTGGTTTTGTTGATCTTTTTGTTTTGCTTTGTAGCCCAGACTATAATGTGGAATTTTTTCGACAGTTTATATTGGTCATGAATGCATTAGATAACAGAGGTAAGATCATTTTACTATTTTGACATCCCTGTATTTTCCCTTCCCCATATTAAAGCTTTTAAGAAATTTAGTATTAAAATTTTTTTATGAGTTAGAACTTTAGAGAACTAAAAGGAAGTAAGACCAGGTTTAAAGTTTGCCAATTGGGCTCCCAGTGATTTAGGAGGTTGAGGCTGGAGGCTTGCAAGTTCAAGGCCAGCCTCAGCAATTTAGTGAGAACCTCACCAATTTAGTGAGACCCTGTGTCAAAATTAAAAAGACTAGGGATGTAGCTCGGTCTTAAAGCACCCCTGGGTTTAGTTCCCAGTACCAAAACCCAAAAACAAAAAAGCATGCCACTTGCAATTTTTTCTAGAAATGATTTTTTTTCCAGGCAGGAATTCAGCAATTATATATACTTTACTAATCAACCACAAGGTGTAAATAAAGGGGTGTATGTGGGTGAGTGTGTTTCCTTGGTGGCACACTTTAAATACAGTGTGACTTTGTTTGTGTGGGGATCTAAGAAAATGACTCTCTAGGTCTCATTAAAGACCAGTTAAAACACTATAAGGGAGACTGAACAGCATTTTTAAAGCTTCTCAGATAATTCTAAAGTGCCATCAAGGATAAAAGTTCATTGTTTGGGGAATGAGATGATAGGTAGAGTGTTCTCTTAGTATGCACAAGGCACTGGGTTTGATCCTCAGTACCACATAAACGTAAAAGAAAGATATTGTGTCCACCTAAAACTAAAAAATAAATATTAAAAAAAACCTCTTTTGCTAACTAATATTTTAATTCTAGCTGCACGAAACCATGTTAATAGGATGTGTTTGGCAGCTGACGTTCCTCTTATTGAGAGTGGGACTGCTGGTTATCTTGGACAAGTAACTACTATCAAAAAGGTAAAGAAGAGTTTTGTGTTTTACTTTCCAAATATTTATTTGAGACCTTAGGGAGGGAAGAAATAAACTTTGGATCCTGGTTTGGTGGTGCATACCTATAATCCTAGCTATTTGGGTGACTGAGGCAGGAGGAAGGAATGCAGGTTCAGAGCCAACCTCAGCAACTTAGACCCTCTCTCAAAATATAAAAGTCTGGGGATGTAGTTCAGTGATAGAGCACCTCTGGGTTCAATCTCCAATACTAAAAAAAAAAAAAGGGAGAAAATAAATGATAAACTTTGGGTTTATATACTGTAAGCAGGTTAACATCCAAGGCAAAAGGATTTTCATGCCATATAAAACTTAAGATGATGCTTGAAGCTATGGGTTAATTCTCCCAAAATTAGGATGCTATATAAGATACCCCAAAAGACAATAGGTGGAAAGATCTTTTGGATCTGTGCTACTTTGTTTGAATAAACTTATGCATTGAAATCCTTAGACTTGCAAGCATAATAAATTTATGGTAAACAATTCTTAGTGCTGAAACTACACCTTGTTCTATAGTTGATAAATGGTAAACCACCCTTCTAGAAGTTACCTTTTGTGCTGGAGGTATGGCCTAATGGTAGAGCATGTGCTTATTATCAGTCCCCATCACCAAGTACATTTTGTCTTAAGGAATGTCTTGAGGGTTACTTTTTGTCTTAAGGAATTTGGATGTGGAGATCTGAAGAGAACTGTTTTGGGTGTATTTGTAAAATATTTCAGACACTTTAGTTTAAGTATACTAGAGCAAATACCTGTGTGCTTATAACCTATTTTTATAAAATCCCCACATTGGGATCAATTTGCTGTTCAGATCTTTTTTCTTCTAGTTATTTTAAAGAGTTAAACATAAATACATTTTGAGAATTGCTTGGGAAGTTTTGAAACTATGAAAAGGAAGTGCCAGGCTCAGTGGTGCCATGCCTGTAATCCTAGCCGCTTTGGGAGGCTCAGGCAGTAGGATTGCAAATTTAAAGCCAGCCTTGGCAACATATGCGAGACTGTTTCAGAAAAAAAATAAAGAATTGAGGGTATAACTCATTGGTAAAGTGCCCCTGGGTTCACTAATTACACTGTATTTAAAATTTGCCGTTTTAGCTGGGCACAGTGGCACAGTCTTATATTACCACCTACTCGGGAGACTGAGGCAGGAAGATCACAAGTTCAACGCCAACCTTGGTAACTTGGTGTGATCCTGTCTCATGATAAAATAAAAAGTGTTGGAGATAATTGGTCTTTGATAGAGTGTCCCTTGGTTCAATCTCTAGTACCAAACACACATGTGCACATGCACACACCCACACCAAAAAGGGAAGAAGAAAGATTTTCAGATTTTGTTGGATTTGTTTTGTGGATGGGGGCAGTTTATCTGTGTTAGTATTTAATTTATTTCAACTATTAAATAGTGCCATTGGAAGCTCACTCATTATCATTCTACAAAGATGATTGTACCTGTTAGTGTGTATTAAATTTAGTTGGATAAATGGAGGTTTTCAGTGTCTGTTCATATATCAAGGCAGTAGTTCTATTTTTTTCCATGGTAATACACAGCATAACTGCTTATGGCTATGCCTTTAAAGAAAGAATGTTGCAGGGTCAAGGGCACAAGAAATAGTGTTGTGGGGGAAAACCCTGAATTGGCTGTAATTTATATTAAAACAGTATTTTCTGGATTATTCTTTAGTATAAATTAGAAAGACATTATTTACCTCATTTCAGTGCTCCTGAGACACCAGTGTGCATTATAGGACTGAGGTTAAGAGTTGCCAATGAAAAAACAAGCGAAATTTGGTAATACCCAGGATTTTTTCCATGTTTCTAGGTAGCTCTTAAATACTTTTAGTTTACATAATTTTTATGAGATTTTAAAGGTATGGCTGTGAATAATGCTTAATAAATTTTCACCTTTGGGCTGTTGTCAAGGAAAGCTATTTGTCTTTCTGGGAGCTTTTTTTTCCCTGTTTCGAACAATCAAAGCAAACTTCTCTTATTTGACATTGAGGTAGAATAATTTTTATTGGTTAGATGTAGGTAATGTTCGTTGGGCCAGGAGTCAGAGGAGTCCTGGCTTATTCTTAACTGTTACTGTGGTTGATTTAATTAGCTTTGTATTAAGAGATTATTTATCTGTAAAATAATGATTTTGGAGTTGATAAATATTGAAGTATTATTAAATATTATTATTTTAAAATTTCCTAGATAGCATAAACAGGAATGTAGGTGAAGGAATGAAGTGTTTATATTACCTTACAATGTTGAAAAACCACCATTGAAATAAATATTTTTTTCATGTCCTGATTTTGTAGGGTGTGACCGAGTGTTATGAATGTCATCCTAAGCCAACCCAGAGAACTTTTCCTGGCTGTACAATTCGTAACACACCTTCAGAACCTATTCATTGCATCGTTTGGGCAAAGTATTTGTTCAAGTAAGAGAATATGTATTTCTGGACAAACTTTTTAGTACTAATGATGAGAAATGAGATCACTTTTATTTAAATAGCTTACAAAGATTGTACTTAAGGTTAAATACAGTGACGGGACACTTAAGTAGCTTTCCTATGGTATTTCTTGGGTTAAATTAAATTCAGACAGCATTCATTGCATGCCAAAGACAATTTAAGAAGCTTAGTCTGATATTGGAGACAGGCACATAACTTAATAAATACAAATAAGTATATTTGGAAATATGAAAACATACTTACAAATAACCCATTGGTTTAAAAAGAAATTACAATGGAGTTAAAACTTTACAGGGCTTGGGCTATATCTTAGTGGTAGAGGGCTTGCCTACCGTGCACAAGGCGCTGGATTCCATCGCTAGGACCACAAAACAACTTTTTGATGATAGTGGAAAATACTACCTTGAAACTCAGTAGGGTTCATGGAACATGGTAGTTGAAAGAAAAGTTATAAGCTTACATATGTGAAGAAAAGGTGGAACAATTAATGACCTAAGGATCCAATTTAAGTGAGAACAAGAACCACAGAATAAACTAAAATAATAACAAAATGAAGGATATAGTTGAAATAAGAGCATAAAAATCCTAGGAGGTTTTATTATCAAATAGGAAAGAACAGAATTTTAGCACAGATTAGATTGATATTAAGAAAAGAGGGGGCTGGGGTTGTGGCTCAGCAGTAGAGTTCGGCTAGCACTTGCAAGGTGCTGGGTTTGATCCTCAGTACCATGTAAAAAAAAAAAAAAATAAAGATGTTGTGTCCACTACAACTAAAATAAATAAATAAATATTAAGCTAAAAAATTAAAAGTGGATGAAGAAGAAAATGTTAATACATTAACAATTTTAATGGTCTAGATAAGTTGATTTTTTAAATATTTTTTAGTTGTAGTTGGACACAATACCTTTATTTTATTTTTTTATGTGGTGCTAAGGATCGAACCCTTGGTCTCCTGTGTGCTAGGCGGGCACTCTACCGTGAGCCACATCCCCTGCCCCTAGATAAGCTGATTTTTAAAACCTTACAAAACAGACTTACAAATAAAATATAAGCTGGGCTTGGTGTTTCGTGCCTGTAATCCCAGCAGTTTAGGAGGCTGAGGCAGAAGGATCGAGTCAGCCTCAGCAAAATTGAGGTACTAAGCAACTCATTGAAACCATGTCTCTAAATAAAATACCAAACAGGTCTGGGGATGTGACTCAGTGGTCTAGTGCCCCCAAGTTCAATCTCTGGTACCAAAAAGAAAATAGTGAATACAGCATACCTTGGACAAATTTAGTAGCATATTCTGAATAGTGCATCAAACCTATGTTACTTTACATATTTATATGAATTCCAGTGTATTTTCAAGGAATATCCCAATTTTGGGTAAATAGGCCTAAAGAAATTTTTTAAAAAGGAATACTAAGTTCATATTATGGAGCTATCACGTCTTTGTTGTTGTGGGGGAATGGGTGGCAGACACTCTTATCATTGAGCTATACTCCCAGCCCAGAACCATCATGTCTCTGATACCAAACCAGAGCCATTATGGTATAAGAAAAAGAAAATTATAAGATGGTCTCACTCATATAAATGCAAAAATCTGCCAAGGCCATACCATCCTGAAGTCATGGGATCTGATCTGATTTTGGGAGATTAGCGGGGTTGGGCCTGGTTAGTACATTGATGGGAGTTGCAAAATGTTTTACAAAAATTAGCATTTGATAATAGGATTATAAAACAAAGTATACCATGGCAAAGTGTACTTATTTAGGAATGCAAACATGGGTTAACACTAGACAGTCCATAAATGTTATTCACTTGTTTAAAAAAGTAAAGAGAAACTATCATTTTCATAGATAAAGAAAGAACATTTGATAAAATTTATTAAACACCTTCTCAGGAAAAAAATTCTTAGTAAAATGGAAGATCAGAATTACTTCACCCTGATAAAGAGTATCTTGTAGAAACCTACAGCAAACATTGTCTGCATTTTTATTTTTATTTTTTACAGTGTTGGGGATGGAACCAGATCTTGTATATGCTAGGCAAACTTTCTACCTCTGAGCTGCATCCCAGCCCATCTTTTTAATTTTTTATTAAGGGATTGGGGTTATGGCTCAGCAGTAGAGCGCTCACCTAGCACTGGTGAGGCCCTGGGTTCGATCCTCAGCACCACATAAAAAGATAGATAAATTAATTAAAGATATTGTATCCAACTACAACTAAAAGATAAATTAAAAGGTACAATATATATACATTTGGAAAAGTATCCATATATAGTAAACGTAGATCTGATAAAGTTTTACTAAAAATAAACTCTCCAGGCATTGTGGTGCATGCCTTTAATCCCAGCTATTCCTGAAATTGAGGAAGGAGAATTGAAAAGTTCAAGGCTAGTCTCAGCAACATAGCAAGACTCTGTCTCTGTCTCAAAAACAAAACAAGGCTGGGGTTGTAGCTCAGTGGTAGAGCGTTTGCCTAGCATGTGTGAAGCACTGGGGTTTATCTATCGATGACTAAAAATATTAAAAAAAAAAAAACAAAAAAACCCACTCAAACTTTCTTTATTTGGCAGTTTGTAGAACTGATTGAGATTTATAGAAAAGTGAGAAGATAGTACAGAGTTTCAAAGTATCCTCATACCTCATTCCCCCATTAACATTTTATATTAGTACAATATATACATAACAGTTAAAAACCAGTATTGATCCAGGCACTGTGGCGCACACCTATGATCCCAGCGGTTCAGCAAGCTGAGATTGGAGGATTGCAAATTCAAAACCAGTCTCAGCAACTTAGCAAGGCATTTAGTAACTCAGTGAGACCCTGTCTCTAGTAAAAACAGGGCTGGGGATGTGTCTCAGTGGTTAAGCACCCCTGGGTTCAATCGCCAGTACAAAAAAAAAAAAAAAAAAAACTCATTATTAACTAAAGTCCCTTATTTTTTAGATTTCTTTAGTTTTTTACCCAATATTATTTTCTTCTTCTTCTATTTATGTGGTGCTGGGGATTGAACCCAGGGCCTCACATATCCAGGAAGAATGCTCTATCGTTGAGCCACAACCCCAGCCCCCAATATTATTTTCTAAGATTCCATCCAGGATACCACATTACAATTAGCTTTCATGTCTTTTTAGACTCTTTGGCTGTGACAGTTCCTTAGTTTTTCCTTGTTTTTGACAACCTTCACAGTTTTAAGGAGTACTGGTCAGATACTTTGTTGGATGCCCTACTATTGGAATTTGATGTTTTTTGCATGATAAGACTGGGATTATGGGTTATTGGGAGAGATCAGTGATTAAGTGCCATTTTTAAACCATAGCAAGGGACATAGGCTATCCATATGGTTGATGATTATTAATATTGGCCTTGGTAACCTTGCTGTTAGGTTTCCCCACTGTAATTTTTTTCTTCCTCTTTCCATATTGTACATTTTATTTTTGTTTGTTTGTTTTGATACAAGAGATTGAACCCAGGGGTGTTTAGCCACTGAGCCACATCTTTTGAGACAGGGTTTCATTATGTTGCCCAGGCTGCTCTTGAACTTGTAAGCTCAAGTGATTCTCCTGCCTTAGACTCCTGAGTAGTTGGGTCTATAAACTTGTGCCACCATGCATGGCTCTTCTCCCCCTTAAATTACTATTTATTCAGTCATTTATATCTACGTGCACTTGTTAACATTGAATATATTTTTTTTCTTTGGGTTATAATCCAATATTACTTTATTTTGTTGCTCAAGTTGTTCTAGCTTTGGCTCTTGGGAGTTCTTACAGTTGGCTCTGTGTTCTTTTGATATACCCTCATCAATGTGTGGCTATTTTAAGTAGTTCCTTACTTTCTGGCTGTACAAGATGTTTCAGAAATATTTTATGTTTCCTGCTCCTAGAATAAGCCATTTCTCTCTTTCTCTCTCTCTTGTAATTTTTTTTATAGTTGTAGATGGACAAAATGCCTAGTTTATTTTATGTGGTGCTAAGGATTGAACCCAGTGCCTCCTCACTCATGCTAGGCAGAGCACTTTGCCAGTGAGCTACAGCTCTAGCTGAAGCCATTTCTCTTGAATCCTAGTTTTTTTTACTGAACAATGATTTCATAAAACCAAATCTGTGTATAAGTCTCTGAAGGTTTCTATATTTCTATTTTTAATCATCTCTAACTATTATAAGCTAAACATGAGTTCATGTTAAACTGTAGTTCGTTACTACATGAAGCATTTTTGCTTCTTGGTGTGTAAACTCCCAGATTATTCAAAACCTTGCTCCCACATTTGCCCTCCATGTACTTAATGTAAGCTTTCCTTTCATTTTAAAAATGTTTTGAAGTGACGGTTCAGATAAGGATGCCCAATGTTGCTGCTTCTGTTTGGTTATGCTTAGCCTGCACAATAAGAAAAGGAAAATATTGGCTTAAGAATTGAGAAAGGAACTGGGATATATAGTTCACTGGCAAAGTGATTGCCTAGTATATATGATACCCTGGGTTCAATCCCCAACACTGAAAAAACATATTGGGGAGCTGGACACAGTGATGTACACCTATCCCTTGAGTCCAGGAATTTGAGACCATCCTGGGCAACATAGAAAGACCCTGTCTCAAAGGAGGGAAAGGAAAAAACAAACTGGTCATTTGCATGCAATATAGTTGGTTGTCTACATAGAAAACTCTAATAGAATCTATAGACAAATGATTAGAAATGATAGTTTACCAATGCTGCATTTCTGTATGCAACATCAAGTATTTAGAAAATGTAATTTAAAAGTAAGCTGGGTCTGATAGCAGTAGTCCTCTGTAGTCCCAACTATTCCGGAGAACAATACGGATCACTTGAGAATAGGAGTTACAGGCTAACCTGGGCAACTTACTGTGAGAAAGATAAGAGGGGCTGGGGTTGTGGCTCAGTGGTGGAGTGCTTGCCTAGCATTCATGGGGCATTGGATTCGATCCTCAGCACCACCTAAAAATAAAATAAAGTTACTGTGTCCACCTAAACTAAAGAATACATTTAAAAAAAAAAAACAGCAAAAGAATAGAGAAATATATATAACTAATCATAACAGATAATTAAGTATAAAAACATAAAACAGGATAAAGTACCTGAGAATGAATCTTAAGATGTATAAGACCCAATACAGTAAATAAATGACTGTTGGAAATAAAAGAAGGTAACATAATGAAAGGAGAAAAGGAGGCACAGTGACACACGCCTGTTACCTCAGCAACTTAGTGGGACCATATCTCAAAATTAAAAATAAAATGGGCTGAGGATGTGGCTCAGTGGAGAGCACCCTTGGTTTCAGTCCCTAGTACCATACCAAAGAAAAGATAGAAACTGAGACGGAATTGGAAGTCCCAATATTGTCATTTTTTTTCCAAATTATAGATTCAGTGCAATGCCAACTAAAATCTCATCAGGGATTTTATTGAAACTTACTTAGCTGATTTTAAAATGCTTGTGGGGGGGTCTAGGGTGTATGTAGCTCAATGATAGGTAGTGTACATGCTTAGCGTGTGCAAGACCCTGAGTTGAGTCCCCAGCACACACATAATACATACATATGTACTTATTACACACACACACACACACACACACACACACAACTCATGTGGAGCTGAGCATGGTGGCATACACTGTAATCCCAGCAATTCAGGAGACCGAGGCAGGAGGGTCACAAGTTAAATGCCAGCCACAAAAAGTTAGCAAAGCCCTTAGCAATCTAGTGAGAGACCCTGTCTCAAAAAATAAAAAAAGGGCTGGGGATGCCCCTGGGTTCAATCTCCAGTATCAGTAAATAGACGGACTGATTGATGATATATGGAAGAAAAGAACCTAAGGAGCCAAAACATTCAGGGAAGAATAATTTGAGTAATTTGCTATAACAGATATCATGATTTAATATAAACTAAAATTAATTAGTATGTTCCTGGTGTAGGGATAAACAGGTCATTGTGACAGATTATATATCTCATGACAGAGTATTTTATATGCGTCTGTATAGATATACACACACACATATATGTATATATGAGCTGAAAAGAATAGATTAAGTAAAAAGTAGGGAAGTTGGTATCCTTGTGGGAAATTTTATGTCCTAAGTTAAGCAATATATTAAAATTAAGTCTAGGGGCTGGGGTTATGGCTCAGTGGTAGAGTGCTTGCCTCGCATGTGTGAGGCACTGGATTCAATCCTCATCACTGCATAAAAATAAATAAACAAAGGTATTGTGTCCATCTACAACTAAAAAAATATTTTTAAAAAATTAAGTCTAGGTGTAATAGGAAAAACTTTAAACCTTATAGGAAAACATCTTCCTTCTTAGGATTAGGGAACAATTTTCTTAAGACAAATTCTTAACGGTAAAACAAAAGATTGAAACATTCAAATCCATTAAGTACTTTTGTCATCAAAAGATGTTATATGATGGATTAAATAACGGGCCATTGTGTAGGAGTAAAGATTTGTGATAGTCAGCTGAAAATTGTGATCTAGAATAAAAGCAAGATGTGGGCTGGGGATGTGGCTCAAGCGGTGGCGCGCTCGCCTGGCATGCGTGCGGCCCGGGTTCGATCCTCAGCACCACATACAAACAAAGATGTTGTGTCCGCTGAAAACTAAAATAAAAAATAAATATTAAAAAATTCTCTCTCTCTCTCTCTCTCTCTCTCTTTAAAAAAATAAAATAAAATAAAAAAAAAATAAAAGCAAGATGTAATCAATAAGAAATGGTAATCAGGCATTTTTTTCCTTAAAGGGAAATCCAAACAAGCAATACATAAATAAATATGTTTAACCCTACAACTAATGTACAAATTTAGACATAAGACCACACAGCTAGATACATTTTACACTTACTAGTTAACAAAGCATTAAGTCTAGAGACGATGTGAATCAATGGGAACTCTCAGACCACCACTGCTGGGATTTAAATTGATTCAACCAAAGGGCATTTTCTTATAAAATGAATCAGAAGATAACCTAAGTCATATCCTTGAGGAAAGATTGGAAAGTTTTATATCCATAAGAGTTATTAAACAGTTTTTAGGATAACTAGAGTAATTTATCTCAGCTTAATAATTTTCTATTATTTCTTAAAAGATCGTGCATAAAGATAAATAATACCACTAAAAAAAGGATCTTCACTGTTGAATTTCCCCACCTAGAACATAATGTTGAACAACTAAATGCAGTATACTTTTAAAATGTTATTCCTCTGTTAAAATGGCATCTCCAGAGGGATATAAAAGCTATTCACTAGAATCTACTAAAATTTGGCCATATTTGTGTTGTGGCTAATGTTAGCATGTAAACTGTTTAAACAGATTGTTTCAATGCTCATAGGTTTATGGAATGCATTTTATCCATTGTTCACTGTTTATCCCTGTGAAACATTAAATATTATGAATTGTTTGTGACAGAAATAGGAAAATTATGGGCTAGGGATATAGCTCAGTTGGTAGAGTGTTTGCCTTGCATGCAGAAGGCCCTGGGGTTCAATCCCTAGCACCACAAAAAAATAAAAATAAATAAAATAAATAAACGCTGTTCTGGGATATCTATTTTTAAAAAAGTAGGACAATTAACTACATTTGCTCAGAATTTCTTGGTGTTCATAAATACTTACTGTTCTTAAATTTATCAGCCAATTGTTTGGGGAAGAAGATGCTGATCAGGAAGTGTCACCTGATAGAGCTGACCCTGAAGCTGCATGTGAGTAAACTACTTGACACATTTTCTTTTCTTTTTAAAATATTTTTTTAGTTGTAGGTGGATACAATACCTTTATTTTATTTATATGTGGTGTTGAGGATCGAACCCAGCATAACTTACATGTGCTAGGCAAGCCACATCCCCTGCCCCTCTATGTGTTTTCTTATTGTGGCTGCTGTCTTTATTTTGTTAATTTGACATTGGTAGCTTAAGAGAAAAGTGATAGTTTTTTTTATGTTCTTAAAATATGTTGTTTCAACTTTAAAACAGTGTTTACCAAAAGGATAGTTTCATTTTATCAGGATAGAGGGAAATATATCAGTTAGGAGTTGTTCCCGGGAGCATTCTTTCAACTATTATACATGTGACCTTCAAGGGAGGCACAAAAAGATGCTGATAACTTTTTATTTTCCTTTCTCCTTGAACTTAGAATGTGTTGCTTTTGAGTGACTTCTGTGAGTGACATTTTCCCCCCAAATGTAAGAGCTCAGTTTTACACTGAAATACTATTAAAATACTATTGTTTTATAGGGGAACCAACAGAAGCTGAAGCCAGAGCTCGAGCATCAAATGAAGATGGTGACATAAAACGTATTTCCACAAAGGAATGGGCAAAATCAACTGGTTACGATCCAGTTAAACTTTTTACCAAGGTTAGGTTTACTTTTTTTTCTATTTCCCCTGGGGATTTAACGTTAGGGGTACTTTACCACTGAACTACATCCCCAATCCTTTTCATATTTTATTTTCAGACAAGGTCTCACTGACTTGCTTAGGACCTTGCTTAGTTGCTGAGGCTGTTCTCAAATTTGTGATCCTCCTGTCTTAACCTCTTGAGTTGCTGAGATTATAGGCATACGCTGCTCTGCCCAGCCTAGGTTTATTTTCTTTATAATTGTGGATAGATCTATTAATCTGATTGTGTTTGTTTTAAACCAATACATAGAATTGAATTAAACTTTTTTGTACATACATGCTAACATCCTAACAAAATGACTGATGTAGTCAGCACATGCAAGTTTGGAAATTTTAGTGCCTATACTAAATATCAGTTTAGTATCTCTCCAGGAGGTAAATATAGAAGCTTGCTTCTATCCCCCTCTTTGTTGTGTTCTTTTGCTGTCATAGAAGTTGGTTTTCTTTATAAACAATTTGGTTTAATCCCTTTTATCTCTTCCTGTTCAAATCATGTGTTAGCAGTTTTGACTTGATATGTTCTAAATCCCCTTTGAATCCAAAATTGCTTTTTCTCATCAGTTTAATATGCAGGATAGTTCTAGAAAGCTCTACAAGGCTTTTAAAATTGAGTCTGCCTAAGTATTGCTCAGCTAGGCCCTTAGTTCTAAGTTTTTCTATTTTTTTCTTCTTTGACTCTGTGGCAAATTATTACAGTAGATTCTTGAAACTTTCTCAGTTTTTCTTAAATTGTCTAATGCATTCTTGCCACCCTAAGGACGTGGTCTTAAGCTTATAGTAAGAGGTTTGTAGCCATTGGACATAGTTTACCTACCTGTTGAGAATATCTCACTTTACTGCAGGCTGTTATCTTTTTGTTCGTGTGGAAGATAAACCTCTTTTGGTAAAGGCAGACTTTTCCAGAGGGCATTTTTCTTTGGCTTTGTATCTTGTTCTTCAAACAGTATTTCTCCTCTGCTCTGTCTTGGATCTTTGTTGGCTCCTTCTGTCTACTTTACAATATGCATAGGTCTTACTATCTTAAGCAAATGGGCTACTGCTCACTCCAACTTATATTCACTTCCTTATGTTAAGAATGGAAATGAGCATGATGTATCAGAGATGATGGGATAATGCAAAAGTCTGAAGGACTACTCTTGTCTGGCAGACTTCTCAGCCAAATGTTCAGTGCCCTTTACTTTTTTTTTTTTTTTTTTTTGGTACCAGGGATTCAACTCAGGAGTAGTCAATCACTGAGTCACATCCCCAGCCCTTTTTGTATTTTGTTTAGAGACAGTTTCGCTGAGTTACTTAAGGCCTCACTAAGTTACTGAGGCTGGTTTTGAACCCGCAATTGTCCTACCTCAACCTTCCAAGCTGCTGAGATTACAGGTGTGCACCACCACGCCTGGCTACAAGTTATTTTTAGCCTCATGTGCTACCCATATCATATCATAACGAACTTCTTGCCTGTGTACTCATTTTAAATGTTACTATCTACCTTGTATTCTTTTTCTATGCCTTAGGTAGGTAAAACAAAAATTCCTCATGGTTTTCAGCTTTGTGACTTTCCTACTAAATATATTATTGACATTGTTTATATATTTAGCTTGTTTTCCAAAGATTAAAGATGAGTGTGCTTTGATAGAAATTTTTATGATATTTCAATTTAGCTGAAGGTACATTCTTACCTGGTACCTGCAGTAAATGTATTGAATAAGTTAATCACAAATAGAAAAGGCTTTTAAGGGGATGCCCCTGTTCCCAAGAGCACTTCCCTAGTATGTGGGAAGCCCTGGGTCTCATTGCTCACACTACAAAAGGGAAAGAGAGATGGAGAGAACAATGATAAAGAAAAAGTAAAAATAATTAAAACACCTGAAATCCTACTATTTTTGTTTTTTGTTAGTCTACATGTGATAGTGTTTTATTATAATAATTGTGTGTTTGGGGGTTTCATACCTCCTTTTAGCTTTTATTTTTTAATTTTTTGCACATGTAAATATTTTAGAAGGGGGAAGGCACATTTTGGAGATGTTACAGAAATTCTGTAATTGAGTTGTTCTAGAATATATGTGCTTTATTGGCCTGGATCCATGAACTTGAAGATATTGTTCATCTGATTCTCTAGTATCAGTAGTTGTATTCAATTCTTGTAGTTTATTGATAGTGTTTATTAATCCCTTTAATTTGTATGATTTTGCTTCAGACTGAACTTTGGAGTTTTAGGGGAACTTTGGGGGAGGTGGTTCAGGAGGTCCAGGCAGTCAGCATTCCCTTATCCTCACTTAACTTCTTCTGCCCTTAACGGTTTTACTGGTTTTAACTATTTTATATGTAGGGATTCTGTGTAAACGTTTGAATATTTTTTTAATGGCTTTTGAAATTGTTACTCTGCTTGCATTTGACATGTGTGATTTGTTTTGTTTTGTTCTTATGGATTGTTTTTTGTTGTTGTTCTATTTGTTTGGTACCGGGAATTAAACCAGGGGCACTTGACCACTGAGCCATATCCCCAGCCCTCTTTTGTATTATATTTAGAGACAGGGTCTCACCGAGTTGCTTAGCACCTCCACCTCCCTTTTGCTGAAGCTGGCTTTGAACTTGCCATCCTCCTGCCTAAGCCTCCTGAGCTGCTGGAATTGTAGGTGTGTGCTACCAACTGTACCTGGCTTTGACATGTGTTTTTAAATCAGATTTCACAATAAATCATCAATGAAATTTTAATGTATTTTATCAACTTGGGACTTGTAGGGCTCATGGGATTTATCTTTTCTTTTTTTTTAAAGCTTTTTAAAGATGATATCAGGTATCTATTGACAATGGATAAACTATGGCGGAAAAGGAAACCACCTGTTCCATTGGACTGGGCTGAAGTACAAAGTCAAGGTAAAAAAAAATACATTTTAATCAGGGCTGGGGCTATGGCTCAGTGGTAGAGTGCTTGCCTGGCATGTGTGAGGCACTGGGTACGATCCTCAGCATCACAAAAAAATATTTTAAGAAAGAATTAAACTCTCCATTCCATCTTACACTTAAAAAATGTGTTTTACTTTTTGGAATACCTAAACTGGAAATTACCTCACCAAAAATGTTTAAGTACTGTATATTTTTTTCGAAATTGTGTTCATATGTTCAGATAACATGAAAAAGAAAAATCATTAGATCTATACTCACATTGAGAAATAGTCATTAATATTTTTTTTTTTTTAAAGATTTTTTTAAGAGAGAGAGGGAGAGTGAGTTTTATTTTAGTATTTATTTTTTAGTTTTCAGCAGACACAACATCTTTGTTTGTATGTGGTGCTGAGGCTCGAACCCGGACCGCACGCATGCCAGGCGAGCGCGCTACCACTTGAGCCACATCCCCAGCCCTAGTCATTAATATTTTAAGGAATGTTCTGATCATCTTAATTGTGCATACAGATACAAGTAGTCATGTATGTACACGTTACATAAATGGAGTCATATTATTTGTGTATTTATATATCCCCCTTTGTAGGGGGATACTGGATTGAACCCAGGTGTACTTTACCACTGAGCTACATCCCCAGTTCTTTTTGTGTTTTATTTTGAGACAAGGTTTCACTGAGTTGCTAAGGCTGGCCTCAAACTTGGAAGTCCTCTTGCCTTAGCTTCTCTTGTAGCTGGGATTACAGGTATGTACCACCATGCCAAACCCTGTTTTTATACTCTTGGCTTGCTTTTTTCAGTCAGTATTATTTAACTAGTTATTTGTTGATTAATATGTAGTTGCTTCATGTTCCCTGAAACAGAGTGCACCTATATGTGCATCTTTCTTTGTACCTCTGTAATTGTCAGGTTTTTTTAGATTTAATTTTAAAACACATTTTTAAAAAATTTAAATGAAGGAAGCTTTAGTGACCACTTCCTTATTCCACTCTTCATTGACACATTGTGTTTCTAGTTCATGTGAACTGTATTGTAGTATTGCACAGCAGTGCAGAGCACACTGGAACTTAAAAGATCCCTGGAGATTTTAGTCACCACTTTGAAGCAGTTTTCAACAATATAAGGTGCTTAATTTACTGGGCAAATTGAAGTATGATTCAATAGCTTCCATCTACTGAGTGATAATTATGTACTAGGCATAATGCTTATCTCTGTTATATCCATGAATCCCCCAGTAATGCAAGTCCTGATGGCCTTGTACTTTTTCTATCAGTTTTAACAATTTTCTTGTACAGATACTTGTACTGTAGTGATTTTTTTTTTTTTTTTTTTTTTTTTTTGAGGAGAAGAATCCAATCCATCAGATCAACAAAGTGAACCCCAGCTAGGTCTGAAAGACCAGCAGGTTCTAGATGTAAAGAGCTATGCAAGTCTTTTTTCAAAGAGCATTGAGACTTTGAGAGTTCATTTAGCAGAAAAAGGAGATGGAGCTGAGCTCATATGGGATAAGGTTAGTATTAAAAATGAGTATCATCTATTGCTTATGTATCTGATGTATAGTTATTAATCTGTAATAGCAACTAGTATTTTTTTCTTTGTTTTTTAGATATCATTTATTCTATCAGATTTTGAGGAAATATCTGTAATTTGGTATGGATGTTTTCATCTCTAGTTACTATATTTGTCAGATTCTTCTTTTTTCTTTTGACATTACTGGCAATTGAACCCAAGGCTTAGGCAAGGCAAGTGCTGTACCACTGAGCTGCACCCCAGCCCTCCACTTTTAAGTGTGAATTTTCTATAAATAAATTTGAGCAATGTAATAAAACTTTATTTTGGGGCTGGAGATTTGGCTCAAGCGGTAGCGCGCTCGCCTGGCATGCGTGCGGCCCGGGTTCGATCCTCAGCACCACATACAAACAAAGATGTTGTGTCCACCAAGAACTAGAAAATAAATATTAAAAAAAATTAAAAAAAAAAAAAAACAACTTTATTTTGGATTCTAGTAATACATTTATAATTATGTTGACTAGAAAAATAATGTGAATTTTATTAGTGAAATGTTTTATTGATTTAACATTCTGTATAATACAGACTTATTTAAAGTGATCATGAAATCTTTTCAAAATGACAGCTCATTGGCTGTGTATTTGATCTAGAAAGTAATAAAATTGCCTTTTTATTGAAATAGATATAGCTGTTCAGAGATTTAAGAGAAATATTTCTCAGTATAAAAAAATGAGATATATTTATTCTCAAAGTTAAAAATAATATTTAATAGTGCTCTGCAGTTAGATATTGTATTTTGAGTTCATTTTACTTAATTTTAATTGTCAGTGGATTTTAAAGAGTCAGACCAGTTTTAGAAATCCAAGATACCTTTCTGTGCACAAATTTTGGAACTTTGTTTAATCAGATATCTAAAATAAAGCTGGTAAATTTAAGTTCTTGAGGTCTTTGGAGGTGGAAGGTATTACTGGAGATTGAATCCAGGAATGTTTTGCCTCTGAGCTGTATCCCCAGCTCTTTTTGAGGCAGGGCCTCTCTAAGTTGCTGAGGCTGGCCTCGCACTTTCTTTTTTTCTTTTCCTTTTCTTTTTTTTAGAGTCTTCAATTTCAGATTTTCTAAAATATGTAACATCATTTAATGTGGCTTTGAATTTTCTATCCTCCTGCCTTAGCATCTCAAGTCGCTGGGATTACTGGCATGCACTACTGCACCTGGCTCTTGAGGCTTTTTGTTTGTATTTTGTGGTTGCAGGATTGAATCCAGAGGCACTCAACCACTGAGCTACATTCCCAATCGTTTTTGTTTTTATTTTGTTTTATTTATTTAATTTTGAGGGAGGATCTTGCTAAGTTGCCCAGTCTGGCCTTGAACTTGTTATCCTCCTGCCTCAGCCTCCTGAGTCACTGAAATTATAGGTGTGCACCATTATACATTAATCTTTTTGGTTTACATGATACTAAGGGTAGTTTTTCAAATATTTTCATTGTTCTAGATATTTGGAATGTTTTTTTCTTTTTCTTTTTTAATCTGTCACAGGGGCTAAAACAGGGAACTTTTGGAACTGAGAATTGTTACCTTCTTCGGTAAAGTCCTTTTGATACCTAATGGGTATCATAAGCCAGTTGCCTCGGAAATTCCTCATGCACACTATTGATAATGTGAAATATTCTTACTCATCCTTAGCACAACCTTGTGAGATGCTCAGGAAGGTTGGTTTGTCTGAAGTTGCACCGCCAGTTAATAAGTACATGAAGGGACTCACTTCCTAACAGCTCTTTTTCTTTTTTCTTTAAGAATAAAAAAGCATCTTCTTACAGAGAGAGAGAGACAGTTACATCTCAACTCAAGAATTTACCAGAAAATAGAAGTAGAAACAGTCATGACAGGGAGTAGCATTTTGAATTTGGAGATGAACTAGGTATATGGTGATAAACAAATGTTAAACTCTGAGCCTTTGCTCCAGGAATTACTCTGGGCCATGCAAAAATAGCATTTTTCTTTAAGGGTGGTCATCTTTATTAGCTGAAAAGTGACCCAAAGGCTGAATAAAATATTAACATGGCTTGGTAAGTCCTTTTTCAGCAGATCCACTGAACTAGAGCTGACTCCTTCAGCTCTAGTTTTGTACACTGAAGAATTCTGCACAGGGTATTGCTAGTAAAAAGGGCATATCCAAAATGTTTTCTTCCATCCTGTTATATCTTCTTAATTCAAAGCAGAAAGCCTTACCGAAATCTAATTAAAGAGTCTAGGATATGGCCTCAAGAAAAATGCAAATTATAAAGAGAAAACTTTGATCATGTTTCGTTATCTGAAGACACAGCACACATGGGTGAGTGGTGTATCTATGAAGGGAGTTTGGAGGAGGAGAGCCCAAAGTAGTAGTCCAGGTCTTTCTGAGACTTTAGTGAAACTGTTTTGTCAAACAGCCTGTGTCTTTGCCTGGATTCTGTGCTTGTCCAACAATTATCTCATTACTAACTAGTGAACCCAGGAAAGGGTTGCCATCATCAATTAATGGAATTGGGATTCTGGTGTATTATGTACTTGTTCCCCAGTGCATTTGTAAGTATGAGCAATCTCCTAGAAGCAAGGTAGTTCTTGATGTTCTTTTTTGACTATATTCCTGGACCAGAAGTCATAAGCCCCTGTCCCTTTTATCCAATCTCCATGCTACTTACCTGAGAGTAGCCTCTCTTTCATGACTACCTCTTGTTCTGGTTAATTGTCTACAATATTATACATATGTGAAGGTACTCTTGTGAAAGTAATACTAGTCAAGCTAGTGAGTTCATGGGAAGACTTGTTAAATAACTTATATTATTGGCAGGATGACCCATCTGCAATGGATTTTGTCACTTCTGCTGCAAATCTCAGGATGCATATTTTCAGTATGAATATGAAGAGCAGGTTTGATATAAAATGTAAGTTGTTTTGTACTTCATTTGTATTGTCAAAACCTCAAAGTTGTTTTTTCTTTTTTAACAGCTAAACATGTTCATCTTTTTCCCCCCACAGCAATGGCAGGGAACATTATTCCTGCTATTGCTACTACTAATGCAGTGATTGCCGGGTTGATAGTATTGGAAGGACTGAAGATTTTATCAGGAAAAATAGACCAGTGTAGAACAGTGAGTATTTCTGTTTGCCTTTTTTTATTCAAGGTCTTTTTAAAATAGGAGTGATATAGTCAGTAGTAGAGCATTTGCTATGTATGTGCATGGCCCTGAATGCAACCCTCAGCACACACCCCCCAACTCCCAAAGTATAAAAAGCATGTAAAGCAGACATTTTTTTAAAATTAAAACAACAAAATTGATTTAAAGCAATGGAAAAACAATTGTTTCAGTTACCTTGTGTGAGTGCGTGTTTAAGTAATCTTCCTGGAAATTTCAGTAGAAAAGAAAGCTCGTTGACTTATTTTTATCTAATAAGTGAAAGCAGAAGCTAATTTGTTTCTAACATTTCCAGTTTTACCAAATTCTTGGAGAAATTTAGCATGAGATCTACATATTAAAAAGATTTTCCAATTCTATGGTTTAAAAAAATGGTTATTCTTTGGTCATTGGTCTTTGGTCATTCTTTTTATTCTCTTTTAGAATTATTTTACATTCTTTGATTAATTTTCAAGTCTGAAATCTTTACTACGGATGTGTCCCACCATTTCTACTAGATCTGTGTTTTGTTTACTTAAGTGATTTATGGTTTTGTAACAATGTATTTTAGAATTGTAGCTATGACAGTTCAAGTATCTATACATACCTTGAAGTACATTACCTTATGGAGTATTTGTACTACCAACCTAGGATAACTTTTTCTTTTTGTGGTACTAGGTATGGAACCCAGGGCCAGTGCATTCTGGGCAAGCACTGTGCCACTGAGCTCCATCCCCATTGCTAGGACTACTTTTAAATTCTCAACTTTAGGTTTTCAACCCATACATGTTTAGACAGTAAATCTGCTTGGTTCCTTTCTTGCTGTAATGATTGATAGGAAAGACATTAGACCTTCCACCAAACCCAAGGTCAAGATAATTCCTCTTGCTGTTTCTATTGGGAAGGTGTTTTTTTCTCTTTGCTCTCCCTCATTTCCAGGTTCTTAAAAGAGTTCCTATATTAGTAAAGGATGGGCTAGGTGTGCCTTTTCAGGCTAAACCACTTGACTGGGCACCATGGCATACACCTGTAATCCTAGTGGCTCCAGAGGCTGAGGCAGAAGGATCACAACTTCAAAGTCAGTCTCAGCAACTTCATGAGGACCTAAACAACTTAGCGAGACGCTATCTCAAAATGAAAAGGGCCAGGATTGGTTAAGTGCCCCAGTAGTTAAGTGCCCCTGTGTTTAGTTCCTGGTATCAAAAAAAAAAAAGTCTAAACCACTTGGATGTTCTGTTTGGTTCCTGCTTTCGTTATTGAGTTTGTCTTAGGAGGCTTTGCTTTCTTACCAGCTCAAAGAAACTTCCTAAAAATTTCAAGTAACCAATACTTTTGCTACTATTTATGTTCTCCTTTTTATGTCAGTGTTGTAATCAAAGGACCAATTTACATTTTTAGTTGTAGGATGACAGTACCTTTATTTTATTTTTTGTATGTGGTGCTGAGGATTGACCCCAGTGCCTGCTAGGCAAGTCCTCTACCTCTGAGTCACAAGCCCAGCCCCAGGACCCATTCTTTTCAGGAATTTTTAAAAATGTCCAGCCTGCAATGGTATTCTTTTTTTTTTTTCTTTTTCAGAATTAACAATACATTCTTTATTTCATTGTTGTTTGGCAGAGCTGGGAATCTAACCCAGGGCCTAATGTGCTCAGAAAGCATTCTGTTACTAATACTACACCCCCAGCCTTTATATATTTTTTAAGGTAACTTCTATGTTTTCATGAAATCTCAGGGTGAAGGAATGTGCAGTCGTATAATCACTCCACCATCTTGATTCAATTATTTTTTTTTTTGTTTGAATGCCTGGGATTGAACTCAGGAGCACTGGACCACTGAGCCACATCCCCAGCCCTATTTTGTACCTTTTTATAGAGACTGGGTCTCACTGAGCTCCTTAGTACCTTGCTGTTGCTGAGGCTGGCTTTGATCTTGCTATCCTCCTGCCTCAGCCTCTGGAGCCACTGGGATTACAGGTGTGTGACACTGTGCTGATTCAATTCTATTTAAATGTTTATTTTGGCTGCCATAATTTTAATTTGTAAGAACTTTTAAAATTTTTTCTTTTTATAGCAAACAACTTTTCCTGTAGCTTCAGTGTCCCTTTGAGCCCATGATCATAACTGATTGTCAAACTTACTTTATGTCAGTTTCTTGTAACATCCTTCTGATTTCTTTGCTTGCTTGTTTCCATCCACCTCTTGGACTGTTGATACTTATATATCTGGATTTACTTTGTTCACATTTTTAAATGAATATTAAGATGGATTAATAATGTTTGCCTGGGTATTAACAGTGATACCTTTTTTGGAGTGAGGATTGGTCTGAGTGCCTTTACGCAGACTGAGTACACAATCTGAGCTATATTCCTAATCCCAATTTTGTTTTATTATTACTTTCCTTAGTATACTTTTTTTTTTTTTTTTTTTTTTTAAGAGAGAGAGGTAGAGAGAGAGAATTTTAATATTCATTTTTTAGTTTTCGGCGGACACAACATCCCCGTCTGTATGTGGTGCTGAGGATCGAACCCAGGCCGCACGCATGCCAGGCGAGCGCGCTACTGCTTGAGCCACATCCCCAGCCCCACCTTAGTATACTTAATCTTCCTGGCAAAGCCCAAAAATCAAAGAAATGTTTCCCCCATTTGTTTTCTAGTTTGCTTTCTAGCCCTGCTACATGACCAGTACTCACTGTAGGGAAAAGTTATAGAGGGGGACTCTACTGTCTCCAAGGATATACTCCTTTAAACTTGGGGGAATCTATAGGGTTCTCCTTTAGAGTTAATGATTCTTAGTAGACATAGTGCTACATTGTAGACAAATATGGAAAATTTGTATCTAAGCTTCTTCTGTTCTTCTGACTTTGTTGTATTTGTTTAATCTTGATAGTGTGCACCAAACTTTATAGTAGTTTAAGGTTGGGACCTTTCCTAATTCAGTGTAATTTTTTAAAAATTGGTCTTGGTTTTTAATTTTTTTTTTGAGGAGGAGATATTAGACAAATAGCATTAATACCAGTATCTTTCCCTGTTTCCATAAATGTTATTTTAGTTGTCCTAGGAAATTTGGAAAGGTGGTCACTTTTGTTCCATATATCTGTAAAAGCATTATCATTAATTGCAGAAGTGTGTTGGTCTTACAAAGAGGTTGACTTAAAGTAACTGAGAATAAAAACTATGAAGGACACCCAGAAGCTGATTTAATGATGATACCAGAGACAAATATGGCTATACTTATACTCTTGCTAAATTAATTAGCAGAAGCATGTGGAGTTGGTACAAAACAAACAGGTGTCTTTAGAGTAAACCCAGCTATTTATATGGTAGCTAAATAGAAAAGAAGATTAAAAAACTAGGCTCTTTAAAAAGTTATGATTTTCCTGATCCTTGCCATCTCTAGAGGAGAATGTTTAAGTTATGTTGTTTTTTTATTAATAGACAAAATGATTTTTAGATTGGTATATAAAATTGTAATTCACGTTTCTGATTCCTGCTTTTTGGTTTTTCTCCAAAGATTTTTTTGAATAAACAACCAAACCCAAGAAAGAAGCTGCTTGTGCCTTGTGCACTGGATCCTCCTAACCCCAACTGTTATGTGTGTGCCAGCAAGCCAGAGGTGACTGTGCGACTGAATGTCCACAAAGTGACTGTTCTCACCTTGCAAGATAAGGTGAGTTCAGGGGCCAGTTCTGTTCCCTAAAACAAAAAAATCCAAGTGTCCTTTTATCCTTTACAGCATATTACTAAATACCTGGTAACAAACTAAATACCAGGTAATTGCTCCAAAAATCTCTGAAGTGAGTTGCTCTAATTTCCTGGATTATTTCACTATCTAGATTGCTGCGCTTTTCTCTCTGACTCCAGAATATGTGCCTCCTATCCCAGGCACATAAGGGATAAGTGTATTTGTCTGGAATATGTACCATAGGTGGCATAGTATCATGGCAGGCAGACTTTTTTGCTCTTTATTTCCCACATAGTGAGTAAATTCTGATTTTTGTTCATTTGTTTTGGCAATACTAGGGGTTGAATCCCAGGGCACTCTACCACTGAGATAAGTCTCCAGACCTTTTTATTTTTTATTTTAATATACTTACCTTGAGGCTGGCCTTAGACTTGTGATTCTCCCAAATAGTTCTGATTTTTTTTTTTTTTTTTGGTAGATAAAGAAGCATCTTTGCAGTTGCGGATATATGCTCAGTTAGTAGAGTGCTTGCCTCACATATAGAAGGCCCTGGGTTCAATCCCCAGCACCAAAACAAACAAACAAACAAAAACAACTAAAAAAAAAGAAATGTCTTTGAATCGTTTGGGCTATGGCCAAACCCACAAAGAGTTTTTATTTAATTTTTTTTTTTATTTTGTTTTATGGTAGTACTGACGATTGAACCCGGGGTGCTAGACCACTAAACTTGGCTATATTCCCAGGCTTTCTTTTTTCTCTTCTTGAGGCTGGCCTTAAAGTTGTGATCCTTTTGCCTTAGCCTTCCTACTAGCTGAGATTATAGTTACAGACTACTGCACTTGTCTCAGACAAGGTTTTTTTTATGAATTGTGAATACTTGACTAAGAATAGCAAAGTTCTGTGTTTCCAGTGGAGCAAAATCCCAGTTAGTAGCTTTGTATTAAGGGTAGGGATACCTTGCAGAGTTCAGGTGCTCGAGATGTTGGACAGTACCCATTCCCACAAAATTAGAAGGCTCTTGTTAATTATTTATGAAATCTGAGACTTAGTGACACTATATAGATTTTTGTAATATGACCTGATTCTGCATTCACTTGTAGAGCAGGAGTATAAGAAATGGGGATTTAAGATATAGTCTAAGCCCTGTGTGGTGATGCACACCTGGAATCACAGCTACTTGGGAGGCTAAGGAAGGAGCATCACAAATTGGAGGGCATCTTGGACAACTTAATAAGATCCTAATTCAAAATAAAGAGGGCTAAAGATGTAGCTTAGTGGTAAATGCTTGTCTATGAGTGAGGCACTGGGTTCAATCCTCTGTACCATCTACCTTCCCCCTCTCACACAGGCGTACTATGCAAGAAAAAGATTTAGGTTCCTTCTAAATTGTCTAGATTGCTTTCATTGAGCTTTTTTAAATGGCTGAAAAGTGTCCCTTCCCACTTAGGGGAGCATTTTGGATTGTTCTCTGATTGAATCCATCACAGTGCTACATATTTACAAACCTCTTGAGATACGTGATTAAGCCTTTCCCAAAGTGGGTAGGGAATGACCTTCCTCCCAGAACTGGCTACAGAGGGAAGATTAATTTGCAATCATATCTTGGTCAGGGAAGGCAGCAGATCTTGGTTAACTGGACATTGGAGGGTTGCTGCCCCCTTTTATTCCTAGGAATTATTATTGTTGAAAATATTGACTTGGGATTAAAGATAATCCCTTTATTTGAGGGTAATTAGACCTCTAGAGAGATACTCCATATCAATTTTTAGGAGCTGGTAGTGATTAGAATAGGATCACTTATAAATTTTCCAAACCTATATGGAATTCAGGAATGATGAGGTCATCTGAGAGTCAGGTTAGTAAGAATTTCTTTTCATCTGTCAAACCTTCTGTTAAAGGGCTGGCGTAGAATCTGGGATGAAATGTTAAGTTTGGAGTCCACTTCCTAATGTGGGGGGGAAGAACATATCAAGAGTATCAAGAGCCAGTCAAGTAGTTCATAAGTCCCATTTAGAGGAAGTTTGCTCTGATCTACATTTGTGGTTGAATGTGGCTAACTCTCCAGTTTTTCCTAACTAGCCCCTTTATGAAAGGAGAAAGTAAGAGCCTTTATAGAAAAAAATCTAGAGGTTTTTATTTATTTTATTTATTTTTAAATGGTCTTTAATTGCCTGTATTAATATTTTTTAATCTTTTTTTTTCCTTATAGATAGTGAAAGAAAAATTTGCTATGGTAGCACCAGATGTCCAAATTGAAGATGGGAAAGGAACAATCCTAATATCTTCAGAAGAGGGAGAGACAGAAGGTATTATTGCATTTATCCACTCCCCTCATTTAGGGACATGAAATTATTGTGCACTCTAATGTGCTAACTAATGTGTACTCTGTACTCCTCAAAGGAAGGAGAGTGGAGTACACATTATCTGTTCATTGCATATGTTACTCGGTTCCATGGTAATGGGGGTGACCTTTGGTCATGGAAGTGTTTTCCCAAGGTGGTGTTTCCTTGATGGAGTCACCACAGCACAAATTTGGATGCTTTTAAATCTCAATACTGGGCTGGGGATGTGGCTCAAGTGGTAGCGCGCCCGCCTGGCATGCGTGCGGCCCGGGTTCGATCCTCAGCACCACGTACAAACAAAGATGTTGTGTCCACCGAGTACTAAAAAAAATATATATATATTAAAAAATTAAATCTCAATACTAAGGGACTATTTCTCAATAACTCAGTGAACAGATTGTGACTGCAGTATTCTTGTCTGCTTCCAAGGAACCTCTTTTCCTGTGTCATGGAACCTGGAGGCTATGTTGGTAATGAGAAAACTTCAGGCTTTTAAATCAGTGGGGAGGATAATCTTGAGTTTCTTGGATGTTTTTTCTAAGAATGGGAAAGTCTTGATAGCCTGCTCCTGCTACACAGCAGAAAATGTTGGTGAAGTCAGTGCCTAGTTTTAGCTTTCTAAGCTTTCGTAAGTTTTAAGCAAGGGCTAGGAATGGGCCCAATGGTAAAATGCTTGACTAGCATGCACAAAACCCTAGGTTGGCTCCTGAGTACCTCCACTTCCCCTCCTCAAAAAAAGAAAAGAAAATCAAGCAGTTTATTACTTTTGTTAAAGTATTTATTAAAAGATAAGGTAGAATACATTTGATTGAATTCTGTTGAAGCTTCTGTAGTAAGAATTGCATTGTAATTAGACTTCCTTCAGATTTTAATCAGTCTGATTAGAAAGTTCCCACATTCCTTCTGCCATTTTTATATCTCATTTCTTGGGTTACCAGTTGATTCTTCCATGTCCCAGTTCTTTACTGTATCGGCTTATTTATCACCTATTTGTCTAGTGGTCATTTATTCACTATTCTTTGCCAGGTACTAACAGGGATTCAAATATTAACCTTTCTTTAAGGCTTAGTGTCAGGATACTTGTGTAATTGCTTGTTGAGAATTGTTTGGGATATTAGATCATATGTAATTGGAGGCCATATATTGGCTGGGTGCCAGTCTATTACAGGAGTCCACTTGAATATTCAAGTCCCATTTTAGCCAACTGTCCTCATCCTAAAGAAGTTGTGTTTTGTGATATGTTGTCCCCTTAGTTTTCACTAGTTCTTTCAGATATTAGTTAAAAATGGAGGGCTAAGGATGTATCTCAGTGTATAGTGCTTGCCTAGCATGCATGAGACTTTGGGTTTAATTCCAGCAACCACCCCCCCGCACCAAAAAAAATGAGGTCAAGAAACTCAATAGTTTAAAATGTGTCCCTGGGGCTGGGGGTGTGGCTCAATCGGTAGCGCGCTCGCCTGGCATGCGTGTGGCCCGGGTTCGATCCTCAGCACCACATACAAACAAAGATGTCGTGTCCGCCAAAAACTAAAAAAATAAATATAAAAAATTCTCTCTGTCTCTCTCTCTCTCTCTCTCACTTCTCTCTTTAAAATAAATAAATAAATAAAACGTGTCCCTATTTCATGGAGTACGTGTGTTACTGAGGTTGAAAAGGACTGGAATAAACCTTCAGTATTTTCTGGGTGTCAACAGTGTGTTACTGAGGTTGAAACAGTGGTTATTCAAATGCATGGAATTCTGTATTTTAGGCACAGTCTTAGGGTATTTATAACAAGCATGGATTCAAGATAGCAGTCCTTGGCACAAGGTGCTTTACAGCCTGGAAGGAGAGATGATTTAGTATATAGTATATTGAAGAAGGGTCAAGTACAGGGTATGAATTGAAGGAGAGCATATTTTGCTTTGTGGAGGGAGGGTTAGGGCAGCAGGAGAGGGAAGACTATTGGGTTAACTTTTTTTTTTTTAGAGAGAGAGAGAATTTCAATATTTATTTTTCAGTTTTCGGCGGACACGGCATCTTTGTATGTGATGCTGAGGATCAAACCCGGGTCGCACGCATGCCAGGCGAGCGTGCTACCGCTTGAGCCATATCCCCAGCCCCAGTTGGGTTAACTTTTAAAGAAGAGCTGGGGACCTGTACAGAGAAGGGAAGGTCTGCGTTTGGATAGAATAGATAGCATCTATAAAAGCATAAACTAGTAAAACAACATAAAAAGCTCTAGAAATGGAGAATAATTTATTTCCATTTCAGAATGAAAGTGCCATAGGGTTGGCAGTGGTGGTGAGGCTGGAACTTTCTGTGTCATACTTGCTGTGTTTGTCTTTATCTTCTCCTCTGACTTGCCTGGCCCACTATCCCATTCGCACCAGGGTTTAAACACAGGAACAGTGTGGTTCCATATAATGTGCAGAGGGTCTGTTAAAAAGGGTGTGAAGTAGAGGCAAGGAGCCAGTAAGGGTTAGAAAGAGTAGCATCATTAGGCCTGTACTATGTTGTTAGTAGACTCTGGATTCAAAGATGATGCTAATTCTCTAAAATAAGAACCCATATTAACTTTTGAACACATTAGTTCTTTTTTTTTAATTGATTTTATTTTTTTTAAATATTCGACAACAGAATGCATTACAATTCTTATTACATATATAAAGCACAGTTTTTCATGTCTTTGTATGTAAAGTATGTTCACGCCAATTCATGTCTTTATATTTGTACTTTGTTTTTTGTTTGGGTTTTTTATTGTTGTTGATTTGCATTACACATATCACAATTTTCATATCTCTGTATATAAAGTAGGTTGACACCCAATTCTTGTCTTCATACATGTACTTTGGATAATGATGTCCATCACATTCCACCATCCTTGCTAATCCCCTGCCTCCTCCCTTTCCCTCCCTCTCTTCTTCCCTGTCTAGAATTCATCTATTCCTCCCATGTTCCCCCTCCCTACCTTACTATGAGTCAGCATTCTTATATCAGAAAAAACATTCAGCATTTGTTTTTTTGGGATTGGCTAACTTCACTTAGCATTATCTTCTCCAACGCCATCCATTTACCTGTGAATATCATGATTTTATTGCTAAGTAAAATTCCATTGTGTACATATACCATATTTTTTTTTATCCGTTCATCCACTAAAGGCCTCCACAGTGTAGGTTGGCTCCACAGTTTAGCTATGAACCCATTAGTTCTGAGGAGGATTAAATTCACTGAAAGGGTTTGAAACTGGAACTGGAATTCAGTAGGAAGTATCATTGTCCAAAGATATTCCACACAGATGGAAATAGTTCAATAAAAATGAAATCTGGAAAAGGACTGGAATAAACCTTCAGTATTTTCTGGGTGTCAAAAATTTAGGGAATGCCTGGTGTGGGTGATGCATGCCAGGAGGCTGAGACAGGAGGATGGCAAGTTCAGAGCCAGCCTCAGCAATTTTAGCGAGGTGCTAAGCAACTCAGTGAGACCCTTTTTCTAAATAAAATACAAAATAGGGCTGGGGATATGGCTCAGTGGTTGAATGCCCCTGAGTTCAATCCCCGGTACCCATCACCCCCACCACCAAAAAAAAACAAAGAAAGAAAGAAAACCTTTTAAAACATTTTTCTTAAATGAAAGAAAAATGGTTTAAAAAAAAAAAAAAAAGCTGAGTGCAATGGCACATGCCTGTAATCCCAGTGGCGCTCAGGAGGCTAAGGCAGGAGGATCACAGTTTCAAAGCCAATCTCAGCAACTTAGCAATTCAGCAAGACCCTGTCTTTAATAAAATATTTTAAAATGGCTGGGGGTGTGACTCAGTGGTTAAGCACCCCTAGGTTCAATCCCCAATACCAAAAAAGATTATTGAATTGAAAATTTAAATTATGTAGAAATGTATAGCCTTTAAATATAATTAGCTAGGTGGGGTGGCATATGTCTGTAATCCTAGGTACTTGGGAGGCTGAGGCAGGAGGATCATAAGTATGGGGTGGCCTGGGCAATTTAGTGAGGCCCTGTTTCAAAATTATTTTAATCATGGTAGCATATGAGGTGGGAGGATCCCAAGTTCCAGGCCAGTCTGGGCAATTCAGTGTAAAAAATAAAAATATCTGGGATATAGTTTTTGTTTTGGGGGATTGGCTAACTTCACTTAGCATTATCTTCTCCAACGCCATCCATTTACCTGCGAATGTCATGATTTTATTCTATTTTATTGCTAAGTAAAAATACCACTTTTTTTTTTTTTTTTAAAGAAAATAGTTCCAGTTCAAACTCTTTCACTCATCCACAGTGAGTAGATATTCCTCAGTGGTGGAACTCCCCTGAATTCAGTCAGACTCTAGTACTGCAAAAATAAATAGATAAAATTTAAAAATGTAATGAAAGTGGTTGCTGATGTTGTACAACTGTAGAGTGCTAGCCTAGCATATGTGAGCCCCTGGCTTCAATCCTCTGGTACCTAGGACCAATAATAATAAACAAACATGATAATATCACCATAATTATTTTTTTCCTGGTACTGGGGATTGAACCCAGGGCCTTAAAGATGCTACTCAAGCACTCTGCTACTGCATTACATTTCCTAGAAAATCTATGTACCTTGCATAACAGATATTCAATAAAATAGACTGCGGAGGGAATATAAATTGGCATTAAATTGGGGAAGCAGTGTTGTTGTTGTTGTTTTAATATTTTCATTTTATTTATTTTTTTATGTGGTGCTGAGGATTGAACCCAGTGCCTCATACATGCTAGGCAAGTGCTCTACTTCTGAGCTACAACCTCAGCCCTATTTTTGCAGTTCCAGGGATTGAACTCAGGGCCTTTGACAGGCTAGGCAAGTGCTGAGCAATCTGTCACTGAGCACTTGCCTAGCCTGAGGATGAAGTTTTGAATGAAACTTAGCTTCTTTTTTTTAGGCCAGAAGAGTGGAACATTTGTACAAGCAGGAGAGAAAGGATAATTAAGGCAGAAAGGCCTTAGAATAGTGGGAAGAGATATGATACCAGAAAGTCATTTGGAGGAGTTGTTCTTCAGTGGAGTATTTACAATTCATGTAGCAAAGGTTTTTGTTTTGAGGTGATGTTTTACTGTGTTGCCCAGGCTGGCCTAGAACTCATGGATCATCCTGAGTAGCTGGGACTACATGTGTACGTGGTGTGCCCGGCTACAAAGAATTATTGAATGCTAAGAACTGTGTGCTACATGCTGGGGATTTTAAGATAGAAATGATAGGTGAAGCCAGCAGCTTGGGGAGGCTAAGGCAGGAGGATCACAAGTTCAAAGCCAGCTTCAGCAAAGAGCCAAGCGCTAGGCAACTCAGTGAGACACTAAACAACTCAGTGAAACCCTGTCTTTAAATAAAATACAAAATAGGGCTGGAAATGTTGCTCAGTGGTTGAGTACCCCTGAGTTCAGTCCCAACTACCAAAAAAATAAAAAAGAAGAGGACAATGAAGAAAAGAAATGATATGTGAAAAAAGAGAACAAATTGAACTGATTATTTGGAGGACATTTTGTTGGCTTCTTGTTGAAAAAAAAAAAGTGAAAAGTCCATTTGTTTTCCTTGATACAGTGCTGGAATCTTATCTAATTGTAAAATTCACTAAAAAGTGTACTAGGTTGTCACAGATACCTTTTTACAAGTAGAATATATTTCAGACAACTCTGAAAGTTGCTTTGACTTTTCTAGGACTCCAGAATTAACTTGATTTGAATGAGAAAAGTTTCTCAGAATTTCTCACTTTGGTCCCCTTGTAGTAGTTTTGGTAATTTTAAGCGTTCATGACTGAATTCCTAAGTACCTAACAGTTTCGGTGTATTTGTCTGCAGTATCTACCAGAATAAATACCACAGCCTAGGCAGCTTAAACAACAAAAATTTATATTCTTCAAAGTTCTGAAGACTGGAAGTCCAAGATAACAGTGTTGCAAGGTTTAGTTTCTTCTCAGGCCTCTCTCCTGGGCTCACTGTTTGTTCACATGGCCTTCCTTTTGTGAAAGCACATCCCTGAGTATTTAAATTTCTTACTACAGGGACACCAGTCCTATTGGATTAAAGCCTACTGGTAAAGGATTCATTTTAATTTAATTACATCTTCAAAAAGCTGTTATCTCCAAGTACAGTAACATTCTGTGGTTCTGGCAGTAGGAATTTTGGAGGGACATAGTTCATGATAGAGGAGTGTCTTGTTTTGTGCGTCCTATTGGGGACTGAACCCAGGGGTGTTCTGCTACTAACCCCTACATCCCCAGCCCTTTTTTAAAAATTTGAGTAAGGGTCTTGCAAAGTTTAGAGGCTGGCCTTGAACTTGGGACCCTCCTGCCTCAGCCTCCTGAGTCACTGGGGTTATATCTTTATTTTTTTATAAATTTCCATATGGTGCAAAGGATGGAACCCAGTGCATCACATGGGCAAATGCTCTACTGCTGAGCTAACACCAGTCCCAGGGGTTTAGCTTAAAATTAATTTGACTGCTCCATGAAGACATAACTAAAGGATCTACATTTCTTTTCACATTTTCTAGCTAATAATCATAAGAAGTTGTCAGAATTTGGAATTAGAAATGGCAGCCGGCTTCAAGCAGATGATTTCCTTCAGGACTACACTTTATTGATCAACATCCTTCATAGGTAGGAATTGTTAATATTTTATGTATAAG
This sequence comes from Callospermophilus lateralis, assembly GCF_048772815.1. Classification (NCBI taxonomy): domain Eukaryota; kingdom Metazoa; phylum Chordata; class Mammalia; order Rodentia; family Sciuridae; genus Callospermophilus; species Callospermophilus lateralis. Next base: position 18,199,759 of record NC_135322.1, on the reverse strand, counting down.
AAATTGGAATATACAAATTTAAGATAAGGTGGAGGGAAAATGTTTTCCTACCTGCAAACCCTACTGTTCATTAAAAACTGAAAGTGTATTTGCTCGAGTTGGCCATTGAGTTACCTGAAGTTTGACCTATAGAAAGTTTGGGGATTCAGAAATAAAAGGGAGGGGCCAGATGTGGTGACACACTCCTGTAATCCCAGCATCTTAGGAGGCTAAGGCAGGAGGATCAAGAGTTCAAAGCCAACCTCAGCAAAAGCGAGGTGCTAAGCAACTCAGCAAGACCCTATCTCTAAATAAAATATAAAATAGGGCTGGGGATGTGGCTCAGTGGTTGAGTGCCTCTGAATACAATCCCTGGTACCCCCATAAAATAAAATAAGACAAGAAATAAAAGGGATAAGCAAAAATGTTTAAGGGTAACCATCAACAATGGTGGCTGATGTATGATTTAGAGTATAGGCCTTTGAGTATAATCAGTGGTGAGTTCATTTTAATAATTCAACTGGAATAAAATAGTTAATTTTTAAAATTCCTCAGAAGATAGAACTACTTTCCCCCATAAAACAAATAATTTTATGATTTTTTATTGTAATAAAAACTAAAATATTAAGAGATATCCTGTACAGATTCCTTAGTCATGTATTTTTTTTCTCTTTGGTATTATTTCCTACCCATTTAGAAAACAAGACACTGAATGTACTTATGTTTTAGACTATTTACATAAATATATACAGCACAGTTACAAAGCAAATGGTCCTCCATGAAGGGTAATAACTGTGTTTGGTATCCAAACATTTTGCCAACATTGCCATCTTATACTAACTTGTGTAGTCTTTTGTGTCATTGTTTGAAGGTAATATTTATTTATACTTGTTTTATAAAAAGCTAAAAACAATGTCTGGGCATGGTGGTGCATGCCTATAATCCCAGCAATTTGGGAGGCTTGAGGCAGAATTCAAGGCCAGTCTTGGCAACTCGATGAGACCCTGTCACAAAATAGGAAAAGGGCTGGGGATGTGGCTCAGTGGTAGTAACCCTGGGTTCAATTCCCAGTACTGTCCGCCCCACGTCCAATAAAACAAAAGTCATAAAGTGATAGGAAAGACTGAATATGGATTACTAGTAAGAAGTAATGGGGAAAAAAGAAAGAAGTAATGGAATTAGAGAAAGACATCACTGGGGTGTGATCTTAAGCCTCAGTTGGACACCAGTTGGCTACCAGTGGCATGCTGTGTTCAGTTTAGAAAGAAAAGACAGTGAAAGGACATATAAAGTCAAGAAGTATCACATGGTGTCTAAAAGAGGAGACATAATTAGGGTTTTTTTTTTTTATCATATTTTTTAGCTCTCTGGGAACAGAACCCCCTTAAAACATGTAAGTCTTTTGTTTGACTTTCATGCATTAAACTTTCATACGTGTTTTTGGGAACTCATGTACAAAAGTGGGGTGCTATCTAGAAAGATGGGTGGGTAACCCAGAAACCATGTAACCCTAATCCCTAAAACACCAAACTGCTTTGGTAGAGTGATTACAATTTTTTGGCATAGTGGCTGAAAAATGGTGTCTTAGAAATTATTTTGGGCTACAGTTTCAGACTCAGTTTTCTACATAAACAATAGAAGTTATTCAGCTTTTTGTTTTGTTTTCTTTGTTTACAGCAAGTCCCTAATATGAAAGTACATTTGTTTTGGCCATTAAATTAGTTTTGAATTATCACAGTCTTTTTTTATTGTAATTTTTAAAAATTTGAATCTGGATATGTATTTTGTACACAGCATATACTTGGAACTTTTGAGAATAGTGTCTCTGATGTTGTTACCTTCACTGCCATTATTAGGATATGCACCCTCTGCTTTTTGTTTGGAGTAGGTAATGATAGCATTGAGGATGCATAATTCCTTTGAATTATGTAATTTTGCTTTGTAAATAGTTGTATCAGTGGTCCTGTTTTATGGTATGCAATTCTTTTACAGTGAAGACCTAGAAAAGGATGTTGAATTTGAAGTTGTTGGTGATGGCCCAGAAAAAGTGGGGCCCAAACAAACTGAAGATGCTGCCAAAAGCATTACCAATGGCAGTGATGATGGAGCCCAGCCTTCCACCTCTACGGGTAAGTCCTGGCCTCAGCCAGCAGATTAATTATCCACTAAGCAAAATGTATGGAGAAACAAACTATAATTATAGTTAAGAATGCTGATTGAAGTAGAAATTCATAAAAATACTAGAGATGTATGCTGGTTTGGTATTGATTTGATAACAGAACTTTGAATTTCTGAACCATGAAGACATTTAAGACTGAGGGAAATTGTTATAGGAAATGAAAACCCTTTGTTATTTTTTGTTAATTGAAACATCAGTGAATTTACTAATGTCTAAAGTTTCTTCTAACTAAATAATAGGCTGCTCATTTTATTTAGGAGCAACAAATCAATATGTGTCTATTTTGAGTAGACAGGTGCTTGGTAAGTATGGGATTTTAGCGTTTGGTAAAGTGTATCAGAGGGATTTGTTCCCTGGTGTCAGTCCTGAAGCTTGGTGCTTTTCTAAATAACTCATTCTTTTCTATGCTCTGAATGTTTACTTCCCTCCTCATGAAACTAAAAGTTTCCTATCAGTTTTTATCTTCTTTGTTTCCATTGTGTTGACTCTCTGTCTTTGCATTCTTTGGAATATATTTAGTCTTTGTTCTAGTCTTGAGAGTGTGGGGATGGACTAGCTCTCCTATGGGCTGTTTTTCCCCCTCCAAAACAGGCTCCTTTGAAACTATTATGCTAGCTTTTTAAAAATTGTAATTTGAAGTAAACATTTATTGATCCTTTGCGGCAGGCAGGTTTAAGAGGCTATGAGTAGTAAGATAGGTAGTTTGCTTTTGATTTTGGTAGAGGGGGAGATAAAACTACTTTATTGTGTAAGGTTACGAGCATCAAATGTGGAGCTCCCACTTTGTAGGCTTGAATCCTGGCGTCATTTTTGTAGTAGTATGACCCTGGGAAGAAAGTCAATCTCTGACCTCACTTTCCTTTTCTGGAAAATGGATAATAATGTTATCTTCTTTATAGGGTTGTTGTGATGATTAAATGAGTTGTTATATGCAAAGGGCTCAGAACAGTTCCTGGCACATTGTAAGTGCTGTTTGTTACGTTGTTGTTGTTGATGTTGTTACCTTCACTGCCATTATTAGGATATGCACCCTCTGCTTTTTGTTTGGAGTAGGTAATGATAGCATTGAGGATGCATAATTCCTTTGAATTATATAATGCTTGTTACCACTTTTATTTTACTTAGAAAAAAAATTAGGTGCTTTTCCTGAGTTCAATACCCAGTTAAGCCCCCCTCAAAAAAAAAAAAAAAAGAAAGAAAGAAAGAAAGAAAAAGATGGGGAAGATAGGTGCTTGTTATTTAAAACAGTAAGTATCGTGAGAAGGGACGGTTCCCTAAGAATAGCCATTATTAAGTTTGATATAAATTCAGAGAGTTAGCTTTAAAGTATATAAAATATTGGTGAACCACTAATAACTCCCACACTTTTAATCTTTTTTTTTTTTTTCCTGAAATAAGCACAAGAGCAAGATGATGTACTCATAGTTGATTCAGATGAAGAAGGTCCTTCAAATAATGCTGATGTCAGTGAAGAAACAAGAAGTCGCAAGAGGAAATTAGATGAGAAGGAGAATGTCACTGCAAAGAGGTCACGTACAGACCAGATGGAAGAGCTTGATGATGTCATAGCATTAGATTGAGCAGAAACCCTCCTGATACATTAGTTCATCTGGGCAGGACCAGATTGTTATGTCCTTTGTTCCAAAGGGAAAGTAATGACAACGGTGACTTGAAAATGATTCTGCTCCCTTTGAAAGCATTCATTTTGCTAGAACTATTAGAACATTGGCGTACGCTGTATTGAAAGTAGGAGTATAGTTTTAAAACCCTTTGAACAAAGTGTGTGCATAACCAGTCATGAGATGAAACACCACAATGCATGTTGCCTTTTTAATGTAAATACCCTTAGGTATCATTTAATAGTTCAAAAATATTGTGGTTTAGTAAAGTTGATACCTGGTTATAAATATTATGCCTTTATTTTTGGCTAGAAGAAGAATTATTTTTAGCCTAGATCTAACCATTTTCATATTCTTAACTGACTGAAACAGATTCAAAGAAATATCAAGTGCTATGCATTGAAACTTGTTTTTAAATGTTAATTGGCACTATGTATATTAATGTAAAACAATGTTAATTTACTCAGATTTTCAGTTTGTACTGCCTGGTATGTCTGTGTAAGAAAACAATTTTTGTGTATTGTTACAATTTCAGGTTATTTATATTTGATGTTTTGTAAAACTCAAATGATTATACTGTACTTATGGACCAAATAAATGGCATCTGCATACTTGTTACACATGTCTGAATAGTTCCCATTTTTCCTGCCGTTAAGCATGCTAAAGTCTTTGCATTTAAAAAAAAAAAAAAAAACTCAGCCAGCCAGGCATGGTGGTACATGCCTATAATTTCAGCCACTCAAAAAGCTAAGACAGGAGGAAGAGAACTTCGAGGACAGCATGTACACCTTATTGAGACCCTGTCTCAAAAGAGGTGGGAGGGTGGCTGGTGATGTAACTCAATGGTGGAGCACTTTCCTAGCATGAGTGAGGCCCTGGATTCAGGCCCCAGCAATGCCAAAAAAAAAAAAAAAATTATTTTAATAAAAAATATTTTAATAAAAGAAATGTATTCCTAATGGGTGTGAAGGTTTAAAAGATCTCTATTTGCCATAGATGATTACTTTCCAATCTAAAGCCTCTAATGGCAGTGTTGTTTAAAATTTTGATTGTTGGGGCTGGGAATATAGCTCAGTTGGTAGAGTTCTGGCTTCACATGCATGTGGCCCTGGGTTCAATCCCCAGCTTCACCAAAGGAAAAAGAAATTACATTGTTAACATTTAGCCTATTTATTGTTGAACATTTCTTAAGTGGTCTTTGCCCAGCCCCAGTAACTGGGATCTTGGATTTGAGATGCTGTGGTGGATGTGGGGATCTTTCCTCCTTTCTGTACTTTTTGGATTGTCCTGTTCTCCAACTGAGGAGTCTTTTCTTGAGTGTACTGTTCACAACCTAGCTCTAACCTACAGATATGGCTAGAATATCTTAGTGGAGTAATACTTAGCCTCCTTGAGCTGCAGCCCAGAAGTCCTTGGCCCTTGAGAGTGGTCTTGTCACACAGATGGTGCCTTGAGTTTTCAGAGATCAGAAACCTTTAAGCTGTTTTCCTCATGGTATACCAGTGTCTTTGGTGTTTTGGGAAGTAGACCTTCAGTTGATGACAATAACTACATTTCACATGGATAATTTATTGGATTTTCTACTTTGTGTAATTCTCTGCCATCCAGTTTATTAACTCTTCTTGTTTCATACCTTTTGTAGATTCATGTAATCAAAGCTTTTAGAAAAGTCATGTTGTCTTTGCCCTCAGGAGCCTGCTGCTTGATGCCTCTGGGATGGACTGATTTCCAGCCTTCTGCTCAGCCCCATCCTGAAATACAGTGTCAAATCAGCCTCCTGGGGAACAGTGTGGTGACATTGTCTCAAAAGACTGATCTACATATCAGCATGTACCGTGAGAGGATTCAGTGTTTTAATCAAGAGCCTGAATCATCAATGAAATAACTGACCAGGCAAAGATCATTAGTAGATCCCAAACCCTTCTGTGCAAGCCTTTCAAGGAACAGTCTAAGCTCAGTGCACCAATGTTGCTGCACAGATCGCCCGAAAGTAAAACTTCAGTCCCAGCAATGGGTAGCTCTGGTTGTCACCACCATAATCATGTGACCAAATCTAGCAGCACTAATGGGACTACCTGATATTAGGTGCTTCCTGATGAGATGATAACAAGAACACACAGCACCTTGCCAAAATATAGCCTGAATCTAATAAGCATCTAGGTTTAACTTTTAGCTCAAAGGAAGTAGAGAGGCAAGTTAAACAACAGTAAGAGGAAGCAGACAAATGCAGGATGTGTTATGTTCCTTCCATAATCCATCAGTCTGGATTCTTGAGTTGAAGTCATTATCATTTAAAAAGGAAGAAATTATTCTGGATTAAAGGAAATTTAAGAGACATAACCAGGGATAACTATTTCCTGGCTCAGCAAAATAAATGACATTAGCCTTTTTTTAAAAAAAAAATACCTGAGACAGGCTCATTTTATTTATTTATTTAATTTTTTTAAAAGAGAATTTTTTTAATATTTATTTTTTAGTTTTCGGCAGACACAACATCTTTGTTTGTATGTGGTGCTGAGAATTGAACCCGGGCCGCACGCATGCCAGGAGAGCATGCTACCGCTTGAGCCACATCCCCAGCCCCAAGCATTTTTTTTTTTTAATATTTATTTTTCAGTTGTAATTGGACACAACACCTTTGTTTTATTTATTTTTATGTGATGCTGAGGATAGAACCCAGGCAGGGCCTTGCACACGCTTGCTGAGCACTCTACTGCTGAGCCACAACCCCAGCCCAGACATTAGCAATTTTAGTAACAATTGAAAATTTGTATTGAAAGCCAAGTGCAGTGGTACACTCCTGTAATCCTAGCTACTTGTATAGTAGGGGATTATGAGATTAAGGCCAGCCTAGGCAATTTAACAAAATCCTCTCAAAATGTAAGGACTGGGGATGTAGCTCAGTGGTCAAGTGCCCTTAGGTTCAATCCCTGTAGCAGAAAAATAAATAAGCAAGCTTCTCATTCTTAGCTGTGGAGGTAGGGAGGGCCTCTGTTTCTTTGTATTTTTAAAGTAGAAATCCTGAGGTCCAAAATCTCCATTTGACTGTTTTGAGGGAGGTTATATTTAGAGAAGTATTTTTATAGATACTTTCATACTGGGAACACATTATTTGCATTCTGCACTCAGAAGGAACATATTCCCTCCACTCCCCTGCCCTGTATCCAATTCAAAACAAATTCCAGCCAAAAGCTTATTTGAGGAATTTTAACTGCTCTCACTAAAAAAGTAAAATCAACTGGGTTGGACTATAGGGCTACAGTGCTTTCATGCAGTTTGGTTATATTTTGTAGATACTTTCTGGTTATATTTTGTTACTACCTCCCGGTAAAGTAACATTTTAATAATTTTTGCTAAATGTCTCTGATTCATGCCAGCTTTAAAATGTTTAAGTCTAGCAAATGATGACTCACACTAGACTGGGAAAGGTTCTGAGCAAGAATTTTATTAGAATATATAATGTAAGGTTCTCAGGGTACAAAGTGGTGCTGGGGATGGAACCTTGGGCTTCAAGCTAGGCAAGCCCTCTACCACTGAATTATAGTCCCCAGACCCCAACAGTTTATTTCCACTGGGCAAATCAATTTCAGAGTTAGATATTTTGCATACTATGTCATTCACTCTCTATAAATATAATAGCATCCCTCTTCTGCACTACGGTGAAAAGCATTATTAGTGTCATTAGCCTGGGCAGAAACCTTTGAGAACAATAAGACACAAATGGAAATACAACTACTCATTTTATTATGTCAGCAATAAGTGGTGGGATTGAGGTTTTGAGGTCCTTCAAACTAACCAGTTGCTTCCGGCAGCAGTTTCCAGAATCTCTGAAAGTCATAAACACCAACCTCTTGCTCAAAAATGTATTACTGGTATTGCAAAAGCTTTACTGATTGAGCATCCATAAGTAGATCTTCCCCATTGAGCTATATAGACTGGCTAGAAGTTTTACCATAGTATAAAACTTGGTTAGAAGAAATTCCTATCCCTGAGTGCATGATAAGGTTTCAAGACAAGAAAAGATGGCCTCTTGACACTTGATGAAAGCAAGCTGCAAATGTTGGTTTCTAAGCCTAGTTTTTAGACTGAGAACCAGTCTAGGGCTTCAAGTGTCAATGCTTTGAATCTTTCCTGCCCTTTTCAGAATAAGGGAAATAATAGGACCAGGGGATGTTGAGAGTAGACTGAATCTGCAAGAACAAGAGACATCCGAGAAGAAGGGATGGAAAAACCCCTTTGAGTACACCTAGTAAAACTTATCAGATAGCCCAGCTCCAGGAGCAGAGGGGACAGTGTGCTTCAGATTTAAGATTTGTGCTGATCTCCACAGAAGAAATTCTGTCAGGGTGAAACCTGTTGCAGACTGAGGGGAGAGAAAGAAGTGTGGATCCTAGCAACCTCCTCCTTGTGGAATTTGACTGCATAACATTCCCTTTCCCTCATAACCCAATTTATCCAGCCATTGCTGGTTGACATAGGACCTAAGATTCCATAGGAAAACCCCTGAATTGTGTTCATAATTAGAATCCAGACACTACAGACAACTAAGGGGGTAGCTAGATGGAAGCCAGATTACAAGAAGGAACAATGCGGGGGGCAAGAGGTCCATAAAAAAATGGGTATAGACAAAGTCTGTCTAGGATCAGCTTCTGGGCCTTCAAGATGGTGGCTCAGAATGTGCTGTGAATTCAGACATGTTCAGTTTTTGCCTCCTGATTGTGTCCATTTGCTGAGACAAAGGGAAGACTGGTTAACTTTGGAGGATGTGATCTCCTTCTTCCAGCCGTGGTACCAAGGCAGTGGTGTGTGGGAACCAGCTCATCCTTTCTGGCAAGCACTGATTATACCCATCTTCCCAACTCTGCTCAGTGACCCATATTGGTAGTTTGAAATTGGCCCTAGTGGGAGTATTTACACCATCGTAATTAACAAAAGGTACAAATTAGGACTACTGATTTGTATAAAATTTCTCCCCAAGATCTGGTTGCTTAATACTTATCATCATACCACTAAAGAAAATGGAAAGAGGAAAAGAGAAAAGGAGAAGGAAAGAAACAAAAGAACACCCCCACATCAGTGGAGGGCAGAGAAGGCATCAGTGGAGGCCCGCAGTGGATCCATGGACAGTGGGTTCAGGTCTCATGAATTGGCCTGTCCCTTTTCTTCTCCATTGTGCTTCTCAAGGCAGAATAAGGGCCTGGTGTGGTGGCCCAAGCCCAAAATGCACCCAGGTGTAATCCCAGCGGCTCAGGAGGCTGAGACAGGAGGATTGTGAGTTCAAAGCCAGTCTCAGTAACTTAGTGAGACCCTGCCTCTAATAAAACATAAGAAAAGGGCTGGAGATGTGGCTTTTTAAGTGGTTAAGCACCCCTGGATTCAATCCCCAGAATTAAAAAAAAAAAATTCTTTCAAAATATTCTCTACTGTCATGTATATCTAACAACAACAACGACGAGCCAGCCTGCTGACACCATCACTGTGCCTTCAGTGAGGATACAAAAGAAGAAGGGTCTGGGGGCATTCAGGTAGTGTACAGATGTATATCTCCCAGAAAGTGTGTCCCAGGGCCTGTGAATGCTGCATTGTATCCACTTAAGACCTCAATGGTATAATTCTCACATTATTCAATATTTTCAATATAAATCATGGCTTAGTCTATTTCCTACTTCACAGAGATATTATTTTAATGTTGAACATTGAATGTTTTAGGTTGTTTCTGGTTTTAATTATTTCTAAGTAAGTAATGAATTTTAGCAGATCCTGGACATCAATATATTTTTTGTTTTGTTTTGTTTTACTGAAGATTGAATCCAGGGGACCTCTACCACGAAGCTACATCCCCAGCCTTTTTATTTTTTGAGATAGGGTTTCCTTAAGTTACCAAGACCAGCTTTGAACTTGCAATCCTCCTGCCTTGGCCTCCCGGGTCACTGGGATTACAGGTAGCACCACACCTGGCAGTATATTGTTTTAAGTATTGAAAGCGCTAAGTAGGCAGGTGGGGAAAACACTTTTTTTGTTTTGTTTTGTTTTTTGGTGCTGGAGATTGAACCCAAGGCCTTGAACATGCTACATAAGCACTCTACCACCAAGCTACATCCCTAGCTCTAGAACACTTAGTCACTTAGTTCACAATTGCTTGTAAAGGCAGAGCCCCCTCTAAGCTCCACTTTGGAAGGCTGGAGGTCTGAGGACAGTATAGATTTTGCAAACAATTGTTATGGCAAACTTTTGTCTTTAAATTGTATTTTGGATTATTTCCCTAAAATAGATTCTCACAAGAAGCACTGCTGTTTATGAATATTTTTGGTTTTGTTGCTTGGTTTATGTAGTGAGGATGTTGACAACCACTGGATTGTTATTACTGAAATTGAATGGTTATACCAACTTATACCAGTATTATATGTGCAACTGTTTCAACAGTTTGGCAGTATTTTTAAATGATTGATAATCTGTGAAATGTGATAACATTTAAATTGCTAGTCCCCTGTGCAAGGGTGGGGCAGAGGCTGGAGTTCTGCAAGCTCAGGGAGGTGTTGGGATCCAACACTGTGCTTCACAGCTTGTTCCTTAGCAATGTTGAGCCCAGACTGCCTTGGTCAGTCTGTGCAGAACAATTCCCCACGAAAGTTACCTGTCCCTGAGATACAGGAAGTACCCTCCTGGAACTCTCTGAGCAAGGATGTCTGGAAAAAAGTGAAGGAATTCCTCCCTCAAGACTGTCTTCCTACATTCTTAAAAAAAAAAAAAAAAAAAAAAAAAAAAAAAAAAAAAAAAAAAGACCATCTTCCTGGATTCACCAGTCTTGACAGAAAATGGCATGGTGTTCTGCCAGGTGCACTGATGCACGCTTGGAATCCCAGCTACTTGGGAGTCTGAGGCAGCAAGATCATGAATCATGAATTTGAGTCCAGCCTCCTGGGTGACTTAGCAGGACCCGTGGTCTTGTTTTGTGGGACAAACCTCTAGTCACCTCTTGTTCTTACCAATGTGGCCTCTATGGCTGTATGTGTCCTAGGACCTTCGGCAACATTAGTGCTTTCAGGAGCATCCTTTTGAGCTACAGCCAAAATCAGAGGCTGGGCAGGTGCTCCTTTGACATTCTCCCTCATGTCCCCTCCCAGGATCCCCCCGTGTGCTAGGCAAGCCTTCTACCATTGAGCTCCATCTCAGGGTGACTCCCTGTTGTCACCACAGCTGAGGCTTGCTACCCACTGGTTCTGAGCCTGAGGCCTGCTTCCGGCGTGGCCTGGCCTTCAAAGGGCCTATGTACAGCAACCCAGCGCGTGGACCAGTCCCCACCAAACACAGCTCCTAGTTCTAGGCGCGCCTTCCCCACATCCAGGAGTGGGCCCGACGCTAGAGAGCTGCCACTTGGCATTAAGTCGGGCGGGGGATCCCGGGGTCATGCAAGGTCCTAAAGGCGCATCTGCACGAGATGCACAGTGTTCTAGAGTGGCGGTGCCGGCGCAGAGCTGTCTGCACAAGGCTGAGCTTGTTGGGCCCAGCGCCTGAAACTGAGGTGGCGCTGGGAAGGAAGATGGGAGAGATGTGGGAAACGTCTGTCTCCTGAATAAATTTCTCCAACCGGAGAATTGGGGGAGCTTTCTCCAGCTCGGCCCTCGGGAATCCGGAATCTATTCAGAGGCCCGACGGCCCGGGCGCACGACAGGCCTCGGACTCTCCGCGGCGCTACGGTTGGCGGCTTTGCCACCGAGGGCCAGCTGCAAGCCGCCCGCCCCAGCGTCCCGGCGCGGCCTCCGCGCCCCTCCAAGCTCCCGACGCAGCGCGGACACTGCGGCTCCGCCGCCGCCACTCCCCCCACATTCCAGAGGCCGCAGCGCCGTCTCCTTCCTCGCATTCCTGCCCCCGCAAAGGAGTCCCTCCGGCCCCCGCGCGGCCGCGGGGAGGAGGGGGCGCGGCCGAGCGCCTCAGAGCGCACATTCCTCCGCCGCGCGCGCCCTTGAGCGGAGCGCCGCGTCCCCTGGCCCGCGCGTGGCCGGCGGAGCGACCCCGGCCCGGCGCCGGCCCCGCCCCGCCCCGTGCCCAGGGGTCCCGGGGCGGGCTCCGGGCTTCGGGCGGACGATGCGGCGGCGCGGCCGGAGCGGCGGCGGGAAGCGGAGGCGGAGGTGACGCGCTAGGGCCGGCGGGCCGGGCCATGCAGCGCTCCCGGGCGGCCGTGGACGAGGCGGCCCTACTCCTGGCTGGGCTGGCCCTGCGGGAGCTGGAGCCGGGTGGTGACTCTCCAGGCAGGGGTCGACGGGGGCCGCGGCCCGGGCCGGGAGAGGAGGCGGTGCAGGCGCTGGGCCGCAGAGGCAAGGGCGGCGGCGGCCCCGAGGCCGGGCCGGACGGACTGAGCCGCGGGGAGAGAGGCCCGCGGCGCGCAGTGGCTCCCGAGCTCAGCGCGCAGCCGGCGGGCAGCCCGCGGGTCAGCCTGGCGGGCTCCGACGGTGGCGGCGGCGGCGGTAGCACCCGCTCCAGCGGAATCAGCCTGGGCTACGACCAGCGCCACGGCAGCCCACGCTCCGGTCGCTCCGACCTGCGTCCGGGCCCAGGTCCGTCGTCTGTGGGCAGTGCCCGCTCCAGCGTGTCCAGTTTGGGCTCCCGCGGCTCGGCGGGCGCCTACGCCGACTTGCTCCTGCCCGGCGCCTGCCTTGCTCCCGCTCGCTCCCCGGAGCCTGCTGGGCCGGCCCCCTTCTCTCTGCCTTCTCTGCAGCTGCCCCCGGGCCGAGAGGGCGGCCCGAGCGCGGCCGAGCGACGGCTGGAGGCGCTCACCCGGGAGCTGGAGCGGGCGCTGGAGGCGCGCACGGCGCGGGACTACTTCGGTGAGCGAACTCGGCGGCGCAGCCCTCTGCGCGCTGGCCGGGGTCAGAGGAGAGCTCGGGGTGGGCCAGGCACTGGGCGGGTGGAAGAGGCACCAGGATTAAGAAGCTGTGTCGCCCGCGGGGCTAGCGAGCCGGCGACGTTTTGCGAATAGCCAAGTTTAGGTTATTCCCAACAGCAGCTAACTGTCTAGGTCTCCCGCCAGAAGGGGCTCTAGCAAAGTAAGTTGATGCGCTTAGAGACTTAGAGAAAAAGTCAGGTTGGCAGATAGAAGAAGCAATTTTTTTTCCCTGATCATTTCTTTTTCTTCTTCTTCTTCTTCTTCTTCTTCTGTGCTGGGGATTGAATCCAGGGCCTTGGGCTTGTGAGGCAAGCACTCTACCAACTGAGCTGTATCCCCGGCCCAGGCCATCTCTTCTTAACCCCTGGTGATTGCTTCTGTTTACCTCCCTTGATGTTTCGTGATCAGAAGGGACGCCCGGCAACCCCCCAGCAGTATGGGGGTGTGGACAGGAACAGGAAGGTGGAGAACCCTGGGTACTCTTGGACCCGCCTGACCCGAGGCTGTGCGGCTGCTAGTGGCGGGAGGTGGAGACGGTAGGAGGGAGGAAGAGCCCACCTTGCAGGAGAGGAAGACCCGCCAGGCACACTGGGCTGCTCGAGGCTGTGCTATGGATATGTATCTTAAAGGAATTGAGCTTCTTATGAATTTGCAAGGCTCACCAGTCTGACAGCTTCTGTTTCCCACCCCCTCCCTGGCTTTCTCATGCCTTTCAACAACTCTTAGGGAGAGGTGGGGCACAGAAGTATTATAGAGCCCAAGGAGAGAGTATCCCTCCCTCCCTCCCTTCCTAATAAACCCATAGGGTGGAGGCCCCTGGCTTTAGACAGGTGATTATCAAGGGTGATCGGCAGGCCTGGGAATGAGGCTGTCCTGGGATTTCTATCTTTTTTGCACTCAATGGAGCTAGCGGCTCTGGACTGCGCTCTACTGGATCTTTTGGGATTGAACCTAGGGGGCGCTGAGCCACTGAGCCTCACCCCCAGCCCTTTTTATATTTTTTTAATTTTGAGATAGAGTCTCGCTAAGTTGCTAAGGCTGGCTTTGAATTCGGGATCCTCCTGCCTCAGCCTCCCAAGCGCTGGAATTATCCTTGTGCCCCTGGCCTTGAACTGGATCTTGAGAGATGAGGAGGCTGTTGTATATTGCAGGCCAGATGGGAGCCCCCCAGGCAGAGAGACGGAAGTGGGCAAAAGAAGGCCAAGGAAGATTTAAGAAGGTCCTAGAGGATTGCAGCCCAGGACGGGCCAGGGGGTCAAGGGCATGTGTACACTGGGGGTTGGGGAGCACCTCCCATGTGGGGAGACAGGGTGAGAATTTGTGGTTTGGCAGGTCTGGTGGCTGCTGGTAGCAAAGAGATGAGAGAGGAGCTCTTGCCTCCTGTGCCAGGCAGATGCCAGGAGCAGAGCCATTCCCTTCAAGAGGAACACTCTTCAGTGCTCTCTTGAGGAAGTAGTGGCCCTTTTCTGTTCCTTGAATATTGCAGAGCTTGGGTGAGGGGTGCGGCCACCCAGATTATCCATGGCCACCCAGAATCATTACGTTACTCTGGGTGGCCCTAGTCCCATCAGGTAATTTTGGAAGTGAAGGGGCCAATAGTAGAAAATGGTAGCGGTCAGGGGGGCCATCTTTTCTAAAGAGGAGCTGGGGCTCAGCTTTGTAGCCATGTGGGAGTCTGAGAGGACGGACAGATTGTCCTCCCCCCAAGAACAGCCAGAAATTGAGATTTAGATAAACATTTAAAAAAATATATTAGCAACGATTTGTTTGAGTTATATGGTTCTAATGACATTTGACTTTTGTGAGGTACAAGAGTGGCAATTTTAGCCCGGTGGTGGCCCACGCCTGTAATCCAAGTGGCTTGGGAGTCTGACGCAGGAGGATTGCAAGTTCAAAGCCAGGCTCAGCAAAAGCAAGATGCTAAGCTACTCCGTGAGACCCTGTCTCTCTCTCTCTCTATTAAATAAAATACAAAATAGGACTGGGGATATGGCTCAGTGGTTGAGTGCCCCTGAGTTCCATCCCTGGTACCCACCCCCCACCCCACCAAAAAAAGTGGCAATTTCAAGCTGGATGGGGTGGCACGAGTCTGTAATCTCAGCAACTCCAGAGGCTGAAGTAGAAGGATCAGAAGTTTGAGGCCAGCCTGGGCAACTTAGTAAGACCCTGCCTTCAAAATAAAAAAACTAAAAGGACTGGGAATGTGACTTAGTGGTAAAGCATCCCTTGGTTCAAACCCCAGTACAAAAAAAAAAAAAAGTAATATTATACAGTTCAACTGGAATAATAGAAAATTTTACTAGAGGTCCTCTCCAGGTAGCATGAGCACCAGCGATCTCGAGAAACCTAGTGCACAGAGCGTTTCTCTCTGTGCCATCCTTCGTCCCTCCTCTTTGGCTCTGGTGCCCGCTGACCTCTTGGTCACTCTCTGTCATTCAGTGATGTCTTTGGAACTTTCCCTCTCCTCCCTGAGGTCTCCTGCCACTACCTGTCAACAACCTCAGGCCCCCGGAACCTCTTTCCACTGGGTGGCCTGCTGCCTTCTCTCCAGCCACCCACTCCGGGGCCACCCCTGCTTTTGCTTCTCTCCAGCACCTTCAGTTCCAGCAGCTGCTTCTCACCACGACCTCAGATTCCTCTCAATTGTCTGCCCAGCGTGACCCTGGCTCCCACTGCCCCTTTCCTGCTGCTCCCCCAGGCTGAGGGGCTCAGAGGATGCTCCTGGGACCACAGCAGATTTTTGGACTTCAGCCTCAGTGGTCTCCCTAAGACTTGGTCACTTGGCTCTTCCGTTTCCTCAGCACCCTTCCTCTCTCCTCTGGTGTCCACCCTTGCTTTCCACTTCACACAGAATATTGTGGTCAATATTGTCTCCGCCGGCTTCCTGTTTCTCAACCCCAGACTCTCTCCTGTCCACAGCCAGCCCCTCTCTCCTGCCACCTAAGAGGGTAAGAGTCCTCTGTCTCCGACCTCCACCTTCTCCATCTTCAGCTTTCCTCTGGTTATAAATTTGCACAAGGGTATTTCACTAAAAAAAAAATTAAAAAAAAAAAATTAAAGACTAAAGATGACTCTCAAACCTATATGGCCATACCCCATGAAGGACGCCCCAGCCCTTTCAAACATTCTTCCCATCCCAGTGTTTTCCTGAGATCATCTTTGCTAATTTAAATACCTTCCTATTCCCCATGGCCTCCTGCTGTATCTCCTCTCACTTGCCTGACCCACGTCTCACACAGGACACTAGTGATGCCAGGCCCCAGCCCGAAATGTCTCATCTCACTGTGGTATCCAACAGTGTGGAGTCTGCTCTCCTCACAGCATCCTGCTCCCTAATTTCTGGGTCTCTCATGCTCCTGCTTCTTTTTTAGTGTATTTTTCTTTCTTTCTTTTTTTTTTTTTTTTTTTTTTTTTTTTGGTGGTGCTGGGGATTGAACCCAGGGCCTGTGCATGCAAGGCAAGCACTCTATCAACTGAGCCATATCCCCAGCCCAGTATATTTTTATTAAAGTGGTGCATGTACATATTTAGAGAAAAATCAAATAAAATGCAAAAATGAATAATGCAGAATAGAATCGGATCTTCCTTTCTTTATCCACCCTTCAGTTTTGTTTCTCCAGAAGCACCTGGGTTTTCTTCTTTTCTCCTTTCTCTGTTTTTCCAGTAACTTAATCAGGGAAATGACAAGGTCCGATTCACAAAGCTGATGGACAAGAATGAGCAGTCTGGCTGCAGTTTGGGGAATGGATTACTGGGGGCCAGGCTGGGAGGCCAGAAGGAGTGAGGAGAAGGAGTGAAGTCAAGGTTAGGGGACAGAGGTTGCCAACTAGAGGTGAGGGTGAGACACCCAGAAGAGCCCAGAACCTGGGTACATGAACGCACGATCTCCTGAGGGGGAGCCACAATCTATAGTGGTTTGGGGGAATTTGGAGCTGTGTCTGCACACGGAGTGTCTGGGGCCTTCTGAGAGGGGAACCAGCACTCGGGAGTCCAGGCTAGAGGGTCACACCTGGAGCCCTGGGCAGGTGAGAGGATGGGACTGCGCAGGAGACCTGGGAAGCTGCGGCCATGCACAGAGACCTGCAGCGAGGGTTTGCTTGGTCTCTACATTTTTAGAACACTTAAGTTAGTAATTAATTTCAGAATAGAAGGATTTCATATACAGATCTAGATATCTAGCTTTTCTTGAAAAATTAGGGTCTCTGGCTGTGCCTGTGGGCCTGCCTTCTCCCCTCGGAGCCATCTGTAGAATGGAGGCAGCTGGACCACGTACCTGGGTCCCCCAGGCCATCTGTGTGTTCCTGCCTGGTTTAAGTTGTGGTGCCGGGGATTGACCTTAGGATCCTGTGCGTGCTAGGTAGGTGCTCTCCTACTGAGCTGCACCCCTAACCCTTTTATTTTTTTATTTCGAGACAGGGTCTCCTTATGTTTTTATGACTGGCCTTGAACTTGCAATCCATCCTTTTGCCTCAGCCTCCTGAGTAGCTGGGAGCAAACCACCCTCCCCAGCTCTTCTGTGGTTTTATCTATTTATTTATTTATTGGTACTGGAAATTGAACCCAGGGTGCTTAACCACTGAGTCATCCCCAGCCACTCCCACCCCACCTTTTTTATATGTTATTTAGAGACAGGGCCTTACTGAGTTGCTAAGTGCCTTGCTAAATTGCTGAGGCTGGCTTTGAACTCTCAATCCTCCTTCCTCAGCCTCTAGAGTTGCTGAGATGACAGGCATGCGCCACCATGCCCCGCTTCTTGTGTGGTTTTGAGGCATCTGAATTGATCCTCCCCACACCACAGAAGCCAGGACTGAGCAGGGGAGTAACCAGGAGAACTGGGAAGGGAGAAGCCAGGTGTAGGTTAAATCCTGGAAACCAAAAAGGAGGTGAGATCAGATGGCAAAGAGCAAACAAAAGGTAGGAGAGACTTGGCCATGGTCACACAGATGGAGCATTCCTAATCTGAAAATATGAAAAGCTCCAAAATCCACAACATTTTTGAGCATGAAATTGACACTCAAAAAGTTTCAGACTTTGGCATTTTTGATTTCAGATTTTCTGGTGAGGGAAGCTTAAAATCTGTTCAGATATTCCAAAATCTGAAAAACCCCCAAATCAGAAATACTTTGGATCCTAAGCATTTCAGATAAGGGATACTTAGCCCATGTAAAGACACGAGAAGGCAAGAGGGAGGGGGATGGCAGTATGTCCTGGAACCACCAAGATTGAGAGCCTGGAGTGTAGGTGGAGCCACCTTCATGCCCTGTGGGGTACTGGGGGCCCAGACTCAGGGCGGGCTGCCTGCTGGGTCTCCAGGAGGGCTGGTCAGAGAGTCCCCTAGGGCTGGAACCAGGCTCTATCCTGGCATTCCTGGTCACTTCTCCTTTCCACCCACTACCAGACCCATGGGGCACCCCTGCTCCCTCCCCTCAGCTAGGAGTGATCCCCAATTCCATCCAGGAGTCCCAGATACCTGCACAGTGACTTATCTTACTTTCTTCAGGTCTTTGTTCAAATACGGCCTTGTCAGCAGGGCCTTCCCTGACCATTCGTTTTAAAAATCACAGTCTCAGACATATTCTTGTGTGTGTGTGTGTGTGTGTGTGGGGGGTGCTGGAATTGAACCCAGGACCTCCTGCACACAGGGCATGTACTCTACCACTGAGCTGCACCCCAGCCCCTAGATCTGTTCCCAGCCTGACTTTTTTCTGTTGCTTGTTTCCACCTGACACATTATTTAGCTGCTGTTGTCTGTCTCCTCCATGGAATGCAGGCTTCTTGGGGGAGGGGACTTCAGTCCATGGTAGGATTTTTCCAGCGCCTGTGGGCTGTGTGGCAGGCGGTGCATGTCTGTGTGCTGACTGAACAGGAGACCGCGTGGGCCTGTAGTACAGATGAGGAAGAGAGCCCGGGGAGGGTCGGCGACTGCCTTGGGTGCACCTGTGTGGTCTTCATTCTCTGTGTCTGGGTCAGAAAATACATATTTTCATTCTGAAGAATAGGATTTGGTTCATGGACAGCAGAAAGGATTTTTCTCTTAGTCCAAGAATGTGGGGCTTAGAATGACATTTCTAGGTATTGATGTATCTAATAAATACGCGGTTGACCTCAGTTGGCTCTGACCCTGTGTCAGGTGCTCTGGAATCCTCGGACGGTAGTAACAGTAGTGGGTTTCCTTTAGGGTCCCCATGTGTCATTAGAGACTGAATTGTGTTGGCCTAGAGAAGTTAACCTGCCCAGGCCAGGCAGATGGGAGGCATCAGGACTGGGAGCTAGATGCCTGTGTCCATCTGATTCCAGAGTCCGTGGTGCCAACCACTGCTCTGTCCTGCCTCTCCTCCCATAGGCATTTGCATCAAGTGTGGGCTCGGCATCTATGGAGCGAGGCAGGCGTGCCAGGCGATGGGGAGCCTGTACCACACCGACTGCTTCACCTGTGACTCCTGCGGTAGGTAACCCCTTCCCTGTCCCTCTTGAACCCCAGGCACCCAGTTCCTAGGCAGATGGACCACCCAGTCCTGGCCCAGGCTGGGGTGTGGAGTAGGCTGGTCACAGTCTTACCGTGCACATGGGTCTGGCCTGTTTGAGAGGCACAGGCCGCTGGGGGGATCTGCTGGGGCCTGGGTGGGGAGCTGTGGAGCCACTGAGGAGCCTTTTGCTGGGGTAGGGAAAGGCTGTCCCTCTGTTCCCCCGCCTTGAGGTCTCCACCCTGTGCAAGGTGCTGGTGTCTGCCAGGGAGCAGGTGTGGAGCCGTGACAGTCTTCTGAACATAGGCCTGATACTCTTTCCTGCCCTTTATTTTTGGTCCCTATTTTACACACAGTATAAACTATAAATTTTATTATTTAAATTAAACAAAATTATGAAACTAAAAAAGTAACTAATCCAATAGATCTGTATTCTTGATTTTCCCACTGTTCTTCCAGACCTTGCCCTGATGCAGACATCTTTTATTTGCTTGTGCTAAACATTTTAACATTTTATTACAGAATAATGTATGCAAAGTGTTACATTAAACAGTTCTCCTTTCCTTAGTACTGAGGATTGAACCCAGGGGCACATTACCTCCGCTACATCCCCAGTCCTGGTTTTTTTTTTTTTTAATTTTTAATTTCTTATTTTATTTATTTATTTATTTTTTAGTTTTCAGTGGACACAACACCTTTATCTTATTTTTATGTGGTGATGAGGATCGAACCCCGTGCCTCACATGTGCAAGGCAAGTGCTCTACCACTGAGCCACAATTCCAGCCCCCCCCTTTTTTTTTTAACTTTTTAATTTTGAGACAGGATCTCACTGAGATGTTGAGTGTCTCACTAAGATCCTGAGACCAGTCTTGAACTTTTGATCTTCCTGCCTCAGTCTCCCGAGTTGCTGGGATTATAGAGTGTGCTGTGGTGCCTGGCCTGAGAAGTATCCTTTTTTGTTACCAGGAGTTAAACCCAGGGACACTTAACCACTGAGCCACATCCCCAGCCCTTTTTTATATTTTTAATTTAGGAGTCTCTTAAAAAATGTTTTCTTCCAGTCGGGTGCTTTCCCTCATGCCTGTAATCCCAGCGATTTAGGAGGCAGGAGAATTGCAGATTCAGGCCAGGCTCAGCAACTTAGTGAAATCCTGTCTCAGAATACAGATAAAGAAATAAATAATGGCTGGGGGTATAGCTCAGTGGTAGAGCAACCCTGGGTTCAATCCTGGTGCTGGGGGAAAAAGAAAAAGGCTTTTTCTTATAACGCCTTATTTTCTTGCTTTATTATACCTTCAGGGTTCCCCCACACTACCAAATGTTCCATTTACCCCTTTCCCTGTGGAGAGCCCCTTGTCAGTCTGAGCCAGTTGCCTTCTAGCTCTGCATGAAGCACTCCTTCTGTCCCTTCCCATGCATACTCTCCGGATTGAGTTCACTATTTTCTGCATGCGTTCAGCTGCAGCTAACAGGGAAGCTGCTGGAGAAGCCTCAGTTCTGAGTCCCGAGAGAGGCCTGGCTGCAGGCAGGGTTTGTTCTAGTGGCTCAGGTCCTGGGATTTTCTCAACAGAGTTGCCCTTAGTTTTGGGTTCATCCTTAGGTCAGTTTCTCTCATTAGTGGTGAGATGTCCAAGTAGCAGCTGGAGACTTCAGTTTCATTCCACCCTTCTGGGGAAAAGTGGGACGTCTCTTCTGGGCAGTGCCTTGCAGTAGGGAAACTTCTTTTCTAGAAATTGCCTACCAGATCTCTTTGTGTCTCATTGGCCAGGTCATCTCACATATCCATACCTGAACCAATTCCTGTGGCTGGTGGGTGTGCTGTGATTTGATTGACAGACTTGCCTGAGTCTCTGAACCAATACTGTGTATGGGAAAAGGAATCCAGGCTTATGGGTGGATGTGCAGTGAGTTCAGGTTCTATGATAAACAGCAACCAATAGTGTGGCTAAATTCTGATGCCTTCCCCCAGCCCCTCATGAGGGATGGAACCCAGGGGTGCTCAACCACTGAGCCACATCCCCAGCCCTTTTTATTTTTTTGAGACAGGGTTTTACTAAGTTGCTTCAAGGTTTTCTGTATCGCTGAGGCTGGCCTTGAACTTGAGATTCTCCTGCCTCAGCCTCCCATCTACTGGGATTCCCATCATGCCTGGCTAGAAAAATATACCTTAAAAAAAAAAAACCACGACAATTCTTATAATCAGTTCTTCTCTATTTAGCTTTTTCCTGGACAGCCTAGTCATTAAAGTGGACAAAGGTAAATGCCATAATCTTGTTTGGGTGTATTCAATAGTATAGAGATATCAGTTTTTCCTAAATTGATCTATAAATGCATTAGAGTTCCAATTAAGCAGGTTTTCATGACTTTGACAAGCTAATTCTAAAATCTAAATGGATAAGCAAAGGACTACGAATCGTCAAGGAGATCTTTTAGGAAGAAGAACAAGTTCTAGAACCTTCTACTACTGGGTGTCAGTACATATTGCAGAGTTACATTAATGACTGTGTTAGCTTTTCAGCCCCATGACTAAGATATCTGACAGGAACAACTTAGAGGAAGGAAAGTTTCTTTTGGGCTCACCGTTTCAGAGGTTCAGTCCATGGTCCACCGACTTCATTGTTCTGAGCCTGAGGTGAAGCAGAACATCCTGGTGAGCACCAGGTTCCCAGGTGCCATGAGGGTAGCTGCTGAGGAAAGCTACTCAGCTCCTGGCAGCCAAGAAGCAAAGAGAGTGATCAAGGAACCAGGGACAGATGGAGTCTGGTGGCATGCCCCTAGTAACCCACCTCTTCTAGCCATGTTCCACTTGCCTACAGTTGCCCCCCAGTACTCCTTCCAGACTCTTAATCTAAACACTGATCCTTGCCTAACATGTGAGCTCTTCAGGGGACATCAGAGGTCCAAACCATAACAGTTACTTTCCTGGGTGTTGGATACAAAGATAAACAGACCTGCAGTCCAGGACCGGGCATGGTGGTGCACATCTATGATCCCAGGAGCCCGGGAGGCTGAGGTAGGAGGATGACGAGTTCAAAACCAGCCTCAGCAATGGTGAAGTGCTAAGCAACTCAGTGAGACCCTGTCTCTAAATGAAAAAAAAAAATACAAAATAGGGCCGGGGATGTGGCTCAGTGGTTGAGTGCCCCTGAGCTCAACCCCTGGTAACCCTCCCCCAACAAATAAAAAGAAAGAGGAGGTTCTGCTGTGCCATCTGGCTAGCCTTGAGCTTGGGGTCCTCCTGCCTCCTGCTTCCCCGGGGGCTGGGTTACAGGCCCGCAGTTCTGTCTCTTAACCTCCCCTTCATATTATCCACTTCGCCACCTCCCTTTGTTGTATTTTTTTTACTCTCTTTGTTTCCTTTTGGTGCTGGGGATGGAACCCTGGGCCCCTCCCATCTATCTAGTCATGTGCTCTGGCACTGAGCCCACCCTCCCCTCCCTGTTGAATTCTGTTTAATTAATTAATTTATTCCTTTTTCTGTAGTTATAGATGGCCAGCATGCCTTTATTTTATTTATTTATCTGTGGTGCTAAGAATCGAACCCAGTACCTCACACATGCCAATCAAGCACTCTGCCACTGAGCCCCCACTGAGCCCCCACAGTCCCAGCCCCTCTGTCTAATTTCTTCAGTTCTGTCGCCTCAAAAACCTGAAATTTAAAAAAAAAAATCTGAAATCCAAAAAAAATAATAAAAAATAAATCTGAAATCCAGATCTCTGATTTTTCTCTTCAGCTGTGTTTAATATTCTGTTTAACTCTTCTGTTGAGTTTTTCAATTCAGTGATTGAATTGTTACATTTCTAGATGTTCCCTTTGGTTCTTTTTTTTTTTCCCCCAAATCTGCCTCAACATTTTTGATAGTCTCTTTTGTGTTTATCAATATTTAAAATGAAAAATATATTGATCCTGAGTATATTCCAGCTGGATACGTTTTATCATATGTATGTATGGGCCTCTGTTGTTACCACCCAGGTCACACATTTCCACCACCCAGGAGATTCCTTTAGGCCCCTCCCCCATCAATTTTTGTGGTTCTGCAGATCAAACCCCGGCCTTGTGTGTGTCAGGCAAGTGTTCTGCTGAGATACACCTCCAGCCCATTTGTTTACTTATTTTATTTTTTTAATTTTTGTAGTTGTAGATGGACAGAATGACTTTGTGTATTTTTACGTGGTGCTGAGGATCGAACCCAGTGCCTCACACTTGCAAGGCAAGTGCTCTACCGATGAGCCCAGCCCCTCCCCACTGCTTACTTTTAATTGAGAACAATTTACTTTCAGTGTAACAAACAGATCTTAGGTATATAGAGGCGCGTTGCTCCACCACAGAGTTACACAGCCAGCTGTTAGGTATACAGCAAAAAGGTTTTGGAGAAATGGGTACGTTCACACCCCTAGTGAAGATATAAGAAATTTTAAACACCCTCAGAAAGTTCAACTTACCATTTATTTATTTATTTTTAAAATTTGGGTCTTACTAAGTTGTTTAGGGCCTCGCTAAATTGCTGAGGCTGGCTTTGAACTCACGATCCACCTGCCTTAGCTTCCCGAGCAGCTGGGATCACAGGTTTGCACCCCCACGCCTTGCCATCTTGCCCAGGTCTCAGTTGATTCTCATGTGTTGTGCCTGTCAGACCTGCCCAGCCAGTGTTCTAGTCTTCCTTCCTTCCTTCCTTCCTTCCTTCCTTCCTTCCTTCCTTTCCTGGTACAGGAGAACTCTAGGGCACTCTACTGCTGAGCCGCATCCCCAACCCTTTTTATATTTCATTTAGAGACTAGTTCTTGCTAACTTGCTTAGGGCCTGACTAAGTTGCTGAGGCTGGCTTTGAACTTGCAATCCTCCTACCTCAGCCTCCTGAGCAGCTGGGAGTATAGGCATGTATCACCATGCCCGGCCTCACTCCCTTATATTTGAGACAGGGTCTCTTTAAGTTGTTGCTGAGGTTGGCCTCAAACTTGCCCTCCTCCTGCCTCAGCCTCCAAAATAGCTGGGATTACAAGTGGATATCACTGAGCCCAGCTCAGTGTGCTGATTTCTAGCTACAGATTAGTTTTGTCTCTTCTGGAACTTTATATGAATGCATTTGTGTAATATGTCCCATTTGGTGGCTAGTTTCTTTTGCTGAGCATGCCTTTTTTTCCCCAATCCATTTCATTGTGTATATCAGTAACTCACTGCTTTTTATTATTGAATAGGAATCCATTGTATGAACACACCACAGTTTGTTTATCCATTAACTTCTGATAGATACTAGATTGTTCTGTGAACATTCTTGTAGAGTTCACTTTGTGGACATATGTTTTCATTTCTCTTGAGTAAATTCCAAGGAGTGGAATTTCTGGGTCACAGGGTGAGTGTATGTTTAACTTTATAAGAAACCGCTGGACTGTTTTCCAAAGGGGTTGTTCCATTTTACACTCCCAGTAGAAATGGAAGAAAGTGCGGCTAGTCTACATATTTCCAGCAATTGGCATTTTATCTTTTTAATTTTAACCATTTTAATGGGTGGTATCTTATTGTGGTTTTAATTTATATTTCCTTGGTGACTAATGAGGTTCAACATCTTATTTGCTTCTTGGACATTAATATATATTTTGGAAAGTTTGTTCAAGACTACTACCTGTTTTTATTTTGTTGTTGTTGTTTTTATTTTATTTTATTTTTTTAGAATTGGGAATTGGTACAATTTTAGAATTGTTGCTGGGGGTTGAACCCAGGGTCATTTAATCACTCAGCTACATTCCCCACCTCTTTTATTTTCATTTTGAGACAGGGTCTCACTATGTTGCTTAGGGCTTCATTAAAGTTGCTGAAGCTGGCCTCAAACTTGTGATCCTCCTGCCTCAGCCTCTTGAGTTGCTGTGATTACATGTGTATGCCACTGCACCCAGCTGTCTTCTAATTATTAAATTATAGGATTTTACATATATATGTGTGTGTGTGTGTGTGTGTGTGTGTATATATATATATATATATATATATATATATTCCGAGTATAAATTATTTGTCAGATGCATGTTTTATGAATATTTTCTCCTAATGTGATTCTTCTGCTTTCTTTCTTTTTTGTAGAACCAGGTATTGATCCCAGGGCTTTACACATGCTAGGCACACAGTGAACGACATCTCCAGCCCTTTTTAAAGTTTTTATTTTGAGACATTCTCTCTAAGTTGCCCAGGCTGGCCTCAAACTCCTGCCTCAGCCTCTTGAGTTGCTGGAATTACAGACGGGCCCTACCAAGCCTGGCTCTAGTGTGATCCTTAAAAACATTTTTAATGATGTCCTTTGATGTTTTTTTGTTTTGTGGTGTTGGGGATCCAATCTAGGACCTCTCACACGCTAGGCAAATGCTCTATGACTGAGCCACATTACCAGCCCGCTTTCTGTGACTTAAAAAGTTTTTGTCCTCCCTTGGTCACAGTGGTCATCTCCTGTAATTTTCTTCTGGAAGCTCTAAGTTGATAGGTTTCATGTTCAGGTTGGTGACCAGTTCATATTAATTGTTGTGGATGGTGTGAGGTAAGGAATTGAGTTTTATTGTTTTTCTATAAGGTTATCCAGTTGTTCTTGCACCATCTGCTGAAGAATTTATTTTCCTCCTTATGTATTTGTTGAAATGTTTAGGGTTTAAGCTGGGCGCAGTGGCTCACGCCTGTAATCCCAGCAGCTCCAGAGGCTGAAGCAGGAGGATTGCAAGTTTAAAGTCAGCCTCAGCAATAGTGAGGTGTTAAGCAACTCAGTGAGACCCTGTCTCTAAATAAAATACAAAATAAGTCTGGGGATGTGGCTCAGTGGTTGGGTGCCCCTGAGTTCAATTCTTTATAACACCCCACCCCCCGCAAAAAAAAAAAAAAAAAAAAAAAAAAAAATATATATATATATATATATATATATATATATATATATATATTATGAGTATTTGGGACTTAATTTTGTTCTATTGATTTTTTTCGTCTTTCCTTATCCCAATATTATCTTGATTGCTATAAGCCTATAAAATAGGTACCATAAATCTTCCAGGTTGGCTGATCTTTGTCAAGGTTACTTGGCAATTCTGGTTGCCAGGGGTGCTTAACCACTGTGCCACATCCCCAGCCCTTTTTATATTTTTAATTTTGAGACAGAGTCTTGCAAAGTTGCTTAGGACCTCACTAAGTTGCCGAGGCTGGCTGTGAACTTGCGATCTTCTTGCCTCAGACTCCCGAGTCATTGGGATTACAGGCATGTGCCACCATGCCCGGTTCTTTGCTTATTTATTAATGAATTTTAACATAAATTTTAGAGTAGGCATATCAGTTTTTATAAGAAAAAAAAATAAAGAAAGAAAGAAAAAGGAAGGAAGGAAGAAGGATGGAAGGAAGGAAGAAAGAGTGCTAGATTTCAATTGGATGGCATTAGGGAAAAATTAATCCCCTAACAGTCGAAGCCATGAACATGACTGTTACAAAGTGTGGAGGTCTGAGATTTCACCCTTCTTGCAAGCTGACAGGATACCCAGCCTTTCTTCTGTGATGCTGACAGAAGACAAGAGGCCTATGGTTAGAGATTCCCTGCCTGAGCTCCCTGTTCTCTTCCCTTCTGCCTCCCCCGGGAGTCCCACAGAGTTGACACAGAGTAGCTAGGGAGATGCTACACACAGCAGGTGGGGTTTGTCAGGGCCCAGGAGCTTAAGGAACCTATTTTTTTTTTTTTTTTGCGGGGGGTGGGGGGGAGGAGTCTTGCTGTGTTGTCCAGGCTGGTCTTGGGCTCTTGGGCTCAAATGATCCTCCTGCCTCTGTCTCTTGAGTGGCCAGGATTACAGGCATGCACCACCACCCCAGCAAGGATCCTACTGTTTAATAGTTTGCTGCCAGCAAAGCTGCTTGACCATTATCCTGGAGGAACCTTTTATCTTTATAATACTAGAAGCAAACAGACCTGCCCTCTGTTCCCAGAAGACTCTCTTGTCTTCTAAGTAGTTTGCTGTGCAAATATTCTTGAAAAGAGAATCCAGAATGAGAGCTCCCAGCCCTCTCTCTGCAGAAACTTCAGTGGAAAATCATTGTCTACTGATGGTATGTCTTTTTGTATTTGTAAAGGTCTTTTTTTTTTTTTTTTTTTTTTTCTCCTTGTGGTACTGGGGGTTCAACCCAGGGTCTCGTGTATGGTAAGGAAGCACTTTACTGATGAGCTATGCCCCCAGCCTATTGTAAGTCTTTTTAAATTTCTCTCAGCTAAGTTTGATTTTACAGTATAAGGTCATAGGTATCTTTCCATAATTTTATTCTTTTTCGGGGGGAGGGTACTGGGGATTGAGCTCAGGGGCACTCAACCTCTGAGCCACATCCCCAGCTCTATTTTGTATTTTATTTAGAGACAGGGTCTCACTGAGTTGCTTAGTGCCTCATTGTTGAGGCTGGCTTTGAACTCCCGATCCTCCTGCTTCAGCCTCCCAAGTCCCTGGGATTACAGGCATGAACCACTGCACCTGGCAAGTTTATACTTTAGTTTTGATTTTTTTTTTTTTTAGTTGTAGATGGACATAATCCCTTTATTTAATTTATTTTTATATGACGTTGAGGATCAAACCCAGTGCCTCACACATGCTAGGCAAGTGCTGTACCACTGAGCTATATCCCCAACATCCCCACTCCTTTCCCTTTTTCAAAAATTTTGGGACAGGGTTTGCTTCATTGCCAAGGTCAGCCTTGAAATCCTGATCTTACTGCCTTTCTTTTTTTTCATTTGTTGCACTGCGAGAACCTTTAGTACAAGGTTAAATCTAAAGCGGAAACAATGTAATATTTCACTGTCATACTGGGTGCTAGCTGTGTGCTTCTCAGGGACACCATTATTAGGTTGAGGATACTCCCTCTTGTTGCTAGTCGGGAACTGACACCTAATGGTGATGGGAAAGCCTCTAATAGCGGGCAGGTTGGCTGCAGCTTTTGTTCTGACTAGAATGCTCTTTCAAAGTGGGCAAAAGAGTTGTATTTCTTTTTTTTTTTTAATATTTTTATGTATATTTTTTAGTTACAGATGAACACAGTACATTTATTTTAATGTGGTGCTGAGGATGGAACTCAGTGTCTCAGGCATTCGAGGCAAGCACTTTTCCACTGAGCGACAATCTCAGCCCCAAAGAGTTGTATTTCTAATATTTATAGATTAAGAAGATTCATTTTGTAGCTGCTGCAGTGGTGCACACCTGTAATTAGCCACTTGGGAGGCTGAGGCAGGAGGAGTGCAAGTTTAAGAGCAGCCTGGGCAACTTGGCAAAATCTTGTCTCAAAATAACAAATACAAAGAGCTGGGGGAATAGCTCAGTTAGAGTCCTTGCCAAACATCAGAGATGCCCTGGATTTAATCCCATCACTGCAAAACATTTAAAAAAAAAAGTTGTTTTTCTCTTTTGGTACTGGGGATTGAACCTGCGGGCACTTAACCACTGAGTCACATTCCCAGCCCTTTTAAAAAATTTTATTTAGACAGGGTCTCGCTAAGTTGCTTAGGACCTTGCTAAGTTGCTGAGGCTGGCTTTGAACTTGCGATCCTCCTGCCTCAGCCTCTGGGATTACTGGCGTGCACCACCACATCATCCAGCTACAAAAATCGTTCTCATATTTGCCTTGACAGTCTCTTGCCAGTGTTCTGTTGACAGTGTGTTCTGATTTTTTTTTTGAAATGCTTATTATTATAACAATAATGACATTAAGGGGAAATTTTAAAATGCATCCATCATCCTCCCTCTCATCGGTTGGAGGAGAGAGCCGAGAGATGGACGCTGGCTCCATCCTGTTCGGCATTCCAGGGTCCCCCTTGCCACCCCTCGTCCTCACAGGGAGACGGCTTCGCGGGAAGGCGTTCTACAACGTGGGAGAGAAGGTGTATTGCCAGGAGGACTTCCTGGTGAGTCCAGGCTGTGCCCTGGGCCGTGCCATGGTGGGGGCAGGGGCAGGACTCCCTCTGACTCCCATGGAGGCCTCAGGCCAGGAGGCAGGTGCTGACTGGGCATCGGGTGCCCCTTTGTCATATGACGTCCTGCATCCTGTGTCCCCTTCCCAGTACTCCGGGTTCCAGCAAACAGCTGACAAGTGCAGCGTGTGTGGACACCTCATCATGGAGATGGTGAGACCCTCCCCTAGCCTCCTGGGGCCCCTCTGACCCTGGCGGCGTCTGAGGACCCCACCCTCTCACCTGTTCCAGACCTGCCAGGGGCTCAGAGTCACAGCCTCCCCCGGGGGCACTGCTGAGCCTTCCAACCACGCTGACCCTTCAGTGCCTCCCACCCCCAGATCCTGCAGGCCCTCGGCAAGTCCTACCACCCGGGCTGCTTCCGGTGCTCCGTGTGCAACGAGTGCCTGGACGGAGTGCCCTTCACCGTGGACGTGGAGAGCAACATCTACTGCGTCAGGGACTATCACACGTGAGTGGCTGCTGCTGTGAAGCAGGCGTCACCCGGGCTGTCACCCTGGCCGTCTCCCCGGCCTCCCGGGGAGCATGTCTCGGACCTAGCTGTCTGTGTTTTCCGTCCTTGGTCTGTCCTCTTCTGACCTGCCCTTGAACACTCGGTGGCTGGGCAGGGCATGAATGTCTGCCTTGACCACTTCTCTCGCGCAGTTCAGCCACCAGCTGTGCCTGCCTCCACTCTTCCAAGTGGCTGGGACTCTCCTAACTGCCCTCACCACTCCAGGGCTGGGCCTCTCCCCCAGGATGGGGACTCGAGTCATGACAGACCCCTTCTCCCCTCTGTCTGGGGCCCGTGGTCCATTCCCCTTGCTGTGGCTCCAGGCTCAGGCTCGGTCCTGTGCTGCTGCCTCTCTTGCATTGGTCCTGGCCACCTGTCCCTGGTACTCAGGGTGGAACCAGGTCTCGCAAAGGTCTCAGCCGGGGTGGACCAAACCTGGACTTTAAGTGGCACAGAACTCCCAGGAAGCATGAGCGAGATGGCAGGACAGATCCTGAGGGCATTCTGGAGGTGGGATAGGGTGGAAGGGAACTGGGAGCCAGATGAAAGGGCAGTACCCAGAAGGCACGGCAGGAGCCACGAAGCAGCCACAGGAGGAGGGAAGGTGTGATGCTTGGGCCATGTCTTGGGGCTGCGGTGGGTGGACCTGTGTCCTTGGTCTGTGGTCACACTGTTGGTCACTTTTGGTTTCCTTTATTCCTCCAGAGTTTTCGCACCAAAATGTGCCTCCTGTGCCCGTCCTATCCTCCCTGCACAGGTAGGAACCAGTCACCAGGAGACAGTCTGATGCTGGCCCCCGGCCTCTGCTCAGCCCTGCCTGTCCTGCCTCAGATCCTAGGCTGAAGTGGGAGGGATGACTTCAGGGACCCGGGACACGTGTTGTGCCCAAACACACAGGAGCAGGTGTCCCTGGCGTGGAGTTCCAGGGACGCCGCAGGCCCTGCAGCCTGGCTGCCCCATTCCTTCCCCGGCTCCTTTCTGCATGGAGGAAGGTGGCTCCTGGGTCTGCTGAACTCTGCAGGTTGAGGCTGGGTGGGCGGGGGAGGCTGAGGGAGGTCTGGGCAGCTGCCAGCTTGGGACACAGCGGCCGTCTCAGGGCCAGGCTCTGCCTCGTGAGCTGTCTGTCCCGGGCTGCTCCTGGACAAGCAGGGCTCCGGGTGGCCTTCCCTGCCTCCAGAAGTGAAGGTGACACCCCTGTGACACCCTGTGACCCTCACAACACCTGTGGAGCTGTTGGCCATGGCAGTGGGGGAAACTGAGGCACATGCACTGATGTGGCCCCAGGAAGCGCTGGGTCTGTGCCCGTAGGGTGGGGGCGCCGGGCCGGGTGATCGAGCACGTGGTGCAGAGGGCTAGGTGTGCACTTGGCACAGTCTGCCGCCAGGTCCAGTGAGCTGCTCACGTGTCTGTCACTCTCTTCCTCCAGGGCTGTGAGACCACCATCCGTGTGGTGTCCATGGACAGAGACTACCACGTGGAATGCTATCACTGTGAGGTGAGCCTGGGCCCCCCCCCAAGGCCTGTGGCCGGGGTGGTCCCTCCTCTTCAAGTCTCCTTCCCCTCGGTGTTCTGCAGGCCCACCTCCTCTTCACGGCTCCTGCTCCATTTGCCTGTCTCCTCGCAGCACCCCCCTTCTCTCCTCAAGGCATGTGCTCTCTCAGGCCCCCACCAACCTCCATTTTCTCATTAAATCAAATATTTGCTATTTACAGTATGTGGGGTGCTACAGTTCTGACAGCATTGACATTTCCTGCTGATTTAAAAGATGAATAATAAGAGCCAAGAAGGCATTGAGATGGGCTGGGGCTGAGGCTCAGAGGTAGAGCGCTTGCCTAGCATGTGTGAGGCCCTGGGTTCAATCTTCAGCACCACGTATAAATAAATAAAATAAAGATCCATTGATGACTTATAAAAAGAAAAAAAGGCAGTGAGAAGGGCATCTCTAGGCAACAGAAGCAAAATGTGCTTAGGTACAAAGGGAGGATGGTGGTTTTTGTGTCACCGGAGAAGTTAGCAGGAGCTGGGGACAAAATGATACAGGAGGGACTGAGTTGTGGCTCCGTGGTAGAGCGCTTGCCTAGTGTGTGTGGGGCACTGGGTTTGATCCTCAGCACCACATAAAAATTAAAAAAATAAAATAAACATATTGTGTCCATCTACAAATAGAAAATATAAAAGACAGAACAAAAGGACACAGGAGCCTGAGGAACGTGGATTTAGTCTTGAGGACAATGGAGACAAAAAGGAATGAGAAGGTTGCACTGGACTACAGAGAAGACACACACTTCCATGCAGAGAATGGAATGGGGTGCAGTAGGGAGGTCCTGAGGAGGCTGCCAGAGTCAGGGCTGTGGTCCTGGGTTCAGGGACATGTACAGAATCGAGGAAGGCAGGAGAAGGGACTAGACTTGGGAGGTGATTGGATGCAGGAGTTTGAGGGGTGGGAAGTGTCCACCAGGACTCCAGCAGAGAGTATGACAGTCAACTTTCTGTTGCTGTAACAAATACCTGAGACAATCAATTTATAAAGAGAAAAGGTTTATTTTTGGCTCATAGTTTTAAGAGTGTGCAGCCCATGATTAGTTGGCTGTGTCATTTGGGGCCTGTGGTGGCACATCATTGGGGGGAGTGTGTGGTGGAGCAAAGCTGCTCACCTCTTGGTTGGGACACAGAAGAGAAAGAAGGAGGAAGAAGCAGTGTGTGTGGGGTTCAAAGTTCTGTTGAAGGTGTGCCCTCAACCCGGGGGTGCTCCACCACCAGCTGCATTCCCGGCTCTTTTTTAATTTTTTGAGACAGGGTCTTGCTAACTTGCCCAGGCTGGCCTTAAGCTTGTGATCGATCGTCTTGCCTCAGCCTCCTGAGTGACTGGGATTGTGGGAATGTGCCACTGCACCTAGCCTTAAACCCGTTAGGGGTTCTGCTGCCTTCCAATGCCATCGTGGGCTGGGCCTTGGGGGCTGTTCCACATCTAGGCTGCAGCAGTGAGGGCAACGGAGGAGGGATGAGGTCCTCTCATTTTTGGTAGCTGGAGACTCCAGATGCAGTAGGAACACTGAGGTGTTTGGTGGGGGCAGATGGCCCAGTGGGAGCAGAGTCCTGCTGGGGGACCCAGGAAGGAGGAGGAGGAGAGCTGTGGTTTCTAGAGGGGACGTGGCTTCCCCTCCAGGCTAACAGGGCCTCAGTGACCCTCTGCCTGCTTGGCCATCCCAGGGGCTCTAGTGTCCCCCTGGAGTCACTGACACAGTCTTTGGCCCGAGGCTGAAGCTGAGTAGCCCATCAGGCTGCTGGGGCCCAGAGGGCTGTGCTGTTGCCCCTGCCCCAGGCTGTGGGTGGAGCTAGGGGGTCCAGCCTCCCTCCCTCCTCCCCTCTGGTGGGCAGGGGCAAGTAGCAGGACCCAGGTAGGGGTGTGAGGAAGGATAGGAGAAGACCTGCCACAGGAGTGACTTGGGACCTGGGGCTGTGACTTCAGGGCCGCAGCCCAGCTCCATGGCCTGTGGGAGTGGGGCCGGTGTGGGTCTCAGAGGCTTTGGGTCACATTACCCCCTGCCCCCTCTGGTGGGGCTCTAACCCAGGTCCCCTTCTTGCACACTAGGCTATGTGACATACTCCAGCACTGCACCATGCCCCCAGTCCCTCTAAGGTCTCTCTTGCCCCTGATGTGAAGTTGGAGCATTTCCGGCGCACTGACCACCCCTCCTCCCTGGCCCCTCCCCGTCTCCAGGACCACCGGGTTTGGTTTTCCTCGCTTGCATTTTCTTCTCCGGTCTCTCTTGCCTCTTCCTCTGCCGAGGCTCAGCTTTTTGTCCCCTCCCTCCTAGGGCCACATCCATCTACTTACTCTTGGTGTCCAAGAGGCACCTCCAGTGCGCACAGGGGTCCTTGTCCTGCCCCTGGCAGAGTGCCAGCCATGTGGTCCAGAGCCTACCGATCTGTCCCCACTTCCTGACCTCGATTGTCCTAGTTGTGCCCCCTTCCCTCTTACTCTGGTGTCCCCGCCTGTGTTCTTTCCTAGGACTGCGGGTTGCAGCTGAGCGGAGAGGACGGACGCCGCTGTTATCCCCTGGAGGGCCACCTGCTGTGCCGACGCTGCCACCTGCGGCGCCTCGGGCACGGCCCACTTCCCTCCCCCGCTGTGCACGTCACTGAGCTCTGAGCTGGGGCGGGGTGGGCGTGGACGTGGGAGGAGGGAGGGTGGCCCTGGTCAGTGTCCCGTGGGCCCTGCTGCCGCTTCCACCCGCTCCATCCCACACCCGCCCAGCTGCTGGCCTGCCGCAGGGGCCGGACCCCCGCGTTGAAGCTACTTCTATTTATTCACCGTCTGTGCCTCCCCAAGCCACTTCCCTCGGGTGCCCTGCTGCCTCCCACCTGCCCAGTCACCAGCTTTCGGTTCCAGGACTCCCTGTGCCCCTGCAGCCTCCAGGACGGGCTGTGGGTCGCTGGGCGGGAAAGGTGGAGAGGTCCGCCTTCCTTGGCCGGGCCTCTCCGCGGGGAGCCACTTTCCTTGGTTCGGAAGGCGCCTGGCACCCCCTCAAGCGTGCGCCCCGGGGTCGCAGAGGGCACAGGTCGGCTTGTGTTTCCTAAGTGCCTTGCCCGCTGGTGGGTGAGGAGGGTGACTTGTTTTTGTGGGAACATTGTGGGATTTGGCCATGGGGGCTCGAGGGTGTTTTCAGCCACAGTTTCCCCTGCCCTGGCCCCTGGCTTGGGCCTTGCCCCTCCCCACCATCCTCAGCCCCCCCGGCCAGGACCTCGCGCCCACTCCAGCCGCAGGTGGGGGCGAGGGGCGGCCGCGAGGGGGCGCACTGCGCGCCGGCCCGGGAAGCCCCTGTGCGCGCGCGCTGTGCACCAGGCTCCACAACAAACGGATGTGATTTGACTTAAATTAAGTTTTTCCTTTGAGGATATTTTCATTTTCTTTAAAAGAATATAGTTTTCTTGTAAGAACTTGGACTGGGGTGGTTATTCCTTAAAATTACAGCAGACTCACAGAGGTCTTATTTGTATTTCACATAGCTAGATTTGGGGTGGTAGCAACATTGTCCCTTAACTATTTTTGTGCAGATTCCTCCAAAATCTCACAAGGTGTGCCTGCATTTCAGAATTTAGTGGCCTAAGGAGGGTGTTGTGTGTCACTGTCTTAAGAGCTGTGACCTCATAAACTGTTTTGGGGAATGTAGATTCGATTTTTTTTCTTTGAAACACACATGAGCATTGGGGCCCAGATTTTTCACTGACCCGTGATGTTGGGTTTCCACTTGGGGGGGGATGGGGGGGCTCTGGTCATGATCAACTGTGGTTGGTTTTCATGGACTGTTTTGAATGAATCTGTTCCTACACACACACACCCCATTAGAGGGGAGGTCTCCTTGCTTGTGGAATCATTCATCTGCCAAGATTAAGGTGCTAGGAATCCCAACCGGGTGCACAGGAAAGGACCGCGGGGACAGTGACCTCCAGTCCCTGAGGCCTGGAGCTGGGAGGCCCCCTGGTGGGCGGGAGAAGCAAGTACATGGAAGTTTGATGATGGCTAATAAGTTACTTAATGCAGTAATTAAGTTATGAGATACGGGAGGTGTCCCTCTAGAGAAGGGGACTTCATCAAAACCAGAAGACTAAATCCCAGGAGTGGGAGACTCAGTTTCTGGTGTTTGCTTCTTTTGGAGCCGGGGTGCTTTGCTTTCTTGCCAGTTCATTGAAAAGCTTTCTTCTGAGTGCCCTTCTTTGCTTCCCATTTCAGACCTGCTTTGGCCGTGGTTTCTCCTTGTCGCAAACTCAGTCCAACTCTCTTACTCTGTCTGCGGTGGAGGTGGCCCCTGCTCTCGCGGTGGGGGTCACCACTGCCCTCCATGCCCCTCCATCTTGGTTCCATGCTCCCCTGACCCAGGTGGACTGAGTCCCCACCACCTGGAGCCCCTGTACTCTGTCAGGATCAGAACCAAGGCCATGCCTCAGTTCAGGGCACCCAGCCCTTTCTCTCTGGGCCCCATATGGCCTTATGTCAGGACTGGTGACAGCCACTGTATCCTACTGCAGATCCACTACCTGTGCAGTTTCCTCTGCTTGGAGCCACCGTGCCCAGGGCTCTCATTTCTCATCACATCCTTCAGATCTCAGACACCCTGAAGTCAGGCTCCAGTTACTACACTCCAGTGACACTTAGAATTTTGGGCCCCTCCAAGTTTATTTAATAAAAGCAGCATCTCCAGTCCGTTTTCAGGAGTTACGTTGATCTGGGACTGAGGGAATACTGTGAGAGCCTGGAAGACGGGCTGGACCCTCCCAGACCCACCTGTCCCTAGGATATCTCCCTGGCAACACCTCCAGCTGTGCCTTTGTTCACACATACTTTCATGTACCTGAGCAATAATCCTCTTGAATTATTATCTCCCCACTAGGTAGTGAGCCACAAGACAGACAGGCTCTGTCTTGGCCATGTTCCTCTTTGCAGTACCTGGTGTGTGGCTGGGGCCATGACCAGAGCCAGAGGTGCTCTGCTTAGCCCCGCCCCCTTTGATTAGCATGCCCAAATTTAGTCTGAACTAAATGAAGGAGCCATAGGCAGCCTACAAAGGCCCAGGAGCAAGGGTTTACACAAATACTGTGCACACATGCACATAAAAAGTGTGCCCATTTGCCACATGCAATATGTGTACAAAGGTGCCTTAACATGGGGCCTCTGTTCAGCACTCATGCCCAGGGGACAGAACCTTGGGTGCTGGGTCTGCTGCTGCTGCATGTGTGTGTGTGTGTGTGTGTGTGTGTGTGTGTGTGCATGAAGGGGGAGAGAGAGAGAAGGAGAGGAATTGAATATTTGAGACAAAATGAGAAGCTGTGAGGGAGCGGTCAGGAGATTGGGGGAGAGGATAGGAGACGGAGACGGAGAAGGAGAGGTTGAGAGGGAGCCTTAGTCACTCTGCTCGGGAATCTCCTACAAATGGAAAAGGCCACTTCCTATAAGTGACCAAAGCTATGGGGTGTGTATGTGTGTGTGTGTGGAGGCTGGGTCAACGGTGGGCTCTTGGAGCATTCTGGGTCTTGGGCATAAGGTGTCCTCACAGCTCCAGAGTGGGCAGGGTAGTGCTGCCCTCTGAATACAGGACTCTCCCACAGA
The DNA here is from genome assembly GCF_048772815.1 of Callospermophilus lateralis. Lineage (NCBI taxonomy): Eukaryota > Metazoa > Chordata > Mammalia > Rodentia > Sciuridae > Callospermophilus > Callospermophilus lateralis. Next base: position 18,163,076 of record NC_135322.1, on the reverse strand, counting down.
TTCTACATCACCTGCCTGAAGTTACCTCTCCCACCCACCTGTCGTGCTCACCTGTAGAACAGCCAGGTTGCCCCCTTCCCTGTGCCTGCACCTGGGCTCCTCCTTGCTCGGTCAGCCCTGCAGACCCTGGGCTCCAGGCAGAGAGAGGCCTGATATTCACATACCCCCTTTGCTCTGGGGTCCCCATGTTCCAGTCGAGGTAGCCGCGCCAGTGAGGGTTTCCAGTTATCCTCAGCCAGGCTCCCTGCCTAGTTCTTGGCTGGGTATTGCCACATGACTGAACTGCATGAGCCTGAGCCAGAAGGTGTCCCTGTGGCCAGAGTGTGGCCTTGAGTCTCAGCTTGTTCCAGAACCACACTTTCCCACAGCCCTGCCCACTTAGCCTCCTCTTTCCACCTCCAACAACTTGTCCAGTCTGACCCTGGGAACTGGGCGGGCTGTATGTGGGGGACAGCTCTCGTGGGCGGATGTGAGGGACCCCATGGCCAGGTACAGAGCTGGGAACAGAGTCTCCTTCAGAGCGCAGCAGTCGGGGCTGCCTGTGCACGTGGACTGGGGGACCTGTGCCTGCTGACCCAGGGCATGCAGGGGTCAGGGCCACCAATGGTGGGGGGCGGCGGGAGAGGCCACGAAGCCCTGAGAGAAGACAGCAGAATCCCTGGGGAAGCCTCATTGCTCAGGTCAGTGGGCAAGGGTGGCACTGACCTGTGGTTTGGACAGCTCCTTCCTTCCCACCCCCACTTCCCTTCCTTCTTCCTTCTCTGTTCTTGTTTACAAAAACATGAAGGCTTTATTATACCTGGTCTGACTTCTGGGCTGAGCAACTGGGTGATGTGTGGGTGTGCGAATCTTCAATTCTGGTTTGTCGAGGAGACAGGCGGCTGGAGGAGTGGGCAGTGGGAGACGTCAGTCCGGAGCTTAGGGGAGAGTCAGGGCCACGGAGGGCAGAGGGGACAGTGAGGCTGGCTGGCAGGGAGTGAAGGTCGAGTCAGGTGGTGTGAGAGATGAAGAGGGCTCAGGAAGGAAGGTGGCGGTCAGTCATGGGGCTGCTGAGAGAGGAGGAGCAGGGTGAGCAATGGTGTTGGAAAGACGGAGGTCACGGGCCACCGTGAATATGTGACAGCTGCTTCAGTGCAATAATGGCGAAGTAGATCAGAGGCCACTGAGATAAGGGGAGAGAAGGAAGTGGGGGAGAAACTGATTATTCTTGAGCATGTTGGGGAGAAGTACAGCTGCCGATGGGGGCTTTGGGGTTGGGTGAATTCTTTTAGGATATTGTGTTCGTCGGCTTTCTGTTACTGTGACAAATATCTGAGATAATCAACTTATAAAGAGGAGAAGTTAACTGGGCATGATGTGTGCCCTTATAATTCCAGTGGCTCTGGAGGCTGAGGCAGGAGGACTGCAAGTTCAAAGGCAGCCTCAGCAACTTAGTGAGGCCCTAAGCAACTTAGAGAGACCCTGTCTCAAAATAAAAAATAAAAAGGGCTGGGGATGTGGCTTAGTGGTAAAGTGCCCCTGGGTTCAGTCCCTAGTACCGCCCCCCAACAAAAAAAAAAAAAATAGAAAAGTTAATTTTGACTCACAGCTTTGGGGTTTGGTCCATGATTGATTGACCCCGTTGTTTGGGGGCTCATGGCAAGGAGGCACATCATGGGCACAGTGCAGGGCAGAACTGCTTGCCCCATGGCCAGAGAGCACAGAGAAAGAGGAATGTCTTACTATCTGCCGAGTTTCTGTTCTCGCGACTAAAAGGCTCAGGGGTCACTCCAGTTAAAATGGGCTAACTGGGCTGCACGAAATAACCACACAAGAGACACAAAGACCTTTTTCCTTGGGGTTGCTGTGACGGCTCCTCTGACCTTAAGGGTCTGCAGAAAGAGAGAGCGAGAGCACGCGCTGACCCCTTTTATTGAGGAGAAGCTATTCAAATGAGGCAAGGGGTCAGTTTCAGGGGCTGAGTCTATCTTCATGATGTCCACTGTCAGCAGGTTGACTGACACCTGGGTAGGCCACACCCAAGGGCACAGTAAGAGAAGGGGACACACACAAGGCACTTCCATGAAGATTCTATCCTAAACAGGGCAAGGGGATTATATTACAAAGGAACAGGTGAGCGTAGCTTCACCCATGGGGCTGTAGCAAGACACAGCCATGCACGAGACACCGACCCTCACACCCAAGGAGGGTGCCACATTTCTGTGACTGAGCGCCTCAGCACCCAGCCGGGGAGTGTGACTCAGTCACGTGTGAGGTTGGCCTCCCACAACTATCCCCTCGAGGGGCACATCCCCAGTGACCTGAAGATGTCCTGCTGGGCTCCACTATTTTTTCCCCCTAGTTCTGGAGATCAAGCCCAGGGGCTTGTAAGTATTGGGCAAGTGCTCTACCATGGAGCTACAGCCCCGCTCTTTAAAAAATATATTTTTTAAAATTTGAGACAGGGTCTCGGTAAGTTATCCACACTGGTCTCAAACTTGCGATCCTTCTGCTTCGGCCTTCTGGGTTGCTGGTGTGTGCCACAGTGCCTGGCCTAGGCACCATGTCTTCAAGGTTCTACCATCTCAAATAGCACCAGGCTGGAGACCCAGTCTTTTATATACATATAATATATTATATATACATATATTATATGTATATAATATAAATGTATTATATTTATATATTATATATAATATATTTATCTATCTATCTATTTATTTATTTTCATGTGGTGCTAAGAATCAAACCTAGTGCCTCACACGTGCCAGGCAAGCGCTCTACCACTAAGCTACAACCTCAGCCCCGAGACTCAGTCTTTTAACATGTGGGCCTTTCAGATTCCAACTAGAGCAGATGTTGAGTTCTGTGTGAGGCTCTCTACCCATGTCTGTAATTATACCCCACAAGTTTGCCTTCCCACCGGACGATCTTCTCTGTGGGGACAGGGTCTTTGACTGCAGCCTCTTCCCAGCATCTGACCCCTACAGTGTGGGTGAATGGTGACTAAATGACTGGGTTTCTCCAGGTCAACCTCTTGGAATACTGACAAATACATAACAAATGCTCGGAGACGGTTGCTGCTATGGCTTAGGTGAATGAATGTGGAGTAAGGTATTTCTGCAGTCTGTAGGTGGGTCCCTGAGTGTGACTGGTCTGTGCCACTTCAATAGAATGTGTGCTGGCAGGGATACATGACTCAGCATTGGGGACCTATGTGAAACCACCATGCAGCTGCCTTCATGGTCCCTGCTGGGTGGTCTGAGGTCTGGTCTTGAGGTCACAGCACTGTTCCTGACTGATGGGTCAGCCTGATCACTAGAGGGAGCCCACGAGCAAGCTGTAAGCCCTCAGCCGGTGCCCCCAGGGTCATGTCTGTGCTGGAGGTGGAGATTTGGGTCCAGGGCCCTCTGGGGAGCCTTCTCTGCAAGTCCTCCCTGGGGGACACTGCTTTCTTTTCTGCTCACCTGCCCCTGTGTGCTGCAGGAGCTCATCCTTCCCATCAGTGCTGCCCTTGACCTCCTTTTCCTATCCCTAAAGCCTCACCTGCCCAGCTCTGCTCAGGGTTGGGGCAAGACCCTTCCCCCTGCCTTGAGCCAGGGGAAATGTGGGTTTGTTCCTTTATTTATTTATTTTGGTACCAGGGATGCTTAACCACTGAGCCCAGCCCTTTTTATTTCTTATTTAGAGAGTCTCCCTAATTTGCTAAATTGCTGAGGCTAGTTTTGAACTGGCCTCTTGCCTCGGCCTCCCTAGCTGCTAGGATTACAGGTGAGTGCCACCATGCCCGCTGGCTCCTCTTTTTCCTTCTCAAACATAAACTCATTGACCTGCAGCAGTCCTGGCCTCCTCCCTGCTGTCCTCACAGGAAGAGTGACTCTTGGGCACATTCCAGCTTTCTCCACTCCAGACCCTCCCTAGACTCAGACCCTGTCCTGTTTTGCCTGCCTTCAGGAGTCAACTTGGAGTCATGGTTTTACCTTTCTTTCCCATTTTTCCCTTCCCTTTCCCTCTTTCCTCTCCTCTTCTCCTCCTCCTTCTTCTTTCTTGTTCTGTTGGTGCAGAGGATTGAACCCAGGGCCTTATGCGTGCTAAGCAAATGATCTATCATTTAGAGATACCTGCAGCCCCTTTTTTCAGCTTTCTGTGTAAGAATTCTACACTAAGGTTAGAAATTCTACATGTACAAGTTAAAGGAAAAAAGAACATGCCCTGGGTCTACTTCCCAGACTGAGAAATAGCACTTAACTCTTAGCCCCAGTGTGCCCTGTTCTGATCGCATCCCTCCCATCAGGAGCAACCCTATTGGGAGTCTTGGCGATCTTTCCTCTGCTTCTCTGTATAGTTCCACCACCCCTGTGCGTAGCCTTAAACGATTTCTTGTTTAGTATTGAGTGTTTGAGGACTTTATGTTAATTGAAGCATCCTTTGTGTTCTCATTTTTTCCCCTAATTTTTATTGGTGCATTATAGTTGCACATAATGATGGGATTCATTGTTACCTATTCATACATGCACACAATATAGTAATGTAATTTTCCCATTATTTCCCCCTTTCCTTCCCTGTTCCCTTACTTCTACTCTACTGATCTTCCTTCAGTTTTTTATTTGTTCTTTTTAGATACATATGACAGTTGTATTTTGACATATTACACATATATGGAGTAATACTTATTCTAATTAGGACCCCATTGTGGCTGTACGTGATGTGGAGTTACACTGGGCAAGTATTCATATATGGACCTAAGAAAGTTATGTCCGATTAATTCCACCCTTTCCTATTCCTATCCCCCCGTCCCTTCCCTTCATTCCCCTTTAATCCACTGAACTTCTGCTCTTCCCTCCCGACCCCTCTGTGGTGTGTTAGCATCCACATATCAGAGAGAACATTCGACCTTTGGTTTTTCGGGAATGGCTTATTTCACTTAGCATGATAGTCTCCAGATCCATCTCTTCCTTCAGTTTTTAGTAAATACTCCCAAACTTACTTCTCCTTTTTCCTCTCTAGCTTACACATATGAGAGAAAACATATGACTCTTTGCTTTCCGAGTTTGGCTTATTTCACTTAGCATCATGTCCTCAGTTTCCATCTGTTTTCCTGCAAATGACATAATTTCATTCTTATTTATGGATGCCTAAAACTCCATTGTGTATATATCTATTTTCTTTATCCATTTATGCCACAGTCTCTGGCTGGGCACAAATCACGAGCCTCCACACAGCTTGTAGATTCAAACAGCTATTCTTTATTCCCGATCTCACACCGGCCATCTACAAACATGTTCTGGGGAAATCCACATTCTCTGCCCAAATCCACTCTCTCCCAAATCCTCTACTCTGCCCAAATCCTCTCCACATGGGCTTCTGTCTCCCAAATATACTGTCTGACCCTAAGCACTCAAGAGGAACTCAGCAGCAGGATACGCCCTATTCTAAAGGGGGAACACCCTAATCTCCTATTATGCTAAACTGCCCTATTCTAAAGGGGGAACACCCTAAACACGGATCCTGCCCTGGTCCTTGAGCAAGGTCACCTTTCAGAAGTCCTTCCACTAGACAGCATGGGAGTAAGCTGGCAAGGAATTTGTCATACCTACTTGGCTGATGGCTCCCAGCATCTCCCCCCTTCTGATTAATTAAACAACAAGTAATGTGGCTTAAGGACCATGCCTGGTAGGTTGTCCAGTTCAACATATGGCTCTTACCCGTCATTGGAAAACTGACCTTTAGGCGTCAGCCTCCTGTCTTAGGTTGATACCACTGCAACTGGATCATACCCGTCACTGACTACCGGTCCAGCATACAGCCATACTTGTGGATAGGTCTATGCACCAGTGGGGGGGTGAGGGTCTTTGCCTCACCTCTGTTGGCCCCCAAATTTGGCCTTGGTGCCAGTGGGGGAGTGAGGTTAATGTGGCTTAAGGACCGTGCCTGGTAGGTTGTCCAATTCAACATATGGTTCTTACCCGTCATCGGAAAACTGACCTTTAGGCAATTGACCTTTAGGCGTCAGCCTCCTGTCTTAGGTTGATACCACTGCAATTGGATCATACCCGTCACTGACTACCGGTCCAGCATATAGCCATTGGCCCCCAAATTTTAGACCATCACTAGCAGAAGGGAGGAGGATACAGAAATGCCACGACACCAAGCCAATTGACAGTTCCTTTGGAAAAATTGCATTATTGGTGACACCTTCAGCAAAGATATGCCAACATTACCACAATTTGCTGCACTAAACGTAGTTACATAGTCCAGGCAAGTTCTGTAAGCAGTTCAAAGGGGAGGAATCTATCAATCTGTCCGTCTCCTCCCAAAGTCCGTTGCCTCCCAAAGTAAGTTGACTTCTTGATTGAGCATACTTGTTGAGTTATATTCATTGGGATGAAGATAGGAATTCTGGCAATGATGCTAAAAAGACATTATCCTGAAAAGAATTATTAAATATAATGAAAAGGAAAGGTGAAAGTAAACAAACAGATCTGTTAACCTCCTTAAAAAACAATCCTTAACAGCTGTTTACCTGATTTAAATTAGTAAACAAGCAGATCTGTTAACCACCTTTAAAAACAATCTTTAACAGCTGTTTACTTAATTTAAATTAAGTCATTTAAATCACGTGAATAAAAAAAAATAATAATTTGGATCCATTTTCTCATGAGCGCTCCTCATATATGAAATATGGACATACGCACACACAGACATATAACACAAAACACAAATGTGCAAACAAACGTACAACACATAAGATAATAATAAAGGCCTTGTAGCTTTACCTAGGTGAAATCTCCATTGCAATGTTTAAAAACTCCACAATCAAAAAAATAAAACTGATCAGAAAAACATTAACCTAGGTTTGTATGAGCTCAAAAAATAAAAATAGAGCCTTATGATGTGGAAAATGCAATAATAAAATAGATATTGAAAAAAGCATCCTGGTTAATCACAGTCGCAGATGTAAGAATGGCCAAGCTGGAGTTCTGGATATCAGCTGTTATGGATTTGAGTCAAATTATCTTCTTTTTGATCTGCTGAAATCGTTTTAGTTAGTCTTTCTGGAATCCAAATCGGCTGCTGTTCTCCCTGTGGAAACACACAGACAGAGCCCCGACTCCAGACGATTACTGGGTCAGGACCTTTCCATTGTCCTGTTAGAATATCTTTCCAAAGAACTTTAGGCTTATGCACATTTTTTGGATACATATGCCTTTCCGCAGCACTAAGTCCTGATGAATCCAAATTTAAAAAGTTTATAGTAAAAAGGGTTATTTTAAGTTTATCTTTGGGGGATATATACCCCTTTCCAATTTTTGAGATTAACTAGGCTTCGAATGACGCAATCTTTCCTCCGTCATGAAGGCATCTTAACCACCTTCAAATTAACCTTTTAAAGCCTTCCAATTATCATCTATACTGTACTTTTAAATGTACTTTTTCACCACCTACAGCTTCACTCTTTTAAACGAGGCTTAGATTCTGTTTAAATCGCTTTCATGTTAGTTTACATGGCTGCCCTTCAACCAAAGGCCTTTTTTACTCCATTAAGAAGCTTTGTCTCAATCTGCCATGTACAAATATCTTTTTTTTTCTTCCTTTCTCGAACTTTTAAAGTAAGTCTAGTTTCCTCAGAATCTTTTTAAATGGCATTTTACAACTTTTTACTTTACCACACAGAGATTATCTCATCTAGAAACATTTCTTTTTCTTTTAACCTTTCATATTAAAATATATTTTCACATCTTTAATCTTTTAATATTTCTTTTCTAGCCATTAACCCTTTTTATAAATTCACATTCTGAAATAACCCTTATAAAATTTCTGAATTTAGACAAATTATTCCACTTTAATAAGATGAAATACTTTCATGTTTTTTATGGTACTATAATACTGTAATTGAAACCCAACTGAAACTTCTTATACTCTTTGTATATAAATTACACATGATAGAATCTTAACACTTAGTAACCTTGTTTCAGCAAAGACATAGACCAAAGCAATATTAAACTTTTTTCCATTCACCAATTTATGAAGACACACATAATGTTTAAACATATTACCTTATGGAACTTAATAAGTAAAGAGTACTTGATTTCATATTTAGTGGTTGATATTTTAACACTCTAGTTTTGTAAATTAATCAGATGTCTGTAAAAACCAAGATCTTAGACAAATATAGTAAACAGAATTAGCCATCTCTTACTTGTTGAAGAAAAATCCTTCTACAGGATACCATGATGGTCCCATTGATATATTTAACAACTTCTTGTTAAAAATCCATGGGCTGCATTTTTGTATTGTATCAACATATGCCCTAGCTGTTCTTGGTCTTACTGGGGTGCCTTTTTTCTCTAACAATTTCTCTTCCTCGGAGGCGAACAACTTCAAACTTTGAGTCAACCATTTTCCCCAGTTTGCCTGAGAAAGTTCTAGGAACAGGCAACTTGAAATAAAAACAAAATAAATTAGAACAAGAACACATCGTTTTTTGAAATGCTCACCCATTCTTTCGCTCTCCTTCAGGGGCTGAACAATTTCACTTACCCCCGAGCTTCAGGCGTTCCGCGTACGAGCCACCAAATGCTGCAGTCTCTGGCTGGGCACAAATCAAGAGCCTCCACACAGCTTGTAGATTCAAACAGCTATTCTTTATTCCCGATCTCACACCGGCCATCTACAAACACGTTCTGGGGAAATCCACATTCTCTGCCCAAATCCACTACTCCCAAATCCACTACTCTGCCCAAATCCTCTCCACATGGGCTTCTGTCTCCCAAATATACTGTCTGACCCTAAGCACTCAAGAGGAACTCAGCAGCAGGATACGCCCTATTCTAAAGGGGGAACACCCTAATCTCCTATTATGCTAAACTGCCCTATTCTAAAGGGGGAACACCCTAAACACGGATCCTGCCCTGGTCCTTGAGCAAGGTCACCTTTCAGAAGTCCTTCCACTAGACAGCATGGGAGTAAGCTGGCAAGGAATTTGTCATACCTACTTGGCTGATGGCTCCCAGCACATTTATCTGTTCGAAGACACCTACGCTGGCTCTACAGCTTGGCCATTGTGAATTGTGCTGCTATAGGCAGTAATATGCATGTATTGCTAGAGTAGCTGACTGTTCTTCTTTAGGATACAGACAGAGGAATGGTATAGCTAGTGGTATAGTTGGGAACCTCCAAATTGATTTCCATAGTGGTTTTGTCCTAATTTACAGTCCCAACAATAACGTAAAAGTATTCCTTTTTATTCATGTCATCCCCAGGATTTGTTAGTTATTCTTTGTATCCTTGATGGCTGCCATTCTACCTGGAATAAGATGAAATCTCAGTGCCATTTTGATTTGCATTTCTTTAATTGTTAATTATGTTGAACATTCAAAAAATATATTTGTTGGCCATTTGTATTTCTTCTTTTGAGAAGTGACTGTTTAGTTCATTTGCCCATTTATTAATTGGATTATTTTGTGTGTGTGAAATTTTTTGAGTTTGTTATAGATTCTGAATATTAATTCTGTCAGAAAAGAAGCCAGCAAAGATTCTCTTGCATTCTCTGGGTTCTCTCTTCACGTTCCTATTGTTCCCTTTGCTGTGCAGAAGCTTTTTAATTTGATGCCATCCCTTTATTAACTCTTGACACTTTTTCCCTGAGCTTTAGGGGTCCTATTGAGAAAGTGGTTGCCTGTGCCTATATGTCGGAGTGTTGACCCTACATTTTCTTCTAGGAGTTGCAGAGATTTTGGTCTAATTCCTATGTTTTTGATCCATTTTAGTTTTTGTGCAGGGTGAGAGATCAGAATCTTGTCTCATTCTTCTATATATGGATAACCACCATTTGTTTAAAAGGCTGTCTTTTCTCCAACTTATGTTTTGGGGACCTTGTCAAAGATCAAGTGACTGTATCTGTGTGGGTTTGTCTCCGTGTCTCCTATTCTGGACCATTCATCTATGTGTCTGTTTTTCTGCCAAAACCATGCTGTTTTTGTTACTCTAGCTCTGTAGTGTAAGTTGAAATCTGGATTGTGACGTCTCCGATTCTTTTTGCTCAGAATTGCTGTAGAGTCTTTTGTTCTTCCAAATGAATTTTAGGACTGCTTTTTCTAGTTCTGGGAAGAATGTCATTGGTATTTTAATGGAGATTGCCTTGAATCTGTATATTGCTTTTGGTAGTATGGCCATTTCGACAATATTAGTTCTGCTGCCCATGAACATGGTGGGAAGGGTCTTTTCATCTTCTGAGGTCTTCATTTCTTTCTTCAGTGTTCTGTAGTTTTCATTGTGGAGGCAGTTCGCCTTCTTGGTTAGATCTATTTCTGGGTATTTTCTTTTTTAGGCTGTTGTAAATGGAATTGTTTTCCTGATTTCTTTCTCAACAGACTCATTATTAGTATACAGGAAAGCTGTTGGTTGGTTTTGTGACTTGCTACTTTGCTGATTTTGTTATTAGTTCTAGCCGTCTTCTGGTGGAGCGTTTTGGATCTTCTAACTATAAGATCACATCATCTGTAAACAGTGATAAGTGACTTCTTCCTTTCCTATTTTTATCATTTCATTTCCCTTCTTTTCCCCAATTGCTCTGGCTGGAATTTCTAGTACTCTATTGAATGTAGCGGTGAGAGTGGACATCCTTATCTTGTTCCACATTTTAAAGGAAAAACTTTTAGTTTTTCCCCATGTACTATGAGGTTGGCTTTGGGTTTTTAGTATGTAGCCTTCATGATGTTGAGGTAGGTTCCTTCTATCCCTAGTTTCTTCTGTGTGTTTTTTTTTTTTCAAATCACAAATAGGTGCTAAAATTTTGTTGCAAGCCTTCTCTGCATCTATTGAGATAACTAAGTGTTTTTTGTCCTTAATTTCACTGTAAGGAATTACATTTGTTGATTTGCATAATTAAGCCATCCTTGCATCTCTGGGATAAAATCAACTTGATCATAATGTACAATATTCTTTTTTGAATTGTTTTTAGTTATAGATGGACACAATACCTTTATTTTATTTATTCATTTTTATGGGGTGCTGAGGATGGAACCCAGTGCTTCACATGTGCAAGGCGAGTGCTCCACTGCTGGCCACAACCCCAGCCCATGATGTACAATATTCTTAATATGTTGCTGAATACAACTTGCTAATAATTAATTAGGGATTTTTGTATCTGCTCATCAGGAATATTGGTCTGTCATTTTATTTTCTGGATGTGACTTTGTCTGATTTTGGTATGAGTGTGATACTGACTTCATAGAATACATTTGGACATGTACCTTCCTATTCCTGGAGTAATTTGAGGAGCATTTGTGTTAGCTCTTCTTTAAAGATCTGGTAGAATTCAGCTGAGGCTCCATCTGGTCCTGGGCTTTTCTCTTACTACTTCTCATTGCTAGTTTCTTGGAGAAACTTTTCAGAATTGGCAGCACCCAAGACTCTATCTTCTCCTGGATGAGTGCCGTCAAGGGTGAACTTTGGAATCTGCTTCTGTTTTTTTCTTTCCCCTTCGGTTCACGTTTTTCCACAGGTGAATGGTAAGGGCCACACCCCAGGGGCAGCGGCAGCAAAGGCACCAGGTGAGTAGGAAGTTCTGACTCTGGGCTGCCTGAGCTCTGAAGAGACAGGAGGGCAATCATGCCTGGACAGGGCAATCCCAATCAAACCTCTGGACACGGGGGCTGGGTGCGCCTCCGGGTGATCTGTCGGAGGGTAGTGTGCCCTGACCCACAAGGAGGGAACATGGACACAGACATGGAAGTTCTGTCCTTTTTTCCAGACCAAACTGTGTGTATAGCTCTTTCTCTGGACGTTCTTGAAGCCTTTATCCACTTCTTGGCTCTGTGAGTCGTTCTGGTGAGTAATCAAACATGAAGGGGTTGTGGGAACCCCCATATTTGTAGCTAGTTTGTCAGGGGTGTGGGTGGACTGGGTCTCCACGTGTGGCTGGAGTGAGGGGAGGTCTTGTGGAAGACTTTGTTCTTAAGTCTGCTCTTATCTGTGGAGTGTGGCACTAACTCCGTGTAGTTAGGGTCAGGATAAGATTTCAGTACCCTGTTGGGGGTGAAATAGGGCACATTATGTGCATAACCGTCACTGTGTGTGCCGGGGTGAGAGGCTTGGTGTATGTGTGTGTGTGTGTGAGTGTGTGGGACGGATACCCCGAGGGGCGTATGTGCTATTGTGAATTTGATGGGGCCCACTTCTAAAGAAGCAGGAATCCTCCAGCAGTGCTGGGGGGCGGCTGCAGCAAAATAACGGGGGGTGGGGGGGGTGGGGGGGTGGTGACGAACAACTTGTGTAGGTTGATACAGCAGGAGTGGGAGCCGTTTATTGTAGGACAGGAGGGTTATATATACATTCCACACCGCTTATGTTAATTAACATAAACTAGATACAGCAGTCAACCAATAAGGAATCTCCACACTTAATGGCTCACTGGCGTTATTTCACAAACCACTCCCTCTGGCAAAATGCCAGGCGCCATCTTGCCTTGTTTACAGACCCTAACAGACTAACTAGGTGACAGCTCTCATAATCCAATCATTTCACCTCCAGATATTTCTGTGTGAACACAGGAGCTCTGGGGGACACCTCATATCCCAACCATAAGGCTGGCCTGGTCCAGCTCTTAAGTAGAGGTGGACGTGGGCCTGAGGGACGGTCACATGGCCAAGCCGTGTGGGTCTCAGTCAGGAACTGTTGTCCCCAAGGCCACTCTGGAACGCAGATCCTGCCACACAGACTGGGGCTCCTTCCCTTCTACTTCCTCTTAGCTGTCCCGCTCAGCCCAGCTCTCCTCTCGCGTCCCCCACTGCTGTGGGGTAGAAAAGTCACACTGACCTTGGGGAGCAGAGCTCCATTGGCTGGGCTGCTAGAGGGAAGGACGGGTTTTCCAAGACACAGATGTTACCGCTGTTGACCGGTGATGAGTCCTTGCTTCCCCAGTGTTGAAGAATAACACCAGAGAGCACGCCGAGGCAAGGTCAGAGTAGAAATTAGAAGTTTATTAAAGGACAGCAGAAAAGACTTCTCCCGGAGGAATAAGGGGACCCAAGAGGTGGAATCCGTGGAAGTGCGGTTGTTTCCCCTTTTTATAGTTTTGGTGATGGAATGTAGGTTGGAGGCCCTCGAGGTGGGACACAGGTGGGCTTAATTATCACCTTTTGGGATGGGATTATCACTTCTCTGGGATGGGCTATCTCCAAATCTGTTGGGGGCTGTTTCCTGAGCTCCATTAACATTTCTTTGAGGTGGACTTTGGCCTAGGGCCTTTTCAGGACTTCATTGACATTCCATGAGTTGTCCTGCGTTTCCCGGAGGAATCATTCTCAGCATGGCCTCCATTTTAGATTTCACTCGATATTAGACCCGATTTACCTAACTACACTGGCTACCTAACTTTAAATCTGGCTTCACAGACACGGTGGTAAGCTGGGCAGTGGCACCTGGGGACCCTGGAGCAATGTCCCCCAGCATTAGGTTGGTGCTGGAAGTCAGTCAGCTGGAAGAGGTGTGATGGCACTTCTTGGGGGCAGCATTTTTCCTTTCTGTCCCTGCAACTCTGGGATCTAGAAGTCTTAGTTCATGAGGTACTTCCACCAGGGGACACGGGAACGATTCTGTTAAAATCGAGGTTGAGAGCACTTCCTGGCCACGTTGGTGTCCTCACCCCAGTGGGCAGGCAGAGAATCTGTTGTCGTGACTGGCGTGACTGACCTTGTTCGTCAAGGGGAAATGAGGTGACTACCACACAATGGGGACAAGAAGGATATGTCTGGAGTGTCAGAGATCCCCATGGCATAAATGTGGCGGGGCAGGGAGGAGAAGAAAACAGAAGGCAGAGTATGGAAAACCTTTTACTCTAGTGTCCCCAAAGTTAAGCGTGGAACTAAAAAGTCTGTATACTTAAAAAAAGTGTGTATAAATTATATGAACTGCAATTTTCATAAAAGTCAAAATGAGATCTGCATAGGACAAAAGGTATGCCTAAGCAACATATCATATTTGCACAAGCCACTGAATATTAGTAACGATTGTAAAAGCTTAATTCCACGGCAGACTGAGTGAAGATGAAGACTTCAGTTTGGTATTCTATAAACCCAAGATTGTAAACTACTCTTATTATATAAAAGCTGTAAGGACATATAGTTTTTTTGTGTAGGAGGAACTCTTGTGCTTCTCGATGGCACATCATCTGCTTTCTAGTATGTGAAATTAATACTGACATTTATGAAAGGTTGTGCAAAAGTACTGTATTTACAAAAATGGCACAAAAGAGAATTCAACAGTCAATGCACATGTGTTCTTCATTCACATCCTCAACAATGAAAGGTATTTAACACTACAGAACTAAATAAGAATACTAGCTTCAATGGCAGCTGTTAAGCACTGAAGTCACGTAAGTTACACCAGAATGGGCAAATATTGCCCAAATAAAATTCTATTGTTAAAGCTGAAACTGGTTTAAGGCCATTCAAGTTCAAGCACAGTTATACAAATCTTTCAAAGCCCCAGGTATTTTCATTTGAATTTGTGATCTTTCTTCAAACCTGTGGTCTTAAACTTCTGTTTGACAAAATCCAGAGGGAAAATACAGAAGAAATCAATACAGAGGTAACATTAAATAAGAGTAACAACACAACTATAATTAACATAAGCGAGGAAGGCAAAACATTAAAATTGTAAAATTTGTTTATTACTCGTGGGAACCTATATTAGGAGTTAAGTAATATATACGGATATTTTCAAGTAGATTACTTATGTTGCTCTAACGTGTCCTTTTCATGAGTGCACTGTTAAAACTAATCAAATCTCTGCACATGTATATTCCAGCACATACTATGGCTACCTGCAAAGCTGCCAGTCTCATTTAAATGACATAGTGAATGAAAGGAATAAAAGGTGGGGCTGGGGATGTGGCTCAAGCGGTAGCGCGCTCGCCTGGCATGCATGCATGCGGCCCAGGTTCGATCCTCAGCACCACATACAAACAAAGATGCAGTGTCCGCTGAAAACTAAAAAAAAAAAAAAAAAAAAAATTAAAAAATTCTCTCTCTCTCTCTCTCTCTCTCTCTCTCTCTCTCTTTAAAAAAAATGGACTTTTTTTTTTTTTTTTAAAAAAAAGGAATAAAAGGTGGATAAATAACATATGAGGAGAAATAATGGGAGTTAGAAAATTCATGCAGGTCAGTCTTTTAATCAGTCAGCCAGCTTGCTAGCAATAAGGGATGGTTTCCGTTGAGGAAGGTCCTGGGGAGTAGGAATATGGTCACCAGTGACCTCTGTCTTATCCAGGGCTGCAGGGGAAGTTGCTTGTTCTTCGTCTTTGCTTTTTGCATGGTGCAATCCCCAGAATCAAAATATTTTTGCCCTTTCTGTTTCCTTAAAAAATCTGACCTCCAGGCTTTTGTCCCAGGTGAGAATACCTTGCTTTTAATTTTGCTTCTTCAGCTTTCTCTGGATTAGTCACTTTATCTTCCATTTCCTTCTGCTCTTCCCTCTGCCTAGCTGTGCTCCTCCAGCCCGGTGCAACCGAACACTTCCTCATGGTGTCTTTAAATGAACGTCATGTTCATTTTTCTTTATTAGTTGTTCAAAACATAACAAAGCTCTTGACATATCATGTTTCATACATTTGATTCAAGTGGGTTATGAACTCCCATTTTTACCCCATATACAGATTGCAGAATCTAATTGGTTACACATCTATGTTTTTACCTATTGCCATACTAGTGTCTGTTGTATTCTGCTACCTTTCCTATCCTCTACTATCCCCCCTCCCCTCCCCTCCCATCTTCTCTCTCTACCCCATCTACTGTAATTCATTTCTCTCCCTTGATTTTTTTTCCCTCTTATATGTAATTTTGTATAACAATGAGGGTCTCCTTCCATTTCCATGCAATTTCCCTTCTCTCTCCCTTTCCCTCCCACCTCTCGTCCCTGTTTAATGTTAATCTTCTTCTCATGCTCTTCCTCCCTGCTCTATTCTTAGTTGCTCTCCTTATATCAAAGAAGACATTTGGCATTTGTTTTTTAGGGATTGGCTAGCTTCACTTAGCATAATCTGCTCTAATGCCATCCATTTCCCTGCAAATTCCATGATTTTGTAAATGAACATCATGTTCATATATGAACACACGACCAGTGTAACGCCACATCATGTACAACCACAAGGATGGGAAGTTATACTCCATGTATGTACAATTTGTCAAAATGCATTCCACTGTCCTGGGTAACTACAAAGAACAACAACAAAAAAATAAATTCACATCTTGATTTTTGCAGTTGATGTTGGAAAAGTGTACATGTAACTAGAATATCTGAAGTTACCATGAAAATACCATGTCATAGAGGGATTTAACATAAATTGAACATAATATAATTGAACTGGATAATAAATCCAGTTACTGATGCTATAAATTGTAGTTTTGTATACCCATTGCTGAAGATGGGAGAAGAGATGCTCACTACAGTCACTCAGATGACTCAGGACAGGGAAAATAACACATAGGAAAGATGAGTTATTATTCCTGAAAATATTAAGAAACAAACCTAATTCAATGAAAGCCTATTAATTTAATGATGTGAAGTATTTAGTTCTCATGTTAGATATGGGATTCTGCTTTTACTTCAGTTAAAGTAAATATTCAATCTTGAATGGTAGAAGTAAAGGAGAAGTAAAGTGGACCCAAATTTTATACAGATACTATTTTTCTAATGGAAATAAAAGACATGCAAAGTTTTTAAAAAGAGAACTGTGAGCCAATGAAAAATTTAATCTATATTTTAATATTAATTGATATATAACAATTGTACACATTTAAGAGGTATGACGTGACATTTCCATGTATGTGTACAATGTGTAATTATCAGATCGGGGAAATGGGCATCTATGTCACCTTAAAGGTTCATTACTACTTTGTGTTGGGAGCATTTAAAACTCCTCTTGACTGGCTATGGTGAAATATTCAGCCAATAATTTTTTTCTTTTTATTGGTGCATAATAATTATACAGAATCGTGTTTCATTGTGGCATATTTGCACATACATATAATATGCTTTGATCAGTTTCATTCCTCAGGGTCCTCCCTGCTGTCCTTCCTCCCTCCCCCTGACTTTCTTCCTCTACCCCTACTGGCCTCTCTTCCATTTTCATGAGCTCCTTACTCCTTTTTTCTCTCTCTAGCTTCCGCATGTGAGAGAGAACATATGGCCTCAGACTCTCTGAGTCTGACTTATTTTGCTTAACATGATGTTTTCCAGTTCCATTCATTTTCCTGCAAATGACATAACTTCATTCTTCTTTAAGGCTGAATAAAACTCAATTGGGTATCTAGATCACATTTTCATTATCCATTCATTTCTTGATAGACAGCTAGGCTGGTTTCATAGCTTGGCTATTGTGAATCGTGCTGCTATAAACCTGGATGTGTGTATTGCTATGGTATGTGCCAATTCTAATTCTTTTGGGTAAAAACAGAGGACAACCAATAAATTTCTGTTCCTTTTTATGAATTACCCTGTCTCAGGTGTTATGTTGTAGCAGCACAAAACACACTAAGGCAAAGGTCAAGTTCAACTACAACAAGAAGGGGAAGGAAATACCCCCAGAACAAGCTAGAGGACACTTTGCTGATGGTAGCCTCATTTCTGGAAGATGTAGTAGAAGTATTTTGAGAGTTAAGGTCAGAAGAGAGGATGTGAACTAATAGGAGGTGTAGGTCAGAAATCTAGCCACCGTGAGTGAGCCTGGAAACTGTCTAAGGTGACTGAAGACAACCATGGATACGGGGGTGAATATTCCTGGAAGAGGAGCCTTGGCACTTCTGGGATGCAGCTCCCCAGAGCTGAGCAAGGGGGTAAGTTGTGAATGTCCCCACTCTCTCCAGTGTCTTCAGCCCTTCTTTTGGTAAGGAGCTGTTTAGTGTGTGGGTGGAGAGTAGAGACATCTTTCCTGCACCCCCATCATGGCTGATCTCAGAACTGACATTCTAGGAGGAGAATAGCAATTCTGGGGATTTCTCCTTGTAACCAGCAGCACAGAAAAAGGCCCAGAGAAGATCCAGGACCAGAGAGCATCCCGTGCTACAGCAAAGAGACCATCAAGAAGGACCTGTAAAAAAGAGCTAGTGTGAGGTCATCCCTTGTGTCAAATATTTGAACAGGAAGTGGCTCTGGAGCTGTGGAGGGACTGAGAGAGGATTTAGTGCTGATACCCGGTTGCTGTTAGAAAGGTGAGTGCTGGAGGATAGAGAGGGAGGAGAGGTTGGGGAGATGGCTCCTGCTGGGGGCTGGTCTCAAAGTGAGGGTGATCAGTGACAGGTAAGTGGCAGAGGAGTCCGTGTGAAGAGCAAGCAGGATGAGCCAGAGGAAAGATGCATCAGGGATACAGGCCTTGCTGAAGACTGACAAGTGTCTGGGCACTCCTGAGAATCCAGGTCCCTAGGACTCCCAGATATGAGGTTTGCAAGAACAATGAAAGGCAGCTGGGCATGGTGGCATTCAACCGTAATCCCAGTGACTTGGGAGACTGAGGTAGGAGGATCTCAAGGTGGAGGCCAGCCTTGGTGAGACACTGTCTCAAAATAAATAAAAAGGATTGGGGATGTAGCTCAATGATAAAGTGCCCGTGGGTTCAATCCTTGATACCAACACAAAACAAAACCAACAAAAGACAATGCAATATGACATGACAATGCAATATGACGTGACACAATAGAGCAGAACCCAGTGTTATTCAGCCGTAGCAGAACATGGATGAAGGTCTGTTCGGTAGAGAGAGTCATGGGGCAGGCTGACTAAATATGCTTCCCTCAACCACATCACTAGATATCTAGCCTTTAGTCACCCATGTTTTTGTGATAAACCAAACCCTGATCTCCCTGGGGCTGAATTTAGGGCTGGGGCTGGGGTTGGAATCTAGGGTGAGATATGACATTAAACTTCCTGCCACTAATCCTCAGCCCTTTGGGGAGCTTGACTGTCTTCCAGCTGAGCTGAGGTTCTGATGGATATTTCTGGGCACACTCAACCAGGCCTTCTGCCCATCTGGCCAGCCTGGCTCCCACATGAATCTGGTCATGGCTTGAGTGGTGATCATAATGTATGTATTTTCTTAATTGAACTTATTTATTTATTTAGAGGTGTGGGCTCACTGTGTTACTCAGGCCAGTCTTGAACTCCCCAGCCAAGAAATTTTTTTTGTTGTAAATATTAAAAGTGTACAACCAGATAGATATCTATCTCAGTTTAAACTATAGTTTAGTCCCAGCACTAAACTCAGCCCCTGGATCTATCACAAGAAAGATGTCAGATTTTAGTCACTGTGATCCAAATACCTGACGAAAACTTGGAGGAGGAAAGACTTATTTTGGCTCATGGTTTCAGAGGTCTCAGTTCATGGTTCATGGACTCCGGTGGAAAGGTATGGCAGCCAGCAAGGAGTGGGAGAGGAAGAGGGAGAGAAAGGAAGGGGCCAGATATATAGTGTATATCTAGTACCCACAGCCTCATCCCAGCCATGCCCTGCCTGCCTATAGCCACCACCCAGGAGTCTGTTCAAATTATGAATCCATCAAATGGATTCATTCACTGGTAAGATCAGAGTTCTCACAGTCTAATCTTTTTAGCTCTGAACATGACACATCAACAGTGTGGGGGACATTCTAGATCCAAGCCATAACATTTTGCCTCTGGACTCTGAAAGTTCATGTCCATCTCACAATGCAAAATGCACTTAGTCCATCTGTAAGAGTCCTCAGAGTCTTAACAGTTCCAACGTGGCTCAAATGTCCAAGTCCAAAGTCTCTTAGGACACTCAAGACAGTGTCTTGTCTTCTTAGCTGTGATCCTCTGTAAAAATCAAAAGCAAGTCAATAAACAATGGCGTGCAGTAAACATTCCCATTCAAAAGAGAGGGCTGGGGCATAGGAAGGAGGAATGGAACCAAAGCAAGACTAAAACCCAGGCGGGAAGACAAGTCCTGTAGCTCCATCTCCATCTGCCACTTGGGACATAAAACGATAGTGAGATAAGAGCTACAAAAGCCTTCCTGTGAAATATTTAGTTCTCATGTTAGAAATGAGAACTCTTGGGCCTTCCTGGCTGCAACCCATGTGGCCTCCCTCTTAGGCTGAGTTTGCTTGAAGCCTGTGGATTTCCTCAGCAGCAGGTCCGTGGTTTGTCACCTCCTAATCCTGGGGTTGTCCACTGCAGCTTCAGCTTTGTTCTCACAGCTTCCTGTATTGCCCCCCAGGGGCGGCCCACAAGGGATTCCAACCCTCTACACTTTTCCTGGCCTCCAGGCCTCTCTTTCAAACCTCAGGGGAAGCCTGGGTGACTGTGCATTCCTACAGAGCCATCCACGTGGCAGTGGGTGACACCAAGCTCTGCTGTCAGCTTCAGCAGGCTGGGTCTCCTGGGACTATGGCTGTCTAGCCTCTGAGGGCATTTATAAGAGCACCCCCAGAACTTGAGCTTGCTTCTCAAAGCAACAGTTTTCAAATAAGCTCTCAGCTTTACACATCTGAGCTCATGAAGGGTGTGATATTTTTTTAATATGGAGACTGATCACAGGCGTGCACTACCACTGGGCCCTACATCCACCCCAGCTTTATTTTATTTTTAGGCAGGTTCTCACTAAGTTGCTGAGGCTAGCTTCAAACTTGTGATCCTCTTGTCTCAGACTTCTAAGTCACTGAGATAACAAGTGTGTAACATGGTGTCTGGCTCCAGTCTCACAGAAACTCTTGGGACGTGGACAAAACATAGACAGATTCTTTGCCAGAATGTAACATGAATGGCTTCTAAACCAATTCCCAATAGAGTCCTCATTCAAATCTGAAACCTCAGGAGCATATCAGGAGCATATTATTTACGGTCCACATTTCTGTTGGTGCTCTGGTCTGCTGAGCTCCCACCAAAATTTCCCATTAATTTCTGCTTACAACATTCTTTTTTTGTTTTTCGGTGGTGCTGGGGATTGAACCCAGGGCTTTGTGCATGCTAGGCAAGCACTCTACCAACTCAGCTGTTTCCCCAGTCCCTCTGCTTACAACATTCTGAGACTTCTTTAGTTTGCATCTTCAAATTTCAAACTTCTGCAAACCAGTTCCAAAGGATTCTGAACCACTTGGTTAGGTGTAGTTGCCAATGACCACGATTTCTGTGTGAGTACCAATTTCTGTGTCAGTCAGCTTTTGGTCTTTGTGATCCAAATATCTGACAAGAACAACTTACTTAGAGGAGGCAAAAATTTATTTTTGCTCATGGTTTTGGAAGTTTCAGTTCATGCTCAACCAACTTCATTGCAGAAACATGGTGGAGGGTGTGGTGAAGGAAAACTGCCCAGGTCCTGGAAGCTGAGAAGGAGAGATAGAGAGAGAAGAAGAAGAGGAGGAGGAAGAGGAGAAGGAGGAGGAGGAGGAGGGGGCCGGGAAGAGGAAAGAGAAGAGAAAGGAAGGGGCCAGGGACAGATATAGTCCTCAAGGCCCATTTCCTCTGGTCATCCCTGCCCCACACACAGTGACCACCCAGTGGCCTATTCAAATTATGGATCCATGAAATGGATTAACCCCCTGAAGAGGTCAGAGCCCTTACAGTCCAATCTTCTCACCTCCAGACATGGCTGCATTGCCTAACACATGCGTTTTTGAGGGGACATTCCAGATCCAAACCAAAACAATATTATAGTGAAATGATTACAACAGTCAAACAAGTTTCCCTATCCATTCATTACCTTCATTCCTAGAGACAGTTTGGATTCTGGGACAGTATTCCATCAGCCGGTGAATTATGACAGAAGATGGAGTCCTTGAACGATCCACAAAGAGTCCGCATTTCATTCTGAGAAAGGACAACCAAGAGTCCTTGAGGACTTTGAGGACAGAGTATTCAGATGGCAGCCTGGTGAGTGGCTCATAGGGTCTAAGCCTGGAGCGAGGATTAGTTGTTATAATCCAGGTCAGAGTCAATAAGGAAGTAAAACAGTTTGCCCATTGTTTGCTCATTTCTTCATGAAAAATTCAAGAATGTCCTTGGATGCAAGGCTTGTGGGCACTTGGGAATGTAGGCAAAATTCCATTGTGACGCTGAAAGTGACTGTGAAGAAGATCATTCTTAGATCATAGCACAAGGGCATGACCTGCCAGTTACATTCACATAACTCAAAAGTCATCAGGACTTTTCAAATTAAGTTTCAAATTAACATGAACCTCGGGCTGGAGGTAGAGCTCAGTTGGTAGAGTGTTTGCCTAGCATGCACAAGGCCCCGGGTTCGATCCCCAGCACCACGCAAGATGAACCTCAGCTGTGACTCTATCATTCCTCCCTCCCTCCATCCACCATCCATCCTTGCTGTCCGCCTGTTCATCTATCCTGCTGTCCTTTCAGCTATTTAAAGTCTATAGCATACAATTAAGCTGCTACCAGTGAAATAAATTTTTTCCCCAACCCCATCTCTGTAGATCAGTGTTTTGCCAACGTTTGTTTTTGTCTTAAGAACACTTTATTCTCTGAAAAGGGACTGAGAATCCAAAAAAAACATTCAAATAGTTTTTAATCTCATGGGATCCCTGGAAAGACCTTGAGGACCCTTCAAGGACCATGCAAAACACTTGAGAACTATTGGTTTAGAGACACACATTTAAGTAGTCTTACACAATTAAAAAAAGTTTCTTCTGTAATTTCCGTTTATTTCTAAGTATACCACCATACGACGTGGAAAAACTTGTTTCTCTAACCTTAGCAGAATCTACTCCCATGTTCTATGTTGGTTTTGTTAATCGTAGGATTAGTGAAACTGCTGTAGGTCGAGTTCTCTAGGAAGCCAACTGTGAAAGGGGCTTAGTGTCTAAGGGGTTTATTCAGGAAGGACTACCCTTGGGAGCAACACCTGGGCAAAGTAGTAGGCAAGAAGTAGCATTTGGTAGGAAAAAAAAGTCAAGTTCCAGTGTAGGCCCAAAAGATTCTACTGACTCCACAAAGAGATCTGGAGCTGGTCACCTCATGTGTCCACTGATGATTACAAACAAATCAGGGACGCTCAAGGGAAATATGTGGGAGCCAAGCACACTCTTCTGCCTCCACTGAGTAAAAGCAATCCTTCCTCTCTCCCCCTGATGATCAGGTCAATTAGACCTCAAAGCTGGTTCTTCTTTCCTGGGTTCCCAGATATTGGAGAGCAGAATGCCCAGGCAGCAACTCTAAGGTTTTACACTTGACCTTATCCAAAAGGATGATAAGTGACTCAGCCATAGCTTTGAATTTAATGGGATTCTTTTAAAAATTTTAAATTTGTTCTTTTAGTTATACATGACAGTAGAATGTATTTTGACATATCATACGTACATGGAGTATAACTTTCTATTCTTGTGGTTGTACATGATGAGGAGTTTCACTGGTTGTGTGTTCATATATAAACATAGGAAAGTTATGTCTGATTCATTCTAGTGTCTTTCCCATTCCCATCCCCTTCCTTTCTCCCCACTCTCCCCTATCCAATCCAGTGAACTTCAACTTCTCCCTGCCCCCCACCTATTGTGACTCAGCATCCACATAGAAGAGAGAATATTCAGCCTTTTTTTTTTTTTTTTTAGGATTGGCTTCTTTCACTTAGCATGATATTCTCCAGTTCCATCTATTTACCTGCAAATGCCATAATTTCATTCTTCTTTAAGGCTGAGTAATATTCCATTGTGTATAGCACCACATTTTCTCTATCCATTCCTCTGTTGAAGGGCACGAAGTTTGGTTCCATAGCTTAGTTATTCTGCGTTGAGCTGCTATAAACATTAATGTGGCTGTTTCACTGTAGTATGCTGATTTTAAGTCCCTTTGGGTGTATACTGAGGAGTGGGATAACTAGGTCAAACGGTGGTTCCATTCCAAGTTTTCTGAGAAATCCTCATACTATTTTCCATAGTGGTTGCACCAATGTGCAGTCCCACCAGCAATGCATGAGAGTACCTTTTCCCCCCATGTCCTCACCAACATTTATTGTTGCTTGTATCCTTGATAATTGCTGTTCTGAATGAACTGAGATAAAATCTTAGAGTAGTTTTGATTTGCATTTCTTTAATTGCTAGAGATGTTGAAAATTTTTTTCATATATTTGTTGATTGATTGTATATCATCTTCTGAGAAGTGTTCGTTCAGTTCCTTGGCCCATTTGTTGATTGGATTATTTGTGTGTGTGTGTGTGTGTGTGCGCGCGCGCGCGCATGTGTTAAGTTTTCTGAGCTCTTTATATATAAAGATATTATATATCCTCTATCTGAAGTGCATGTGGTAAAGATTTTCTCCTATTCTGTAGGCTCTCTCTTCACATTCTTGATTGTTTCCTTTGCTGAGAAGAAGCTTTCTAGTTTGAATCCATCCCATTTATTGATACTTGAATTTAATTCTTGCATTATAGGAGTCTTATTAAGGAAGTTGGGGCATAATCCGACATGATGGAGATTTGGGCCTACTTTTTCTCTATTAGGCTCAGGGTCTCTGTTCTAGTGCCTAAGTTTTTGATCCACTTTGAGTTGTGTTTTATGCAGGGTGAGAAATAGGGGTTTAACTTCATTTTGCTACAGATGGATTTCCCATTTTCCCAGCACCATTTGTTGAAGAGACTATCCTTTCTTTTGGCACATTTGTCTCATATGAGATGACTGTGTTTGTGAGGGTTTGTTTCTGTGTCTTCTATTCTGTATTGTTGGTCTACATGTCTATTTTGGAGCCAATACCATGCCTGTTTTGTGACTATGGCTCTGTAGTGTAGTTTAAGGTTGGTATTGTGATGTCTCTGGCTTCACTCTTTTTGTTAAGGATTGCTCTGGTTATTCTAGGTCTCTTATTTTTCCAAATGAATTTCATGATTGCCTTTTTTAGTTCTATGAAGAATGTCGTTGAGATTTTAGTAGGAATTGCATTAAATTGTTATCATGTTTTTGGTGGCCTGGCCATTTTGACAATATTAATTCTGCCTATTTGAGAGCATGGGAGATCTTTCCATCTTCTAAGGTCTTCTTTAATTTCTTTAGTGTTCTATAGTTTTTATTGTAGAGATCTTTCACCTCTTTTGTTAGATTGACTTCCAAGTATTTATTTTTATTTTTATTTTTTTTTTTTTGAGGCTATTGTGAATGGGGTAGTTTTCCTAATCTCTCTTTTGGTGGATTCATCACTGATGTATAAGAATGCATTTAGTTTATGGGTTTTGATTTTATATCCTGCTACTTTGCTGAATTAATTTATGAGTTCTAGAAGTTTTCAGATGGAGTCTTTTGATCTTCTAAATAAAGAATTATGTCATCAGCACATAGTGACAGTTTGAGTTTTTCTTTTCCTATTTGTATCCCTTTAATTTCTTTTTTCTAATTGCTCTGGTTAGAGTCTCAAGGATGATTTTGAATAGAAGTGGTGAAAGAGGACATCCTCGTCTTGTTTCAGTGACTACCGCTATTCCAAGTGACCACTTGGTGTTTGTGTAGGAGTCAGTCAGTTGACCCCCGACTGTGGACCCTGTGTGCCTGGTCCTGTGAAGGGCAACGGGGCAGAGATGCTCCCCTTCAGGATTCCATCTCTGGGTCATAAGCTGGAAGAGGTGAGGCTGAAGGTCTGTTGGGGTGAGTGGGAGTTTTGTACGGTCCTGGCATCCTGGGATGTGGTATTTTGCTCGGAATGTGGGGAGAGGGAAAGAAAGGCACCTCCCGGGCTACACGCCCTGGGACTTGAGGAGGTACAGAGTGTACAGATCTTTCAAGGATGTACTCAACATCAGCCTTCTATTCACGAGCCTTTGCTTCTCCAAGACATTGGCATAAAACGGCTGGAGCTTGAGTTTGCACAGTTAGCAAGTTGGGCTGGTGTTCGGCAGACTCTCATGTCAAGTGCCTTTGGTCCAAGCACCAGCAATATGCACAAATAACTGACAGAAACCCAGGCCAGCCTCTGCGGTGGCTGATGAGAGAGATGGCAAGGCCACGAGGTCAGAGTTCAGGGAAACCCCCCTTTGCAAACGTCTGGAGCTGGGAAAGGGAGGGCAGCGAGAGGGAAGGAGCGGGGCCATCCTCCCTTCCCAGTGCTGCTCTCCTCCTAGTCGGGCTCAACAAACATTTGCTAACTGAGCTTGTCCTGATGTGACAAACCCGGGAGTGTGCTGTCTCTTTGCGTAGGCATTTCCTGTAGGCCTCTGGGTCCATGTGGGTGCTTCTCTGTGTGTCAGGCAGGGGAGCTGACATCTGTGCCCCGGGGGGCCAGTGCTGCTTCCCATAGTGCTTTTGGGCCTACTTTTATCAAGGATGGTTCTGGCTGGAAGGACCTAAGGGACTTGGGCCAGTACTAAAGATACTCAGTGAGCTGCCGGGAAGTTTCCTCTGGCAACTCCTAGATTCGGCCAGGCCGCCTAACCTGGTGGGGTTGCCTGGAAGGGGCATCAGCTATCTCTCTGGGCATCCAGAGAACGTCTTAGCAGTGCCCAGGAGATGAGTCTCTCTAAGGACTTCCAAGACCACGTGGTGGTCAATTAGAACCTACCAAGATGGTTGCAGCGTCCTTGAAACACCCCGACCTTTCAGTTGTTCACGTTTGCACGTAATCTTGTCCTTCCCGACCTCCCTCATCTCCCTGGCCCTCCGCATCCTGGGGTAAGCCTTGTCTCAGGCTGTTTCTTTGGGTACTCGCTGACAACCCCTGTATCAGGCAAAAGGAATCATATCATTCCCGTTGAGCTGGAGCGTTGTTACAAAATGTCAAAAACCTAACGTATAACTTCAAATACATGTTGATGAGACATAACCTCAGCTTACTTCACTTCTCCTCAACCATTAAAAATAAAATCCTTGTGCATTGCTCTATCTCACCCATTTCCAACTCTCAGCTTCCAGTGCAGATGCACATTTGATCATAAAGCTAATGAAGCATACATTCAGGAACCCTGACTCTCGGAGGACACTTCAGTTGGGACACAGGACAGTTAGAACACCCCAGAAAGGGACACAGCAATATGTTGACAAAATCATAATTTTTAAATTAAAAAAATAAGATGTTTACACATAATCGGTTAAAATTGTCCCCTCTTTTCTCATTCTAAGTCACTCTTCTTTACATGTTATCTGTGAAAGGTGTTGGAGTGTTGGCAGGCATGTGTATTTTTAGGAGTGGAACAATCTATTTGTTGACAATTCATTTGTAGCTGAATGCACCCACTTTAGCATAGGCTTTGATGGGTTTTGAGATCCTCTGGGTCTCTCTCAGTTGGGGTCTTCCCCTCAAATCTTAGGTCTTGCTCTGATGATTGGAGCCGACCTCAGGGTGGCGAGACTGTCCCGGGGCTTGCCCTCCGTCATGGGAGGGCGCCTTTCTTTGGCGTCTTGTGACGGCCTATGTCAGCGTCTCTGCTGCTGCTCCCCACACCTCGGGCTGTGGGTTTGCAGTTCCTTTGGTAAAGTGAGGACGGAGATGATGAGTCTTCATGTTCTTTCTATAGTGTCCAGGAGATGTGAGCATATTTCTTTTTTTTTAAAAATTTTTATTCTAATTTGCTATATACGACAGTGGAATGCATTACCATTCACATCGCACACAGAGAGCACTAGATGTGAGTGTACTTCTGTCTTATTCAACTATTTCCTTTGCTGAGTCCCCTTGAGGACTCATGAAGTTCTGTGCCTTCCTCAGGAGGCCATCCTGGGGAACACAAAAGAACACCTGTCCCTTCCATGTGGCCCTTTTCAGAAGCCTGGATTTGAGGACTGAGCCGGGTTTCCTGACTCCTGGGTCTGCCAGAACTGCAGACTGAGGATGCGCGTACATATGTTATAATTTTGAAACATGAGTCAGTGCTATATAATCTTTTCATCTTTTTTCATACCTTTATTTTATTTATTTACTTTTATGTGGTGCTGTGGACCAAACCCAGCGCCTTGCACATGCTAGGTGAGGCGCTACTGCTGAGCCACAACCCCAGCCCCTAATTAAAAAAAAAAAAAAAAAAATATATATATATATAGTTATACTTGGACACAATATCTTCACTTTGTTTGTTTGTTTATTTATTTATTTATTGGTACTGGGGATTGAATTCAGGGGCACTCAACCACTGAGCCACATCCCCAGCCCTATTTTTGTTTTATTTAGAGACAGGGTCTCCCTGAGTTACTTAGGGCCTCACTTTTGCTGAGGCTGGCTTTGATATTTGCCATCCTCCTGTCACAGCCTCCAGAGCTGCTGGGATTACAGACATGAGCCACCGTGCCCGGGGTTGTTTATTTACTTTTGTGTGGTGCGGAGGCTCAAACCCAGTGCCTCACATGTGAGAGGCAAGCGTTCCGCCACTGAGCTACAACCCCATCCCCCAGCCCCTAATTTTTAAGAAAAGAAAGCAAAGAGAAATCTCCTGCTAAGGTGGTGACAACCAAGGAGTGCATTCACCAATGCAGAACCTCACTGCAGCCATGGAGGCAATGCTGCTGTGTGCTGGATCTGGGGTCTCTCCCTCTTTGGTGGACATCTCAGTCCCGTACCCAGAGTTTGCTTCCTTGGCTCTGTCTTTTCCTGGATTCCAGGCCTTGACCAGTAGAGAAGTCTATACTTCTGCCAGGAATCCCCAGGAGTCCCATGAGCAGGGGTCAGGGGGTGCACCACTGAAGTGTGTAGGAAGTTTGGGAATATCCCAGGATACAAGGTCCCTAGAGAAGGAAGTGGCGAGAGAGCATCTTCCCATCCCTCCTTATTATGGTACAGGATGAAGCCTCTGGAGAGCCAGCCGGAAGACCCTAACTCCCTTCCTCCGGCTGCCCTCTTTGAACCTCTTCTGTTTGGTCACCTTTCCTTCCTGAGTAGGTCAACGAATGTGGGTCCCAGGGTTAATTTGTGTTTCCATCAAAAGAGACCCAGACACAAAGACTTGGGAGCAGACAGTTCATTTGGGAGGTGATCTCAGGGTGCTCACATGAAAATGAAACCGAAAAATGAGGGGAGACATGGGCCGGGCACCTAGGCCCCAGGCCCCCTGGGCGCTCTCTCAGACAGCCTGGGACTCATGCCAGAGCCAGCCCTCCAGAAGCCAGGGGGGCTGGGGTCTGCCTCCTTTGAGGGTGGCCCTGTGGACATTAACTCCCTCATACTTTCAGAGGGAGCCTAACAATGGTCCATCAGGTTCCCAGGTGCTGGAGACAGCAGTGGACCGAGATCTGCCTGTAGGGGACAGTCCGCCTCAGCTGCAGGTGGCCCAGGTGGGTGGGGGTGGAAATGAGGCGGGACTTCAATGACTCTGGAGGAAATGTCCCATTAGAATAAAAGATCAAAACCCATAAACTTTTTGACAATATCATCTAAACCCTAGGTTTGGATGTCAGAAAAAGATTTGGCCGGACATCTGATCCTCACCCGACTCACCCCCACTCCCCATCACAGGTGATCCAAAGACTGGACAAGTTGGAGTAAGGGAATGAGAGGGGAGAGAGCACCTGGACAATATCAAGATGTCCCTTTGGTGTCCAGGAGTCCCCAGGGACTGGGGAAGTTGAGCTGTAGACAAAGGACCGTGTTCTACCCGAGGACAAACTCCTTATCACTCATCTCCTCCTCATCTTTAGATAGGGCCCCTGCCACACCTATATACTCAGGAGGGGCCGGGGGAGCCTGGACCCCTGTACAGCCTGTACGTGAGATCCAGCCCCCCCCCCCCACCATCTGGGTGGCAACTTTCCTTTTGAAGCCACGGAGCTTTTTATTTCAGTGTTGGGGACCAAACCCTGAACCTTGCACGTGCTCGGCAAACACTCTACCATTGAGCTGCACCCCAGTTCTTAGAAGCCCTGGAGCTTTTAAATCTGTAGAGTAGGGGAGCGGTTGGATACACCTCCTGGGTCCCACGTGTGGGGGGATAAGAAGGTCTCTGCCCCACAGTCTTCTCGTGTCTCCTAAACTCCCCTGGGTCCTTCAGAGGCAGGAACCCCCTATTTCACAAGCAGCCTGCAGCCAGACCCTCAAGAACTAGATTAGTGGGTCGCTGACAGCCTCACTCTGGCCAAGGTGGTCTTCTCCTGTGATATTTGGTCTGAATAGGGTTTGAGTGTATCCCCCAAGGGTTCAGGAGCTTGAGCCCCAGTGTGGTGAGGTGAAGGGTGGTGGAACCGTCAAGAGGTGAGGTAAGTGGGAGGTGTTAGTTCCTGGGGGAGCTGCTCTGGGAAGGGATTAATGTTGGTCTCTCAGAGTAAGTTAGTTCTCCTGAGTGAATGGTTATTAAATGAGGCCACCCCACATGCTTGGCCTTGTGCCCAGTTCCCTTTCTGTTTGTTATTTCATCATGTTGGGAGAGCCAAGGTGACTCTCATCAGGGGACAAACAGATGGGGCCACCTGATCTTGGACTTTTAGTCTCTAATGGTGAGTTAAGAAAAACCTCTTTTCTCTATAAGTACTCAGCTTCAAGCATTTTATTATAGTAACAGGAAACAAACTAACATATCCTACTACCCTCAAGTCATGCCCTACCAGGAGAGAAGAGGTGCTCTGAGGATCACCCATGGTGGCCTTCTGTAAGCCTCTTTATTGTGAGGACCCCTCCTGGGCAAAGCCCTGTGGTGTGTGACCAGCACACTTTAATCTGTGCAATTCTCAGTGTGTTGTGATGGAGTTGTAAAGGGGGTGGCAGAGGCCAGGACACAGGAGCCTTACTGGAGACAGCAAGGCCTGAGAAAGGCTCTGGGATCATGACACAGAGGAGAATGATGGGAGGAGCTCTGACGCTCCAGGACCCTGGATTCCCACTCTGCGTAAGACACATCTTGTAATGTGATTATAGGAGGAAGCTGATCCCACAGTTTGGTGGTTTGCAATAGGATAAACTGGGGCATGAGAGTTGATTTCCTGGTCCTGGCTAGGTTCAGTACTTGCACCTCAACCCTCTAGTTCTTTCTCCCCTGTTAGATACTTAAAGAAGGGGCCCCTTCTTGACCATTATTTTACTTTGGCCTCACCACAGAGAGAGAAGGTATTATTTCCATCTTAGAGGTGGGAATCAGAGGCTCAGGGAAGTACTATTGGACATGCATAGCTACACAGTGAGCCTGGGTCCCCAGCAGTAGCTAGAGGGGGTCTGCTGCCTAGAACCTACATGGTCTTCAGCAGATACTGGGGCCTGAGTTCCCTCACCTGCAAGACTAAGATTACTCTCATCTCTCAAGGTTTCTGGGAGGCTAAAACTTGAAATGATTAGACAACTCTGGCTGTTGGAAATTGATACCTCTACAAATCTATTAAATCCAGTGAAGGAACAACCTTTGATAGCACTCAAATCCAGCTGCAGTTGGAAGTTACACTAGTTGTCCCTGCTGTGCCATGTCCCATCTCCCACTGGAAGGCCTTATCACGCTTCCAAGGACTAAGGACTCTTTCATGCATTGCAAGGAATTTATTGCTGGAATCTTTTAGTCAGGCACCTGGACAGGGTGGATTGCTGGGACTACATAGTGATCAGGCAAATGGCTTCCTTGGGTCTCCTGGGAAAGATGGATCCCTCAACACAGATCGCTTGCGTATACTTTATCCTGCAAAGAGAATGTCAGGAAGCCTGAGGAGGCGTCAGAGGTGAAAGACATCAGGCCACGCCGCACACTCTGCTGGGCACTTCCTGGAAGAGCCCGCAGCCTTGTCTGGAGCATGGCTCTTGGATCTGAGCAGATAAAGGAAGATTGTTTTTTTTCCAAATCCCCTGCATCACCAGAGCATCCCAAGGGGTGCCTGAGAAGCTCTTATAAAACTCCTGCCAATACAGCAAAGAGGAGGGGAGGGTCCGCCCTGCTGGGGTGAGGGTGGGAGCAGAGTCTGGGACAGAAGGGAAAGAGGCTTGAGGGGATATGGCAGAGTTTCAGGGGAGCTGGAGTCAGGGAGACCAGAGTCAAGGTTCTGACACAGGAGCCACGAGGTGCCCTGCAGACAGCAGATCCTGGACCTTCTCAGGTGGGTCCAGCAAACTGAAGAGCCAGGGCCCATCCCATCGATCCAGGGTACCCCGAGTTCCCCTGTGGTCCTCCCCCCTACTGCAGGTGTCTGTTCCACCGTCCCTACCCCATCATCCACAAGGCGTTTTTCCTTCAGATTCCTAGGGAGGAGCCGTGACAGGGACGAGAACGAGTGCCCCCACCCACTGCATGGGGATGAGCAGATGTCCCCGCCAGCACAGAGGCCCAGACACGTTCAGTAGACTCACCAGCCCACTGAGCACCAGATTCTTATCCTCTTCTGTCAGTTTGGCATCAATGCATTGCTTTAGGATTTTAGCGTTGTTCAATACCAAAGGGTTACTTTGGAATCTTGACACGTATGTAACATATTCTTCGAGGGTACCCTTCATGAAAATCTCAACATCCTTTTTCACAGCCGGGCAAATATCACAATCTGGAACACAAAGACAAGCTGAGCTTCCCTTGAAAGACACACATCAGAACACATTCACCCCCACCCTGCTCAATCCAGCATGATCAAAACTGCCCTGGGAAGGTGTCAGAACCCCTCAGAAACCCCCATCCCCAGGCATCCGGGGTGGTGACCCAGGCACCCACTTGCACCCAAGATCAGGAGGAGAGCAGTGCCCAGCAGCACAAGAGCACTAGCTGGCTTCATGGTGCAGGTGGCAGATGCATCCTGCCAAGCCCAGGGCCCTTTTATACCTGCTCTGGGTTCCACAGGAGGACAGGGAAGGGCCTGTGTCTGAGGACTCTTCCCCCTCTCCCAGGCCACAGCTTGGAAGTGCCTGGGGCTGTGGAAGGGGGAGATGTGTGTTTTGGAAGAAGACTAGCTCCTGAGTCAACAGAGGCCCTTGGCTCGGCCTTCTAGCATTTGTTGTTTGTCCTTCACTCTCTTAGATGTATCCTGAGCTACAGGAGAGCAAGGGCTTCGCTGTGTGTCTTAGGACTAGGACAGAAACCAACACATGGTAGGTGCTCTGTAAAGAGAGCTGGGACATAGCTCTTTGTAGGGCACTTGCCTGTCATGCACAGGTCCTGGGTCCCATCCCCAGCACCGAGAAGAAAGAAAGAAAAGAAAAAAGATGTGTGTTAGATGAATTGAAGGGGTATCTTCTCTCTCTGGAGTCTATATCCAATCATATACTTGCTATATATGTATTTATGAAGTTGGCTGGTATTAATTTTTAAAAACAAAAGTTTAAAGTATTTTGATAAGTCAGAATTAGGCATTTTTTTCCTGGAAGTACTTGATTCATCTTTTCTGTAATCAATAGTGACAGAATAAGGTTTACTGAAGCCTCAGAGCAGTAGAATAAAAGTTTTTTGATCCCAGTCACTTCAGTTAGAATGGTAAGTATCAAGAATACAACGGACACGGGGCTGGGGTTGTGGCTCAGTGATAGAGCACTTGCCTAGCACAGGTGAGGCACTGGGTTTGATCCTCAGCACCACATAAAAATAAATAAATAAAATAAAGGTGTTGTGTCCAGTTACAACCAAAATACATAAAATAATAATAATAATAAAAATAATACAACAGACAGGGCTGGGGTTGTGACTCAGTGGTAGAGAACTTGCCTAGCATGTGTGAGGCACTGGGTTTGATTCTTAGCACCACATATCAATAAATAAATTAAGATTTTGTGTTTATTTACAACTAAAAAGATATTTTCAAAAGGAATAAGACTAACAACAAATGCTTGAAATGCGGTGGGAATGTAAATGAATACAGCCACTATGGAAATCAGTGTGGAGTTTCCTCAAAAGCTAAAAGTAGATATATCATATGATCCAGCTATACTGTTATGGGCCAGGCTATATGGGCAATGACCAAACAGACTCCATTTTGCCTGAGACTCCGTATCATGTAAGAAATCCTTCTCCCAGGGAAAGCCCCACCTCTTTACCCAACAATAGTTGCTTAGCATAGCATATTTGGCAACCAAAAATGGCAATTCTTATACGATATAAAAGTATTCTCTCTTTGGTTCCCATTTTTCTTGGACAATGACCCTGTCAGAGAGTGATTGTCTAGATGTTAGTAGCCATTCTTTAACTTCTACACAACTAGGGATGTTTGGGCCCATTCTCTTTTCTGTTTATGATTTTAAATCTCATGATGTTTGTTTATGGTTTTGAATCATAGCAACAGCCATTTATGCCTTAATATGGTTTTTAATATGGTACTCAAACCCTGGAAGTGAGTTGAAGGGTATAGACTGCAGCTGACCCCTTGGCCTGCCAGCTATTGGATCCAAACCACAGGCTGGTGAATAAAGTTTCCATCTCCTGCTTTAAGATTGATTCAGTGATTTGTTGCAATCTCGCCTTAACAATACAATTCCTTAGTATTTATCCAAAAGAATTAAAGCGTATTTTAGAGATAAATGTGTATCCATGTTTATTATTGCACAATTCCAATAGCCAACCAGCCCAAGTTCCCATCAACAGAGATGCGTGGATAAAGAAAATGTGGTATGTACACCAAGGCACATTATTAAGAAAATATCTAACATACAGAATAAGGATAGAAATTTAAAGGCTTCTAAACAAAAATGGCAGATAACATTTATAGGGAAACCAATCCGGATCTCAGCTGATTTCTCAACCTAGACCCTCAGAGCTAGAAGGTCTTGGAATAACATATACCAAGCTCTGAAAGAAAGAAAATGGATGCCAGCCAAGAATACCAGACTCATCAAAATTAAGCTTCAGAATTGATGAAATAAAAGCCTTCCATGATAATCAAAAGCTAAAAGAATTCACAACTAGAAAGCCTGCACAACAGAACAAATAAAGTATTTTTATGAAGAAGAAATGAAAAATAAAAGTGAAAACCAACAAAGGGAGGAACAAAACTAAAAGAATAGTAAATGAAAGGAGAAACTAATTCAAAATAAAAATCAGAAATCAAAATGGAAGGGAATAAAAATCATTTCTCAATAATTACATTGAATGTAAATGTACTAAACACTTCAATCAAAAGACATAGCCTGAGCACTGGGGTTGTGGCTCTGTGATAGAGCGCTTGCCTAGCACTCGGGAGGCACTGGGTTCAATCTTTAACACCACATAAAAAACAGATAAATAAAATAAAGGTACTGTGTCCATCTACAAACTAAGAAATATATATATATATATATATATATATATATATATATATATGAATTATTTTTCTTCTCTATTTAATATATGAAATATATATGTATTATATATTATATATGTATTATTTCTTCTCTATTTCATATATTTCTATTTATATTTCATATATATGAATATATATGTGTGTATATATATATATATATACACACACGTGTGTATGTGTGTGTGTGTGTATGTGTGTGTGTGTGTGTATTTCTTAGTTTGTAGATTAAAAAAAAAGACATAGCCTGGCAGATTTGTTTAAAAAACAAGACCTAACAATATGGGGTCTCCAAGAGACTCACTTCATAGGCAAAGATATTCACAGACTGAAAGTGAAAGAATGGGAAAAAAACACATCATTCACATGGATCTCGTAAACAAGCAGGGGTTTCTATCCTCATATCAGATAAGGTGAACGTCAAGCCAAAGTTAATCAGAAGGGACAGGAAAACATTTCATACTGCTTAAGGGAATTATACATCAAGAAGACAAAACAATCATAAATGTTTATTCCTCAAACAATGGAGCATCTATATATATCAAAGAAACCCTTCTAGCTTCCAAGAATCAGATAGATCATAACAAAATAATACTGGGTAATTTTAACATGCCTCTGTCACCACTGGATAAAACTAAATAAAACAAAAACTAAATAAAGGGCTGGGGTTGTGGCTCAGCGGTAGAGTGCTTGTCTAGCATGCATGAGGCACTGGGTTTGATCCCCAGCACCACATAAAAAAAAAAAAAAAGAAAAAAACTAAATAAACAAAATAAAGGTATTGTGTCCATCTACAACTAAAAATATTTTAAAAAATTAAATGAAGAAGTCATAGAACTAAAAATACAATATATAATTTAGACTTTACAGACATATATAAAATATTTCATCCATCAATGACTTTCTTTTCAGCAGCATGCAGATCCTTCTCTAACATAGACCATGTTATGTAAGGTATCACATTTGTTGGCACGCAATTGTAATGCTACCTTCATATATTTTTAGCATCTATAGGGTTATTTTGATAGCTCCCTCTCCATTGATACTAATTTTTGTATTCTTTTTTCTTTATTAGACTTATTTGATTTTTATCAACTTTTAGCTGCATTATTTCTTCTCTATTTCATATACTTCTGCTCCTACTCTTATTTTTTTCCTTCCTATTACATAATTTGAAAATATTTCGATTGTTAACTTAGCTTCTTTCTGATAGAAGTACTTTAGGATATAGATATTCATCTGAGCACTGTTTCATTCCAGGGATTCTGATATTTTAAGCTTTTGTGATCACTTCATTCAAAGCACTTGTATTTACTTTCCTTGTGCTTTCTTCCTTGACCTGTGAAATATCTGTAAATGTGCCATTTAATTTTGAAGTAGTTGACAGTGGGAATGGGGTTCTTCCATGACCAGTGCTGCCAATTTAGCTGGTTCTGACAAGGGGCAAATGGGGGTAAGAAAAATAAAGACTCATGGATGCAGATTGTGAAGATATAGCTGGGTCAGGTGGAGCACTGCTTTCTTGTGGAGAAGCAGGTCTAAAGAATTACACCAACAATCTTTATTTGTTTATGTCTCATTATCAGATTAAAGACTATGTAAGCATTATACTTTATATGCAAGAAAGTTACAGAGTTAGCAATATTTTTAGCTTATTCTGCAGTTACATTTTACAGTTGCAATGTGCAATGTTAGGAGCTATGTGTAGCTCTCAAGAAAGTCCATTGTTTAAAACTACTGTTAGGTGGGCAGGTTCAGGAGGAAGCTGGCAAAACATTGTGGTCACCTAGCAAGAAAATTCCTCTATTCCCAGGAGCTGTGTGCCTGAGATCAAGGTTTAGGCTGATAAGACTCATCCCAGAGCCTCCTCATGGAGGGAATTACCACAGTAGCTGGGCATCCTGCACCTTTGCATGGACATTTTCTCAGGCACCAAGCATGCCACAGCCATGAAGTCATCAGAGACCCCAGTCTAGCACACTGCTCTCCCATTCTCTGTCACAGCCCTCCACAGGGTTCTACATATCTTAAGGTGATTGATTTCATTCTTTTTTTTTTTTTTTAATATTTTTTAGTTGTTGATAAACCTTTATTTATTATATGTGGTGCTGAGAATTGAACCCAGTGCCTCACACATGCTAGGCAAGTGTACTACCACTTAGCCACAACCCCAGCCCAAGGTAATTGATTTGTAATGTAATAAATCATGCAGGAAATACAGGCTGCATGATTTAATTTTTTCTTAAAAAAAAAGTTATGGAGGGCTGGGGATGTGGCTTAAGCGGTGACGCGCTCGCCTGGCATGAGTGCGGCCCGGGTTCGATCCTCAGCACCACATACAAAGAAAGATGTTGTGTCCACCGAGAACTAAAAAATAAATATTAAGAAATTCTCTCTCTCTCTCTCTCTCTCACTCACTCTCTCTTTAAAAAAAAGTTATGGAAATGCTTTTTATGTTGATTGTATTGGTTATATACCTATCAAAATATGTCAAAACTGATCAAATTGCATACTTCAAATATGTGCATTTTATCATCCTTCAATTTTACCTCAATAAAGCTATAAAACAACAAAAGAAAAAGTGGTATACATACACAATGGAGCCTTATTCAGTCATAAAGAAGAACTAAACTATGTCATTTTCAGGAATATGGATGGAATTTGAGACCACAATTTTGAACGAAATTGATTAGAGTTGGAGAGAAAAGTATCATATGTTTTCTCTCATATATAGAAGCTAGAAAAAAATTTATACTTTTGTGTATGCATGACTAGGCCACAACAAAACCCACCATTCATATAATTAATATGGACACTAAAATAAATAGATTTAAAAAGAACAGTGCCAAACAGGATTCACAACCGGTAACTGCCATTGGTAAAGAGGTGCCAAGTGCTGAGTTCCATTTGTTAGCTGTCCTTTGGTCTGTGACAATTTCTCAATCTTTCTTTGTTTTCATGACCTTGGCAATCTCGAGGAGGTCTGGCCAGATATTGTAGAATGTGCTGGAAACTGAAGTCTCTTCCTTTCTTCTTTTTTCTCCATTCTCTTCCCCCTTTGCCTCCCGTCCCTTGATCTGGTCTTTTGCATGCTGGGCAAGCACTCTGTCACTGAGTTACCTCCCCTCCTCATAAGTGGTTTTTGAGAAGACACCACAGAAGTCAGGTGCCCTTCTCACACTGGATCAGGGCACACACGATACCAACACGTCTTATCCTGGTTATCACTGGATCACTCGATTAACACTAACCAGGCTTCTTGACTGTTTCCCCTCTCTCCCTCCCTCTCTCCCTCCCTTCCCCCTCTCTCTCTCTCCCTCTTTCTCCTGGATTAAACCTGGGATCTTGCTCTACCCCTGAGACGCATCCCCCAGCCCTTTTTATTTAATTTGAAACAAGGTCTCACTAAATTGCTCACGTTGGCCTTGAACTTGTGATCCTCCTGCCTTAGCCTCTAGAGTAGCTGAGATTGCAGGTGTTTTCACCACCACGACTTGATGTTTTCCCCTTTTTCTCTTCTTTCCTTTGGAGACATCTTGTCCACTCTCCTGGAGGGAGAAGAAACAAGCGCCACCCGCTGTGAGGTAGGATCGACCTGCACTATTTGAAATTTCTTCTATAAGGAATATTTGCCTTCTCTTCCCCACTTATTTAGTTATTAAATCATTTATTTTTATCAGCGGTCTCACCTGTATTATTTTATACTATATTATTGGTTCCAGTCCAATACTATATTATTTACTTTGTTCTGGAACAAAGTAAATAATGTAGTATTTTGACTAAGGGGAGTTTTTTTCAGGCTTTCATGAATAACCTCTCTCTCTCATGCTGGGACTCAAACCCAGGTCCTTGGGTATACTAGGCAAGTGCTCTCCCACTGAGTGGCACCTCTAACTCTGACAAGCTCATTTTATTTGTGACAACAACCTGCTTTCCCAGGTAGGTTGAGCTGAGCTCTTGAGCGTCTGAGCAGATGGAGTAACACCTCTGGGTCAATCAGCTCTCTGACCCGTAGAACTCCGGCCCTCAGGTCTACAGGGCTGAGGACAACTGAGGTCTCCAATGCAAGGAGATGAGTCCTTCTGCCTACCTCTCCCTGATGTTACCGGATGGCCTGTGCGGTTCAAATCTCTCCTGATGAAGGGGGAGACAGCTAGGAGAAGGGACCTGGCTGGAGCCATAGGAGATCAATAAGGGGCCTGGGAATTAGCTCCCTTAAGTGTGATAGGGAAGCTGCTGGAATGATCCAATTGGTGAGTAAAACGAGAGCATTGCCAGCACCCTAAGGACACCCACATGGCCACATGCTTTGGGACATCCTTAGCAAGGAATGATTCAGAGCCACCTACCCTTGGAGGCCCATTCTGGAGACTACAGCGGCTAAGATGTTCAAGTGGCCCCAATGAGGCCCAGGCCTACTCATTTTTTCCACAAGTCTTAAACTTAGGCAAAATGTCAGTTTTCTGGAGGATGTTTGGGTTACCTATAGTGACACAGACCTGTCCTTGACTCCCCGTGGTTTTATCTCTACATTTTGAGGGAGTTCTGCATGTTGGAGCCAGGAGAGGAGGGAGAAGGATGTAGCCAGGAAACAAAGGTAAAGATGGGGCTGGGACAGCAGAGCATTTGGCTCAGAATGGAGCCCAGGAGAAAGGTCAGGTCAGGAGGATCTTTTGGCGAAGGTACTCCCACTTCTCTCCAAAAGCGGACAGCACCAAGATAAACATCTCCAGCAATTTGCTCCTCAGTGTGGGAGGGGCAACCCTGGGTGAACTGAGTGTACCAGGTCCCTGCCTACAGGCATTTGATCTCCTGGGAGGGTGAGGGCTGGGCTCAGGGAGCCAGTGGCTTATAAGGCAGTAGAAACCCTTCCCTGAGCAGAGCATTCCAGCAGCCTACACCATGAAGGGGATACTGCTTGTGCTGGCCTTGCTGGTGACCAGAGAGCTGGGCTTCCAGACTGGTGAGAGTGGGAAGGAGGGGACAGATGACCTTCCTGACCTTTGCCCACTCTGTCTCACTCCACCCTCCCATGATGATCTCCAAACAGCTTCTAGGGAAGGATTCAGGGCTCTACCCCTGAGCCACATCCCCCAGCCCTTTTTATTTTAATTTGAGACAGGGTCTCACTAAATTGCTCCCATTGCCCTTGAACTTGCAAGGGAAGTCATTGCTCAAGAGTCCTGCAGAAGACCTCTAAAGCACTCTGTTTTCAAGTGGAGGGAGAGGTCTGGAAGGGCCATTGTTGGGGATACGGTAGGGGAGAGTGAGTTGGGATGGGGGTGCTTATGTGAAGGCCAGAAGCAGGTGGGCTGGTATGCCCTGGGCAGCAAGCTCTTTAGTCCTGGCTTCTCACACCTCCTCCTTCTGGACTGCCTCAGGGACAATGGGCTTTCTCTCTGGGATGGCAGTCCTGGGGGAGGGCAGGTCTCTGTGGAAGATGAGTCAGGAGACAACACTCGATAAAAATGGCGGAGAAACATGAACCTCAACCTCTTCCCCCAGTAGCTCTTTTAACGAAGTGTTTTCCTGTTTGTGTTTTCAGCAGAAGCCTGCCCTCTTTTTTATGGAATCTTTTCTAACTTAGCTATTGGAAACAAGTCATTATTGGATGCTTCCCTTGAAGTGGCTAATTTTACCGAACCAGAAAAGGCAGCCATGGAAAAAATCCAGGATTGCTACAATGAAAATGGATTATCAGCCAAGGGCTTGGATTTGATCGCCATGGTAACGTGCTCTCTAAGTGCCCCGCTCCACCCCACACACAACATGTCATAGGATGCCAGGTACAAACAGATCATGCAATCATGCACGAGAGGTGAGATCTACAACTGAGCACATAGACCCTTGCTCGTCCCCATAGCGATGTCATATGCAACAGCTTGCCGTGTGCACATCCAGCCTTTTCTGCTGCCATACATTCCTATAGCACCAATCAGCTCACATACAACAGGTAAATAGGAGAATAATATCAGTGCCACATAGAAAATGTGTCGAGTCCTGTGATTTTTTTTTCCCCCCTAGGTTAGGAGAAGCTAGCAGAGCTGGAGTAGAATTTTAACTCTGGGCAGCAAAGAAAGTATCCTGCACAGATAGGAGCCCATCAGCTCTTAGTTTAGGAAATTAGAAGACTTCTGCCTAGTGTCCAGCTTCACTCCCTCTAGTGCCCACTTGGAAAGCTAGTCCACTCCACTGGCTCAGATGGAGCCCTGCTTCCATCCCATATCATCTCAGTTTCCCCAGCCAGAATTTCCACTCCATGGTTTGGATGCCTGAGGTTTTGGAAGTGGCCTCTAGGTACATGCCCCTGCTTACCACAGCAGCTCAATGTATTTTCTGGTGATATATCTTTTTTATTTCTTCTTATTGTTCTTGTTACACAGATTTTTGAATAGTTGGTTTCTCACCTTATTTTTTCCCCCAAAGTGTTATTTTTTTTAGTGTTTGATTCTGAAAAATGAGATGTTTTTCAAGAAACAGAATTTCATGTACCAATAGATTTTTGCACACAGGGCACACGAGATTGTTGACAACATGGACACACACTTTTCATCCATCCCACAGACCTCACAGATGGTCTCAGGTACAGGAGACTTGACGAAAACCCAGACTCAAGCCACCTTACACCGCCCTGGGACCCAGTCCCCACCGTTCCCTTCAGAACCTTTTCATCTCCTTCCCTCCCTGGCCAGTGGTTGATGGGGCTCCCTCTGGACAGTGTCATAGTGTCAGGGAGCCTTCTTCATCTTGGCCTGAATGGCTGCAGCCCCTCTCCAGGGGTGAACCCGCGGGCCCATGTTTCTTGCTGGAAATGGAGCTGAATCACTGAGGAGAAGATTTTGTCCGTGTGGATGAGGAGGAGGGTGGTCCTGGGGAGACTGAATAGCTCTGCCAAAGGTCTGGGATCTCCATGAGCCATCTCTCTCTCTGTGTCTTATTCTCTCCCAGGTCTCCATTACTGTCAGCCCAGAATGTCTCCTCTTCTATGTGGAATCACTGAAGAACAAAATTTAAAAAGGCCTTTTCAACCTTCCATGACCAGTTGACACTGAAGCGTTGAACCTTTGCCCCCTGTGTCTGACCTAACTTCCCCCTCCCCACCCTGTTCTCTTTTTTCACCTGAAGCTGGAATCCAGGCACCTGTCCCCACCTGATTCTCTTTATTAGGCCGACTCTAATAAAACACCTGCAGCTCCGCTCTGTGCACCTGAAGTCTGTGTGCTGTGTGACATGTGACATGTGTGGTCACTCAGAGCATGGGCTCTAGGGTCAGGCAGAACCAGGATAAATGTAGGCCTTGCCACTCACTGGCTGTATGACTACAGACAAGCCATTTTGTTCTTCTGAGGCTGTAAAATGGGGACTGTGTGAGGACTAAATAACGTACCTAGGGCTGGGGCTGTAACTCAGTGGTAGAGCGCTCGCCTAGCACGTGTGAGGCACTGGGTTCCATCCTCAGCACCACATTAAAAAAATAAAACAAAATAAAGGCAACCTTGAAAAAAAATAATGTACTTGACTGCAGGCTTCACCAGCCTGGAAGGATAAAAATGGAGTTAAGAGCTACTGAGGGCATACGTGGGTGCTGTCTTTATCACTGTCGCAGGGCCTCTAGCCCTTCCAATGTCCATCCAGTCATTGTCGAGTGACTCGGGAGATGACATGGTGCACTCATCACAAATCCTCTTGGTGTCCCAGTGGTGGATGCCATTTTCTACTTCTTAGTTGATGTCTTCCAAGGAGGCTGGCCTTCCTGCAGGGACACCCCAGGCCACTGCTGCTCTTGGGTTCTTCCCCTGGCACTGGAGCCCCGCATAACCTTGGCCTGGAGGATGGGAGAAAGACAGCGGATGGCAGAGTCTCACTCTGAAGGGAGGCTGATGCCGTAGAGAGAGCTCGGGCCCTGAGGTGTCACCCACGGGTGTGCTACCTGGGACAAGTGTCATGACCTCTCTGAGCTTACATCTAAAAATGTCAAATGGGTAATTTCATTTACCAGGAGACTACAAGAAAGGGACCTTAGAGCAGTGCTGGGCTCCCGTGACAAGGGGCCTCAAGAAAAGTGACATAATCAGTAGCATCTCTCTACCCTCCTGGGCCATTAGGACACAATAAGGTCACATTCAGACGGCTGAACTTGTGACTTGGGGCTAAAAGGCTAGAGTCTTGAGTCCTGATTCTTTTCTGAACATAAGCATTATTATTATTATTATTATTATTATGGTGCTGGGGATTGAACCAGGGTCTTGTGCATGTAAGGCAAGCACTCTACCAACTGAGCTATACTCCCAGCCCAGCATTTTATTTTTTAAAATTGTTTTTATTTCTGTGATGCTGGTAATTAAACCCAGGGCCTCACACATGCTAGGCAAATACTCTACTACTAAGCTCCGTACCAGTCCGTAACATAAGTATTTTAATTCACCTGTTTGCTCATTCAATACATTGATTTTTATATCTATCAAATGCTGGGCCTTCTTCTAGACTAAGCATTAAATGCACAGGTTATATTAAAAGGCTTAAAATATTACTGAGAAGTACAAAATAAAATCTGAATAGATGAAAGCCTAAATGATGCCCTTGTACGGAGTAAATTTTTATTGTAGAAATGTCAAAGACTGGGTTGGGGTTGTGGCTCGGCGGTAGAGTGCTTGCCTAGCATTTGTGAGGCACCTGGATGCAATCCTTAGCCCCACATAAAAATAAATAAACCAAGGTATTG
This sequence comes from Callospermophilus lateralis, assembly GCF_048772815.1. NCBI lineage: Eukaryota > Metazoa > Chordata > Mammalia > Rodentia > Sciuridae > Callospermophilus > Callospermophilus lateralis. Next base: position 18,119,294 of record NC_135322.1, on the reverse strand, counting down.
TGTCCACTTACAACTTAAAAAAAAAAAAAGAAAAGAAATAAAGAAAAAAAAAAAAAAAGAAATGTCGAAGACTCATGCTTGGTGCATTGATGTGTACCTGTAATCCCAGAGACTCAAGAGACTAAAGCAGGAAGATCTCAAGTTGAAGGCCAGCCTTCACGACTTAGTGAGACCCTGTCTCAAAACAAAAACTAAAAATGAGCTTGGGGATGTGGCTTAGTGGTTAAGGGCCTCTGGGTTCAGTCCCTGGCACCAAAAGATAAATAAATAAATAAATAAAACTAAAAAGTTAAAAGAACTAGGGACTCAGTGGTAAAGCACCCCTGGGTTCAATCCCTAGTGCCAACAAAACAAAACATGATTCTCAAATCCACTTAAAAAAATCTGTGTTCTAATGAAGATTGAGCTAAAGTTTATTTAAAAGAGTAAGTGCTTAAAATGAACTAAAGAAATTAAAAAAAAAAAACAAGAAGTTCAAGCAGAATCTTTCTATTATAACCTGGTTATGACTACAGTTTAGAGTCTAGTTTTAATAGAGGGATAGATAAATGGCCATTGTGAGAGAAGAGAAAGCATCCACACAGACACAACACCAGTTAAAGATATAAAAAAGACAGCATGTTGAATCATGTAAAAAATGTATTATTTTTTTTTAAATGAGAAAAATAACCAATATTTAAAAAGTCAGGCTGGACCTGTCCAGCTTCTCATTGTAGATCAATGATTTAATTGACACAGATTCAGTAGGTGATTATTCATTTGAGACATCTTTCTGTCTTCCTTCCCCTCTCACTGTCTCTGTCTCTTTGTTTGGCCTTCATGATGTGACAGTGTTTTAGTTTTTCTCCTATTTCTTTGGAAGATCTTTCTCAGCTTTTTTCCTCGTTACTTGTGTCCTATACCAAGGATCACTCTTTTTTCCTATTTATAATTTTTTCTATATTATACTTTTTTCCTCGTTGCTTGTGTCCTATACCACAGATCATCCTTTTTTTTCTATTTATACTCATTTTCCTAGTGATATTATCCGACTTTGCTACTTTACCCACAACTTCTAAATTAAAATCTCTAGCCCTAGAATTTCCAAGAAAATTCACAGTTTCTGAGTTCATGAGACAGAGTCTGGAGTCTAAGGTGGCAAAGGTGGCTAAATTTGCAAGACAGAATACCAGAGACAAGAGAGATTCACAGAGAGAGGAAACTCCAGGATTTGGCAGAAAATCCCAATCAGGTCTTCAGTGAATGCTGCTCAGTGTGTGCATGTGAGAAAAAGCCCAAGACTAGGGGTCTTAGTCCATTTTCGGTTGCTATAACAGAATACAGCAGATGGAATAATTAATAAACAACAGAGTGGACTTAACTACTACCCTGGAGGCTGGGGCATCCAAGATGGAAGGGCTGCATCTGCTGAGGGTCTTCCCTTTGCTCATAACATGGTGAAATACATACATCAAAAGGAGACAGAGATAGATAGATAGATAGATAGATAGATAGATAGATAGATAGATAGATAGATGGGATGGGAAAGAGGGCTGAGTGATGTTGGGAAACCCAGTGCCTTGTACATGTTAAGCATATGCTTTACCACTGAACTACATCCCCACTCCTGAAATCACTTTTATACCAAATCCACTCTCACCAACAATGAGCCCATTGCTGTGATATGATAGTAATTCTTTCATGAGGGCAGAGTTCTCATGACGAAATTACCTCTTGAAGGTCCCACATCTTATGGAGTAAATGAAATTTACTCCCTAAGTAAATTTAGTCGTAGATGGACACAATACCTTTATTTTATTTATTTATTTTTATGTGGTGCTGAGGCTCAAACCCGGTGCCTCACATTTCTTAGGCAATTGCTCTCTCTCTGGTCCACAATCCCAGCCCTCTAATCATCTCTTAATGGCCCACCATATTAAAATCATTACAGGAAGGACCAAGCTTCCAACTAGAGAGGAAAAAAGGGAGAAAAGGTGGGAGATGGTCACTTATGAAAATAGAAGGGAAACTAGTAGAGGAAATAGACCTGGGGGAGAGGATGAGGGAGGTAAAGGGGAGGTATCGGGGAATGATGTTGACCAATTTATATTTGTAATCTCATTACTATGTATAGTTGTAATCCACCAATTATGGGGGGAAATGATGCACTTGTATGTATGATGATGTCAAAATGAAGCCACCTGGAGCTGGGACGTTGACTCAGTGGGACAGCGCTTGCCTAGCATGCATGAGGCACTAGGTTCGATTCTCAGCACCACATACAAATAAACAAAATAAAAAATTTCATCAACAACTAATAAAAATATTTTTTAAAAGCGAAGCCAACTGTGATGTGTAACTATAATGTACTAATAAAAGCATAAAAGGGCCTCATCTCCTCTGGGACTGGGGTTGTAGCTCAGTGGTAGATCACTTACCTGGCATGCGTTAGGCACTGGGTTCGAATCTCAGCACCACATAAAAATAAATAAATAAATAAATAAAGATATTGTGTCCACCTACAACTAAAAAAAAAAAAAAAAATTAAAAAAAGGCACCATCTCCTAACACTATTGCTTTGGAGATTAAGTTTCCAACCCATGAACTTTGGGGAAACATCTGAACCATACTAACAGAGAATAACCACCTGAAAGTAGCAAGGCTAACAACGTCTGGAATTTACACAGGGCTGGAAGTAGTTTGTGTTCCTATCAGCCAGAGAAGAATATCCTAACTTACTCATGGATCATTAAGTCATTCATCCAAAAAGGCATTAAAATTCACTTTAGCATATGGCTGCTTTTTTGCCCACCTAAAAGACTTTTAAAAGGCTTCCAGTGGCTCATACAATTTCCAAGTAACAGAAAAATACTCTAGAATGTTTACAGAAGTACAGAACTATTCAGCACCTAAAAAACTAAATTTCATAATAGTTTGCATCCAAAAAATAATTAGCAGACATGCAAAAGAAAGTTTGCCTTATTATCAGAAAAGCCAATCTATATAAACAGACTCAGACATGATAGACATGTAGAATCAGAGAAGAAAAACATTCTCAAAGTTACTCAACTTGTATTAAATGTTCAAGAAGGGAGAGGAGCATGTGTAGACGGAAGCCAAAACAGAGGTATAAAATGACTCAAATCACATTTGTATAGATAGAAAATAAATTCCACTGGATGGAATTAATAGCAGATTAAACACTGCAAAAGGGAACATTAATGTGTTTGAAAGAGAGAGTAATAGATACTATCAAAAAGGAGAAAAGAAAACAATTTTTAATATTTATTTTTTAGTTTTAGGTGGACACAATATCTTTATTTTATTTTTATGTGGTGCTGAGAATCGAACCCAGTGCCTCACGCATGTTAGGCAAGCACACTACCACTTGAGCCACATCTCCAGCCCAGAAAAAAAAAAAAATTTTTTAAATGACAAAATGTCTGTCCCAGTGAGCTCTGAGACAGCCTTTAGGCCAGTCCATAGTTAATTGGAATCTCTTAGAGATCAAGGGCCCTACATTTTTCAAATTTGATCAAAATTATCCTCCTACCATTCCACAAAACTCAATTGACCTTCAGCTTAAGAAACATGAAGAAACGCTATACTTAGGCACAATCATAGTCTTTAAACGAATATTTTTTTTTTTAAATATTTTAACATCATCCAGAGAAATGGAGAAACAAGGGTAAGAATGACAGCAGACTTCATGCAGGAAACAGACTTGTCCTCAGGGGCCCTGAATCCTGGCTCAAGCCCCTCCTGGCCAAAGCAATCTCACCTGTGCACAGAACTTCTGGGAAACCTGCCTGTCAGTGCCATCCAACAGGCCTGCCCACCTGGGTCTCAGCAGATCCTGAAACAGCCCTGAACTGTGGCCCCACAGCTGCAGTCTGGGAGCTGATCTGCCTAGTCAGAGACCCTGAAAGATAAGGCCATATATGCCACCATGCCAAGACTGCCCACCTTGGTCCCAAAGAGGATTTTGCGTGGTCCTGGATCCCTGTTCCAACTTCTCCCAGCGGTGGTCTGAGAGCAGTTATTCCTCCCAAGACCAGGAGGCAGGAAAACCCCTCAGTGTTTGGCCCCCACTATGGATCTTGAAATGGCCCTATAAATCAGCTCCCGCCTCAACTGTGGTCTGAGAGCAGGTTTGTCTGCCTGAGAGCCTACGAAGAGACACACATGTCTGTGACCACAGAGGCAGGCTTCACGACCTCAGCCTTGGCTATGGATCTTTGGCTTTGGATCTGTGGCTTTATGTCTCTTATGGACTTCTCCTGCTGCAGTTTAGAGATGGTTTTAGTGGGTATCCCCAAACGTTCATGTGCTGGATCTTTGTCTATTTTTAACCTTTTTATTTAACTATATAAAAAATCTCCCATATTTTGTGCATCATTTCCCCCCATAATTGGTGGATTACAACTATACATAGTAATGAGATTACAAATATAAATTGGTCAATAATCATTCCCCAATACCTCCCCTTTACCTCCCATATCCTCTCCCCCAGGTCTATTTCCTCTATTAGTCTCCCTTCTATTTTCAAAAGTGACTATCTCCCACCTTTTCTCCCTTTTTTCCTCTCTAGTTGGAAGCTTGGTCCTTCCTGTAATGATTTTAATATGGTGGGCCATTAAGAGATGATTAGAGGGCTGGGATTGTGGACCAGTGAGAGAGCAATTGCCTAAGAAATGTGAGGCACCGGGTTTGAGCCTCAGGACCACATAAAAATAAATAAAATAAAGGTATTGTGTCCATCTACAACTAAAAAAATATTTAAAAAAGAAAGATGATTGGAGCATGGGTACACTGTCCTCTGAGAAGATTTATATAGCCCTTGGAGTGGATTATGAAAAGTCTGGCCCCTGCCTGCTGTCGTGCTTCATTGCTCACACACGTGCTCCTCCTGCATGTGGCTGGTTCCTTTTCCACTTCTCTGCCAGTTGTGGCACAGTCGGACGCTGATGCCATGCTGTTTAGACTTTCCAGGCACAAGAATCGTGAGCCAAACAAATCTCTTTTCTTTTTAAAGTGTCCAGCCTCTGGTATTTTATTATAGCAACACAAAATGGACTAAAATACCTCCTCTAGATGTTTTCAGGAGATACACAGGTGAATTAAAATGGGCCTTGATGAATAGCACTGGCACTGCCTTGTTTAAGTCTCCAGGGGTGCTGCTGTTAGGGTTTGGATCTGGAATGTCCTCCAAAGCTCATGTGTTGAAAGCATCGAGGTTCAGAGGTGGGGCTTTTAGGTAGTGATCAGAACATGAAGACTCTGATGTCATCAGTGGGTTCATCTATTTGCTGGATGAATCCATTGATAGCTGAATGGATGGCCTCCTGGTGTTTGCCATAGACTCTGTGCTTACACTGTACAGAAAGAGGAGGCAGAGGACATTTACCCCACGAACACCTCAGACCAGGCCTGATCTACATTGTGAATGGGGACACTTGAAAAAGAAAAAGATGGCTGAATGTACTACTGGAAGGTGGGACAGTTGGAGAAAGCAGGCCACTGGGGGCATGCCTTGAAAGGGTTGATCTTCTCCCTGTGAAATGTTCTCACTGTGAAATGTTCACAGTGTTGGTCTTTGACACATTGGAAACATTGCAACACAGTTTGGGACCAGGAAATTTATTTGACTTCCTTACCAAAAGGGCTTACAGAATGTCAGGTCCTTTGGTTTACAGTCTGAAGGTGCAATGAAATAAAGGAAGACTAACTCACGGAGTAGTTTAAACCATGAATGAGTGAGCTGAGCAAATGAGCCGTTGGGCTTCTCATTCTTTTCTTGTGATCAGGGAGAGCCCTACATGCCAGCAAGCAGGAAATTTCACTATAAAAATACAAGATGTTTTTCTCCTGTTAATGTTTAACTTTCCTTCCTGGATACTGTCATAATTTTCTTGGGAAAGTTCTGTTTGCAGAACTGAGATGCTAGTGGGCTGTGTGTAGCACGAGTTGTTTTGAACGTTCCTACACCTGATTGATTTCCTCACAAAATCTATCTAGAGAAGAATGTCCCCAAGTACAAGATGGAGCCATAGTACAGAATGGAGTCACTCATGGCTGTCAATTTGCTTCACTGTGAACTCCACAAGGGTCCAGTGTTATGGCTCTCAAATTGCCAAATGGGAGGGATCTGCAATTGCTAGCAGGAGTTTGCAGAGGAGGCAGGATCTGAAGTTTTTAGGATTGACTGATTAAATAACCCCATCCTAGGTCTCTGGATCCCCACTCCTTTTCTGTCATGTTTCTGACCTTATCAAGAAATAAAATCTGCTCTAAAATCAGGAACAGGACAAGGATGTCTACCCTTACCACTCCTGTTCAGTATGGTTCTCAAAACTCTAGCCAGGGCAGTTAGGCAAGAGAAGGAAATTAGAGGGATCAAAATAGGAAAAGAAGAAGACAAATTATCCCTGTTTGCCCATGACATGATCCTACATCTACAAGACTCCAAGAACTCTACCAGAAAACTTCTAGGGCTGCTAAATGAATTTAGCAAAGTAGCAGGAAGGTTAAAGATCAACATTCATAGGTCAATAGCTTTCCTATACTCCAACGGCAACTCTTTTGAGAAAGAAATCAGGAAAACTATCCCTTTCACAATAACCTCAAGAAAACAAAAAACTAAAAACCAACCAAACAAAAAAACCTTGGGAATTAAATTAACAAAAGAAGTGAAAGACCTCTACAATGAAAATTATAGAACACTGAAGAAAGAAGTTGAAGAAGACCTTAGAAAATGGAAAGACCTCTTATGCTCTTGGGTAGGCAGAATTAATATTGTCAAAATGGCCATGGTACCAAATGTGATGTACAGACTCAATGTAATCCTCATCAAAATGCCAATAAAATTCTTCACATAACTAGGGGGAAAAAGTCCTAAAATTGATTAAGAATAAAATACCCCAAATAGCCAAAGAAATCCTGAGCAAGAAGAGGGATGCAGGAGGTATCACACTATCTGATCTCAAATTATACCACAAAGCTATGGTAACAAAAACAGCGCAGTATTGGCATCACAATTAACATGAAGACCAAGGGAATGGAATAGAAGACACAGCGGCAAACCCAAATACTTAAAACCACCTGACGCTTGACAGAGATATAAAAAATATATGTTGGGGAAAAGACACCCTTTTAAACAAATGGTGTTGGAAAAACTGGATATACATAGGTAGAAGAATAAAACTAGATGCCCGTCTCTCACTCTGCACAAAAGTCAAATCAAATGGATCAAAGACTTAGGAATTAGACCAGAAATCTGCAACTGCTAGAAGAAAACATAAGGTCAATCCTCCATCATATTGGTGCTGGCACCAACTTCTTTAACAAGATCCTTAAAGCTCAAAAATAAAATCAAGAATCAATAAGGTGCATGCCATCAAATTAGAAAGCTTCTGCATGGCAAAAGACATGATTAAGAGTCTGAAGAGAGATCTAACAGAATGGAAGAAGATCTTCGCCAGCTGCTCCTTTGACAGGGGATTAGCATCCAGAATAAAGAACTCAAAAAACAAACAAACAAACAACAACAACCAAAAAACCCCAAAATCAAATAACCCAATAAATAAATGTGCAAAATAACTAAACAGACATTTCTCAAAAGAAGAAACCAGATGACCAATAAATACATAATTTTTTAACATCTAGTTATTTTTTAACATCTACAAATCAAAATTATGCTAAGATTTCATCTCACTCTAGTCAGCTATCCAGAATACAAACACAAATAAATACTGGCAAAGATATTGGGGGAAAGGTATATTGTTAGCACACTGCAAATTATTACAACCACTCTGGAGAACAGAATAGAGTTTCGTAAAGGAACTGAGAATGGAACCATCATATGACCCAGCTATCCCACTCCTCAGTATTCATCCAAAATAACTAACCTTAGCATATTGCAGTGGTACAGTCACTTCAATGTTTGTAGCAGCACAATTTACAATAGCCAAATTTTGGAACCAGCTCAGGTGCCCATCAATGGATGAATGGATTAAGAAAATGTGGTATGTATACATAATGTAGTTTTACTCAGGCATAAAAAAGAATGAAATAATGGCATTTGCTGGTAAATGGATGGAACTGGAGAATATCATGCTAAGTGAAATAAGCCAGACTCAAAATCAATGATCAAATGTTTTCTCTTATAAGTGGAAACTAAAGCCAAATAATGAAAAGAAGGTGATAGTTTAGGGATTGGATATCATAAAGATGTAGGGAAGATAAGCAGAATAGAAGAATACCAAGAGGGAGGAGAAGTGGGAAAGGAGAGGACTGGTGGAATGAATTTAACAAAATCACATTACATTCGTATATGAATATACCACAGGGAATTTATTTATGCGTATGTATGGAAAGCATCAGTCAAGAAGGGATAATGGATCAGCAAGGGGACATCAGTGGAGAAGAGAGGGAGGGAGGAGAAGTGGGGGACTTGGAGAGGAATGGGGTCTGAAATGGAGTGGGTCAGGTTCCATGCATGTATGGTTTTGCTGGGATGAATCCAGCTACTATGAGAACTACAATGCTCTAATAAAAAAAAACCCTCACACGTAGCACAAAATATAGGTAATAAACTCTCCTTCTTTACTACCCAAGGAGCGGGTATAGAAACCCCATGTTGTGGCCGAGAAGTTTAAGAGAAAACAGACTGCAGGCATTTTAATTCATCTAACCCTTCAGGAGAGAATTTCACCCTAGAAAGCTTGTGGGGGAGCAGAGAGGGGAGGTCAGGAGGCAATGAGTTAAAGTCAAGTGTTGGAGTTTTATGAACTGAAGTTCCCTTGGGAAACAAGACACCACAAATATACCATTAAAATGGTAAGGTTTAGTTACAGTTGAGAAGCAGTCATTTCATTCAAGGAAATTTCTTTCTGATTGTGCAAAGTGGGGCCACAGATAATAAACTTTAACAGGATGGTTATAACAACAACAAAAAAAGAAAGAAAGAGAGATAGAGATAGATAAAGAGATGTGGGGGGGGGGAAGAAAGAAAGAAAGAAAGAAAGAAAGAAAGAAAGGAAGGAAGGAAGGAAGGAAGGAAGGAAGGAAGAAAATTCAACCCAAGTAGTGGACTCCTGGTTTGAATTTTCTTTCTCTCATAGCATTTGTCTCATAGCATCTGCAAAGACAATCCTGAGGGTTTTCTGTCCGGGGATATTTCCAGCTAATAGAGTGTTAGTCTGGGCTCCCTACCCCAAAGCAGAGCCTGAGACAAGCATTGTTGTGCATGCATTTCATTTGGAAGGTGATGTTGGTGAAGGACTTGGAGAGTAAGGCAGGCAGGAAGAAAAAGCCATGTAATGGTTAATTTGAATTGTCAACTTGATTGGATTGAGGGAATGCAGATGATTAAGTGGCTTCTGGTTGTGTCAATCAGGGTGTGTCTAGGAATGACTGACATGTGGGAGAGCAAACTGGAGACCCTGCCTCAGCGTGGGCAGCACTGTCCAATAGGATGGTGACTTGGATGGAATAAAAGTTGGAAGAACAAGGGAGCAGCAGCAGATGCAGGCTTGATTCTTCTTGAATGGGTTCTTGTTTGTTGCTATGATCACCTGAGGCTATTGGACTCTTGCATCTTCACTCTCCCAAAGCGGACTCTGCCAGTGATTCTCCAGGGAGTTTCAGAAGCCTTTGGTCTTGGACTAGGGTAGCACCGTTGGTCCTTCTTGTTCTGGGGCTTTAGTCTCTTGGACTGCACAGATACTGGTTCTTCCAGCTCTCCAGGCTGCAGACGGTTTTGTGGACTGTCTCATAAGCCAATCTAATTAACCCCCTCTGTATAATCATACTGTTGATTCTGTTCCTCTAGAGAACTCTAATACCAGCCACTACTTGAGTACAGTGTCAAGAGGACTTTAGTGGGTGTTAGGACAGAATGCTCAGGGAAATCTTTTGAGGCGGAGTCTCATGCTCAGTAAGCAAAGTTTATTGAGAGAAGGACTGCCAGGCATGCACCACCATGCCCAGAGTCCGCTTTGGGAGAGTGGTGCAGCAGTCAGAATGATTTGTGTAGGGTTTTATATCTTTTTAAATTTTTTTTTTTTCTAGGAACCAGAGCAAGCTAGAATTGACGTTGGGAGCAGGTGGTTGCATAACAACAGATTTTTGTATTTAGGGACCTTGGAAAGGTGTAGGTTATGGGAACAGGGTATCTTAAGTTTCTTTTTCTTAGCAGTTTATGAGGTTCGCTTTTGGGTTAAGATGTAGTTCTAGAATTGTAATGGAGTCACTAGTGTCCGGGATATCCTATTAATGGGCATCACAGGTTTGTTGTACCAAGTTCCCTAGAGAAGTGTACAGAACATCTCCCAGAATTATCTAATCAGAGGGAGGGGTGAATCCTCCATCTGTCAGCTCTCATTCCACATAGATTAGTTTGCCTTCAGGGATGTTACTCTAACTCCTTAATACTTCCTGGCTGAACATGAACATGTCTTGCATGAGATAGCATCAAGAACGGTGGGGGTGAGATCATGTCAGTGTGAAAGGAGCCTCAGCCTACACAGAACTGTCCAAACACCCACAGGTGAGTAGATGGTGAGGCCAAGCAGGTGAGAATTAAGCAGTAGAAGCATTGGGTAACAGTCATTTTGAATACATAGTGCTAATATGAATTATAGGGTGCACTTGATATATTCAGTCATGGAGTAATCTCTTCCCATTAGATTTTTGCTGTATAGAGACACTAATACCTTAATTATTTTATGCTAAATTGAGATTAGAAGATTTTGTGCACAGTTAACTTTATAAATAAGCAGACATGGCATATAAAGGGGCTCACTGCATTTCTGAATTGAATATGTCTATGTTAGTGAAATTGATCTGTAGTAAGAATTTGAGTCAGAGAAGACAGTAAGCAGAATCAAATGGAATGTATTTTTTCATTTTTAAATATTTATTTTTAGTTATAACAATATCTTTATTTTATTTTTTTTATGTGGTGCTGAGGATTGAACCAATGCCTCATGCATGGTAGGCAAACACTCTACCTCTGAGCCACAATTCCAGCCCTTTTTTCATTTTTTCATAGGACATATGTTGTGCATCTTAGGACTGAGAAACACAGTGCACTTTAATTTTAATAAAATATGATAAATAAAATGCTTTGAAATGACATAATCACCAATTATGTTCTAGTAAATATAATTTTTATGTTCCCAAAAAAGCTAATACAAGGACTCTGTACATGCTGTTTGGTTTACTTGCTGATGAATGACTACTTTTTTTAAAAAAATTTTTATATGGGTGATGGACACAATATTTTTATTTTATTCATTTATTTATACGCGGTGCTGAGAATGAAACCTAGTGCCTCATATATGCTAGGCAAGCGCTCTACCACTGAGACACAACCCCAGCCCTATGAATGACTCTTTTGTTACTTTGAGGTATTTTTGTTTCATTTTAAATCAATACACATAGCTGTACATATTTATTGGATGCAGTGTAATGTTTTGATACATGTACAAATTATGTAACTATTTATTTATTTTGGCACTGAGGAATGAACTCAGGGTCACATCCCCAGCCTTTTTTCATATTTTATTTAGAGACAAGGTCTTGCTGAGTTGCTTAGCGCCTTGCTTTTGTTGAGGCTGGTTTTGAACTTGCAATCCTCCTGCTTCAGCCTCCCAAGCCACCAGGATTACAGGCGTGCACCACCATGCCCAGTGCAAATTATATAATTATTAAATAAGGATATTAGCATATCTGTCATTTCAAATATCATTTCTTCATGGTGAGAAAATTGAAAATTTCCTCTCTTTTAGCTATTTTGGAATGTACAATACAATATTGTTAACTATAGTCACCCAAATTATTGCAACAGAACAGCAAAACTTATTCCTCCTGTCTAATTATACTGTTTACCTGTTGACTGATCTTTCTTCCTGCTTAGCTGCTTGTAATCACTATTCTACTCTCTGCTTCTATGAGATCAACTTTTTCTTTTTTAAATATATATTTGTTGATGGGCCTTTATTTTATTTACTTACTTATATGTGTGGTACTGAGAATGGAATCCAGTGCCTCACACATGCAAGGCAAGCACTCTGTCACTGAGCTACAACTCCAGACCCGAGATCAACTTTTTAAGAGTACACACACAGAATCTTTAGGTTATATAAGGACACCATGCCCAGCTCTGATCCCCCAATTCTTAAGATCCTAAATTTGTTCTTTTCTTACCATCACACATATCATCACAAATAAAGTGTAATATATCTTACTATTTAGTCCCATACTTATACTCTACTATTCTTGACTATGATGTAGGTCTACTGGAGGGCTAATTAGGGTACAAGTTATTGTCTCATTGCATTCTGATGTGTCCCTTGTATCTGCAATACAGTGCCTGGAATACAGTAGAAATTAATTGAATATTCTTGAAGCTGGAGGTCAATATGATTTTCCACCCATTTTTAAGATTCTGGCAACTCTATCCAGATGCTTTCCTTACTCTCCTTTAAAACTTACATTTCTCAGCCTCTCAGTTAAAATTTCTTTTAAAATCACACTTTAAAAGTGAAAGCCAAGTTTCCAATGTCATCAACCTTCATTCTCCCGCTTCTCAGACATCAGTGTCCTTTGATCAAACTATTGAGTCTAACTGTGTACACATGTCACAGATATGTTCCCTCAGAACTATGTGGGCCATATTTCACGTTTTTAGTCATTGCACATTTCATAATTGATTTTCTAGGATAATCTTAACTCTTGATATTTTCACTGCAACTGATAGTGAAATAACAGTCACATCCCAGCAAAACGGGTTGGCGGAACCCAACCCTTTTTCTCAGGGATGAGCTGCCTCTCCTCACACACCCTCCACCAGTGTCCCCACGAAGATGCTGTCTCCACAGCAAGTGTCCCTTGGTAAATAGCCCTCCTATTCAGACCTATGTTAAATTCCTTACCGAAAGGGATGACTATATCTCAGGATACCAAGAAAGACAAATAATCTGGAAAAAATGGTTTTGCTGGCTGAGTTGGGCACAGCCACTGGTTGACTTCACAGGCAGCACGTTTCCGGTGGGACGCAGCTTCAGAGCTCCGTCCACTCGTGTCCAGCTGCTCCAGCCACCCTGCGGCTTCCCCATCATGACCCTGACTAGAGTGTTTTTCTATTGTCATTGCCCAAACGTTCTTGATCCCACAGAATTGACTCTAAAGGACACTCGTATGCTTCCAGATAACGGGTGGACACGCTTTTTGCATCGAACTGACCTGGCTTGGTGTGTTGGTTGGATTTTGAGATCTAAAATAAGGTGTCTCTCAAGTTTTCTGTGACCAGTCTCAGTCCCCTCCACGGAATTCTCGGTGCGTCCCCTTTAACTGGAGCGAGACTCCGTCTGGGACTCCGGGGTGCCGCTGGCAGCTCTGGCCTTGCGGCCCCGGGCGTGGGCGTGGTCGTAGTGGGCGTGGTCAGAGTGGCGCGCGGCCCGCGGCCCGCGGCCCGCCGCCCGCGCGGGTTCCGGCCGGGGGACTACATTACCCAGAAGCCTCTGCGCGGGCGTCGGCGGCGCGGGGCAGGGGAGGGGGCGTTTTCGTAGTTGGAGAGCGCAGGCCTTTCCCGCTTTGTCCAGGCGGCTGCGTCCCGTTGACCCTCAGGTGGCCCAACGTAGCCGTGCGGGAGCGCGCGAGGAAACGTTGTCCACGTCGCTCAGGCGGGGTCATGGCTCGGGAGAGCGCTTCAGAGGCGACTCTGCGCTGGACTGGCTGGTGCGGGGCTCGGCTTGCGCGCCCGCCTCTCCCTGCTCGGCCACCTGCACAGTGGGGACTCAGCTGAGGCTGGATGCTGTGTCCCTCTCTCCCGTCCCCGGCTGCCATGTGTTCGGATCCCCATCTCCAAATCCTGAAATCCGCAGTGCGGGGCGCCTGCCCAGGTCACCTCAGCCATGCTGCGTTGTTCGGGACAGGGTGTCCTTGCTGGGTGAAGTCCCAATTTCTGACACCCAGCGTGATGAGGAGTGGAAGAGTTCTTTCACAGAGCGACCAGCATGTGAGGCTTGGAGATGCGTTCAGGAGCTGTGGGGAGACATTGTGAGCAGATGATCCAGCTGTGGAATGACAGTCGCCTGAGCCTCTGAGCTTTCATTCTGAGGGCACTGGTAGCCATGGAGGGAGTTAGGACACTAGATCTGAGTTAGGATTTAAAAAGATTCTCAGTGGTTGCACAAAGGAAAACAGACTGAGCGTGAGAGGGAGGGAGGGTTGTTGAGTGGAGGTTATTGCAACGGAACCAGGAGACCTAACTGATGGGCCAGAGCAGCAGCAAAGTTGTACAATTACAGCACCGTTTTTAAGGACAGAAAACGCAGCCACCAGCCTGCATACCGCACTCCACGCTGCTCTTTATTTGAATTTATGAAATGCCTCTTTGAATGTAAATGGATCAACATTTCTCTAAAAGTGTACATGTTGAAATGTGTGATTTAACAAGTGAAGCAGGCACTTAATATTTGGTTCACACCTTAATATTAGGGAAGTTGGCACAAATATCCATGAAGGACACATATCTGAGTTCAAGCAAAGGTTCATTGACAGAGAATATCTGCCAGGCTGCCCTTCTGCAAGGCACAGCAGCCAGTGTCATTTGAATAGAAACTTATATATCTTTTGGACAAGGAACAAGAGCAAGCTAGAATTAACCTTGGGTGCTGGTGGTTGGGAAATATTTTTTTTGTGTGTATTTAGGGACCTTGGTGGGGGGCTATGGGAACAGGGTATCTTAAGTTTCTTTTTCTTGGCAGTTTTTGTTTTGGGTCAAGATGGAGTCCCATAACCAAATGGACTTACTAATGTTTAGGGACCTAACAATATATCACAAAACATTTTATGCTAAAAGTTATGAATATTGGGCCAGTGTTGTGGCTCAGTGATAGAGCACCTGCCTAGCCTGTGAGGGGTGCTGGGTTCAATCCCTGGCACCACATAAAAATAAGCCAATAAAATGAAGGTATTGTGTCCATCTACAGCTAAAAATGTATTTAAAAAAATTTTAAAAAGTTATGAATATTGTAATCTCATGAATACTTAAAATGTAAGTACAACAAACATCTAAAATTTTTAAATGTACATCATTTGCACTGACAACATTAATAGAAACCTTAATTCTGTGAACCATGATGGCTTATGCCTAGAACCTGACATGTACTAATGCATTGATACCAACACCATTTCTGTTGAGATTGGTGCTATTCTTATATCTTTTTTTTTTTTTTTTTTTTGGTACCAGGAACTGAACCCAGGGGTACTTAGCCCTGAGCCATCTCAGCCCTTTTTGTTTTTAATTTTGAGACAAGGTTTCACTAGGTTGCTTACAGCCTCCCTACACCACCCAGGCTGGCTTCAAACCTGCAATCCTATTGCCTCAGCCTCCTGAGCTGCAGGCTGCTGGGATTACAGGAGTGCGCTACCACGCCCAGCTCTTATGCCTTTTTTTTTTTTTTTTTTTAACAAAATTAGACAATGAAGCACAGGGAGGTTGAATCCTTGTCCAAGGTCACAAGCCAATAAGTGGGAGAATCAAAGACTAAAGCCAAGAATTTAGATGGTCATGTGGAGGTCACCCAGCTGTAGGGCTGGGATGGGGGTCAGATGAGCTCTTGGATCTGCACCATGGATGCCCTCCACTCACAGTCTCTCTTTCCACAGGTTTCCATGGCTTCAGAAACAAAGAGCCATGCACAAGTGAGTAGAGGGTGTTGTAGGCTCTCCCCTTCTCCAAGTTCAGGTTATATTGTCTGTAGGACATGTCCTGGGACTCTATGCCTACCGTTCTACCAACTATTGGGTTTGGTACTTCTGGCGTCTATTTGGACATAGGATCCTGAATCCAGGCCAGGGATTATATGGAGATGACCCAGCGTCTTGGTCACCTGTAGAATGTCCTGTATAAGATATTACAAACAGTAATCAGTTATGCAAATACTTAGAGGTGAGACTGAGCTGGCAGCTAGCTGTTCTAGGTCTCTGTTGGGTCTTGTGAGGCCAGAGATCTGGGATGTAGAATTTAGGTCTGGAATGGCAGGATGTGGAACTGTGCCTTTATCCTGAGGATATTAAGAGCCATGAAAGTTCAGTGGAGTAGAGGAGTCATGTGAATCAGGTCTTACCTACTTCCTTTGCCTACAGGGCAGAGGCTACTGCTGCAGCAGTTAAGAGTATTAGTGATGGTTGTTTCAGGTTGTGGCTGAATCAGGGTGGTGGCTTTGGATGTGGGAGAAGAGTATGACTTTGGATTTGTTGTAGGTCCACTTAGATGACCTGATATGGGGGTTGAGAGAGAAGGAGAGAAGTCAGGCCTGATGCCAGGTGTTTGGTCTTTGTAGCTGAAAGAAAGGAGGTGCCATCAGCTGAAACAGGGAAGTCACTTGTAGGATACTTCTTTGAAGGAATGTCAGGAATTAGGTTTTTGGCCTTGTTAAGTCAGATGTTCCAGGGACCACTGTGAG
This sequence comes from Callospermophilus lateralis, assembly GCF_048772815.1. NCBI lineage: Eukaryota > Metazoa > Chordata > Mammalia > Rodentia > Sciuridae > Callospermophilus > Callospermophilus lateralis. The sequence goes on along the minus strand of NC_135322.1, from coordinate 18,102,837 downwards.
GAGGCCTTGAATGGACAGCTGGACATACAGGTCTGGAGTTCAGGAGAGGTATTCTGGTTGGAGACATCCCAAGTTGGTGGCCTATGTGTAGACTGGGGAGGAAGCATAAGTTACATATAGGAGGGGAATTCATGTCATGGTGAGAGAGTTGGAGGTAAGGAAGGGGAGGGCCAGATAAAAAGTTATGGGTCTATTTTGGGCCCCTGAAAGGGATTAGTGAGTGTCACAAAGACTGAAAAGAGAAAATGGTGGCTGTGGGTTTGCAGCTGATTGGCAGGGGACCAAGGCTTCCCAGGTAGAGTGGCCATGAGATTGATGTGGAAACATGGCACAAATGGAGGTGAGATGATAGGCCAGGGCTTACAACCCTTGTCAACCCTTGAAAGTCTTCCCAGCCTGTGTTGGTGGGGCCTGGAGAGCTTCAGTGAGCCTGGTGTAAAAGTTCTGTGGCTAACGGGAGAGTTTGCGAAGGCTGGGGGACCCGTGGGTCTCAGCACTGAGTAGGGCTTTGGTGGAAAGAAGATGGTGAAGAAGGGTGAGGGGGCAGCTTGTGCAAAAGGAGTTATGATTTCTTCTGCCTGCAGGTAGTTTTGGGTGACTGAAGTCAAGCGAAAAGCAGGGCAAGGTGGAATGGTCTCAAAAGCAGGGCTTGGGGTTTCCTCTGGCACTGTGGGCCATCAGAGGTCCGAAACAGGATAGAATCATAATTGAATGTCCCGAGTACTCTCTGGATGCCGTGTGCAGAATAGAATATGGAGAGAGGTCATGGAGATGTCTTAGTGTGGAGCAGGGGTTTGCCCAGGGCTCTGGGGTGTGAGGACTGTGAGGAAGGGATCCCCACACTGTGATGTGCTCTGGGAGACAGCAGGAACTCATGGTTCTAGAGACTTGGTTCCAGCTTCTGAAGGGGGAAAGCTGAGCCTGGGCTTGCTTGTACGGAGAAGCAGGATTTGTTGGCCACGACCAGGGGACTTTGTTTGTATGAGGTGGGTAGGCCCTTCATGCGTGGCCTAGAACTTTGATGGCATTTTCTGCCCACATGCCTTAATGGATATGGATGATAGTGATCATGGATAGTGATATGATAGCCATCAATAGGAACATGAGAAGAAGGGGGCACAGGAGCTCCTAGTTTCCATTTCTGTGATGGGAACTGGGGGGACAGGAAGCAGGGAGTGTCTGATTTGAGGGGAAAGAGGTAGCATGAAGGCCCTGGGTAAAGGCCCTGAGTACAGGGACCCAATTCTTCCTGTCATAGGACAGTATGACCTTTGGGGATGTGGCTGTGGGCTTTTCCTGGGAGGAGCGGAAGCTTCTTGATGAGACCCAGACACTCCTGTACCTCGATGTGATGCTGGAGAACTCTGCCCTCTGGCCTCCCTGGGTAAGTCCCTCACACTTCTCCCTGCATCCTGGGCTGGGCTCTTTCTCTCTGCTCTTCTCCAGGGGCTGCTTTCTGCTTCCCAAAGTCTCCTGTGGACACTGCTGCCTTTTAGGTTTTCTTGGGTAGGTGTTCTGCTCATTCTCTCCCTAAGAAGCACCACCACTTGGGGAATCATGCAGTGTGGCCTCTCCCTGGTAGAACCACCATCTAGAATCAGCACCTCTCTGCCTCCAGTTCTGCTTTCTTCCCTCCCACTAACATTTCCTGATGCCTGATCGTGTCAGGAATCACATACCAACATGGTCACTACTTGTAGGGACCGCTGTGTTTTCCCAAAAGGCATTCTTCTGAGTTTTTTCGTACTCCTGGTTAGTTTCTCATGGTTTGTCTACTTACCTGCCTTGTCTTCCTCTCAGGACTTACATCTTCCTAGATTTGAGTGCTTGTCCAGCTGGAGCAGGGGGAACAAGCCTGGGTGCCTGACAGGGCAGCCTTGACTCCAGCCACAGCAGGAGGGCCCTGCTGGGGAACTGGCTCTGGTGAGGAGTGGGCAATGGCTCCTCCTCTAAGTGCCCAGAGGTGATTTGTGGAAATGGTTCACTACTCTCTTGACCCAGAAAACCCCACAAAAATCATGCAAATTAAGAGGTTCAAATTTTCAAGTTCACTTTAAGAATGCTCATGGAACTACTCTGGCCATCAAGGCTGTGTTATCTGAATAGTCAGTAAGTATCTGAAAGATGTCACTTTAAGAAACAGTGTGTGCTAGTCCAGCATCACAATGAGTATTAGTGGGTGTGCCTGCGCTAAACAGTGGGGTTGGTCACAGGGTTGGTGGCCCAAAAGAGTGCAGAATTTTGCAGCACATGCTTAAAAATGCAGAGTAATCTAAACTTAAGGGTTTAGACCTTGAACCCATCCTGGTGAACGCAGCACCTGAGATGCACTGCTGCAGTTATATGGTCAGTTGAATCCATACATGAGCCCCCCACCCCGTGCTGCATTGAGATGTTCTCACTGAAAAAGGAATAAATTAAATTGTTCCCAAACCTGGAGGAGAGGTTGCACAGAAGACAGAGACATCCAGAAGAAACTGAAGAAACAACAATGTATGGCATGGGGAGAAATTCAGCATAAAGTAAAGGCAAATAAAAGTTAAAAAAAGAAGTGAGTTGGGGCTGGGGATGTGGCTCAAGTGGTAGCGCGCTCGCCTGGCATGTGTGCGGCCCGGGTTCGATCCTCAGCACCACATACAAAACAAAGATAGTGTGTCTGCCGAAAACTAACTAACTAAATAAATATTAAAAATTCTCTCTCTCACTCTCTCTCTCTCTTAAAAAAAAAAAAAAAAAAAAAAAAGAAGTGAGCAATGGCTCCATGCTTGCTGAGTTTTGTTGGTACCAGAACCTCTCAGCACACAGTCTCCCTGACTCACAGGGGTCTCACCCATTGCGTGCCAGTCTTGGTACCATGGACCCTTCGCCCCACTGCCTTTAGCCGTGTTGTGCTCCCAAGAGTCCATGTACTTGTTCCAGGAACCACCATTCTATCCTGACGTCCATGGCTCCAAACACATTTGTTTTTTCATGTGTCAGTCTTTACAGTTTAGTTGTGAGCACTTCAGTGCATGAACACTTAACTGGAGAGAAAACAGGCTTTGGTGTGTCAAATAAGACCTTTTATTTTCAAGCTTTTTTCATTTTTGTATGTATTTTTATTTAATTAAATGCTTGTTTTTGCAGTGCTGGGAATGGAACACAGAACCTGGTGCATCTTTTTTAGCTTTAATTTTTTTAATTGAAAATGTATAATAATGATTATATATGTTTTTAAGTGTCATGACAGTTCACTATAACTATACATTGAGTAATAGTTATATCAATTTAAACATATCTCCTTAAACATTTATCACTTCATGGTGAAAATATTCAAAGTCCTTTCTTCTACCTTTTTGAAATGAATACTATATTAATTATCTATAAAGTCTCTACTGTGCACACCAGAATTTGCTCTTGATTATTACTTCTTAGCCACTGATCAACCTCTCTCCTCTTTACCCTTGACTCTCCTTAGCCTCTGGTATCACCATTCTTTTTTTTTGCTTATCATATATTCTACTTTTTTTTAACCTTTTATTTATTTTTATGTGGTGCTGAGGATCGAACCCAAGGCCTTGCACATGCTAGGCGAGCGCTCTACCACTGAGCCACAACTCCAGGCCTGGTAACCACCATTCTATTCTAAACTTCCATGGTATCAAATTATTGGGCTCTCATAGCTGAGTGAGTCAAGTGGCAACTTATCTTTCTGTGCTTAGCTTATTTTACTTAATGTAATGAATTCCAGTCCCATCCCTGTTGAATATAACAGAATTTTATTCTTTTTTATGGCTCATTCATAATCCATTGTGTATACCTACCATATTTTCTTTATCCATCCATCAGTTGATGGACAGATGGTTTCATTTCTTTGCTATTGTGAATAGTGCTACAATCAACATGGGAATGCAGAAGTCTCTTCAACAATTGATTTCATTTCATTTGGATATATATATGCCCAGTGGAATTGCTGGATCTTACAATAATTCTATTCAAAATTTTTTTTCTGTGTTGGGGATCAACCCCAGGACCCAGGCAAGCATTCTACCACTCAGCTATATTCCCAGCCCCTATTTATACATTTTTGAGGACCCTCCATACCATTTTCCATAGTGGTTGTACTATCTTTAATTTACATTCTCACCAACAGTGTGTAAGGATTTCCTTTTCTCCACATCTTTTGACCTTCTGATAATGTCCAACTGAACGATGTGATATCTCATTAAGGTTCTGATTTGCATTTCTTTGAAGCTTAGGGATGTTGAACATTTTTTTTCATATATGTGTTGTCTTCCTTTGATAAATGTTTCTTTACTTCTATTGCCCCTTTGGAATCAGGTTATTTGTATGTTGCTATTGTCAACATATATTCTGCATATTAACCCCATAATAGAGGTATAGTTTGCAAATATTTTCTCTCATTCTATATATTCTCTCTTCTAAAACACAGGCATTTTTGATAGGGCCACTTACTCCCACCAAGGTCTTCATATCCTTCAACAACATTTCCTGCTTTCAGGTTCTTGGTTTCAAGTGGAGGGTGAGGAGGCACCTTTTCAAGGAAGGTCACAGGCTTGGGCTCTCAAGGCCAGTTCAACCATCCTGAGAGCCTACCCTTGTGGAATGTGTGGTCCAGTCGTGAATGATGTCTTGCTATTGACTGAACAGCAGGGAATGCATCCCAGGCACAAAATGCATACATGTGAGGCATGTAGGAGAGAATTCTAGTTTAGTATAAATATCCCCTAGTCCCAGAGCAGCACAGTGGGAAGAAACACCAAAGAGGTGGTAAGGACAGGGCTTTGGATATTAAAAATGATAGAGTACACAAGCCAGAGATTCCTGTGAGGGTGGTGGGAAGGACTTCCCACATAGCTCATGCCTTCTGCATCATCAGATCACTCACACTAAGGAGAATTTACCCATAAACCCTGAGTACCCAAAGGCTTTTCACACTGCCGAAGAACATTATAGGTGTAGTGGATTTGGGAAATCCTTCAGTTACACACACAGCTTTCTTCAACACCAGAAAATTCACACTGGACACAAGTCTCATGAACGTAGTAAATGTGGTAAATCATATGTTATTGTATTCTATTTGCAAGCTATTATTTTAATTGTATACTACTAGTGTCTTAATTTCTGTCTCAGTTCAAATTAGCATAGACTGAGTGGCTTAAAAAACAAACATTTATTTGTGATAGGTCCAGAGGCTAGACACTGGCTGATCCAGTGTCTCATGAAAGCTCTCTTTATGGCAGATGACTGTTTTCTGGTTGTAACCACAGGTAGGCAGAGAGCAGAGAGAGGAAGGAAAAGAAGGAGGTTTTATCTCTTCTCATGAGGGCACTAGTTTCATTACGAGGGTTTCACCCTCATCTTCTTATTACCTCCCAAAGGCCTCAAGGCCCCATTTCCAAATGCTACCACATTGGGCATTGTGGTTTTAACCTATGAATTTGGAGGGACACATTTAGTTCATAGCAATGAAATTTAAAAATCAGTGTTATCACATTATTGGGCTGAAGAAGGAAACTCCTATGATTGTGTTATGGGCCAGGCTACATGGGCTATGACCAAACAGACTCCATTTTACCCTGAGCTCCATATCATGTAAGAAATGCTTCTCCAGTGGGAAAGCCCCACCTCTGTACCCATTCACAGTCACCTGGCATAACATACTTGGCAACACAAAATAGCAATTCTTATACAATGTAAAATTGTTCTCTTTAGTTTCCATGTTTCTTGGGCAATGGACCTTGTCAGAGGTTGACTGTCTACACCTTAGTAACCATTCTTTAACTTGTACTGAACTAGGGTCATTTTGACCCACTTCCCTTCTGCTTGCTTGTTGCTATGCCAACCTGGAAAGTCCTCAAGAAATACCAATGTACCCATTGCATTGTCTTGCTGACTGCCCAATTCACCTTCTGTACCTGCTTGCTTGCAGCTACATCAATCCAGATGTTGTTTTTGCCTGCCTTGCAGGTAGCAGTTGCCAGCTGGCTGGCTACATAAAAACTCTTCAATTTGGACAAAACTGGAACTTGGTCAATATATACAGAAAACATTGACAAAATCTAACACTCATGATAAAATCTGTTGGCATACTAGTAATAGAGTAGAATCTCCTCAACTTGATACAAGCCACATAAAAAACCATTTAACTAACATTACAGTTAATGAAGAGAAAATAAATGTTTCCTTGCTTAGGTCACCAGCCTACACCATTCTTGCTTGATGTTAGAGAACTGACATTATCTAATATCAGTACTTACAGTTCTCAGGACAGTGTCTATTGGTGAAAGAATAGATAAGTCAATGGAACAGAATAGAGATCCCAGATATAGATGCACTCATATTTAATCCTGAATTTTTCTATGTAACTTGCATTTTAATTTTAAAAAGGTCATCATTTTAAAAGAACATTGACCAAAAAACATGGAATTCTCAGAAATACACATTAGATCAATAAACATATGACAAGATTCTCAATCTTAAAACAAATGCAAATTTAAACAACAATGAGTTACAATTTCACACCTAATAGAATGCTAAATTTTCAGTTTCACAAAATTGAGCAGTGACACTAATGGTTGGCAACCGAAATACATATGAACTCTGGTAGGAGGGTCAATCCGTACTACTTTGAAAAGCAATCTGTCATTATATAATAAAGTCATAAATGGAACATACTTTGCCCTGGCAAATGTTATTCCTTACTATACACTCTAAGCCTTGGGAGGAAGCCAGCTGAAGCCACAGTGTTTGTTTTTTTTTTAAACTCCGTCCCTTACAGTAATTAAATACCACATTCACAAGACAGACCGATAAAACGTTATCTAATTAACATCAGACACATAAGGACAAGAAAATTCATAGCCACACTATAAAAGTCAAAATTTAAAATTTAAAAAGAAAGCAAATAACCAAATATACACCAATACTAGATTGTTCTGGCCTATACAGAGCTGAAAAAAATTCATAATTTTGTGTTATGAATGGCAGATAGAGAATAAATTACAATCTGTGTAATTTATTCTGCTCTATCAGCCATTCAAAATTCTCTTTCCAAGGAATTTTTTAATTTCCTAAAGGGTGTCCACCATCCCTTTAGGCAGGCTGGACAGTCAGACAAAGCCAAAGCAGCACGTCAGGGGACAGAGGCGGGTCAGGCTGAGAGTTGTGAGAGGAGCGATTCTTCCCAGGGTCAGGGTTACTGTCATCAAACCGCTCGCTGCAGTTCATTATTTCCAGGTTTTTTGTGAGCCTGTAATGCACACATGAATGGCCGACATTTGTGCCATCGAGATGCCTTGTCCTCATGAACTTCCGGAAATGTCTTGGGTTGCTAGACGACGACTGTTGAGACGGTGCGGCCACTGGGCATCGTGGGAGCTATAACAGTTCAGAGCAAGCGGAAGCCAAGTATCCCACACGACGCGGACAGCGTGACAGCAAAAGTCGGCTAAGCAAAGGCCAGTTCCAGGGCGCAAGCAAGGAGGAGAGCGCTTTTGGAGCTCACAGATGACCTGGAAGACAGTCATCGCTGCCGCGTGGCTTTCTGGGAAGTGTAGTTTCGTGGTCTGAACGTTCACGCAAGGAGAGCGTCGCCTTTGTCCTAGGAAGGATAGTGAGCCGGAAGACGCTGTGTGCTCCCGTCCCGCTGCGCGCACGTCCCCGTTGGCCCGCTTTGGGGCGACATCTCCGGGCGGTACCATTTCCTAGAAAGCCGAGGCCGTTTTCCTCGCGGCGCGCCGCGGCCGCAGAGGCTCCCGGGAAGTGTGGTTTCCGGAGGTCCGCGTTCCCCGTGCCCGGAGCGTCCGTTCCGGACGCGGAGGGGTCCGGACAGGTCGTTGGACTGCGGCGTCCGCTCTGGGTTCGTCCCGCGGCACTGCCCGGCCTAGCTCCGCTCTTCTGGAATCGGTTGGGAGTCTGGGCGGACTCTTCCCGGGAGGCGGCGGCCGTTGCCGGCTCTCCGGCGTCCGGAGCGTCAGGTACGCAGAGATGCCCGCTTACGACGTCTGGCGGCTTGGCGCCCGCGAGGGGCTGCTGAGGACTCGGGCAGGTGTGGGAGGGCGGCCGGCCGAACACGGCGCCTCACCCGATCCCCGGAACTGGCCGACTGCAAGGTCCTCCCGGCGCCGGGTCCTCGAGTGCGGCCTTAGCGTTACCCGGCCTCCGTGTCCTGCTCTGTAGAGAGGGAGTGAGGAGGGACGGCGCTGGCCTCCCGAGAGCCGGGGAAATGCACCGCGCGAGTGCCCGCAGTACGGGCTCAAGACAGATGCCATCCACAGTTTGAATGTTATTCAGTCAGGACCCTGATGCCGCTGGTTTTGTAATCCTGATCATACGTTTTAAGTATCTCTTGGGTTTCTGTTGTCATTGTTTAAAAAGTAAGTCCAGAATAACGTGAAAGCCTGTCATGCATAGTAGGGAAGATAGAACGTGGTGATGCTCCACATTATTTTATTGCTTTATGCATCTGCCTCTTTAGTACACAGTAGTTGATTTTCGTCACCGGTGGCACCTGGTGAAGGTTTACTTCTGTCTGAGAAGAGAGCCCAAGAGAATGATTACCAGTGTGCTTTTCCATTATGGTGAATCACAGAGCTCCAAAAAATGCCTGACCTTCCCCCCCACCCCCTTGCTCTGCTTCTCAGGAACACTGCCCATCCATAAGCCACGAGGCTGGAAAAGGAACTGTGTGGACTATTGGAAATTGTAATGACTCAGGTAAGTCTGCATGTCCCCAAATCTTTCTGAAATGCTTTCTTACTTGCATTTTCTAGTTTCACTTTGGGGCTGCTTCCAGTTCCCACTTCAGAACATTTAGGGATTAGATTTATGGTTCCTTCTGTTATAGGAAAAGATAGAGCCCACAGGAGAGTTGCAAGGTACTCTTCTCTCTCAGTTCAACCATGGTTTTATACTAGAAGACTCTTTGGAGTCATTGCCCCAAAATTTAAAATTATAATTCAAAACACAAGTTTGGAGTTTAGGTTGTTTGCTTTATGGTTGTCATGTGGTCTGAATGGTGTATGGGTCCTGCCGGTTGCTCAATTGAAGAGATGTCTGGAGTTGTCCTTGATTATTTTCATGTATTACATTCAAATGCTCTAGTTGGAACTAAAGTATAAACAATATATATAAAATCTGACTTGGTTACCCCACCACTCCCTCTACCACTGCGCCTCTGATTCAAGCTCTCTGGATTATTGTAGTAGCTACTAGCTAGATTCCTTCCTTCTGCCCTTTACTCTCTTCAGTCTTTTCTCAACAGAGCTGTCACAGTGGATTCTGTTGTTTTCTAAAATTCTGTCATCCCTTGACTTAAAAGTTTTTAGTGGCCCCAACTCAAAATGGAAGTTAGTTTTGCAATGATGTATGAAGTTTGAACAATTAGGATATTATCTCTCTGATCCCACCTCATTTTCTGCCTTTCTTGTCCCTGTGAGTGCAGGTGATTGCTGCCAGGCCATAGAAGTTGCTGTATCATCTTCTTGGAATGTTTTTTCACCAGATATGTACAAGCTTGCAGTGACCTTCTTTGTATCTTTGCTTAATGATTACTTCCTCAGGAAAATTTCTCTGAATAATTTTTTAAAATTGTAGCCACCTTCCTTGACCTGTCACTTCTGCCTTCATCACTGCTTTGTGTTACATGTGTTCAGTGTTGAGATCTGCTCATTGTTTGTCTCCTCTTACTGGAAGGAATACTGTTTTTCTTTTTTGTGTATTCAGAGTAGTACCTGGCACCAAGCAGATGCTTAGTAAATATTTTCTGAGTGAATAAAATAAGTGACAAAAAAAAAAAAAATGGGCAGAATTATGGAGTGGAAGGTGAAGCTTTGAGAAAATTAGACTATTAGAAAAACTTTTTTTGAGGTACTGGGGATCAAACCCAGGGCCTCATGCATGTTAGGCAAGCACTTTACCACTTGAGCTACATCCCTAGCCCTCTTATTATTATTATTTTTTTAAAACAAGGAAAGGAATACCAAAATCATTTGTTGATTTATCTTCTAAGCAGTTATAACGCACTTGGTAGGAAAAATTGTACATCAGTTTGGGTATACACTGATAGGACTTCCTAATGTGGTACAGTACTGTCTAAACTTTCTACATTGGTGGAAATGTTCTATATGTGTGCTGTCTAGTACAACAGACACCAACCTCCTAAGATTACTCAGAATAATTTTAATCTAATTTTTAATTTATATAGCCAAACTGGTTAATGGCTACTGTATTGAGCACTGCAGGACTAGAAGAAAAATAAGAAAGCAAAAGATATTATGGGACAAATGCTAGGACAAATCTCCTGAATTCTTTCTGGGACAAAAATAGTGAACACCCAGGATACCCAGGCAATTGAAGAGGAAGAAAGGGTTGAACCACCCCTGGGGAAGTAAGGGTACATTGGCTGTGGTGACATAGCAACAGGGAGGAAGCTATAGAAGTGAAGTTATATTGAAAACCCCTGAGTATAGATAGAGAGGCTTTAGCAGGTCTTTCAAGGAGCTACACACATTTTCTAAAGCAGTGGTTCTCAAACCAGTGATTTTATCCCCTCTGGCTGTACCATAGGAGATATTTGGTGATGTGTAGACATTTTTGTTTTTTTCCAGTTATCACAGCCTGGATGGGGGTGAGATGTTATTGCTCCTGGCATCTAGTAAGTAGAGGCCAGGAATGCTGTTAAATGTTCTGTAATGCACAGGAAAGCTCCCCACAACAAAGAATTATCTAGCCCAAAATGTCAATAGTGTCAATGCTGCACTAAATAAAGAAGAGAGAATATCTGTTGTTGAGATTATGTGGATTTTTTTCTTTAAACTATTAATATATGTGAAAAAAACATGAAATGACTTTGTGGAATGAAAGGTAATGTTTTATGTGTCTATTTTGTGTTGAATTTTTTATTAGGCTTATCAGATTAAATTTGTAAAAGCTAATAATTTAAAAACTGGAAAATAGGAAAAGATAGAAAACATTCAGTTCATATATGACTTAACCCTGTAGTACCTGGCTAAGTGCAAACACAGGTTTAAATAAATGATAATAAAAAATAAAAAAGGAAGGAGACTTCCATATCCTTTTCTAGAGTATTTTCTTGTGAAAAATCTATAATTATAAAACCATTCCCCATCCCTTTGAGTCGTGTGTAAAATTTTTAAAAAGTTAAATCAGCCTCTTGCCCATTTTGCTAGTCCTAAAAGTATTGAAGTCATCATTTTGAAATGTAGACATTATGGAAATTAGTGTCCATCTCTGCTGTATGTGAGTATTTAGCCTAGGTTCTGGCTCCAAGTTGTAAAGACTTGCTTGTCATTAAGATACGAGAAAAAAATTTTATTTTTCTTTGGGATAAATACAATTAACTAACCCATGGACACTCCAGTTAACAGGTGAATTTAGGATGAACTATAAGGTGGCATGTTTTTCTGTTAAGTCCTCTTAGTTGAGGCCAGTTACCATTTATTTGAAAACATGTATATAATGGATTATATCTTCCTGGCTTTGTAAAAGAGTGAGATTTCTTTCTGTCCTGGCAATCTTTAGTGGGATTCCTGTGTAGTGCATCTGTTTGGTTTATTGCTTATTCAAGAATGCAACTTTTCTTTCTTTTCTACATTTGTGGAGAGGATCTTCTGCATTGGTAGGAGATTCGATTTTTAATTATTTTCTCAGCACTTGTCAAGGGTAAATCCCCCCTTTAAAACTAAAGATGTGTTACTGGTGAACGCACATATAAAACACTGTACAAGAGTAGTAAAATATTGAATCAACCTCTCTTGTAATGAAAATTTACCACTGCCAAGTCATGTCTGTTTCATAAATGAAAGATAGTAACAATGCCATTTTTAATGAATATATTTTAATTTGACCAACCAATAATATATTATTGAACATTTAAACTTTTTCTAAAGTTTTGCCATTTTAAATAACATTATGAATGAATTCTGTTGAGAAGAAATTTCTAAACACATCTATGAGCTTTCCTTTAGATTATAGTCTCTGATATGTGTCCTTTCTTTTATTTTTTTACCCTTACTTTGAGATCCTGTTCAAGTACTATCTATTGGCATGAAGCCATCTGTCAGTCTTCTCACCCATGGGTGTCAAATTATTTTAATTGTTGGGTGACAGGCAATACAAGGCTTAAGGATACACCATAAATATACTTTCTTTTTTGTTCATAAATTATTTATGTATATGTCAGTCCATTTGTGCTTCTATGCAGAATATCACAGACTAAGTAATTTATAAACAATAGATATTTATTTCCCACAGTTCTGGCAGCTAAGAAGTCTAAGATTAAGGGACTAACATCTGGTAAGCCTTCTTGCTGCATTATCCCAAGGCAGAAGGGCACAGAAACAGGATATAGAACTCATCCTTTTAAAATGAACTCCCTCCTACCATATCAGTTATCCTTTCATGAAGGCAGAGCCCTTGTGACCTAATTACCTCTTCAAGGTCCCAATTCTTAGTATTATTATGATGGCAGTTTAGTGTGTAGCACATGCCTTTTGAGGGTCATGTGCAAACCATAGCAGTTTATGTTTATCAATCTTTAATAGAAAAATGTCTTTTTTTCTGAATCCATTAGATCATTCTTTTTTCCCTTGAACCTTAGTGAATCATCTTGAGTATCTCATGTGAGAGAAATTGGTTTGGCCTTATTTTTCATTACTTACATAACACTTTATACAAGATTTAACTAAGTACTTTAATGTATACTGTCAAATGTTGAATGCTGATTATTCAAATTTTGTATACTTTTATTCTCTTTGATGAAGTTAACTCTTCTGAAGCAAAGTTCTTGTATGTGCCTCTCATTCATACTATATGACAATGCTGAGCACATAATTATTCAGTTATCGTGTAACTGAGTTTGGATTTCTGATCATTATCACAAGTCCTGAATCTTGTTTGCTTTCTTCCACAACCAAGAAATTTTACCCCTTGTACAGTGTTAGAAGAGGCCTGGGCTGTGGTTGAATCTAAATATCTTGCTGTTTTAGGTGACATTTAGTGATGTGGCTATAGACTTCTCTCATGAAGAGTGGGCATGGTTAGATTCTGCGCAGAAGGATTTATACAAGGATGTGATGGTGCAGAACTATGAAAATCTGGTCTCTCTAGGTAAGATATCTCCCCCTCCACTGCAGTGAGGGAGATCTTTCTTTTGCTACACCAATTGCTGAAGCTCCTCCTACGTAAATGGCTGAATTTCTGTGCCACGTTCCGAAGGGAATGTGTAGTTCCTTTGTGCCTACCTGAAGCTTATCTTCTCATTTCAGTGGACATCCTTCCACCCTTCCTTTGGTTGCTCTTGTGATGGTCTCTCAACCTTGAGGAGCATAGCTTTAAAAAGTTCTATATTCTTTCTGTAAGCAGGTCTTTCCATAACTAAGCCATATGTGATCACTTTATTGGAGGATGGAAAAGAACCCTGGATGGTGGAGAAAACACTGTCAAAAGGTATGCTTCTGGGTGAGTCTAGTGAATCAAGCAAAGGAGGTCTTTGTTAAAGATGCTTATTGTGAGTGTGAGTGTGGAGGCATTTTAGGGACACTAAAATGAGATCTCAGAGGTAAACAAAATTGAGGTACCCTCAGCTTAGATTCAAAACAGTCACCCCACTCCCAGATTATTCTGTCTCTGTTACTCATATCATCTAATCAGAAGTGAAGGATTTTGCCCTTACAATAATTTAAATTCCTCTTTCATTCATAACACAGTAAGACAAATTATTTTTTAATCCCATTTAAGGAAATGGACTTACTGATTGTTTTAAGTTAAGAAAAGTTGTCAATTAGATGAAAAATCACTTTGTCTTTAAAGCTGAGTTTCTTGGGATATACGTGAACATAAATGTTAGTGGAAATAAGAAATGTATTAGAATATATTTCTAAGAATAATATTTTCTAATGTCCAGTAAGTTCTCATACGATTTCACACAGATATTATATAAACTCAGAAAGTCTAAAACTTTATTACCAAAAAGGAGCGCATAGATATATTTTGTTGTCTTTGTAACTGTTTAATGTAGTAGTATAAATTCTGTATTTCATGCATATTAATCTGGCAGCTAGTTGAGATTAACTGAAAGTTGCACAAGAAAAATGTAAAGTAGATTGTGATCTTTCATATGAGTATAGTCACAAAATGATGGCTGAATACAGAATGCCTTCTACATTTTCTTCCTAGAATAGCTTCATTTTTTTCAAATAGTGGTTGTCTACATTTTCCTCCTTTCGCTTGTTCCTGCTTCTGTGAGCTCTCTGTATTTTCTGTGCCTCACTTCAGCATTGTTCAGAATCTTTGAAATACATGAATTGTTAGAGCCATGTGTTTTCTAGAGGCTTTGTTTCTTATCTAATTCTCCTATTTCCATCCGAGAAGTTTCCTCTCAAAAGTATAGAAAAAGCATTGCTTTGCTTTCTTGATGTATTTCAGATTGGGAATCAAGATGGGAAAACAAGGAATTATCAACAAAGGATATTTATGATGAAGATTCACCCCAAACAGAAAAAATAGAAAAAAACATAGGGCAGCATTGTGAATTTTCAGATTTTAACAAGAATGGAAAATATAAAGGGAAGTTGGAGGGGAAGGATGGACATCAGGTAGAACATTGCAGACCAATGACCCTCACCTTTAGTGAGAGCCCCTCTGGGGAAAGTGTTGACAAATACAGTACGTCATTTAGAAGCATCTTCCATGTAAAGCCTACTCTTTCTGAACCACAGAGAATTTCTGCTGAAGGGACATCGCATAAATATGATATGTTAAAGAAGAGTTTACCAATAAGATCAGTTATAAAAAATGAGAAAATCAGTGGCAGAAAGAAAGTTTTGAGTTCTAATGAAAGTGTGGCAACTGTTAGCAAAAGCAAATCTCTTACCCTTCATCAGACTTTTAATAGAGAGAAGATCTATACATGTAGTGAATGTGGGAAAGCCTTTGGTAAACAATCAATCCTTAATCGCCATTGGAGAATTCATACAGGAGAGAAACCTTATCATTGTCATGAGTGTGGGAAGACTTTTAGCCATGGCTCATCCCTTACTCGACATCAAATAAGCCATAGTGGAGAGAAGCCTTACAAATGTCCTGAATGTGGAAAGGCCTTTAGTCATGTCTCTTCTCTTACTAATCATCAAAGCACTCACACTGGAGAGAAACCATATGAATGTACGAACTGTGGAAAGTCTTTTAGTCGTGTTTCACATCTCATTGAACATCTGAGGATTCATACTCAAGAAAAACTTTATGAGTGCCAAATATGTGGGAAGGCCTTCATTCATAGGTCATCTCTTATCCACCATCAGAAAATACATACTGGAGAGAAACCTTATGAATGTAGTGGATGTGGGAAAGCTTTTTGCTGTAGCTCACACCTTACTCGACATCAAAGAATTCACACTATCCAGAAACAATATGAATGTAACAAATGTCTGAAAGTCTTTAGTAGCCTCTCATTTCTTATTCAACATCAGAGTATTCATTCTGAAGAAAAACCCTTTGAATGTCAGAAATGTAGGAAATCTTTCAGCCAGCCTGAATCACTGAATATGCATTTGAGAAATCACATTAGATTGAAACCTTATGAATGCAGTATATGTGGGAAAGCCTTCAGTCACAGGTCATCCCTGCTTCAGCATCACAGGATTCACACTGGAGAAAGACCTTATGAGTGTATTAAATGCGGGAAGACCTTCAGCTGTAGTTCAAACCTTACTGTACATCAGAGAATTCATACTGGAGAAAAGCCATATAAATGTGATGAATGTGGAAAAGCTTTTAGTAAAGGTTCAAATCTTACTGCCCATCAGAGAACACATAATGGACAAAAACCCAGTAATGCAGTAAATATGGAAAGGTCTTTAGATCGTATAAATCAGTATGCATATGAGAAATCATACAAGAGAGAAACTATATGAAGCATCATTTTTCATAATAAATTTTAGCCACAAATCCTAATTCAATATCAAAATTTTTGAGAACAGTCTTACAAGTGTAGTGTTTATGGGAAGACCTTTAGTGTTTATGATGAAACCTTTATTGTCTATCAGAGTTCAAGCTATAGAAAACCATAAGAGGATAACAAATGTGGGAAGGCCTTTGTGAGTATTAATCCCTTAGTTGACATAAGTAAATATAGACAAGAAAAAAAAAACTATAGACATAGCAGATTTAGGAAAGATTAGGTAGTATGAATCTCTTACAAACTCATATGGGGGAAAAGCTATAGGAATATAGAAAATTCAGAAATTGTGGGCAGTCCTTCATTCAGTGTATCCCTCATCTTACATCAAAGAATTCACATTGGAGAGAAATCTGATGTAAAAAAGGTAGTATTTGCTAAGGGTTAGTTTGCTAGACATCAAGACATGAATCGTAGAACAACTTGAAAGATGTAGGAATTATGTATATATCTTTCTTTGCAATAATACTATTTGTAAACAGTTTTACAGAAGAGCAGACAAGCATATTATAAATAAATATGCATCTCATAGCAGTAACTTGCAATTTGAGACCTACATGGAAATTAGTTTTAGCTAATGGGTATGTGAAGATACTTAGTCATCCAGTGGATCCAATAAATGTAATAATGTTGAAAAATCAAAGCTGCAAAAGAAGAATGGGGTCTCTAATAAAACAATTGTATACATAAGGAAATTTCACTGTGGCTCTATTTCTTGCAGAATTTTTGTTGTTGTTACTTCTTAAAGTAATTTTAGTCATACTTTAACAGGAAACAGGTAAACCTAAGGAGAAACAGCCTGGTCTGTGTGCAAAGAATATTATTTTGGTGAAGAAAATTTGTAGTTCGCTTCTTATGGGCCTTATTTAATTCACATATTTCAAGATAATTTGTTGAGCATTACTCATATATTACAGGGCCATGGGTCAGGAATTTTAGTGAACTTTAGTGGTATGTCAGAATCACCAGGAGAGCTTGTTCAAACACTGATTGCCAAGCTCCACCTCCAGAATTTCTGTATCAGTTAGTTTAAGGTGAAGAATTGGCATTTTTCACAAGTTGTCAGGTGACACTAATGCTGCCTGCCAGGAAGCACCTTTTGATAACCACTGTAACAATTAATACATTTATCCTTTTCTCAGGGATTGGAGCTGTCAAAAGAGAATAATAGCAAATTTGAAGTAACTCCCAAATGCTGTGACAACAATTAAGAAGCAATCTATTACGAGAGATTAGAGTGTGCTTTGCTGTGGTGACCTTTTAATCTAAATCCTGATTTTGTAACCATGTGTCCTGTAGATGTTGTGTGCTGTGGAATTCTAGGTAAAGTAGGCAAGCAAATTCTCTCTTACGTTGTACAGCTGGACTCTGTTCCAGTGTCTAATTTCAAGTTTTGTAGCTTTGAAGTACTGCTGCCTGCAGCATTGGTAACAGCAGAGTCATTTTTCCATCCCTTGGTCAAGTTATGGGTTTTTACCTTGAAATCAGTAGTTCAGAAGTAGTAGTCATTACTTTTGCCAGCCTGCCAATTTTGAAAGCTTTAACTTCCTGCATTATGTTTTCTTAAAATACTTAGAGTTTCCTCCTCACATAATTATATTTCCTCCTCACTTAATTATAGTATGTGAGGAGGATGGCTTCACATATTCTAAGTTCTTGGTAAGAAATGGGATAGTCTTGGTGACCCTGTGGCTTCCTATTTTGTGATTAGAAAGATAGCACAGATTAATGTGATTAGGAGTGTATGGTCACCTGCAAGCAATAGCTTATGTTTCATATTGTGTTCTTTATGGCATTTTGGAGTTACAAATAAAATGTTGTCTTAATAATGAATATTTTATTGATATAAAATATCATGGAATGAATGACAGGGTTTCTGATTTTAGGCAAGATGCTCTCTAATAGCTGTGTAACTTTAAATGAAAGCCAAAACAGGGAACATAGTTCAATAGCAATGCCCCATGCTCAGTAGAGATGGTGGGCTGTGAATGGGATAGTGATTTTTTTTTTCTTTGTTGTGGGGATCAAACCCAAACCTTCATGCATACCATGGCAAGTGCTCTACCACTAAGCCATCGTGGGGTGGTAAGTTTTTAATATTCATCGGGATGTATCTTTGATTTATTTTTAGTGACAAGATTTATTTTGAAATGCTATGGAATGCTGAAGGCTCTTTAAGAGAGTTATAATTAAGGAAGCATGGCATGGTGTGTGTGTATATATTTATTTATTAATGGCAGTAGCTATGTTTCATTTTCTTTCCCATGCCCTCCCAAGCAACTGGTACTGCAAAAATGAAGTAGTTCTATGGTCATTTAATCACTAGATTTTACTCCCTTTCATTACCATTTTTTTAACTTTAATTAAATAAATTAATTAATTTTTATGTGGTGCTGATGATTGAACCCAGTGTCTCACACATGCGAGGCAAATGCTTTACCACTGAGCTACAGCCCCAGCTCCCACTATCATAGTTTATACCACTTTGACATTTTGTTATGAGAGGAATCATGTAAGTATCAGTGTGAACTCATTATTTAACAATTCTTGAGTTAAAGTGCCTTTACAATGGCTCAAAACTAGGGGATAAGAAACCAAATTTTAAAATAAAGACAAGGTTTTAGAAAAGCAATGAAATGATGTTACCTTATGGTAAAAAATTGGGCTAAGATCTTAATAATATGCCTTAATTGACAGAATAATATTGTTTCCTCAGGTCTGTTAACCATTTCTTGAACATCTGCTGTGGGCTAGACAAATAAGACCATACCTTTCAAGAGCTAAAAGCTTTGTGTGTTGTGTGTGAGGAGCACAAACTCTGGAGCCTGCTATGTGGATTTGAGCCAGGTTGCATGTTTACTGGCTTTGTGTGACCTTGGACAAATTATTCCAGTGTGTCCTGCCTTAGTTTTTCCATCTGTAAAATGATAATAAGACCTATCTCACTGAGTTATTATGAAGATTAAATAAGTTACTTGGTATAAAACACAACAGTGGCACCTCAAAAACAGTAAATATTAGCTATTGATTTAATCATTTTTTCATGGCTGCTTTGTCATTCTAGTCTCAAATGTCACATCTAGTGTGTTTTCCTAATCACTTTTCACTCTTCTACTGACTGTTACACTTTTTGTGGGGAGAGGCCTTATAAAACATCTTCATTTCCTTCTAATATCTCCTTTGGTGTCTGAACCATTTTGAAGGGAAACATGTTTCTTGCCCCAAATAATCCAAGGACACAAAGAGACCAGGCAGAAGGTGAAACAAGTATGCAGTAGGATGTGGGAACACTTCCAAACCCTACAGATTTGGATAAGGAGAAGAATAAAGAAGTTTTAGGTCACTGCAGGGAGAAGAGGAAAAGCTTTACCTTGTGAGGGCTGAAGCCTGCAAATCTTCAGCATCATCCCAGTACAGGATCACCTGGGCTGCCTGCAATTGCTCTCTTCCTGAATGAAGGTTACAGCCATGTCACTGCACACTGATGCCTGGTAAGTCAGTCATGTTATTAGGCTTGGGCTAGTCTGGCATGATTACAACCTCTTGATCAGTCATTAGTAAATATTTAGAAAAGAAATCAAGGCATATACACATTACTTTCTGGGAGCCTCGCTCTATGTTGGACTTCCAGGGGGAGTCAGATACTGTCTTTAAACAGGTTGCAACTGGGGTAAAAAGGCTATGTAGAGAAGTCACTGATGAAAGAAAACAATGACAAGGTCATGAGGCCTAAGAGGTGCAGAACATAAGTGTTCTGGCATTAAATGTATAGGGGAAAATTCAATAATAATACAGTGTTTGTTAATAGCAGCAACTGAACCTTATGGGTGTGTGTTGGAGGTTTTGGGGGCAGCATTTATAAATTAAATTAATAAATTTAATTAAGAAATTAAATATTCCAAGTTCTGGACCTGTGTTTGAATTCAGCCTATTGATTCTGACATTTGCCAATTATATAATTTTGGGGAGGTCACATTTTTCCTGATTTCTGCATTGAAATGGTGGTATAAGAATTAGAAAATATTCATCAAGTAAACACTGCAGTACTTGGCACATGTAAGTTGAGTGGTGTGTTTTTTCTTCTTTTAGTAATCTTTCCACAGACTATAAGGCAAATTCCATAATCATCTCCATGTTAATAGTGACCTGAGACTCAACTGGTTCTAACAAGTTCCCCAAAGTTATCCCTTTTAGGGAACATAGGCTAGATTTGAACATCCGTCTTCCTTACTATTTGCTATACTTTGGATCTTGAATGTTCCCCAAAAGCCCCTATTTTGAAGGCTTTGTCCCCAACTGTGGCACTATCAGGAGGTGGTGAAACCTTTAGGAGGTGAACTAAGGAAAGAAGTGAGGTCATCGGGAGTGTGCCCTTGAAAGGAATATTGGGACCTGGGCCTCCTTTTCCTTTTCCTTTGCTTCCCAGTTGCCAGGAGGTGAGCAGCTACCTTTGTTCTCCTGTCATGATGTACTGCTTTTCCAGATAGTTAAAGGAATGAGCCAAACACTCATGGACTGAAACCTTTAAAAATGTGAGCCCAAAAAACATGAACAACTATGTGCCAGCAATTAGAAAAAAAATAATCAGGAAAAATACATAAATTACCTAAATCTACTCAAGAAGAAATAGAACATCTCAACAGTCAGAGGCAACAGTGAGTTGTACTGATTAGCACCAATTCTCAAACACTTCCAAACAATTAAAGGAAGGGAACACATCCTAAATCACTTTATGAGGCCAACATGGCTCTGATAGCAAAGGCAGAGAAAGACATCACAGGAAAATTATAGACCAATGTCTTTTATGAACATAAACATAAAAATTCTCAACAAAATAGAATCCATTAGCACATAAGAGGTTTATTCTTCATGACCATGTGGGATTTATCCCAGGAGTGCAAGGATGATTCAATATTAAAAAATCAGTGTAATTAATCTCACTAATAGAATGAAGAAAATTCTATGCAATCAATTTATATATAGTACCCTTTCATGATAAAAATTTTCAGGAACAGAGGAAAGTTTCTCATCATGGTAAGTGGTATTTGTGAGAAATCACAGTTAACATCATATTTAATGGTGAAAGAATAAAAATCTTTCTTCCAAGATCAGGAAAAGTCAAGGATATCTTCTTTCATAGCTGTTATTAAAAACTGCAATGAAAACTCTAGCCAGAACTATTTGACAAGAGAAATAAAGAAAAGGCATCCAGAATAGAAAAGAAATTGTAAAACTATGTTCACAGATGACATGATCTTATATAAGGAAAATACTGAAGAATCCACAAATCTGATGAACCTAGTAAATTTGGAAAATCAATTCCCCCCAATAATTTTTATGTATGTATAAAAATGTATTTGTGTATGATACACACACACACACACACACACACACACACACAATCCAGAAAGGAAATTAGGAAACACATTCAACTTATAATAGTACTTATAGGGAGTAAATACTAGAAATAAACCTATGTTTAAAACTAAACAACACTGCTGAATGAGATCAAAGAAAGACTTAAAAAATGGAAAAATATCCCGTGTTCATGGATAGAAGTATGTAATGTGTAAAAATGTAATTACTATGCAAGGATATAGACAGATTTCATGCAATTCCTATAAAAATCCCAACAGCCAGTTCTTTAACATCAATATTGATTTAAATAAATAAATAACTCATAGTACCTAACTTCAAACCTAAGTACAAAGCTATAGTAATTAAAACATGGGTACTAGCATAAGGATGAACATAAATCAACTGAATAGGATAGGGAGCCCATATATAACTCTTACATACATAGTCAGTTTTCAACAAGGATGTCAAGGCCATCAAAAAGAAAAGGACAGGGGCTGGGGTTGTAGCTCAGTGGTAGAGCACACGCCTAGCACATGCAAGGCCCTGGGTTTGAACCTCAGCACAACATAAAAATAAATAAATAAATAAAAATAAAGGCATTGTGTCCAACTACACCTAAAAAAATATTAAAAAAAAGGAAAAGAATGGTGTTTTCAAGAAATAGTGCTGAGAAAACTATATATATAAAAGAATGGAGTTGTGGGGTTGGGGTTGTAGTTCAGTGGTAGAGCGCTTGCCTCACACGCGTGAGGCACTGGGTATAAACAAAAAACAAAGGTCCATTAATAACTAATAAAATATTTTTAAAAAGAATGGAGTTGCACTCTTATTGTTTACCATATGCCAAAATGAGTTGAAAATGGATCAATTATCTTAATGTAAGAGCTAGAACTATAAAACTCCCAGAAAAATTTGGGAGATATTTTCATGACACTGGATTTGGCAACAGTTTTATGGGTATTGACATTGAAAGCAGAGGTAACATTAGATAAATTGACTTAATAAAAATTAGTGCATCAAAGGATACTATCCCATCCTTCTATTGTATGAGAGAAATTATTTACAAATGATATAGCTGATAAGAAGTTAATATCCAGAATATATTAACATCCCATAAAACAGTATTGACATCAGCAAAATGGTGGACTTCACAACATCCAAGCCCTTTTATTTCCAAGAAGACATTTTTAAAAACCCTATAAAATATGTCAAGATCATTGTACTGTCATGTGTAACTAATTTTAAAAAAAAGATGTACAGTTCAAGTTTCTACTTACTAGAAAAAAAAACCCTACAAAAACTAGCTAAAATAACTTTATTGGAATTGTTAAAGAAGGGAGAAGGCAGACTTTATTCAAAGGGGCTGCTATAATAGGGTTTTGTTGTAGGAGAGAAAGATTGGACTCCAAGGACAACAAGAATGAGAGATCAAGGATCAGGATGAGAGTCAAGCAGACAGAAAATTACAAAAAAGGAAACATCAGGGACAAAGGGAATTCTGACTAAACTGAATTGACAGATTATTGATTGCTAAAGGCAGACCAGGTTGATACAATATCAAGAGTTGGGGGGTTTGCAAAACGGACTCATCAGAATTCTTGCTAAAATCAGACTAAATGGACAAAGCCACTGGACTAAAAAAAGAACCAAGGATTAGATCCTAGTTAGAGGTTCAGAGGAATTTGGACAAAGGAGAAAATAGCAACCATGTAAATGTCCAATTAAGTAAAACCAGATTTTAGGAAGAAAGAAGTTTCCTGGCATGTGCATTCTTTTTACAGTTCATCATGCTATGGCATTGTTGTGGTCTGTAGGAGACAGCATTATAGTTTCCAATTCTCTTCTTTGAATTAGAGTAGCAGAGCAGATCTTATTGAAGTGTTATAACCTGTTGGGATTGCTAGAAGAACTGAGCTCTGCCTTGCCTAACTCAGATATTGGGTAGAAGAAACATCAGGCACTGCTTGGGAAAGCTTCAAGGAGACTCCCTGCAGACACAAGGAGGAAGAGAATTCAGGTGAAGTTCCCAAGTTAACCTGCGGTATGACCCTGGGAAATCAAGATATTTAAATGCAGGTGTGTATTCAAGGAAATCAGAAGACACGGAGACCCAGGCAAAATACATGTTCAGAAAAAATACCTGAAAACCTTAAACTTTTTCCTCACACTGGTCTCAAGTCTCAGAATATAACCAGCTGGTATTAAAGGGCTTCTATGGGAAGCCACTCTGAATGACCACACCTTCCAGTCCTGAAGCACAAGGCTCTGACCAATCACTACATTCTGTGGTGACTTGGATGTTGTCCCAGTGCAAATAGCAAGGTGGGTCTTCGGTGTAGGCATCACCTGTGGGGGTTGAGCTACACTCACCTATTCCTTTGTAATCCTATCCCTTGTCTCCTTTGAATGGCTTCTTACCAATAAAAGCGTTCATGATGTGCTCCTCTCTCTCTTTTCATCACCCCTAAGGTCAGAGGAGCTGTCATAGCACCCAAAGAAAAAGGTATTTCTCTCTGATTATTTCATGCAGCCCAGTTCACCTGAAGTGACCTTGAGTGTTTAGTCATGGAACACAACAGGCTTCCCTGGGAACACAGCCAGTTTGCAAGGACTGGAGAAGGGGATTGAAAAATCACAAGTCAAAGAAATAGGAAAACATGGCTTATTCAAAGGAAATAAATAAAGCATCAGAAACCACCTCTGAAGCAAGACAGGTATCAGACTTACTAGATGAAGAATTTTATAATTGTATTAAAGATGCTTGAAGGCATAAAGGAAGCACACAGAATTATAGGATATCAGAAAAATAATAAATGAAATGAAAATATCAACAAAAGGCTATATATTAGAAAAAAGAATCAAACAAATTTTGGAGCTGAAAAAATTCAATAATTGATTTTAAAAAACTCACTAGAGAAGCTCAATAGTAGACTTGAGCAGGAAAAAAAATCATCAGACTTGAAGGTAGGACATTTGAGATTATTGAATATGAGCAGTAGAAAGTAAAAAAGAATGGAGATAGTGAACAAAGTAAGGGTTTTATAGGAAACCATCAGTGGATCATTATATGCATTATAGGAGCCCCAGAAGAATAGAAAGAGAAGGGATGGAAGAACTATTTATTTTTTATTTTTTGTAGTTGTAGATGGACAGAATGCCTTTATTTGTTTATTTTCATGTTGTGCTAAGGATCAAACCCAGTGCCGCACACATGCTAGGAAGCACTCTGCCACTGAGCTACAGCCCCAGCCTGAGAAAAATTATTTTAAGTAATATTTGCTGAAAACTTTCCCAGACTGAGGAAATAACATGGACCTACAGATCTAAGTTGTTTGATAAACTCGAAGATAAATTTGCAGAGATCCACATGAAGACATAATCAAATGCTGAATGTCAAAGACAAAGAGAAAAAATTGTGGTACTGGTAATTAAACTCAGGAGCACTTTTAATACTGAGCTATATACTCAACTGTTTTTATTCTGAGACAGGTTCTTGCTAAGTTGCCAAGGCTTGACCTCAATTTCTCAATTTTCCTGCCTCAGCCTTCCAAGTCTCTGGGATTATAGAACTCAACTCCTCAGCCCAAATGATTCTCCTGCCCCAAGCTCCCAAGAAGCTGGAACTATAGGCATGTATCACCATGTCAAGCTTACAAAGAGAGAATCTTGAAAACAACAAAAGAAAGATGACTTGTCTCCTACAAGGGATCCTTGGTAAGATCATTAGGTCATTTTGCAGCAGAAACTCTGCAGGTCAGAAGGCAGAAGTATAATATGTGTAAAATGTTACAGCTGGGCAGGTGGTGCATGCCTGTAATCCTAGCTACATGGGGGGCTTAAGCAGGAGGATCTCAAGTTTGAGGCCAGCCTTGGCAGCTTACTGAGACCTTGTCTTAAAATTAAAAAATAAAAGGTTTGAGTTATTTCAAAGAGGCTGATCATTTTGAGGATGTAGCTCAGTGGTAGAGCACTTCTGGGTTCAATCCTCAGTACTGATGAATAAGTAAATACATAAATAAATGTATTATGTGGAAAAAAAACCATTAATCAAGAATTCTGTATCTAGCACAGCTGTCCTTTGAAATGAGAGTAAGTTAAGACATTTCTTACAAATAGATAATCCCTTGAGAAATACTAAGTTCCTTCAAATTAAAATGAAAGGAAGCTAGAGAGAAACTCAACAGACACATAAAGAAATAAAGATCCATGGCAAATTTAAAAGACAGTATTTTATAATTGTGGCTTGTAACTCCTGTTTTTTTTCTAAACAACTTGAAAGAAAAATGTATAAAATAATTATAAACCACAAAAAGGCAAGTGCTGCTTGATATCACTTATGTGGAATTTATAAAAGTTAACTCATAAAAGTAGAGGGTAAATTTGTGGTTAGGAGGAAATAGGGGTGGGTAGGTTGGGGAGATGTTGCCTAAAGGATGCATATTTTCAGTTAGAGAGGATCAGTTTAAGATATCTATTGTACAGTTGGGCATGGTACACACTTGTAATCCCAGTAGTTTGGGAGGCTGAGACAGGAGGATTATAAATTCAAATCCAGCCTCAGCAACTTAGCAAGGCCCTAAGTAACTCAGTGAGACCCTGTCTCTAAATAAAAGATAAAAAAGGGCTGGGGATGTGGCTCAGCGGTTATATACAATATGGTGATGTAGTTTCATGAACCAATAAATCATTTCATTTTTATTGAAGTCATTTAGAGCAGAGTCACCTGGAAGTGAGACTTCTACCCGACACACAGCAATTTGTCCTCAGTGTTATTACCTGATACCACTGGGTTCAGGAACAGCCATGCTTTAATCATGTTAAGGAAATTCTCTTGCCATAGCATAGCTCTGTTTTCCACGAAGACTAGTTCATAGAGAGGCCTTTCCATTAATAAGAAAGATGGCTTCCAGCAACACAGCTCCCACCTCCTGGCTAATCAAACCCCAGGAAAAAGCCCCTCCTTCCTCGCAATTCTAGCAGAAAGTCTTAATTATACTAATGGAATTGGCTCAGGGAACACAAGCAATTCCTGAACCAGTGGTTGTAGCTGCAGTTAGAATGCTCTGATTGGCCAGATTTGAGGTGTGTGTTCAATAAATATCTGATGAATTAGAGTGTGAATAAATGAGCTGCTGCATGGATATCCTTTTTCTCTCATTGTTAGCAACAAAGTCCTCTTTGTATCATTCTGCATATCTACCAGGTCTGCTTAGGGCTTTTGAGGCTAAATGATTATAAATGCCAGAGCTTGATGCGTTAGTGCAAATTTCAATTAAGACAGGGAAATGAAAAAAGAGACCAAAATGGACCTTCTTGCTGACATTTACAAAGCAAGACAACACCTTACATTATGAGTTACTTCAGAGTCTGAAAGTATCCAGGTGAGGAGTATTCAAAAGAGGGTCAACATTATTCTCCAGGGTAATATAGAAAATTCTGAGTATTCATAACTATTGCAATTTTTTGAGAAAATAATGACTGCCCTGAAGCCATGAGGACTACAGTTAGAAGAGTACTTTGCTTCCTTGGATATCCTTTAAAAAGACAAAAACACCCCTAGACACTAAATCATTGAGCCATTTTCTTTATGTGTCTTTATGTGTCCTAAAACAAAGAAATACTTCTTTGAGTTTTGAAATTCATAGGTACAGCAACACTTAGGAAACTTCAAGATTTCAACTCAGAGAACCAGAGTTCAGCCTGAGGTTCAGTAAAGAACAAAGAAATAGGAAGACAATGATGTCGATCTAAATAAGGGGATTCAAGTGGTTTATGAAGAACAAGACTTTTCAGATGAACTGTTGAAAGGATGACACTGAAAAAGGTGTAGAGGTCTGGGGAAGGTGTCTCCTACTGGTTGAGGAAACAGCCAAATGTGTGCTACCATTTGTGAGGGGAGAAGTAGAATCTCAGGGCAGCCAAGACTCAGCCTAAAACAAAGGTTAATATAAACTTCCCATCCATAACATGCACAGATCAAATGATGGGCACCCATGAGGTCTGCTTGGAAAACATCTCCCAAGCCCTAAATTTAGCTTCTGAGTTAAAAATCCCAGAGACGACCAGAGGCTAAGGTTGGGGAATGAAGGCTATGGAATGAAGGCTCTTTTACAAGAACTAACCATGGCTGACCACACAAAGAATTTGAACCCTGATGACTTATGTTTACCTATCATTATTTATATGCTTAAGTATGTGAACCCCATGTGACTCTTGTAGACTTTTTACTTTGATTCCAGGCAGACCCTCCATGTTGTCTGCAGTCAGGAGTCAGGAAAAGAGGACTTGAGATCAGGTACCCGAGTACAACTCAGGGTGGTAGAGAGAATTTCATTAGAACTGTAGCACCAACTGATCAGAAACCTATGTGCAGTTCTGTCCCTGGAGGTGAAAGTTGGTATACTTTCCCCACCACATAGCTCTTAAATATCTGAGGATACCTTTTTTTCTTCCCAGAAAGTCTACCTAGGAGTTGTTCTATTCTTTTTTTTTTAATATTTATTTTTTAGGTACAGATGGACACAATGCCTTTTATTTATTTTTATCTGGTGCTGAGGATTGAATCCAGGGCCTCACCCATGCTAGGTGAGCACTCTACTGCTGAGCCACAAGCCCAACCCCAGAGTTGTTCTATATTTTTTTTAGAGAGAGAGAGAGAAAGAGAGAATTTTTTACTATTTATTTTTTAGTTTTCAGTGGACACAACATTTTTATTTTATTTTTATGTGGTGCTGAGAATGGAACCCAGCACCCTGCCCATGACAGGCGAGCGCGCTACTGCTTGAGCCACATCCCCAGCCCCAGAGTTGTTCTATTCTTATCTGAAAGTTACAACTATTGGCTTAGGGAAGTATCTTCAGTCAGTATATAGGTTTTGCTGAATCAGTTATATTCAAATTTTTATTTATTTATTTAAAAATATGTATTTGGTTGTTGATAAAACTTTATTTATATGTGGTGCTAAGAATCATACCCAGTCCTTCACATATGCCAGGCAAGTACATTACCGCTGAGCCCCAGCCCCAGCCCTCACATTTTTATTTTTAAATTAGTTTCCTATGTCAAACAACTTTTCCAAAGTCAAAATATTCCATGTACAACTTCAGTTTCTGGTCAAGTTGGAGAAACAGGAACTAGATTCACTCTCTTGCTTCAAAAAGCTATAAAGGCACACATAATATATGAAAAATAGTTCTGAATATATTGTGTGCCAAGCAAAGGACAGTGATCCCTGAGGGATGGGCACAAAGTAACTGAGCCCTACCATTGTCACATTTCTTTCTGCTGGAGAAAATACCAATGGTAAGGCAACCCAGATGGAATGTGGAAATCCCCTCAGGTGAGAGGATGGATTTACAAATATGGCAGGGCGGGGGGGGGGGGGGGCGCGGGGGGACTGAGGCACCTGGCATTCACAGCCAGAACAACAGAGATAACCGTACACGTGAGCACCTCAGAGATCTGCAAAGGGTCCCTTCCTATCTTCATTCAAGAACCAATGAGCGTGTGAGGAAACTACCACAGAGCAGGAAAAAAACTATCAAAAAGATAAGTGAGAGCTGGGAGTGGTGGCACATGCCTGTAATCCCAGCGACTCAGGAGGCTTAGGAGGTCACAAGTTTGAGGCTATCTGGGCAACTTAGTGAGATTCTACATCCCCCCGCCCCCCCCCCCAAAAAAAAAAAAAAGAAAAAGAATAATTCCCAGATAGCACAAATGCCCCCAATTACTGTCTGTTCTATCAAAATAGAGAAACCTTTCAATTCATATAGCATCATTCAAATTCTCCAGAATTTCATCACAGCAATGGGAAAATTAGCCCTAAATGAAACACTTCTCTGGTCTCTCCTAAAAAAGCTTAAGTGAAAGTCCCAGAAGGACATGCTTTCCAAGCAATGTCCAGTTGCTTCCCAATTGCTTAACTGTTTTAAAACAAAGCTCAAGAATATTTACAAGAATATAAACACTCTCAAACCACAATATCTGACATGCAATAAAAAATAAATGGGTATATAGAAACAGGAAAATAAATCCAAAATGAGATGAAAAAGCAATCAATCAAAATAGGCTCAGAGTTACAAAGGCAGTGAAAATAGAAGACATTAAAGCAAAAATGTAAAGGGCCTCTGGGTTCAATCCTCAGTACCAGGAAAAAAAAAAAAAGTGAAACTAACAGATCAGAGAGCTGTAGAAATATTTGAATAATCAGTTCTACACAGGAAAAGACTTATATGGAAAAGTAGGTATCAATGCTGATCCATCATTTGCAAATGAACCAAATGGCCTCCAAAGTTCTTGATTTTTATTATTTGAATATTGTGCAGTCTTGCTATTGTGTCAATACCAATGGTGACTCTTTTGTGCAAATCTCTATTGGTGTATAGAATCCCAAATTCCAAGGAGTTTAAAGGGAAAAATTTGAGCTGCATTCCAGTCCATTTTAAGTGAAACAAAAAAATATGAGTGACCTCAAAAATATTCTGTGATTAGGCTGGGGTTGTAGTTCAAGTGGTACAGCACTTGCCTAACGTGTGAGGCACTGCAAATAAATAAATAAACAAACAAATAAATAAATTCCTAATTTTTTTTAAATTCTGTGATTGGATTTATAACAGTTTCATTCAAGAAGTTGTGTCAGCCCCCCCCCCCCCGCCCTCCTGACCTGCAAGAGAGATTGGGGAGAGCATGCCCCAACCAGGATGAGCCAAGAAAGGCAAAGGTCCCGAAGGTCGACTGACCGCCTGCACCCAGTCCTCCCCCACTGGAAGACAATCAGACGTGTCAGGGAGACCAGTTAAATCAGGATCTCAGTTTATTGAGAAAACACACAGCTAATATAATGTACAGGAGCCAATCAGGATAAAGGTCAGCAGGGTGGGGCGAGTTCATGTGTACACCTATTCTACAAGCCGTAATGGGAGACAGAGCTGTCCATGAGGGCCGAAGGGTTCTGAGCCTATCCTAGAGGTGGTCTGATTTTTCGTCACATCCACGGCAATGCCTTCTGGCTGATAGCCAGGTGCTATCTTAGCCACATGTGGCCCTAGGACAGAGAAGCGGGTAGCAAGTTAGGTTTCCTCTTTTCTGATGCAACATGCCCCACATGTTACATCATGCCCTACAAAGCTGAATGCTATCTTCAGGGCAAAAACCTGTCTTCAAGGTTTTAATTTTGGATAATGCCCTGTTCCACTGCCATCAAGAACTTGAAAATTCTCACCCCAAACTAGATGTTCTTTTCATGTCCCCTAATGCTATATTTGTTATCCAATCTCTCAATCAGGGAACACCAGGGCACACTTAAAAAGCTTCCAAGATGTTTCAACACGAGGGAGCTTTACAGCAAGTCTTGCAAGGCTCTCATCACCTAGGAAACCACCATGAAAGACCAATGGAAGTCAGTCACTATATGTAGTTATAGTGCTGGCAAAGCCTGGGATTGGCTCAACAAGCCACTGTCAATGATTGTTGGAAAACTATTTGAGTAACTGAACCACATGAAACATTTTGAAGGCTTTGAAAAAATTAAAAAGTAGGAAGAACAATATCGAACAGCATGTACGGTGCAAGGCAAGTAAGCAGAAAAGGCCTCAGTGACATGAAAATATGGAGAACACTTTGGCAGGAAAGGCCCTAGAACCCACCAAAGAAGACACAGACAAGATGCAAAATGAGGCACTGAAGCCAGTAATGATAGGATAAAAAAAATCAGCCTGATTCCATAAATTGTCCTTCTCACAGCAGCTAAAAAATCAAACTGGAATTCTGCCTTGGAAAAATGTTCAATGACATCTAAGAATACGACCTATGCTTAAATGCAACTTCATATTGATGCCCCAACTTCACTTGTGTGGAATGCTTAAAGTGAAAAGCCAAACAGGGCTGATAAAGTTTCAAGCCATTTTTGGAGGGGAAATTCCTGATACCGTCAACAAGTGTCAAGTCAAGCTCTTGAGGTAGCACTAACAGATGTTAACATGTCACCCTCATAAATGTTTACTCTTCTGCAGAATAAGTTTCATCAGCCTCTTCTTGGGGCAAGTCAAGGTCAAGAGGTTTCATCACACTGAGGGCTGTCTTATCACACATCCTGCAGCTCCACTGAAAGTAAAATTTAAATCTTAAATAGATTTTTTTTCTATGGCTGTTTTTTTTTTTGCCTGGATGTATAGACCTTATGCTCAAAGTACTGTTTCCTATGAATAACATAGTGTTTATTGTACATGAGTACTGTACATGTATACTGTGCATGTATGTATATAATTGAGTTAAAGCAGTACACTAATATACTACAGTACATTATACCAAAATACTATAATTATTTATTGTAAAGGAAAGTAATTATAAATTTTTACAAAATATGTATTGGATTCAAAGCCAGCCTTAGCAACTTGGTGAGACTATGTAAATGAAATAAATATTCCATTTAGAGACACATATGTGTGTGTATATGTGTGTGTGTGTATATATATATACACACACACACACAATACACACACACACACACACACACACACACGTATATGGCTGGGATGTGGCTCAGTGGTTAAGTGCTCCTGGGTTCAATTCCTCGTACCAAATATATATATACATACATGTATTTTTTCATAACACAAGTTGTCTTTAAATTAAAAATGAAAAATATTATGAATTTATTTGTTAATGAAAATGTTTGGACCAGAGGCTTATGGGAATCTAACTGTATTATTTCCCCTATCAACAATGGTTCCATATTCACTAATTCAGTATTGCAAATTCATAGGACATAACTACTATGAATAACAAGAATTCACCGCAAATACAGAGAAGTGTGCATGGGGGTATTTCATGTCTCACGCTTTTTTTTCCCTCGCAAAATCTTATGCTACTTAAGAGTAGAAATGACAATATTTTGGTACAAAGAATGCTTTTAATAAATGTTGGCAAAGCTACCCTTAATGGTCCAACTCTCCTGAGGATGAGGCCTTTTCTTTTCTTTTTCTCTCATCAAAAGAATAAAACTCTCAAAACACTTATTTCAGAGTGACCACAGGGGTATATCTGTTGGTCAGTTTGAGTTATTATTATAGGTATTCCACCTCTGGGTTGATGAGACAAAATGGATTAAACTCTGGTATGAGTCTTTCGATGGTGAGTGAAGGATGAACTGTGGCTGAAGGTCTTTCCACACTCACTGCATTCAAAGGGTTTCTCTCCAGTGTGAGTTCTCATGTGCTGAGTTAAGGAAAAGTTGTCACAAAAAGCCTTCTCACATTCTTTGCACTCAAAGGGTTTTTCTCCAGTGTGGATCCTACTATGCCGAACAAAATTTGCAGGTTGGGTAAAGGCCTTTCCACATTCTCTGCAAACATAGGGCTTCTCTCCAGTGTGAATCCTCATGTGTCGAATGAAGGATGAGCTATAGTAAAAGCCTTTTGCACATTCTTTACACTCCAGCGGTTTTATTCTACTATGGGTCCTATTATGTCGGATAAAAACAGAGTGGTGTGTAAAGGCCTTTCCACATTCACTGCACTGATAGGGCTTCTCACCAGTGTGAATCCTCATGTGCTGAATCAAGGAAGAGCTATCACAAAAGGCCTTCCCACATTCTTTGCACTCAAAGGGCTTCTCTCCAGTATGGATCTTCTTATGCCTGATAAAAGTGGACCTATGAGTAAAGGCCTTTCCGCATTCATTGCACTCATAGGGCTTCTCACCAGTGTGAATTCTCATGTGTTGCGTGAAGGATGAGTTGAGACAAAAAGCTTTTCCACATTCTTTGCACAAAAAAGGTTTTTCTCCTGTGTGGGTCATATTATGTTGGATAAAAGTGGAGCGGTGAGTAAAGGCCTTTCCACATTCATGACACTCATGCAGCTTCTTTCCAGTGTGAATCTTCATGTGGTGGGCGAATGAAGAGCTGTAGTAAAAAGCTTTCCCACATTCTTTGCACAAAAAGGGCTTTTCTCTAGTATGGGTCATATTGTGCTGCATAAAAGAAGAGCGGTGGGTAAAAGCTTTACCACATTCTTTGCATTCATAGGGCTTATCTCCAGTGTGAATACGCTGGTGCTCCGTGAGGTGAGACCTGCGTTTGAAGGCCTTCCCACACTCCTTACACTTGTAGGGTTTTTCCCCAGTATGAAACCGCATATGTCGAATGAAGTCGGACATATAACGACAGGATTTCCCACATTCACTGCATTCATAAGGCTTTACTCCAGTATGAATCTGTTGATGTCGAACAAGGGCCCAATTTTTGCAAAACCCTTTTCCACATTCTTTGCATTTATAGGGGCTGTTTCTTGAATTAATCCCAGTGTCTTTTCCTGGTCCTTGGGAGTCATGTTCATGGACAGCATCTTGTGGAGTGACTCGCTCCTGTAAAACTCTTAAACACAGATTATCATCTGTCTCGAAATCATCATTTTTATGGCACCACTTTCCAGGGCATGTCTCCTTGTAGGGGTCTGTTCCTGGTCTCCAGTTCCTTTCCTGCATTTCTGATAGCTTTTCCTCATCTCTGGTTTGCCCCAATCTGGAATCCTTTGAGGACCTCTGTGCCAGTTGTTCTTGAAAAGAGGATTTCTCACAGAAGGTCAGTTGAGAAGCAGTAAGTGCTGTGATGTTGGGTTTTGCTTTTTCACCTGAAGGAAATCCAACATAAAAAGGTGTCTTAGTGAGGTACACAGAACAAAGAAAATCATCACTTTAGTAAAAGAATGAAGATGAAAATAGACTCTCTGATGCCTGCTGCATTTGTTCACCTCTTTTTTTTTTTTTTTTTGGTACACCTCTTAAAACTAAGTTTGCAATTTCTTTCTTTTCTAATCCTTGGGCTCTTGATATATTTCAAGGGAAACACATAAGGAAAAGTTGGTGGAGGGGACAGAAAACATGGAGTGGAGACTGCCTCACTCTCTGGAATGAGGGAGGGTGGGCAGAGGAATGATTACACTGTATGTGATTAATGTGCTCCAAGAGAAGAAGCCCCAGGGCACTGTAACAACACAGGGAGCAACAAGTGGGAGAAAGACATTGGTGGAGGCTATGCAGCTGGAAAAGGTGCTATGGGAGCTTATTTCTAAAGAAGAGTAAGAGTTACCAGACAAGGAATTAGGAGAGAATACATATATATTCACACAATTTACTGCAGTATATTATTATAATTGTTCTGTTTTATAATAATACTGTAACTATTTTTGAAGGCAACAGAGTATCATCTAGTAAAGCTCTTTTTTTGCTAACCTTATAATCCCCAAACTCCAGTCTGATGGACATTACTAAGAGAAACTCCTATACATGTATATGAATTTTCATGGCAGCACTGTTTGTGAGAAAAAAAAACTATAATGGAAATGCCCCTAAAAATGGATGAATACACTGTGTTATATTCATGCAAATGAGTATAGCAGAAAAAAGTGAACAACTGCTATACACATCATGAATTAGTAATATCCTGTTGAACAGTATGAATATCAGAAGACAAGATAAACTGTGATACACTTAAAAGCTATATATATATATATATATATATATATATATATATATATATATATATGTATAAACACAAAAAGTACAACAAAACTACCTTAATTTTTTTTTGAGAATGTTGGTCAGTTTTTAGTGGTATTATAAAAACGGTATCTATACATCTTAAGTTTTTTATTGCAGTAGAACATATATAACATGAAATTCACTATTTTAATTAAGATGAAACAATCTTAAAAAGTAATAGTAAACAAATCAGATAATGTAGACAATTCCCTTAAGTGAGTCAAATTACCAAAGCTGATACAAAAAATAACAGAATACATGGATAGCCTGTATTTATTCAAAACAATTATTTTCCTATGGAACAAGCACAGGAATAATAAATCCACAATAAAGTAGCCATATAAGCAAGGGAAGCGGTGTAGAAATGGGAAAGGAAGAAGCATATCAACAGATGTGGGAAGAAGGTAACTTTGTACTTGGGTGAAGGGTTCATAGTTGTTCATTATAATCTTTTTAAAAGGCAATGAATAAATAAATACCTTAACAAAATAAAATATAATAGAAAACTAGGATATGAAGTGACCAATGATGGCAGTGTGTTATATATCACAGTTAGTGAGTTGTCTAAATCTGCACACCTTAAGACAGTTATAAAAGTCAGAGAGGATCTAAAGAGTACTGCAGCTAACTTCATGAACTCTGAAGACAAACACCCCAGTCTGAAATTCCTGCAATACCCCACACTAGCTCTGTCACCTTTAGTGACCCACTTGAATTCCTAAAGGTTCAATGAAAGGACTATTGTGAGGATGAAGTGAAACAGCCCATACATAGTCCGTAGTAAGGCACAGGCACTGGGTCAGCATCCCCGTCATGGCTGTGTTATGGGCCAACTGCACTAGGGTTAAAGTTGATGGTAAACATGAATGAGTATACCTAGAAAAAGTGTACAGAATAGAAAGAAAGGGCCGTGAATCCAGTGTTGAGGAATGGATGAGAATCAGAAAACAATAGTAAAGGTCAAGTCAGAAGAAGGAAAGAAGAAACAAGAACAGAATGCTATAAAGCTGTAGCATGATGATGTGAGGAGAGTTTCTGGGGTAACTGAGAAGCAGCAGAGTATCATTAGGCATGTGGAGTATAAAGCCAGAACGCTTTGTTCAAATTCAGCCTCTACCAAAGCTAGGTGTTCCTGGCAAATTAGCTTTTTGTTAGGAACTGAATATTTATATTCTTCCAAAATTCCTATGTTGAAACCCTAGTTCCCAGTGTGATTGCATTTGGAGATAGGGCATTTGTGAAAGTAACTAAGGTTATATAAGGTCATAAGGATAGGTCCCTGACCTATTAGGAGTAGTGTTCCTATAAAAAGAGATACTAGAGAGATGGGGAGGCCATCCTCGCATGTGATTTGAGTTACCTCCCTGGCTGGGTGAGAGGTGCGTAGACATGGCTGTGTCAGAGCTTTCCCCACCCTTCTCCAGGTCTGAGGGTTTGTCTGTGCAGAGGTGTGTCTGGCCACTTCCCCAAAGACCCAATTGTCGCCCCTGACCTTGGGATGCTGCCCCCCTTAACCTTCATTGGATGGGATTTTTCCTGGAATTTTTTGTTCCCCAATAAAAGTTCACTCCCTGGTGTGTTTTCTCTCTCTCTCTCTCTCTCTCTCTCTCTCTCTCTCTCACTAGTCTCTTCTGTAAACCTCGCTACTGCATTAGGTGGCTGGAGGCGGGAGCTAGGAGAAGCAGTCCCAGAGTTTTAAAGGTAATTAGAGTCTTGTCTCTTTAATTTAGAACCCCTAGTGTTACTCATGAATCGAACCTTCTTTTATGAAGCCAGCGCTGGTTGCGTGGCAGAGAGAGATTTCTCTCTCTCTCTCTCTCTCTCTCTCTCTGCATGCATGCACCAGGGACCCTATGAAAACACAGCAATAAGGCAGCCATCTGCATAACCTAACCGTGCTGGAACCCTGACTTTGCACTTATAGCCTCCAGAGAAAAAATAAATTTCTATTGCATAAGATACCTGTTGTATAGTATTTTGTTTCAGCAGTTGAAGTAGTAATACTTTTAAAGACTCAATCTCCTCATCTGAAAAACTGGGAGATTCTCAGTTCCTGCCTTACAAGTTGTTATGAGCATTACATGAGATAAAACATCATTTGCATGTAAAGAGTAAATGTCCAGTAAATTGCAGACCACTATATATTATTATTATTATTATAGTTGTTATATTTGGCAACAGTGACCTGAGTAAGAACACTTCTAATCTATGGTGCTGAGAAACACCGCTCAGAGTAAAAAGGAAGACGCCAGTTGCTTAGGAGTATGTGGAGCAATGATGACTCATATGGGGCAGGTAGAAAAAATGTAAAATGGTACAGTTACTCTAAAACTGATGGTTTCAATTAAACTAATCATATGTCTACAAATAAATATAAAGGGTAGATCTTGTGCAGATGTCTCTTCTAAGAATGAGAAAATTCCAAAAAGCTTGGTTGTTCAGATGAGATAGAATCAATAATATTTAGATACTGTTGGAAAGCCAAGAAATTTTTAATTTTTGTTTCTCCCAAATGTCAAGAACTTCACCTTTTTTTTTTTTAAAGGTTGAGTAGAGAGGATAGAAAAGTAGGAAATAAGAGAAGTGTGTTCCTGCTGCAGCACTCAAGATTCGTGTATGACCTCCCACAATCCCCACCTCATGATGTTCACACCTGTTATACCCTTTTATGATCCCTTCCATTTGAATATTGGCAGGATTTTGCTTCTAAAGAATAGACTATGAAAAGGTGAAAGAATGTATGTAATAAAATATATCTGATTTTACAAGATTGCAGCTTCAGCCCTGCTGCAGTCTCTCACACAGTTGCTTGATTTGAAGAAGTGAGCTGATGTGATGTCAGCTGCCTACAACTGTGGCCTTACAGAGGACCCAGCTAAGTGTGCCTGGATGAGATAAAATGAGGGATTCTCAGGCTGCAATGTCTGCGTTATATACATAGCAACAGATAACTCACACATTTGAGAAGGCAGGAGAGGTGTAATCTGGACTCTGCTGGGGGAATGAGCCACGCTGGGGTTGAGAATGCCTCCACAAGGTGAGAAGGAAGCTGCAGGGTCGACTCAGTAAGGATGAAGGAGCAAGAAAGACAAGCACATAGGCTTTGTTTTCAACATGAAGTAGGTCATATGCTGAGACATCAATGGCAAAGCAGGTGGTGACATTTGGAATAGTGTGTGAGTAAATGGGGAAGTGAATATAACACACTGAACTGTGGCATGCAGCAGAAATAGGAAAACCAGTTCTGGATCTGTTAGCATCATGCAGGTTAAGTGGTAAAAACAGCTTTGCCCAGAGTGCTATCGCTGGAGCTGGTGGGACGGGTGACGGTGATAGATTTGGAGCTACATATGTTATAAAATGGTCAAGATTTGGAATGCTGAATATTGGGTTTGGTGGAGATGGAGGTATTGGTGGGTTTTCTAGGTTTGTTTTTGAACTTATCCACTGATTAAAAGGGCCACTAGTTGAAAATGAGAAGGGAGGAGTGGGCAAGATCATGAGATTATTTTTAGGCATGATGAGTGTAGGGTGCCTCTGAGACATTCAAGTGAAGATGGGGAATTAGGGAGAGGGCTGAAGCTGGCTGAGCAGCCTTAAAGAACACTAAAGGGGAGAGGCCACAAATCTGCAGTGTCAGCAGTACACACACCTGATAGTTCTAGATGCTCTTAGACTGGCAAGGGAAAACATGTCACCTTGAGGGTTTAACAGGACAGCAGGGCAAGAGGACAACAGGATTAGGGGATGCTTCTGAGCATCTGATTCACAAATGGAAGGCGAGTCACATGCATGGATGGATAGGTCAAGAAGTGACTGTCTGGAGAAGGGAAAGAGGATGGGATGCAGAGTACAGCTGGAGTTACATGCAGAAAAAGAAAGGCCCGTCTTATGAATGTGGAAGGAAGTTTAGATGTCACTATTCACTATGACTAAAAAAGCATAAATATTAATACCACAGGGAACTTTTGTTGAGCTACTCTGGGTCAGGCTGTGTTGTCATGGCATGTGTTGTCATCCGTGGGCTGTGTGCGGGCTATATTGCGTATAGTAGCCTAAAATACCCTATACTACTTTTTCCCTTGTATTTTTGTATTGAGGTATAGGGGATAGGTCTGGCATTTTGGGAACCTCCTATGGCACCCCCACAGGGATTGATTGCCTGATGCAAGTGAACTTCCCCCTCAAGCTCGGCCAGAGATCCCACACAGCACTTGAGATGGGTGTGAACTGCTAGTTCTAGAACCCATGTGGACTAGATCTATCAGGGGCTTTGCCTTTTGTAAATATATTTCTGAATATTTGTGTTTTGTTATTCAATAATTATTTGAGATTTTAAGTTTTTTAGGGTGGCTTAGATTCTCCTGGGAAGGAAGAAGAACCCCTCAGTGAGATTCTGGGCACTGACCCCAATACTGTGTGCTAAATAATTTCCTGTTATCCAATTACATTCTCAAACAACCCAAGGATGCAGAAACTATTATTACTACCTTTTCCAAAGTTTAGCAGGCCAAGTTTAGCAGGCCAAGTATACCCCTGAGATCTTTTCCTTGGGCACAAAACTAAACTACATTTCCCAGCTTGGTCAAACATGTAGCCTAATACCCAGTTCTCATCAATGAGATGTAAATGAAGTGACATGCATGTGTGAGTAAATATGACAGCTGCCCTTCTCACCTATTTCTATGGGCCAGGGAAAACTGAAAAACACATGTTGACAACAGAATACAATTGGATCCCTAAATAAATATGTGTACAGAGCCTCTGTTGACCCACATGGAAGAATGGCATGAATGAGAAAAAAAAAAAAAAATCTGTTGAGCCACCAATATTTTGGAGTTTATCTTTGAGAGCAGGTAGCATTAACTCAGGAACAGTGAGGTTGTGCAGCTCCCACAGGATCAAGAGGCTAGGAGTGCCAAATAATTTATAGCCCAGAGTTTATCTCCTATCTAAGTGTGTGTGATGTGGGTGGGAAGGTAGGGGGGCCGCAGTTCAAAGTGCTGCATACAAACCTGACCCCAGTAAGTCCACAAAAAGAAGCTGCCCATAAATTTCAGACACAGTGATCCTTTGGTAGTCTGCAGGCTGCCATGACACCCAGTGCCAGATTCTTAATCACCTACCTGCACAGGTGCTTTGGGAGAGGTGTCTCTTCTCTGTCCATAGTCCCTGCCCATGATCCAATATCGACTCTGGTTTCGGAACAGGATGCCCTGGCATAAGAAATAAATAGAACATAGGTATACAGGTAAGGACAAGAGGAAAAGTCTCAAGTTTATGGGAGTACATATCTTGAACATACTGCTAGGCCACAACAGAAAGGTGACCCAACTCTCACATCTGAAGGTAATCTCTAACAAATCTAAGTCAGTAGATTCCACTTCTCTGTGCCTGAGAACTACTTAGCAATACCTGGTTCCAAAAATGGAATGAAGTGAATGAAATCTTGGGGCATCAGGAAAGAGCACTGCTAGTTTTTAAAGTTTCCCAGGCCATTCTTGTGCCCAGAGATGATTAGAAATAGTGGACCAAATCAATAGATGAACAGATCTACTAACAGTCAATTGTCTGAGGCAGGAAGGTGACCTAAACCAGCTACCCATTCTGAAAAAAAAAAAAAAAAAAGCTTTTAATTCATGTTTGGAGGAGAGAAGTCCATGTGGCAGCCTCCTGCTCTAGTTGCTTTGGTATCATCCTGGGGCCCCTATAAAGGTGCTGGCCTGATGATTTAGACTAGGAGGGAAAACAGATGAACAGAGCTGGGTTGGTCTCTCTCAACCTGGGAACCAGTACTACCTTGGGTTTCTTATTTGATGAGGTAATTTTTCTTTTCTTCGGGATGAAAACAGCATGAGATGGTCTTCCATTATACTCAGTCACACAAACTTGGCCAAATGTGAAGGCTAAAATAAAACTCTGAAGAGAAGTCAAAGACTGAGGAAAAAGGACACAAATATCAACTGGAAAATCTTGGACAGCAGGCCAGAATGCATCCAGTTGTCACTTAGCCAATGTTCGCTGATGTCTGCCATGGCACTGAGGTAGGTGATGGGGCAGTGGTAAAGGTGAATCAATCCTTTATGTCTGTTAAGGATTCGAGCTCCCTGTCCCCTCAGGGACTCTGCTAGAATGCTGTTCTCCATACATCTTCTTTCAATCACAGCTGTCATAAAATCTACAAGAATGTTATTTTGTCCTCCTTACTTAACAGGATAACATCCTCGAGGATGGCAAGACTGGTAGAAGCCTAGCAGAGGTAACCATTTGAACATCTGGGAAAATGGAGACCTCGGATCTTATTCAATTCTTACTCAGATCAATTTCTGGATAAAGTGGCCACGGTCAAAGGTTTAGATGGGAGAACATTTGGGATTTATTCATTTGTTACACAAACAAATACATGTACAAAACTTGCTTTGTTCCCATTTTTCTTCTAAGCACATTGTAAATATTAGCTCACTTGCTTTTAGAAACTGGCAAAAAAGGTACCATAAAAATGATAAAATTAAAATGATATTAACTCCCAACAAGCTCATGCTGCCTGCTCAAGGTTGGGAGTTTGGGGCTACTTCTTATTGCTTTTAGACAATAGCTATGGGAATGTAAGAAAGGACAGCTTTCTCAGATGCCCATCAATGGCATTTGATAACCTGTCCATACATCAGCTAAACGTCATCTCCCATACAAGCAGAGAAGCAAGGCACATGCCTAAATAAGGCTCAACTGTGCAGGTACTAGGGATCAAAGAAACCTTTTCTTTTTTTGGACTGGGGACTGAAACCAGGTGGTACTTTACTGCTGTGCTAAAACACTGGTCCTTTTTTATTTTGAAACAGGGTCTTGCTAAGTTGCAGAGGCTGGGCTTGAACTTGTGATTCTCATGCCTCATTCTCCTGAGTTGCTAGGATTACAAGTGTATATCATTGTGCCTGGTCCCAAAGAAGCCTTTCAGATGAGACTGTTGCTTAGAAAGATACCAGTAGCACTGAAGACAAATGCCTTCTTATTGCTTGTCTGAATAAGACAAGAACCTCCCATTCTCGGTCAATCCTGCCAACCAGACTGAAGGCATTTGTTTCACCTATGCTGGGCCAATTACCTTCCTTCATGTGGGATTATGGAGAAAGGATGTCAAGACTGCTTTTGGCTTATATTAGACCCTGAAAGTGCTGAGAAGGACTGTGTAGCCCACACAACAATCCCTGACGGAGATGCAGAGAAACCAAGCAAGAGGAAATCAGATCACAAAACACTGAGGCAGCAGGAAAGAGGGAAGTGGGTTCCTGAGGCCTTCTCTTCCAGTCATGCCTAGAGAGAGAAAGAGAGAGAATGGACTGAAAGAGAGTTCAGGCTCTACCT
This sequence comes from Callospermophilus lateralis, assembly GCF_048772815.1. Taxonomy (NCBI): domain Eukaryota; kingdom Metazoa; phylum Chordata; class Mammalia; order Rodentia; family Sciuridae; genus Callospermophilus; species Callospermophilus lateralis. The sequence continues at coordinate 18,060,599 of NC_135322.1, read as the reverse complement.
GAAGACAATGAAGCCTTACCCAGTGAGACCAGGAACCCACAGATCTCCAGCATCACCTCCTGGTAGAGGGTCCTCTGGGCCAGGTTTAGATGCCTCCATTCCTCTCCAGTGAAGGTCACAACCACATCTTCAAATGATACCAATGCCTGGAAAGCCAAACAGAGTGGTAGTCGGGGAACTGTGTGGCTAACAGATGAGGTTAGAGCCTATTGCTTGGTTACTGTCCCAAGGCCTGAACCACTGAGCATATCCGGAGATCCTAGCTTGGTACTGGGCCTAGGATGAGGAAGATGTGGCTTTGACAAAATACAAAGGTATGGGGGAGAAAAGCTTCCTACATAGGAAGCCACAAGACAATGATAGTCCCATGTGGACTGTGAGGAGCAGATAGTAAGTGCTCTGGGACATTAGAAGAGTGAGGAAAAACAATAATTCAAACAATGTTTACAGTAGCAGCATCTGAGCCTGTTTGCCTGCCCCTGAAGACTGTGCATGCTGGTTAAAGCAACTAAAAGTCTCCAGTCTCCTGGGGTTTCAATCCAGCCTCTTGAACCAATGATTGCCAGATGTTTGACCTTGGGGGAAATCTCTTAATTACTCTGAGTTTCAATTTCCACATGAATACATCAATAGTTCCTACTTCACTAGACTGTTGTGGGTACTAAAGAGAAATGTTCATAAAGCAAACATGGCAGAGTCTGCCACATGTCACAGGGATAGATTTATGTGTTTGCAAATTTTATGATTATCCCATAGCCCATAAGATAAATGCAATCATCATCTCCATGTCACACTCGGCAAATTGAGGTTGAGTCAAGTCACTCAGAGCTGTACATGTAATGAGAAGAGGTAGAACTTGAACCCAGATTCCTCTGATTCGAGGTCTAAGGGTATAATCCTCTCCTCTATTACCACAGTGAATCCATCCACAGTAACAAGGGCAAGAAACATTTCCAATATCGACATTAAAAAGCATTTCAGCCACTCCTGAAAATATTCCCATAGATATAGAAGAGCAGAGCCCTTGTCAAGTGCCTTACAGAAGAGATATCTGAGCAGGTGCCAACTACTGGGGTTTGGCAGGGCTCCAACAAGCTCTCCCTGTCCTCAAGCTATAGCTGGGACTTGCAGATTCCCTGAAAGATTCCATAAGGAATCACCAGTCTATTATTTGTCACTCTGAGCCACTGTCAGCACATTTCCCTAAGGTATTGCTACTTAAGCACCATGTAACACAAGTGACAAAGGATACTGCAGGTTATGGATCTCAGAACATGGGCAGCAACCTTTAGTAAGAGGTCTATCTTGGTTGAAGATGGAATGATTGATGTGGATCCAGGGTTACACAATCTCACCTTCCTGAGACACACTTCAGTAGCTTATGAGAACCCTTGGCAATCCCCCAGGTCCTTTCATGCCTTCTTGAACAAAGCCTGCTTTTGTCCTTGGCAGCTTCCTTTGCCTGGAAGTTTCCAAAGTCCCCTTTGTTCCCATGGCCACCTGCCAGAGATAGGCCTGTACCTTCCTCTCTCAAAGATTACTTTAAGTATCAACCCTAGAACCCCAACCCATTGTGGGTGGAATATTGTTAAGAATTTTTCCACTTGCTTCTTAGCACCCTGGGAAAACTCAATGTAGCACACCTCCAAGGGGCAGTTTTGCAGAGATTTGGTGACAATGTGACAGAGAAAAGTGGGCAACCAGTTTGGCATATTTAGGCCAGCATGGCCCAAGGGTAAGGCAGAGAAAATAATGAAATAGTAGCTTGGTGGAAACTTTCAGCCACGGTGAAAAGTTTAGATTAACCACATGGAGGGTTAATCTAAGGATGATGGAAGCTCCAGAAGGCAAAGACTTTCACTCATCAACCACTTACTGAGTAAGTGGTTCAGGTCCTGCCTGTTCTAGTAGCTCACAGTCCAGAGTTGGGGATGGTTTCTCCATAATAAATGAGCAAGATAAAATCAGAAGATTCTAAGGGCTTTGAAAACAACAAGAGAGTGAGATAACCATAAAGATTAGGGGAGATGTTAGATGAGGCAGCCAGGGAAGACATCTCTGAAGAGACCCTGAACAAGGTTGGAATGAAGTGAGAAAGCAGATCAGGCGAGCAAAAATAAATAAGACAGGTTCTGAAGGTAATCAGGGTAATAATGAGAGTAACCAGGGTGGCATGCTGGAGAGTCACTTGGGGCCTGTTTTGTGTTCACATTCCAAGAGACAAAACACTGCTGGTACACTGTCATGAAATGAATACTGCAATGGATTTGCTTTGCCAATACAGACAAATGTGTTAAACAGGAAAACGGATTCACTGAGGTCAAGTGGTAAGCAAAATTCACTTGTAATAAACAGATGACATCTGCAAAGATGAATCCAGTGATCTTGTCCCCTAACCTCTTGGGGTACTTTCTACTCCTGTCAAAGAGCAGCAATTCCAAAAATGCTGCTCCCAACTCACCTCTGTCCTTGAGATTCTCATCTGGTCTCCCAGCTCTCAGGTGGATAGAAGCCTTAGGAAGGCCAGAGGGCCCCTAAGATAACAGTGAGCCCCTAAGAAAACAGCAGGATCGGAGAAGTTCCTCCCCAGAAATGACAGTTACGCTTATGTACTGAGCACTAAAGGGCACAAGTCACCTCCCTCAGTCCCCTCAAAAATAATTATTAATATTCCAGTTTCAGACCCTGGAAGAGAGGACAAGGGTAGCCAGGCAACAAGCGCCAAGGTAGAGCCATAAATGGGTAACTCCTACAAACCCCGACCTAGATTGAAATCCTGGGTTGGAAGTGCTCAGTGCCCCTGTCCCTTCCTGCCCTCCTTCCCCAGGATCTCCAGATCCAGTTGGAACCCTCCACTCACCAACGCTGGCGCAGCCATGGGACCCAGTGGGCAGAGGGAGGCCGTGAGCGGAGGCTACAAAAGCTGGTCGGGTGGCCTCAGGTGATCCCTCACTTCAGACCGAGGCAGCCTAGGACCTCAGTCTCTGCCACGTAAAATGAGCACAAAGCTCTGGGCGCCGTCTCCGGGTGCTGTGGAGACCGGTGATGCCAAGGTCCCGAAAAGCGCTCAGCCGGGAACCCTGCTGAGGGGCGGGCAGGAGCGGGTAGCGGTTCGCACAAAAGGTGGAATTTGGTCCTATTCTCCACACCGTCCTTCTCCGTTGGTGTTGAAAAGCCTGGAAAGCCGCTTCCGCCCAGCACGGGTAAGGACAGATCAGCCACAGCCCAGGGACATCCCAGGATAGGATGCCAGAAGCACCGCCCCCGCGGCCCTGGGAAACGCCCCCTTCGTGTTCCGTCATTGGCTCGGCGCCTGCTTGCCCTCGACGCCCGAAGCACTGCCTTCTGGGTAATGTAGTTTCTGACCTGAACCGAGTGGAACTTGGAGCACACTTCCTGTACTCTATGAAACTGCTACCTAAGATTCCAAAGAGAGGGCGTTGAAGTATGATCTTCCAGAGTCTTTAACAGGTGACCCATGCCTTGACTTTCCTGCCCCGCACCAACACTTAATGTCTTTGAGCCTTGAAATTGGAGATTTATAAGAAAAATGAAGATAATTCTTTAACATAATAATATTAAATGTTTAGATCATGTCAGTATTACCTGGGCGTCTGTTACAAATACAAGTTCTCAGACCCTACCTGAGATTCATTATATCAGACACTGTGTCCTCTAGGAGTTTTGATGCTCCAACAAGTCGAACGTAATGGTTCATGCCTATAATCCCAGCTATTGTGGAGTTGGAAGCAGGAGGATCTCAACTTCCAGGACGGCCTAGGCAATTTAGTGAGACCCTTTCTCAATACAAAAGAAAAGGGGTGAGGGGAGGAGCTGGGGATGTTCCTCAGTGGTAAAGTGCTCCTGGAATCAACACCCAGTACCACAAAACCGAAAACAAAACATGTATATAAGAATTAAAAATGTTTAGTCCCCTAGTAACATAATTTTTGAATACATGAAGCAAAATCTGAAAGAACTGCATGGAGAAGCTGGGTGTGGTAATGCATACCTGAATTCCATCAGCTCAGGAGGCTGAGGCAAGAGGATTGCAAATTCAACACCAGCCTCAGTAACTTTAGGAGACTCTAAACTCTGTCTTAAAATAAAAAATAAAAAAGGACTGGGGTGTAGCTCAGTGGTAAAGTGCCTCTAGGTTCAATGCCCAGTACCAAAAAACAAAACAACAACAACAAAAATGCATGACGAAATAATCAAATCCTCCAAATAACAGATGACTAAATAGATAGAAAATCAGTAAGAGTATAGAAAACCTAGAGAATACTATTGACAAGTTCAGAATCCCACAATCAACAATAGCAGCAAACACATTTGTTTCAAGTGAACATGGAACATTTACAAATATAATCTATATACTAAGGCTACAAGGAAAATCTGAATAAATTTAAAAAATTTTAAGCCACAGGTTTGTCTTCTAATCATAATGGAATTCAATAAAAATTAAAAATATATGGAATCTTGAAAGTTTCCAAATATGTGGAATAGATTCCATGGGTCAAAGAAATATTAAAATGGAAATTAGAATATAATTTTCCAACATCTATTCATAATAAAAAATTTCTAGATAAACTAAAAATAGAAAATTATTCTTCCAACCTCATAAGGAATATCTACAGAAAAAAACCTGTAGGTGACATCAATTTTAATGGCAAAAGAATAAATGCTTTCCTCCTAAGATTGGGAAAACAGAAAGGTTATTTTATCACACTACTCTTATTCTTATTATAACTGGAATTCTGGCCATGGCAACAAAGCATGGCAGGAAATAAAATACAAATGAATAAGATTAAAAGAAATAAAACTGTCTACATTTGCAGAGCATGGTGATCTATGTGAAAACCCACGTTATCTGCAATAAAACTATTAAATAAAGTAAGTGAACATAAGATCAACACCCAAAACTAACATGCATTTCAATGTACTAGTAACAGACATGGAGATACTGAAAGTAAAAGCACACTCTCATTTATAATCACTCAAGAAATGGAACACTATTGTGCAAAGTGTGTATTGAATATGTGAAAAATGACAAGACACAAAGATATCAATGACCTAAAAAAAATGGACAGGTATACTGTTCATGGATTTTTTTTAAGAATTTTTTTTAATATTTATTTTTTAGTTTTTTGGCGGACACATCTTTGTTTGTATGTGGTGCTGAGGATCGAACCCGGTCCGCACGCATGCCAGGTGAGCGCGCTACCGCTTGAGCCACATCCCCAGCCCCTTGTTCATGGATTTTTATGCATCAACACAACAACAACATTGATTATTCCCAAAGTGATCTGTAGCTTTAACAAAATGCCAGTCAAAATCACTGAAATAGTTTTTATAGATATAAGCACACTTTAAAAAAATATATCTGGGCGGGGCTGGGGTTAAGGCTCAGCAGTAGAGCGCTTGCCTTGCACGTGCAAGGCTCTGGGTTCCTTCCTCAACACTGCATAAAAATAATAAATAAAGTTAAAATAATAAAATAATAGAAAAGTTTATTTGGGGTCTGGGGTTGTGGCTCAGTGGTGGAGCACTTGCGTAGAATGTGTGAGGCACTGGGTTCCATCCTCAGCACCACATTAAAAAAAATAAACAAAATAAAGATATTGTGTTCATGTACAACTAAAAAAGAAATTTAAATATATATATCTGGAAAGATAAAGGATCTAGAGTAGCTAAAACAATTTGAGAAAGAAGAATAAAATTGGAGGAATCACTCAGCCTGAGGTTAAGCTCACTATGTTGCTACAGTAAACAAGATACAATAATGTGGTGCTGGCTAAGTGATAAACACACAGATCAAAGGAACAGAATAAATACCTGTGAAGTAGACCCAAAATAAAATCAACAGATTTTTAATAAATGAGCAAAAGCAACTAAATGGAGACAGGACAGTTTTTTCAACAAATAATGCTGGAGTAACTGGGGGAAAAAAGCTCCACCTAAATCTCATAATTTTTTATATTTATTTTTAATTGTAGTTGGACACAATATTTACTTATTTATTTTTACGTGGTGCTGAGGATGGAACCCAGGGTCTCGCATGTATGAGGTGAGCACTCTACCGCTGAGCCATAAACCCAGCCCCTTAAATCTCATATTTTATAAGAATTAACTCAAAGTGAAGCACAGACTGAAATACAAAATGTATAACTATAAAGGTTTATGAAAAAGTACAAGAGAAAATGTTCAGGTCCAAGCCTAGGTAAAAATTTCTTGAACAAGATACAAAAGTATAAAAGGGGAAAATTCAGAAATACTAGACCTTACCAATTAAAAAAAGATAGCTCTTGGATATACAAAAAAGGAATATCATTTGGCCTTAAAAAGAGTGGTATCCTGCCATATGCAACAACAGGGATGAACCCAGAGGGCACTAAAACAAATGCAATAAGCCAGGCACAGAAAGACAAAACTGCATGGTTTCACCTACATGGGATACCTAAAATATTCAAACTCAGAAGCAGAGGGTAGAAAGGTGGCCCCAGGGACTGGGGAAGGAGTAAATGGGGAGCTGCTGTCCAACAGATATTGTTACAGTTTGAATGGATATTGCTAATTTGGGGATGTTCAGAGGTGAGATGATTAGAATCTGAGAGCTATAACGTAATTAATGGATTAATCCATTTGGTAGAGTAATAATTTGAATGGCTTACTAGATGGTAACTATAGGCAAGTGGGGCCTAGCTAGAGAAAGTAGAGCATCAGGAGTGTCCCTGGATGCCCCCACTTCCTCCCCTCCCCACCTCTCTCTCTCTCCTGCCACACCCTTCCACAATGATGTTCAGCCACACCTCCTGCCCCCTGAGCAATAGACTTAGCCAACTCTGGACTGAGACTTCTGAAACCATGAGACAAAATAAACTTTTCCCTTCTGGATTGTTTTTGCTTGGAATCTTGGTCACAATAACAAAAAGCTGACTAAAAAGGTATAAAGTTTCAGTTATGAGGTAGGGACTGGGGTTGTGGCTCAGAGGTAGAGCATTCGCCTAGCATGTGTGAGGCACTGGGTTCAGTCCTCAACACCACATAAAATAAAAAAATAAAGATATGTGTCCACCTATAACTAAAAAATAAATATTAAAAAATTATAAAGTTTCAGTTATGCAAGATGGATAAGTTCTAGATCTGCTTATGACATAATATTTAAAAATTTTTTTGAAAGAGTGAATTTTAAGTCAGGTATTCTTATTACAAGAGTGGGACAGACAGAGCAGGAGGATTCTTGGAGGTGGCAGGGGTGCTCATTACCTTAATTGTGATACTGTTTTCACAGGTGTGTGTGTGTGTGTGTGTGTGTGTGTGTGTGTGTGTGTGTGTGTATGAGCAGAAAAAATAGAGAAGAGTAATGAAATCAAAATCCTCAGGATCAGTAAAATGGATAATCATCTAGCTAAATTTTACCAAGAAATATACGAATTGCTAATGCCGGGAATGAGAGAGAAGAGGTCACTATAGAGCTGACAGACATCAGAAGTCAGGAGGAGGAAGTGAAAGCAGTGACTTTGCTAAGTCTCTGGCTTATTGACTGAGTTTAGAATGGCTGTAACTACTTAATAAAGTGCTAAAGAATTTTGATATTCTGAAAAAACAAAAGAAGAAAAAGTGATGGGAAAAACATAAGCCAGGGGCAGATCAGGTAAGCTGAGCCAGTTAAGGATTTGAAAAATTTGAATAATTTTGGTGAATCTTGGGCTATAAGTGTGGTTCCTAGAGGTTCTGTACCTGGCCTGGAGTGGTTTAGGGCAGAAGAATAGTGTCCTGGACTGTAGAAGGTAGGTGGGAGCATGGACTCAGATTCATAGATTTACGTATCAGTAACTTACCTACTGCCCAGTTGTTTACTACAAATGAGTTATCCAGCTCTGGGAAAGGTGGGCTCTCCAGGAGACTGAAGCCAGGCCCCAAGATGTCAAAGCATCATAAAATATACCTTCCAGATACAGACAAAAATGAACTTGATCGTCTTTCTTAACCCCAACACCAGGCCCAAAAGCTAATGCTTCCTCCCACAGGCATATCACTCAAGATCCTGTGTCTCCCTCATAACTCTAGATCCCACCTGTGAACCCCATTGCCATTGCAAACCAACATCTGCATGGGCTCCCTGCAAGTCTCTCTGCACACACCATTCAGAGATTATCCCGTAAAAGCAATGAGGATCTCACCCTGCCCTAGATGCATACCAGTTTCCTAGAGCTGCTGTAAGAAAGTACCATAAACTGGGTGGCTTGAAATAGCAGACTTTTTTTTGTCTTACAGTTCTGGAGTCTAGAAGACTTAAGTCAAAGTGTTGGCAGGACTGTGCTTTCTCTGATGGCTCTGGGGAGAATTTTTCCTTGCCTCTTCTAACTTCTGACACTTGGTGCCAACATCTTTGGTGTCTCTTGGCTTGAAGAGGCATCACTCCAATCATGTGGCTGTATTCTCTCTGTGTCTTTTTTTATCATTTAAAAATTCTTTTTAGATATTCATCACAGTAGAGTGTATTGCGACATATTGTACATACATGGAGTATAACTTGTTCCAATTAGGATTCCATTCCCATGGTTGTACATGATGTGGAGTTACACTCTTCATGTATTCATATGTGAACATAGGAAAGATATGTCCAATTCCTTCTACTGTCTTTCCTATTCCCATCTCACTCCCTTCCCTTCATTCCCCTTTGTTTAACCAACAAACTTCTATTCTTCCCTTCCCCTTTATTGTGTACTAGCATCCGCATATCAGAGAAAACATTTGGCCTTTGGTTTTGGGGGATTGGCTTATTTCATTTAGCATGACAGTCTCCAGTTCCACCCATTTACCAGCACATGCCATAATTTCATTCTTTTTATGGCCGAGTAATGTTTTCTTTATTCATTCATCTGTTGAAGGGCACCTAGGTTGGTTCCATAGCTTAGCGATTGTGAATTGAGCTGCTATAAACATTGATGTTGCTGTGTCACTGTAGTATGCTGATTTTAAGTCCTTTGGGTATATACCAAAGAGGGGGATAATTGGGTCAAACTGTGGTCTTATTCCAAGTTTTCTGAGGTCTCTGTGTGTCTTTATGTTGTCTTCCCTCTCTGTCTCAGTGTCCAAATTTCCCCTTTTCATACCATTACCAGTCATACTGGATTAAGGTTCACCTTCATGACCTCTTTTGTTACCTTGCTTACCTCTATATAAGACTATTTCCAAGAGAGGTCACATTCTGAGGTACTGATTATTGAGACTTCAACATCTACTTTTTGGTGAGGAGAGGGACACAATTCAACTCAATACACCTTTGATGGTTACCACTGACAAGGACAGCACCAACTTTATTTTGAAGACCTTGCCTGGCCATGTGGGGCTGCAACCTTTCACAACCATACATACATCTATTATCCTCATATCCTCTTTCTCGACTGTGTTTCATATTGTGTCTCTTCACTCAGGGAGTGGTTTCCAGTCACCACCAAAGCCTGATGAATCCATTCAAGGGTGAATAAGCTCCCTCACAGGTCATATTGTAATTTGACCTCCATTCCCTCTAAGCCTCAGCATCCCTCTCAAATTGACCCTCCCTGGGACAATTTGACATTGCCATATTCTGATCTTCCCTATTTGTACCCTCTCATAGTCACTCTCCTGTCCCTGTGACACCTACTACCCCACTGATTTGCCCAAGCAAGGCGACCCATTCTTTGCCCCCTTTACTTGCACATACTAGTGTTGCCATCATGACCAGAAAATTCCTCTTTCTAAATCACCACATGTGGGCAGGGGGAAAGGCCCAGGTCAACATCATTCTTTATATCTTGGCACCAAGAACCTGAAAGTAGGAGTCGAACATCTGGGGGACTGAGATCTTCTACTCACTCACGGGGTCTGTCAGCACCAGGACCACTAGTGAACAAAGTGGGTGCAGTAGGGTCATGACAGCTGAGAGATAAGGGTGCCTCCCAGGCTCAACCAGCTCCCACTTTGTTCTACAGTTGGTGTGGTGTGATGTTTGGGACTCCAAGATTTGGTCTCCACCAATATAAAATACACACAAGTCCTGTGGCATCATGGAGATGAAGGGTGGGTGCAGACATTCTGGAGGATCCTGGCAAAACTCCTGATCTGGGGACTCATGGCTCATACAGAGGAGCGGAGGAAGGACCTTTCCTTGGCACTGTTTCCTTGCTTGGTCCTGACAAAGATCTTTACTCGACGAGACTCTAGCATATTCTTCTAAATTCTATTCTCAACTAGAACTTGACTTTTGGACTTCCATGTTGTCTCTTCAGTTTTAGCAAGAATCCTAAGTCAGTTTAACCTGAGTGCCCCCTTATTTCTGATGCTTCCTCTTAGAAATTTTCCATGCACTGACCACCACCCTTCTCCTTGGCTATAAATCCCGACTTTTCCTTGTGTTTGGAGTTGAGCCTAATCTATCCACCCCACTGCAAAACCCCATCACAAAGTGGTTTCTACACCTCTTGCAATACTCTCTCTGAGTGAAATCTGTTCTATTGTTCTTTTTTTTTTAAAAGAGAGAGTGAGAGAGGAGAGAGAGAGATAGAATTTTTTTTTTCAATATTTATTTTTTAGTTATCGGCGGACACAACATCTTTGTTTGTACGTGGTGCTGAGAATCGAACCCGGGCCACACGCATGCCAGGTGAGCGCGCTACCACTTGAGCCACATCCCCAGCCCTGTTCTATTGTTCTTTATAAGTTTTATGAATACTTTTTAAACAGTCCTGAGGACCTGCCTGGGAATCAGCTTGGTCTCTGTGGAGTGAGTGACCCACCACTGCCAAATGAACATCCCTAACAGCATCTCCAGAAACTCCACTACTGTCTTTGTGGGGTACAGAAAATGCCTTCTTCCAGTGGAGGCAAAGAAACATTTTGGGGTAGTGTAGTTTCTGTCTCGTATCTGTTCTTCATGACAATGGCCAACCAGCACTCCAAGGTCTCTGGGAAATATTCTATGAATCATCACGAGACTTCCATTTATACTGCAAGTCTAAGATGTCCCGTTTGTATTGCATTTGGGATATTTTGTCAAAACATAAAATACAGGGGGTGGGTTTGTGGCTCAGTTGAGGAGTACTTGCTTGGCATGTGTGAGGCATTGGGTTCAATTCCCAGCACTGCACAAAAATAGATAGATAGATAGATAGATAGATAGATAAATGTCCATCGACTACTAAAAATATTAAAAAATATAAAATATAATCACTACAATTAAGCAAGTGGCCTCAGAGTATTCATTAAAGTTTTTACATGAAAGTACATCTTTGTAACATGTGGCTCCTTTTAAAATTTTATTTTTAAAAACAGATAATGCATGAATAGGTAGTCCTATTGCCTGTGATGAATTTTCACAGGCTACATGATTCAACACTTGACAACTAGCTAACTGCCCATCGGCTAAAGTGGAGAGTGCAGATGACATGATTTCAAGCGTCTAACATCAGTTGACATCTAATCTTCAGGAAATTCACCTCTCTTCTGCCTCCCCTCTCTTTAGGGCAGCCATACCAGGTACAAAGTTTGGATTGAGAGATTGCAGAGTCTGATGTTCAGTGATTCAGTTACCTGGTATCACTCTCAGCAAGATTTAATTATTCCATTACCTGAATCTGCAGTCCCTCAAGTGAGAACCAATTTAAGTGTAAGGGAAGCCAGGTCCAGGAAGGGAGAAAGGGATTGCTGAGCACCTAGCACAGAACAATGATTTGATTAGCAGATATTCATATTATTTTTCCTACATACCAATACTCTCATTCTCTTTACCAACAATCCTAAGTTTCTCCAATAATCACCGCTCTCTCAGTATTACGGTTTTCTGTTCCCATCCTAATTTAATACTTGAAAGCTATGACTAGAATAAATTATCTGTCACCACTCTCTACCTATGTATACATAATTATGATTCAGGGATCAGTTGAAACTGCTGAAGAAAGAACCATGAGCCTAAATTTCTACATGTAGTAAAAATGTCTTTGAAGAAAGCATGAGATGAAAGTACTTCAGGCTAAAAGTTTAATGAAAAATAAACTGGATAAGATGGAATTCTTATTTAAGGAAATTCTATTTAAGGATGATGAAAAGTCATCTCAGGTGAAATATCTTCGATAAGTGATGAAATGAAGATCTGAGACAGAAGTGCATCTGTGGATTAAAAACATTGCTCATTATCTGTATAAAATGACTAATGTTCCACTGCGAAGTTAGAAAGATGCCACGTTAGAGTCTCAAAAAAGTATGTACTAAGATGAGGCGGAAAGAATAGATCACAGGGCTACATGGCTTCCCAAGCCCCCAGGAAAGTCACAAGATCCTTTCCTGTTCCCAACAAGAGGTTCCCTACTGTCTGTAGGGTACAGGGATCCCCCACCATCACCACTTGCCTGGATCTCAGACACTCACCTGAGCAGGAACTTTAGGAGTGGCCTCTCTTTACCATACATAGATTTTGCTCATTTTCCGGCAGGCAGATCAGTTCTGGTTTGGGAATAGGATACCCTGAACATGGAGAAACAGGACAGCAATATTCTGGTAAAGACAAAATGAACCTCTATATTCAATATGGTATTCAACATAAGAACAAGATCTTAGAATGAGGCTACTCCTTCCAACCATGCAAAGAAAATGCTGACCTGTAACCTGGAAACCAAGAGCATAAACACCATCCTTGCGTCAAAAGTCTGCAGAGGGTAGTGATGGCCATCTACCTAACAGCCACTCCCCTGGATCTCCATCCTGCAGAATCTGACTCTGTTCAGAAGCAGCCCTTCCCCCTTTACACGAATCATGGGACCCCCAGAATGAGACCTTTCATTCAAGAAACTATTTTCTTTTTCCTACATTTTATAAAATTTGTGCGTTACAGTTATTCATACTGATGGTATTTGTTGTTACATATTCATACATGCACACAATGCACAATATAACAACATAATTTGGCCAATATCAATCCCGAGCACTCCCCCCTTCCTCCCCACCTCCTACCCCTTAGGCCCTTTCCTCTACTAATCTCCGTTTGATTTACATGAGATTGGCCCTATCTTTCTTTTCCTTTTTCCCCCTCTAGAAAAAGCTATTTTCGAATTAACCTAAGTAGGTAGGTCTCAATCTCCATGGACATTATAACCACCTGGGAATGTCTGATGTGATTCATGAACCAAATGGAACAGAATTTCTGGGGATTAGATCTGGACATTAGTAGCTCTAAAAGCTCTCCAAGTGTGCAGGGAGGATTGAAAAAGCATGGTTCAAATTGATCTACATCTGACTCTGACCTTGTTCAGTTTTATTTGGGAAAACAGCTATTCGAAGCTATTCTAAGGAAGCAGAGTGAAGCGAAGGGAAAGTGTATGAACTAGGGAACATCTGCATCAGTGATCTCAGGAAAGAAAGTAATACTTGTGCTATGAATTTCTCAAACAGAATGCTGAACAGAGACCCAAGACTCAGAGAAGTACACAGTGTGAGTCCATTCATATACTGTTCAAGAAGGGGCCAATCTAATGTATGGGGACAGAGGTCAGTGAAGCGGTGCCTTTGTGGGGAACTGACTGGGAGGCAGTGGGGGAAATGTGTCATAGGCTGAGAATATCCAAGCTTGATCCAGGTGGAAATCACAGGAATGAAAGCCACAGGTGAAATGTGCATCCAGCTGGACACTTAGGATCATACATATTACCAAATAGTAGGTATACCTCAATAAGGAAGCATATTAAAAAACCCCTAATGCTAAAAATGTCATTGTTGTCTTTGGGCAGCAGCTTCCTATAGGGGAGAGAACTAGGTGCAGAGTCAGTAACCTTAAACAACAACAACAACAACAATAAAGCCACATTTCACAAGGGATGTTGTGAGGATTAAATCAGTGGAGCAGGGGGGGTGACTGGAACAGGGCTTGACATGGTGTTAGTGTTCAAGGGACATTAGTGTGACCATTACTGTAAACTATTTTTTCTTTGGGCTGACACACATTTTGCTCACCCAAGCTCACAGGTATAAAATTGCAAGTGACTACCCCTTGCCATTGGACACATTCCCAAATGCCCTTGGGCATAACCAGGCCCAGTGGGCATGAAGCCATAAATGAGATCATGATTGATGAAAATAAATTGTGCTGTGCCTCGAGATAGTTATTACTGGGAAAGGAAGGAGGAAAGCGATGCTATTTTGTGCCAGCAAACTGGAACTTTCTATTTTGTTTTTTTAAAAAATAGCTTATTCTGAGATGGAAGTCTCAACTAATGAAAAGCCAACATCAGAGGATCACCTAAACTTTCATCATATAATCAAGACAGGACATCTTCTTATTGGGTTCAGCATGTATCTACCGTGGCCCCAAATGAAATGCTCAATTTTTAATGGTTTTATCCAATGAAAAGTAAGACCTGTTATTACTATAATGTCCCTTAAACTAAAAGCCCTCAAATTATCCTTTGTGAAATATTTTTTTGTGTCAAATGGATTTTGTAAGTTGAGAGGAAGGACTTTGCAATTCACATAACCCCATCTAACACAGAGTTTCCCATGACTTCATGTATGAATGAAGGGGTTAATTTTCAGGACCCTTTTCCAAAGTGCTGTAAATGAGGAAATAAGAGCAAGGAAAGCAACCTCTTCCAAATTCAGCATGATGGGTAGCTCACATCTTACCTTCAGCTCATGAGTTCATTTTGTAACAAAGGGCTGAGGATTTTGTTTACTTAAATAGATTCTTTCAGAAATGGAATCTTGTATGACTTATAAATGGGAAAACTAATTTCATTTTTCACAAATAGGTTGCCATCACAATACAACAATGAAATAAAAATAATGCTGTAGATTCTTGTGCTATAAATTAGGGCTACTTCCTCTGTTGAAAAGGAAAATTAGCAAAAGTTAGGGCAGGCACCAGAGACTCATCACTAATTAAGACTTTCTCCTGACAACAATCAGAAAGCAGCACAGAGGTCTCCATTCAATGCCATCAATGATACATTGATGATACATTTGTGCACCTTTTAAAATCATCTGCACCTAAAGAGGATTGTGAGACAGACCCTAGGAATCAAGGATGCTTGTGTAGACATCAGGTAAAAGTGAGCGTAATGGATACTGTGTAATTCAGAAAGCTGCCAGCTGGCCTGCTAGACTCATGGACTTTTTTTGAGAATGGACCATCATCTGCAGCCCAAGCAAACTGGGTCATGGGAACACCTAACCAACAAAGCTTGCCCATTCAGTCTCCCTCTGGTGAGAATCAGGACTAAGGACCTGAGACAGAGGGCAGCTTGTGCTAGATATTAGAATTGAGAGTGCAGGCTTGTTCTTGATTTCCTGTATTCGGCCCCTCAGGGTGCCTGGGTAGACAGGGATAGTAAGATAGGGGGAAGTGAAACAAAAACAGCAGGAATTTTGGGCAGGGAGAGTGGGCTCAGAGGCTTTTCCTACCAGGCAGACCTGAAGTAAGAGGCTGTCTACACATGGGAGAGAGGTGAGGCTTACCTAATGAGACCAGGTGCCCACAGGTCTCCAGTATTACCTCCTGGAACAGGGTCCTCTGGGACAGGTCCAACTTCCCCCATTCTTCCCAGGTGAAGATCATAGTTAAGTACTGGAAGGCCATGGACAACTGAAAAGTCAAACACAGACATATTGGCCTTGGACTGGATGAGATCAGAGCCTATTGCTGCGTCACTGGTAAAGGTGCAGATAGACCCAAGGCTTGAATCACCAAGTGTATCTAGTGACTCTGTGACATGCTCACTGTGGAGGCAGATGCTGCCTTTGGATCTTGTGTGTTGAGTCAAAGAAAAAAGCCTTTTATGGGGAACTACTGGAGACACTATTGGCAAGGAGACTGCAAGGTGCAGACAGCAGGTGCTCTGCTGTGTCAGGGTGAGGAAATGTTGACAAAAATTACAACAAAGCTAACAGCAACAGCAGCATCAGGAGCCCAGTGGTCCCTGGTGGGTGTTGGCACCATGCTGAGGGGTTCAACGAACTGTAGTCAAGTGTCTGAGGGTCCCAGCTCTGAAGCCAAACTCTGGGTTTCAGTCCAGCCTCTAGAAACCAAGATTTGCTGGGTGCATGATTTGGGGGAAGTCACTTCATTTCTTTGAGCCTTAACTACCCCATTGATACAATAAAAGTTTCCACATTGCCAGGTTGTTAGAGAATTAATGTTTCAAAACACAAATACTGAAGTGGATGGCTTATGTAAGATTTTTCTCTGAGTTTTGAAATTTGTTTTCCTTTTTTTAACTGGTAGACTTTATTTTTAGAACAGTTTCATATTTATAGAAAAGTTCTGGAGATAATACAGGGCTCTTATATTTGCACTCTCCCACAATAAAGTTTCACTTATTGTTATCCTCTTACACTAGTGTGGTACATTTATCACATTTAATTGATCAATATGGAATCATTATTATTAACTGAGGTCCATAGCTCATTTATATTTTCTTAGTGTCTATTAAATATAACTTTCCTGTTTCAAGAGCCCATCCAGGATATATGCTGCATTAGTTATGTCTCCTTAGCTGTAACAGTTCATTAGATTTTGCTTGTTGTTTTAAATATATACTTGTATATATTTGGGTGTGATATAGATACAGTGAAACTGTTGCTATAGTCAAGCAAATTAATGTATTCATAATATCACAGTTACCCATTATTTTGCAACAAGCACCTAAAATCTAAAATTTGGGCAAAATACAGTATAATTAACTGCAGACCTCACATTGTATGTTAGATCTCTAGATTTCTCATTCTACATATGTACTACTATTTGTCCTTTGACTTATATCTCCCTATTTTTTCCTTTATTGAATTCTGATTCCATGGATTGATGCATCCATGTGGAAAACAGTCTGGTGATTCCTAAACAAATTAAAAATAAAACGACAATATGACCAAGCAATGTTTCTTCTCATTATACTCCCAAAGGAAATACAATCACTATCTGGTAAAGATATCTACACTTCCATGCTCATTGTAGCATTATTCATAATAGCCAAGATACAGAAACAGCTGAAGTGTTTCTTGACAGATAAGTGTATAAAAAACATGATACACACATATGCATACACAATGAAATATTACTCAGACGTAAAGAACGAGATCCTGAATTTACCACAATATGAATGAAATTGGAAGATATTATGCTGAATGAAGTAAGACAGACACAGAAATAAAATGGGCAAATAAGTGAGACCCTGTAATAGAACGAAAGAAAAAGATTAGAGCTCTATCTGATGTGTGAGAGGTAAAAATTTGCTCCCAGGATGTAGGCTCTCTATTCACCTCACAGATTGTTTCTTTTGCTGAGAAGAAATTTTTTAGTTTGAATCCATCCCATTTATTGATTCTTGGTTTTAATTCTTGCATTATAGGAGTCTTATTAAGGAAGTTGGGGCCTAATCCCACATGATGAAGATTAGGGCCTACTTTTTCTTCTATTAGATGCAGAGTCTCTGGTTTAATTCCTAGGTCTTGGATCCACTTTGAGTTGAGTTTTGTGCGTGGTGAGAGATAGGGGTTTAATTTCATTTTGTTGCATATGGATTTCCATTTTTCCCAGCACCATCTGTTGAAGAGGCTATCTTTTCTCCAATGCATGTTCTTGGTACCTTTGTCTAATATAAGATAATTGTAATTTTGTGAGTTAGTCTCTGTGTCCTTGATTATGTACCATTGGTGTACCAGTCTGTTTTGGTGTCAATACCATGCTGATTTGTTACTATTGCTCTGTAGTATAGTTTTAAGGTCTGGTATAGTGATGCCACCTGCTACACTCTTCCTGCTAAGGATTGTTTTAGCTATTCTGGGTATCTTATTTTTCCAGATAAATTTCATTATTGCTTTTTCTATTTATATGAAGAATGCCATTGGGATTTTGATCGGAATTGCATTAAATCTGTACAGTGATTTTGGAAGTATGATCATTTTGATAATATTAATTCTGCCTATCCAAGTGCAAGGTAGATCTTTCCATCTTCTAAGGTCCTCTTTGGTTTCTTTCTTTAGGGTCCTGTAGCTTTCATTGTATAGGTCTTTCACCTCTTTCATTAAGTTGATTTCCAAGTAAAGAACTCAAAAAGGTAAGCACCAAAACAAACAAACAAACAAACAAACAAAAAACAAAACTAAATAACCTAATCAATAAATGGGCCAAGGACCTGAACAGACACTTCTCATCAGAGGATATACATCAATCAACAAATATATGAAAAAATTTTGATCATTGCTAGCAATTAGAGAAATGTAAATCAAAACTACTCTAAGATATCGTCTCACTCCAGTCAGAATGGCAGCTATTATGAAGACAAACAACAAAAAATGTTGGCGAGGATGTGGAGGAAAAGGTACACTCATACATTGCTGGTGGGACTGCAAATTGGTGCAGCCAATATGGAAAGCAGTATGGAGATTCCTTGGAAATCTGGGAATGGAACCACCATTTGACCCAGCTATTCTTCTCCTCAGTCTACACCCAAAGGACTTAAAATCAGCATGCTACAGGAACACAGACACATCAATGTTTATAACAGACCAATTCACAATAGCTAATCTGTGGAACCAACTTAGATGCCCTTAATAGATGAATGGATAAAAAATGTGATATATATACACAATGGAATTTTACTCAGCAATAAAAGAGATCAAAATCATGACATTTGCAGGTAAATGGATGGCGTTGGAGAAGATAATGCTAAGTGAAGTTAGCCAATCCCCCCAAAAAACAAATGCCGAATGTTTTCTCTTGATATAAGGAGGCTGATTTATAGTGGGGTAGGGAGGGGGAGCATGGGAGGAATAGATGAACTCTAGATAGGGCAGAGGGGTGGGAGGGAAAAGGAGAGGGCAGGGGATTAGTAAGGATGGTGGAATGTGATGGACACCATTATTCAAAGTACATGTATAAAGACACGAATTGGTGTCAACATATTTTATATACAACCAGAGATATGAAAAATTGTGCTGTATATGTGTAAGAAGAATTGTAATGAATTTCGCTATCATTTATTTTTTAAAAAATAGAAAAAAAGAATGAAAGAAAAAAGACTGGGGTTATAGCTCAGTGGTAGAGTACTCATCTAGCATGTAGGAAGCCTTGTGTTCACCCCCAGTACAATGAACCCCCCCTCCAAAAAAAGCAACCAACCAACAACAAAAAAAAAGCTATAAATATACTGCATGATATCCCTTATATGTGAAATCTTAAAAAAGTTAAATACACAGAGATAGAAGGAAAAAAATGATGATTATTTTGGTGGGAGTGAGGAGATGGAAAGATGTAGAACTTGCTTGATTTTGATGACCTTGACCTTTTTTGTTTATGTTTTTTAATATGGAACACTTCATGAATTTGTGTGTCATCTTGTGCAGGGGCCAATGCTAATCTTCTCTATATTGTTCCAATTTTAGTATATGTGCTGTCAAAGGGAGCACTATATTAACAGTTTTGAGGAGTCAGGTCAGGCATATTGTAGGATATCTTTCTGCTGGAACTTGTTAGATGATTTTCTCATGATTATGGGTTTTCCTCAATAAGTTATGAATTTTTTTGATGGGGGAGGAAGATCACAGATGAAGAGTTTCATTGTTATTACATCATAATAAGGATACATACACACCACCAAAGTAGTGTGATCATCTGGTTGAAATAGTGTTCCTCAAATTTCTCTCCTGTTAAATTACTCCCTCCACAATGTCTATATTGTACCTTTGAAAGGAAGTAATTGTGCACAGCCCATATTTAAGGAATTATACTTCCCTTCCCCTCCTTCATAGAGTATCTACCTAATATATTTGGAATTCCGCACAGGAGATTTGTCTTTTCTTGCTGTAAGAAACACTTACGTGTCCAAGCCCAAAGAATGGACTAAGAAATACAATGTACAGCAAAAAGTGAGGCTTTACTTCAATGATGGTCTTGCAAGATTGGGTGTTTGGTAGTCAGGGGCACACAGATTGGGTGCAACCAGTGTTTTATTCCCTAGAGGGCAAGATCCCTCCCCTGGTTCATCATTGGCTGAGTACTATAGGGAATGGTCTTTACCTAGGTTTTACTGTCTCCAATAAGGTTATTTAAGAAATGAAACTTTAATTGTCCCCTTGGATCAAGTGCCTTTTGGCACACAGTTGATCTCTGTTGGTCAGGTCAGTTCCCTTCCTTCTCACCTCCTGTTTGTCAAAGGGTTGTGGATTTTTACTGCTTGTAAACTTTCTATTCTGCTTCCTGTCCAGCTGCCTGTAGTCATTTTACATTTAAAGCTAAATACTGTATTATGAAAAGGGACCACTAGACTTTCTCACTGTGCTCATGCGTTAACTTACTTGATCATTATTTATACCTCTATGTACTAATAATGCGTTTATATTTTATTCTTTGGGTTATAATGCAATACTATGTGTATACACTCACACACATAGATATATAATACTCAGTACTTATGTATGAGTACACACACACACACACACACACACACACACACACACTTATCTATTTATTCTCAAATTATTCCAGCTTTGGCCACTGGAATAGTTGGTTCCAGTGTTCCTTTAACATGCCCCCATTGTTGTGTATGTATTTTTGTTTGTTTGGTTTTGCTGTTTTTTGAGTCATTTATCTGGCATTATAAGATGTTCCATGCTTCTGTAGGACTGTCCCAGTCCTAGAGTCAGTCATTTTTTCAAGGAACCCTGGTTTATTTTATTAGAGAACTGCATTAAAACTAAGATTCGGGCACTAGGGGTGCTCATTGCTATTGGGGGTGCCATTTCTTTTAGGCATTCTCTGTTGACAGGGCAAAGAAATATATGTGTATATACTATAATATCATCTATACTATAATTACACTATCTGTACTAAATTAAACATGAATCTTCCTGATGTTTCCAACTCTAATTCACTAACACACACATCATTCTACCTTCATCCCCTTGCTTGTTTATAATAGTGAGAAACCTGGTTCCACTATCTACCATCCGTTTAATTAATAGTTCAATTAAGTTCAAGCAGTTAACTTGAACTTAATATTTCATGCAGCATCAGGATTAGTAACTTGTACCCTCATTGAAACAACTTTATCACCTAAAGTGCGTATTTGTAGTCCATTTTGCCTTTAGTAAAACAGACTCCACCATTTCCAAAGTTACCTAGGTCAGCCTCCTCCCGCTTCTCTGTGAAGTTGTTTCATACATTCGTAATATAGTTAAATTCTTCTGTTACAGTGTACATTATTTAATGGGTTTCTCCAATTTTCCAATCTATTATTTTAATATTCATGTATTAAAGTTCGCTGTGTTGTGCTATGGTTTTGAACAAATGTATAATGGTATCACAGTTTTATAGCCATAAATTCTGTTTCACCTAATTACTCCAACTCTTATTGACCAGTGATCTTGAGGTAGAATAGAAGAAATAAGAGTAGGTAGAAAGGAGACAAACAGGGAAGGAAGGAGAGAATTTAGCTTTAAATCTAAAAACTCCACAAATGCTCTGAACTTCACTCCTCAATTCTAAAAAATACCAATAAATCTTTTAGTACTATAAATCCAGTTAATTAATGCCTAGGGGGCTGGGGTTGTGGCTCAGTGGTGGAGCGCTCGCCTAGCATGTGAGAGGCCTGGGGTTCAATCCTCAGCACCACATAAAAATAAATAAATATAATAAAGGTATTGTGTCCAACTACAACTAAAAAATAAATATTAAAAATTTAGTAACTATATATTTTGTTAGTTTATAGAATGCGTGTTCAGACTAACTAAAAGAAGCCTAGAGAAAGATACTGTGAGACTCTCACAATATGGGTAGGGTTCAAATGCTATATATTAAGTAGATAACATCAATCTGAAGATTCTGAGAATCAGCCCTCTGTGACCTGCTTTGTTCCATGATCAAAGAAATCCAGCTGTTATGGTTTGGGTGTGAGGTGTCCCCCAAAATCTCACGTGTGAGGCAATGCAAGAAGGTTCAAAGGCGAAATGGTTGGGTTGTGAGTCTTACCCCAACAGTGAATTAATCCCCTGCCAGGGATTAACTGGCAGGGTGGTTGGGTGTAGCTGGAGGAGGTGGGCATTGGGGGCCTGGCTTTGGGGTATATATTTTGTATCTGACAAGTGGAGTCTCTCTGCTTCCTTATCACCATGTGAGCTGTTCCCCTCTGCCATGCTCTTCCACCACGATGTTCAGCCTCACTGGAGCCCTGAGGAATGGGTTTGGCTGTCTATGGACTGAGACCTCTGAAACTGTGAGCCTCCAAAGAATCTTTTCCTCCCCTACAATTGTTCTGGTTAGATCTATTAGTTACGGTGCTGCCCCTTATCCTTCTCGTGGTCACCCTTTACAAGATTTCCTTTAAAAGAGAAGTCTGAGACCTCCAAAGTCTATTTCACTCTCGAGTGCCCTTCTCCCTTTGAATGTGTATGCTGCTCTAATCTTTGCTTTCCTGAATAAATCTTTATATGTGCCTCTGTTGGCACATCCTGAAATTCATTTTTGTGTGTAAATCAAGAACCTGCCAGGATTGAGGTGAGGTCCCCTTTTCCCTATTGAGGACCTTCTTGGACCTAATCTGTGGCAATCTTAGTTATCTATAGATAGTTTTTTCTAAAATGCCACACAATTGAAATCATATACTGCATAGCCTTTTTAGTCAGGCTTCTTTTATTTAGGAGTATGCATGGAAGGAAACTCTAGACCTTTTAGGATCTTGATAGCCCATAATAATATTCCACTGTATGGATATAGTACAGGGATTCCCCCCACCCCAAACACACACACTTTTATCCATTCACATGTTGAATGGCATCCTGGTTGTTTAAAATTTTAGGAAATTATGAATAAATCTCCTATAAGCATTCATATGTAGGTTTCTTCATGAACATAAATTTTCAGTTCAATAGGGTAAATTCATAAGAGTATGATTGCTTTTTACTTTATTTAATTTTGTAAATATGAAATTGACCAATGATCTTGCAAAATGTCTGTATCAGACAACTAGGGCGGCCATAACAAAATATCCCAGAATGGGCAGTCTAAACAACAAAAACTTAGGTCCTCACAGTTCTGGAGGCTAGAAGTCCAAGACTAAGATGTTGGAAAATTCAGCTCTCTTCCAGGTTTGCAGACTATTGCTTTCTTGCTGTGTCCTTACATATTCATACAAGATGCCTCAACAGCAACAACAGTAGATAATTAATGGAAAAGCTTTTTGGGGAAAGAACTGCAGGAAGATACTTGATGTGTCCAAAAAAAAGTTGTCACAAAGTACAATGGAAATGTCCATTGCCTTCTTCAATTTCTAGGAACTAATGAGGCTGACCAATTGGCAAAGATAAGATGGCTGGGGGAAGCCCCTGGAGAAGAAATTGCCACTTTGTTATATTATAGATTAAAGCATGAAGGTCAAAAGACTAGGTGGGCAGCTGTGATATTCTAGGGACTGCTCATAAAGATGTCTGATGTTGTTGCTGTATGCCAGTAGTGACTGGATGCCACCAAAGAACATATCAAAAGAAGTGAGGTCTCTCTTCAGCAATGGCAGATAGAATACATTGGCCCTCTCCTGTTATCAGAAGGGGTCAAATGTGTATTGACTTATGTGGACACAGTTACAGGCTTGATGCAAACCTTTCCCAGCAAAAGAGCATATCAACAGGCAACTATTAAAGGACAGATCTGGCTGAGTGCACTGGAACAGAGAGGCCTGGGAACATGGGGGACAGAGGACATGGCTGAAGTTATTGTGCAGCAAATGAACAGAATCTCAAGGTAATCCTTGAGGCTGTCCTTTATCTGGTATCTATGGCGACACATGGGTATCCCCGGGTCATGTGGTCAGCTGTATATCTGAGACAGACCACCATAGGGACAAAGGGCAAATACATACCTGAGCCTTAACTCATGACCTGACAGCCATTAAAAGATAACATTAAGTTTTTTTTTCCTCTGCTCTCTCACCTTAACTCACAGCTTATTGGGTACAAAAAGCTTGGTATGTGCCTTACCCTCCCCCTTATCAGCTTTAGAGACCAGGTACATCACTAGGGTCAGGATGCTCTTGCCACAACTCTCCATGGACAAACAACATAAAGGATAAAAATTGTGAGGTACCATCAAAACAGCAAATTCCCAGGGCCTTCACTTGTACTTGTCATAGTTTGTCTTTTCTTCCATTTCTCACCTATGGGTTCTCTTAAACAGCTACAGCAGCATGTGGTATCCAAATGAAAAACTAACATTTGGCTCTGACGACCAACTGATCATGACTTCCTCAGTTCAAGTGCCCTTATAGGAAAAGAGAGGCATCTTTGAAATGTACCTAAAGACAATTAACATTCCTAACTTTTGCCCCAAACAGCCCTTTCACATGAAGAAAACTCCCTCTCTGTTTGGGGAGCTCGCCTGACACTCTGGTCAGGCCTGCATCTTCCTTCTCTTAGGAGAAGCCCTAATGGAAAGCCTTGCCTGACTGGTTTTTGTTTCTACTGTCACCAAGTCCAAGTTCCCATGTCTGGTGGTCTGGATTGGGTTGAGATGGAGGAAAGAACATGGGAGGGAGGGGGTGGGAGACTGCAGACCTGTAAGAGTCCAGGAGCTATAAATGTCCCATCTAACTTCAGGACACTGTTTCCCTCACCTAGGCTGGGACTCCAGACTCTAAGCTTAAACTGTCTGCTGAGTCCTGATCAATTAACTACATCCTGACATCTCCATTGGTAGGGATGACATCAACTAGGGGACAGTCTTCAGTCTATGAGTATATAGAGCCTTCCTCTAAAACTTTCTACCATACGGGAACACTATCATGAATGGCAACACCACTCCAGGGATCCTCCACAGAATCACAGGATGCCCCTGGCCATCACTCCCACAAGGAATTCATCATCCCCAAGGTCTTGCTGGTCATCCTGTAAATACTAAAGGGCCTCCTCCTCTCTTGTGTCTCAATATTATCACTGTTAATATTGTGGCTATTGTCGGAGATCCTTAAGGACTGAGAGTTTCCCATGACATCCTTGTATGTCCTGGTGCCTGTGGTCGTTCTTCCACATACCCTCTTGCACGTGCCCTTAGCTCGGACCACTCGCCCCAGAGGGATCTGGGTAAAATGCAAATAGCTCAACAATGTCTACTAATCTGCAAGAACACTTCCTTTCTCCCCCAGAACGTTGACCAATCATTCCCAAACCAGCTGACCACAAGCTGACTTACCCTGTAAAACTTGAATCGACCCCAGTCAGACCACTGCTTCCAAGCCATCCTAGACAGCATTTCCAAGGTAAGGTTCTGCTACCCAACTCTGTTTCTTCCCACCAGTGCTCATGTGCTCACATTCGATCATTAACTATGAACAAGTCTCTAGGTTTGCTGAGATGTACATCCCAGAATCCTGTTCTGACAATGAACAGTGAATCACTGAACCTACAAGGATGAAGGGCATGTTGTTCTCTTTAAGCCAGAGTCCTGCTTAATCAAATTTGGCCCATGGGGACTACGTGATGGTTTGTATGTGACCTACACACCAGGTTTTGGGGCATCCTTATCACATGCGCCTTTCTCATAAGTCTCCACATTGTATTTGTGTCACCTTACTTGCTGGTGTCAGTAGCTCCCTCCTGTCTCATGGCTCCCTGATGTGTTCTGTGTATGACATTTGTTTTGTACTGTTTCATGTCGGTCCTTTTTCTTGTGGATATGCTTTCTCTGTGTGTCTTGGCTATTTGGAGGAGTGTCTCAATACCTGTCACACAGTGTCCCAAGCGTGTATTTTGGGGGACCATATGTTGGATACCTAGGTTGTAGTTAGGTATATCACAAACCAATCACCTGGGGTCCCACCAATATACATGCACGATGCTAGATTTTGTTGCAGCGCCATTGTCACATACCTAGTGCACTGAGTACCTGAAATACTGTTTCCAGACTGTTCTGCAGTGTGCCAACAAAACATACTGTCACATCTAATGTGTTTCCAGGTGTGTCACCATCACATACCTTTCAGCCCAGAGCAGGTCTCAATTATGCATTTCATCAATATTTGTGAAAGATGGAAGAAAAGTAAGTATGTTAATTAGCATCAGAAAGATGCAAAAAGCCAAATCTTGAATGTAACAAATTCTAACGGACAAATGCCCAGCTACTTAAATAGATGATAAGTGGTAGCTATAAGGTAAGACACACAAGAGACATGTCTACCAAAAGCAATACACATACATTTTAGATGCAGAACACAATATCTTAAAAAAAAAAACCATTTGAAACAGTTGAGAAAAATGAACTCTAATAAACATTTTGATATTTTCAAGTACATTTATTTCATGTTTTATACAGCATTTACATTTTAGAAAGCATTATGAAGACTTTATAAATTAAATGACATGATGTCCAAGATTATAAATAATCCAGTGACAGATACGTACACAGATGAATAAAGAATGACCATGGAATGACAAATACTGGAAATTTAGGGATTAGTTCATGGGGCTTTGCCCTTTTTAAAGTTTTATTTATATTTAAAAATACCTATAACAAAAGGTAAAATATATCCTTGTAGCAATAATGTTAAAAATGATTTTGAAAAAGGACTATTATAGTTTCATGAATATAAGCATGTATCAAAACATCAAATTCTATGCTTTAAATGTGTTCAGTTTAAGTTCATTGTAACTCAATAAATCTGTTATAAAGTTCAATAAAGTTATTACTAAAACTGAATAGTTGTCATTTGGTAATTTTTTACTCTTTTCTATATTCTGGGGTTTATTTATGGCTATTTTATCAGTATAATGGAAACAAAATACAATGTTCTACTACACATCTCTTCTCAATTATATGTTCAGTGACATCACATTGGCAGCTTGAAACTGGCCACAGTGCAGACCTGTGGGTAGAGATGAGATGGCTTCTGCAACGGTGATATAGGTCTGGTAGGGTATTATGACATAATGGATTTTCATTTTTGTCCATGGTTCCTGGTTCATAACTCCATCCCCAAAGCGGACCAAAGAAACTAATATCCCCCTACCTCTAGCTGGCCATAAAGAATTTCTCTGACTAAATTTGTCTTATAGTAGGTCATAAGACCCTCATTGCAGAAAGTCCTGCCCTATTTCCTGCAGTAAGCGATGCTCAGAGATCAAGAAGAATCTGGATAGGCCTTGTAATAAATAGGACTTGTTTGGTTTATTCACAGTCTATTAGCAATTATGTCTATGTAATGAGGCTCCATGAAAACCCCGTAGAACAGGTTTTGGAGATCTTTGGGTAGCTGAACACATGGAGGTTCCTGTAGTGTGTTGTGGTCAGAGAGGGCATGGAAGCTCTGCACCCCTTTTCTTACACCTTTTTCTGTGCATCTTCTTCTTCCGTACCCTTTGCAATGTACTTTATAATAAATCAGTAAACATAAGCATGAATTCCCCTGGGTTCTGTGAACTGCTCAAGCATAATGAAAACTGAGCAGGGGGTTATGGAAACCCTGATTTATAGCCGGTTGATCAGAATAATAGGTAAAACCATTTGGGACTTCTGATTGACATTATGTGGGTGGAAGGGGGAGTCTTGGGGACTGAGCCCTCAATCTGTGGGATCTGACATTACTTCTAAGTGGACATAAATGAATTTTTTTAGGCACCCACCAGATGTCCACTGCAGAACTGACTGATGGGGAGGGGGTAGAAATCCTCATGTCTTTGGGGACCATAGAAATCTTCTGTATTTACTATAGTCAGATTAAAGGAAAAACAAGCAGTTTGTTTTTGCCAACACACCTGGCAAGGGATCAGGCCAGGGTAGAAGTTGCATGGCAGCTCCTGAAAGCTTTTCACAAACTTGAAACTTATGGGGAAATCTGTTGTGCATGTTCAGATGGGTAAGGTTTATTTTGGACAGATGTGTCTTCACAAAGGCCTTTCTCCAGGGTCATTATATTAAGTAAGGAGATTGCATATTCCCTGTATGTCTAAGAACTCCAGCTGGGAACTTTTCCACATTTACTAAACTCATAAGGCCTTACTGCTGTGTGCTGGCGCCGAATGAAATTAGAACTCTGGGTGAAGCCTTTGCTAATTCACTGTGCTCAAAAATTTTATCTGAGTGAATATTTTGTTCTAAATCAGAACATGTTTGAAGGCTTTACTACATTCATGGGACTTGCAATTTCTTTCTGCATCATGGATTTGCTTCTGCTGGTGTTTGGCTGAAGGATTTCCCACATTAGCTGTAGATGTGCTTTCAGGCAATTCAAGAGAATTTGAATTGAAAGCTTATCCACATTTTCTGTACATCACGAGGACTTTCTCTAGTGTGAACTCTTCAGTGCTGGATATGCAAGGTACTTTGACTAAAAATCCCCACATTCCTTACATGCATAAGGTTTTTTTTTTTTTCCCAGTGTGAATGCTGTGATGTTGAATGGGACCAAAGCTTTGGTAAAAGAATTTCCGCACTCTGAAGGTCTTTCTCTGGTGTGTACTTTCTGATATTTGATGAGGCTGGAGCTTTACCTAAAGGATTTCTCCTTCTCACTGCATGAATAAGGCCTTTCTCCAGTGTGAATTCTTTGGTTTATAATAAGGCTGGACCTTTGAATTAAGAATTTTCCACTTTTGTTGCATTTACAAGGCCTTATCCCACTGTGAACTCCCTGGTGTCAAATGAGTCTCAAGTTGCAGTTGAAGTGTTTTGTATACTTGCTGCATTTGTGAGGTCTTTCTGCAGTGTGAACTCTTGTTTCTGAATCAAGCTGAGCCTTAGCTGTGTAATTTCCCACCGTTTCAATGGACTACTAAGACTTTTCACCAGTATGAATTCACTGATGAGGAGCAAGTATGTATTTGCAGCTGAAGGCTTTTCCACATTCATGGAACTTCAAAGTCCCTTCTCCAGTTTGGCCCCCTGGGTGTTATAAAGTCAGGGTTTATAGTTGATGGCTTTCACATATTTGTCACTCATAAAATCCTTGTCCACTGTGGACTTGCTGGTGCTGAACAAACTGTTTGCAATTGAAGGCTTTCTGCATTCATTGCACTTGAACAATTTTTTTTTTCACTGTGAGTGGCTGCTTTCCTCAGCCACTTTGTGTGGCTTCTGTTTTAAGTGGCCTGGTTCGGGCCAGGATATTTTATGTGGCTTCTGTTGTAAGTGGCCTGGTTTGGGTCAGGATGCTTTGTGTGGCTTCTGTTGTAAGTGGCCTGGTTCTAGAGAAGACCTGAAATGATCAAGACATATTTCCCAATGTCCCCTCAGGTCAAGGATGTCCCTGGTACATGGAATCTGTAGCTCTTTACAAATAAGAACTTACCCACACACCTTCTGAAGGGTTTCTCTTTGCTGTGATATAGTTGCTTAAGGATATTAAATAACTGTTTTCTACAGGCCCCATAAGCATATGGTGTCTGCCTTGTATGTGTTTCCCTGTCTTTCAAGGCCAAGGCACATATCTCACAGGGGCAGGCTTTCTAGGCAAAGGGACCTTCTTTGGGAGTTCTGACCTGTGACTCTTCCTTTATAGAAACATTCTGTTCAGAAGGTGGTTCCTCATCTTTCACTCCATGCCCATGACCTGAAAGTGAAGGAATGCCAATGAAGTACATGTTGACTTTGGTGAGAAGGGGCAACAAATGTGATTTGAACACCAATGAATGAGTCTACGTAAGTTCATAGGACTGTTTTCATAGGTCAGGTGGAGAAATCAGCTGCTGCCCAGTAATGACCTTCTAAAGGTCACAGCATGACCTTTAGAAAGCCTTCTAAAGCCTCATCAGGCAAAGGCAGCAAAAAGAGGAAGGGCCTGAAATTCTCTCTCTGCTAATGGTTTTTAGCACCTCTTATCTGCTGATGACATTCACCCTTGTACTGAGCAGAAGGGTGAATCTAGTTCCCCAAAAGTCCTGTTCCAATAGGGTAGCTCACATTCAGAGGCTATCTAATGATATGTGCACATGAGGCCAATGTTGGAGAATAGAAGTAGTAGATAGGAATTGCTAAGATGTGGAACCCATAGATTTTGGGAGTATCCTTGGGCCAAAAGAGAAGTAACAATCTGGCAAAATGTCAAGAAAGGAAAAAGAAAGAAATGAGGTGTGGGCACTGATATTGGCACCTAAACAGTAAAAGTTTGAACACTACTAGGATGGGATGATTTGAACACAGACCCAATGCCATGTCCTATAATCTGCCACTCAGCAGGGCCAGGGCCTCTCTGAACTCATTTGGTATATCTGGAATTATGTTCACTCTGAGAAAGACTCAGCTTTTCCCTCCACCCCGCCCCCAGTTGAGCACTGTACCTATATGGTACAAATCCCATGGAAAGATTGGTCAGATAAGAGTCCATAGTGACTCAGAGCAACAGACCACAAGGAAGAAAACCAAATATTACAAAAAGAACCACAGAGGATGATATAATAGTGATCCCATCAGTGACTGAAATTCCTGGCACAGGCAGGCACAGGAATATATCAGCTACAGGAAGGGAGCAGAATTTGTGGCATTGAAGTCACCTGGTCAGGAATAAGGAAAGGTGGGATCTCATCGTCTTGTGAGACTCCTGATCCCCTTCTCTGTAAGGCTTTGGGGCAACAGGTATTGGGACTGCTTGGGAAGAAGATAGGGTAGTGCAATAGCTCAGTCCTACAAACAGTGAAACTACCCAGAAAACTGGGGAGGGAAGTAGTGTCCTTAGTCCCCATGTGAAAAGGATGACTCTGTCTCTGGGGGAAAAGAAGAAGGAGCCTATCCCAAGGCATTGGGTGAGTGTGATAATCTTACCCAGAGAGACCATAAGTGCACAGTTCTCCAGCATCACATCACAGTATAGGAGTTTCTGAGCCTCATCAAGAAGACACCATTCTTCCCAGGAGAAGTACACAGCCACATCCTCAAAAGTCATATCGTTCTGCCATGATTGGAACAGATGAAACCATGAACAACCTCTCTTCTGAGGATCCCCAATTCCCCTTTTTAAAGGTCCACCTCATGCTCATGCTCCCTTCAACTTCCACAACTCACGAGGAGATATCAGACCCTGGTGCCAGTTGTACTCTTCTGTCTCATAGCCCCATTAGTCACTGTGCTAGCCCTCAGCAACAACAAGCAGGTGGGCAGATAGTTGTCGTTTAATTTCTGGGCTGTCATGCAGGGCTTCACCCACTATGACCAGGAAGTGACTGGGAAGTCCTACAGATGGCATCTCCAAACACAACCAAACTTGGGCTTATCTTTTATCTTTAATTCTCTAATAATAGGGCTTTGGGAAGTTCAGTTCATATCCCCTCCCCATGTGCACATCATTCTTTAGACTGTATGTCTCTCATAACTCCAGTTCTCACTGTTACTATTCCCCTGACCCATGCTGTCGATCTCTCCCTGGCCTTATCAAGTGTTACTTATCACATCATTCAGAGAGTACCTAGAAAATCTGGTCAGAGCCTGGTACTACCCCAGACCGCCAATGGTTCTACTGCCAGGACAACCCTAAATCCTACTATGAAAACCCGACTTCTGGCTCTGTTTCTTGCATCAACTTCAACTATCTAGAATGATATTCAGACTTCAGATCCAAACCCCAAACCTGCCTGCCTAGTGACTATACCAGATGACCATGTCAGCCCTTGAATTAAACCAGCAGCTTGAGTAAAACACTCCAGGGTTATCCACAAGTCTTGATGAGTCCATAAAGCTGTGGACAAGCCCCAGCCTCAGTATCATCTTCCCCACATTATGCCTATACTTCTAAATCCATATGAATGTCGAATATTCCCTTAGAAACCTTGATTACCTGCCAGGCTAGCCTTTCCCCACACCCACCCTTCATGGTCATTTCTCTCCCTCAGTTGTGCTTGTGAGGCCTACCATTCTCAACCAGGTGCCCAAGCAAGAGATCCAAGCCACCACTCTCTCCTTCTTGTGTCAATTTATAGTATTACCACCATGAATTGAAGATTCTTCCTCCAAATGTGATCCACAGTATCACCTCAGTTCACAAAATGTCCATTACCCTTTAGATGTCTCTACCTTGAACCATTACCAAGTGTTTCAGACCTTTGTGTCCAGCTGCCCACTTGACACCTTTCCTCTCGTCTCTGGAACATCTCAAACTCTTAAGATGGCCAAAATGAAACTGCATGCCCTCCAAAATTATTTCTACTACTTATTTCCCCTTGCTTCTTTCATAAACCTTGGGGTAATCTCTGATCCCTTTTATTCTCTCATCCTCAACATTAGAAAATCTAACAGTCAAACCTGCTTAGAAACCCAGATCCAGAATCCAACTACTTTTCCCATTTCCAGATGTCACCAACAGTCACCTGTGATCTGCAGCAGCCTTTTCCCTGGTTTTCCTGCCTCTCCTCCTT
Source organism: Callospermophilus lateralis (assembly GCF_048772815.1). Classification (NCBI taxonomy): domain Eukaryota; kingdom Metazoa; phylum Chordata; class Mammalia; order Rodentia; family Sciuridae; genus Callospermophilus; species Callospermophilus lateralis. Next base: position 18,028,247 of record NC_135322.1, on the reverse strand, counting down.
TACTCCTAAAGTCTATTCTCCAGCCACAGGGAGCCTTCTAGGACCTAGGTCACATCACATCATTGCTTGTATGCCTCTGCTCCTATTATTTCTAGGAAAAAAACACCCAACTTCTCTGTCATTCTATGTCTGACTCCTACCCTCCTGTTCACCAGAAGGAAAGGAGACTGTGGCTGAACACTCATGAGTCACTGTCACCTTCAAGCATCTACATCTGCTGATAACTGGGTGGGACAACCTTCCACACTTCCTTTCATTGTGCTAGACATAGAAACTGTTCCATATAAACCCCCTATTCCAGGACCCTGGGCTTAACATTTTTCAGGAGTCCCTTGGCACAAGGACAAGGAGAGTGGCAGGCATAGGCCCAAGGCACCACACTCCCATAAAAGATGTGTGTGTGTGTGTGTGTGTGTGTGCGCGCGCGCGCACGCGTGCGTGCACGTGCAGGGGGAGTTGGGGTGAATGAGGGCCAACTCACTTGTGTAGTGTCCATAAGCACGTCCATGGGTACTGGAACCTGTGGGAAGAGAGAGACCATAAGAAGCAGGCAAAATACAAGGGCTCAGGCCTTCAATGTACCTCTGCCCAGTTCTGGATCTAACTTTATTTTCCCTGCATCTCAGTCCTCAGTAATACCTCTTCTTTGCGACTTTGATCAACTCAATCTCCTTGTGTTACTATTGTCCTCACTCTTCTTCCAGACTCCTTCCTCCAAGTAGTTTTTGGAAAACTTTAAAACTCCTAACTCAGATGGTGTTTGTCCTTTGTTCCCATCCCTCCATGGCTCCAAACACCACTGGCATGAAGATACACCTCCTGGCTTGCCATTCCAGCTGCGACTTGACTTCTCTTCATACTCTGTTCCGCATAGACACAACATGAGCCCAAGGTTTCCCAAACGCTCCTGGCTCAGCTGCTCCCCTAAGCCTTTGCACATACTGACTCATCTGTCTATATCACTCTTCACGCTGGCTTTCAGAAATGGGTCATATCCCAAGACGCTCCCTGCTACCACATGGTGCTGGACACTAGAGCCTAGGCTGCAGTGACCTGAACAGTCTACCATATTTTAGAGCTTTAAATACAAAAGGAGGTGGAAGTGGGTGACGGTCCAAAGGAATCAGTACCAAACCATGCCAGGGCCAACAGCAATGCCTCTACAATCTGGGCCCATGGTGGGTTGATGCCCACAAATGTGGTTGACCAGGCCTCTAGCCCTGCCCTGACCGAGGTCACCGTGGGCAGCTTCTCAGAACCTCTAACTCACCTTTGTGCAATAGGTACGTTTCCTCTCTAATTTTTTGCCGCTGCCTTACCGTTACCAGTGCTCGGGCACTTGTGATCACGTGAAGCAGCCTCAAAGCGACTGCCAAAAAAGCAAGACCGGAAGTCCCGCCCCTATTTTTCAGCAGCCAAAAATCATACTGCTTTCTCTTGTCTTTTCATTGGATGAACGCTACTTCACTCCCAGGGCAGAGCATTCTGGGTAAGAGCCATGTAATTCCCACGACTACACCTACAGGTGGTGAAGGGGTACTGCACCCTAGGGACCTGAAGGAACCGGATTTTTGGACAGTGTTGATCACCGAAAAGTGTTGAACACGAATTCAGACTTCATCAAGCTCAGCATGCTCGCAGACTAAACATTATTTTTATTGCTCCCAAAGGCTAAAAACCCAAATGGGATGATCATTCATAAAAATCCAAATGGAGTGATTATTTTATTGTATCACTGACATAGAAAGTGTGACTTCTTATGGCTGGGAACTGATGAACATTAACTTCTTGCTTTTCAAATGAATGTAGGCTGAACAGTGAATTTCTGTATCTTTGGTCAGGGATGTGAGGAAAAACCTCCAGAAAGACCCATGACAGAGAAGACAGAAGAGGGATGTTCGGTTGCCCTGAAGCAAGTGACAATGGTGACACTCAGCTTATTTGTATCTGACATTCAGAATATTTGTATCTGACCCAGTGAACAACACTATTTTATCTATGTAGTATTTTTTTTTCTTCCAAATGCTGAGAGATTCAATTCCTTTTGGAAGTGTGACACGTAAATCAAACTGAGTTATTGTGGTATGAACTGATAAATGCAATCAATAAAAATGTTATAGGTTATAGATTAGCAAAAATATAGATTATAGATATAAGATTTTGATAAGTGAGATAAGACAATTATAAAGCAAGAACTGTCATAGACAGGCCTAAGACTCCATTTTGCTGCCTTCTATAAAAAACTGTTACAAGAGCTGTTTCTGAGAAACTGAAATGAAAGTGTTTTCTTATAAAAATTGTCTTTTTGTACTTTGTACCCCACAAATTATACCCTAGTCAGGATGCAGCAGTGGTCGTGATGAGCTACATCCTGGGTGTGAATGCTCTTGTGGGGCTACATGACTTTAAAGTAGATTCTTGCCCCACGGACCCCCACCCAAATTCAGGATGTGACTATCTAGCACCTGCTTGAACCCAGGACTGTGGTCAACTGAACTTCAAAGCTAATGCTTTTCTTTTTCTTTCTTTCTTTCTTTTTTCTTTTTTTTTTTTTTTTGCTTCTGTTTATCACTTGCTTACTGACTGGAAAATTTCAGTCCTGCCTAGAGCCCACAGGTCCCACTTATTAATGTTTTAATTTCTATGATTGGCTAGCTTACATGAGGATAAGCAAGTCACTGAGTTGTGCATTTTGTGCTTATAATTTTTTTGGATGGACCAGGAAACTGCTATCCTCCCTCAGAGCATGAGTCTCTGTGGGGGTCACAGTTCCTGGCCAGGTAAATAAAGCTCTCTTTTGATTTGAATTTGGACTTAGAGTGCTTTCTGAAGCATCTCCCCATAACAGAATGACTTCCCAGAAGCTATCTAAGGATGGGACAGTAGTTGAAGTGTTCACAGATAGAGCATGTGTGCAAAGGGAGTACATAAACCCTGAGATAAAGGTTTGAGACATATATATTAATAATTGTTATGTCTTGGTGTATGGTTCCCTTGAGCAGTATGTAGTATTCTTTATCCCTTTTGATTAACTTTGGCTTGAAGTCTACTTTATTTGATATGAGTATGGATACCCCTGCTTGCTTCCAAGGTCCATGTGAGTGGTATGACTTTTCCCAACAATTCACCTTCAGTCTGTGTATGTCTTTTCCTATCAGATGAGTCTCCTGTAGGCAGCATATTGTTGGGTCTTTTTTTTTAAAATCCAGTCTACTAGTCTATGTCTTTTGATTGGTGAGTTTAAGCCATTAACATTTGGTTACTATTGAGATATGGTTTGTATTTCCAGCCATATTTGTTTATTTTCGTTATTTAATTTGACTTGATTTTTCTCTTTGATTAGTTTTTCCTTTAGTGTATTACCTCCCACTATTGGTTTTCATTGTTATTTTTCATTTCCTCTTCATGAAATGTTTTGCCAAGGATGTTTTGAAGTGCCAGTTTTCTAACTAAAAATTCTTTTAAATTTGTTTATCGTGGAAGATTTTTACTTCATTTTTCAAACCTGAAGCTTAGTTTTGCTGGATATAAAGTTCTTGGTTAGGGGGCTGGGGATGTGACTCAAGTGGTACCTCGCTCACCTGGCATGCACAGGGCGCTGGGTTCGATCCTCAGCACCACATAAAAATAAAAAAATAAAGATGTTGTGTCCACTGAAAACTAAAAAATAAATATTAAAAAAATTCTCTCTTTCTCTCTCTCTCTCTCTCTTTAAAAAAAATTCTTGCTTAGAACCCAATATCTTCCAGCATTTGAAATATTTGTTCCAGGATCTTCTAGCTTTCAGAGTCTGTGTTGAAAGATCAGCCATTAACCTAATTGGTTTACACTTAAATGTAATCTTCTTCCTTTATTCGTAGCTTTTAAAATTCTCTCCTTGTTCTGTATGTTGGACATTTTCATTATAATGTGTCTTGGTGTGGATTTTTTCTGATTTTGCATATTCGGCATCCTATAGGCTTCTAGGATTTGGATTTCCATTTCATTCTTCATGTCTGGAAAGTTTTCTAATATTATTTCATTGAGCAGTTGCTCATTTCTTTGGTTTAAACCTCTATACCTTCCTCTATCCCAATAGCTCTTAAATTTGGTCTCTTTATGTTATCCCATATTTCTTGGATGTTCTGCTCGTGGTTTCTTATCAGCCTTCGCTATGCTGTCTACATTCTTTTCGAGATGATATACTTTGTCTTCATTGTCTGATGTTCTATCTTCTAAGTGGTCTACTCTGCTTGTGATACTCTCATTTGAGTTTTTAAAATGTGGTTTATCATTTCTTTCACCTCTAGGATTTCTGTTTGTTTTTTTTTTTGTTTGTATCACCTCTATCTCCCTATAGAATTCATCTTTTCTTCTTGGATTTGTTTATGTAATTCATTGACAAAGTGATCTTTCATTGTCTGCATTTGTGTCTAATGTCTTCCTTGAGACTCCAGAACATCTAAGCCATGTATATCCTGAAATCTTTATCTAACATTTTTTTTCTGCTGTAGATGTTACCTCTTCTAATGTTGTATTGTCTTGCATTGTTTGTGGTCCTTTCTTTACTTGTCTTTTCATGTTGCTCATGTTTCTTTCCAGCTTTGTGTGACTGTTGTGTTATTGTTTTCCCCCTAGAATGTAATGCATTCCACTATTGTCATAAATAAATTAATTAATTTGGGCTGAGGATGTGGCTCAAGCGGTAGCGTGCTCGCCTGGCATGTGTGCGGCCCGGGTTCGATCCTCAGCACCACATACAAAGAAAGATGTTGTGTCTGCTGAAAACTGGAAAATAAATATTAAAAATTCTCTCTCTCTCTTTAAAATAATTAATTAATTAAAAGGTTTGATACAAGAGGAAACTTGTTAGAGATTGGATCTGAAATGTCCCTCAAAGGCTCATGTGTTGAATATTTGGTTCCTAGATAATGGTACTATTGGGAGGTGGTGGAAACTTTAAAAAGTGGGGCCTAGTTGGAAGAGGTGGGTCACTGAAGGTGTGCCATTGAAGGGTATATTTTGTCTCTGCCCCTTCCCTCTGCCCCCTCTGTCTTTCTTTGCTTCCTGGCTGTAGGAGGTGAACAACCTCCTCTGCCACAAGCTTCTGCCACCATGATGTTCTTCCTCATCTCAGACCAAAAGCAATGGAGCCAGTCAACTGTGGACTGAAACCTCTGAAACTATGGGACAAAATAAATCTTTCTTCCTTTAAGCTGAATTTCTCAGGCCTTGTCATAAGTCCCTGAGGGGCCAATGCATGAAACTCTGAGTGACACCAAAACTGCAATGGAGACCCTGGAAGTTAAAGATGGCAGGAGCATGGAATGCCTGCCAAGGAAAGCTGCAGGCTATGAGCAAAGCCAACCCAAGACAATGGCCACATGGGCTTCAGTGGGCAAGTTTTCGGCAGTGCTGCACAAGCACTCTGGAGCTCACATCATGCCACCATGTGCCCGGATGCCAGACATAGAGCTGTAGGATTTAATGTTTGCCCTGTTGAGTTTTGGTCCAGTCCTTCCTTGGTATTCTCTTATTCCTTCCTTTTGGAACAGGAATGTTTATCTTGTCCCACTGTGTGTTGGCTGTAAAATTAAGATAATACACTAGGTGAAAGGAGGTTGAGAAATCAGCTCAATGTTCAAAAACCATGTAGTCAGCAGAGATACTGGAAGTCAGAGCCCAGAAAAACAAGATCATTAAAATCAAATCCACTTAGAACAGTGACCTATCCTGCTCCAAAACCAAATTAGGGACTTTCTCAAATGATGGGAAGCAAATTCCAGTGGGTAATGGGCAAGGGCATGCATAGGCTAGTCACTAAAATACCCTACAGTGACCTCTGCCTTGTTAGCATGGTAAAAAACTCACACCTCAGGGTGGAGACCAAACATGATAACGCAACACAGTTTGCATGAGAGACATGATGAGGAAAAGCAAAGGTGCAACTGAAACTCACCTCTACACATGATGACAACAAGAAGACAGGGTCCCTGTGGATCCTGTACATGGCATCAAAGTTTGTTGCATCTTTCCCCTTTGTTTGAGTCAGTCTGGGATTTCTGTCTTCCCCGTGCTGTCTCCCTTGTGCTCAAGTTAAGGATAAAAAGCCTTGTTCCTGTGTTGCTCTGCCTCTGTTTGACTCTTCTGATAGCACAAGAAACCACGGAATCAGTAACAAAGAGGTGAGGAATGAGGTCTGAGTGTTTGTCGGAGGTCAGCTTATGCACCTTCCTGTGTCTCAGGTCAGTCTTGGTTCCAGCCTATTGATGTCACATTCAGTTCCAGTCCTGCCATGGAGTCCAGCATCCTGGCTGCACCTAGGTATGGGCCAGGTGTTTTAAGATTGTACCCGAATGTTAGGGGGTACCAAAGATAAACACAAATTAGAGATGAATTTCCATGCAAAAAGAGTAGAGACTTCTTATTCAGGAAACCAAACAATAGAGCAGGTTGTAAATCCAAAGGGATTTTTTGCTCTGGGTAATGGGACAAGTTTTGAAGGTCGTTAGGCTTCTTTCTTTGAAAGAAAACCTTGTAGGCCAGAAGAGGTGGTGAATGGCTGGCTGTGATCTCAGTGGTTCCGGAGGCTGATGCAGGAAGGGTGGCAAGTTCAAAGCCAGACTGGGTTCACTCTTTTCATCCATCTTTGGGTGGTGGAAGTTCATTAATTTGTGCCTAAACTGTGGAATGTGACCTCCCTAAATGTGTGTGAGGGATGACAGGCCAGAGAACTATGGTGCTTTATATGACTAAATTGGGAGGCATTGGCAATTTTCCTCATCCATACAGATAGAAGAGGTGGACTTACAATTGTTACATAAAACTGATTTCAAATTAGGATAGCATACTAGGAGGAAGACTAGGGCTGTCCACGTTACCCTTCTCTGAACCTTTCTGGACACTTTCCTCATGAGCCCTCATAAAATGGTAATACTTTTCCAAGACCACAAATCTTGCCCGTTTTATGATGGTGGACAAGCCCGGCTTGTTCTGAAACAATACACTTTCCTCTGCTTTCACACATATTTACTCTGGGGAGAGGACTTTGGTGGGTTTGTGGTAAAGTAGGTACTTGTTCAAGTGGCTCTCATCATGCCTTATGGCCTTGATGTGATTGGCTTGATCCATCATTATGGCCTGGTAACAGGCTTTGGTGAGCCTGTAAACCTCTTGCACAGAGCCCCCCAGAAAGGCCCCTGTGTAAGACAAGTCCCCTTCATCCTCTAGAATACAGGGTTGTGTTCTAGACTGAGGGTTGTGAAAAACCGCCTCTGGATGGAGAAGTAGCTAGGATGAAGAGGGCCAAACAAGGAGGAGAGGATCTCCACACCCCAAGGTCCCTGAATTTCATGTTCACATCTTCACAAACAAGATAATTCACCTCCCTGTGGAAGCGCTCCTGAGAATAATCACTGATCATTTCCATGCAGTGCATGAAGAAGTCCTGCCAGTGGGCATAGCTCTGGACTTTGAGGATGACCATCTGCCTTTCTTCTTGGAGCAGGATTTGAGGAACATTGTTGGATTGGCCAGTGAAGACAGAGTAGCTCACCCTGTGCCCCACCATGAAGTGTATCTCTGCAGTCTGCAGGAATACCTTCAAATAGTCTCTCTCTCTCTCTCTCTCTCTCTCTCTCTCTCTCTCTCTCTCTCTCTCTCTCTTTTATTGCAAACATAGTTAACCCAATGGTAGCATTGTGGTGTTGGAATTGCTCTTTCAGTATGTCATTGTTGAAAGTTCCCTCCCACACAATGGGGGCAAACCAAGGAGTCAAAACATGGACATCTGTCCTAGAGGGTCTTAGCACATTTGGCTGTGGAGATACCACTTTTGGTAATTTTATGACTCGTGGATCATGACGTTCTTTCACAACCATGCTTACCCCAGCTTGCATGCTTTTAAGGTCTGGCTCTTTGGGTTCAAGTAATCATAACCAAAGAAGTCCAAGGCAAGAGCTGTTAGGAGAAGAAACACCAGATGCACTAAGCAGCACAGCCAGTGTAGTATCCTCTGCAGCTCAGCCATGACCCCACTTCTGACTGTTGCAGCCTGGATTTCTCAGATGCTGTTAGCCACCTGCTTCTCCTTGACCATCTGCTCACAGCCGCTTCTTGGGTGAGATGAGGCAGAATATGTGGATCACAAGACACCCATGCCCCCTGAGACCACCATAGTGTAAGGGGCACCTGACAGCAGTCTGGCCAGTGTCTCCCAGTGGGGCTGTCAGAACACTGGTAGATTCAGGTCTGGTTTGAGGTCATTTCCAAAAACCAGGCTGAGGACTCAGTTCACCTGCAAATAGAACTTCTGGGCCAGAGTATAGGAGAGCAGCCAGGGCTCCTGCTGAGAGGCTGCTGAGCAGATGAAAGGCAGATTGTGATAAAAGCAGAAAAGGGCCTCATCAACTCATCAGAGGGTATGTGCTCTGGCCTGTCCTTGAAACTAGCTTTGAAACTTTTCCATTAGCACCAAGATTTTTGGAAATCCTATAAGGTCTTCAGTTTACATCCAGGCTTACATAGTCCATCATGTAAGAAGCCTGATCTTACCATGGCTTTAGATCTAGGATATCATATTGCAAATGCCAGTAAACTGAGACCATGGCTTTAGATCTAGGATTACTTTTCTTTATTCCCCTATTGGTTACACAAAATTTCACTGGGAATTTACTTACTAGGCCTTGCATTGTGCTTAGAATTATGTGGATAAACTTAATCTGCTCTGCAAATACATGCATGCCCTTAAGTCCTAAGCAAGAGATACTGAACAATTACTGCGTTCCTCAATAACTTGGGCTTTACCTCCCTTGGGATAATGGGGCGTGGCTCCAGGAGTAGGCGTTACCCGGTGGGGTTGAGTTATACTCACCTGTTCCTTTGTAATCCTACCCTTTTGCCCCTTTTTGGGATAGAATGTTCCCTACCTCCCCTTGTGTGTCCCGTATATAAGAATAAAGAATTCCAGTGGCTCTCTCTCTTTTTCTATGGATTCCTAAGGTCAGAGAGCCATCCCAGATTTTGAAAAGTTACTTCTGTGTGTTTGTGTGATTTCTTCCCCATTTTCTTAAGTTATTGGAATAGTCAGATTTTGGGAACCCAGCATTAGGTCACCAGCTAGGACAGAGGGCAACACTGTGCATAATCTTGTTGACTCCCCAGAACAAGACTGAGCATGTATGTTAAATAATCCTCATTACATAAATGGAGAAATAGGCTCAAGGAGTTAGGTGATTGGGGCATGACCATATAGAAGTCAGTAAGTGCCAAAGGCCAGTAGTAATCAGCCAGACCCCAAAAGTGGAATCTGATACACAGTATTCTGATATGCTGCCTCACTTGTGTATCGTTTAGGGTTCTTTTTTTTTTCCCCTAGGTCAGATTTTTTTGTCAATCTACGCCTTAGGTTTCCATATCAGCTGATCCTCAGTCAGAGCCCTCAAGATAGGGAAGGAAATCTATGTCTTCATTAATTTCAGACTTACCATATTGTCCACAAACATATATCCTCCTTCCATAGATCTAGGCGCTTCCAGGCATGTACCTCCTGGAAGATGAAACCTTTTGACTTAGATCTTTTCCCACTGTATGACCAAAAACATGTAAAAAGGAGTTCCACCTTAGATAGAGAGCACCTGTCTCTTGCACAATGCAGCTGCTTTGTCAAATCTTGTTTCTGCCTCCTGCAGAGGAAGGCAGCCGGAGACATGTTTTGTTTTGTTTTTTCCTGGAATTCTGAAAACTCATTAAGGAAGTTTTGAGCATGTCATGACCTTTCCTTACATGCTCAAATGAATATGTTTTGATGTGAATGAATATGTATTGATAAGTGTGTCATTTTTACCTTTGTGGTCAGGGTTGTGACATTTTCATAACCAGTTGTGGATATGAATATTATCATGATCACCCCTGATGAACATGCTAATGTAGAAGCAAAATACCATGATAACTGCTATAGTTTGGATATGGTTGAAGTGCCCCTCAAGTGTCCATTTTGATTTGTGGCTTGATTTCTAAACTGGCTCTGTTGGAAGGTGGGGCCTAGTGGGAAGTCCTTATGTCATTGGGGGGTGTGCTCTTGGAAATTCTCTTGCAACACCTTGAGTTCTAGTGAAAGGATTGTCATAAAAGGACCAAACCTGTTCCCAGATGTAATCTTATTGCTCCTATGTGTGTTCCCGCCATTGCTGTCTGTCATGAAGTGATATAGCTAAGGGATGGCCCTCACCACAGAGCTGATGTTATTTATGCCATTTGGACTTTGAATCTCTCAAACTGTGAATTAAAAATCCTCTTTACTTCATAAGTATCCTGCATCTGATACTTTGTAATAGTGAGGAAAAGATGATTAATACAACAATCTATCACATTGCAAATGCCAGTAAACTGAAGAATTGCTTTGGTGGGAAGATGATGTCAGAGAATAAAGAGCATACACTCAATATGATTGCGAATCTTCCTGTGTGTACCTGTGCTTCTGAGCCTCTGGTGTGTGTCTGTGGAGTCTACTCATCCCAAAGCAGTGGAGGGGAGAACTGATTGCCTTTCTCATTAAAAAAAGCAATGATCCCACAATCCCCTTGAAGGGCATGCCTGGAATAGTGTCATCCTGGGGACCAAGTCTTCCACACACACCTTGGAAGCTATTGGAGGATATTCAAGATCCAAACCCAAAGCACTGGGTACAATTTTTTTTTTCATGTAGAGACCAATTTCCCCAGCACCATTTGTTGAAAAGTTGTTTTTTTTTCTGTTGAATGCTCTTTATATTATTTTTGAAGATCGTACTTGGAGCTGGGCATAGTGGCACACACCTGTAATCCCAAGGGCTCGGGAGGCTGAAGAAGGAGGATCAAAAGTTAAAAGCCAACCTCAGTAACTTAGTGAGGCTCTAAGCAACTTGGAGAGACCCTATTTCAAAATATAAAAAGGGCTGGTGATGTGGCTCAGTGGTTGGAGTGTGCTGGGTTCCATCCCTGGTGTCCCCTCCCCACCAAAAAACATTTGTGGGGTTGTTCCCAGGTTCTCAATTCTACCTCATCTGTCTAATTGTCTTTATATCAGCACCACACTCTTTCATAAGTTTGAAATTGGAATGTGTGAGACCTCCAACGTTATTTTTTTTTCCAAACCTGTTTTGGCTATTAGGGATTCCTTGAGATTTCATATGAATTTTAGAGTAATTTTTCTATTTTGGCAAAAAATGTGGTTGAGATTTTGATAGGGATGCATTGAATGGATATATATATATATATATATATATATATATATATATATATATATATTTCCATTTATGTGTTTTCTTTAAGCAAGGTTTATACATTTCACTATATGAGTCCTTTGCATCATTTAAGTATTTTTGATATGGTAAGTAGTTGTTTTCTTATATAACACAGAGAATTTTACATTGTTAGTATTTAGTAATGCAACTGATTTTATGTTTTGATTTCATATCATGCAACTTTTTAGTAGCTCATTTTAGTTAGACATAATATTAGGGTGCATTTGAATATAATTATCAAACATGGAATATAATTTGCTCTAATTTAGTGTCCAGTCCTTCTCCTCTCTTTCCTCTCCTTTCTCCCACTGATCCCTTACCTCTACTGATCTTTATTCTGTTTATTTATAGTTTTTTAAAAATTAGTGCGGTTGTGGTTTAGATGTGAGGTGTCCCCTAAAAGCTCATGTGAATGCAAGAAGGTTCAGAGGATAAATGTTTGGGTTGTAAGAGTCTTAACCCAATCAGTGAACTAATCCCCTGATGGAGCTGAGAACTCACCCAGCAGGTGCGAGGCACTGGGTTTGAGCTTCAGGATTACATAAAAATAAAACAAAGCCTAATCTCCTGATGGGGATTAACTGTGGTAACTGAAGTGGTGGGGTGTGGCTGGAGGAGGTGGGAATTGGGGGCATGGCTTTGGGGGTATATATTTGTATCTGGCAAGTGGAGTCTCTCTCTGCTTCCTGATCACCATGATGTGAGCTGCTTCCCTCTGCCACACTCTTCCACCATGATGTCCTGTCTCACCTCGAGTGCTGAGGAATAGAGCCAGCTTCTGTGGATTAAGACCTCTGAAAATATCGTGAGCACTCAGATAAACCTTTCCTTCTGTGAAGTTGTTCTGGTTGGGTCTTTAAGTCACCACAGTGAAAAAGCTGACTGAAGCAAGTGCTTTGTGGAAAACCTGAAGGTGAGATTTGCTGTGGTATATTCATATATGGACATGGAAAAGTGAGGTCAGATTCATTCCAAGCTTCTTTCCTTTTTCCATTCCTCCTCCTTCCCCTTAATCCCTTCTTCTAATCCACTGACCTCTTTCTTCTTTTCATGGAATCCCCCTCCACATTTTCTTTTTCCTTTCCCTCCACCCCTTATTTTGGTCCAATTTCCACAGATCAGAGAAAACCTTTGACCTTTAACTTTCTGAGGCTGGCCTATTTCACTTAGCATGATTGTCTCCAGTTCTATCCATTTACTGGCAAATGCCATGATTTCATTCTTCTTTATGGCTGAGTAATACTCCATTGTTTATATATGCCATATTTTCTTTATCCATTCATTTGTTGACAGGCACCTAGGCTAATTCCATAGCGTGGCTATTGTGAATTACATTGCTAAAACATTGATGTGCCTGTGTCACTGTAGTATGCTGATTTTAAGTCCTTTGGGCATATACCATAGAGTGGGATAACTGGGTCAAATGGTGGTACCATTCCAAGTTTTCTGAGGACTCTCCATCCTGCTTTCCAGAGTGATTGCACTAATTTTCATGCAAATTTTCTGCATTTTTTAATTTGTTTATTGCTTCTAACAGGATTTTTGTGTGTAGAATCATTCTTTGTCATATAAGATCACACCATCTATAAGTAGCAATAAATTTTTCTTTCCAAATTGGATGTTTTTTAAAACTTTTCTTTCCTAGTTGCTTTTGCTAGAATGTCCATAGTTGGCTGGAGGTGTTAGTGGCCATATTTACCCTATTCTTAAGTTTAGAGGAAGAGCTTTATAAAATAAACATATCTGAAGAAACAAATGTCTCTAATAATCGTAACCATATAAACAAACATAAAAGCCAGTTTTAGTGCATTTTTAGCTTGGAAGTCCACTTTTTAAATTTCTTACATAATATAAAGTCAAATGCATAAAAATAAATTAAAAATACACATTTCAGGGCATACAATATATAAAGATGTAACTATAAAAATAAATAAAAGTGGGAGGAGCTATATAGTAGATATTTATATGCCCCTGGAGTTAACTTGTAAGAAATTCACACTAAATTATAAATTTAGGATGTTAAATGTAATTCCCATGTAAACCACAAGGAAATGAGACCAGAATAAAAGCAGTTCATAAAAATATCAATTAAACACACACACTCACACACACACACACACACACACACACACACACAAAGGCGGATATGGAGGAAAAGAAAGACAAAGGAGGTATAGGGCATACAGAAAACAAATAGAAAAATGGTAGAGTTCTTCCTTATCAGTAATTAGTTGAAATTTAAATGAATTAAACCCTTCAGTTAAAATGCAGACTGTAAGAATGGATTTAATAATTTAAAAAATATATATTTATATAACTACACACTATCTAAAAGAGGCTCATTTAGATCCAAAGACACAGACTGAAAGTGAAAACATGGGAAAAATTACCTGACAAATATAGTGACCGAATGGGAGCTGGGGTGGCTATACTAATGTCACCTAAATAGACTTTAGGTCAAAAATTGTTATAAAAGCAAAGGAAAGACATTGAATACTGAAGAAAAAAAATCAGTTTATCGAGAAGATATTACAATTATAAAAAGATATTGTCTATTTCAGCCAACTCATGGGGTTTGTCTCAAGAATGCAAAGTTGGGGGCTGGGATTGTAGCTCAGTGGTCGAGCACTTGCCTAGCCTGTGTGTGAAGCACTGGGTTCAATTTTCAGCACCACATATAAATAAATAAATAAAGATCCCTAAAAAAAATACAGAATGCAAAGTTGGTTTAAATATTCAAAAATTAATATAATACATTGAATTATCGCCCTGTGTCCTATAAATATTTATTACTATAGATAATAATTTATATCCGCCCACACCGGCCTGGACAGAATCCAGGCTCACAGTAGGCCCAGGACCATCCCTCCACAGGCAGGCACCCATCGGAGCCCAGCCTCTGGCACAGAACTGCCTCTTTGGACCAGCAGACTACCACAGAAGCCCAGGCCCGGCCCAGATCCACCCACACCGACTGGCGCAGGACCAGGTCCAGAGTAGGTCCGAGTTTGCCCCCCCACACACACCTGGGAGCCCAAGCCTAACCTACTTCCATCTTGGGACACTTCAGTCATTACCATAGCCTTCCCCACACAGTAGCCCCTAACTTTTTGACAACAGACAGGGCCTAGAAGCAGCTGCATCTCAGAGCAGGAATCCCAAAGAGAATGTGAGGCCCACCCTTTCAGCCCCACCTCTGTAAGACGTTGCTTCCATCTTGGGCCACCTCAACTATTATCTTGAGTTACCTTGGCTATTGCCACCACCACCTTTAGATGCAGTACCATATATTGAAAGGGACCATCAGGGTCTGGAAACCCAACATCAAGGTGAGGCATAGACAATCTGCATAGGTACTACAAGAATATAGGGTAGAAACTGTAATATCTCAGATCCACACTGCAGGAAAGGAAGACACACAGACAACATGAAAACACAAGGGAGGAAAGTGCCCCACATAAACCAGGATACTATAATAACAGAACCCATGGACAGTGAAGTTGATAAAATGTCAGAAAATGAGTTCAGAAGGTTCATAATTAAAATGATCTGTGAATTAAAGAATGACTTAAATGAGCAAATACAGGCAGAAATTGATCCCTCCACCAATGAGATCAAAAGAGCAAATACATGAAGCAAAAGATTACTTCAAGAGAGAGATAGAGACTCTAGAAAAAAAACAGTCAGAAATCCTTGAAATGACGGATACAATAAATCAAATAAAAAACTCAACAGAAATCATCACCCACACACTAGATCACTTGGAAGAAAGAACATCAGATAATGAAGACAAAGTATACAATCTGGAAAATAAAGTTGATCACACAGTGAAGATAGTAAGAAACCATGAACAGAACCTCCAAGAAATATGGGACAGCATCGAAAGACCAAATCTAAGAGTTATTGGGATAGAGGAAGGCATAGAGTTTCAAACCAAAGGAATGCACAATCTCTTCAATGAGATAATATCAGAAAATTTCCCAAACATGAAGAACAAACTGGAAAATCAAATACAAGAAGCTTACAAGACACCAAATGTACAAAATTATAACAGATATACACCAAGGCACATTATAATGAAAATGCCTAGCATACAGAATAAGGATTGAATCTTAAAAGCCACAAGAGAGAGGAAGCAGATCACATATAGGGGGAGACCAATTGGTATCTCAGCAGATTTTTCAACGCAGACCCTCAAAGCCAGGAGATCCTGGAACAACATATACCAAGCTCTGAAAGAAAATGGATGCCAACCAAGGATCTTATATCTAGCAAAATTAAGCTTTAGATTTGATGATGAAATAAAAACCTTCCATGATAAACAAAAGTTAAAAGAATTTACAACTAGAAAGTCTGCACTTCAGAACATCCTCAGCAAAATGTTCCATGAAGAGGAATAAAAAACAATGATGAAAATAAGCAGAGGGAGGGATTACACTAAAGGAAAATCTAATCAGTGGAGAAACCAATTCACATTAAATACCAAAAATAAACAAAAATGGCTGGGAATACAAATCATGTCTCAATAATAACCCTGAATGTTAATGGCCTAAACTCACCAATCAAAAGACATAGATTAAGCAGATTGGATAAAAAAAATACCCAACAATCTGCTGCCTCCAAGAGACTCATCTCATAGGAAAAGACATCCACAGACTGAAGGAGAAAGGTTGGGAAAAATCATACCACTCACACGGACTGTGGAAGCAAGCAGGAGTTTCCATTCTCATATCAAATAAAGTAGACTTCAAACTAAAGTCAATCAAAAAGGATAAAGAAGGACACTACATACAAAAAGGATAAAGAAGGGAACCATACACCTACAAGACTTAACAATTATAAATATATATGCCCCAAAACAATATAATATATATGCCCCAAACAATGGAGCGTCTACGTTATTCAAACAAACTCTTCTCAAGTTCAAGAGTCAAATATGCCAAAATGCAATAATTTTGGGTGACTTTTACACACCTCTTTCATCACTAGATAGATCTTCCAAACAAAAGCTGAACAAAGGAACTATAGAACTAATAATTCTGCTCCAGCTGTTCTTGTTCTTGTTCTCTTCCCTACCTTAGCACAGGCAAGATATAGAATCCCTGGCTACTGGGCAGAGTCGGGAAGCAACACCAACCTCTCATTTCTACTCCCTCCCTTTCTGGGATGTGGGTTGCTCCCACCTCTGACTTTTGCCAGGATCTGTCTCCAGTGATCCAGGTAGCTAGGGCTGGAGTGCCGCAGACTGGCTGGGCACAATTCAGGAGCCACTTGTCAAAAGAAACTAACTTTATTTTTAGAACTACACATGCCAAACAAAACAGTTCCTCAGGAAAAAACCCTCAGAGCCCAACTGCCACCACTGGCTTCCCACAAGCCACACACCCCAACCCAGCCTCTTCCTCCCACAATCCTCCTGCTCTTGAGGCCAATTGGCTGGGTCACATGGGCGGAGCCAAAAAAGTCCCCCAATGAGCAGCTCCGTGGTCTGAAAGGGCAGGGAAACAGCCCAATGAGCATCACTGCAGAGGAGCCAATCAGCTAGATGTTGCTAGATGTTGCTGGGGCCGCTGTGAGCCAATCATCAGCTGGTAGTCTGAAAGGGCAGGGAAACAGCTCAATGAGCATCTCCAATGAGCATCACCGCAGAGGAGTCAATCAGCTAGATGTTGCTGGGGCCGCTGTGAGCCAATCATCAGCCGGCAGTCTGGAAGTTTGCTGGCAGCTGGAAGTTTGCTGGGGCCCCTTCGGCTGTGGCTCTCAACATCAGCTGGTGGTGGCAATTGCGCTCTGAGGGTTTTTTCCTGAGGAGCTGTTTTGTTTGGCATGTGTAGTTCTAAAAATAAAGTTAGTTTCTTTTGACAAGTGGCTCCTGAATTGTGCCCAGCCAGTCTGCGGCATTTGGTGGCTCGCACGGGGAGCGACTGAGGGTAAGTAAACTGCTCGCTCCTGAGGGCAGGGTGAGAGGATGGGTAGCCATTTTAAGATTCCTCTTTTGTTTTGCTTCATTTTTGTTTTAAGTTGCCTGTCCCTGGAGATGAGTGAGACGGAAGAAAAACCGCTCACATCTGAGGAAAAACTATTTACGTCTGAGGAACAGATAGGGAGAAAGGACGGATGCACATGTCAGGAGGATAGAAAGGCTATAATGAATTTTTGTTGTTCCATTTTTATTTCATTCTGTCTTGGTTTTGTTTGGTGTCATCTTGTTGGGTTGTATTATAGTAGAAATACGGGATCAGAAATTAGTAAAAAACAAACTGAAAGAGTGTTAAGTAAATTATTAGAGGAAGAAGGCATCTCAGTAAAATCAAGAACAGTCAGGGCATATGTTGATACAATGCAAAAATGTAGCCCATGGCTTTTTAAGGAGGAGTTGTTAAATATATCACAATGGAACCATCATGGTGAAGATTTTAAAAGAATAGAAAAGAACAGCCCAGGAACTCTGCCAGCTGGCACATTGACATTGTGGACGTTGGTATCTGGTTTGCTTAGACCAAAGCCTTCAATTCAGACAAAGGTAGAGGAAGGAGAAGACATATTGATTCAAGTAAAAGAGGAGGTCTCTCAAGTTAGTCAGAAAGAGGAAAAGATTCAAGTAAAGGAGAAGGTCTTTTGAGCTAATCAGACAGAGAAAGAAAGTTTAGAGCAGAAAAAGCCATCAGGGGGAAAGTTACAAAAGGAGACTGCTACTAAAACCTTTCTATCACCAGAGGGCTTAAGTGTCCAACCAACAGCACCACCTCTACAGGAGACTGCTACTAACACCTTTCTATCACCAGAGGACATAAGTGTCCAACTGACAAGGCCACCTCCATATGCTGAGAGGCCCCAAACCCCTTCAGTTGATAGTTCGGATCCTGAGACAGGATCTCAAATATTAACATGCCCTGTATTTGAGGTAGGAGGGCAGCAAATTTACCATGCTTTAAATTTCAAAACAGTGAAGCAGCTAAAAGAGGCTGTAACAACCTATGGTCCTCAAGCACCCATCACTGTAAGCTTGGTCGAATCCTTTACCAACTTGAACATGATGCCAGCAGATTGGGCTAATATGTGTAAAGCTGTGCTAAATGGAGGACAATACCTGTTATGGAAGGTTGCCAATGAGGAATTTTGCAAGGAGACAGCTAGGCGAAATGCAGCAGCTGGTTATTCTCAGAGAAATCTAGATATGTTGTTAGGAAAGGGACTTTATGAGGATCAGCAGCAACAAATTGCATATGATCCTGGTGTATATTTACAAATTGCTGTAGATGCAGTTAAGGCATGGAAGACTTTACAAGGACATGGAGGTTTACAAGGTCAATTATCTAAGATAATACAAGGAGCTAATAAATCTTATGCTGAATTTGTAGATAGGCTTATTCAAACAGCTACCAGAGTTTTTGGGAATACAGAACAAGCAATGCCATTAATAAAACAACTGGCTTATGACCAAGCGAATCGTTGGTGCAGAGATATCATTAGAGCATGGAAACATGAAGATTTAAACACATATATTAAATTATGTAGAGACATTAATGAACAAGGGCAAGTCATGGCAGCTGCAGTAAAACAGGCTTTGGATGCCAGAGACATTAATGAACAAGGGCAAATTGTGGCAGCTGCAGTAAAACAGGCTTTAGATTCCAGGCCAAGAACATGCTACAATTGTGAACAAACAGGACATTTTAAAAGGAATTGCCCCATAGGAGGAGGGTTTAACAAAACTAGGTATCAAAGGAGTAGAATACCGGGTATTTGCCCACGATGCCATAGAGGGAGACATTGGGCTAATGAATGCCGTTCTCAAACCACCATAGAGGGTACTCCATTATCAAAAAACGAACAAGGACCAAGTGTTTATCCACGATATCGTGGAGAAAGGCATTGGGCTCCATTGCCAAAAAATGGACAGGGGGACCCAATGCTCCGGGGCCCAAAACCACAAATATACGGAGCACTGGAGGAACCCAGCAACCCCATCAGGGTAGTGCCCAGGACACATTGTCCATCAGATCCCTCATCAGACAAACCAGAGGGAGTGGGTTGGACATCTGCGCCTCCACCAGATCAGTACTAACTCCAGAGATGGGAGTTCAAATCATTCCCACAGGGGTGAAAGGACCTCTTCCCAAAGGAACAGTAAGCTTATTATTGGGACGCAGCTCTTCTACTCTAAAAGGACTTATGATAAGTCCTGGGGTAATTGATCCCGATTATGAAGGTGAAATAAAAATTATAGCCAGTTCTCCAAATGGTATATCAGTAATTTCACCAGGAGATAGAATAGCACAGTTACTAATAATACCAAGCCTACATGATAAATTTTCCAGTCGTGCTGTAGAAAGAGGTTCCAAGGGATTAGGCTCCACAGGTGTAGATTGGGCTATGCTGTCTTTAAATTTAGATTCTCGCCCCATGCTAAAACTAAATATTCAAGGACATGAATTTAATGGGCTACTGGATACAGGTGCAGACCTTAGCATCATCTCTCGTCAAGAATGGCCAAAACATTGGCCATTACAACAAGCCACTCAAACGCTTCGAGGCCTAGGAGTGGCGACTAATCCCCATAGAAGTGCAATGGTATTAGATTGGAAGGATCCTGAAGGATGTGAAGGAACTATACAGCCATATGTATTGGATCATCTTCCTATAAATTTATGGGGACGAGATGTCCTAGATCAATTAGGTTTGACATTAACAAATAACATCAACCAAAATGCACCCACTATTATGACTAGACAAGGCTTTAGGAAAGGAAAAAGATTAGGAAAACAAGAACAAGGTATAGCAGCACCAATACAAATAGATCAAGGAACAGACAGACATGGGTTGGATTTTCAGAAAGGGCCACTGAGACAATAAAAATTACTTGGAAATCAGAAAGACCAGTATGGGGTCCTCAGTGGCCCCTGACTAAAGAAAAGATACAAGCAGCCCATGATCTGGTCAAACAACAATTAGCGGAAGGACATATACAACTTTCTGTATCTCCCCATAATACTCCCATTTTTGTCATCAAAAAGAAATCTGGTAAATGGAGATTATTGCAAGATTTAAGAGCCATTAATAATGAGATGGTTATTATGGGACCTGCTCAATCAGGGATTCCTCAATTGTCTGCTTTTCCAAAAACTTGGTATGTTTTAGTTATAGATATTAAAGATTGTTTTTTTTTCAATTCCAATTCATCCTGAAGATAGTCCACGTTTTGCATTTACTATCCCTGCACTGAATCATGAAGGTCCTGATCAGAGATATGAATGGAAAGTACTCCCTCAAGGGATGGCTAACAGCCCAACTATGTGTCAAATTTATGTTAACAAAGCAATCTAGCCACTTAGAAATCAAAATCCTGAACTACAAATATTTCACTATATGGATGATGTATTATTAGCACACAAAGCTAAAAACACATTGCTAGAATGTTATGCCACACTTACAAATTTATTAAAAATTATAATCTAGAGATAGCAATAGATAAAGTACAATTAAATTTTCCAATTAATTATTTAGGAGTTCTATTATCCTCAACCATGGTCCGTCCACCAAAAATTCAAATACGAGTAGATCAACTCAAATCACTTAACGACTTTCAAAAGTTATTGGGAGACATAAATTGGATAAGGCCTTATCTAGGTATACCAACAGGAGAGTTGGGACCTTTACTTGATATCCTAAAAGGTCCATCAGATCCAAATTCACCCCAAATGTTAACGCCTGAAGCAAGAAAGGCATTAAAAATCATTGAAACATATATGGAAAATATGCATTTGGATAGAATTGATAGAAGTTTGCCTTTATTATTTATTGTACTACCAACAAAAAATATTCCTACAGGAGTATTTTGGCAAGAAGGTCCATTATTATGGATACATTTATCTTATTCTCCTAACACTATTCTTACTAGGTATCCTGAGGCTGTAGGACAATTAATACTCAAAGGAATAAAAGCAGCAAAGGGAGTGTTTGGAATTTCTCCCAATAAAATTATTACTCCATATACTATGAATCAAATTGATGAGTTAGCTAATGAGTTAAATACTTGGGCAATAATCATGTGCAAATCTAATGTTTCATTTGATAACCACTTACCATCTAATCCTTTATTGTCTTTTTGGTCATCGCATCCTGTAATTTTTCCAAAAATGACAAGAAAAACACCTATCGGGAATGCTCCAAATATATTCACTGATGGATCAAATAATGGTACAGCAGCAATAGTTACACCTGATCAAACTTTTACATTTTTAGTACCCAAACAATCAGCTCAAAAGGTAGAGCTTAAGGCAGTATTACAGGCTTTTGTGATGTTTAAAAATTCTGTATTTAATTTATTTTCTGATAGTCAGTATATAGTTAATGCTATAGTATCCCTTGAAGATGCTGGCAGGATTTCCCCTTCCTCTACTGTTTTCTTTTTGCTTTCCACTATACAAAGTCTAATCTGGGACAGAAAAGATCCATTCTTTATAGGACATATCAGGGCACATACAGGATTGCCTGGAGCCCTTAGTTTGGGCAATGATTTAGCAGATAAAACTACACATGACATACATATTTTCTCTACACTAGAAGAAGCTATAAATTTTCATAAAAAGTTCCATGTCAATGCTAATACTTTACAAAAGCGTTTTAAAATAACTAAGGAACAAGCTAGACAAATAATAAAACAATGTCAAAATTGTGTGACCTTTTTACCACAAGTTAATCTTGGAGTCAATCCTAAAGGATTGATACCTAACCATATTTGGCAGATGGACGTCACACACTTGCCAGAATTTGGAAAATTAAAATATTTGCATGTTACAGTTGATACTTCTTCTGGATTTTTGATGGGCTCCCTTCATGCCGGAGAAAAAACTAAAGATGTTATAGCTCATTGCGTCCAAAATTTTGCCACTGTGGGCGTTCCAAAACAATTAAAAACAGATACTGGTTATACTTCTACCTCTTTTAAACAATTTTGCTCATCATTTGGCATTACTCATATAACAGGAATCCCATACAATCCACAGGGACAAGGCATAGTTGAAAGAGCTCATCAAACTATTAAAATGTACTTATTAAAGCAAAAAGAAGGAATTGGAAAGGGGTATATATTCCCCAAAGATAAACTTAAAATAACCCTTTTTACTCTAAACTTTTTAAATTTGGATTCATCAGGACTTAGTGCTGTGGAAAGGCATATGTGTCCAAAAAATGTACATTAAGCCCAAGGTACTTTGGAAGGATATTCTAACAGGACAATGGAAAGGTCCTGACCCAGTAATTGTCTGGAGTCGGGGGTCTGTTTGTGTGTTTCCACGGGGAGAACAGCAGCCGATTTGGATTCCAGAGAGATTAACTAAGTTCCTGACCCAGTGATTTCCTGGAGTCAGGGGTCTGTTTATGTGTTTCCACAGGAAGAACAGCAGCTGATTTGGATTCCAGACAGATTAACTAAAGCGACTTCTACAGACCAAAAAGAAGATGATTTAGCTCAAATCCATAACAGCTGATATCCAGAACTCCAGTTTGGTTATTCTTACATCTGCGACAGAACCAGAATGCTTTTATCAATATCTATATTATTATTGCCCTTTCCCATATCATGAAGTTCTATTTTGTTTTTTGAGCTCATACAGACCTAGGTTAATGTTTTGCTGATCAGTTCTATTTTTTGACTATAGAGTTTTTAAAACATTGCAATGGAGATTTCACCTGTAAAAAGTTATAAGGCCTTTACTATTATGTTATGTGTCGTATGTATGTGTGCACACTTGTGTTTTGTGTTATATGTTTGAATGTATGTCCATATATCATATATTATGAGCGCTCATGAAAAAATGGATCCAAATAATTTTTTTTATTCACGTGATTTAAATGGTTTAATTTAAATTGGGTAAACAGCTGTTGAGGATTGTTTTAAAATGTGAACAAAAAAGGAGGTTAACAGATCTGTTTTTTTACTTTCACCTTTCCTTTTCATTATATTTAATAATTCTCTTAAAGATAATGTAAATTATTAAGAAAATTGTTTTCTTTTAATGCCTTCTGGAATGTTACATAATTTTTTCTTTAGCCATTATTAAGAAAATTGTTTTCTTTTAGTGCCTTCTGGAATGTTACATAATTTTTTCTTTTGCCATTATTGCCAGAATTCCTATCTTCTTCATCCCAGTGCCAGTGAAGACAATGTAAATTGTTAAGAAAATTGTTTTCTTTTAGTGTCTTCTGGAATGTTACATAATTTTTTCTTTAGCCATTATTGCCAGAATTCCTATCTTCATCCCAGTGCCGGTGAAGACAAAGATAAAACCAATCTACAGCTTCTGCAATAGCCATCACTGAACTGCTTGCAGAACTTGCCTGGACTATGTGTCACTTGTATGCATTGTGAACTCACTTGTATGCATTGTGAACTATGTGTTAGTGCAGCAACTTGTGGTAGTGTTGGGGTATTTATGCTGATGGTGTCATCGGTGGTACAATTTTTCCAAAAGGAGCCGTCAATTGGCTTGGTGTATCTTCCTCCCTTCTGCTTGTCATGATCGTTCAGCTAAAATTTGGGGGCCAACAGAGGTGAGGCAAAGAACCTCACCGCCCCGCTGGTACAAAGACCTCTCCACAGGTGTGGCTGTATACTGGACCGGTAGTCAGTGACGGGTAAGATCCAATTGCAATGGTACCCACCTAAGACAGGAGGCTGACGCCTTGAGGTCAGCTCATCCGACGACGGGTAAGGACCATATGTAGTATTGGACGACCTAAGGCAGGCATGGTCCCTAAGCCACATGCTTGTTGTTTAAACAGAGAGGGGGAGATGTTGAGAGCCACAGCCGAAGGAGCCCCAGCAAACTTCCAGCTGCCAGCAAACTTCCAGACTGCCGGCTGATGATTGGCTCACAGCGGCCCCAGCAACATCTAGCTGATTGACTCCTCTGCGGTGATGCTCATTGGAAATGCTCATTGAGCTGTTTCCCTGCCCTTTCAGACTACCAGCTGATGATTGGCTCACAGCGGCCCCAGCAACATCTAGCAACATCTAGCTGATTGGCTCCTCTGCAGTGATGCTCATTGGGCTGTTTCCCTGCCCTTTCAGACCACGGAGCTGCTCATTGGGGGACTTTTTTGGCTCCGCCCATGCAACCCAGCCAATCGGCCTCAAGAGCAGGAGGATTGTGGGAGGAGGAGGAGGTTGTTGGGCTGTGTGGCTTGTGGGAAGCCAGTGGTGGCAGTTGGGCTCTGAGGGTTTTTTCCTGAGGAGCTGTTTTGTTTGGCGTGTGTAGTTCTAAAAATAAATTTAGTTTCTTTTGACAAGTGGCTCCTGAATTATGCCCAGCCAGTCTGCGGCACTGGAGGACTTACAGGCCCTGGTTACTGAAGCCCATGCCCCCAGGCCAGGTGATGAGCGCCCCTGTGGTCCTTCCTGAGCAATTATGGTGGTAGGGGCAAGGGGTTGGGAGATAGGGGGTAGAGCGGCACTTGGTGCCAAATGGCTGCAGACAAGTGAGCTAAAGCTCAAAGTTTGAGAGTCTAACTGGGCTTGGCCATTGGACCTCGCCCACCCTTTGTCCTCTTCTTGTGTCCCCTTTCTTTTTCATGTGTTCCAATGGTATCTCCCCTGCATCAGCTTGAACAGTGTAAGCTTTTCTTTGAAGGCGTTGGCAGCCAAAACACTTCTCTGAGTTTCCCACCCCACTCCAAGGATCTCACAGTCAACAGGTGACTTTTCATGGGCAGCTTCATCAGCAAGCTTCATATCTGCCCCTCCTGCTACCTGGCCACTGTCCACCAGTGATCCTCTGTCTGGCTGGGATCACTTGGTAGCTGTTGGCTGCCTTGTCCTGGGCCCTGTTTTGTGGGAAGCCCCCCGTGAACTACTTGAGAGGTCTTTGCTTGGTACCGAGCCATGGAGACTTAGGTTTTATTCCTGGGCAGCTATCCCAGCTTTCCCGTGGTATCAGACTGCCCAAAGAAGATCCCTGTCTTTACTCTACTAGGAAGAGAGTTCTCCTTGCTCCAGAGTTGGTCATAACCCATTGGGAATTATACAACCCACTTCCTACCTTATTTGGCAAAGAACATTCCATGGAAAACCGTTGATGTCCCCCCCCCCATAATTAAAGCAGATGTGGGCTCCATCTCTCTTTCCACTATGGAAGCTGGATCCCAAAGATTGAAGAGCCGTCCTGCCCCAGCTTTTCAAAATTACTTCCCATGTACTGTGGGGTTTTCACCATTTTCTGTTACCTTTTATTTCGCAGCCAGCCCACTCCACAAAGAGGGACCCCAATTCCGTCGCCTGCATGGGACATAGGCGAAACTGTTGGAAGGTTGTTCCACTGTAACGCTCAGACCTGGGCTTTACCTCACTGCTGTTGGTATCTGATTCAGCAGCTGGTTGCTCCTCTCCGGCAGCCTCTCCTGCGTCAAGGCAGTACTCTCTGACAAAACCATTGCCCACTACTAGTGACTCCAATATTCAGTCACTCAGAAATATCAAAATCTGTCACTCAACATGCTAATTGGCTCTTCTCCATTGTCACTTGAGCAGGCAGTCGTTCCTGGAGGTTGATATGAGCTCCTTCTTCAAAGGCCAGGCGTTCATCAGCTCTTGCCGGTCTGCTGGAGGATTCCTGCTTCTTTAGAAGTGAGCCCGACACTTTCTGGTCCATTTATAATGGGCCCTCTGCTGCTAGAAAGTTTAACAAAAGAACAACTTGATATGGGTCGTTGATCCAGTTCTCCAGCCTCACAAAGATAGAGAAGACGCAGGGAGGAAAGGTTTCCGATACCCTGTCAAACAAGAATTCACCATGTCTGGCCACTGTGGCCCTTTTATTTCCCCCTGTCCCTGCCATTTCTCTCTTAAATTCCATATGAGCTTAGGAACTCCACTTATAAATGGGAATGGAGGCAATTTGCATTCAAGTTCCTCAGCTGCAGATTTCTTAATCCCTTATCATTTTCCTAAAGCCCACCTCCTGCCAAATGCATCAGCGACCTCTATGCATGTGGGTTTTTCTCTCTTTTCCTTACAGACGAGAAGTGACATAGTTACTCCTGTCTTCACCAACTACTCTATCACTTGTTCGCAATCACTCCACCATTGCAGGCCACACATCTAAAGACTAAATCTCAAGCCTGCTTTGTGCTTGGGTATAAGCTATGTGGATACCAATGAGCTTTCACAGACTTTCATCTTTGGGTCTCCCTCAGGTCCTAATAAGGGCTTCCTCCCATTTGACCAAGCCCAACCCAGTGTAGAGCAGACACTCACTGCCAAGGCCACAGTATCCATCAGCCACTTTGTCTCTAAGGTGGAAAGTACTGAACCTTCTAATCTTACATATTATTTTTATAAAACATTTCTGACGCTATGCTACAGTCTTTCCTAGACCCTAGTTATAATGAGTTGAAAGACATCTCTTGCCACAAGGGTAATTATAATCAGTGTGGACTACAAATGAATTAGTAAATAAATTATAATTGAAAAGAATAATTGTAGGAATATGGGAGCAGATAAGAAGGGCTTAAAACTCAGGAGGAGACAAAACTTGACTTGTACCTAAAGAAGCAAGTAAGTAGAGACGGGCTATTTCCAAAGTCAATGAAATAGCATGAAAAAAATCCAGGTAAGGAATTAAGCCAGTGGAAAAGGTAAGGTAGTCAGGTGTGGGTGGAAACTGAAACCAATGCTGGAGATATGGCTACAACAAGTACATATGATTTTTCCATGATCCTGAACATATGGATGTTATGGGCTGATCACTCAGAAAACACACTCAGTCCAAGTTTTGTCCAAATTGGAGAGTCTTGGTTTAGCCAGATGGAGACTGCTCCCTGCAGGACCCAAACTGTCTGTGCCAGGAACAGCGCTGGGTCCGAGTTCTATAGGGTTTATAAGGGGAAAAACCATATCCTTGAAAATGTAGGTGCAGGCAAGCCAGCAGGACACAGAAGCAAAAGTTAGCAGTCAGCCAGCCAATGCATATAACCACAACCTTGTTCCGAACACATCTAGTACAAAACTGACTTTTACAAAAAAACAAGTTTATAACTAGGGTTATATCAAGGTTACTATGGTGGAACTTAAAAATGGAGTCACTCAGACTAAGTTCTTTTAAGTACTCTTTCTAACTTATAGCCAGGATAGCTTAACATTACTTATCCTGTTATATTACCTTGTCTTATCTATTAATATCCTTCATTTTATAGGGGGCTTATGAGCTGAGCCAAATCTAAGCAGGGCTATAACATGGAGAGTCATGAAGGAATATATATTTGTCCATTTTGTGTTGCTATAACAAATACAAAACTAAAAGTCGGGTACTTTATAAAGGAAAAAACTCCCATCGTTACGGAGATTCAAGAGCATGATGCAGGATCAGCTTGGCTTCAGTGAATGCTTCTGGCAGATGGCATCACAATGGTGGGAGCAGATGCAAGAAGAGATTATGTGGTGAGATAGGAAGCAAAAGACTTGGGGGGGTGGGGTGCATTCATTTTTAGCAGCCCATTCTCCCAGGAAGGAACTCATTCCTGCTGCACCCACCCACCACTTGGATATCCGAGATCTGCATTAATCCATTCATGAGGGTGAAGCCCCCAATGACCTTAATTACCTTCCACTAGGCACCACCACTTAGAGCTTCCACTATCTCAACATTGCCACAATGGGGACCAAACTTCCAACACATGAGCCTCTCAGGAACATACTCAAACCATAGCAAACCACAAACAAACAAGTAAAAAAGAATAATATATATATATATATATATATATATATATATATATATATATATATTTTATTCTTTTATATCTTAGAATATATATTACATTATTTATATTATGTACTTTAGAAATACCTCTGTGTGTGCCTGAGAAGGCAGAGTAGTGCATAATATCACATATTTAATACCTACCAGGACAAAAGTAAAGGGGCTTAAAGGACCCTTTGCAGCAACTCAAGCAAAGAAGTCAATGTGCTCCTGGTCTAGAGGAGCTGATTGTGGGGATGGTGAGGAAGCAACAGAAGAGAAAGTAAAGCAGATGTCTGCAAAGAGGCCACGGTGACTTTAGCTACCAGGTTTGGATCAATGGACATGAGAAGTTTGGGAAAAATATAATAAATTTAATTTTTAAATGTGAAGATCCAGGTGATATTTAGAGGGCCATGAATTCATTTGTATATGAATTGAACATACTTAGAAGTGAGGATATGCTTAAGACAATTTTAAGGAGTGATTATAAAAAAGGCAAATCCCTGCTTAAGTGATATCTACATCCTAGTTGGAGGGAAGAACATCAACAAACAGAATAAAGAAGTAAATTATTTTGTAGGCTAGTTGTAACAATTGCTATAGAGAATAAAATGGTTTGTGGAGAATTGAGTTTGCAGGTAGGGAGAAGCATAGATGGGTGTCCTCGGGAAGGAGTTATTAAGATGAAATAGAGTCAACAAATATGAGGGTAGAAGAGTGCAGAGAGAGGACAGTGTACAGTCTAGGAGGGCCTTCCAGGATGACATAAGAAAGTCACCTTTTACTCAGAGATTGGAGTAATTAAAGGGCTTAGAGAAAAGGACAGCCTGATCTGATTTGATTTTTGACACCGTTGTTCTTTACCTAGGAGTGAGTGTGGAGGCTACAACAGTCAGGAGGTTAAAGCCATAGACCAGGTGGGAAATGATGATGGTGTGGACCAGCAATAGTGATGGAATGTGATTTCTGTCCTGTCTTTATTTCTTTTCCATCTGACACTTTCATTAGGTTCATGTTAGTAAGTTTAAGTAGTAATTATAAAAAAATTATTTTAAAAATTCATCATAGAAGTGATCCAGTTTGGACTTTTCGTTGTATGGAAATTTTGATTGCTGGTTTAATCTCTACCTATTATGATCTATTCATATTTTCTACATCTACTTGTGTCCATTTTGGAAGTGTTTGGAAGTGTTTCCAACAATATGTCTATTTTATTGAATATATATGCAATATAAGCTGTTTTAGGTGTTCATTTTTTTACACAGAAATATGTTCTTTTCCTATACATGCCAATAGAAAATAAAAGATATACAGAAGAATTTGAATATAGTAGGGAATTCATGGTATGGTTAAAAGATACTGAGAAAAGAACTAATCTGCTTACCGTGTTGCACATGATTGCTGGGTAGGAGCAAGAATGAAACTTTAAGAAGAAGAATATACTAGTCTTGACTGAACAAGAGGTTACATAAAATTTTAAAAGTGGAAGAAGTGGTAAGCATTTTATTTTTAAAGAAAAATGAAAGTTTATATTTCATACTTAAGAATTTTAGATTTATAAACCAAATAAATTAAGTATCATCCAAGGACATGGGGAAATTCCAAATGACCTTTAGGTATTGTGTTTTGATCACACATTGGATTTAATTTACATCTTGTTTTGCTAGATTTTTCCTATGCACACATAGGAAACTGGGAAAATACATTCATTCTACTTTATAGAATATATGGTCAACTTGCAAATACTATTACCTCTGTACTCATTGTTCATAGCTACTCAACAACTTCTAAAAATAAAAGTAAAATTTAAAGACAGAAGGCTGAGACAGAAAAACAAGGGGACCTGGCTGATTACCACAGTTCTACTGGGCTGAATATCTTCATTGTCACCTCTAAATTTTCCTGCCACTTTATGGAAATTGCCATAAAGGGATTTCCATAAACTCAAGGAGAGCGGTCTGAGAGATTTAACCTTGAATAGTGCCTTCATTTCTGTAGGTTTATGCAAATAATGTGATGCACATTTTCCTTTATGAGTGAAGAAATAAAGTTTATTTTCACAATGTAGCTACATTTTTGCTGTGCTCTTTATTTTCATACTCGGTAAGGAGAGATATTTATATGAAATCATCATGTGTCATATTAATGATATAATCAGTTAAGGAGTGATATGAGATATGGGGAAGATTCAAATGTGAAGTGATGAATCATGTTTGAATACTGTAGGGATGTTTGGTGCTGGCAGACATTATTTGGGAGACTCCAGCAGTGGAAGTAAATCAGCATAAAAGCCCTTTCCATATTCTCCCAGAACCACCTGAATTCACCTGCAACATTTTGCCTACAGCAACAGGTTCCTATCTCAAGTGCCTGCAGCTCTTCGGAAAATACTAAAAATCCATTTAAATGCAATAATAAAAATGATTATAGTAATACCACTTAAAGAGGAAATTAAGTATATTAATAATATAAAAGAACTAAAGGAAACATTAATCATAAAATACAGTTACATAAAGAACTGATGTGGTGAAAGCAAAATGGAAATAGATATAATGAGTCAGAGAACAAAAAGTGAACTAGAAAATATCTAAATACCTAGAAAATAAATGTGAGAAATAATTTCAGTGTGCAGGGACATTAAATTAATATTTGGAGTATGCTTGACAATGCAGAGGAAAAGTATTTCCATTGAACTGACTTGTGAACACAGCACATGGGCATCTATTTTATGTGAAATAACCTAACGTTAGAATATATGTAAATTCCTAGCAGTGGCCAGTGACCCAGATGGAATAAGGGTATGTGGCTGAAATAGGAAAGTAGATGTGAAGTGTGACTATTTTACATAACAGGTTAACATTCATCACAGAGCAGTCACTGTGGAACAGGCAATCATGGGGTGATTTCTGTTTTACTGTAATCCTTTCCTCCACTCTTACTGTCAATGCATTTCCAAATTAGAGAAAGGTACTTTCTTGTCCCACACTTTGAAAATATGGTTTTACGGCAGGTCAACAAACCAGCGTTTGTTTGACAACAATGACTCTTGTGTTTACTGTAAGTACATGTCTACTCTTCTTCCATTTCTACAAAGTCTATAAAGTGCTTTTCCACATTTTGAGGAAACTGAAGTGGCCAAAAACTTTAGTAAAGTCTTCAATATCATAAGTAAGCAAAGGACATCATGTGGGAGACCAACCTCGAATGTGACTGAGTTAACTCCCCTGCTGGGCCATGTGGCATCGGGCATCCTACAGCCCCATGGGTTCACTTGTTCCTTTGTAATCTAACCCCTTGCCCTGTTTAGGATAGAATGTTCCATGGAAGTGCCTTGTGTGTGTGTCCCCTTCACTTACTGTGCCCTTGGGTGTGGCCTACCCAGGTGTCAGTCAACCTGCTGACAGTGGACATCATGAAGATAGACTCAGTCCCCTGAAACCTGACCCCTTGCCTCATTTGAACAGCTTCTCCTCAATAAAAGGGGTCAGCGTGTGACTCTCTCTTCCTGTGGACCCTTAAGGTCAGAGGAGCTGTCACAGTGACCCCAAAGAAAAAGGTATTTGTGTCTCTTGTGTGGTTATTTTGTGCAGCCCAGCCAGCCCAGTTTACCTGGAGTGACCCCTGAGCCTATTAGTTGGGAATAGAAACCTGGCAACATCACTTGTAGTCATTCTGTGTATTGGTTGTGCAGAACAATTAGCAAATAGATCTCTTCATTTTATTTAGTAAGAAATTTATGGACTGGATGAATTTTTGCCAAAATTTACACCTTCTTTGCTTACTGAAGATACAGATAAATGATTGAAGTTTTGGTTTTGGATATTAACAATCTTTTATTTCAGTTTTGTATGGTTCATTTATAATCTTCATAGAAATAAGTACCATTTGAAACTCCATTTTTCAAATCAAAGTAACAAGAAGCACAGGAAATATTTTTATTAGTGTTTTCATGATCCCATACATCACACTATGATAGGTAAGATCTGATATAATCATCTTTGCACTGTAAGGGGTAGACATAGGTAGTACCAAAATGTCTCATTTTGTTCAACCACAAGTTATTTTTGTTGCAATCTCTGGATCAGGAAATGTAACTTTACTCAGTTTCATAAACAAAGAAATGATAGAACACAGTTTGTTCATGTGATTATGTCCAAGATAATTTAGCCATTCATTTTTAACAAACATCAATCTTTTTAAATTTAGATTTAGAAGTATTTCTCTGATTCATCCTGGACTTGCAAAATCCCATCTCCAAAACCTCGTTCATGCTGTTGTCTGTCATGCCCAATATGAAAATCTGTCCTTCCTATTGTGCACCATGCTGTTGAATTTACCTAAGTCAATTGTATGTATTCTTCCATCTGTCATTAAAATAATAGTTACATAGAATTTTCTTTTGGTGATTTCTGGGTTATGATAGTACTGACACTGTAATCATTCTCATTTGGAAGGAATTTTTTAGCTACTGCTGTTGCTAGGAAGTAAACTCCTAATTATTCCACACTCAAATGCTTCTGTTGAAAGGATATTTAAGTCAGTGTCATCCTATGGACCGACAAGAATCAATGTCATTTGGTCTGACTCGAGCAGAACTGCAAGTCAAAGTGATTTTTACGTTTGTCTGTACTGTTTTACAACTACACAAGAAGAATGCCATAAAGGCTAGAGGCAGAAGTGATATTATTGGAAAAGGCAGCAGAAAGAGTAAAAATATCCTAATATATACAGGACAGAAACATGTCTTTTAAATATAGTTAGTCATTTCATATTTACATCCTCCTTTTAAAAGATCTTACATTTATGCCTCTTAAGAATACACAGTAGGGGCTGAGGTTGTGGCTCAGGGGCAGAGCGCCTGCCTGGCGCGTGCGAGGCCCTGGGTTCGATCCTCAGCACCACATAGAGATAAATAAAGGCTTTGTGTCCATCTACAACTAAAAAAAATTTAAAAAAAAAGAATACACAGTAATATAGCCTACAAAATTTGTCTAATAAAAAGTTAAATTGCTGTACCAGTGGAAATATTGTCCTCACACACAGGTGTAATTAGTTAGTCGTACTAATCACCACTCTAAATTAGTCCTATTAAGGTTCTATCAAATAATAGCATTCCTGTAACAGAAAAGTAGATCCATAAAGAAAAAATCATTTCAAACACCTATTTTTCATAGGTTTGAGATAATAAACCATTTTAGTACACATTGTGGGTTTTCGTTGTTCTTGCTGTTGTTTATTTCTTCTGGTGTTGGCTGTCTGGAAAGCTGGGCATCTACTTTGGGTCACAGACGCCGAGAAATCTAGAACTCCTGGCGGGCCCAGACCCCCCCTCTCTTCTGGGCGATGACCACCGACACCTCAAACCCTCACAGCACCTCTGAGGCGGGTACAGTCACCACGGGTTAACCAAGATGAAAGCTTGCGCCTGCGCCCCAGCACCTACAGGAACTCCCACAAACCTCCGGGGCACAGAGTGGGCGGGTGGCCGCGCACGTTTCCGGTTTTCCGGTTCCGGACTACATGTCCCATAGGCCACTGCGATCCAACCAATTTAGCCTGGAACTACACTTCCCAGAGGCCACCGGGGCAGCTTCGCCAGGTTCTCTGACTGACCAGGGTGTTGTGATTTATAACCTGGCAGCGAACTTTGGATTTCTGTGAGGAAAATAAAATCAGCGCCCGGCCTCAGGCCGAGGGCTTGCAGACTCGGGCGAGCCCACGGGGTAAGTTGGACTTCTGTGAAGTAAAAGAGTGTGGGGAGCTGTGGGGGTGGGGGACTGAGTCCGCTGCCGCGGGCTGAGCGTGGAGTGGACGGGACACGCAGGACGGCGACCGAGCTCGTCCAGACCGGATCCGAAGCCTGTGTGTGTGCGCGCGGGAGCTGGGGGGCGGGGCGGAATTGGGAACGTCCGCGCCTGTGACAGGGACGCTGTGTCCCCAGGAAGACTGGGTGCGTGACCTGTGAAGCTGGCTTCTCTCCGCGGCGGGGTGCGCCGCGGTGACCGGTGTTCTGGGCTCCCGTTGCCTTCTGCACCCGTTTCCAAACAGCGACAGGGTCTGTCCCAAACAGGTGGCCCCCAAGCGAGCTCAGTTCCTGAATGAAGTTTCCCATCAGGAAGGCTCGAGATGATCTCTATATGGGAATTTTAGAGCTTGAAGTGTTTTCGGGGGGTGGAGGGGACCGAGAAGATTGTTGGGAAATCTCGAGGAGTAGGATTCCCTCCTCCCAGATGGGGGGGTCTGTGGGTGCCAGTTACAGCACTGACGACAGGTACTGCCACCCATGCACTTCCATCCGGTTATATGTGTGAGGAAGGTTTGAGTTTGGCCTGGAGAGGGTTTTCTGAGTCCCCAAAAGGCCTTTTGTCTCCATGGTCTCTTTTTCCAATTCTGTCATTCTTTAAGAGACAGACCCTAACGCAAAGAAATAACTGCTGCCTAAGAAAGAATTAAGATTTAGGAAAATTTGTGTTTCTCTTTTGTACATAAAATTATTGTTTTCGCAATATGAGAATATTTACTTTCCTTTGCCTGAAATATTCTCCGGAATTGTGACCTCTCTAGATCTTGTGAATGAGGTCCTGGGAGATTGTGCCTCCGTTGCTTGTGACTGCTCATTCTCTATCTCTTTGTTAATTTCTTGTTCCCTTTGAACAAATCATTCAGATCCTCTTCTGTGCTCTCTTTCTAAGCATTGTGATGGTTTGGTGGAGAAATGCAACTCTGAAGTTGGCTTTTAGAACTACTTTTTAGATTCTGATTTGGTAAGGAGGACACTTAGTATCTGTGTTGCATGGCATGCTAGGTAACATTTTTGCCTGAGGCATCATTATCAAAGCTTAGCAACGTAGAAATCAGTTTAATGATTTTAGTAAACATGACAAAGTCGTATTCTGGGTGAAGCTTCTAGAAGTGGCAATGTGATTGTAGATTGGAGCATATATAGGTTGCTCTGTGTCCTCAGAAACTTATTAGGTCTTCTTTGAGTTTTGACTGCAGAGTCTATTTCAGAATCATTAGGCCACAAGATGCAGTGTGGTGTGCTGTTGAAGAGTATGAGTTTTGGATTTTAAATATCTGATTTTGAATCTTGGTTCTGTCACTTACTAGATGTTTGAGTTTGAACGATCTGTTTATGCATTCTTGTTTACATCTCTAAAATAGGATTGATAATAGTTTCTGCTTCATAGGGATATAAGGATAATATTTTTTTTGTGGGGGGGGGGATGCCAGGGATTGAACTCAGGGCTGCTTAACCACTGAGCCATATGCCCAGCCCTTTTTAGTATTTTATTTAGAGACAGGATCTTGCTGAGTTGCTTGGAGCCTCACTAAATTACTGAGGCTGGCTTTGAACCTGTGACCCTCCTGCCCCAGCCTCTGGGGCTGCTGGGATTACAGGCATATACCACCTCATCCAGCAGGATAAGATGTTTTAGTATGTGTAAGGTCCATTAAAACAGTGCCTGGAACATTATACATGTTCAGGAAATATTAACTGTTTATTAGTTAGTAATTCTGGATTATTCTCCTTCAGAATTCAGTAGCAACAGAAATAAACTCAATTGGCTAAAAAAAAGAAATTCTTAAAATGATATATTTGACATTATTTAAGAGCCTTCTAGGTGATCACAACCCACCTGTAAACGCATGCGGAATTGTATGTAGAAAATAACAGACACACACACATATTTTTCTGGGGAGAAACATTGTGATTTTATTCTATTAAAAAAGATACTATGCATCATAAAAATACTTTGAACCATTGATGTGCAAATACTTTAATATCTGATAATGATCTTGTATAAGTTCAATGTAATGTAAATGGTTAGGTAAAATCATGTGATGAAATTAGATTCTGCCTTCATCACAACTCTCCATCCAGGGGAATGGCTTGATTTGCTGGAGTTTGAATCCTCTTGTTGTTCCTCAAAATTTTGCTTAATGGTAGTTGTGGCATGGTTTGGAAGCTAAAATGAAGAGACAAAAAAAAGTTTATCAATTTATGTCAATGGGAATACTAAAGCCTCCTTTTCTTCTTTCAGCTCTGAGTTTTTCTGAAGAGGAACCCCATATTTCAAAAAGCATGGCCCAGGTAAGTTAGTATTTAGTTTTAAAATAATGGGATTTTTAGATTACATAGCTATTTTCACTAATTAAGCTGAATTGATCTGCCTGAGAGAACACCATCTAATTGCTTATTGTTTCTTCATTGAAATAATGATGCCAAATAACTGTTTCCTCCTTACAACATCCTCTGATCTTCTAATCAGTGTTCATGAATTCATTGAACAAATAACTGTGCAGGTACTATGTGATAAGTCTTTGTGGAAGGGCTATGATAAAATAATGAAGGAGTGAAATCCATGAGAGAATTATTGAGCTTACTCTGTCTTTGGTTTGGTGAGTTAGAGCTGTTGGCTTTACTAGGTCACATATCCAAAGATTCATAGTTTCCCTGAATCCTGATAAATTGGAATTTTGTATTGATTGATCTCAATCTTAGTATGATGAGATCACATGCTCTTAAGGTTGACTGGGAACTTCACTTTGACATGAAAACATTCATATGGTTTTGCCAGGGGATGTTGAGGGTGATGCTAGGTTAGTCTTGTGTAATGGTAGCATACATCTGATTCTGAATCATCTTCATAATATCCACTGATCAAGAACAGCAAAAAGTGTCAAGTGAGGAATCCTGTATAACAATACAAGTATATTTTCCTAAGTAGTAGGTTAATAGATTACAGAATTGGGGAAACCTGAGACAGTCCAGTCTACATTTATAAATATGAAATAATTTGCTAACTCTTATCTATAGATGAGTTGTCTTTTATGTCCTCATGGAAAATTTTTATTTCAAAGAAGGAAAAGTACTTTTGATTTGACAGAATGATCTTGAAGCATAAAGAATTAATAAATTTTGTAATGCCTACTTTTTAAAAAGAAATTTACTTGAAAGAAAAAAAAAACATAGTTTTTTTCTCTTAAAGGTAGAGACTAATAGTTCTTGAGATTCTATTAGTTGGTACCTAGCAAGCAGTGTCTTGTTGTGCTATATCATATGACAGGGGAAATTGTATTATTTTATTCATTTCCCTGTAGGTCTAGAGAATTGAAGTATCCACAACATATAGAAAATTTTGTCTGTGGCAATAAGATTCTTCTACAATATACTGATACTTTGCTTCCCATATAATTCCCATATCATAGGCTTCCAGATTACTCGATTGCTATATTATTGTTCTCTTACAACACTGAAACTGAGAAATAACTTCTTTAATTTCACCAGATTTATATGAGTTTGCAGTTTCAGGAATCAGTGACATTCAGGGATGTGGCCATTGCTTTCTCTCAGCAAGAATGGCAAAGTCTAGATTCTTCTCAGAGAGACTTGTACAGAGATGTGATGTTGGAGAACTATAGGAATTTGGTCTCACTAGGTAAGTTTATCTCTCTCAAATAACTTAAAATGTATTCCCTGAAATTTTGTCCATTATAAATTTTAGGGCTGTCTTAAGTGAACACAATTGATTCTCCATGATCCCAAAGAGTCTAGCTTTGTTAGGCTAGAAAGGTTGAAAGAAGATTAGAATTCCATTATGGTATAAACACTGACAGAGAGGCCAGGTTTCCTATTGTGTTTATGTTCAAAATTGCTATAAATACTCTATTAAAGTCTGACCCATATATAGGCAGAATAGCTAGACAAAGAGTCCTGATATTTTTCAAATATCTGAAGAGCCTGTACAAATGGTGGATTGTATAAACAGGAATCATTTTAAACAATTTACCTTATTTTATTTCTTGCAACATAATTAATCTGATTTTATAGATAAAATGTATATCTCCTCAACTTTGCATTTAAGATTAAATGACTATCTTATAGATGGAAATGACTCAGGAAACTTTTTTTTCCTCAGCAAAATGACCATTGTAATGTGAATAGTTTATGCTGTGCTTACCATGTATGAGTCACTATTGTTGAATCTTTAATAGATACTTATATTAACTGATTTTTATCCTTAGGATCACCTTTAAGACAGGTACTATTTTCACAGTCATTTTAAATGATAGTGCTCTTTAAGTAAATTACATACTACTTAATAAGATCACATGGCTGATAAGTAGCAAAAGTAAAATTGAACCCAGGCACTTTGTTTCTGCATTCTGTGTTCTCAGTTACATAGTCATACTTTCTGTTAAGACACAGAAGATAAATATGTAGATAAGTAGGTAAGTAGATAGATACATAGATTTCATTTAAAATAAAACCATTTCCCTGCCTGTCAGGTTACTTCAACTCCTTTTCCCTTTTTTGAAGTATTTATCAAAATTGTTTTAGCCTTTATTAAAAATTAACCAAAGCTCAAGGTATTTTTGAATTAATATTTTTCTTTGCTTTATTATTTGGCATGCTTATTTATAAGCAGGGCATTCTCTTTCTAAACCACATGTGATTACCTTATTGGAACAATGGAAGGATCCATGGGAGACAGGGAGGAAAGATAAAAGAAGACAATGTTCAGGTAAGAGTGAGTCAGATGTGGAAACCATCACTGCTGGAAACAGCCCAGGTGGTCAGGGAGGAGGCATATCCCTAGGGTGGTTGGAAGTTTTCCTTCAAAGACCTGTGTGGAAAAGGCCTGAGACTTGGGGAAGAAATAGATATCTCACCAAACTTTCCAAAGGAGCCTCATGTTTACCCATTTTAACCCTTATTTGCCTTCTCTTATTTCTCTCTCATTTTATTTGGGGTTTACAGTCTTTCCTAGTATAATATTTCATCTGTATTTTGAATTTTCATCCAGCTTGTCTTTTACATTTCGATTTATTTATATATTCTGAGGTAGTAATATTGGATCAGGCCCAAGAATGACAAGTAAGGGCTCAAGCCATTTGACTATGTAGAACATCTTAAGTAGGGTGAACAAATACCTTGAGGTAGGAATGAGCTCTGTCAGGAGCAATAAGTGATAGCAGATTAATAGGGAAGAATAAGAAGAAAAAAGGAAGCTAGAGGAGGAGCCAGGTTCTATAGTTTTTTATTAATTGTCAAGTATTTGAATTATTTCTCTAAAAGTAACTAGTGGCTATGATCTAATTTATGTTTATCCAATTTTTAAATTTTAAAAATTTCTGTGATATATGAAATAGATACTAGAAAAACACATTAAAATATACAGCTTGATGAGTTATTATAATGGTTCAGAAGATTAAACATTTATAAAAAATAATGTCAGCCTTCCAGAAAAGTTAAAAAATTATTCAAAGATTTTTCATATATCCCTCTCCAAATGAGGAAATAAAATTTTCCTACTATTGCTTAAGTCTTTCACATACCTCTGTCGAATTATAAACCCTTTTCCTTCCTCCCTAATTAACCATTTAGCCACTTCAAACTTTTCTAGGTATCCCATATCTCCCACTTTCACACGTTCTTCTCAAATTAGCCTACTAAACATTTTGTTGATTACCTATTGGGGTTTTTGGGTTCTTGGGTTTGTCAAGTAATTTCACACAGCTCTCTTTTCTTTTTCCTGCACAAATATGTAGACCACATAAACCTCAGCTGTAGTATCTTGCATCCTCCCACTAATAAAGAGTTTTTAAGGGTACCTTTCCCCGTAGTTTTGGGGTATATGTTGTGTATAGCTTTTTTTGTAGTTTTGCTTTATTGTTTGCTTTGTTTTATGGAAGTTATTTGGTTAAATTAAAAAACAGTGCTAATACTTCCACCCCAATTCTAATTTCTATTTTAGATAATTGCTGTGGATGTTTGTAGAGGGTAGTCTAAATGGGGACAAGAGTAGTAGAAACTGTGGGTGATAGTATTTGGTTTAGAACATGAATGGTTCCAAAATGGCGAGAAGGTATAGTTTTCATGATATGATATGGAGGCAAAGACGGAAATCAACAGGTTCTGGCTTAAGAAGCTGAAAGGGTAACAGTTGCCTGAGATGATAATGAGAAGGTAGATCTAAAGATACCTGCTTTACCTATGTTAATTTTGAGATGACTACTAATCATCCAGTGAGAGATGCTGAGTAGGCTGTTGAATATGCAGTTCCAGAATTCAGGGAACATTTAGGCTCATGTACAAAAAAATATATATATATATATATATTTATTGGCATATGGCTAGTATTTAAGGCCATAGTATTGGATGAGGTGATCTGGAGGGCCAGAACCCCTGAGAATATAATAGTTCTTGTGAGGCTTTTGGTTCAGAAAAGATGAAACAGACAGGTAAAATCATGTTCTGAAGTTCTGGGGGGAAAGTATTCAATCCAATATACCTTGTATCTTAGCAGACTACTTATATTGCTTTGAGCATATTTTGTTTTATTTACATATCATATTTGTATCTCCTAACATATGGGAATATTATACTATTCTTAAAGATGTAGGATTTTGGTTTGTTT
The DNA here is from genome assembly GCF_048772815.1 of Callospermophilus lateralis. NCBI lineage: Eukaryota > Metazoa > Chordata > Mammalia > Rodentia > Sciuridae > Callospermophilus > Callospermophilus lateralis. The sequence continues at coordinate 17,987,823 of NC_135322.1, read as the reverse complement.
TAGCATTTTGCCAACTAAATTAAAAACTACATAAAAAGGTGAAAGAATAATACAATGCCCATCCTTAAAATCTTCACCTAGATTCATAGTGCTTACCATTTTGCTGTATACCTATATATGTATAAAACTTTAGCTATATTATTTAAGTAAGCTTCACAGATTGTAGCACTTTATCCTTAAATACTAAGAAAAAGGATATTATTCTCCCTAAACTCCCACATCCCCCCTCCCCACTTGTGATGTTTCACTGGCAGTACCCACCAAAGGATCATCTTAGGCTCAATTAACCGGTCTTTGGTATTTTGGCTCATTCTTTTAGATCACACAAGAGGAACTCCAGCTTGCCAACACAGAAGCATCAACTGTTCCTCTTAGTATAAATCCTCGGAGTGTTTCATGCAGGATACACTCACAATCATCCAAAAAGTAAGATGCAAAGAAGTGAGGTACACATCAGGCAGGTTTGGGAGTTGCCATGACTTAAAGAAGATATATTTCACAGAATTTAGTATCTGTAACAATGCCATTGGTATAGTCTCCAGGGTCCTCACAAGAGACATGTAATTTAGAAGAGATCTACATTCAGGGAAACTCAGAATATGGATCGGTCTTTGTATCATTATGTATTCATTTTTCATTGTCATTGATTTTATAATTCAAAATAATTATTTGCATATTATTTTTTCATTAGATTTGTTACTGTTTTTACCAGAGCTCCAAATTAAGTCATCTTTTTTTTTTTTTGGACAAACTCATGAAATTCAATTTTTATACTACTTTATTTAGATATGATTGGCATACAAAAAAAGCTGTACATATTTAATATAACTTGATGAGTTTGGAAACCCATCAATCTTAGAAATTATTCTTCCTTTTTTGTATAAGATGACTGAGTCTCACTTTGTACTTCTGCCTCATTCTGGAAATTTATCTGTTCCATCAAGGATTTCTTGATTCAATATTAATAGATTATCATTGAACTATTATTATAATACCATCTTTTAATTTTGCTCTAATTTCATTTCTTTTGTCCAGAGATTTGTTTGCAATCAGCTAATTACTACTGTGTGCTTATAGTTCAGTCCTGAATGAAAGACGTGTTGGGCCTGAATTGAGGAATGTATTACTAGTTATCTGTTGCTTCACAACAAATTACTACAAATGCACTAGCTTAACATTAAATTCATATATTATCACATAGTTTTATAAGTCAGAAGTCAGCACAGATTGGCTAAATCAAGGTATCAGTCATAGCTGCTATTATTTGGTACTCAGGGGTGTCTTCCAGGCTCACTGGTTGTTGGCAGAATTTATTTCCTTGTGGCCCCTTCCATCTATTTAAGCCAAGAGCTAGTAAGGCTTCTCCTTTTTACATTTTAAATATTTCTTACTTCCCCTTCTGCTGAATCTCTCTGAGCCTCTGTTGTCTTCAGCCAGGAGAAAACTCTAACAAATGTTAAGAGTTTAAGTATCCTTAAATCAACCGATTAGTAGCCTTATTTATAGTCCTTTTACCATGTGGCAAATATATTCATGGGCATGATGAACAGACAAAGATCATGAGGACCAAAATATTCTTTACTACAGAAGTGTTTGGGAAAAATAAATTAAAATCATAACAGAAAAATCTTAAGTATAGAATCAGAAACTAGTAAGAAGTCAAGAAATGAGGTTTTGGATAAAAAAAGAAAGACATGGACATCCTTAGACAAGTCCAGCAGTTTTTTAGTATTCCTGGTAAAGTGACATTTTACCAATGTAGGATGAGAAAGATCCAGTCGGCAAACAACACATGCCAAAGAATTTGGGGGAGATGGTGCTACCTACTCATAGAACCAAAAGATGAGAAAATTTGGGTCACATTCTAGGTGCTGAAAGTGGGAAGTGAAGTAAATAGGAACAAAAGGAGCTGTGACTTCATAGGAGGCCTGACATGTAAACAGGGACTGCATTATTTGTAAAAAGGCATATGGGTTTAATCTAAATGTAGAAAGAAACTCTGAGAGGATGAAATATGGGTTATAAAAGTTCCATCTGTGTCAGAAACATTTGTTAGAAATGTTAAAAATATCAATGCCCAAGAACTTCTCTGTATATCCTGATTCAGGGCTCTAGATAGTGCTTGAACATTAGTTTAGTTTAGTTTAGTTTTTTTAACAAGCCCTTTGAAGATTTTGATCTATACCTAAATATCAGAAATGAAACATTTCACTAATCACCAATCTTACTATGAACTCCCATTAACTCTACATTTTTTTCTTTTTGAATTTTATAGTAATTATTAACTAAGCTATTTATTTCTTTTTTTATTTCTTTAAGCTGTTTATTTCTAATTTATTTTATTTTTCAATTTTTATTTTCTCTTTCATAGAAATTATTTTTTCTTATTTGGAAAAAGAAACTTTTTGGTTTTTTAAAATTTCTTTCAGATTTGCAGTTGGAGAAGGAAATAGTCAGCCTTGAAGAAATTCCCCCTTATGAAAAATGTACATCTTTTGCTCTACATCAAAGAGTTCTTAGGAGAGAGCAACCATGTGAATGTCAAGAATATGGGAAGACTTTCTGTCAAGGCTCAAAGCCTGTTCCACACAAGAAAATACATTGTAGTGCAAACCCCTACAAATGTAAAGAATGTGGGAAGAGCTTTAGTAGTGGACATCAACTCACTATGCATCAGAGATTGCACGTTGGTGAGAAATCCTATGAACATAAGGAATATGAGAAGAGCTTTAGTCCTTTTTCATACCTTGTACAACATCAAAAAACTCACATTGTTGAGAAACCCTATGAATGTAAGGAATGTGGGAAGACTTTCATTAGGGAATCAGCCTTTGTTAAACATGGGAGAATTCACACTGCTGAGAAACCTCATGAATGTAAGGAATGCGGAAGGACTTTTAACAGTAGCCATCAATTTATTGTACATCAGCGTATCCATATTGGTAAGAAACCACATGAATGTAGGGCATGTGGAAAGGCTTTTTACAGTGGCTCATATCTTGTTCAACATCAAAGAATCCATAATGGTGAGAAACCCTATGAATGTGAGAAATGTGGGAAAGTTTTTACAGCATATGGAAAACTTATTAGGCATCAGAATATTCACACTGGTGAAAAACCTTTTGTATGTAAGGAGTGTGGAAAGGCCTTTAGGCTTAATTCTTTTCTTAATGCACATCAGCGAATTCATGCAGCTGTAAAGCCCTATAAGTGTAAGGAATGTGGGAAAACCTTTAGTCTTGCCTCATATCTTGTTCAACATGAAAGACTTCATACTGGTGAGAAGCCCTATGAGTGTAAGGAATGTGGGAAGGCCTTTACTACCTTTTCATACCTTGTTCAACATCAGCGAATTCATACTGGTGAAAAACCTTATGAATGTAAAGAATGTGGGAAGGCCTTTGCTACTAGCTCATCCCTTGTTCAGCATCAGCGAATTCATTCTGGTGAAAAACCCTGTGAATGTAAGGAATGTGGAAAGGCCTTTACTGTGTATGGACAACTTACTCGACATCAAAGTACTCATACTGGTGAGAAACCCTTTGAATGTAAGGAGTGTGGAAAGGCCTTTAGGCTTAGTTCTTTTCTTAATGCACATCAGCGAATTCATGCAGCAGTAAAGCCCTTTGAGTGTAAGGAATGTGGGAAAGCCTTTAGTCGTGCCTCATATCTTATTCAACATGAAAGACTTCATACTGGTGAGAAGCCCTATGAGTGTAAGGACTGTGGGAAGGCATTTAGTTCTAGCTCATACCTCATTAAACATCAAAGAATTCATACTGGTGAGAAACCCTATGAATGTAACAGATGTGGGAAAACCTTTACTGCTTATGCTCAACTTGTTGGACATCAGAGTGTTCATACTGGTGAGAAACCCTTTGAATGTAAGGAATGTGGGAAGGCCTTTAGGCTTAGCTCTTTTCTTAATGCACATCAGCGATTTCATGCAGGGGTAAAGCCCTATGAGTGTAAGGAATGTGGGAAAGCCTTTAGTCGTGCCTCATATCTTGTTCAACATCAAAGAATTCATACTGGTGAGAAACCCTATGAGTGTAAGGAATGTGGCAAGGCCTATAGTACTGGCTCATACCTTGTTCAGCATCAGAGAATTCATGCTGTTGAAAAACCCTTTAAATGTAATGAATGTGGCAAGGTCTTGATTAGTCACCATCAACTTACTGTACATCAAAGGGTTCATACTGGTGAGAAACCCTATGAATGTAAGGAATGTGGCAAGGCCTTTAGAGTGCATGTACATCTTAAACAGCATCAGAAAATTCATATTGATGTGAAGCCCTATGAATGTAAGGAATGTGGAAAGACTTTTAGTCGGGCCTCGTACCTCATACAACATGAGAGAACTCATACTGGTGAAAAGCCCTATGAGTGTAAGGAATGTGGGAAGGCCTTTAGTACCTTTTCATACCTGGTTCAACATCAGCGAATTCATACTGGTGAAAAACCTTATGAATGTAAAGAATGTGGAAAGGCCTTTGCTACTAGCTCATCCCTTGTTAAACATAAGAGAATTCATACTGGTGAAAAACCCTATGAATGCAGAGAATGTGGAAAGGCCTTTACTGTGTATGGACACCTTACTCGACATCAGAGTGTTCATACTGGTGAGAAACCCTTTGAATGTAAGGAGTGTGGAAAGGCCTTTAGACTGAATTCATTTCTTACTGAACATCACAGGATACATACTGGTGAGAAGCCCTTTCAATGTAAAAAATGTGGGAAGGCCTTTAGGCATACTTCAGCCCTTAAAGCACATCAGAGAAAGCATATGGATGTACAACCCTAAGAATTTCAGAAATATGGGAATCTTTTTTCTTTCTTTCCTTTTCTTTCTTTCTTTCTTTTTTTTTTTTTTTTTTGGTACTGGGAATTGAACTCGGGGACTCTCTACCACCAAGCTACATCCCCAGCCCTATTTTGCATTTTACTTAGAGATAGGGTCTCACTGAATTGCTAAGCACTTTGATGTTGCTGAGGCTGGCTTTGAACTCACAATCCTCCTGCCTCAGCCTCCTGAGCTGCTGGGATTACAGGTGTATGCTACTACACCCATCGGAAGTCTTTTTTATATATGGTTCAATCATTGTTCAGTATACTGGTAAGAAACTTTTGAAGTAAAGAATGTTGGTAGACCTTTTGAAAATATTCTCATCTTTCTTAACAGATACTCCTTGACTTGCAATGAGATTATGTCCCAATAAACAGATAGAAAACACATTTAATGCAGTACAACTAATCTACCAAACACCATCGTTTAGCCAAACATACTTAACCTTTTTCAGAACAATTACATTAACTTGTAGGCAAATCATGTAACACAAAGCCTATGTCATAATAAAATGTTGAATATATCAGTAATTTATTGAAAAAAAATCAAAATTTGAAGTACAGTTTCTAATGAATACATATCACTTTCACATCATCCAAAAGTCCAAAAGATTGTTAAGTCAAACCATCATTAAGTCAGGGACCCTCTGTTTTAGAGAATTCATAATGTAATTCAGAAAATAGGAAAGCGTCCATTTGTCTTTCTTGTGTTTACAGTATCAGAATTGGTGGACAATTGAGGAAAGGTGGGAAACATTAATACTTAGTTCTCACAGCTTGGATATTCTGAAATTTTGTATGCTGTATTCTAACACAACTGAATGAATAAGAATACGTGAATAAAACCTCCCTGTAACTCTGAAGCCATTGTTGAACTTTAGGTAATTCATCTTGGTTTTTAAAAACTATGTCATGTAATACAGTGAAAGCCTTTAGCAACATGTTAACTATCATCATCATTCCACAGGCCTGTTGATAATACACTCATACTTAACACCTCAAGGCATTGTTTTAAAGTGTTGATAATAAAGCCTACGTTCTTGTAAAAACCTGTGCTCAATAATAGTTTTGTTTGGTTGGTTGGGTGGGGGTTTTTTTGTACCTGGGATTGAACTCAGGGAAGCTTAACCACTGAGCCACATCCACCGCCCTCCAGTGAGCCACACCTACCGCCCTTTTACTTTTTATTTTGGGACAGGGTCTGGCTAAGTTGCTTGGATCCTTGATAACTTGCTGAAGTTGCTTAGAATTTTCGATCCTCCTGCCTCAGCCTCCTGAGCCACTGGGATTATAGGCATGTGCCACTGAAACTGGTTCTTTTGAGTTTTTTTAATAAATAAAGTGAAAATTTGAGAGTTAACCCCTAAAGATATAATTAATTGAGAAATGCCTCTGTATCCACTCATCCATTTTAGAATTTTAGATAAATCTTTCCAGATAACATAGAAAGAAAGAACAGGAGAGGTGATTCATGTAGAGATCATTTCATAAGGTGAGTTACAGTTCTTGAAAGATCCACTTTTACAATGTGTATTAAAATGTTGACACTAGCCTATGATCCACATTATTTGTCTAAAATTCAAGGTAAATTAGAAATCAATAATAGAGTAGCAAATATAAGTAATCCACTTGAAATTTTTCTTTTAAGACTTATGATGAAAACTTTCAACATGGAGAAAAGCAGAAACAATAATAAAATTGCTGCCATTGTTAATAACATTTTGTCTTCTTTATTTTTCTGTCACTGTATCTCTTGTACAGTCATTTCTACATTTGAGAAAACATCAGATGTCACCCCTAAATATTAGTCTATTACTTTTGAGCCCCATCATTTTACACAATTTTGAATTTTTATGGAAGAGTTTAAAGAAATTGTAAAATGCCTTACATTCTGCATTTGATTGTTTATACTGTCATTTAACTTGTTCTTTTTATCCCCTTTTTACATACATATATTATAAAGATTTCATTGGGTTCTAAAGAATACTTCCAAGCTGATGCTGCCTATATCTAGAAACATGTAATACAGACTTTCCATAATTAGTCAAACTTAAAACTTGGTACGCATTGTTGGAGTCATTATTATAAGGCTCCCTTATACAGTGAATAATCTGAATGGTGATATTTTTGTATCTCTATTTGTATAGTTATTATGTTGTAAAGAGAAAATCAAATTTTGAAATTCTTGGAATTTAGAAAACAGCAATATGAGATGCCTATGCATCAGAAACATTTTAATTTTTATTGTATTTACTTATTTTGAGATGAAGTCTTGCTATGTTGCCAAGGCTGCCCTTGAACTCCAGGGCTTAAGTGTTCCACCTGTCTAAGCCTCACAGGAAGCTGGAATTCTAGGCACAGGCCTCCATACCTGGCAGTATTATAATTTGAGGCCAAAGCTGTAAAATTGAAATATTTGTTTATATATAATAGTTTTAATACCAACAGGAAACCATTGTGTTCACCTCTTCATTCTCCACCAATGTAATAATTGCCAGAGTGTATGGAATTACTAAAGCTATTACAAGAAGAAATAATTATATTCAGTTGTTCTGGGGCTGGTTTTTGAAAAGAATTACCTTTCTCATTGAGTCACTTTGTTGCAAATCAACAGACCACAAGCTTGATTTAATTATTTCTCAATGTATACTCTTCTATACCATTAGCTGTGGTCTGAATGTTTATGCCTCCCCAAAATTCTTATATTGAAATCCTATTCCTACGAAGATGGTTTTAGGAGGTGAGGCCTTGAGAATTTATTGGTCCTGGGAGTAGAGCCCTCATGAGTGGATTACTTCCTCAAAAAGAGGCCAAGAGAGGGGCTGGGGTTGTGGCTCAGCAGTAGAGCGCTTGCCTAGCATATGCAAGACACTGGGTTCAATCCCCAGCGTCACATAAAAATAAATAGAATAAAGGTATTGTGTCCAACTACAACTAAAAAAATATTTTTTTAAAAAAAGAGGCCAAGAGAGACCCCACCACCACTCTTTCTGCCATGTGAAGTTAAAGTGAGAAGACAGTTGTTTATGAAAAAACAGGCCCTCATCAGGCATCAAATCTGCTGGCACCTTGATCTTGAAGTCTCCAGCCTCCTCAACAGGAGAAGTGAATTGTCTATAAACCACCAAGTCTATAGTATTTTGTTATAGTAATCCAAGTGGACTAAGATATCACTGTGCCATGGGGTTTTTTTTTTTTTGCTTCAATATCAAAGAATATTGATTATGACAATTCAAAATTATTTGACTGTTGTAGGTCCTTTTCACTTGCATATTTTTAAATCAACATCAGTTTCTATGGAGAGGAAAAAGCTGCTGGGATTATAAAGTGGATTGCATTGAATCTATTAGTCAATATGGAGATAATTCACATTTTAACACTATTAAGTCCACCAACCCAGAGTATGTATTTCTCCTTTTATTTAGATTTCCAATTTCACCAATATTTTGTAATAATCAGAGTCAGATACTCTATATATTTTATGAAATTTATCCCTAAATAAGTAATAATTCTGTCATGGCAAGTACTCTTGATAAACAATTAGAAAAAGATCTTAACTACTGTAGGAATAATTTTTTGCATCTTAATTTTCCTATTATCTAATTAAATTCCTTTGAGTTCCAGTAGCTTTTTGTATATTTCTTAGGATTTCTATACACAAAATTAAGACACTTCTTTCTATCCAGTCTCAATATTCAACTCATACTGTGTTTTCTAGTTCCACGTTGAAAGTGTAAGAGTGGACATCCTTGGCTTTTGTCTAAGGATTGAAAAGATTTGTACTGACATGCTCAAATTATCACAACTCATGTCAGTAGAAATCCTTTAAGCTGACTACTGTGTATTTTATAAAATATATTAATTTTTTGCTTTTTGGACAAAGCTGTCCTAAGATCACCTTGCAATTCCCCTGCACCACTGCTGGAAATAATAATTTCTCTAAGAAATCTCAATTAATTTTGTAGGGAGTGATATAAAAGATGAAACGTTGTGAACTGAATGTTTGTGTTCCAAAAAAAATGCATTCGTTAAAGCCAAGATCAACAATAGTATGATATTTGGAGGTGAGGGAAATAATTAGGTTAGATGAGTCATGAGGGTAAAGCCCCCATAATGAGATTAGAGTCCTTACAAGAATAAGAAGAGTGATCTATTCCTCCCTCTCAACCCCTCATCCCCCACCAAAGAAAGACCTGTGAGCACACAGTGAGAAGGCAGTCATCTACAAGCCAGGAAATGTGCTCTTACCAAGAACTCAACTAACACACTAGCATCCTGAACTCAGACTTTTTCAGCCTCCAGAACTATAAAAAATAAATGTCTGTTGTTTAAGCCACCCAATCTTTTGTATTTTGTGATAGCAGCCTGAGCTAATTAAAGACAGATCTTGTTACTACAAATGGCTTCTGTTACACAACTATCTAAAAAATATGGAAGTGGTTGTGGAACTAAGAGAAAGGAATTTCGAGGTGCATGCTAGACACATGCCAAGCTAGGAGAAGCCAAGATTGCTGTAAAAGGACTTATAAAGATGATTCTGGCTAGGGCTCAGGAAAAAAGAAAAAAAAAAAGTTGTACAGAAAGTTTCCAACTCCTTTAAGAATACATAATCATGAACAGAATTTTGAGAAAAAAAATAGATGGTAAAGGCCATTCTGATGAGGTTTCTGAAGGAAATGTGGAAAATGTGTTAGTCAATGGAGAAAAGGCTATCCATGGTATAAAGCAGCAAAGAATTTAGCTGAATTTTGTTCATATTGTAGTGTTTTGTAGGAAGTAAAATTGGATATTTAGCTTAGGAGATTTCTAAGCATAGTCATGAAGAAGTGGCTTGGGTCCTATTGATGACTTATAGTCAAATATAAGAAGGATGAAATGAGTTGAAGAATTAATTGTTCAACAAAACAAACAATAACAAAAAAGAAACTAAAAGATTGTTTATGTGTCACAAAATGAGAAAGTGTGTTTGGAAGAAAAATCCAAGGGTATGGCCAGCGACCTAATCAGCTCTCAGCAAAAACTCTGCCAGTTTGAACTGAAGGGGACAGAGACAGGAAAATATGAAGGAAGGTTGTTGACTTCTTAGATATCACAGGACTGAATTACAGAGCTATTTTCAGGGGTGCCAACACCTCAGTTTCAATAGACCAGACTGCAGCTGCCCAGAGTCCAGGGGATGAGGCTGTCTGGAGTCTTGAGGGCACAACTTCCACCCAGCAGTGTCTTTGGGTAAACCAATACTCAGGATGCAACTGTATCTGAAAGGCTCACAGCATCACAGAAAGTGGAGCATTGAATAAAAAAGAATTATTTCCAAAAGTTACCATGTTGTCTTATTTGCTTTGATAGGTTTTAGAGTTGGTTGTGTTTCGCCTCCTCTTTCTTCATTGCAATTTCTACTTTTGGACTGGATTATCTATTCTACCATTGTGTTTTGGAAGAACATTGCTTGTCAGATTTCCTGGGTTCATAAGTAGAATGGAATTTTGCCTCTGGTTTTAGTCATACTTCAAGTCTCACCCATATTTGATTTAGATGATATTTAGATGAGATTTTGGACTTTAGAATTGAGAGTCAATGCTGGAGCCGGGCACAGATTACACACTTGTAATCCCAGTGACTTAAGAGGCTGAGGTGTGGTGAGCCGCTTCTGCAGATTATGGTCGCCATTGCTGGATGGTGCTGGTTCCACTGTGGTCTGTGACAAACAACTCCTTGTTTGGGAGAGTTGGTGCATGGTTTTTCAGCACCCTATGAGAAAGTTCCACGTGGCAGCTTCGCATTGGGGCTTGGGATGCTTTATTAAGGCTGGGAGGGGCATCCGACGAGGAATTAGAAGAAATATCAAGGGCCTGAATAAACTGCTGAAAGAAGATTCCTGAGTTGCGTCTTCCTTGCGGGCAAGGGGTCGCGACAAGTGGTGCTGAAAACCCGGGAACCAGAACTTTCAGCAGTCAGGGGTGGTGCACCGGTTAGTCCCAGGTAAGTGGGATCCGCGATCAAAGCGGGGGTTAGTCCCAGGTAAGTGGGATCCGCGGTCAAAGCGGGGATTAGTCCCAGGTAAGTGGGACCCGCGATCAAAGCGGCAGCTCCTCTGTAAAGCCAGAGAGAGCATTACATCTTATTGCAGCTGCACTGTGTACTTTCGCTCTTACTTTCACTTTTGTTTTTTGTGCGTCTTTTGTTGTGTCATGGGTGCCGTATCTTCAAGTCCGCTTCTCCTGGCCCTAGATGACCTGTTATGTTCCAAGGGCCTAGAAGTGAAACGTAGTACTTTACAGAGATTTTTACAGAAGACAGATATTGCTGCACCGTGGTTTGCGTTCTCGGGCAGCCTTACTATACCTAGCTGGGATAAGTTAGGCACAGATCTTGACTTTGCTTCTGAGCAGGGCATATTAGAGGGTGGGGTGATACCCCTTTGGAAGATGATCCGTAGTTGCCTCGCAGATGGCAGATGTCAGGAAGCACTTACTAAAGGACAAGAAGTTTTAGAGCAATTACATGAGGAAAGATCAGAAACGGCAGGCAGTGAGGTATTTCAGGAGGGTGGGAGTGTGTGGAGCGAGACACAGGGGAGGAGGCGATTGTCTCTGGCACGAAGTGACGTATTTCAGGAGGATGGGAGTGTGCAGAGCGAGAAACAGGGGAGGAGGCGATTGTCTCTGGCACGAAGTGAGGTATTTCAGGAGGAAGGGAGTGTGCGGAGCGAGAAACGGGGGAGGAAACGCTTGTATCCAGATCTCAGTACACTGCGCACACTCCCATGCAAAAGTGGGTCAGAAGAGGAGAAGGATGAGGAGGAGGAGCTCGGGAGACTGTCTCGTCAGCTAGGGAGTCTAACTATAGGAGAAGGGAACAAAAATAAACAGGAGCTCAAGAAAAATGATCCTCCGGATCCGCCGCCGTACGGTGGTGGTGTTTCGAGGAGAGCTTTCCATGCCCAAACATGGAGGGCTGTTAACGCTGAGATGGGTCTTGCTTATCCAGTTTTCCAGGATGACAATAGGGGAAGATTCCATGAGCCCTTAGATTTCAAAATTGTGAAGACCCTGGCGGAGTCTGTGCGCACTTATGGGGTGGAAGCCGCCTTCACACTAACTCAGGTGGAGAGTCTGTCTAGATACTGTATGACTCCCTCTGATTGGGCTAGCCTTGTTCGGGCTTGTGTCTCTCCAGGTAAATATTTGGACTGGAGAGCCTTTGTGCTAGAGGGCGCTGTAGAGCAGACCGCCCAAAACTATGCGGCGGGACACCCCCATTGGGACAAGGATATGCTTTTGGGACAAGGCAGATTTGCTAATCAACAGACAGGATTCCCTCCTGAGGCATATGATCAAATTAACAACATTTGCATTCGGACATGGAAGTCACTTCCAAATAGAGGAGAGGTGTCTGGTAACTTGACTAAGATTCTGCAGGGCCCTAAAGAACCCTTTTCAGATTTTGTAGCAAGGATGGTGGATGCCGCTGGAAAGATTTTTGGGGACCCTAATAGGCACCTACAGGGGCGTAAGCATCCTGTGCAAGGTCATCAAAAGCTTAACAGGTTTGGTCTGGATTTTTCCTAGGGGCCACTGGGGCTCAAATACCCATAACATGGCTCACCGAGGAGCCTGTTTGGGTGCCTCAGTGGCCTCTTCCCTCGGCTAAACTGGCAGCAGCCCATGATCTAGTCAAAGAACAACTTGATTTGGGTCACATCCAACCTTCTACTTCTCCATGGAATACTCCCATATTTGTCATTAAGAAAAAATCAGGGAAGTGGCGCCTACTGCATGATCTACGAGCAGTTAATGCTCAGATGCAACTTATGGGGCCCATTCAAAGAGGGCTGCCTCTGCTCTCCTCTGTTCCTCAAGGCTGGCATATTATTGTTATTGACATTAAAGACTGTTTCTTTTCCATTCCTTTGCATCCTAAAGATTCACAACGTTTTGCTTTCACCCTTCCCTTGTGTGATCACGAGGAACCAGATCAAAGGTTTGAGTGGGTGGTGTTGCCGCAGGGGATGGCTAATAGTCCCACGATGTGCCAGATGTATGTGGGGAAGGCACTCGCACCTCTCAGACATAAGTATTCCTCCACCAAGATCATTCATTATATGGATGATGTGTTATTGGCCGCAAAATTAGAACAGACAGTTAATGAGGCTTATAAAGAACTCGTGATGCTGTTGGCTCAACATGAACTACACATCGCACCTAAAAAGGTTCAAACGGGGGATTCTATCAGGTATTTGGGAGCGACAATTGGGTATGACAAATTAAAACCGCAAAAAATTACCATCAGGACTCAAGATTTCCAAACTCTAAATGACTTTCAAAAATTGCTGGGAGATATTAATTGGATAAGAGGATATTTACATATTCCTAATATTGTGCTCCAGCCTTTGTATGCTACTCTCAAGGGTGATCCAGATCTTGCTTCCCCTCATAGCCTCACTACTGAGGCTAGAGCGGCCCTTATAAAAGTAGAACAAGCTATACAGCATGCCACTCTATGCAGGCTCCAGAGTGATAAACCTTTCCAGTTATGTGTGCTTGCCACTATGCGGCAGCCTACTGGAGTACTGTGGCAAGATGGGCCTTTACTATGGATCCACCCACAGGTATCCCCAGGAAAATCCTTAGAATATTATCCTGATGCTGTTGCAGCATTGGCACTTAAAGGGATTCAACAAAGCATTCAATTTTTCGGCCAATCACCTTCTTCTCTTATCATACCCTACACTAAAGCTCAACTTAATGTTTTATGTGCTACTCTAGACAACTGGGCTATCCTGTGTTGCTCGTTTCCAGGGGGTATTGATAATCACTACCCTTCTCATCCATTACTCCATTTTGTTAAAGAACATCCCATCATTTTCCCTAAGGTAACTTCATCCAGTCCAATTCCGGGGGCTGTTAACATTTTTACTGATGGTTCCAAGTCTGGAATGGGAGCCTATGTAATTAATGACTCTCCCCCTATCCAGCATCAATTTGCTCCTGGAAATCCACAATGGGTAGAACTACAAATTGTTATTGAAGTTTTTAAACAGTGTTCTTTTCCTTTTAATCTCATTTCGGACTCCAGCTATGTGGTACAAGCACTAAAAGTCCTGGAGGCCATGGGAGCTATTAGTGATGCCCACAATGTGTCTGCTTACTTTACTCAGCTTCAACAACTTATCTCTAACCGCACTGCTTCTTTTTATCCAATGCACATCAGGGCTCACACCTCTCTTCCTGGTCCGTTATCCCAGGGTAATGCCTGTGCGGACTTAGCCACTAGAGGTCAATTGATATGCTTGGCTTCCTCCTTAGAGGGGGCTAAGTTGTTTCACCAAAACTTCCATGTTAATGCATTAACGCTGCGCAGGCGTTTTTCCATTTCAAGAGCGGATGCTCGGCAGATAGTATTGCAATGTCCCCATTGTGTCACATTTCTTCATCCCCCTAATTATGGAGTAAACCCACGGGGATTGAAGCCATTGATTGTTTGGCAAATGGATGTGACACATATACCTGACTTTGGTAACCTTAAGTATGTGCATGTTTCTGTTGATACGTGCTCTGGAATTATCCATGCTTCTGCTTTATCGGGAGAAAAGGCACGTAATGTCATTACTCACTGTTTAGAGGCATGGGCAGCATGGGGTGCACCTGCATCCCTTAAGACTGATAATGGACCTGCTTATACTGGCAGACAATTTACAGCCTTTTGTTCTACTATGGGAGTGCAACTTACTCATGGTTTGCCTTATAATCCTCAAGGACAAGGCATTGTTGAGCGTGCTCATCGCACCTTAAAGGAAACTTTACAAAAACAAAAAGGGGGAATAGGAGCTGAACACACTCCTAAAGAACGCCTGTCCTTAGCTCTCTTTACCATAAATTTTTTGAATTTGGATATTCATGGTCGCTCTGCGGCCGATAGACATGTGTCCCCTCAGCCCTCTGTGATTGGCTATGTTAAGTGGAAGGATGTTCTTACGGGCCAATGGAACGGCCCTGACCCCATGCTGACATGGGCACGAGGATCTGTATGTGTTTTTCCCCAGGATCGTACGGAACCGTTGTGGGTCCCTGAACGCTTGACAAGAAGAGTCTCGACATCAACTGACCAGCAACAAGAGATACCACAGCAATCCTGTGATGAGGATCTTCATTCTGCTAAGTGCTCTGGCTCTGGTGCTGGTGCCGATGGCACAGGCGACACCAATGCGGTGGTGGGCAGTGGCACGGGCATGGCCAATGCCGATGCCGGTTCATGGTAATTCTAGTGTCCTCCCCACTCTTTTTTCTACCTCATGTGAGATGTCTGCTCCCTGTGCCTCTCCTAGAGGGGACATGGAGAGAATTTTTAATCAATCTCAAGTTAATCTCACAGGAGTTTTTTGTTTCAGCCTTAGAAATGCTAATTGCATTAGCCTTAAGACCAAAAATTTGACTAACTGGGAGGACCCATTGCGGTCCAGTCAGGTCTCAGGGAGCATTATCAGTGCTGTATTGAGCAAGGGAGTTTCGGGGAAGCAATCAGGCTCAGGGACCCCCGCAAACAGCAGCTCTGCTCTTAACATAACTACCTTGGCTATTATCTCCGAGGTACTAATCCCAGTGCCTCCTTCTTCTAGTAGTATTCATGATGCCACTCATTTCAAGGCCTCTCCTTACTGTTCCCCTAATCTTGGTTTCCCCCCAACATTTACGCCTTGTCAGGATCATTCTTGGGAGAAACATCAAGTTGCTAAAGGTTTCTCCCTTTCCCCCTCTCTTAATAGGTATGTTTATAACTTTAACAATAGTGCCAACTCCTCTACAGGAGTAGGTTGGTCCTCGTTTCAATGGCTGATTTCTAATGAAAAGGGGGCTTCAGCCGATATTTCTGCACTGGCTCAGTTGGTAGGAGCCAAAAGTTGGCTGGCTAATGTTTCTGGTACTGTTAGGAAAAGTGAACGAGGTAATAGACTTACATCTGTTTCATTCAACTCTCTGTTGTATAATACCACATTGCCTCCTGCAATGGTCTGTGTCCAATTCCCCTTCTTATTCCTTTTGGCTAAGGCCACCTCGTCGGGGATGCTGGATTGTTCTCATACTACCTGTCTCTTATCTGAGTGTTGGAATGGTTCCTGGACTGTAGCAGTGGTTATGAAAATTCCAACTTTTGTCCCAATCCCGGTCACTGCGGATCCTGATAAATTCCCTATTGTTGAGCTACTTAGAGTCCGCAGAGATTTTGGAATCACAGCGACTGTAGTGACAGCCGTGGCGGTATCTGCTGCTGCAGCGGTTACGGCCGGAGTGGCTATGGCCAATCAAGTACAAACTGCTGCCACCATTAATCAAGTTGTCCAACAAACTTCCACCATACTTGAATCCCAAAATACAATTAATCAACATATTTTGTCAGTGATTTTAGCTGCCAACCAAAGAATAGATTTACTCGAAGCTCAGGTAGAAGAATTGGCTGACTTAGTGCTTTTGAGTTGTGTTGACCAACGTGCACATTTATGCATAACCTCTGTCAGATTTAATGATTCCAGGAATGCTTCCCGAATCATTGGCGAATATTTGGCTGGAAATTGGTCCATGGAAGCGGAAGACATGATCCAGTCTCAACTAACCCAGATAGCTGTCTTGAATAACACCCATGTTGATCCCGTGACTTTGGGTCAATTCACCGATTGGATATCTTCTGCTTTTTCCTTTTTTAAAGAGTGGGTGGGGGTAGGCATTTTTGGTGCAATGTGTTGCTTCGGTATGTTTCTCTGTTTGTGGTTTCTCTGTCGCCTCAAGGCCTGCAATGCTCACGATAAGGCTATGATCATCCAAGCTCTTGCAGCTTTAGAAAATGGCAATTCACCTCAAGTCTGGCTTGCGCATCTTAAACAGTAAATCTTTGACATGGTCGTTGCACCCCAAGTTATTATAACATTGCACTGGGATCGGCATGTCTTTCCTCGTTATTCTCTTAGTGTTGGAAAGCCCTTGCACTCTGCCGGTCTCGCTGCCATTGCACGCAGGTGGGTTTCCACACTAATGCTTCTCTATCGCCTTAAAGTCCGTGCCTTTCTTTCAGGGTGCTGTCAACTCATTTGTCGTTGTGTGCAGCCACAGTTCAGCCTCAGCTGTCCCCCTTCGTCCACCTTCGTCACGATACAGGATGCGAGGCAAGGCACTGCACTTGAATGATCCTTGAAGTGGACCTCAAGGAGAGCATGTCCTATTGTATGCGGGTTTGATGTCCACGCCCCGCCCCACGAAAAAAGGCATTGGCTGATATGGCTTCAGATCTGGGGAAGGGCCCTCCTTAGGACTGAGCCATACTATGCAGCCACTTCTGCACAGTGGGATAGGACCTCTACTCTCGCCTTTTTGTTTTCAGAAAACAGAAAGGGGGAACTGTGGTGAGCCGCTTCTGCAGATTATGGTCGCCATTGCAGGATGGCGCTGGCTCCACTGTGGTCTGTGACAAACAACTCCTTGTTTGGGAGAGTTGGTGCATGGTTTTTCAGCACCCTATGAGAAAGTTCCACGTGGCAGCTTCGCATTGGGGCTTGGGATGCTTTATTAAGGCTGGTAGGGGCATCCGACGAGGAATTAGAAGAAATATCAAGGGCCTGAATAAACTGCTGAAAGAAGATTCCTGAGTTGCGTCTTCCTTGCGGGCAAGGGGTCGCGACACTGAGGCAGGAGGATTGCGAGTTTAAAGCCAGCCTCAGCACCTTAGCGAGATGCTAAGCAACTCAGTGAGACCCTTTCTCTAAATAAAAATATGAAAAATAGGGCTGGGGATGTGTCCCAGTGGTTGAGTGCCCGAGTTCAATCCCCAGTACCCAAAAGAAAAAAAAAAGTCAATGCTAGAATGAGTTAAGATCTTTGGGGGTAATATGGAATGAATTTATTTTGCATGTGAGAGGGACATGAATTTGAGGGTGACTAGGGGGAAAATGTTATGGACTGAAATTTATGCCCCCCAAAATTCATAGGTGGAAGTTCTAATTACCAGTGAGATGTTATTTCAAGGTAAAGCTTTAGGTAATTAATTATGTTTAAGAGTGTGGAGCCCTCATGATAGATAAGATTAATGCCCTTAAAAGAAGATGTGGTGGGGCTGAGGGTGTAGCTCAGTGTTAGAGCGCTTGCCTAGCACATGTGAGGCATTGGGTTCGATCCTCAGCACCACATAAAAATAAGTAAATAAAGATATTGGGTCCATCTAAAAACAAAACAAAAAAGCTGGTTTTCTCTCTCCCTTCCATGTGTTCCATGTGGATGCATCAAGGTGAGGCCCTGTGAACACACAGGAGAAAGCAGATCTGCAGACTAGGAGGAAAGCTGTCATCAAGAGCCCAGCCACACAGGCACCCTCCTCTCAGACTTCCAGCATCCAGAACGGTGAGAAATAAAATATCCACTGCTTAAACCCCAGTCTATGGTGCTTTGCTATAGCAACGTGAGCTGAGATAAAAGCAAAACCCTGGATGCTCTGCTCACTACATTTTAGGTGATGTTTCTTAACCAATTCAGTTCATAGTGATAAAAACATTTTTAACCAAATTTATTTTACATAGAGAAGGTGTCCATTTAAAAAAATAATAATCATTAGGTTTAGCTTTGGCTTTGTATTTTTTTCCCCTCTTGGACTAAATGTCTTCATTTCCAGTTAACAAAGTTCCTGTCTACTTTTTTAAAAATATTCTTTTAGTTATACATGGACACAATATCTTTATGTTGTTTATTTATTTTCATATGGTGCTGAGGATGGAAACCAGTGCCTCACATGTGTGAGGCAAGCGCTCTGCCACTGAGCCCCAGCCCCAGCCCCTTTCCACTTGTTGTTATAATGGAAACACAACATTTTCAGAACAACATTACTAAGGTTACTATAAAAATAAAAGTACTGAGTACTTTTAACTTAAATATTTAGAAACAATTAACATGTCTGATGCCATATTTAAAAGTATATAGAAAGTTACGTTTTAGCCACCCCTACAAGATAGGATGGATCCCCCCACACCCAAACTTTAGTTCATATATGGAGACTGATGAACACACACACACACATGAAAGGGTTGTTATACATAGTGAGGTCCCTGGGGTCAGGCTTGGTTTTTATTGTGGTTAAGATGTGGGATCACTTTCTTACCAGCTTGACTGGATGTGAGGTACAAGAAGAAGAAAGAGATGAGACTTAAAAGCTATGAGCAAACATCAAAAAGTGGAGTCAGACTCTTCATTACAGTTCACCCCTGAAGTTTGGTTGATGACTGAAACATGCCATGTTTTGTTTAACTGAATTTGAACTTGTTAACAACAGCCATTAGAGCACGCTATGAGACCTGAAGCCTGTTAGGAAGGTGGACTTTCCACTAAGAGTCTCATGCAAGTGCCCAGCAGGTGCATTCAGAGAAGTGAGAAGAGTACTTGGTCATTGTCAGTAATGTCTGGGATTCTGAAAGGGACAAGTGCCTCACTGAGGCCTGGTAAGATATTCCCAGAGTTCTTTATCCCAAAGGGGAAACCCTTTGGATAATGGCCTACGAGTCTGTAAAAATTTTCTAGCCTGAAAACCAAGTATAACCTTGACATTACAGAGACCAGGGAGAGGAGAGCATGCTGATTGCAGATCACCTTTGTGATTTGAGTTACCTCCCTGGCTGGGCCAGAGGTGCTTAGGCACATCTTGTGTCCAGAGCTTTCCCCACCCTCCTCAGGTCCAAGGGCTTGTCCGTGTGGAGACGTGTCTGGCCACTACCCTGAAGACCCAATTGTCACCCCTGACCTTGAGACACTGCCCCCCTTAATCTTCATTGGATGGGATTTTCCCCAGAATTTTTTGTTCCCCAATAAGAGTCCACTCCCTGGCGTGTTCTCTCTCTCTCACTAGACTCTTCAGTAAACCTCGCTACCAAATAGGTGGCTGGAGGCTGGAGCTAGGAGGAGCCATCCTGGAGTTGGTTTAAAGGTAATTAGAGTCTTGTCTCTTTAATTCAAAACTCCTTAGAGATTTCTCACATTTCAAACCTTCATTCATGAAGCTGGTGCTGGTCGCGGCCTAAAGATATGTTTAATATCATAATTATGGTTTGATTCCCTTAATGTATTTCAAAATTTATCAAATGTGTGCAGGTATAGTCAATTATTGTGTGACAATTATATTTTAACAAGACATTAAAAGAATTTGTTGCACATTAAAATCTGACCACCCATTTTAGAAAACTAGTAGATTTAGTAACCTTTATATAATTCTGCCATCTCTCTCCTCATGCCTTGGCAAGCAAAGAATGTGACATCCATGGAGAACAGGATCCTTTCTCTTAGTAGAAAGGCCAGCAATGGCCTTGGGATGCATTGTGCATAGAGCCCAGAGTATGTTTAGATTATTTGCTCTCAAAGCAAACATTTGTAGGACAGACATGGTAAGATTCTGAGAATTTCAGCAAACCCTGAATTCTGCCCAGCCACATTCAAAGGAAGCTTGCGGATGCACTTTTAGTGTAGACCCATTCCTGCTGGTTTGTGATAATCTCACCTATGTCCTATAATCATGCTCCATGTTTCTGTACAAATTATGGGTCCACATCTTGGTAAAAAGAGACATCTGTTAGCAGACGCTGAACCTCAGGTATCAGTTAAATAGCAACTGCTTAATACTGCTAGGGGAAAAGGGATACATTAGCTCCTGAAAGCTTCCACCTTATCTAGCATCCATAGGAAATCTCCCCTGTGCAGATTATGAGTGAACAAGGTTCAACATCTGTCTGACAGCTCCTCATAGAGCCTACTCTCAGAGCTTCTCTCTGGTGTGGTGTTGTGTTGAACAAAGAGGGACACATCCTCTAAGTATGAACTGCTCCTAGATGACTTAGAGGTTGTCACAACTGCCCCCTCCTTAGGATAACATGGTCATATTATGAAAATTCATAGCATTCAGACTGCAAAAATGGGCTCACCAAGCCACATGATCTTTCCTTAAGACCCCTGGGGGGCAATGCACAAGGCCAGATCTGGGCTGAGTTGTTCTTTACCATCAAACTGTCCCTTCTAAGGCAATAAATTTGGAGGCACACACAACACTTCTTTAACTTAGTAGACATTTGCTCTGTTCTCATCCCACTCCTAACAGTGATCAGAACACAGAGATTAAAGGTGGCTTTATCAATAAAGCCCTTGTTATCACACAAAACAGCAATGTGCAGTAGGTATTTGGGCCAGGTAACACAGAGGCTGAATAAGTCCATCACAAGAATCACATTAGACCAATGTCCCTGAAAGAGGGAAACCTTTTCTGCAAGCTGCCAGTAGAACCCCACTCAGGTCTTCATGGCTAAAAATGGATCATGTCCACAGATAAATCTGCCACAGGGGAAGGGAAGGACATCTTCCAATGGCCCCAGGCTACTGATCATTCTCTCCAGGGAGCAGAAAGAGATCTGCCTTCCCTGAGTGCTGTGGAGAGGCTGACATACACTCTGGAGGTCTGTCAGTGGGAGAGCTTCTGTTATAAATCCTCACAGTGACAGAACTCTGATAACATTCACCGTTGGAAAATGCAACTCAGCTCCTGGAAGCTTCCACCATATCGAGCATACATAGGAAATCTCCCCAGTGCAGACTATTGGGTGACCAAGGTTCAACATCTGTCTGAGAGCTCCTCATAAAACCTACTCTCAGAGCTTCTCTCCAGTGTGTGGTGTTGTGTTGAACAAGGAGGGAGTACATTCTCTATATTCCTTTTTCTGGCGTGAATTTTCTGATGCTGAATGAGGGTGGGCCTTCGGCTGAAGGCTTTCCCACATTCATTACACTCATAAGGCCTGTCTGGTTTGTGAACTTCCTGGTGCTGATTCAGATTTGACCTTTGCCTGAAGGTTTTCCCACATTCACTGCACTCAAAAGGTCGTTCACCAGTGTGAAGCCTCTGGTGGTTATTGAGGCTGGAGCTTTTGTTAAAGAATTTCCCACACTCACTACACTGATATGGTCGTTCACCAGTGTGAAGTCTCTGATGGCTATTAAGACTGGAGCTTTGGCTAAACAATTTCCCACATTTGTTGCACTCATAAGGCCGTTCACCAGTGTGAACTCTCTGATGTTTCATGAGGTCAGAGCTTCGGCTGAAGGCTTTCCCACATTCATTACACTCATAAGGCCTGTCTGGTTTGTGAACTTCCTGGTGCTGACTCAGATTTGACCTTTGTCTGAAGGTTTTCCCACATTCACTGCACTCAAAAGGCCGTTCACCAGTGTGAAGCCTCCAGTGGTTATTGAGGCTGAAGCTTTTGTTAAAGAATTTCCCACATTCACTACACTGATATGGTCGTTCACCAGTGTGAAGTCTCCGATGGCTATTAAGACTGGAGCTTTGGCTAAACAATTTCCCACATTCATTGCACTCATAAGGTCGTTCACCAGTATGAACTCTCTGATGTTTCATGAGGTAAGAGCTTCGGCTGAAGGCTTTCCCACATTCACTGCACCTAAAAGGTCGTTCACCAGTGTGAACGGTCTGGTGTTGAATGAGACTAGCAATGTGGCTAAAGAATTTTCCACATTCATTGCACTTAAAAGATCTTTCTCCAGTGTGAACTCTCCAATGTTTAATTAGGCTGGAGTTGCAACGGAAGGATTTTCCACATTCCCTGCATTCATGAGCACGTCTACCAGTGTGAATCCTCTTATGATGAATGAGGTTGGAGCGATGGCTAAAGAATTTCCCACATTCACTGCATTCATATGGCTTTTCTCCAGCATGAACCCTCTTATGTTGAATAAAGTTGGAACTTCGGCTAAAAAATTTCCCACAGTCGCTGCACACATGAGGGCTTTCACCAGTGTGAACTCTCTGATGCTTTATGAGACTGGAGTTTTGGCTAAAGAATTTGCCACATTCGCAGCACTCATAAGATTTTCCTCTGCTGTGAACCCTCTGGTGTTGAATGAGACTGGTAACATGGCTAAAGAATATTCCACATTTGCTGTACTCATAAGGCCTTTCTCCAGCATGGATTCTCTGGTGTTGAACAAGTGTGGATTTGTCACTCAAAAATTCACCGTCCCTGAATTCACAGCTCTTGTTATGTCTTCGCATAGTTTGAGAATCCACTGCACCTTCACTGCTCCTGTGTGACTCCTCCACACTTGGAGTGACATGATGCTGCAGAGAGCCTGATGTGGTTGCAAAGTCCTTCCTGCTATCCCTGCACATGAAAGTCTTCTCTGATGTGTGGTCTCTGAAGGTCTTCGTAGGAGAGGCCCTGCCTTCCTCCCTTCTGACAGACCTGTCTGCATTCTGCTGTGCCTGTTGCTGGAGAGGACTTGCAGCAACCTTGAACCCTCTCCCATTCACCTCACACATGGATGGCTTCTGCCTGGGATATGTTGCCTGGTAGTCTTTCAACTGTAGGCTATACGTGTCACAAGGGTAGGTCTTCTGGGTAGACAGAGCTGCCTTGGAATTCCTGTCCTGTGAAACTCCTTCTACAGAGACACTTTGTTCAGAAGGCAGCTTCTCACCCTCTCTTCCACGGCAAAAATCTGCAAACAGAGCAATGCTAGTGAAGTTCATATAAACTTTGATGAAAACACCCCAGTACATACCCTGGAATGAGTCCATAGAGTTGTTGGTAAGGTGTGAGGCCTCAGGACAAAGTAAAAAATGCTATGCTCTGCTGTCTTATGCTTGACCAAGTCACGAGAGAAGAGAGGACTTATTAGAACCAAGAACAAAAGAATGGGGTACAGTACAGGGTGGAGAGGCCGTATCTCTAACTCACTTCTCTCCAAAGCCTTTCAGCTGAGTCTTCACTGCAGTAAACCTTTGAGGGCTATGCATCAGGCCAGGCCTGGGAAAATCTTATTCCAACTGAGTTTTCAAGCACTTAAAGGAAATATGCATATCTCAGGATTTACAAAATGGAATCCAACACTGGAGAGTGCTACTGAGGAAGCTGTAGCAAGAAGGAGATGTGGAGGCCAGAAAGGTGGGGCCCAGTCAGGGACCCAAAGTCAGAGCAGAGATGCCAAGTGGGCAATAGGGAAGGAAAGGCAGAGATGAGTGCGGCCACTGGCTTTGGTGCTAATGATGAATATAAGAAAAATGGTGGACTATTTTGAACACACTATTGACACCCCATCATCCCCAGCTCCCACTTACCAGAACCAGGCCTGCCATAAGCCCCTCTTGCCATGGCCGTTGTCATATCCACTCTGTCAGGCACCCAGGGCTCTTTCCCCATATTCAGTTGGGCAACTATGTGGGACCTGAAAGATGTAAGTCCTGAGGGAAAGACAAGGAAGGTCAGTGGCCAGCACCTACCTGGGGGAACTAATCCACATCAGATCACAGAAAACTCAATATTACAAAAAGAACACACAGAGGAAGTCTGGCAGGAATATCCAGGGAGCAAGTAGCCACCACACGAGCACTTGGAATTTCTGGCACTCAAGCACAGGAAATGTCAGCAAGGGACAGCAGAACCCAAACCACTGTCAGGGATCTAGACGACCATCCAGGTGAGGAGTGGCCAAATCAGATGGGCTCTACCAGGCTGACTGCTAGGCTCCTTCTGTCTGAACACTTCTCTGCAAGGCTCAGGCAGCAGGTGTGGGGCTGATCGGGGACATGAGGACACTGCACACAGCTCCGCCCTGGAACCCACAACACATGGAATGGAAAGTGGAAGCAGTTCCCATGGTCTGGCTGTGAGAAGGAAAGAGCTGTCCCTTGAGCGAAGGGGACAGGCAGAGACAAGCTCAGGACACCGAGGAGGATATGACGGCCTTACCCAGTGAGGCTGTGAGTGCAAAGTTCTCCAGCATCACATCACAGTAGAGGAGCCTCTGAGCCTCGTCCAGCAGTCCCCACTCCTCCTGAGAGAAGTAAATGGTCACGTCCTCAAAGGTCACACAGCCCTGCCACGATGAGGACATTTCATTCTGTGATCAGTCTCCCTCCTCAGCATGCCCTACCCATCCCCTACTCACCCTCCTCCCTCACCCTGCTCCCCAGCTCCAGGAAGACGCCAGGCCCAGTTCCTGCTTGCTCTTTTCTCCTGCTCCACATGACCACTCTGTCAGCCCACAGATGGCCATGGAGCAGTGGGCACAGGGACACCATCTAAGCTCTGGCCCTGACCTGGAGGGGCTAAACCCCTCTTCAACCCCCTTCCCTAGTACCATCCACATCATGCTTCTCAGGCTCAAACAAAAGGGGGCTCCGTCTTTTCCCCTAATCCCCAGTGTGGATCCCCTCGGCCAAGAGCTCACTCCTGGGTGCGCTTCACTCCTTGAACAACTCTGGACCTCACCACTCCATGCTCGCTGTCACAGCTACCCTGTCCACAGCACAGTCATCTCCATGGACTCCCACATGTCACTCTGCATATGGCACTCAGAGAGTGCTCGACAAATACAACCACGATCCCGTTCTGCCCTGGGCCTTTGGTGTCACCCACTGCCAAAGGTAACCTCACCTCTGCTTCTGAGACCCGACCTGCTCCTGGCTTCAACACGAACCACCCGGAGCACACACAGATGAGGTGTCAGGTGCACTTGGCCCCCTCTGTGTTGTAAATGCCATCCCTTCATTACTCACACTCAAAGCCAATCCCTCTGCTCTTCCTACTCCCATCCACAGTCTAGATCTTGAATGTCCCCCAAAGTCCCATATGTTGAAGACTTGGTCCCCAGCCTGTGATGCTATTGGGAGGGGGTGGAACCTTTAGGAGGTGTGGCCTACTGGAAGGAAATTAGGTCCTTGAAGGGCTCACTGGGATCCCAGCCCCTCCTCTCGCTTTGCTTCCTAGCCATCATGAGCTGAACACACCTTCTCTTCCACAAGTACTACCATGATGGACTATGCATGCACGCTCAAAGCAACAGGGTTAAGCCATGATGGGCTGAAACCTCTAAAACCATGAGATACAACAAACCTTTCTTCCTTTTAAGCTGATTACCCCAGGATTTTGTCACAGCAATGTAAAGCTAACTAATACATCCCATCATCCCACAGCAACAATTGTTGCTGGCAACAATTCCAACTAATTACTTACCCCTGAGCCCATTCCTCAGCTTGACTGAAAATCCCCGGTTCCATTAAGGGTCACTACAAAATTCTGGTAAGAACAAGGGGGTGGATAAGGACAGCCCAAACCTCACTGGAGCATTACTTCTCTGATTACCAAGTCTCAATATCCATCTCCTACCTATGCCCCGAGGAAGATCTGGCCACTTGCCAGATGCTTTTATCCCACACAGCACCCCTTGCCATGACCACCACTCTTCCTCATCCATTTTTGTG
The DNA here is from genome assembly GCF_048772815.1 of Callospermophilus lateralis. Taxonomy (NCBI): domain Eukaryota; kingdom Metazoa; phylum Chordata; class Mammalia; order Rodentia; family Sciuridae; genus Callospermophilus; species Callospermophilus lateralis. The sequence continues at coordinate 17,961,687 of NC_135322.1, read as the reverse complement.
ATGCCAAACAAGCCAACCCTGATGCCCAAGCAAGATGTCCTACTCTCAGTTCTCCAGCCACAACTTCCTCTTACCAGGATTGTCACCATGAACTGAAGATTCCATCCTCTTAAATCTGCCACCTATCTTCACTCTTGTCGACACATGGATGCCACAATTTGGATGTTTTGCAGAGAGAGAGAGAGAGAGAGAGAGAGAGAGAGAGAGCGCGCCCCCAAACGAGAAAAGCAAGGGCTATTTCTTCAGAGCTGGCTAAACCAAGGGAGTCAGCCTCCATTGCTGAGGGTTTGGCAGAGGCTCAATGGGAGGCAGAACTGGGGGAAAGCATTATAATGGAGAACAGGGAGAGCTGCAGGTATGCCCTGACTGGAGGCAAAGGGCGAGGCTGGCGGATGTTGTTTGTAAGTGGACTCACCAGAAGCAGGGCAGTCTGTATGATGGGGGGAACACATTTGGCTTTTTGTGTTTGGTCCTAAGTTGGACACAGAAACAACAATCACAGTTGTCAATTATTAATCAAGCCTAGACCACACAGGTGACCAACTGTCACTGAAGTTGTTATTTAATTAGCTGGACTATCACTAGAGATGGCAATCTGGCTTCCTGCAAGTCTGACTTGCAGCAGGCTGGCCTCCTGGGGTGTGTATGAACATGAGGGGGTGGTTTCCTGGGCAGGTTTCGGGACAGAGTGCCACTTTTACATATGGTCTGGCCATGGTTCAGTTTGCATATTGTTCTCATGCCCTTAATTAACACCTCCCCCACCCCAGAACATATATTATCCATCCACTCTTCAAATCCACTCAGAATCTCAGGAACATCAGAGATTCAACATGGCTAAAACCTAACCTATTTCCACCAAAAATTCCCACTAGAACCAACCTCCTCTCTCAGTTAACAGATCATCCATCCTTCCTGCAGCTAAAACCCAGAACCATGGTGTCATTTGTCCTCCTTCTCACCTGCCCATCAGAAAGTCTGCTCAGCAGATCCAGAATCCACCTGCAGTTCTTCTACTGACCTGGACTACTGCAGTGGGCTACTCCTTGGCCTGCCTGATGTCCATCCTCACCACACATTCAAGTTTCCATTCTGCATCCACAGGGAGTCTGGTTAAGATCCAAGTCCTACCACCTTCATCTGCCCCAGTCCGGCTGGGAAAAATAACGGAGAGGTGACAAGCAACTTGAAGGTTGAAACAAGAACTACTTTATTGTGAGTGAACTCATCTGGAACTGAGCGAGAACTCAAAGTAGCGGGCACCCAAGGTAGCAGGAGCCACTTCTCTGCAGGACAGCAGAGGTACATATACCCAACTAATTGCACACAGCTTAACTCAATTAACATCACCTAGATACAGCAGTCAGCCAATAAGGAACCCTGGTCATCTTAATGGCTTGCTGGCCTTGCTTCACAAACCACTCCTCCTGGCAAACTGCCAGGCGCCATCTTGACTTGATTTGCATCCCCAACATTTATCCTCTGCTCTAAATCCTCCGGGGCTCCCAGCACCTACTGGGTGGGCGGCCCGGTTCCAGCAGACACAGAAGCAGTAACCTCACATTTCCTGGCTCCCAACTCACTGCACACAAATACACACACACTGACCCTCACAAACACTTGTACATGCAGGTTCCTGTGCGCAGAAAACCTTCTCCCTCACCCTTCAGAGTGCGGAAATGGAAACTGCTCTATGTAATTCCTGGCCTGCATTCCAGGACCCTAAGCCTGGAATGATGTTCCCTGCGTCCCCAGGATTCTCTGACTCAAGCAGGGAGAGGAGCGCCAGGACCAAGAGGGTGGGGATCCCACCACAGACGGTCTGAAGACCACCTACTCACCTGCCCGGGGTCCATCAACGCCGCCACAGCCATCGAGGCCTGGGAAAGGTCAGAGGCAGGTGACAGAGGTGGCTCTCCGGGACTCATCCCCACCGCCACCTATCCTGCCAGGCCCGGGTGAGACAGGACCCCGGGCTGAGGGTGGCGCTGCCGCCCCCAGTGGCCCCTCCCTAAGCCGTGTAAAGGCGCATGCGGCCCAGGCCGCCGCTGCGGGTGCGGAGAGCGCGCGGACCTCCAGACCCCGGCGGACACCCCAGTTCCAGGGGGTCCCGGCTGGTGCAAAGGCGGGACTGAGGGTCCGAGATTCCGCGTCCTTCCTGCACGATCCGGAAAAGCCCCCCGGGCAGGGTCAGCGGCTAGGCCCCACGTTCCCACCCGAACCAGGGTCTCCGGCTGCGGGGACTCAGAGCCGCCACCGGGAAATGACTCGCCGGACTGTCGCGCAGGAAGTTCCGGCCTCCGCGGCCAGAAGTAAAGTCGCTCTCCTGCAGCCGGTGGCCGGGCGCCAGCCGCCGATGCACCAGCCGAGTCCCAGGACCCGGTCTCTGTTCAGCACGCGACCCAGCAGCGGGGGCGGGGCCTGGGCGGGGCCCGGGGCGGCTCCGCCCCCTCCGCCGGGCCGTCCTGAGTTTTCCTCTTAAAGGGACCGTTCCCAGCGCTAGGTCATGCCCGGGAAGGATCCCGCACCCGTCCTGCCGGTGTAGGTATTGGTGAGCCCTTCACCCCTCACTCAGGGATCAAGATTCACATTGAAAACTGAAGTTAATACCTGACTGGATTTAATATTAGAATTTAATATTAGAATATTAATTTAATATTAGAATATTAAATGTTCTAATTCAGTTCTTCTCAAACCAGGCATTGGCATCGCCTGGGAATTTGTTGAAATGCAAGTTGGAGACAATAACCCAAACTTAAGGACTCCGGAATTCTAGGAATGGGGTTCAACTTTCAATGCCTTAACAAGCCATCTGGGGCAATCAAGCAATCTTTGCTCCAATTTGAGAACAGGGACTCTCTAAAATCCAGTATATAAAATGGGGAAAATAACACTACTCACATCTAATGGGTAACAGGATGCATGGAAGGTACATGGTTTCTGCTTTATATAAAAGTTACTGCTATCATTATCATCATCATCATCATCATCATCATCATCATCATCCCAGGACTCACAAACAGGGCTGTGAAAGGGCAGTAAGAGACCCTTCTCAGCAAGATCATTTAGGGTATTTGTCAAAATATAAAATACAATGCTCTCTGACTCAGTAAATACATGAAGGCATAAGGTTGTATCCCTTGGGTCCTTTCATATTATTTTCTCATTCTTCTTTTATGAGATGCATTTATTTTTTTATTTTTAAATTGATTTTAAAATGGCCTGTGTTTATTATGTACAGGATGATATTTTGGAAATAAGCATTGCAGAATGGCTGAATAGAGCTAACTGGCATATGCATTACCTCTAAGAAACAGGAGCTTTTGGCTTCATACAGTCACTCTAAATGGGTGCTGAAAAGGGGCCACCCTGCCATGTTGTTGTACAAAGGACCATCTTATAGAGGTTCAGGAGAGGAACTTACATTGCCTGGGCCTTATCTAGCACCCTAACCATCCTGGTGTCCCATTAGCTTCACCTCCTAATACGTGCCAGATTGTCCCCTTCTCACCACCTCCAACACTACCACCCTGGGCCAGTTCACTGTTAATGTACTCCTGAACAGGGGAGTGGACACCTCCCTGGGACCCCACATTAATTCTTGTGTTCTTCATACAGCATCCAGAGTCAGATTGAATCAGATCATGTCACTGGTTAAATGTCGCAGTCTGGCTGGGCACAAATCACGAGCCACTCACAGCTTTGTAGATTCAAACAGCAACTCTTTATTCCCGAACTCACATCGGCCTTCTACAAACACATTCTGGGGAAATCCACGTTCTCTGCCCAAATCCACCACACCTCTGGGCTTCTGTCTCCCAAATATATTCTGAATCCCGTGAGAACTCAAGGGGAACTCAGGCAGCAGGATATGCCCTATTCTAAACGGGGAACGCCCTAAACTCAGATTATCCTAAACCGGGAACACCCTAAACACGGATCCGCCCTGGTCCTTGAGCAAGGTCACCTTACATGCAATGTCGCTGCAAAATGTCCTATTTCCACGAGTCCTTCCACTAAAGAAACATGGGGGTACGCTGGCAAGGAAATTGTCATATCTACTTGGCTGATGGCTCCCAGCAGTTAAAACCCTTCCTTGGCCTCCAAACAGAGGTAGAATAAATCCAGATTTCTCATTGTGATCCACAAAGCCCTGTGATCTGGCCCTGCTCTTTCCTCTCTCCCTTCTGGACACACTGTTGTTCACCTGAACCCTGCAATAAACTAAGTTGTCACCTGCCTCTGCATCTTGGCATGTCCTGTCCTTTGTTTTCTCTTTGAAACCATCTGTTCAGGCATCAAATCACCTCATTTCCTGTCTATTCACCTCATTACTGCTCTATATCCCCTATGGTACAATTTAATTTTTTTTATCTTTGTTCTTATCTTATTTTGTGTTGCTATAACAAAATACACTAGGCTAGGTACTTTACAAAGAAACAGATTTATTTGGCTCATAAAACAGGTGCTGGAAAATCCAAATAGCATGATATTAGCATCTGGCAAGGGACTACCTGACAGTGTCCCAAAGGGAAGCAGGCCATGTGCAGAAGGGGCCAACCACATGGGGTGGCCTTGCTTTATAACAACCTACTCTGTCTCGAGAACTAATTCACACTTGTGAGACCCAACCTACTCAAGAAGATCAACACTAATCCTTCCTAAGGTTGGTACCCACATGACTAGTCATCTTCCACTGGGCTCCACCTCTTTAAGATCTACCACCTCTCTTTACCATTACGATGAGGACCAAGCTTCCAACTCCTGAACCTTTGGGGAACCAATCATGTGCAACTGTAGCACCGCTTTTAACCTGAGGACACTGAGGCCCAGGGAGAAGTGGCATTCATGAGGCCATTCAGCTGGTAACCGTCATAATTCACTCAGCTAGAATCACAGTTTATCCCCAGAGTATAAATTCTTTCCCATTAGACCACTCTTTGCCCTCTGCACCTGCCCTTCCATACCCAAGTTCCGATTCTCCTGTCCTTTGTGTTTCTGAAGGCCACGGGATTCAGTCCTAGTGGAAGTGCTGATTCCCTGCGCCTTTATGAGTGTTGCCCACACTACACAGTGAGTTCCCGCCCTGCTCAAGGCCAGGCCCCATGCTCTGCCCCCATGTGTTCCAGCTCCCTTCAGTGTGCCCAGGACACAGCATATGCCCATGTGTGCGAACAAAGGGGTCTCCCGTGATTCTTGTCCATTGTACCAGCAAGTGCCCAGCAGATCCCTTCAACCAAAGACCGAACAACAGATGGGGAGAACTAGGTGATAAGTCTTTTGTCCTGTGGGCATCTCACTTCTGCTTTCAGGACAAGTGTGAGCCCAGTTCTCTACATGGGAAGTTTTATTTCCAGATCTGGAAGTTCCTGTTGTAAAAGGAACATCCAGATCTGGAAATAAAGACCTTAGGCTAAGAACCGTGGTGCTTCAAGAGAGGGCTTTCTTGGACTCTCTCAAACCCAGGTATCAGCAACTGGCATAGTAGTAGGTACTGGGTTGACAGTGAATGAGGACAGCGCAGGCCGCGGTTCCCAAAAGATAATTCCCTTCTCAAAAAAATAGAAAACTATACACACTTGCCGCAGTCTGGCTGGGCACAAAATCACGAGCCACTCACAGCTTTGTAGATAGATTCAAACAACAATTCTTTATTCCCGATCTCACACCAGCCTTCTACAAACACGTTCTGGGGAAATCCACGTTCTCTGCCCAAATCCACCTCCACTGGGCTTCTGTCTCCCAAAAATACTGTCTGAATCCCCTGAGAACTCAAGAGGAACTCAGGCAGCAGGATACGCCCTATTCCCAGCAGGAATAATCTTAAACCTGGAACTACCCTAAACCCGGATTGTCCTAAACCGGGAACGCCCTAAACACGGATCCGCCCTGGTCCTTGAGCAAGGTCACCTTCCAGGAGTCCTTCCACTAAGCAACATGGGGGTACGCTGGCAAGGAAATTGTCATACCTACTTGGCTAATGGCTCCCAGCACACACTGTCATTTAATATGATAACTCTTATTAACTCGTTGAAAGGAGAAAACCTGTACAGTAGCAATATATAATATAAAGTTCCTGCCCACAATGATGAGACCAAACTAGGAATGTTTTCACTAAAAACTTCTGAAGAGGGTTTACAGTAAAGAGATTATTATTTTTATGTATTTCTTTGTAATATGTTTCTACCTTGAGATAACACTGATCATATCATATATCTTGGCAAATACTTTTAAAGAACATCCCAAGGAAAGAACCCCCAAAATATTCCCTGATAGAAACCTATATGCACCTACATATTTTTGTCTGGCCAGACTGTTAAAATTCTAGTCACTTTATTTTACAGCAACATGTCACATAATCTTCTATAAGATTAAACCATGACAGTCTGGCCCCAGATAGCTGTAGTTTAACCCATAGAAAAGGAACAAAGTGAATTTGGAAAGAAGAGGTGAAGTACAGGGGGTTTTTAAGACAGTGACACTATTCTGTAGGATACTGGGATGGTGGATACATGACATTATGCATTTGTCAAATTAAAAAAAATGCATGGAACTTTATAGTATAGAGAGTGAATTTTTTTTCTAGTGCTAGATATCGAACCAAGGAGCCCTCTACCACTGAGCTACATCCCAGCCCTTTGTTTTTATTATTTTATTTTGAGATAGGGTCTTGCAAAATTACTGCAGTTGGCCTCCAACTTGTGATCCTCCTGCCTCAGTTCCCCAGTTACTAGGATTACAGATGGCACCACTGTGCCCAGCTAGAGAGTGAATCTTTTTTTCATATACCTTTATTTTATGTATTTATTTTTATGTGGTGTTGAGGATTGAACCCAGCGCCTCGCATGTGCTAAGTGAGCGCTCTACCCCTGAGCCATAACCCCAGCCAGAGAGTGAATGTTAATGTGTGCAAATTTTAAAAATCACTTAGGTGGTCATGAGATCCCAGGAAAGAATGCAGACTGTGATAAGAGAATAACTGCATTGCACATGTATGAAACAAGTTCATTGATAAGGATGAGGGAATAAGTGCTGACCTAAGTCACTTTCAAAATCAAAGAAGTCTGGCTAAACACTAAAAGAACTGCATATCCGCTATACTCTAGTCGATAAAGTTAGTTCCCACAGAGGTACAGGTTGACAATCCTAGTACCCTAGGTTTCCAATACATCAGTCAGGTACTCCTCTAAAGCCTGTCTCCCACCAGTATAGATGTTAATACTCTTCTTCTTACCCTTGTGAGAGTGATTGAGTTCCACTGTCTGACCTGAGTTGCTTTCAACAGAGACTCATCCCATGAAGAGTCTCTTTAGAAGTCCGTGCTGGCATATCTGCCTGCATTGTTCTTTCTGAAATACAGAGGTTGAGGTCTAGGTCTGTAAGGGGAATCTCTAAAAGGTCCAGATGAGGAGTTGTTAAAGTGTTGATGCCTGCAATGAAGCCATGAGATTGCTCTTCTGTTAAGAAAGAAAAGCAACAGGGTTAGGATTCTGAACATCGGTGGAAAGGAATGTGAGAGGGAGAAAGCAAAAGAATCCCAAGAGAGGTTGAAGCGAGGGCTCGGGTTGTGGCTCAGTGGTAGAGTGCTTGCCTAGCATGTGTGAGGCACTGGGTTCGATTCTCAGCATCACATGTAAATACATAAATAAAATAAAGGTCTATCAATAACTAATAATTTTTTTTAAAAAAGAGAGAGGTAAAGTGAGAGGTCAAAAAATCTTGGGTGGGCTGGGCACAGTGGTGCAAGCCTCTAATTCCCAGCTGCTCAGGAGGCTGAGGCAGGAGAATTGCAAGTTCAAGGACAGCCTCAGAAACTTAGCAAGACCCTGCCTCAAAATAAAAAAATAAAAAGAACTTGGGATGTAGCTCAGTGGTAGAACGCTCCTGGGTTCAATCCCCAGTAAAACACACACACACACACACACACACACACACGCCTTGAGTGTTTCAGTTAGGAGAAGGATGAATGATTGAGACAGCTCAGGGTACATGAATTTCAGGCTAAGACAAGATTGGTTTGAATCAACTTTGTCATTGCTTCCGCTACTCACACATGTGCTTCAGCTCTAGGGCCTGGAGTGAGATTAAAACAAGGGTCGTCTGCTTTCCATTAGGCTCTGAGATAGGATGTTCTTTTCTCTTATAGATGAATAGGGAACTGGGAAAGGAATCATTTGGGAGCCTCAAAGAGGGAGCAGAGAAAATGGGGAGAGGTTTTTTTAATGCCACCATGGAAGGTGAGTCCCGTCATAGGAGTTCAAGCACAGTGAAGGAGTTAAGAACACGCATCCCAAATATGGCAATTGGGCAGATCGATTATTTCAAACTGAAAGCACCTGAAAAATAGTAGCTTCAGAAAGAGCAATTTGAGCAGTCGTGAAATTCATCTGGAAAAATAAGAGACCCAGAATAGCTAAAGCCATCCTTAGCAAGAGGAGTGAAGCAGGTGGCATCACTATACCAAACCTTTAACTATACTACAGAGCTATAGTAACAAAAACAGCCTGGTAATGACACCAAAACAGACTGGTAGACCAATGGTACAGAATAGAGGACACAGAGACTAACCCACATAATTACAATTATCTTATATTAGACAAAGGAGCCAAAAACATTCATTGGAGAAAAGATAGCCTCTTTAACAGATGGTGCTGGGAAAACTGGAAATCCATATGCAACAAAATGAAATTAAACCCCTCTTTCTCACCATGCATAAAACTCAACTCAAAGTGGATCAAGGACCTGGAAATTAAACCAGAGACACTGTGCCTATTAGAAGAAAAAGTAGGCCCAAATCTCCATCATGTGGGATTAGGCCCCAATTTCCTTAATAAGACTCCTATAGCATGAAAATTAAAATCAAGAATCAATAAATGGGATGGATTCAAACTAAAAAGCTTCTTCTCAGCAAAAGAAACAATCAGTATGGTGAATAGAGAGCCTACAGAATGGAAGCAAATTTTTACCACTCACAGATCAGATAGAGCACTAATCTCTAGGGTCTATAAAGAACTCAAAAAGCTAAACACCAAAAAAACAAACAGCCCAATCATTAAATGGGCCAAGGACCTGAACAGACACTTCTCAGAATAGGATATACAATGAATCAACAATTATATGAAAAAATGTTCATCATCTCTAGCAATTAGAGAAATGCAAATCAAAACTACTCTAAGATATCATCTCACTCCAGTCAGAATGGCAGCTGTTAAAAACACAAACAACAATAAGTATTACTGAGGATGTGGGGGAAAAGGCACACTCATACATTGCTGGTGGGACTGCAAATTGGTGTAGCCAATATGGAAAGCAGTATGGAGATTCCTTGGAAAGCAGGGAATGGAACCACCATTTGACCCAGGTATTCCATTCCTTGGTCTATACCCAAAGGACTTAAAAACATACGCAGGGGCACAGCCACATCAATATTTATAGCAGCACAATTCACAATAGCTAAATTGTGGAACCAATCTAGATGTCCCTCAGTCGATAAATAGATAAAGAAAATGTGGTATATATACACAATGGAATATTACTTAGCAATAAAAGAGAACAAAATCATGACATTTTCAGGTAAATGGATGGAGTTGGAGAAGATAATGCTAAGTGAAGTTAGCCAATCCCCAAAAAACAAATGCCAAATGTTTTCTCTGATATAAGGAGGCTGATTCATAGTGGGGTAGGGAGGAGGAGCATGGGAGGATTAGATGAATTCTGGATAGGGAAGAGGGGAGGGAGGGAAAGGGAGGGGGCATGGGGGCTAAAAAAGATGGTGGAATGAGATGGATATCATTACCCTAAATAGATGTATGAAGACACGAATGGTGTGAATATACTTTATATACAACCAGAGATATGAAAAATTGTGCTCTGTATGTGTAATATGAATTGTAATGCATTTTGTTCTCATATGTAACAAATTAAAATAAAAATAATTAATTAATTTAAAAAAAAAGAGCAATCTGACTTTCCCTGCAGCAGGCCACACTGTACCCAGATGAGAAAAATAAGTCTTATCACCAGAGACAGCAAATTGACGCTGCAACGGAATTGTACAAATGAACTGAACTAAAATAACACTTCCTCCAGGAGCTTCATATCTCCTCCCTCTCCCCATATATCTTCTGGTGATTCCCCCACTATTGAATATGCCTAGCCCAAGCTCCTTTGTCTTGCCATTTCTTTAATTTCTCATTTCTTGTTATTTTGGCCATTTCTTTGGGTCTTCATTCTCTTGTGAAGGTCCCCAGGAATGTGTAAACATACATAAAAAACTTGTATGCTTTTCTCCTGTTGATCTGTCTTGGGTCAGTTTGGTTCCCAGACTCAGCTGAAGTTCCCAAGTATGAGCTAAGATGGGTAAAGGGGATATTTAGTCTCTCTTACAATAAAAATGGCAGGGGATGTAACTCAGTGGTAGAGCACCTGAGGCGGGGGGTGGGGGGTGGGGGTGGGGGGGGTACTCAATTCCCAATCCTCGGTGTCACAGAAAAAGACAGACAGAAAGAAAAAAACAAAATACCTGGGAGAATCAACTTACAAAGAGGAAAAGTTTATTTTGAATCACAGTTTTAGAGATTTCAGTCCCTGACCAGTGGCCAGGCAGCACATCATGGTGGGGAGCATTGGGGAAGAAAACGGCTCATCTCATCCTAGCCAGGAAGTAAAAGCAAAGAAAGAGGAAGAGGCCACACACCCACAGTTCTCTTCAAGGACACACTCCTGATGACCTAAGACCTCCTACTGGGCCCTGCCTCTTAAGGATTCTGTCCCCGCCCACTAGCAACATATTGGAGAATGAGCTTTTAACATGTGGACCCTTGAGGAACATTCCAGATGCAAACCATAAGCAGAAGATCAGTCACCTAGTGGATGAGGGCTAGGTTTCTTTTCATTTCTTCTTCCTGTGTGTGTGTCCGTCCTTGTGCATGTGATATGCTAGAACCTGGGACCTGGTAACATGATAGACCATCACCCCACAACCAAGATACTGCCTCTGCCCCTCCATTAGGTAGAACAGATGTGTTGAGAAGATAGAGGTGGGTATAAGAAGTCACTTTAGTCTGAAACCATACAGTACTACTGGGTTAGTTTAGGGACAGGTGTAGAGAGGTCGGTTTTCATCTTTAAACTCTGCTTCTCAGATGTGCCCTGTGCCTGTCATTCCATTAGCCCCAAGTGAGTCAGGAATGTGAATAAGCATGTCCTGAAAGGGGATTGCCAAGGGCTGGGGGAGTCGAGAGGGATCATGAAAACCTGGGTCATGTACTGGAGATGAGTGAGAGGGGAGTCGGGGACTTCAGGAGTTAGTCCCTTGGATAAGCATTCCAATTGGAAGTGAAATTTTTGCCCAATTGGAAGTGAAATTTTTGCCCAATAACTGAAAAGAGGGCTGTAGAGCTTAAGAAAAAAGCTATGTTGGTCATGGTGGGGTCTAAGAGATACAGAAAGGGGTCTTGTGGTCAATGATCTAACCCCACCAGGGGTGGTTTGTGTACTTGAGAATTATAATGGACAACCGTGGGGTGTTGAGTATGGAACAGGCGGCCCCTGGCATCCATCAGAAGGGAAGTGGGCACTCATTGGCTGAGTTCATGATTCCACTCTGGATTCAAGGACATTGGACATCTTTACCAATTAGTCCAAGAAGGGAGAAAACAGTGGAGATTGTAACCCTAAGACCATTCTGAATTATGTAAAAAAAAAAAAAAATTTCTTTTTTTAAACTTTTTCATGGACCAGGAAAGTCTTTTAATATAACGGGTTAGTCAGATTGAGACCAAGGCTGAGTTGGACGACTAGGCAAGTAAATTAGTCTGTCGGAAACAGATTCCTCAGAAGGGAATCAATGGGACTCCTACTAGACCATTGCAATTGTCCTTTAACTTCTTTTAAAATTCACAATCTTTAGCCCCAAATCCCTTTGCCCTGCAGTATGTCTGTAAGTATATCTCTATTGAAGATTTTGGTGAAGTTGAGGCTAGTCTGAAGGCTGGGAACAATTTCTCTTTAGTTTGTCTTGGTTTGTTTTAAGTTGGAAAGCCATACGTTTGCATTGTATAGATTGAGTTTTATCGGCCAGATGATTCATGATTCTGTGAACAGATATCAGAGATAAGGACATTTTGCCAATTAAGATGATATTTTTGAAAACTGGGAACAATGGTGCACACTTATAATCCCAGCAGAGAGGCTGAGACAGGAGGATAGCAAGTCCAAAGCCAGCCTCAGCAAAAGTGAGCGCTAAGCAAGTCAGTGAGACCCTGTCTCTAAGTAAAATACAAAATAGGGCTGGGGATATGGCTCAGTGGTTGAATGCCTCTGAGTTCCATCCCTGGTTAACAACAACAATAAAAAAATGATGTGTTTTAATAACCTCTTGTGGTTCCACAGGAACCTATTAGAAAAGTGAGTATTTAAAGCAAACACCATGTAGTCACCTAAAGTTAGAACCAAGTCATACTTCCAGAAGTTCTCCAAGAGGTACCTGCAGTCAGAAACTAGTTCTTCTCTTTGTTTTCTGTACTCTTGAATCTTGGACCAACCTATTTTAGTTGGAAAGACCCTAGGGATGGAATCCAAGAGCTCTTCTCCAATTTTCCTTAGCTCTGGGATAGGATTCAGGTATATTTTTATTTCATTGTAAACCTTCAGTGACTCTAACCCATTGGCCTTTCCAAACTATAGGGAAGCATCTTCAGGATCCACAAGAAGGTGGACGAATTGATAAAGGTAATAAGTACCAGAACAAGACCTTGAGACTATTCTGAGTTGTATAGAAAATCTCTCTTTTCCCTCTCTTTTTCATGGGGCCAGGAAAGTCCGTAGCTTCGATTGAGATGAAGGCTTTATAGTGATGTGTTTGGAAACTGAAGTCCTTTATTGCCCCTCTCTGGAGTTTGACCACTAGGTGAGTGAATTAGTCTGTTTTGCCACGGTGCCTCTTGTCCGCTCTCTCTCATCAGAGCTCCTTCATGCCTCTTGACCTTAATACCACACATTTCCTGCTGAATTCCAAAGTTACAGCACTGGCTTGTTCCTGTGCCCTCTTGGCCTGCGTTTCCACTGAATATCTCTCAGTCCTCTCCAAGTGAACATCTCCCCTCCCAATCTAGTCCAGTGCTTTCCAAAGAGAGAGAGGTGAAAAGAGATAGTGAGACAAAGGGAGGGAGGGGGGCAGAGAGAGAGAGAGAGAGAGAGAGAGAGAGAGAGAGACTGTGAACCTCAGAAAATGACTTACTGAGGGAGTAGTCCTGACCCAGTCCTATGAAGGACAGCCTCAGTAATCCAGGAGCCTGATTCCAAGTAGTGGAAAGGGGGTCCCCAGTTCTAAGTGCTTTCCTGGCTAGGACTGAGCCCTATGGAACACAACATTTAAAGATCAAGTGCCACACACACACAAAGGTACCCCGCAGGCTGGGGATTCATGTGCAATTGCCTGAGCTCATTGTCCTCACCCAAAGGGGCACTTGACTCACCACCCCTCCCATCCCTTTCCCTCCACTCCCAATGACCGTGCTCAAGCAGCGCCTGGAAGATTCTACATCACTCAGTGTCTATGGGAGTCCAGGCTTCCATAATCTCCTGAAGGAATTCCTGAACCAGCCGCCTCCTTAATTCCTTACTCAGTCTCCCAGCTCTCTTTTCTTCCATTAATAGCTTGCAATTAATGTGCAGTAAGAATTGTAATGCATTCCGCTGTCATTTACTTTTAAAAATCAATTTAAAAAATTAAAAAATATCTTGCAACTATTCACCATCTGACTGAAATTAATCCAGCATGAGTCTCCCATGCCTTGTGCCTTCTGGGCCTCCCAGGCACAAGGATCTCACACGCTCCGTAGCTGGCCAACCCAAACCCAATGCCACTTTCCTCTGCCTCCCACTGCCATTGAGAGCAGTGGCACCCACCAGTGGCAGGCAGCTGCCTGTGGGAATGCCCTTGTTTTGGGAGGGGGCTGTCCCCTACTTCCTCTTTCCAGAGCCTCAGGGTGGAAGACTGAGACCACAGAGACCTTCAGACTGAAAGCAAATGACTTTATCAGCTCAAGGACAACCCCCAGGTCCCCTCTTCCCATGGTAGGAGTTGGACATGGGGAAAGTGAAGATGAGATCTAACCTTATTCTGTACATTTACTGTGTGCCCGAACCTATGATGGAAATGCATGCAGGGAAATTAATTATTTGCAGGAAGCCATCTGTGAACTGTGCATGAACTAAAATGATGTTGAAGCCTGGTATCAGGAACTCCCAGCAACAATCCTGCTGGTTTGAGAATGCATGGTTCATGTGGCGTCCTACTTGGTTCAGGTGGCTCCATCACAAGTTCAGTATAGGATCAGAGATGGGATGACCCACTGGAGTCACACAGCCTCTAGGAGATGGGTGTGGCTTGCCAAAATGCCAATCAACCTCTTTACTGTGAGCCCCCTGCCACACTGAGAAGCGAGCACCAAGACTCCTCCTGCTGAAACCTTATCCCTGCCTTGGATGTCCTCCTCCTTAAATAAAGAATGGAGCCATTTGTCAGTTGTTCAATTCCAGCTCCTATCAGGATGGGAAGACCTATCAGGTGCTCCCCTTTTTATCTAATTTCTGGATCTGTCTCTGTTTCTCACTAATTATTTCAGATGTTTTACTTCCCAGGCGACTCACACCTCCTGATCAGGAACCTACCCTGGCGGGGGTGCTGGTCACCCAGCAATAATTATTTACAAGGGAAAAATAGTAACTTTACTGTAAGAAACCCAACAGACGCCACCTTAACCAAGTGATCAAGTTCACCGTCACTGGTAATGTCATGCCGACACCACGGAACCCTTGCTCTGATGCACCCGGGAGGTCCCTTCCCTCCACTCCCAGAACCTCCATCGAATCAAAAGAAAACATCAGAGGAGCCCAACCAAAGAAGGAGCCCTCTACAAAATGCTTAACCGATGCTCTTCAAAACGTTCAAGGTCATGAAAAAACAAGGAAAGTCTGAAGAACTATCACAGACCGGGACAAGGACAAGAAAAGGCAGTGTGATATCCTAAATGGGACATCAGCTGGTCAAATTCATAGGAAGCCTAGAGTTTAGTTAACAGTGTCATTCTAAGGTGAATTCTTTAGTTTTTGCTTAATATTTTTGTAGTCATGCATGATCAGGGAAGCAGAGTGAAGGGTACATAGGAACTCTCGGTATTCTGTTCTTTTGTTCCTTTTCTGTAAGTCTAAAATTATTTCAGAATAAAGTGAGGTACAGAAAAAGAACCTTTCAGGGAAATGTGACTGTGGGTGTGGGGAGGAGGGATGGTACCATACAAAGGGGGGATGGTGGCGTGGGGGGATGTTTGGGGGAGTCAGGAGAAAGTCTGGCTTGGAGTTCACTTGCTGAGGGTGAAAAGCAAGCAAGAAATCCTGGGAGAGCCACCCGGAAGGTTCTGGAGCTCTGAGGACGGGACTGAAGATAGAGACATGGGAGTTGTTGGTCTCTACAGGATAAACCCCAGAGGAGTGAGATGAACAGGGAGGATGGATGGAGAGAGGAGCCAGGAAAGCCAGGCGGAGCCGTAAGGAATACTGGGATTTAAACACAGGGTGCATTTAGTATTCTAGAAAATAAGCATCTATATTCGTATTTGCTTCCAGATGATAAAGAATCCAAATATGCTAATCGGTGCTCTTCCCCCCCACAGAAAGCCAGCTGCACACCATAGTGTGTACTGGGATTCATTTAACTACCCCCCCCATTAGTAATCACGTAAACTGTAAATCGTTTTCAACCTTTTGTACCCCGGGGGATGCTGAAGTGAATAGCAATACCTATGTTCTATCTCACATTTGTGAGTCTCTCTACAGGAAAAATTTCTAGCATCATAAGTCTTGGTTAAAATCCAAAGGGATGTATGAGTCAGCCTTTTGTTTCTTATCAATTACAAGAGAAAACAACTTATCGTGTTATAGCAAAACCAGACCTGGTTGTGAAATGAGATCATAAAAAGATTATAGTAAGAAACCAATGCCTGGGGAAAGGGGCAGTCCCCTCCCCTCTCTCAGCCTTTCTCCAGGAAGCCTCATTAACCCTGGGTCCCTACATTTTTGGATCGTAAATAGCTGCCCAGGGAGTCCAACTTCTCCCTTTTGAAATGTGACAGATGCCTGTGAAAAGAGCCCTTCCTTCCTATCTGGTTCTGTGAGCGTGCTTTACGTTAGAGACCCAGCACCACGCCTTCAGCCTCAAAGATTAGGAATTTTTTTTTTTTTAAGAGGAAAAAGTCTCAATGATAGGACGGGTCTAAGATGACACCGAATAACCTATAAGTGTTGTGAGAAACTGTGGATCAGAATTTAGAGTTGTGTATTCCTGGAGTTCTCCTCCTCTCCTGAGTGCTGCCTGCTGCTTCTTGACCAGTCTGTGTCCCCCAGCAACAGGAGAAAGGTTCCTTTGGGCTCACGGTTTCTGTTCATGATCAACTAACTCCATTGCTCTGAGCCTCAGGTGAGGCAGAACACCATGGTGGCAGGACATGGTGGTGGCAGAACACCATGGTGGCAGGAACATGGAGCAAAGGAAGCTGTTCAGATCATGGTGTCCTGGAAACAGAGAGAGCGAGAGCAGAAAGGGATAGGAAGAAGATTAGCTCTTCTAGGACATGGCCCCAAAGACCTACTTCCTTCAACTAGATCTCAGCCAGCAGTACTGTCAGCTATAGATAGATTAATCCACCAAATGGGTTGATCCACAGATGAGATTCAGAGTCCCTGTGACCCATGCCTAAAAGCCCCACCTCTGAATCTTTCTGCATTGGGATCAAACTTTCAACACAAGACTTTGGGGAACAATCCAGATCCAAACCACAACCCTGCATTTCTAAATATTTCCACGCTGCTTTCTCTGGAGGTACTGGCAAGTTCTGTTCCTGGCAGCGGTATACAATGATGCCTGTCGGCCCACACCCCTGCCAGCAAACATTGTCTAACTTTTTAAAACAAGGCCATTCTGATACATGAAGAATCATGTTCTGTAGAAGTTTAAATTTGCTTCTCTTTTTTCTTTCTTTTTTTGTTCTTTTTAATATACATAGCAGTAGAGTGTATTTTGGCATATCATACACACACATGGAGTGTAACTTCCCGTTCTCGTGGTTGTACATGATGTGCAGTTACATTGGTCGTGTGTTCATATATGGACACAGGAAAGTTATGTCCAACTCATTCTACTCTCTTTCCTATTCGCCTCCCCACTCCCTTCCCTTCATTCCTCTTTGTCTAATCAGGTGAACTTCTATTCTTAACCCTCCCCGCCTGTGAGTCTGCATTTACTCAGAGAGAACATTCGGCCTTTGGTTTTTTGGAATTGACTTATTTCCCTTAGTATGACAGTCTCCAGATCCATTCACTGCCACAGTTTCATTCTTCTTTATGGCTGACTAATAAATTTGTTCTTCTTTTAAGATGACTGAAGTCAAGTGGCTTTTCTTATGTTGAAGAAACATTAGATTCTCTCTTTCTGAAAAGAAAATATGATTTCATCATATTTTGTTTACATACTATTCTTTGCCATTTTATTAACTGGATTGATGTTTTTTCTGGTTGATTTTCAGAAGCTCTTTATAAATGTGGAAAATTAATTTTTTTGTGATATGAATAGCAAATATGTTAAAGAATATGTCATTTGTGGGCTGGGGTTGTGGCTCAGTGGTAGAGCACTCACCTAGCACGTGTGAGGCCCTGGGTTCTATCCTCAGTACCACATAAAAATAAATAAATAAAGTAAGAGTATTGTATCCAACTACACCTACAAAATAAATATTTTTAAAAAACCAATATGTCATTTGTTTTGTATTTTGTTTATGGTATTTTTTCAATATGAATAATTTTATGATATCATACTCCAAAACTGAGATTAACTCTAAAAAGTATTCCCCCCATATTTGTTTATACTATTTTCATGTTTGATGGCTAGATCTTTGCAACATTTGGAATGAATCCTAATTTGTGCTGATGCTATACGTATGACTTGTTCTCCTCTTTAACCTCACTTCCTAAGACAGTGCTTGAAACATACTAGTTACTCAATAAATACTTAAGTGTATGGGTAATTAGCACTCAGATCTGCTGACACATTGTCCTCTGAAGCTGTTGCTCTTGTTGCTTTACTGTAACTCGGGGACCCCCAAGCTATGCATCTCCCATTTTTCCTATTTCTCATAAGAAGACTCACTCAGAGCTTTTCCCCGTAGAGCTCTGAAAGTTTTCGGAGGGTGAGAAAACTACTGATAGCAAAGGTCTTCACACAAAGGCCTCTGACCGGGAGACCACCCAGTCTCCCATGGTTGCTGTCTGTGGTTCTGCTGCTGCCTGGATCCTGGGACCTCAGGTGCCTCTAGCCTTGCTGAACCCTTTTTCATACTCTGGGGTGATAACTAAGGCATACCTCGCTCCAGATGATAGAAAACAGCCTCTTCTATGTTTGGCCATGGAAACCACTGGACACATGAAGCCAAGGTCATGGAAAATTTCCGTCTCCTGTTTGACAGCCGAGGCAGGTCTGCCCTTCTTGCTGTGCAGTGCTTGGTTTAAATTTACAAAATGTAAATTTAAAATGTAATGTGTGAAAACAAAAGGAAAGACAGATGGTTTGAAGGCAACTTTTGTGGGAAAAACAACTTGCATTGTTGCATAATACAAGGGGGGAGGGCAAGAGTAAAGAAGGGAGGCCAGGAGACCACGCAGAAGCACCCAGGTGCCTCGACTCTGCTCTCCTTCCAATAAAACGGAGCCCGGACATCCACGGGGGCTGCTCCTGCACTTGGCCTTCCCGGGTCGAGATTCCTCAGTGGGTTGTGCTGGGCAAGACCTCTCAGATTTCCAAAGTTGAGAAGCCTAAATGGCCCTAACTAGGAGATTCCTAATCCCAACTGCCACAAAGAGAGAAAAGGCAGAAACTCTAAGGAAAGAAAGTTCCTGATGGGGAGGAAATGGCCTTTCCTGCCACCAGAAGAGCCAGTGCATCCTGAGGAAGCCACCAATTTTGCAGAGCCTGAGTTCAGCCCAGAGGACCAGGAAATGAATTTGTCATGTTCAGGGATGGAGAGGGAGGCGGAGGCTTTAACGGACTCAGAAAGAACCAAACCCAGGCTCCAGGGGAGAAGATTCTATAGGGATGAGGAAAGGTCTCAGCGTTCCACAGGAGGTTCAGCAAACACAGGTACAGACACCAGGAAAGAAGTCTTGGGGTCCAGGGTGTAACAGAAATGCATAATTCATGGGGGTTCAGACTGGTACGCGGGGTGAGAAACCTGGTGTGTGCTGGGGGTGGGGTGGGCACGACAGGGCATTTGGCAAAGAAATGACTCAAAGGAGGATAGAAGAGAGGTGAGGTGTTATTTATCTATTACTGCACAACAAACTATCCTAAAATATGGTGGCTTTCAAAACACATTTGTTGCTGGGCAGTGTGGCGAACGCCTGTCATCCCAGCAGCGGGGGAGGCTGAGAGAGGAGGATTTCGAGTTCAAAGCCAGCCTTTAGCAAAAGCGAGGTGCTCAGCGACTCAGTGAGACCCTGTCTCTAAATAAAATACAAAATAGGGCTGGGGATGTGGCTCAGTGGTCGAATGCCCCTGAGTTCAATCCCTAGTATCCCTTGGCATGGTTTGGACGTGGTTTGAGTGTGTTCCCCAAAGGTTCATGTGCGACAAGTTTGGTCCCCAGCGTGTTGATGGTGGTGGGAGTTGTTGGGACCTTTAAGAGATGAGTCCTCGTTGGAGATAATTAGGTCATTGGGGGGCCTCATGAGAGGCAATTGGTTCACAAAAGAGCAAGTTGTTATAAGAGCAGGATCAGCCCCTGGATTGCTCTCCGGCTCCCTGTCTCACGGTGTGATCTCTTGCTCTTTTCACTGTGATACCATCTGCCATGAGGTCCCCACTAGAGCAGAGCCATTTCCAGAGCCATGTACCTGAACTTCCCAAACTGAGCCTCCTGTCTTTACAAGTACCCAGCCTCAGGTATTACAGTACAAAGACTTTGGCCTTACCTCCTGTTGGAGTAGGAGGCTGGGAACAGATCCATCTGGCTGGACTAGAGAAAAGTCACTATGCAAGGTCACTGGCCAAACCCGTGCATTTGTGATTCTCAACTTTCCTGTTAAGACGGTAAAACTCTTCATTTTCCACTGCGGTGTGACAAATTACCGCAAATCTAGCAGCCTAAAACAACAGCCATTCATTATCTCCGTTTTGTAGATCAGGAGTCCAGGCAGATTTGGCAGGGCACTGTTCAGTTTCTTGCAAAGCCAAAGTCAAGGTGTCCACTGGCTGGGCTTGAAGGGATGAATCCGTGAAGACCCCAGAAATTGTACCTCTATCAGGACTTCCAGCATCAGATCTTCTATGCAAGGGGCTGCTAGGAAGGTTCTGGCCACCAGAGGGCACCAGAACCACAATCCTGAGGCAGCTGTCTGTGTTTCTTCCCCCTTTTGCCCAGTGTGTGTCTGGGTACCAGCAGCATCTGCAGAACCTGGGATATTGTTAGAAATGCAGAACCTCAGACCCTAAGACCAGACCTGCTGAATCAAAATCTGCATTTTATCAAGACTTCCAGGTATCTCATGTACACATATAAAGGGCGACGGAGTTCAGTAGCTCTCAACTTTGGGTTGGTGTTAGAATCCCCCAAAGAACTTTTACAATTCCACCCTCTAGAGATTTATTGGCCTGGGATGTGACAAATTGTCACAATTCCCCTGGGGATTCTAATGTGCAGACGAGATTGAGAATGGCTTCAAGTCCAGCCTAGTGAGCTCTATCAGACTTTTGCATGCACACGGAACAGAAGTGTGTGTATAGACAGGGGGAAAGAAAGCCCTATCCTCAGGGATCTCCCAGGATGCAACGCCCTGCGACCTCCAGGCTAGAGTGAAGTCAGGGCAAACGCGAAATGCTGCCGAAGGGTTGTCTCATATTCCAAGGGCTTGGAAGATTCAAGGCACATACCAGCTGCTCAGCAGGAATTCCAGTTCTTCCTCTGGGTGATGGTGCTGACCACCAGTATCCTGTTTGCTTATCTCACCTCCCGATCTCCACTTTGGGCTCCTTGAGAGCACAAAATGTGTAAATCCCTCTGCATTGCAGTGTTTGCTCAGTGAAACCCCACCCACAACTGCTATGTGACCTGGTCAGACACCGGCTGGTGATGGAATGGAGTTGAGTGTCAAGAAAGAATGTGCCTGGAAGGCAGTTACGGAATGTGAGCAGAGACTTTAGAAAATATTTGTTCTTTCCCAATTATATAGCTCTTTCCCAATGCACATTTTTTGTACATTGTTTCGTTTTCATGATACCCATCTGCACTGGATTAGTGTAGATCAGCTGCAACAGATGAGGAAGATGGAGTGACCGGGAGGTAAATGGAGGGACTGGAATTTTCAGGATGAGTCAGGCAGAAATAGAACAAGAAATCACTTTACTGAATTTCTTAATTTCCTACATGCTATTTCCAAGAAATAGCAATACCCATCTTCCGACCTCTCTTTCCCCATCATTCGGCAGAATTTCTGGGTATTTTGACTTTGTATTTTCCTTTTCCATTCTCCTCCCGCAAGTAGAGGGTTTTCCTTATCATTCTGGAATTCTCTGTTAACCTCTCAGCAAATGTCCACTGACTTACTTGATTTCTCATTTTCGATAGTGGATTCTCCAGGTATGGAGTACATTCTCGATGTGTGCTGGCAACAGTGATAAAAGACTCATTTCAAGGGCTGGGGCTGTGGCTCAGTGGCAGCGCACTTGCCTAGCATGTGTGAGGCCTTGGGTTCAATCCTCAGCACCACCCATAAATAAATAAAATAAAGGTATTGTGTCCATCTACAATTAAAAATTAAAAAAGAAAAGATTCATTTCAAATTTTTTTGAATGTGTCTTTATCGTGAAATTCCCATTGCATCTCTAGTGCTGGACCCAAATGCTTGGGGAGTGAATGAACAGTGAGTCTAGTAAAGGGATTTGTGAAGTTAAATCTGAGGGAGGAAGCAGATGCAGAAATTTTATCTGCAGCAAGTCTGCAGGTGCTGTGGTGGACCACGGTTCTGACCCCTGAACCAAGAGCTGGAAATATGAGATGTGAAGAAATACTGTCAGCACCATGAGGTGGTTGCTTTTCTCTCCTCCAATAAAGGACAGCTCTTCTGCATCCTGTTTCCTTTCCCTGACCCTCTCTAGGATATATTTCCTGCTCAAAGGAAATGCTGTAATGTTCCTGTAGCAGTCAGTGAGACTTTGCATACTGATTCAATAAGGGCTTCCCTGGCTCCTCGTGTTCTTCTGTCAGGTGCCCCTTCTCCTTTTGAGGTCCCCAAACAACTCTCCTCCCCTGACATTTGCGGTGTAGAAAGGATGTGATTACACAGCCCCACCTTCCACCACTGGTTTCGGCGTGGTCAGGATGCTCTTGGGCTCCGCACCTGCCCCCCACCAACCACCTACCCTTGTCCTTTCCCATTGCCCTCTCCATCATCCCCCACTTTCTTTGAGAACCGGCTCTGGGGACTTGCAGTGAGTGTCCAGGTGGAGCTGTGGCCAAGGGTATGGCTCCTGTTCGGCCCTGTCTGGCATCCTCCGTGCGGTAGACTTTCTGAACAGACCATGGGCCCGTTTTCAGGGCCTGTGAGTAGCCAGTGAGGACAGGGGAAAGAGGCTACCACGGGTAGACGGTGACGATTGGTGATAAGAAGGCTAAAGAAAGAGCCATGGGCTCTGGCTCGCCTGCTTCAGGAGCTGCACCCACCGTAAAGGTTTTATGTCTCCATTTTCAGATCACAAGGGAAGAAATTTCCATGAGCGTGTGGACAAAGAGTGTTCTGACTGGATCGAATTGAGACAATTTGAGGTTGAGTCCCAGGATAATGAAGGGGTCCAAAAAAGCCCCAATTTTTACCTTTATGTGGCCCCCAGGGTATTAAAAATCTCCTGTTTCTTCAAAATCCAAGTCCTTTTCCTCATCTTGTCTTGGATCTCATCTGAATGAGGTAGCAAATATTTACTGAGAATTTTTAGACACAGAATTTCCCTGTGCCACCAGGGAAATGTGGAGGGTTGTGGGTATACATAGTGTTAAAAGTATACACTCAAAATGGGTACATTTTATAGTTTATAAATTATACCCCAATAAGTTGTATTGAAAGACTGGCAAGAATGTCAATACTGTCAAAAATGGATAATGTACACAGGACAGGTCATAATACTTTTCTCTCTACTTTTAGGAGTGTTTGAAAATTTCTATAATGAAATGTTAGAAAGAATTTACTCTTGCTAGTATATTTAGTTTGGGAAAGCCACGGGTCATGCTTGAATTTTTTAATTTAAGAATCACACTTGAATTTTTTTATTTACCAAGCAATGCACTGAATATCAAGTCTGTGCCCAACATTTTGCCAGGCACACAGAGAGTGAAACCAGGTGGCACCCTGTTCCTGTCCTGGTGGTGTGCATAGGCCAGTGGAAAAGATGGCATTTAACACATAATGGCCCAGGTAAATGATGACTTTCCTGATCAATATAAAGAATCAGGATGTCACGAGATATTGGAGAAGGACCAGCTTGTCCAGGGTAGTCGGAAAGATTCCTAGAGGAGGAGTTAGCACAACTGGATGCTGAAAGATGGATAGTGTGTTAATAGACAAATATTTGAGCGTATTAATTCAGTAAAGTTTCATGACACTGTATCACCATTTGAGGAAGGGGACAGTAAAGCCCCATGTTCCTGGATGCCCCCTTTCTCAAAAACCTAGCCTAGTTGAGTGACTAAAGAGAGCAAGCCTGGGCTGGAATGTCAGATACATATTATCTTGAAGGACACCAGCTTTGTCTTGTGCACATGGGAATGAGAGCAAATTAGTGTGATCCGTAGAAGGCTACTTTCTTGCATTTACAAGGGGACAGTTGCTTCTTGGGATGCTAGTCATAGGGCAAACTGAATAAGCTAATGCTAATGCTTTTGCTGCTTCACATCCAAAACTGTGTCAATGCTGACTGCTGTGAACTGAGAGCAATGTGAAAGAATAGGGGTCTCTCGTCCAGCCTGCTGCCCTGGACAGCAGGAGGAGGCGCTGTTTGGCAAACACAGTGAGGGATGGAGGTGCTGTCTGTCTGGCCTGTCACCACTAAACGCTTCTTGGAGCGGTCACTGATCTCTTGTAAACTTTCCCCAATAAATCACATGTCTCCCACGCTGTCTTCAGGCACTCTCTCTGGCCTTTCAGCAACTGGACTGTGGGCATGATAGGCATGGATGCTATGTGACTAATACCAACTATGTTTTCCTGGGAACTCTTATCAGGAGGTTCCAAATGGTGCTGAGCATTTATTATGACTCAAGATGATTCGTCCTCTGACATAAAACCTTATTTCTTTGAAAACTAAGGAGAGAGATATCTTGGAGAGAATTATTGCTCAGGTGTGTGCAGTGGATATCACCTGTAAACTAGATGTTAAAACATAGTGAAGGGCTGCAGTTGTGGCTCAGAGACAGAGCACTCGCCTAGCTTGTGAGAGGCACTGGGTTTGATCCTCAGCATCACATACAAATAAAATAAAGGTATTGTGTCCACCTATAACTGAAAAATAAATATTAAAAAACAGTGGATATTCATGACGTACATTCAAAGGTTATGCATGAAGCAGAACTGTTGCAGCCATTCAAAAAAAAAGTACTTTGGGAGTGGGAAAGAAGGTGGTGAGCCTGAAACTGGACTTTGAAAGGTGGGTGGGTTTTGCACAGGAACAAAGCGTACTAGATCTAGGCAGGCTGGATCACACAGGTTTGGAAGAGGAACTGCAGTGATGTGTGGGGGGAGACTGTGAGTTTTCTCCCATACTGAAGACCAGGGGTAGAGATGGCTGGGTATTCAAATAGGTTGGGGTTGGTGCGGGGCCTTTGAAAGCCAAGACAAGGTCACGGAGTTCACTGCCAATTGTCCCTGTCACTGGCCCAACGTTGAGTGTGTGAATGAGTAGGACCTGGGAGCCTTTCAGTACCAAGAAGCATCTTCTTTTAAACTTGCTAGGGATCAGGTCTGGCTGGGAAACTGCAGTCTGGCTGGAGGTGAATGTGGTCAGGACCTGAGCATCAAGTGAAACAGCGCTCACAGCTCAGCAAAGCAAGCGCAGCCGGGTTGAAGGACCATTTTGTTTTCTAGAGGGATCTTCAAGCTCTGCCTGCTTGTGCCGCAGACAGGAAAGCTCACAGAGTCCTGCAAACAGGTTCAAACAATCTGCCTTCACCCAGAAGCCGCTCCTAAGGACCCGGACTTGGTGCACAGAATCCACAGTGACAGACGGGGGCAAAAAATAATAATAATGTCATCCACATAAATTGTCATTGTTCCCATCTTTTCAAAATAAGGGCTGTCAGGCACCTGCAAGACAGAGGGAGCTGAACTGTATTTTTTTAAAAAATATTTATCTTTTAATTGTAGTTGGACACAATACCTTTATTTTATTTATTTATTTATTTTTGTGGTGCTGAGGATTGAACCCAGGGCCTCTCACATGCTAGGAGAACTCTCTATCACTGAGCCACAACCCCAGCCTCCTGAACTTGTATTTTTTTTTTAGTGAGGAGCCCACTCTAGAGATAACTCATCCACTCTGGAGATAATGGCATTAATCCATCTCTTAATACTGTTGCAATGGCGATTAGATGTCTCATGGGTTTTGAAGGGCGTAATTCCTCTCCCACACACATATTTCCTTCCTCTCATCCATCCTTCCAAAAGGATGAACAGCATCCTTTGTTATTCCATGACTTTTATTAAATCCATATTCAGTGATATTCTTGTGCTTAGGGAAATGGCAGAGTAGAGCGATGTAGGGTGCTATCCTTAGATTTTTAGTGGTAGATGGACACAATACCTTTATTTTCTTTATTTTTATGTGATGCTGAGGATCGAACCCAGTAGATCCTCAGAGCTGGGCAAGGGCTCGACCACTGAATACAGTACCAGTCCCCTTGTGTTTCTTTGTGATGCCACCTTTTGGTCTTTCTTTACAACTGGAATTAAAATGTACCCCTCCCCCACTCCTATGATACTGGAACTGAACCTCCCATATCTCTGCTCTCCTGTTCCAAATCTGTTCCAAAGCTGCTCCCTGAGCCCTCTGGGACTTCCCTCTGCCACCTTGTTAGGTTGCCCTTTGTTTTCTGTTTACTATCTTGTTTCGCTGGAAACATCTTCTAGAAGCTTCTTGAGAAACAGTGCTTGGAGGCAATTTTTTTGAGACATTGTTTGCCTGAAAATGTCTCATCTTGTTTCCATTTGATTGATAGATGCATAAGCTAAATAACATTTTCTCCCCAGCTTCCAGTAGCCTTCCATCCTTTAACTGGGATCTATTTTTCCCTCTCTGGAAACGTATACAGTGACTGTTCTGAAATATTATTGTCCTATTTTAACAGTTGTGCAGAACACTCTGTAGGTCTCTTCCAATTCTGTTCAGCTGTAGTGAGTTTTCCAGCAGTATTTCTTTAATACGTTCCTCATAACTGTATTTTCTGTTTTCTAGTTTTTGTCATTTCTGGGTTTAGCCTCTAATTTTCTTATTGTTTTTTCTTACTAGCCATTTTTGTTTTATTATTTTTAGAGAGTTTTCCTTTTTGTTTAACACTTGTAGTTCATACGCCACTGAGGAAGCACTCTTCGATTCCTAGTTTGCTGAGACTATATTCATGAATCCATACTGAATTTTCTAGAATGCTTTTTTGCATCTTTTAATCTACCTTTATTGATTTTTCTATATTAAACCATCCTTACAAACCCACTGCAAAGTTCAGTCTGCTAACATATTGTTTGGTGTTTGCATCTATGTTTTTGAGTAGAATTCTCTTTTTCACAATGAAAATTGACACATTTGTCAGATTTTGATATCGAAGTAATACTAGTCTCATAAAATGAGTTAGAAAATCGTGGGCTGAGGACGTGGCTCAGTGGCAGAGCGCTCACCTGGCACGTGTGAGGCACTGGGTTCAATCCTCACCACTACATACCAATAAATAAATAAAATAAAAAAGAAAAAGAAAATCTTTCCTCACTTTTCTTTCTGGAAACAATGTGTTTTAGACTGGAATTGCTATTTTATTTAATGTTTGGTGAAATGTCCTGTTAAAAAATTTTTTGGCCTGTGTTTTTATGTGTTTGGTTTGATAGGGTGGTTGAGTGGAGAGGGAAGAATTTTTAACCAGTAACTCATTTTATTTAACTTACTTGTTACAAAACTATTGCTATTTTATGTTTTTTCTTGAACCCATTTTGGTAAATTCCTAGGAATTGGTTCACTGCTCCTAAGTTTTCAAATATATTCACAAAAAGTCGATCATATACCCTGTGATCCCAGCAGCTCAGGAGGCTGAGGCAGGAGGATCGTGAGTTCAAAGCCAACTTCAGCAAAAGTGAGGTGCTAAGCAACTCAGTGAGACCTGTCTCTAAATAAAATACAGAATAGGGCTGGGGATGTGGCTCAGTGGTGGAGTGCCCCTGAGTTCAATTCCTGGTACCCCCTCCCCCTGGCCAGAGTTGATCATACTCTAATTGTCATTTTGATATCTGTGAAATAAGTATCCTTGTCCCTTTTATTCATTTTTAATTTGGTTTAATTATGTCTCTTCTTTCTATCAATCTTTCCAAAGTTTTGTCAGTTTTGTAATAAAAAGAATATATTCTTGGGGCTGGGGTTGTGGCTCAGTGGTAAAGCACTTGCCTAGCATGTGAGAGGCACTGAGTTCAATCCTCAACATTACATGAAAATAAATACTATAAATTTTTTTTAAAAAAAGGAATATATTCTTTCCTTGTTGAGTGAAATTTGTTGATTATCTTAGAATCATTATCTCTTCCCAGTGAACTGAACTCTTATGTTGTTAGTTAAAGACTTTCTTTGCCTTTAAAAAAATTTTTTTTTTTTTACTTTAGTGTTTTTTTGTTATCGTAGCTGTACAGTCTTTGTTGTTGGTGGTTTTTTGCTGATAAATCTTCCTTCTTTTAACTTTCAACCTTCCTTTGTTCTAAGGTGTCGGTCATTTGTCTTGTCAACAGCACAAATCTCGTTTTTTTTTTTTTTTTCCTGCTTCTGGTTTGGAGTGTGTGTCTTTTAACTGAATTGCTACTCCATTTACTCATATTCTAATTGCTGATATGTTTATTTATATTTCAGCCACAATATTTTATGCACTTTCTCTTTATTTCATTTCCCTCCAGATTTCTTATTTCACCTTTTGTGACTTTTTTTTTTAAGTGAGAGAGAGAGAGAGAGAGAGAAGAGAGAGAGAGAGAATTTTTTTAATATTTATTTTTTTGTTCTCGGTGGACACAACATCTTTGTTTGTATGTGGTGCTGAGGATCAAACCCAGGCCGCATGCATGCCAGGAGAGCACGCTACAGCTTGAGCCACATCCCCAGCCCTGTGACTTTTTTTTGATGGAGGGTTTTTCTTGTCCATCTTTCTCCCTCTATGAGTTTAGAAGTTTAGGCATTCTCTATTATTTTAGATGCATGTTTTGCTTATCAAAGGGCTGGGGCTGTGGCTCAGTGGTAGAGCGTCTGCCTTGCACATGTGAGGCCCTGGGTTCGAGTCTCAGCACCACATAAAAATAAATAAACAAAATAAAGATATCGTGTCCACATATAACTAAGAAAAAAAATTTTTTTTAAAGTTTCTTATCAGTCCTTTGGTCTCTATGAACAACATAAGAACTTTTAACTTACCATTATCATGGATTTTAGGTCTATCCTTTTTTTTTCTTTTTAACCTGAAAAGTGTTTTTGTGCCATCGCAGTCCTGTTAGATCTGCGCCCACATTTGTCACTTTTATCGCTCATTATTCCATTCTGTGTCTATATTTTCCCCTCAGATATGGATTTTCTTTCTGTTGAACTCAATTATTTAAAATCTCCTTTGATAAGAAAATAGGTCTAGCAAAAAATTTTCAGTTTTGATTCCTGAAAGTGTGTTTATTTCCAGTTGCATCTTTGGAGGACCAACACGGATACAGTTCTAGATTGATAGTTGTTTTCTCTTAGTAGAGTGAATGGAAGTATCGTCTTCATTCCCACTTTTGCTACTGAGAAATCCACAATAAGTCTAATTTCTGTTTCATTGGTGATTTGTCTTTTATTTCCAGCTACTTTCAATATCATATCATTACTTTTGGTGTTCTATGGTTTTTTAGGTGTGCTTTTTTCTTTTTCTTCTTATTTCTATTTATTTTCTATTTTAATGATTCTATTTTTATTCATTTCACTTATTTACTTTTTTTTTTTTTTAAATCTAATTGGGCCTCCTACCCTTTTTTTGTTGTTGTTGTTGGTGGTGGTGGTACTGGGGTTTGAACCCAGGGTTGCTTTACCACCGAGCCACATCCCCAGCCCTTTTTATTTTCTGAGACAAGGCCATGCTGTTGCTGAGGGCCTCACTAAGTCGCCAACAATGGCCTCTAACTCACAATCCTCCCACCTCAGACTCCCAAGTCGCTGGAATTACAGGGGTGCACCATGGCACCTGGACCAACAGCACTTTTCAATGAAGTACTCTTCATCTACAATTTTTAAAAGTTTTTATTTTATTTATTTATTTAGTTTTTCAGTTCCTGTGTGTATCCTTTCTTCTCCATCTTTCTAGTGAGAAATTCCAAACACAGAAAAGCTGAAGGAACTGTTTATTGAACACCATCTAGATTCTGCCACTGACATTTTTCTATACTTACTGTGTCTTATTTTTTATGCATGTAAAGTCAGTTGCAAACCGACTTTAGTGAGCCATCACGCCTATAATCCCAGCAGCTTGGGAGGTTGAGGCAGGAGAATCATGAGTTCAAAGCCAGCCTCAGCAACTTAGCGAGGCCCTAAGAATCTCAGCAAGACCCTGTCTCTAAATAAAATAAAAAAAAAGAGCTGGGGGTGTGGCTTAGTGGTTAAGGCCCTCTGGGTTCAATCCCTAGTGCTAAAGAAAATAAAATGAGAAAATAAAGTCATTTGCAGACATCAAAACCCACCTAAACCCACCATTATGCATTCCTCTTTCAGTTACCTCTGGCTCTTCCTGTGCCAACTAACTGGGAAGCTCTGTATGGGGCAGGGGATAGTTTTAGTTTCTGTCCAGCAGGAAGCCTTCCCAGTTCCGAGGAATATGTGTCTGTGAGTCCTTTAACCTTCCGTTGCCCCAACTGGCCAGAAGCAGCAGCAGGAAAGCCACTCACCCCAGCCTCCTCCCTGGCAGCCGGGCTGCTTCCTGTCCAGACAAGAGTGTGATGACTCCTCCTCCTGTGCAGCCTCCCTGGCCCCGGGGCCTTGATGGTAGCCTGTTCCAGAAGGTTCCAGAAGGTTCCAGGAGGTTCCAGGCTGCCAGGCTGTATATCCCTCTCTTCTTATTCCAAACAAGTGGCTACTGGTTTGACCATCAGGATGAGCTCTTTGAACTTTGCAGGCTTAGTCTGAGATCATAACCACGGACACTTTTTCTTCCCTTCTTCTTGGACCCTTGAGTTTCATCGCCTTGGTAGCCCTTCCTCCAAGGCCATATGTGTGGTCCTTTAGAAAGCCCCTACTAGGCTGCAAGTGGAGAATGCATAACATGCAGGCTTTTGAGTTCTCCCCTATGGACCGGTGTGATTCCTCAAAAAAAGCATATGGCAGTGATTTTATTTGCCAAAATAATAATAATAATTAACATAAAACTTTTAATATCCTGGGGATGGAGGAATGGAGGTCAGGAGGAAACTTTTGGGAAGAATGAATGTGCTGGTTTTGACTATGGTGATGAGTTCATGGGTATCCGCCTCATTCATCAAATCGTATGATTTAAATATGTGCAGCTTATCATACATCAACCGTACTTCAGTAAAGTTGGTAAAATAGCTTTAACATTGTTATTAAATTTTTAATTATTTTAAACCCTTTATTGAGGTAGAACATACATTCAATTAAGATGCACTTAAATATACAGTGTAATTAGGTTTTCATATGGATACCAGCAATACTTAGATTAAAATTCTTTGAGAATTTTTGCAACACATTAGAAACTTCCCTGTGTCCTCGCAGTCGTTACCTACCAAGGGTGAGCGCTGGGCTGACCTGGAACACCACAGATCAGTTTTTCCCATTTTCAAACTTTGTATTAATTCTGAGGTTTGTGTCAACAGTTTGCTCATTTTTTACAGCCATTTTACATTCCATTTTCTGAATATATCACAATTTATCTAATCATCCTATTACTAGTAGACATCATTTCAAATTTTGGGCTATTATGAGGAAAACTTCTAATGTCATTCTCATTCATGTCTTTTAGTGACTATTCACAGTCTTTTTCACTTGGGTGCTATAAGAGATTGAACTGTGGTCTCAAAAGGAATGTCAACATCCTAGTCCTCAGAAACTATGACTCTGAGCTTATTTGTGAAAAGAATCTTTGTAGATGTAATTAAGGACCTTATTTTGGATTTTCCCAGTAGACCCAAATCCAGTGACAAGTGTCCTTCTAAGAGACACAGGGAGGAGGAGAGGTCATGTGAAGACAGGTCACAAGTTGAGGAAGACCTGGGGGCAACAGAAACTGGAAGAGACCTATGACAGAAACACAGCTCTGCTGACATCTTGACTTTAGATTCCCAGCCTCCATAATTCTGAGACGGTAAACTTCTGTTGTTTTAAGCCTCCAAGTTTGAGGTAATTAGTTATGGCAGACCTAGGGAACAAATACAGATGTCATTTAAAATTTACTAACATCCATTATATTTGTTTTTAATGGTGTACTACACTCAAACTGAAAAACACATTTTTAATTAGGTGCTATTTTTTCCCCATTTTATAGTCAAAGAAACGGAGGCACAAGTCTACATAGCCTCCGTGGTGAAGGTACATTTCTTTCAGGTAACCAGGAGCCTAATTGTTATCCTCAGTATCCTCTCCAATGTGAATCTATAATTTTATTCTGCCACAAAAATACTCAATTATGAGTCAAGCTTGAGATTAGTACACACGAATTTTATTTTCAATTGAAATGAGATTTCTGGCCTTGCTTTCGATACAGTTCTGGATGCCCGGAAGTCCAAGAGCGTCTGATAAGGGCCTTCTTGCTACCTCATTACATGGTGAAATGTGTCACATGACGAAACAGCAAGTGTGCTCTCAAACTGAAGTTTTAAAAGTATTCCCAATGCCAGACAAACTTTTTCTTCTATTTCTGGAAACAACCTGATGTTTTGCTCAATATGCAAAAGTGTTGAGAGTAGCCCCGTCTTAGTCCCTTGTGTGCTACTAACACAGAATACCCGAGACTGGGTAATTTATAATGAACAGAAATTTATCTGGCTCATGGTTCTCGGATCTGGGAAGTCCAAGATCTAGGGGTTCCCGGTGGCAAGAGCCTTCTTGAAACCTTAACCCATGGAAGAAATTGGAAACTTCTTAAGTTTCTAACACATTCAAACTATAGCAGGCCTCAGTGCATTTGTTAACATAGCTGCAAACCTTGTCAGTCACAGTGTGGGACTGTACTCTGAGAGCCACATTCTACCTAGAGGGGCCTATTCCTTGGGCAGCCTGTGCTCCTTCTGCTAGTATGGCTAGTTCTCCATTCCTGTCTTTTTTCAGGTCTGCAAGGACAAGTCCAGCTGTTTCCTATTAAAATAAGCTTTACAAGAATTTTTAAAGATTTTTCTTTCACAAAGCAGAACCCAATATGCATAATTCCAATACATAGAGCAGAAAATCAACCAACCAACCAACCAACCAACCAACAACAACCACAACCCCCACCCCCCAAACTATACCTAATGAAACCTGCCTTGTTTGGAGGGCTTTTCTGACAACCTGATTGTGGAACAAAATGGAATCATTTCAGTTCCCTGTTCTTTGTTCCCTTTCCAAATACGCATGCATCACCTTCTCATTTTCAGGGTTCTCCCTGGGGCTGGAGTTGTAGTTCAGTGATAAAGTGCTTGCCCAGCATGTGCGAGGCACTGAGTCTGATTCTCAGCACAGCATATAAATCAATAAAAGAAAGGTCCATCAACAACTAAAAAAAATATTTGAAAAAAAAAAAAAGAGTTTTCCTAATCAGCAGTATGGAAAAGCACCCAGAGCTAAACAAAGCCAACATAGAGCTGACAAGTGTTCTAGAATTCCTGTATTTCTCCTAGCTTTATTTCCCCAGCACCTGGTTCCCAGCGTCTTGTATAATGTGGTTGTTAAAATCATGAACCATGGAGGCTTAGTCAAACACCCTCTCGGGAACATATAATAGTAGCTTCCACGGTGATTGGATACTTAGTGTGTACTCAAAGCCCAGGCCAAGCATTTTACTTATATTATCTCATTACAGCCTCTCAAAACCCCTTGAGGTGGGTAATAAACTCCATGCTTTATAGATGAGGGCTGTAAGCTCACTGACTGCAGGGACCAAATCTGTAGATCTGTGGCTCAGTTCCCCTTTTCAAGAAGAGCAGCTGACAATGTGTTTGTCACTGGGAGAGGAGAAAGTCTAAAAAAAAAAATATTGCAATTGATCAAAAGACCCTCCAACCCTCACTACTGAAACGGA
This sequence comes from Callospermophilus lateralis, assembly GCF_048772815.1. Classification (NCBI taxonomy): domain Eukaryota; kingdom Metazoa; phylum Chordata; class Mammalia; order Rodentia; family Sciuridae; genus Callospermophilus; species Callospermophilus lateralis. Next base: position 17,928,115 of record NC_135322.1, on the reverse strand, counting down.
CCCTCTACTATGTTGGAGGTCCCTGCAGAGTCCAGATGGGCTGACAGGTGGGATGGAAATTCCATTCATTATGAATCCCTCCAAAACAAAAAAATTTACATTTGGTTTTGACAACTCCTTGTGGAAATACACCCCAGTGGTCAGAAAAAACAACTTTATTCAGGTTTGAGAAGCAGAGTGAGTCATGTTATTTCGAACTCTATCTGGGTCTTCTCAGACTTTTCAAGATAGCAATGAAATATATACAATGAGACCCAAAATTGAAAAGTAGGTGCTGGGAAGAAAGATGGGGAACAGGAAGAAATGCATTAAGTCCAATCTTTAGTATTCTGGTTCAAAAAAATAAAAGGAAAAAACAATCTTCACTCCTGCCCTGGTGCTAGTTCCTTGGGCAACTCAGTGGACACCAAACTTCCTCCGCAGATAGCCCCAAGTTCAAGGACAGGAAATGGCCTTGAACCTGGAATCCCTGCTGTGAGAGTAGCATCTTTTCTATTCAAGATGACAGAGGACAAAGCAAATGTTGATGAGAAGCAAAAACCCAGTATCACTCAGAGGTCACGCTAGAGGGGGTGGCTGGGAGGGAACTGTCCCATAGGAACACGTCAGTTTTGTAGAACTGGAGCTCAGTGTAGCCAGAAGGGTCAGAATGTGAACCAAAAAATTGAGGAGAGGACATCAGAGGAGCTGGGACTTTCCAGGGAGGAGTGCGTGGGACAGGGTTTGGTCCACATCAGACTCACTGGGGGAAGCAACCCGAAGTTGACAGAGAATGTGGGCGGGATTTGATGGGACTGCGGGTTCTGGGTACTGAGTGGGTACATGCATGGAACAAACCAGAAGTCACAGTTCATTGGAAACAAACAGACACAGACGACAGGACAGCAAATCTTTGGGGGATATTTAAGATCCAAACTAGAGCACCCCCCCCATTCCATTATCTCTGCCTTTCTCACCTTCAGGGAAGTCACAGGTCAAAAGACTGCCCAACAGAGTCCCATCTGGGGTGGGGGTGAATGGTCCAGATTTTGTGCTATTTCTATAGGTTTTTCCACATGAAGTTGATGCATAGACAGGGTCACTTTCACTCCTTTGTGGGTGCCCGACAGAGTGTGGGTCTGAATATTTCTGACAAACTAATAAGCGTTGAGTAATGTTTTCACTCCCCAGATACATCAAGATTTGCTGTACCATCTCACCACAGACCCAAAGCAAGAGGCCTACAGATCATCAACTGGAACCTCCAAAACCGTGAACCAAAATAAACCTTTTTGCTTCCTCCACTGAATCTCTCAGGTATTTGTTACAGTAATGGGAGGCTGACTAACACAGAAAAGGATGTTTTTCAATTCACAGAGTATTTAGGGTGAGGAAGCATGAGGACATTCTTAGGTAACCCTGTTCTGTTTGAGATTTCATTTCCACATACAAGCGCTTTCCCATGTTTCCAAGATCACTGGATTCACATGAGTTTTCTTCTTTCTGTAGTCTCAACTCTGAACTTTACTCAAAAATCTGCCTGCCAATGCAGAAGGTCAGGAAAGGTAAAGAGAACACTGATTGGAAGCTCAGTTTCCCCCGATAATTCACACCCTAAGAAAGAATCTTGAGTCAACCTTGATGATACCTGAAGGTACTAATCTTGGGCAAGGACAGAAGAGGGAAAAGATTGCCAGGTGAAGCGAGGACACATTGGACAGCTGGACACTTGGGAATAGGTGATCTCCACCTACCTGCTGCAGGTTCCCAGGGTCAGCTTGAGCTCTGCTGCATGTTGCTTGACGCCTCCATCAGAGGTCCCACGGGCATCTCTAGATAAAACTCTTGGCTGTTTATTTTGCAAAACATTCCAATTCTCTGCTGCCCTTTCAGTTGCTAAACCACAGGCTTGGGGGATTTAGCTGGGTCCCACTCCTAAGTATTGGGTCCCACTCCTAAGTATGGACTGACAGGCAAGGGTCACGCACATTTGAGGAAACGTAACCAAAATACATGGACAGCGACCCCATGTGGGCACTTTGGAAAACTCAGTACATTCAGGACAGGTTGAGCATCCCTTATCCAAATTGCTTGGGACCAGGAGAGTCTTGGATTTGGAATTTTGAAAAATTTTGGGTGGCGGGAGACGACTTTTAGGGAAATACTTATCTAGCAGGGTGTACAGTGACTTCACTTGGGTGTCCTTGACCTAGGAGGACATCAGGAGGTGGCTTTGGGCCAGCTGGTGCCATCAGGCTGGGAAGGACCCTCCCCCGGGAACACCAGCTCACCACAGGCCACAAGAGGTCTCCAGGGCCGCAGGGGGAGGTCATAGGGTGCACCAAGTGTCCCTCCATCCCCTGGTGGCACGGAGGTAGTGGATGCAGTTCTCCAAGGGCACCGAGGCTCCAGATCCCTACTGCAGGCCCTGTGGGGCCCTTCATGGGCACCCAGCCATGCACGGAAGGCTGGTACAGGGCTGCCTTGTCCAGTGGCACAGAGGGGCTAGGCCAGGGGCAAGCCGCCAGCATCAGAGCGCCACGTGTGTCTGAGACACCCAAGTCATCCTGAGGATCCATGCTAAAGTCCCCACCCAGGCCATAGAGGGTATTCATGTGGCTCTCACAGTCACCCTAGGGCCTGGGGTTCATGGATGGCCATCGAGAGGCCAGAGGCCGCCTGGACCCCCCAGGACGTGGAGAAAGCCCTGAGTGTTCTCTGAACACAAAATTCTACACACAAAACTTATTTATTTGTTTTTAATTTTTTTTTTTAGTTGTTGACAGACCCTTATTTTATTTATTTTTATGTGGTGCTGAGAATCGAACCCAGTGCCTCACACATGCCAGGCAAGTGTGCTACCACTGAGCCCCAGCCCCAGCCCACAAAACTTATTTTTGGTTTCATATATACCTTCTCCACATAGACCGAAGGTAATTTTATATATTTTTAAAATAATTTGGGGCATAAAACAAAGTTTTGTGTACATTGGACCATTAGATATGTGGCCTCTCATTAGTACTCAAGAATTTTCAGATTTTGGAATATTTTGGATTTCAGATTTTCAGATTAGGGATGTTCAACTGATATTGTAAAGATATCAATGGCTGGTTATAGCCTAATAGTCAAATTCTCATTATTGGATTTTTTTTCCTTTTGAAGCTTGATAAACTGACTCTGGAGTAAGAAGATAAGACTTACTGATATCAAGACTTACTACAGGGCTAAAGTAATTCAGATGGTTTATAGCTCAGGGCTGGATAGGAAACCAACCTGAGCACTCACAGACGGACTCCTGCAGAGGAAGCAGGGCTGGCCGGGCAGTCGGTGGGACTCTGGCTCACCCAGGAGCATTCGTGCCAGCTCCATTTTCATAGCTGAAAACCAGACACAAGCCAGTGTCCATGGGCAGGGAAAAATGGATTAATTGTGATGCATTCTCACAATGGAATACTGGACTGCAGTAAAAATAGATGAAGTAGACTTAACCTGCAACCACACAGATGTATCTTAGAAATACAGTAGACTCTCCCCATCTGTGGTTTTGCTTTCCAGGGTTTCAGTTACCTCCAGTCCAAAAATATTAAAAAGGAAAATGCCAGAAATAGACATTTCACAAATTTTAAGTCGTGTACCAGTAGCATAATGAAATCTCAGCCTTGCTCTGTCCTACCCAGGATGTAAATTATGGCTTTGTCCAGTGTATCCATATTGTATATGTTACCTGTCCATTAGTCACTTAGTAGCCATAATCGTTATCAGATCCACTGTTGAAAAATTGGTACTTGTGTATAGGATTCTGAATATGGATTCAGAGGTTCCAGGCATCCACTGGGGGTCTTTTAATGTATCTCCAGAGGATAAGGGGCACTATTGTAATGTTGCATGAGAAAATCAAGTCCTAGAAGATGATGCATGACCTATGTACATATAGGAATACATGACCATTATAACTCCACATCATATACAACCACAGAAATGGGTAGTTATACTCCATGTATGTATGATATGTCAAAATACATTCTACTGCATTGACTAAAAAGAAAAAATAAAAAAATTTAAAAAGATGACATGTGATAATGTTTCATTTGATTTAATAATTTATTTTTGGTACTGGGAATTGAACATAGGGGTGCTTAACCCCTGAGATACATCCCCTGAACTTTTTATTTTGTATTTTGAGACAGATTATCACTAAGTTGCTCAGAGCCTCACTAAGCTGCCAAGGCTGGCCTTGAACTTGTGATCCTCCTGCCTCAGCCTCCCTAGTCACTGGGATTACAGGGTGTACCATTGCGCCTTGCAGACATGGTTTCATTTTATAAAACTCAAAAATAAGCAAAACTTTAAAAATACATTATTTAGAAATACATACTAATGTGGTTAAAATTATTAGAAATAGTGGAATGATCTGGGTGCAGTGGAGCATGCCTGTAATCCCAGCGGCTTGGGAGGCTAAGGTGGGAGGATTGCAAGTTCAAAGTCAGCCTCAGCAATCTAATGAGACCCTAAGCAACTTAGGTTAAAAAAAAAAATAGAATGCTAACTTTCAGATGAAGGGTAATAAAGACTTCTGGAAGAGAAGCAAAGTGGTATGGGAAGTGGCCTAAGGTAGTCACGGGTTCAAACTAAGAACAGGGTTTGGGGCTCATTTTATTGTTATATAAAAAAACTCACATCCATGATGCAGATGCCCCTTTGTATGTGTCAATTATTATGTAATAAAAATGGAAAAGGAGGAGAAAAGTACCCAACTTAAGCCATGTGGAATGCCAGTATTATGGGCCAGGTCGAGGAGAAGGAACTGTACACAGAAGTGAGATGGGGGTCTCAGAGATGTAGGGGGGCACCCAGAAATCCTGGCCCACAGAGGCTGAGAGGTTCCCAGGCGGGAGAGGGATGCCCTGGGTTCAAGGCTCCTAAAAGCAAAGCAGGAAGATGAGGGCTGGCAGATGTGTTGGATTTGGCCACCAGGGTGGTCCCCGGACCTGGAGGCGCAGTTCTGGGGAGCGAAGGACAGAAGCTGTTGGCCTCGGTGTGGCGGGCTGCAGGCCAATGCAGGGGCAGACCACTAAGGGCCTAGGATGAGGATGACCCTTTCTTGAAGGGACAGTCAAGAAGGGAAAGACGAGGTGGCCTTCCTCAGTTCCTCTGGAGTATGAGCACCCCACCCCCACGCCACTCTCCCCTCTCTCTCAGGAACAGCTGGCCAGAGGGTAATGCGACTCCAGCCGGACATGCCATTCCAGCCTGAAGGTCATGACTCTCTGGCCAACCAGGACTCAGAGATAAAAGGAAGGGCCAGGTCTCCTTCCCTTACCGTAGAGCCTCAAACCTGTGAGAGGAGAAGGAGGAGCCCACAAGGTAGGGTAATGGGGTTCTAGGGTTCCTGGTAAGGTCCCGGCCTGGCCTCTAACCAAAACCTGGGCTCTTCCCCAAACCCAGAGGAATCCTCACGGGGTTCCACGGGCCCTCCTTCCCGGCTCCCTGGGAGGTTAGATCCCAGGAAGCCTTCGCTGTGTTCGGCCATGAGGACAGGCAGGCTCCTGTCTAGCCTCCCCAGACCCAAGTGGCCTCCAACATCGTACCGCAGTGGCAGGAACTGGCCAGGCTTCCTCCCTGGCTCTGGAGGCTGAAGCAGCCACCTTCCCCTTGTTTGTCTTGGGAGGGGCAAGTGCTGGGCAAACAGGGAAGGGAAATCCTGCATTCTGCCCCTCTCTCCCACTAATCAGGCCTCTGGGGCCCACTCAGGCCTGGTTCCTTCTTGGCCCGGTATATGGAAAGGACGTGGGGTTTGGCCTGGAGTGTACAGAGCGCCCAGGGCCTGGTTTTAGTGAATACTTAGAAAAACTCCCAGCCCAGGGACGTGAACACATATTCGCTGAGCACTGGCTTCATGGGTGGCCTGGGCTGGGTGCTCTGCATGACCAAGCTCTCTGACACTGTCCACTCATCCGAGGATGTTGAACTAGGACCTTTAGTGTCCCGAAGAAGGAACTGAGCTCAGGGTTATGAGGGAAGAGTGTTGGAAGAGGTGAGAATCCCACCCAGATCTCTGTGACACCCCCGACCCCCAAAACTCACTTCTCTGAGTGGCCCAGGAGGGGACGGTGCTAGGGGCTTGTTGGACAGGGCCTCCTCCCTTCACCTATCTTTTTTTCCTACCCCACAGGCCACATTGCTGTCCATAAGCCTCCTCATGGCTGAGCTCCTACCCCTGCTGTCCTGGGTGCCCCCAGGTTCCCAGGGCAGTGCCCAGGACTCTCCTGTTCCTTCAGCTGAGCATCGGGCACAAAATGAGAGATCCCAGGGCCTGGCCCCTGAGTCATGGAGGTTCCTGGAGGTGCCCACCATTCACATAACACCATCTAGTGACGGGGAGTCACCCCCCTCCACCCCAAACACCCCACGCTTGCAGCGACCGAGGACCCCAGATCTGGAAAGTCTGTCTCAGGACAGGTGAGACCTGGGCAGTGGAACGGATAGTGGGTTGGTTTTTTTCCTCTCTCTCTCTACTCATGTTCAAGGGTGGGATCCTTGTGGGCTGTCGTTGCCTAGGTGGAGGTGGGTGGACTACAGGTTAGTGAGGGTGTCCCCGTGGGGACTGGAAATGATGAAACAGTCGTAGTAGAGTGTGCATTGGCACAACTGAACACTGCCTAGCAAGACTAGAGTGGAACCCACCCTGCCCCCCGGCCATTTGACACACTCAGTGTTTTTCAAACTATGAGTGAGGACCCACATAAGGGTCATGAAACCAATGTGGTCAATTGTGATCCCACTTAGTTCCTACACCAAAATAATATAGAATTGAAAGTAACACCTCATATGGGGCTTAGCAAGCGTCAGTGTGGTTTCCTGCAACTTCTGTGACATGACATATATTCCTAAGTGTGTGCCGGAGGCAATGCGAGAGGTATTTCCTGCTGTAGCTCACAGGCCAAAAAAAAAAAAAAAAAGTTTAAACAAAACTTCTGCAAAGAAATACTACCTCTAGCCCAGAGAGACAGGAACTGGGAGGTTCAAGGGCACAAGGGGAAAAAAAGGAAAGAACTATGACGACCTGAATAGAAATACTCAACGTGGTTTCTTCCAACAATGGACACTCCATAGAGCTGAAGTTTATGAAGTAGAGCTGTCTGGGGATGAGAAAAAGCAAGTTGCAAAACGGTACATTAGGAGCCCGATCATGTATCTTTTTCAAAGACACCGAATGACAGGCGATGTTGTTGGTGGATGCATCCTGATGCGGGAAAAGGATAGGAAATCACATGGGAAGGACCAAACTGGCTTTGAGGCAGGGGGCACCTTGGGGTGCCCAGGCAGAGCAGGTGGGGATGGGGAGCTGGGCCTTTGGCTATAACTTTAATAGATAATTTCGTCTTCTTCTTTTGTAAGGATCTCAAACAAAATGGTTAAACGTCCACATCTATTGGATATGGGTGATGGAGACCTAGATGGCCATGATAATTTTTTCCTGTTGGAAATAAACCCTACTTAAAAGTGTGAAAGCATTTCAAAAGAAGAAACAGGCAAGGAGAAATGTATAAAGAGGGCAATGGGGCACGGGAAAGGGTGGAAGAAAGACCTGCTGGACATCAAAGGAGGAGAGGCAGCCATGGAAGAATAGGGAAGAGCTTTCCTAGGCAGAAGGGTTAGCAGGAGGAAGTTGAGAGGCAGGAGGCCTAGGACAGGAAGGTGCCTAGAGAGAGAAACAGCAGGGAGTCACGGTGGCTGGGGGAATGAGCCAAAGGGAGACCTAGGAGGAGGCAGCCACAGGTGAGAGAGGCCAAGCACTAGGGCTGTAGGGGCCAAACTGAGCTCTTCTTGGCTTTTACCTGGGATGAGGTGTATGTTGGGGGTGGGGTTGGGGGGTTGGGTGTCCCTGAGCCAGGACAGGACCAGAACAGGAAACCAGGGATGGATGAGGCTGGTGGGATAGTCCGGGAAGGAGTAGGGGAGAGGATTTTAGATTCTGGATAAGGTTTGTAGGTGGAGCTGACAAGATTTGTGATAGATAGGGTGTGGGTGTCTGTTAAAGAGAGGGGTGAAGGAAGACTCAGAGGTTTGGGGTTGGCCACCACCAAATATAGGAGACATGGTTGTTTGTGTTTTGTTTGGATGGGGGTTGAAGGTAGGGAAAGGTTAAGGGCTGGGAAGGGATGGGAATGGACTTTTTTTTTGTTTTTTAACATTTTACAATTTTAAAATTTTGTTCTAATTAGTTATACTTGACAGTAGAATGCGTTTTAACACATCATACATAAACGGAGTATGACTTCTCATTCATCTGGTGGTGCATGATTTAGAGTTTACAGGTCGTATAATCATTTGCACATAAGGTGATAATGTCCTATTCATTCTACTACCAGAGAATGGAGTTTTTTCAGAAGAGGTAGGGAAGCCCACCCTGAAGAGGGGTTTGGGGAACAAGTCCCTGTGCTGGGGGCCTGAGCCTAGGAGCTGGGAGCTGGGGTTCATGTTATGTGTTTTTGGTGAAGGAATTCAGGAAACCAAAAGACAGCACCTTGCAGAGATGGGTGCAGGCTATGGCTTCCAAGCAAGGGCCTGACCCACGTCGCAGCTGAGTGGCTTGCAAATCACTTCCCCAAAGGTCAGTATCTTCCCCAAACCCAGAGGCCGGGCTTCCCATCTCTAAAAGCACTGTCTGTCGGGGAAAGCCCTTACTACAGAGTTAGTGGGATGCCCAGGCCTGGGGTAACTTGCCCAGGGCCACAGCACAAACAAGAGACAGAGGGGACAGGCTTCTGACAGGAGGACTAGGACTGCGAAGTCCCCAGAGACCGAAGTCCTGGAGTCAGAACCGAGGCTGAGAGACGGGGGGGGGGGGGGGGGGGGGGGGGGGGGGGGGAAGGGAGGGGGGGGGAAGGGAGCCCCACCCCTTCCCGCGCTCTTCGGTTCCCCCCAAAACCACCTACACACCTCGGCTTCCCAGCACTTCGGTGCCACCTTCGCCCCACCCCTCCTGGTCCTCCCTGGGGTATGGGTGTCGGTTAAGGAGGGGGTGAAGGAGGACCCTTTTCTGGGTGCCAGGGGAGAGTGCGCCCAGTGTGTCCCAGGCAGTTACCATCCGGTGTTCGGTTTTAGCAGAGCCTCTGTGTCCCCTTCTCTCGCTCTGTCCCTGTCCTCCTCCCCATTTCCGACCCCCTGGGTGAGCGGGACTCCCCTAGCTTCTCGGTCCTCTCCTAGGCCGCAGCGGGTCGCTCCCGCCGTCCCCGCCCGGGCAGGGGGCGGCGCCGTGACGCGGCGGGGCGGGGGCAGGAAGGGGGTGTCGCTGACGCCGCGGCGGCCTCCGGCGGCTCCGGCCTTTTGTGCGGGCGGCGGGGTCGGGTGGGGGCGGCGGCCGAGGCAGGCGAGGCCGGTACCCTGCGGGGTCGCCCAGCTCAGCCAGCCCCGCTCAGCCAGCCCTGCCCTGCCCTGCGGCCGGGCGCGCCGCATCCATGTTCGAGTAAGGAGCGGGCGGCCGGGGTCGGGCCGGGAGGAGCGGGAGGCCGCCGCGAGGGGTGGCGGGTCGGGAGCTGGTGCACGTGGGCGCCGGCCGGGGCGACCCTGGCGGGTGGCGGGGAGCGGAGGTGCGGGGGGCTCACGGGGCAAGGGGTGCAGCCGGGGATGGAGCGCCGACGGCGGGGAGGCCCGCGGTCGGGGTGGCCGCTGCTGGCCCGCGCCGCGCCGGCGTGCGGGGTTCTGCGGGGAGCCCGGGGCCCTTCTTGCGGGGAGGGTCCCCAGGCCTGCCTTGGCTCGGCCCTCGGGGGCCAGGGGCTGGCGCGAGGCCGGCCGGGTCTGTGGTCCCGGGAAGGAGGGAGGACCGTGGCCAGTCCCCGCCAGCCGGGCCCACAGGCCGCGCAGCCCCGGCAGGCCCGGGACAGGGTCCCCTGGGCGCGCCCCCTCCCACCGTCTTCCGCTGCCGCTGGGTTGGGGGCTTCTGCGTGGCCCGAGGACCCAGCGCCGAGATCCGCTGGGGCCCAGTGGGCGCGGAATTGAGCTCCTCCCGGGGTCTGGCCACCGTGTGCGACGATGTTTCCCATCTGAACTGCGTCTCCCAAGTGTCTGCAGGTCTGTCTGGGCTCTTGGCGCGTGTGAAGCAGCTGTGATCCTTTTCGGTGGTGTCTGTGTGTGTAATTCAGCATAAATTCCGTCTGTGGCCCTGGGTGCTCCCACAAGTGACCTGTGTGTGTCTGGGGCTTTTCACCTGCTGCTGGGACCCACCATTGGCTGTACAGCGTGTGATGTGTTTTCATTCCATCTGTGACTCCATGAGCAAACCTGCTAGTGACTTGGGAGTGTTTACCTGCGCCCTGGGGCTCCTGTGTCCTCCTTGGTTGTTTGTGCAGGAATTTACCATTAATTCCATCTGTGGCTCCAAGTGTCACCGCGAGTTCCCAGTGTGTGTTCCATAATGACTCTAGTGTGTGGACATGTGTCTGGGGCTCTCTGTTCCTCCATGACCTGCTGTGTTCCTATGTGCCTGTAATTTAACTCTGAAACTCTTATTTAGCTTTGTATGCAAATGTAAATTACCACCATGTGCCCATTAGTGACATTGTATGTCTGGGAAATCTGTTTCTGTCGATGTGACCCTCTGTTTGTGCCTGTAATTTACAGTTCTGTCTTTGGATGACTTTCCATACGTATCCATTTGTGACATTGTTGTATATTGAGTGGGGTTTTCTGTGTGCCGCTGAGACCCTTTGTGGCTTTGTCTGTATGAGGAAAGAGAGAGAGAGAGAGAGAGAGAGACCCCTGGTGGTTCTCTGTGGGCCTGGGACCCTCCTTCCTGAGACCTTGGGTGTAACCTTGACTCTCTGGAGGCAGTAACCGTGATAACTGATGTTGTCCCCCTTCGTTTGTGAAGCATGTCCTACACATTAATTCAGTATCTGGCCACTGTGTTGTCAAGGTGTGCCCACAGCCCCCTGGACGGTATTACTCCGGAGTCCTTCATGGTGTGTGTGTCAAGGTTCTCTGCTGTATCAACAGCAGTTGACAATTCCATCCCTTGTCACTTTAAAACTGGCCTTTGCTTTGTCTTTCCTGACAGACAGTGAGACCATGAGGGCAGGAAGCGCAGGCTGACCAAATGACTTCATTTACCTAGGACTGTGTGTGTTAGCTGGGGGCCACGTAGCTTTCTTTGTGATTGTGTGAACGGTTTTTGCCTTTGATGCTTTCCTGACATTTTCTTGAGGCTGTGTGTGAATGTCCTTTATCTGGGACTTTCTGTGGTTCTCAATGTGTTTCTGTGACCCTCTGCAGTACTGTATATGTGCAAGTTTACACGTGTGTGTGTGTGTGTGTGTGTGTGGCTTTTCCAGAACTTTGTGTGTTGCTGTAGCATATTTATAATGCTGCGGTTGGGTGTGTTTGTAATTGTTCTGGGACCCTGGCTCTGTGCGTGATATAGCATATCTGTGACACTACCGTTGTGTGTCGATGTGTGTGTGTGTGTTTGTGTGCATATGGCAGACTTTGCAGTTTGCCCAGGACACTAGCTGTGTGTGACCCTCCTGAGTTTTCGGTACACCTGTGTATGCATTGCCCCACTCTGACCAGAGGCATCTTCGGGCAGCCCCGGAAGTCTGAGGTGAAGTGTCTGCAGTGGCAAAAACCCACACTTCCCAGTCCCCGCCCCTGTAACGGTCCTCTAGCTGCTTGGGCTCCTCCCTTCACTCTTTACTGCCAGCTTGGTTGGGCAGACCCTGGGCTGGGCCTGCCCTTGGGCACTTCCTCATTGTCCTGCCCAGGAGCAAGAACTGGGGTGTGGGCCTTGCCCGGTTTGTGTGTCTTGAACCTGTCCCAGGCACCCTGCCTCTAGACCTTGGCTTTGGGAGAGTAGGGCAGGGCTGTGTTTCAGGCCAAAGGTGAGAAGATTGGGGCTGGAGGAGTGGCATGATCACCCCCTCCTCAGAGCCCCTCCCCATTCGCCAGTACCCTCAGGGTGAACCCCACAAACTCCTGACCAGGGTTCACAGGCCTCTGGCCTGGGCCCTCCCCGCCTCCCCCAGGCCTGCTGGCCGCCTCACTCTTCCTCAGACTTGCCAAGCTCAGTCCTGTGCCTGAACTTGATGTTCCTGCACCTAGAACTGTCTTCTCCGTTCTCCCACTCTGCCAGATCTGCTCTTTGTCCTCATGACCACAGCCTTGCCCAGCAAGGCCTCTGCAGACTCTCTCACCAAAGAAACCATCCCTGCTCCTAGTTGTCCCGTCCTGTGTCTCTGTGGTCCTCGCCTGTGAGCGTGTAGCAGAATCTCCCGGGGCCCACCCTGATTTCTGATTCTGGAGCTTAGGACAGGGTCCTGGAATCTGCATTTCCAATAACTTCCGGGGCTGCTGGTGCTGCCAGTGTGGGGCCATGCTGAGCAGCGCTGCTCAGGAGCACTAGCCAGCGTCTGAGGTCATCAACCTCATTATATGCTTTCTTACTGATTGACTGGGTTCCTCAGCTGGCACATTGTCCCTACAGAGGGATCTGTGTGTTCCCCCACCCCACCATGTGTCCCTGTGTATCCCCAGTGCCAGGTGCAGGGTAGGTGCAGAGCATGCTTAGACTGCGAATGATGGAGGCTCCTGCCGCCAGCCTAAGTACATGGGAGGCACTGTCAGGGTCCACGCAACATCTTGGGTAGAGGGGCCGGGATGGTGGCAAGGCCCCTTATCTGCTGGCCCCTGAAAGAGGGAGAAGAGTCCAACCAACCAAAGTGTCTCCACATGCTGGGCTTTGTGTGTCACTTTTTTTCCCTCCAGGTAACACTGTGAGGTGGATGCAGTTGCTATTCCCATTATATAGCAGAGTAAACTGAGGCTCAGGAAGGTCCAGATAGCAGCCTGCAGTCACACAGGAAATGGCAGCACTGAGACTGGAAACCCCTAGACCTACAAGTCCAAGTTCTGCAACTTATACGCCTGGTTGAATCCAAGTTCTGGGAGGGAGGTGATGGATCATTCATTCAGTCCTTCCGTAGTGCAGATCTGCACAGGGCACCTACTGTGTGCTAGGCCGAGGCCAGGCGGTGGGCTGAGAATCCGGGGGAGATACAGAGGTCTGCTGAGGAGAAAGAGAAAGCAGAGAAGGGGATCAGGGGTGGGCAGTGTGGTTTCAAATAGGGCACAGGGCTGGGGGGAGGTGTCCTGAGATGTGTCCACCGAGAAGGACCTGAAGGAGGTGACATCTGGAAGAAAAAGCATTTGGGTTGCAGGGGAGGGAATACAGGTGACATGGGTCAAGAGGGACCAGATCCCGGCTTTCCTGGGGTGAGAGGTGGCCTGAGTCTGGTTTGCACAGGTTGGCTCTGGCTGCAGGTGGGCACAGACTGGATGCAGGGGCAGAAGCAGGAGACCAAGGAGGCTCATCCAGGAAGAGTGGCAATGGCCTGAGCCACCATTTGTGTTTAATTTATTCATATATTCCACAGATTCATTTCACAAGTATGTGACTGCTTCATTCTGCATTGTCCTGAGCAAGGCTGGGACAGACACTGAACAAAGCAGGGACCAGAGTAGCCCCAACGATTGCCGTCAGGAAGCCAGTAGACCTGTGGGGGAAATGAGCTGACATCAGACAGTGACATCAGACTGATACGCACGTCAGGCGAGGGACAAGGGGCACTGGAGTGAGGAGAGGGTGCGTGAGCAAGTCTTGAAGGACACATAAGAATCTGCTGGGCAGAGAAGGGCAAGGGTGGGCTTGACGGAGGGAAGGGTGTGTGCTGATGCTTGGTGGCAGGAGAGGTGAGTTGCTAGAGCCCCTCCTGGTGGAGGGAATCCCACCTGCATCCCAGAACAGGTCACTGCCCCCAGTTGGAATCCCGCCCTGAAATAAACCAGCTGCCGACCCTAGGCAAGTGGTTCACGCAGCCTCCTCTATGAAACGGGAATGGTGATGCGATCAGGTGCACAGGATTGTTTGAGGAATAATAAAATTAAGCACACAGAGAGCTGGCCATAGCTCCTGATAAGGAGTCCACAGTGAATGTCCCTTTAAAGTTCCCGATGCTTACCCCACAGCCTTTATTATTAGTCTGTATTTGCGCAGTCATCCGAGTGCTCTGTTTGTCTAACATCTCCCCACCCCCAGGTTAACTCTCCAAGGGCGGGAGCCACAGCCCACGGGCTCTGCTCCTGCCAGCTCCAGGCAGCACGGAATCCTTTACTCAGTCACCCATGTTTATTGTGTGTCCCACACAGTTTGGGGTGCTAGGTGACAAGTAGTAACCAGGGCCTCCTGATATGCACGTCAGGCAATGAACCAGGGTGAGTGTAGATAACATGGGGTGTGACTAGGGAGGTGCCATGCTGGGCTGAGTGACCAGGAGGAGGAGCATTGGAGATGAATGAGATGAGCGGGCGATGCCCGGGCTGCAGTGGAGGCGACCAAAGATGCAGAGGCCTTATCATGGGAATGAAGTTTGAGAGCTTAAGGAACAGAAGGAGGCTGGAATGGCTGGGACAACCAGGAGAGGGGAGACCATGAGGTCAGGGAGGTGACAGGACCTGGTCACTGGGGCTCTGGGTCTCAGAGTGAGAACTTGGCTTGAACCTGAAGTGAGGTGCAGTCAAGGCAGGGCAGGGCTTGGAGCTGGGAGGACCCTGATCTGACTCAGGTGGTCACAGCCAGAAGAGGCTGTAGTGGGAACAGATTGTGGGGGCAGGGACAGGAGCAGAAGACTGAGATGGAGGCCTCTGGGTGCCCAGCAGGATGGAGCCTGGAACAGGGAGAGGTCGGTAGAAAAGAAATAATGGGCGGTGGTGCACACCTGTAATCCTAGCAGCTCTGGAGGCTGAGGCTGGAGGATCACAGGTTCAAAGCCAGCCTCAGCAACTTAGTGAGACTGTAAGCAACCTAGTGAGACCCTGTCTCTAAAAAATAAAAATAAAAAGGACTGGGGATGGGGCTCAGTGGTTAAGTGCCCCTGGGTTCCATCCCTGATACCAAAAAGAAAAAAAAGTAGTTTTACTTTTTTGTGCGTGTGTGTGCTGGGGATGGAACCCAGGGCCTTGAGAATGCTAGGCAAGTGTTCTACCCCCGAGCTACATCCCCAGCCCTGGAAATAGAGTGTGGCCGTGGATCTGGTGGGACTTGCTGACAGATTGGAAATTAATGTTTGGGAGAAAGAAAGAAATTAAAAAGATTCTTAAGTTTTTAGCTTGAGCAACTAAGTGGAAAGTCACTGTTCGATAAATATTTGTTGTATGAATGAATTAGTATGTTTTTTAAAAAAAGGAGGTGCTGTGGCGCAGACTTATCATCCCAGCTACTCCGGAGGCTGAGGCACGGTATCACAAGTCCAAAGCCAGCCTGGGCAATTGAGTGAGACCCTGTCTCAATATAAAATGAAAAGAGCTGGGATGGGGGGATGTACTCAGTGTGGTAAAGCGCTTTCCCGCTCAGGCCCTGGACTCCATCCCTAGCACTGCAAGGGGTTGGGGGGGAAGCAGGTGTTCTTGAGAGCTCAGACGGACCTGGCTTTGTTAGAGGAACTCAGTACTTTACACATAGTGATTTGTTTAACCCTCCAAACCACAAGACGAGGGTGTGCGTTTATCACTCTCTGGATGGTAAAGGAGGTAACTGAGGCACAAATGGACAGGTGAATAGATGGAAGGGTGGGTGGATGGGGGTTGATGGGCCTTCAAAAACAGGCCTGGCAGGGTGTGGTGGTGCACGCCTGTAATCCCAGCAGTTCGGAAGGCTGAGGCAGGAGAGTTGTGAGTTCGAAGCCAGCCTCAGCAACTTAGTGAAGCCCTAAGCGACTCAATGAGACTCTGTCTCTAAATAAAATACAAAACAGAGCTGGGGATGTGGCTCAGTGCTCAAGTGCCCCTGAGTTCAATCCCTGGGGCCCCCTCAAAAACAAAACAGAAAAGAAAACCCAGGCCCATCCCCGTCCCCAGCCTGTTTCCCTCAGCACCCCTCTTCTCTCCACCCCAGCACCACGCCCCACTCTGGCCGGAGCACACCCAGCAGCTCCCCGTCTCTCCGCAAGCGGCTGCAGCTCTTGCCCCCAAGCCGGCCCCCTCCTGAGCCAGAACCAGGCACCATGGTGGAGAAGGGGTCAGATAGCTCCTCAGAAAAGAGTGGCATGTCTGGGACCCCCAGCACCCAGAGCCTGGGCAGCCGGAACTTCATCCGCAATAGCAAGGTCGGCGTAAGCGCCAGTTGGGGGCACAGAGGGGTGGCAAGGTGGGTGACCCGAGGCCTCATCCTAACTCCTCTCTTTCCCTTGCAGAAGATGCAGAGCTGGTACAGTGTAAGTATCTGGGCAAGGGGACTTGCTAGAGGGGGCAGGAGGGAGGGGGCCATCTGCTGACCTAGAGCCCCAAGTTGAAGCAATCAAGGAACAGGGGCTGCGATTAGCAGACCAGAGGCACATCCTGTGCTGCTTGTTATGTGCTGTGTGATAAAGGGCATCAGTTAACTCTCTGGGCCTTTCAAACTCTCCTTAAGAAATACCCCTGCCTTACAAGGCTGAAGGGGACAGTCAATGGGAGTTGGTGATGCTGGCAGTATTTGACATAGGATCTGGCTGATCTAAGAAATCAGAAAATGACAGCTGTCATTCAAGGGATCCTCATGTCATGGGCAATAGAAGGCAGAAGCAGGTTAGATACTGAAACTTCAGAGCGCCTAAGAGGCTGGCAAGACTGAGGGGGCTCTGGAAGCTTTGTGGGGCAAAGCTGGGGGTGGGTATCCCCATCCAGGTTTTCTCTCCCGAACTTCCCCTAGATGCTGAGCCCCACCTACAAACAGCGCAATGAGGACTTCCGGAAGCTGTTCAGCAAACTCCCTGAAGCTGAGCGCCTCATCGTGGGTGAGTTCCTGCACCCCAGACCTGGTCCCACCCCCTTGACCTGTGTTCCCAGCCTCTGGGCTGCCAGAACAGCCAGCCAGGTGACTCCAGTATCTACCTGTCTCTCCCGCTCTCAGATTACTCCTGTGCTCTTCAGCGTGAGATCCTCCTTCAGGGGCGCCTCTATCTCTCTGAGAACTGGATCTGCTTCTACAGCAACATCTTCCGCTGGGAGACCACGGTGAGCTGATGGGAGGGAGAGGCCTCAGCTTGGCGGGGCCCTGGCCCCTTCTGACCCTCCTGCCCCCTTTAGATTTCCATCCAGTTGAAGGAAGTGACGTGTCTAAAGAAGGAAAAGACGGCCAAGCTGATCCCCAACGCCATCCAGATCTGTACAGAGAGCGAAAAGGTGAGTCCAGGGACCCAGTGACAGGGACCATGTAGTCACTGATCTCAGCAGTCTCCCCGCTCCCCTGACCCAAAGCCAATCAAAGCCAAGCTCCCTTTCTTCTGCACCCCAAACCTCTCTCAGGTCCGTTACCTGCTCTTTATTCTCCCAGCCCCTGCCATGGCTGGGCTCCCATCCTCTCTGACCTGGGTCCCTACCTCAACTTCCTGTCAGATCCTTTCCTCACACAGCTGCGCAGGGACATAGTGAAATCCTTCCCTCCCATGTCTCTAGCAACTCAGATGTCCTTGCCCCTTGGACGCCCCTCTGATGCTCCATCCTGTCCTCTGCATTGTTGCCTCAGGGCCAGTTCATTGGAAGATGGCTAGTCCAACCCCTGGCAGGACAGGAAGCGGGGAGGGCAGGGGAAGACTTCATAGCAAACTTCCTTTGTGTTTGTGGATCAGCTGACCATCTCAGAGACCAAGGGGGCTGGGAAAGTGCCCTGAGCTGACCCTGTCTAGAGAAGGGTCTGTCTCTCACCCAGACTGTGAGCTCTGAGGAAGAGCCATGGGCTGTCTCCACCTTGCGGTGACCCTGCAGGTCTGGGCACAGGATAACTATTTTGTGGAATGAATGCAGGGACAAATGAGTGGGTACATCAGGACAGAGCAGCAGGGATAGTCCCAAATGAGGACTTCCCCTGGCCCCACCCTGTCCCCCCTGGCCCCGCCCCATCTCCCCTGGCCCTCACTCGCCCTTCTTCTCTGCAGCATTTCTTCACTTCTTTTGGGGCCCGTGACCGCTGCTTCCTCCTTATCTTCCGCCTCTGGCAGAATGCACTGCTGGAAAAGGTGAGCCTGGTGAGGCCTGGGGGAGGAGCAGGGTGCCAGGGGACCATGGAGCCAGGGGTGCCAGACCTCGGGGAACAGGAGGAACCCCCAGCTCTTCTCCATGGACACCAGGCCTCATAAGCCTCATAGGTCCATCCAGGGACAGCCAAAGGCTTCTTTCAGGCCTGATTCTGAAGCTGAGTCTCCAGCAGAAGAGAGGAGTGGGTGTAAACCAGTCATTATTCATCCCTGGGGCTGGGGAAGAGCCCCGCACTGGTCAGCAGCAAGGTTCTGCTGGCAGGAATGCTGGGTGCTCCTCACACAAAGGCTGCTGCTGGGGGCCGCAGCACCTTGGAACATCCGCACCCCCTCCTCCAGCTCTGCTGTGTGCGCCCTGCCATCTGAGGACCTCTTATCCCCGGGGGGCAGCTCCAGCTGTGGTCACCCCCAGAAGCAAGAGGATCCTGAGGGGACAATGCAGAGTTAGTATCCAGAGAGGCCAAGGGCAGAGGATAGTCACAACTCAGGCCCTGCAGTTCCAGCCCCATCACTGATTAGTGCCACCTGGGGCAAGTCATTAAACCCCATCTGGCCCGTGGGGACTGCCCCTACTTCACAACACCCAGAGCTGGGTCCGGAAGAAGCGCTGGGTGATGTCAGCTTGGCTGAGGTGGGTGGGCCGGTGGCTAGCGCCAGAGCTCTCCACGGCCTCCTGGGAGCTCATCCAGCACTGCCACTTCCCAGTCAGCTGACCTTGGCATATTACAGTGCACCCGGCTTAAAATGAAGGAGGTATCTTAGTGCCCACTTCCCAGATCCGTTTTGAAGTCCTGGTGGGTTAGCAGAATGCCGGGCGCCTCATGGCACACCAGTGGGTGCCAGCTGCTGCCACCACTATCACTGTTATTATTTCATCACTGTTGTCATCCAGCCACTCTGAGCACAGGCAGCTGAAACCCGAGGGCGTCTGAGGACACCTGAAGAAAGAGTCGGGGGCACTGTAGCCATCGTGGGTGGGAACATGAGCTCTGGAGTTTGGCGGCACTTGAATCCCAGAGGCAACTGGGATTCACTAAAGTGACTTCAAGCATATAACTTCCCATTCTTGGGCCTCCTGGACTTCTGTATTCTCCTCTGTAACAATGGAACCTTAACTGGCTAGAGCCTTGGAGGACTTGATAGGTCGGAAGTGTAGCACCCAGGCACAAGGTCTGGCAGGCGTCTGGCTTCCCGGGAGATGGGAGATGGGTTTCCTGCCGGAGGCGGGGTGCCTGGCTCATGAGGTCATGCTGCCCCCTTGTGGACGTCGGGGGAACAGGAGGCCTGGTGGGGAACCTAGAAGGGAGGGCTCTGGCTGGACGTGAGGTCAACCCCATTCCTGCCTCCCCAGACGCTGAGTCCCCGCGAGCTCTGGCACCTGGTGCATCAGTGCTACGGCTCGGAGCTGGGCCTCACCAGCGAAGATGAGGACTACGTCTGCCCCTTGCAGCTGAATGGTCTGGGGTGAGTTGGAGGTGGAGGGGCTCCAGGGTTTAGAGACCACATGGGGCTGTGTGCAGAATTCCAGGAGGGCCAGGTGGACTGAGGTGGGTGTGCAGGGCCTGGGAGGCCCAGGAAGGTGAATGGGGCAGGAGGATCAGTGGTCCCACGTTTTCCCTCACTACAGGAGCCCCAAGGACGTAGGAGACGTGATTGCCCTGAGCGACATCACCCCCTCTGGGGCGGCCGACCACAGCCAGGAGCCAAGCCCCGTGGGATCGCGCCGTGGCCGCATCACCCCCAACCTGTCCCGGGCCAGCAGTGATGCAGACCATGGGGTGAGCCGGAGGGTGCAGGACAGAGGAGGGTGCTGACTGGGAGACACAATGGAAGGATGGCAGAGAGGGACCAGCTAAGAGGCGGGAGAAGGAGGGGACGGATGGAGGTGGGAAGATGGTCAAGGAAAGCAGGGCTGGATAGGGAAGAGACACAAATGGAAAATGGGAAGGGTGAGAAGCAGAAGGGGCAAGGTGGATGGGTGGATGGTGGAACAGGGAAAGACAGATGAACAGGAAGGCAGAAAGCATCCCAAACAACCCTGGTTGGAGCTAAGAGGAGCCCTCATCTGGGTGTCCCCGGGACCTCGCAGCTCAGCCTGAGCCCCAGGTGTGCACACCAGCTCCCCAGCATTGGCTTCACTGCCCAAGGTCTGAGCAGTGTGCACCCAGGGAGGTCCCCCGGCTGGGATGGGGTGGGGCAAGGCTGTATGAATCCTTTCTCTGCAGGCAGAGGAGGACAAGGAGGAGCAGACGGACAGCCAGCCAGATGCCTCCTCCAGCCAGACAGTGACTCCAGTGGCAGAACCCCTGAGTACAGAGCCCAGCCCCCCTGAGGAGCCCACTTCCCTGGGCCCTCTGGACTTGCTGCCCAGGGAGGAGCTGTTAACCGACACAAGTAACTCCTCTTCGTCCACGGGGGAGGAAGGTGAGGAGGGAGGGCTCCAGGTCACTCCCTTCCTCACACACAACAACCCTTTCTCAGGAGAGTGAAGCAGGAGGGGATGTATTGGCTCATGGGACTAAAAAATGCAGGAGGTAGGCAGAGATGGCATTCAAATGGCGTTGCTAAGTCTCTGTCCTGAGCTCTGCTTCAAAGGCTGCCTGGCAGGAAGAAGAGGAGCACAGACTTGGAAAGCAGGTTGCTGGGGTCCAAATCCTGGTTGACCTAATTTCTAACCAGGATTATGTAATGTGGGCACATTGTCGAACCCCCCTGAGCCTTGATTCTCCCATCTGGAAAATGGGGAAAGCAGTAATAATGCCCACTTCCTAGGCTTGTCGTTAAGGCTAATTAAATGTTAGTGCGTGTTAAAGTGCTTAGGCCAGTTATTCCGTTCATTTTCTCCGTGCCAAAGAATTGTCAAGGTATCCTTTATTCTCGTGGGGGCAGACAGAGCTCCTGCCAAACCTAGTGTTAGAAATAACGAGGTGCCACAAAAAATCAAACACGTGCCAGAAAGTGGGTGGGCAAGGCAAACCTTTACTTTCGGCAGAAGGTGCGCTACTGAAACCCCTACGCCTGGGCAGGCGGCTGTAGATCATATCTAACCTACGCAGGGCTGCCCTTCATGCTGATTGGAGGAGTTCGGGGTCACAGTCTATGTGATTAGTTAATTTAACTTTAGGGCGGGCAAAAGGGAAGGGCTACAATTGGATCTAATTAAGCCTTTACTATGTTCTAAAAAAGGACCACCAGACTTTCTATTTCTCACACTAGCTCAAAGGGAAGGGGCCTGCTTTTCCCAATAGCTACAGCAAGAATCTTAGGATTGCTTCTGATTGGTTCAGTCTGGCGAGTGGGCCCACCCCCAAACCAATCTTTGTGGCTGATTGGCTGGCCTGGGTAACACACACACGGCGTCTGAGTTCTCTTTGGTCCGGGAGGATAGATGTGCATCCAGCCCACGAGGCCTGAAGTGGGGAGGAGCGGTCACCCAGAGAGCGGGAAGAATGGGACCTACATCGTCCCGGCCCTTCTCTGTCTCCTAGCTGACCTGGCCGCCCTGCTTCCCGACCTCTCCGGCCGGCTCCTCATCAACTCCGTCTTCCACGTGGGAGCCGAGCGGCTGCAGCAGATGCTCTTCTCGGACTCAGCCTTCCTCCAGGGATTCCTGCAGCAGTGCAAGTTCACAGGTCAGGGGCGGGCCAGAGAAGATGCCAGGGTCACCCAGGTATAGGAGAAAGGCGAGGAAGACCAGCCGGGAGTCGGGCAGTGAAAGCAATGCCCCTGGCCCTAGGCACCGTGGCACAGTCCTGTAATACCAGCCACTCCCGAGGCTGAGGCAGGAGGATCGCAAGTTCTAGGCCAGCCTTGACAACCAGACCCTGTCTCAATAAATAAAATAAAATAGCATCTGTGAGAGCTGAAGCCTTCAGCCTCATACCAGCCTTGTAGCCTTGGGCAGGTTCCCAGCCACTTTGTGCCTCAGTTTCTTCTGTTTACTGTTCACAGCAGCAGCTTATGGGGTTCCCATTAGAACTAGATGAGTTAGTGCTAGGGTAGTGCCTAGAACAGTGGTATATAGTAAGTGTCTAATAAATACCAGGTAATGATCACAGTGTCCACTCGTGCAGGGCTTGGAGACCATGAGAGACCAGGGTAGATTAACTCCTGTTCTCAGTGCCCAGGATCTAGTGGGAACGGCAGGAAATGCACAAATAAGTACCACCTGCTGCAGGTGTGATGCGAGGTCGGGGTGGGGCCTGCGGGCAGCTGTGTTTGGAGGGCCGTGAAGGGGCTGCTAGGACATGAAGCTGGAAGGAGGAACTGAGGAGGGTGCGAAAGGGAGAGGGCAGGGGAGGAGGCCAGCGAGGTCAGGCCTCCTCTAAGACTGGAGGCAGACACCACGGTCGGGGCTGGAGAGGTGAGAAGCCCCTGGGGAGAAGGAAGGGTTGAGGTGAGATTGCCTAGGGAAGCTGGGGAACAGATTCCAGCAGGCGGCGCCTTAGTCAGGTGTTAATTTTTCCTTGTTTCTTGTTTCTTCTGTTGAAAGTGAACAGTGTAGGTTCCCCTGTGGTCCCAAGGACGGTGGGTGCCCTGTGTTGGGAGTAGACAGGCCTCACAGCACCAGCTTCCGTCCCGAGGATTGGCACATCAGGCAGAAAACTCAGGCAGATAGGTTATGGTCAGTCTTGGCTTTACCCAAATATCCCTGACCAGAAACGGAGTCCAAGGGCAGGTGCTGAGCGGGAGGCTGGGGAGGAACCCTGGGCAGGCAGGAAGGGGCCAAACCAGGAAGGGTCCCCAGGAGCACTGAACAGATGGTGGAGCTGACCTTAGGGAGGCGAGGTCTAGGACTCCAGTAGGAGCCCGGAGGACACTGGGATGGGGACCCAAGATGGGCTAAGGCCAGTGGGGCTCTATAGGGTGAGGAGGCGGGAGGTACCCAGAAGGCTGCAGGTGCTTAGATCTGATGTCCGGGAGGGAAGCCAGTCTGGTACAAAGGGGGAAACTGAGGCTGCAGGTGTAGATGGGATGGCCCCAGGAGGGATCAGAAGAGAGCCCTGCTGTAACTGTCACGGATTCCTAAAAGGAAGGCGGGGTAGATGCAAGATTCGGACTTGAAGGAAGGACAGGGGTTGGGGACAAATCTCCAGGAAACCGAAACCCTCAAAAAGACTGAGTCTCCTACATCCTGAGGGCAGAGGACCCCAGAATGGTTCCATCATTCTTTTCTTCTCTTCTTTAGATGTGACCTTGAGCCCCTGGAGTGGGGACAGCAAGTGCCACCAGCGCCGTGTGCTGACTTACACCATTCCCATCAGCAACCCGCTGGGCCCCAAGAGCGCCTCTGTGGTGGAGACACAGGTGGGCCCCGTGGGGTGGCCAGCCAGGTAGAATGGCTCCGTGGGGTGGCTCTGACCGCCCTCCTCCCCGTCCTTGCAGACGCTGTTCCGACGCGGCCCGCAGGCAGGTGGGTGCGTGGTGGACTCGGAGGTGCTGACGCAGGGCATCCCGTATCAGGACTACTTCTACACGGCCCACCGCTACTGCATCCTGGGCCTTGCCCGGAACAAGGCGCGGCTCCGGTGAGTCACCCCTTGGCCTGGTGGCCTTAGGGCCCTACTCCACTCTCCTCACCCTGAGTCAGCTGCAGATCTCACCTTGGAGGAGGAACAGAAGTGTTGGGTCCCTGAGACCCAGGACTCTGAACAGCAGAGCATAGAGAGGGTGGCCCTGGGGATGGCTGGTCCCATCTGCAGGGGGTGTTTGAGCAGGAGAGGGCAAGTGAGTGTGCAGGTGAACAGTTCACTTGTTCACCTGTTTATTGAGCATCTACTGTGTGCCCAGCCTATTCGAGACCATGGGGCTACAGCAAAATTAAACAAAAGCCCCTCTCTTGGGGAGCTCATGTTCTGGGTGGGTATTGGCCAATAAAAATGATAATGAGCCTGCAGGACATTCACTAGTGATAAAAGCTTTAGGGAAAAGCACAGTGGGCTAAAGAGCGTGGGAGGCGCTGGACCAGCAGAGATTTTACCCTGATTTTTTCTGATCAGGGGAAGGTTCTCTAAGAAAAGAATATTTTATAAGAACATGAAGGAGGTGAGGGCTAATGGCAGTACAAAGGCCCTGAGGCAGAAGTGTGGGAATGGCTAGAGCGGAGTCAATGGAGGAAGAGTAAGAGGTGAGATCAAGGAGGTGGCTTCATGGTCCTGGTGAGGTGCACAGGGTCAGGACTCAGAGCTGGGAGACCCTGACCTGACTCAGATGTTCACAGGCTCCTTCTGGTTGCAGGTGGGAACAGATAACAAGGGCAGGAACAGGAGCCAGGAGACCTGACAGGGAGGAGTCGGCCACGGTGTTCAGGCAGGAGCAGGTGGAGGCTGGGCCAGGGCAGGCAGCCCAGGGGAGGAGAATTTAGATTCTTGGACAGATGTTTGTAGGAGGAGGTGACGGGGTTGGCTGAGATGGAGTCCACGTGTGCATATGAAGGAAGGGGCAGGGTCACGGGGACCCCTGGGTGCTTGACCTGAACCCCGGAAGCACAGGGCTGCCTTTGACGGAGGCAGAGAGGCAGGCAGGAGGGTCAGGAGCTCAGCTGAGGACGAGCTGGGCTGAGCTGTTCTGTCCCGCGTGTGGAGGGGGTGCGGCAGCCCAGTGGGGAGGCCCGTGGGGGGATCTGGGCCAGGACATCAGCATGTGAGTGGACAGGGCTCAGGCAGCGGGGAGACTGGCCACGATGGCTGGCATGGACGGAGACGGGGTCAAGGCCAGGTTAGGGGGAGGTCCAGGAAGGTGAGTGGGCGGGGAGAGAGCGCATCTGTGTGTCTGAGTGACAGAGGACTCTCTGAGTTAGCGGAAGAAGGGAACTCCCCAGGGGGTGGGACCCTGGCCCTGACCCTCTTCCCCTCTCTCTGCCCCAGGGTGTCCTCAGAGATCCGCTACCGGAAACAGCCGTGGAGCCTCGTGAAGTCCCTGATTGAGAAGAACTCGTGGAGTGGCATTGAGGATTATTTCCACCACCTGGGTAGGGGCAGAGGGCCCGCGGGGCGGGTGGGGTCGTGGCCCGGCGGGGTACACATCCAGAGCCCTCTCTCTTTTCCCAGAGCGGGAGCTCGCCAAGGCCGAGAAGCTGTCCCTAGAGGAAGGCGGGAAGGAGGCCCGGGGGTTGCTCTCAGGTCTGCGGAGGCGAAAGCGGCCCCTCAGCTGGAGGGGTCACGGAGATGGTCCCCAGCACCCGGACCCAGACCCCTGCACCCGGGCTGGCATGCACACCTCGGGTGCGTTCCTCAGGGCCTGCTCAGGCAGGTGGAGGCGCTGGGGGCCTGGGGTGGGGTGGCTTTGTGTGCCGTTATCTGACCCTGATGCTGTCTTACAGGCTCCCTCAGCTCCCGCTTCTCAGAACCGTCCATGGAGCAGGGTCCTGGGGCAGGCATCCCCAACGCCCTGGTTCTCATCAGCATCGTGTGAGTAAGAGAGGCCTGGATCTACAGGCTGCTGTGGGACCTTGAGCAAGTGCTTGGCCGCTCTGGGCTTCGCTTGGTGCTCCTTACACAGTGTAGATGCTCAGTTTGTCATGGAGAAGAGTTCTCTGCTGCAAGAGTGAGGCCCAGGGGGCTATGGGAGGTCAGAGTAACTTGACCTTGATGGGGGCTGGGGCGGGGGGAGCGGAAGATCAGGCACCAAAGGCTAAAGAATCAGCCTGGTGAGCAGGGAGAGGTGTGCAAGTGAACGAGGCCATCGGTGCGTTTTACTCCTGTGTCCCTGCCCAGCTCTAAGCCGGGTGGAGGTTGGCCACAGTGACCACAGCCCTCGGGGAGACGGACCTGATGTGGGCCCAGGGGATCAGGACTGGGGTGGGGAGCAGCGGGAGGGCAGCACCTGCTTCCTCCAAGGCCCCACAGAGGGGCAGTCTGGGTGACTTTCCTGGGACAGCACAGGATGTCTGAGCTGAGACCCAAGCAGGCAAGGCCCACGATCAAGGTGGGGAGGGGACAGGTGCTCTGGGGAAGGGAAATAAGGCCCCTGGGATTGAGCTGACCCTGGGAGGGAGGGCAGGGGGCTACACTCTCAGCCGTCCTGGGCCTCGGTTTGCCAGACCAGTTCAGGTGCAGCCACGTGGCCAGCCTGCCCCAGCACTGCCCAGGGCGGGGGAGGGGGGCAGCCGGCTCGGGCTCATGGCTCTCACCTCTTTGCTCCCTTCACTGCTCCCAGGATCTGTGTGAGGTAGGGTCCCACGTCTCCCACCTGCCCTCCCCTCCCTGTGTCTCATCCCCTTGCAGCCTCGTCTCCCTATTCCAGGTCCCCCTGGGTCCCCCAGGGATGTGGCCTAGGGTGGTGGTCAAGGGCATGGGTATCGCCCAGGCCTGGTTTTGAACCCTGACTGTTTAACTACATACTGTGCATCCCTAAGCCTGTCTCTTACCCTCTCTGAACCTCAGGTTCATCCTCTGAAAAGATGGAGGTGTAGTCTTAGGCCCCCTTCAAGGTGTGGTTGTGTGTGTGGGTGTCCAGAGCTCAGTGCCTGACTTTTGGGCACTGACCTCTGACCACCCCCCTCCTCCCCAGCCTCATTGTCCTCATCGCCCTCAATGCCCTCCTCTTTTACCGCCTCTGGTCCCTGGAGAGGACGGCCCACACCTTTGAGTCGTGGCACAGCCTGGCCCTGGCCAAAGGGTAAGCGGGCAGTGTGAGGAAGCTGGGCAGCTGGGCAGGTTGGGGAGGCCGGGGCGGTGCTCAGGCCCCTGTCCCTGCAGCAAGTTCCCTCAGACGGCCACCGAGTGGGCGGAGATCCTGGCCCTGCAGAAGCAGTTCCACAGCGTGGAGGTGCACAAGTGGAGGCGGATCCTGCGGGCGTCCGTGGAGCTCCTGGATGAGGTAGGGCTTCTCCAGCCAGGGCCCAGGCGGGGCTGTGGGGCCAGATGCCCTCCCCTCCCTGGGCCTGAGTTTCCTCCTCTGCAAAATGAGGAAGCCATTCCTAGTCCCCACCTCACAGAGTCGCTGGAGGCATCTGTGGGATGGAAGAAGGAATTTATTGGTTCTTATCTTGGAAAAAAGTCCAGGGGGCTCCCTTCAGGCATGGCTAGATCCAGTCCCTGGATAGTAATAAGAATCCATCTCTGAGAGCATCTCTTGACTGTGCCGATGCTCAGGGTTGGCTTTGTTTGGGGCGTTTCCTTTGCTGCAGGATGATCAAGGTGTGGCACCTGCCACTCCAATGGAGAGTTCACTCTCATTGGCTGCTGGGGTCATGGGCCCATCCCCAAAACAATCACTGCAGCCAGGGCTGGGCTAGATGCAGTCCTGTTCCTCTTGCTCCCTTCTGGCAAAAGGGGTCATAGCATCTGCAGGCAGATGAGAGGTTCTCCAAAAAGGGAGTTGACCCAAGTCCCCATGTAGTGCAAGGGCAGGGTCCAAATTCTACTGTGTGATCTTGTGCAAGTGTCTTTACTTTGAGCCTTGATCACATAATCCATGTCACCTCTTGTGAGGATGGAGTGGGTTAACATTTGGAATAACGCTGGGCCAAAAGTCAACACCTCATAGATGTGTGCTGTCAGTCAGGCGAATGGAGCACCAGGCGCACAGTAGGAGTCTAATCAGCATGCCCTGCCCATGTGATGAGGATGCCCCCCAGCATACCCGGCCCCAGTGGACTCCAGCAGGCAGCTGTGGTGGGTCAGGGCAAATATGGGGTGCTGGGGTAGGTGCCCTCAGTGTGTGTGAGGGGGGTGAAGGGAAACAGGGTTCTGAGGTGATCAGAGCCAAAATTGCCAGTCGATCACCCTTGTTGCACCCTGAAATCATGCTCACGGGGAGATGCCCCCAAGGCTGTGCGGGTCATGATGGGGAAGAAATTAAGGCTCAGAGAGGAGGAGGGCAGAACTCTTCCATTCTGCATTAAATTTTTGATGATTTTTCTCTCTCAAATTGCTGTGAGTACAGAGTTGACTTCGCAGATTGATTGTAGCGGCAGATGTAGGCGGAGCACTTGCCCAGGCGGGGCTCCCCTGGGTGCTGAGCGCGGGTGACCCTCCTGGCCAGCCTTGTAGGGATGCTCTAGTTTCCCCTCTGGTAGCGAGTTAGGAGGTACGCAGCATCCTGGGGTTCAGAGGGTCAGGAGCTTGCCCAAGGTCACAGGGGAAAGAATCATCCTTAACATACCTTTGGCACTTTCTGTGGGCCAGGTTCCAGTGTTCATCCTGTCCCCGAAATCGTCCCATGAAACAGGGACAACACTGACCCACATTTCAGATGAGGGACGTGGGCCCAGGGCAGTAACAGCAAAGCCCAGATGGAACCCCAGGCCACCTGACCTCACGCTCACACTGAGACCATCCTCTGCTGCCTCGGAGAAGTTAAAATGGGGTGCAGCGGGGTGCAGCGTGGCTTTGGTGACCTGTGTTGAGTAGGGGCGTGGCCTCCCGGCCGCAGGATGGGGTTGACATCACCCTCTCAGTGCTCACCTGCTCTGCCCCCTCCTGGCAGATGAAGTTCTCGCTGGAGAAGCTGCACCAAGGGATCACAGTCTCGGACCCGCCCTTTGACACCCAGCCACAGCCACGGTCTGATGACAGCTTCTCCTGAGGGCACCCGGCCACACAGCTGTCCCCTCAAATGGACAGAAGGACACAAAGAGCCCCGGTGGCCACTGCTGGCACGGTGTGAGCGCCGGGAACCTCCCGCCTGCCCCTCCCAGTGGCCCTGCCGAGGGCCATGCAGACGTGGGGACCACAGAGCAAGATGCACTTTAGACCAGCGTGTGCAAGCCCGACCGCCACCGCCCACCCGGCCAGGGAGCTGGTCTGGCCTTTGGCGGCCCCGCACTAACTTATTTTGCCTGGCTGGGGTTGTGGGGGTACCCCCTGGGGTGCACGATTTCCTCAGCTCTGGGTTTAATGTATTATATTTATTTGGGGCTGACAGAGTTCCAATAAAGGGTTGGAAGTGGCTGTGCCTGTGCCTGGAGGGTCCCGGAACGGGTAGGGGCTTCCCGTCGCACTCGGATCCCACTGTGGTGGGGAGGCCGTATCTGTCCATTTCCTGGGGCAGCAGGTGCTGAAGTCATTGGGGATTCCCCCTCTCCAGCAGCTTACACCAGCTCTGCATCATCAAGTCCAGAGAGGGCACCAAGGATAGACTCATCCCCGTGTCTGGGCTCAGCTACTGCCTCTTAGCAGGTCAATGACTTTGGACGTGTTTCCTCTGTGTAAAGTGGGCATAATAACAGCACCTTTCTCTTAGGATTGTTAGAAGTTATCGGATCTGAGATTTAACCACAGGGAAATCTCCTGGAAAGCTGCTACAGAATACAGGGGTTTCGGACTCAGTGGGTCCCGGCAGGCCTGAGCTGCGGTTCTAACACTTCCAAGGTGAGGCTGACAGTGGTCCTGCAGGGACCACACCTTGAGAACCGCTATTATGAGAACCCAAAGAGTTAATCCATGTTATTACAGGCCCCGGCACAGAGTAAGTATTCAATGAACTTTATGCTTATTGCAGAAAAGTTGAGAGGAAAAAAAGGAATACCAAATATGCACCATGCTCTGTGCTGAGATTGGATGTTCATTTTACTCTCACAGTGGCTCCTTGAGGTAGAGGCAAATAAAGATTTACAGTATCTGAGGACACCTGGCAAGGAGACAGACTCCACGCCTGGCCTTTAGAATCCCCGTATTTACATGCCAGGTTCTAACCTCCTTTAGGATCCCCCAGCAGCCCACCCAGGTGGAGGTTGTTTGGACCCCTGTTTTATAGCTAGGAAAATGGACTTAGAGGTACAGTCTCCTGTGCAGTTAGAACCAGATCCACCTCATCAGACCCTGTTCTGGTTTCAGAATGAGGAAGCCCTTGAGAGATCTTTGGGATTGGATAGAAACCAGGTGTTTCGCAAGTTGCAAAGGGTGGTCAGCCTTTCTGTCTTCTAGTGCTATAATTATGGCCAGTCAGCCACTCTGTACCTCAGTTTCCGACACCTGTAAACACCTTGTAGGAAGAATTAATAGGAAAGTGCTGAGGTCAGCGTCGAGCCCATAGCAGATGAACAGCAGCTTACAAGGCTTTCAGGAGGTGCCCTTGTCCTTACTGTGCCTCCACCTACCATCCCCCACAGAGGAAGGGCCTAGGGAACAGCAGGAGGGTTATTTTCTGCTGGGGAATTTCACAGCTCAGGGGAGACTGGCGTAAAAGCCCAGACCACAAAGGTGTCGGGTATCCCTGGCTCCCTGCCCCTCTGCCCTGGACCTGCCCCACACCCTGCTTCCTCTTTCCCCTGCAAGGCTGGACCAGGGGAATTCTGGGACTTTGCCCCAATGGGAACTGGAAGGTAGGATCTGGGAAGCCACCTGTCATCAAGAGTCTCACTCCTACCATGACCCAGAGCCCCACCCCTGTCTCTCTGTTTGGCAAAACTACTAGTAGCACAAGCCACCCATCCTAATAGCCCAGGATGCCCACCACTGCCAGGGCAGCATTCCAGGTCCACTTTAGGCCAGCTGTATGGTGACCCTGACAAGGGAGTGAACCTTCCCCAGCCTC
Source organism: Callospermophilus lateralis (assembly GCF_048772815.1). Lineage (NCBI taxonomy): Eukaryota > Metazoa > Chordata > Mammalia > Rodentia > Sciuridae > Callospermophilus > Callospermophilus lateralis. Next base: position 17,897,591 of record NC_135322.1, on the reverse strand, counting down.
AATTTCCTCATTTTGTAAATGGGGGTGATAGAACTTGCTGCAAAAGTTTGGGGAGGCAAAAGTGGGTTCAGTGAATCCGAAGGGTTAAATAAGCACTGGTGTTTATTCATGTGACAGATAATGAGTACCTACAATGTACAGTTCAAAGTGCTGAAGATGGTCCTCACTCTGGGGGATCTTCCATTACAGGGTTGGAGGGACAGACAGCGAACAGATCAACTGTATAAAAGAGCATAGGTAGAGACACTGAGGAGAAAAAAGTAAAGAAGGTCAAGTAGAGACATTTACCTTGAATAAGACACAAGACTTGAGAAGCTTCAGGAGGTGAGGGACTGAGCCCTTTAGTCACCTGGGGAGAGTGTTCTGTCCAGGCAGAGGGAAGAACTAGGGCAAAGGCAGGAAGGAGCTCTGCTGTGCTGGGGTGAGAGGGGACCTGGATTGCCGAATGGAGTGGGAGGAGAGAGGGGTAGATGACGTCAGAGACTTAAAGAGAGGGGCGAGGGATCATGAGAATGGCCCTCCAAAAAAACCCCAAAAAACCAAAAGGGCACCTTCAAACCCCCAAGTCTCTTTTCCGTGTTGGACTCCAGGGTGCCCCCGGTTTGGACTCCAGGGTGCCCTTCCAGTATATTATTTGTAGCCCTACCCTGAACTCCGCCCCCATGTCCACTTGGGTCCCTCCATGGTGACCTGCAGGCCTGGATATCAGGGACCTCAGGGCCAGGTCACTTGGATGATCCAGCCACAATCCACTCGAACTCATGAGGATGACCTCCATCCATATTTTGGAGAGCCCGTCCGTTCCCCAAACTGCCCGCTAAGTCCTCTTGTGTGTCCGGAGGTGACCTTTCTCAGACTCGGAAGATGAGGGATCCCCAGAGTCGGGCGGGGTGGCAGACACACAGACCACCGTCCCCGCGCCCAGAAGCTTCGGTCCCTGCGCCACCAGAGAGGCCAGCGCAGCGGGCGCCTCCCGGGCCGCTGCGGCAAAGGCTGGGCGGCCGCGCCCTCCCCCCGCGGTGATTCATCCCGCCCCCTCCCTCTCCCTCCTCCCTCCCCGGGCCGCCGCCGCCGCCGCCGCCGCCGCCGTCGCCGCCGCTGCAGTGCGCAGGAGACCGCTGTCCGCGCCCCAGCGCGCCCGAGTCGGAGCCGGGCCGGGGTCGGTGCACCTGGCGGATGCGCCCGGCTGTGCGCGCCAGCGCAGCAGCCCGAGCAGCGGCCGCCGCTCGCGCGGCGGGGATGCCCGGACGCCGGGCTCCGGGGCTGGGCCCCCGGCGGTAACCGGAGCGGGGGGGCCGCGCCCCCCCTCCTCCCCCTCGCCGGTCCCAGAGCCGCAGCTGCTGCGCCCGCGCGCTCCCGGGGACATTCGAACCTCCGCCCGGGCCCGCCGCCGCTCGCCACGCTATTAATACCGGCGGCCCGGGAGGGGGGCGCAGCGTGCGCAGCGCAGCGATGGGGACGCTGCTGGCCTTCGTGGTCGGCGCGGCACTGGGTGAGTGCGCTGGGGGCGGGCGCGGCTAGGGGCGCTGCCGGGGCACTGGCGGGATTGCGGGATTCGCGCTCCGGACGCCGGGCGGACGCTCCAGGGCCGCCCCCTGCCCATCCCCCGGCCCCGCGAAGTCCGCTTCAGAAGTTGTGCGCGCGGGGAGCCGGGCCCCGGAGGGCGGTGGAAGCGCGGTGGGCGAGAGCCGGCGGGGACCCGGTTGGCACGGCCTCGCCGCTGCGGGCGCCCAGCCGGGGGCGAGGAAACGCGGAGTCAGCTGCTCCCAGAGCCCCGCAGGCTGCAATGTGACACCCACAGCCGCGGGAGGGAGGGGGGAAGGCGGTGCCCCGAGACTGGGACTAGAGACTGAGAGACTGGGAGAGATGGAGACGGGAGGGAGGAGGCCAGAGACATGGAAGGACATCGAGTGCTCCTCTGGGAGACTGGGGATGTGGGGCTAGAGTGGGAGACCGAAGGATGAGAGAGAGAGAGAGAGAGAGAGAGAGAGAGAGAGAGAGAGTGAGTTAAGTGTGTAAGCAAGGTAGAGAGAGAAACTTGAGAGAGGCAGAAGATGGGGAGATGAGGGAGGGAGATGGAGACAGACCAGGGAGAGAATGCGGGGTGGAATTTAAAAAGGGAGAAATATCCAAAGGTGGCCACAGAGACCTAACAGAGTGACTCTGAGCCTGCAAAGAGGAGAGGAAGTCACGAAGTCAGGACCTTCAGAGAGGCCCCAAAGAGGAGCTTGGGAAACAGAGACATCAGGGGAGCAGACGAGAATCCCTGAAGATACAGAGAGGAGGAGACTCAGGGACCAGGAAAAGACCCAGACCTGAAGCTGGAGACACAGCTTTAGCTGGAGAGCACTGGGAGGCAGGGAGGGGGTGGCAGGTAAGAGGGGAAGGAGGGACCCAAACGGCCTGGATACAGTGGAGGTGCAAGGCCCTAAGGGAGGAAAGAGCTTTTGAGAAACGAATTGATGGGGTGGAGGTCTGCAGGGGAGGAAGCCTGGGGCAGAGGGGACAGAGGGGGTGGCTCACACAGGGGCTTGTGGGAAGAGGGAGCAGAGCTGGAGTGCGGGTTCACCTCCTGAAGCCATCCCTTGTCTTAAACCATGGTTGGTTTTGCACAGCAGTCGAGTGGTGGAAATGGCTCTGCCGTCTTGAACTTGAAAAGCAGCCGGAATTCTAGTCCAGCCACCTGGATGCATTGGTGCTTTGGGCAAGGGACCTTCTGAGCGAGGGGTAGTTGGGTGGCACAGGCTGAGTTACTGACCACATTGACAGAACTGTTTTCTGGACCTCCTTAGGATTCTGCACAACTACTAGAAACAAAGATGATCAGTTCTTTTACTAAACAGAGAGGTGAACTGAGGCTCAGAGCTGAGTGATTGGCCAAGGTCACACAGAGAGGGAGAGGCAGAACCTGCTTGGCACATGGGTCCGTCGATCTGTAATCACTACTGAGGGGAACCAGATGGTTTCTGAAGGCCCTGGGAGTCAGCAGCCAGTGAGCCGGGCATCGCCTAGGGTGACCGGTGCCCCTGCTCGACTTGAGCCTGCTGTCCCCACAGTGTCCTCGGCCTGGGGGGGCTGTGTGGAGGTGGATTCAGAGACTGAGGCTGTGTATGGGATGACCTTCAAAATACTGTGCATCTCGTGCAAGCGTCGAAGTGAGACCACCGCAGAGACCTTCACCGAGTGGACCTTCCGCCAGAAGGGCACTGAGGAGTTTGTCAAGGTGTGTGGGTGCCTGGGGTGGGCACGGGAGGGCAAGTGACTGTGTGAGGAGTTGGTGGGGCTGGCTCTGGAGGCAGGGGTTGTCTTAATAATAACAATGTGGCTAGGAATTATGACCTGGATTCAAATACTGGCTCCACCACTGACCAGCTGGTGCCTTTGGGCAAGTCCCTGGGCCTCTCTGAGCCTCAGTTTCCCCCTCTGTAATGATGGGGTGGCAGGGGTCTCCTGCCCATAGAGCTGTGTGAGGAATAAATTGCACTTGGCATATGACTGGCATGAAATGAAGGTCCCTGGAATTATTTGGCATCAGCAAAAATGTTGTGAATAGTCATCAGTGAGAAAAAACAGAACTTTTTTTCTTTTTCTTCTTCTTTTTTTAACATCCTTTATCCTCTGTGTTTGGAATTGCCTGTGGTGGGGGCATGTGATACCACTAGAGAACTGGGGTCCACAGCAGCTGGGCTCAGGCTGCCCTGTCCCTGCCTGAAGCGTGTGTCCAGAGGCTGGGGAAGGATGGCAGACCGCGAGGGGCTTGGGAGGGTGACGGAGGGTGCATGTACCTCAGGACTAGAGGCAGAGTCAAGGTCTCAGTCAGGTGCAATCCCAGACCCTCTGCCTCCATCCGGCCCGAGATTAAGGTGACTGAGTCCATGTGTGTGCCGTCTGTGTCATGGCAGGGGACAGAATCAGGGGACGGGGCTGGGGGAGACGGGCCCAGGCAGTGACCCCCACCTCCCACCACCCCCAGATCCTGCGCTATGAGAACGAGGTGCTGCAGCTGGAGGAAGACGAGCGCTTTGAGGGCCGAGTGGTGTGGAATGGCAGCCGGGGTACCAAGGACCTGCAGGACCTGTCCATCTTCATCACCAATGTCACCTACAACCACTCAGGTGACTACGAATGCCATGTCTACCGCCTGCTGTTCTTTGAGAACTACGAGCACAACACCAGCGTTGTCAAAAAGATCCACCTTGAGGTGGTGGACAAAGGTGAGTGGGCCCTGCCTGCCCCTTCGCCCCGTTGCCCACCGTGAACCAGATGGAGGGACAGATGGCAGATAGGGGCCGGGCTGGCTCCATGCCTGGGCCAGCCAACCGCCCACAGCAATAGCGGGAGCGTCGTGTCCATGTCCGTGTCTGTCCCCCCCCCCCCGTCCCCCTGTGCGGGCCCCCCAGCTCTGGACTCCACTTCCCCTCACCCCACCGGAGAGGTCCCAGCAGGCTCCTCCCCACAGACATTGTAGGTACCAAACCCAGCTTGGTGGCCTGTGCTGTGTGACCTCCTGCAGGTACCTTCTTGTCTCTGGGCCACAGGGTTGTCTCTGAGATGATAGGAGTACCCTTGGGGGGTGTCCTTTGAGTCATTCCGATGTCTCGGGAGTTATGAGGGTTGAGCACGGGGCTGGAGACCGGCTGCTGTCCTGCGCCTGGCTCGCAGCGGGGCCTGGTGCTGGAGGACAAGGGTCGTGTTCTGATGGCCCCATAGCCTTGGTCCTGCCTGCGTCTGACCTGGCAGAGGACGTCACCCAGAGGAGAGCGCCTCACATGCCACCAGCGGCTTGTTCAGGTGTCTGGTCTGACCCAGCAGATCTGGGTGGGCCCACAGTCGTCTCTAGTGCGTTTTCGAAGGTGGGGGGTGGGTGCCATAGGGCCAGGGGCCCCAGTGTGGGCAGCAGGGTCTCTGGGGTTTGTCCACCGACTCAAGGGTTCCTCTTCAGCTGCCTGAGACCCCCGCTCTGCAGGAGCTCCACCCCTTCTCTGGCCCGTGCTCTGATTGGCATGAGTTGGAATTTTCCAGGGCCCTGTGGCTCACTGGCTTAGTCAGGAAGCTACTTTAGGCCTGGAGCCAGCAAAGAGCCATGGCAAGTCTGTCCCCTGGGACCGCAGCACACACAGCATCACGGACTGCACGCATTACGCTCCCTCTCCAGGAGACAGTGCTGGCCTGAGTGCCATCCAGGAAGTCCCTCCCTGAGCCCTCCCGCCCTCCCTCGGGGCCAGGGGTTCTTATGCCCCCATTTTGCAGATGAGAAAGCAGAGGCTCAGGGAGGGAAGATCTCAGGGCCAAGGTGACAGAGTCAGGACCTGGATCTGAACCCAGCCGCTCCTGGGTGACGGTCGTTTCCGTTCCTGGCATGAATCACCGCCCTCCCTCGTCAGCCGGAGCCTGCGGGACTCTTTATATAATTAGCGTTTTTACGTTTCCTATCCAAGTGGATCAGCAGAAGGCAATTCAGAAGATGTACGGGAGCCACTCGGTGGCCCACGTCACCGTGTTGGGTGGGTGGTCAGCCCTGGACACGGAAGATGGAGTCACCAGTGACATAGGGGATAGAGCTGAGTGACTCTAATAAAGACGCCCGGCCTCCCGGCCTCTACAAAACCTGGCTTATTCCACTACCAGGAATCAGTGCCCAGGAGAGGGGGAGGCAGGTGGGGAGGCTCCAGGAAATGTTGTCCCCTGGTTTTTCCCATCTTGGCCATGGAGCCTTGCTCAGAGAGCTGTCCTTACCTGCTTAGCACAGGCCCACCCGTGCCCTGGGAACAGTGCTCTTCCTCTCATAATCTACCCTATCATGCCGCCTCCCAGAGCCTACATTTTTAACAATATTTAACACAACACAGAGTCCTTTGTGCTGCCTTCTGGAAGTCCATGTTTTCAGCATTAACACCGTATTCTAGTGCTTCCTATCCACCCTATTAGAGTATGGCTTTTTACATCCACCACCCCCAGTATTTTATTTTGTACTCTCTATGATACTGTTTTTTGGGGGGATTTGTTTGCTTCTTTTTTTTCTTTTGGTACTGGGGGTCCAACCCAGGGGTGCTTTACTGCTGATCTACATCCCCAGTCCTTTTTTAAATTTTTATTTTATTTTTATTTCTTTATTTTGAGACAGCATCTCACTAAATTGCAGAAGGTCTTGCTCAGTTGCTGACTCTGACCTTGAACTTGCCATCTTCTTGCCTCAGCCTCTGAGTTGCTGAAACTGTAGGCACGCACCACCAGGCCCGGCTGGACCGCACATTTCTTGTCATTCTCGATCATGCCAGAGTCTGTGGGACATTTCCCACCGTGATCTCGTGTTGTCATCTTTGCCCACCATGCTGTGCTCCCGTGTTTAAAGGCATTTTTGGTGACCCTGTAGTACTGTTCAGTATCACCTGTGGTGCTGCCCTGCGCTCAGCACTACCCATGGCGCTACAGTCAACATGACTACCCCGCTGTAGTGTTTTTCCATTACTGATAATATCTCTGTATTGTTGGCATTCCCGGCCGTCCCATGTCTTAAAAATCATTCCTACTTTCTGTCTTGCTGCACTTTCAGGGTTAGCGATCAACCTGAATTGCCTCCTGGTAGTGGCCCCTGAGGAATGAACTGAGTCAGGTCCAAAGGAGGGGGCTGCGGGCTGGGCCTGTGATCCCAGCAGCTCAGGAGGCTGAGGCAGGAGGATCGCAAGTTCAAAGCCAGCCTCAGCAACTTAGCAAGGTGCTAAGCAACTCAGTGAGACCCTGTCTCTAAATAAAATATAAAAAGGGCTGGGGATGTGGCTCAGTGGTTAGGCACCCCTGGGTTCAATCCCTGGTACCAAATACAAAAGCAAACTGGGGACCCTCTGGCCTGCAGAATTGCACCAGGGTTTCAGATCTGGGACCCCCTGTGTAGGCAGGGCCAGCAAAGCTCTCGAGAAGTTTGGGGTGTTTTAAGAGATCAAAGGCCTCCCCAGAGAAGGTGCCTCTGGCCCTGTGTGTGACTCTTCTCCCTTGGCTCCTCATCTGTAAAGTGGGCCAGTGGCAGTCCCACCCCTTTCCTGAGATGTCCGCAGGGTTTCATGGAGACCGTGTTTGTGCACAGCAGCTGTGACCTCCTCTTTGGTCGCGGAAGGGTTACAGAGTGGAGCTCTAGCCCTGCGTTTGGTTGCATTTGAGGCTGGCTCCTGGCTTCGAGTCCCAGCTTAGCTGTGTGCCCTTGGCCTAGCACCTGTCCTTCTCTGGGCCTCAGTAGCCTGGTCTGGAAGCGGGCTACAGATTCATGCCTTTCCCCGACCCAGTCTGACTGGGAGAGGGAAGACTGGTTCCTTGTTAACCTAGATCTTTGTGGGCACAGAGCTCCAGGAACAGGGGGGAGATTCCAGGGACTGAGATGTATTCAGACAGTGAGGGGCTCAGGGTGGTTCCTGGCCATGGGGAGCCTGGGCAACCCCAGCCTGGGGGCCTTTCCCGGGGGCCAGGGAGACGCTCAGATGAAATCAATGCAGAGCCTGGCCAGGAGCGGGCCATCCTGCTGGACCTGGGTGAGTCCTGGAAGCTCCTCCAGGCTCCTCTGCAGGGGGTGGGGGAGGGGAGCGTCCAGCCCCACCCCCTCCCTCCTTCTGGCCCAGAAAGCTTTAGTGCCATCTGCACGGGGTGGAGCGGCAGCAGGGGCCGCGCTCTCAGGGAGGAAGACCCCATGAGGACAGCAGCCAGGGGAAGAGATCCCGGCCACCCAGGAGGGGACCAGGGATGTGCATGGCCACCTGTGATATCCGGCTGAGGACACCAAAGTGGCCTGTGACTCTGGTCCCCTGGCTGAATGTGTTCCCTTTGCAGTTTAAATTTAGGCTCAATGAAAGGAAGCTGGCAGAGGCAGGGCCAGCACTGCAGCAAGGATGTAGGGCTTCCGGAAAGTAGCCAACACTTCGCGGGGGTTTTGCAAGTCCTCCAAGCATGGCAAGGAGGGGTGTTAACTCATTTCCTCTTCCTGGCAACCCCCGGAGAGGGTATTAGTATCATCCTCATTCTACAGAGGGGGCATCAAGACTCAGAGAGGTGGAGTCATTGGCCTAAGGTTGCACAGCCAGGCAGGATTTGCACTCTAGCTGTCTGTGTCTGGACTCTCTGCTCCTAAGCATTACGCAGTACTGCCCCAATTGTAACAGTAATAATAATAATAATGGATTTTTTTGAGTGTTTTCGATAGGCCGAGGACTAGTCTAAACATCTCTAAAGCTTATTTAATTCTCACAGCACTTCCCTGGAGGTATTGTGGTTATGGACATTGTGCACACGGGGAAATGGAGGTCCGGGGAGGCTGAGTCACTTACCCAAGGTCACACAGCGGACAAGTGGCCAAACCAGGGTTTGAACCCAAGCCTTTCGAGTGGCGGACGCTCCCTGAAGTTCCACAGGGAGGCAGTTGAGGGTGATCCCCAGGCCCATCTGAGCCTGGTTGTTAGTCAGAGTGACAGCCAGGACACTGGGGAAGCAACATGATGGTCCTGTGTGTGGCCCAGGGAGGTCAAGCCACTTGCTCAAGCTCACACAGCAAGTGCGCCACACACTTGGGGGGTGTCCTGCCTCCTAAGGTGGAGACAGGTGCCTCAGCTGCCGCCTGAACCCCACCTGGTCCCCGCAGCCAACAGAGACATGGCGTCCATCGTGTCCGAGATCATGATGTACGTGCTCATCGTGGTACTGACCATATGGCTCGTGGCCGAGATGGTTTACTGCTATAAGAAGATCGCGGCTGCCACGGAGGCCGCTGCGCAAGAGAATGCGTGAGTGGGGTGGGAGGGGATGGCCAAGGCCACCGAGGCACCTCCAGACTTCCTGGAGTGGGTGTGAGCTGCATGGGAGGGGTGGGGGCAAGAGAGCCAGCGGGTGCCACCTGTCTGTGCTCCCCAGAGCCGGGGCAGGTGGTCAGGTTCCAGATCCTGCTTCCCTTAAACTCGGGAGTCCGGCCCACAGCCCCCTCCCCTCTAACTCTGGGGCAAAGGCCTCAACCTTCCTCATTCTCCTGGGAGGGGGGTCAACTGGTGATCGGGTCACGGTATACCTGGCCTTTCCCCCACAGCTCGGAATACCTGGCCATCACCTCTGAAAGCAAAGAGAACTGTACGGGCGTCCAGGTGGCCGAATAGCCCTGGTAAGGCGGGTGGACAGGGACTCGGGGGTCCCCCAGAGTTTTGGTCTGCTGGGTCCCTAATTCCCTATCTCTCCCTCCCCTCTAGGTCCTGGGCTCTGCCTCAAGGAAGAGCCAGCCCTGATGGGGGACAGCCTGCCCCCAGAGGGGGCTGGCCATTCCTGGGCCTCCAGGAGCCTCAGAGTCCTGCCAACAGAGCCGCCAGGGAGGGAGGGGGCAGGGGCACTGGCTCGGCTCACACCCCAACTCGGCCTTCTTTCTCCTGCCCCTTGCCCACCCACCGCCATGCATGATGGGTAAAGCAATACTGCCGCTGCCCCTCCCCCTGCTTCTGCTGCCTGTTTGGGGAGGGGTCGTCGGTGAGGCGGGGGCAGCAGCTCCGCACCCCTTCTTCTTGCTGATTTGCACACATCGGCCGCTTTGGACGTGCACTGCTGGGCTCAGCCTGTCCCTGCCCCGTCCCTGCCCGGCCCCGGGGGGGAGGGGTCGTGATGGGCTGGAACAGTTTGGGGCAGGTGGTTCTGGTACCCACTGCGACCCCAGCATCATTTCCCCTCCTGCTTCCTCCGGCTGGACCTGGGGTCCCCTGTCCCTGTGATGCACTCTTGCCCCGGCCCCACCCGCCCTCTCTCACCAGCCTTGGATCGTGGCCACTTAGAAAGGGGCCCATTCTGCCTCGTCTCTCTTTACAGAAGTAGTTTTGTTCATGAAATAAAGATTCTTGGACTTGATTCCCCGTCTGTCTCGTGAGTGAGCCCAGGCACCCGCTCTGCCGGGCCCCCAAGTCCGAAAGCCTTGGATTTTCCCGGGATCCTCCCTCCCAGGAGGCAGCGGGACCTCAGGGAGTTAGGGACTCGGTGGGGAGCCTATGGAGCCACTTAGAACTTGATTGAAGCCTGGTTGAGGGGAGTCATTAGCTCAGTGGGGGCCGGAGCCTCTGAGCCCTGGGGGTGCAGGTGTCCTGTGGGGTCTGCAGGAGGAGAGCCAGAGTCACACGGAGAGAGATTGGGGGCCGGCTCCAGGCAGGCGAAACCAGTGTCCGCTGGGCAGGTCCGAGGCTGGGGTCTGTGGGCTGGACTGGACAGGGGGCCTGTGAGGGTGAGCAGGTGGACCTAATTGTGCGGTGACGACCCATCTGGGGTCAGCCGTCCTGGTCTGACGGCAGGCAAGTGGCTGCAGGCGACCTGGCCCGTCGGGGTGTTGATCTGGCCTGGGGTCTGACGTGGATGGCTCTTGGTTGCTGGCGGGACAGCGTGTATCTGCTCTGGCCACTTCCGGCCACTTGGCCTGGGCCTCAGCACTCTGTGTAGCCTTTTCCGGGCCAAGCCCCCATCCCCCTACCTAGGACTTTCCCGGCTCCAGAGGTCACCACGGCAGGCGGCAGGGAGGCTGCCAAAGCAAACGAGCCCCCGTGACTTGTAGGAAAGCAGCTGGGGGAGGGGGCTGGCGGGAGGAGCAGGACCCTGCGGCAGAGGCCAGAGGCCGCGCTGGGCCGGGCCGGGGACAGGGTAGAGGCGACAGGTGTTAGGGGACGGAAAGGGGCTCTGAAAAGGGAGGGGGCTGAGGCTGGAACCCGGTGAGGGACAGGGGATGGGCCGGGCAGGAGAAGTGGCAATGGCAAAGTGGCTTGGGACAGCCAGGCCCTTCCACCTGGTTCCCTCGGATCGGGGTCCGTCACCCCCGGCCACCTCGCTCCCGCGCCCCTGCGCCCCTCTGCGGCTCCAGTCCGGGCGGGTTTGCTGGGGCTGCCGGGTCCAGCCCCTGTCCGCCCGGCCCCACCAGCCAGGTGGCCTCTGAGGCTGCCAATCCCCGGGCCCGGCCCCTCCCCGCCCCTTCCCCCGCCTCCCGCCCAGCCCCCTGCTCCTCAGGTGAGGCCGCCTGGCCTAGCAGGCCCCACGCCACCGCCGCCACCGCCTCTGCCTCCCGGCCGCCGCTGCGGGGCCACCATGCCGCTGCCCCGGCCTGGAGACTGACCCTCAACCGCACCATCTCGAGGCTCTTCCCCCACCTGCTGGACCCCAGGGTAAGGACCAGGGACCCCAGACTCAGTTCCAATCCTGAGGACAGGGGTCCCCTCGCCTCTACCCAATTCGATGCCCACGCCCAATCCAGGGGCTCCCAGGGACCCCAGACATGACTGTCCGACTTCTTCCCAAGGACCCAGGACTCCAGCACACTCTCCCATCAGACTTGGAGACGGGGCCCCCAGGTTTCTCCATGTTCAGACTCGGGAGTCCAGTCCCCAAATTCCTGCTTCCCCTATGCACTCTCCCCCCTCAGACCCCATGGGTTCCAATCCCGGTTCCCTCACACCCGGCCGCCTGGCTCCCGCACCCCTGAGCCTGGGGGTCCTCAGCCCTTCAATTCCAGGAGTCCCCGTGGCACTGGTCAGACACTGACCCCATCCTTGAACCCAGCCCAATCTGCCTCCGTGATCACGGCATGCTCTGGCCAGAGCCCAGTCCCTCCAGCTTCCCTGGATGGACGCCTGGGACTGGGGGCGCCAGTGCTGGGCTGGGCTGGGCTCCCCCAGGCCCTGCCTCCCTGTTCATCTCCCCACAGGTCCCACCCTGGCCCAGGAGGTCAGCCGGGGAATCATTAACAAGAGGCTGTGACATGGCCGAGAAGGAGGGTGAGTCTCCCCCTTTCCTGAGCCCCCCCTTGGGCTCTGCCTGGTGCCCTTCTGCTGTGCTCTCTCTTCAACCTTCCACTCCCATGGAGCCCCCATCTCTGGTCCCCCCTCCCAAGCCCATCCCCACCCCCTTCTGCAGCCTCGTCCACCTGATTAACCATTAACTCTGTGTTCTGTGCACTTGTGCCACCCCCTGGCTCCCTGCTACCCCGGATGACCTTCCTGGCACCTTGCCTCAGTTTCCCCTCACCCCCAGTGATTTCTCAGCTCACCCTGAGCCTGTCCTCTACTGGGGGGATGGTGACATGGGGACAGGACGCTGCTCTGCTGCCGTGGTTAAGGGCCCAGATGTTAAGGCCAAACACAGGGGCCTTGCACTTGAATTTGCTCCGGCCACTTTTTTGCTGTGTGGTCTTGTGCAACTGACAGCATTTCTCTGCACTTCAGTCCCTCTTTCCCCTGCCCCCGGGGTCAAGTGTGGGTCCAGTACTCCGTCCCTAAGGTAACAGGGAGCATGGAACACACAAGGCACCCGCATGGGTGCTCAGGATGTGAGACGGGTGCCATAAACAGCAGCTGTCAGGACAGAGGTTGGAAGACTCGGAGTCCCAGGGACTCAGGACCCCCAGTGCGTCCTCACGTTCCTCCTGCTGCCTGGCTCTGTGGGCAAAAGAGCAGAGGGAGGACTTTGGACTCAGCCCAGATGGATGGAGAGAGAAGAGGAGCTGAGAAGTCACCCTGGGGGTGCTGGAGAGAAGCCACCCGTGCAGTGGACGGCATTCAAGGGCTCCAGGCAGCCCGCCTCCCTCTCAGCCTCTTCCACACTTGGGGACCCAGCTGAAAGGGCAGTCTTTTCTTCCAGCCCTACCCCAGTTGGGATTGACTCCTCCTCTTCTTCCTGGGGCCAGGCTACCTGCATTCAGTCCCAGACAGCAGCGCTTTCTAGCTGTGTGGCCCTGGGCAAATAGCTTACCCTCTCTGGGTCTCAGTTTCCTCTGTAAAATGGAGATGGCATTCGCATACCTCACAGCATGGCGTGAGGGCACTGGCTGACATGACTAGCCCAGACTCCGGCCTCCTCAGGTCTCGGTCTCAGTGTAGATAGCCACTCAGACACTTAGACCGCAAACCATTCAGCTGCCGTTCAGAGTGAACCCAGGTTCTCTGTCACTCAGGAGGAAGTGCCGGGCACCCCGGCTGAGCAGGTGGGTGACAGAGCCTGGCTCCTTTGAGACAATTTCTTCTTTCTGGATCTGAAGGGTTCTGAGGCTGCACCTGCTTGCTGGGTCACTGGGGTGGGTGTCTGTGCCTCTCTGGGACTCCTCTCCTGGTCTGTAAACAGGATGACAGTAACGTGTGCCCAAGGCTCTCAGGCTTCTGGGGACTGGGGAATCTGAGGAGGTGACTCCTGAGTTCAGACTCAAAGGATGAAGAGGGGTAGGTAGCGTGTGCCAGGAGGGGGAGAACGCGGCTGAAGCCCGGGTGGCAGACCGCCCCGCGGCACAGCGAGTGCAGCTAGTGCTGGGGTTTCTGGAGGTGATGCAGGAAAGGAAGCTGTGGGGGAGATGAGTGCTGCCGCTGGACCAGGCTCTGTCCCCCTTGGGTCAGGAGCAGGGGATTCCTTGGCAGTGCTGGGTCTCTCCACAAGGTGGCGCTGGCGGCAACGCTTCGTGCCTCTAGTTGGTGGTTTAAGTTCTGTGCTCCCCTGGCTCTAGGAAGCTCTGGGAGGTGTCTGATAGGGAGCTGAGCGCTGTTTGGAATTTGGGGAAACACATCCAACCCTCGACTCTCAAAAAGCCACACTTATATCCTACAGGGCTGGACATGTCCGGCTGAGGGACTTAGCCTCCATTCTGGGGGGCACTAGGGAGTCATGGATGGTTCTAGGTTAAGAAGGGACAGGTTGGATTTGGCATTTTAGGAAGGTTCCCCAGGCTTCCTTGTGGAGGGAGACCGGAAGGGGAGACAGAGCTCGGTGGTTGGATGGGGCTGAACTGAGGCAGGACCAGGGGAAGGGAAGGAAGCGTGGACAGGAGGGTCACTTGGGAGGACTGGCCAGGCTGGAGGAACTGGCAGGCTTTAGGGAGAAGGAAGTGTCCTCCAGTTGAGGGCCAGGCCTGGGGAGGAGGGCCTCGGGACCTGGGAGGAAGAAGAGATCTGGGGAGACCTTGGGGCCAGATGGGACCTGGGGGGTGAGAAGAAACTAGGGGGTTTCAGGGGAAGGTGTCCAAGAGGCTGCAGGACCCCGACCCGGGGCTCAGAACACAGTCCAGGGCTGAGGACAGAGAGTGCAAACCGAGGCCACAGAGGCAGGTGAGACAGACGTCAGACCCAGGAGGAGAGAGAGGGAGGAGCTCACGGCCATCTTAGGAATCTGGATTCCGGGGAGTGGACAGAGAGCCTGGAGGCAGAGCCTTGGAGGGGGCATCTCAGGCAGGAAGTCCACGTCATGTAAGGGAAGGGTTTCGACAGATTCAGATTCAAAGATGTCACCTTTGGTGGAGGCAGAACCGTCCCGAGAGAAGCTGGGGGACACCCCGAGAAACAGAGCAGAGAGTCTCAGGGAACAGTGGGTCCAGGAGAGACCTGACCCGCGGAACTCAAAGCCCCATAGCTTCCAGAGATTGTGATGTTGAGGATGTCACCTCTCAATGGCAGGAGCAGAGAGCATCTTGTCCCAGCAAAGATACCCAGGAAGGGCGTCTCTTACACCAGGGGACCCCGGTGAGGACGCAGCCTGTCCCACCAGGGGGACCTATTTTGGAGGTGCTCAAAGTCCTAGCAGGGAAGGAGGTGCTCTCTTGACACCCTGGGAGACACGGGTGGCATTGCTTGCTGTCCCCCCAGTTACATCAGAGCCTCTAGGGTCTTGCGCAGACTGCACCCCTGGCAGGCACACCCCGAGACAGAGGGCCCGGAGCCTGTGGATGCAGGAAGCCAAGACACTCCCCTGGAACCAGGAAGATGTCCGAGGCCGAGCTGGGCGTGGGGACAGGCCTGAGAGCCCTCCCCGCCCGTCACCGGACAGGCAGGGGCTGAGCTGGGTCGCCCCTGCCCAGGGCCTCCTGGAGGGGTGCAGCGTTTCCTGATCTGGGTGGAGCCCCTGGGATCTCAGATTCTCTAGCCACCCAAACAGTGACTCTCCCCGGAGGGTCCTGGACCACTCCCGGCTCTGTTCCGGGTACCGGCCTGGCACTCTGCCCACCAAACATGCCACCCAGACACGGACGAGGGAGCTGGGAGCTCCTGAAGCCCTGAGGGAACCTTCTGGCAGCGGAGCCCAAGACAGGGCCAGGGCAAGGCCATTAGCGGTCTTTTTCCTTTGGTCCTCCCAGAATCCCTAGCGGGCGAGCTGGCGTTGGATCTCCAGGACCTCTGTGCACTGGAAATACAGTTCTTCCCTCCTCTGGGCCACCAGGCCTCCCTAGCTGGCCCAGGCCTTGGTTCCCACTGCCCTCCCTAAGCCTGTGCCCTTCTGGCCTCCTCCAGGGCCTCTCTAGCCCTCTAACACAGTGAGCTTGTTCTTGCCTCCTGGCTTTGCCCATGCTGTTCCCTCTGCCCACCATGCTGTTCCTTGATGTCCTTGCATGGCTGCCTTTGCATTCTGGTCTAGCTCCAAAGTCTTCTTTTCTTCTTCTACTTTTTTTTTTTTTTTTTTTTTTTGGTACTGGGGATTGAACTCAGGGGCACTCGGTCACCGAGCCACATCCCCAGCCCTATTTTGTATTTTATGTAGAGACAGGGTCTCACTGAGATGCTTAGGGCCTTGCTAAGTTGCTGAGGCTGGCTTTGAACTCATGATCCTCCTTTCTCAGCTTCCTGAGCCACTGGGATTACAGGCGTGTGCCACTGCGCCTGTCTCAAAGTCTCTTTTTCGGGAGCCTCATCCCCCTTGAGAAGCCCCCCACCTCCATTATTTTCCTCATAGCCTTTGCCACAATCTGGAAATTATCAGGTTCATGTTTAGTTGTGGGCATCCCCGCTCCCAACTCACACCCTGAGAGAGCCATCCTCTTGCCTGTCTGTCTTAACCTCTGCTCCCAGAGCCTAGAGTGGTGCTAGGGACACAGAGGATGCTCAGTAAGACAGAGAAAGGCTCAAGCTCCATTTTACCCACGCAAACAGAGGCTCAGAGGGGTGAAGGGCATGGCATGGACCACAAAACTCTAAGGAGGTCTCAAGCAAGTACTGAGCACTTGCTGTATGCCAGTGGCACAGTGAGAGGCTTCGTGATTATGTACTTTGGACCTGGCACCCAGTCTGCCCAGGATTCAGATCTCAGCTCTGCCTCTTGCAGGCTGAGTCACGGTGGGCATGTGATTCGACTTCTCTGAGCTGTAGGAAAAGTGGGCATCGCAATGCAGGGCTGATACGCAGACTGAATAGTTGATGTGTTGAGAACAGTGCACGGGGCACAGCATAAAATGAGTTGGGTCAGTATTATTTAAAAGGACTTTAAAGTGTCATTTTTAGAAGTGGGTGCTGGGTGGATGCCCACTGAACAGATGAGGAAACCGAGTCTCAAAGAAATGGTGCCGTTGCCCAAGATTCCAGCCAGAAGAGTGAGGCTGGCAACTTTCCAAACTTCGGTTCTCAACTTCCAGGGACCACATTGGGTTTGGGGGCTGGGGGTCTCCCAAGCAACAGGGGGAGGGGGAAATCAGCGCCATGAGCCCTGATGCTGCAGGAACCCCTGGAAAAGCCAGCCAAAGAGAGAGGTCAGGGGGCACAAAGTGATGACAGAAATGCTAAGGCTCAGTGTCACCTGTGCCAGAGGAGTGCCAGGGTAGTGGCAGGGGGCCCAGCCGTGGCCCCTCCCCAGCTGGAGCCCTTGGGGAGCTGCACACCTGGTTGTCCACCTGGCCGGGGAGGGACCGCCCTGCCCATTGCTCGGCCCCAGGAACCGGGCCCAGGGCCCAGCAGGCTCAGTGGTGACAAGTTAGCCCTGGGGGGCAGGGCAGCTGGCCCGGTGCCTGGACCCTGCAGCAACGGGGACAGGCCTGGCAGTGGCCCAGCATGGTGTCTGTTGCAGGTGGCCGGACTGTGCCATGCTGCTCCGGACCCAAGGTAGCAGCTCTCATTGTGGGGACCCTCCTCCTCCTGACGGGCATCGGCGCGGCGTCCTGGGCCATCGGTGAGAGTGCTCCCTGTGCCTCTGACCTCCCCTGGCCCTGCGGCCCCCGATGCCTGCCCTCACCTCCGCCTTCTCTGCAGTGACTCTTCTACTCAGGAGTGACCAGGAGCCGCTGTATCCGGGTGAGTCCAGCAGCCGGGACCCTCTGGGGGGCCCTGGAAGAACCTGCGGGGTCGGTGGCTCAATAAAAGTATTTTTGAGTGAACGTATCGGTGCACGCGGAAACGCTAATGGTAATAGTGCATTTGTATCGAGTGCCAGCTGTGGTCCCAGGCATGTTTTAATAAGTCCGTCCCTTGTCCAACCCAGTGTTTTTCAGGCTCCAAATGGCTTACCCCTGAGTGCACGAGGGATTTAAATTAGGGAGCTGGAAACTCCCACTTTTTAAAAGTGATTAGAAAATACCAGGGAGCATCTCTCCCAGTAGGAAAAAGTGTGGTTCCTTTTTTGTTTGGGTTTCGTGTATTCATCGACATGCCATCCCGTGGCCTCTTCCAGCAGCCCTGTGAGGGTGGGACTGTGACTCCCCCACTTTACAGATGGGGAAACTGAGGCTCCGTCATGTAGTTAGCCTCAGACCGAAGCGCTCCCGTGGGCCACGGTGCACCCCCGGGCCTGGTCAGCACATGTTCTGGAGGCGCAGTGGGAATTCAGGGATCCTCTAGCTCCCCTAGGAGGCAGGAGAGCGAGGTTTGCTCACGCTACTCTTTGCCCATTTTCCAGACGTGGGAAATGAGTACCGAGAGGACACAGCTGGTACTGATGGGCCCGGAGTGGCTCACCTTGGCCGGATGTAGCCATGGCTGCAGGCCCGCGGGGTGCCCGCCACAGCACTCAGGAGATGCAGAAACGAACTGTGGAATGAGGGAGTGAACCTGCCCTAGTGCCAACTTCAGGCCACCCTTGTGTGACCCCAGGGCAGCCGAAAGAAAGGGGGGCTTGCTTGGGAGGTGTGTTTTCACATCTTCAGGCCTCCTCAGGTTTCTTTAGGATTCAGTTCACACCAAGAGCCATAATGAAGTTCCAGACCCAAAAAGCCAGCATCAGTGTCCCCCCTGCTGGCGGGCAGTTAGGTGACGTTTGCCTGGGTCAGGCGAGCACCTTGGGATTTGACAGATCAGTTTTTCTTTTTTCTCTTTTGGTACCAGGGATTGAACTCGAGGGCACTCAACCCCTGAGCCAGGTCCCAGCCCTGTTTTGTATTTTATTTAGAGACAGGGTCTCGCTGAGTTGCTTAGCGCTTTAATAAGTTGCCGAGGCTGGCTTTGAACTCGTGATCCTCCTGCTTCAGCCTCCCAAGCTGGGATCACAGGCGTGCACTGCTGCACCCAGCTCGAATCTGTTCTTTCAGTCCTCCCAAGCGCCCCTGTTTGATGGGGGAACCAAGGCACATTTTGGCCAAGGGACTTACCCCAGGTCACAGAGCTAGTAGGTGGCAGGGCTGTGACTTGCACCCAGGCAGCCTGGGTGGCCACTGTGGGTGACTCCCACCCTCTATTGTGTATCAAGGAACTGCTGAATTCGTTGCCATGGTAAAGGGTAACCTATGCCAGGTCCCAACCACAACCTTTACCCAACAGGCCTACGGGCTGGGAGTTGTCATAGGTCCAGAGTTTTGGGTGGGGTGTGGGAACCTGGCACCCAGTGAGGTGAACCGACTTACCCGAGACCACTCCCTGGCAGAGACATGAGATCAGGCCCTTGCAGAAAGCCCCGGGGGTCTCAGGATAAAGTACCCACCTCACGGGCTCCTGGGCTCCCAGGATGTGGGACTCAGTCCACCCCACCTCCCCCTGACCTCCCGCACTCTCTGGGCTCCGGTCTGTGGGGGCTCCCCTGCTCCCCCCGATGTCCCATTCCCGCTGTCCTCGGGGACCCACCTCGTGCTCCCACTCCTGGTGTGTTTCAAGTGGGCAGGGGCATTTTGGTTACTGGTCAGGCAGTGCTTGGCGCACGGTAGGCACTCGGGACATCTTGGCTTGATAAATAGCACAAGGATAGATCACCGAGGTGAGCTAGGCTGTCCTGCGCCTTCAAACCTGGATCTGGACAGTTTCCAGAACCCTGGGGAATCGTGAATCAAAACGACCCCCCCCCCCAATCCCTGCCTTGTTTTGTGGATTTCCCACCTCTGTCAGTCGATGTAGGAGGCCCCCAGGTGACCCAGAACGCACTTTTGGCATTGCCTAAAATAATATAAACAAGAAGAAAACATTTCAAAGTGAGACGCGGCGCATAGACTGCGGTTTTAAAAATAACCGGAGGAGGCATTTGCTGTCCCCCTCCCCTCCCCCGCTCCCCACACCTCCCGCAACACCCATCCACGGACTCATTCCTTTTTCTCAAACCCCACACTTGCTGGAAATTTCTGGAACAGTTAGGCGTCATTTAAAACTAAGACTCCACCTCCACCCCACCGCCCCTGCCTTGCTGTCCCAAACTCTCTTCTGGTCTCAGAGCTCAGGGAGCACCCCCAGGAGAGGGCCACCACCCCCCGGCAAGAGGCCATCATTGCACCAGACCAGCCAGACAGCTTTTCAGTCAAGTGCAGCCAGGGAAGGGTCAGGCCCCGTCCACGTGGAGCAGGGACTGAAGGTCGGCACGTCTGGGGTTCAGATCCTGGTTCCCCCAGTTCTTCGCTGTGTATCCTTCCTAGGCTCAGCTCCCCCACCTGGGGGACGGGCATGGACGTGGTCACTCGGTGGGCCTGGTTTCCACCCTGTCCTTGCCTCTCTCGGGCTTGGTGGTGTTGGGTGCGCCAGCCCATCTCTCTGAGCCTCTCCGTCCGGAAAATGGCAGTGATTTGGTGGCTACGAGGCCTGGGTTGATGGCGGGGCAGGGAGAGTGTGGGCATAATGCCAGGCACACAGTAGGTCCTCAGCAGGGCAGGTGCTTGTTGGAAGTCCTCCTTCCCTGGCTCAGACCTGTGGGTACCCAAGAAGGCCCCGCCTGGGTGTGGCCTCACCAGGCTCCTCTTAGAAGAAGGCAAAGGCCAGTTATCACCAGACTCGTGTCCGGAAGGTGCCATCAGGCCACGCTGGAGGCTCCTGAGAGCACACAGAGGCTCACAGCTTTCACAAACCCGTCCCCTCCGCCCGCCCGTCCCCACCTCTGCTTACTGCAGCTCCATCCTCCTGGTGGCTCTGAGGCTTGTCCTTGACCCCTCTCCTGCCTTCACATTCACAAGTGGATCCCAAGCAGACTGTCAGTTCCACCTGAAAAGTGTATCCAGAATCGCACTCTTCTCCAGCCCCCTGCTCCCGCCTGGGCCCAGCCCCTGCCCCCTGCCTGGACTTCACCGCAGGCTCCTGCTCCCGCCTGGGCTCCCCCCTGCAGTCAGAGGAGCCTGCACCGGACCCTCCAGCTCTGAGCCCCCTGCTGCACCTGGCTCAAAGCCCAGTCTGGCTCCATCCGTCTCCCATTG
This sequence comes from Callospermophilus lateralis, assembly GCF_048772815.1. Classification (NCBI taxonomy): domain Eukaryota; kingdom Metazoa; phylum Chordata; class Mammalia; order Rodentia; family Sciuridae; genus Callospermophilus; species Callospermophilus lateralis. Next base: position 17,877,274 of record NC_135322.1, on the reverse strand, counting down.
TCCCCACCCCCACGCCCCCACCCTGCACCGGCCCTGGGCTTTCTGGCTTGCGATTCCCTTGGCCTAATTTGCTGTCCCCTCACGTATCTTTGCTGTCTTTCTCACCTCCCTCAGATCCTTAGATGCCACCTTCTCTGCAAAGCTGTCCCTGCCCACCTACTGAGATGTGCCACCTCACGCCCAGCTTCCTTTGTCTCCGTAACCCCTTCTTCTGTTGTGACATGTGACATATTTTACTGCTTTATCCTGTTTATTATCTCTCTCCCCGACTGACTGGGCTCTGGGCTGCACCAGGGCAAGGGTTTGTCTGATGTGTTCATTGCCTAAAATAGCTCCTGGCACCTCGGAGTGTTTGGTAAACAGAGGAAATGCACCTGAGGGCTGTGACCCGGCTCAGGTGCTATCAGGGATCCCCTGATGCATGGGCTGGATCGATGGGCCCCTGGGGACATCAGTGCTCCACCAGACTGCCCCCCCTCCCCCAGCCCAGAACGGAACCACCTCCCAAGAGCTTGCTCTGCTCCGGCCCTCCTGGGGAGCTCAGCCCTGCTTCATGTCACGGGCCACTTTTTCATTCCTGTCTCTCCAGACTTGGTGGCTTGGGGATGGCAGAGCCCAGAGCCGTCTCTTGGGTCATCCTTGTGTCCTAGCACCACTGGGCTTGGAGCATGGTCAATGTCTGATTCGTGAAAGAATGAATATTGCATCGCCTAAATGGGAAATGAGCATTCGAGGCTCTGACGAGTTCCCCAGAAAAGCCAGCCTTCTCCCTCCTCCGCCTCCTCCTCCTCCTCTTCTTAACCCTAGAATATTTATTTAAATGTTTCGGGAACCTGGTGTATTAGTCAAGGGTCTTCAGACTGCAAAAGACAAAACGAAGTAATCAATTGGCTAAGCAAATGGGAAATTATTAGCTCACCCAACTCTGGGCTTTCTTTGGGGACTTTAAAAATGTCCCCAGAATCCTCTCCGCTCTCCCCGACATGAGCTGCCCCTTTTACTCACGGGGGCAAAGAAGGCCCTTAACATCTGAGTGATGGGTGCAGCCATTTTGGAAAACTGGGGACCTTGGTGGAAAGGACTCCCTCTCCCGAATGCTCCAGTTTCAGTGGCCAGCTTCGGAGTCCGGGGCCCAGCGGCTGGTGTCCCCAGCTCCTTGCCCTTCAGCCTGCGCTTGCTCCTGGGCCCTGTGAGGCCTGGGGCTGGAGCCACCTGACCTAACAGGCCAGGGGGGCTGTGGCCAGGGAGGTGGGTCAGGAGCATGACCCCCAGGCGGCCGGCTCTGTCACCCTGCAGTGCAGGCCAGCCCTGTGGACGCCCGGCTCACGGTGTTTGACCAGACGGAGGGGACCTGGCGGCTGCTGTGCTCCTCGCGTTCCAACGCCAGGGTGGCAGGGCTCGGCTGCGAGGAGATGGGCTTCCTCAGGTACCAGGGAGCCCCAGGGGGTGGGGCTGGGGGCGGGAGGAGCAGGTCTGACCCCCGCCCTGCCCAGGGCCCTGGCCCACTCGGAGCTGGACGTGCGGACGGCAGGCGCCAACGGCACGTCGGGCTTCTTCTGCGTGGACGAGGGCAGGCTGCCCCACGCCCGGAGGCTGCTGGACGTCATCTCCGTGTGGTGAGGAGGGCAGCGGCGGGGTGGGGACAGTCCCTGGCCCTGGCTCCTCATTTTCCTCTTGTCTGGGCTAATTGGTGTTCTGTTTCTGTGTCCTCATCCCTCTCTCCATCACAGTGACTGTCCCCGGGGCCGGTTTTTGGCTACCATGTGCCAAGGTGAGACCCCAAAACTCAAGACTGTTTCCTTTAGCTTCTCCCCGGGGAACATGGCCCCTCAGACTCTCCCCAGGGCAGGGCTGTGGCCCTGCAGGTCCCCCAAGGGGCTGTGTCGAGTTCAGACCGCAGGGTGGGGCAGGGCCGGGCTCTGTCCCCTCAGCCCCCCAGGGCCGGTCTTCCTGTCCTCAGGGCTCTCAGAACCCAGGGCCAGACCTCTGTTGGGCTCCCACCTCACCCTGCCACCCCGATGCCTTCGCCCACAGACTGTGGCCGCAGGAAGCTGCCCGTGGACCGCATTGTGGGAGGCCAGGACACCAGCCTGGGCAGGTGGCCCTGGCAAGTCAGTCTGCGCTATGACGGTGCACACCTCTGCGGTGGGTCCCTGCTCTCCGGGGACTGGGTGTTGACAGCTGCCCACTGCTTCCCAGAGTGAGTGCCCCCACAGCACCCACCAGGGGGAGAGGCGGTGAGGCCGTGCCTGGCCGGCCACCACCCTTCCCTCGTGTCCCTTGGCAGGCGGAACCGGGTCCTGTCTCGATGGCGGGTCTTTGCCGGTGCAGTGGCCCAGGCCTCGCCCCAGGGCATGCAGCTGGGGGTGCAGGCCGTGGTCTACCACGGGGGCTACCTTCCTTTTCGAGACCCCAACAGTGAGGAGAACAGCAATGATATCGCCCTGGTCCACCTGTCCAGCCCCCTGCCCCTCACAGGTACATCTCGGGGGCAGGGCTGAGCCTTGACTCGGGGACTCCAGAGACAGACAGGACAAAGGAGGGGGACAAGAGCAGACTAGAATGCATTGATGATCCAGGTGTTCATGGTAATCAGAATGAGTGATCATTAGGTCTGGGCAGTGGGTACAGCCACTTGGGAATGTTCTGGCAGTTGACCATGTGACAGTTCCATACCTGGGATGCACAACCAGGAGGGACACCGTGTGTCTACACAACTGTGCACAAATGTTTACAACAGCATTACTTATAAAAGCCCAAAGATGAAAACAACCCACGTGCGTATCATCTGACAGATGGATAAAAACAACAGAGTGCGTCCCTACAGCGGACTCCTATACGGCCATGAAAAGGAAAAAAGATAGGGGTTCACCCGGCACCACGGGTGAACTGGGGAGTCCTTTTGCCCTGCCTGTCTTGCGTGATTCCATTCCTAAAAATGCCCCAGAACAGGCAAATCCATAGAGATCAAAAGTGGGTTCATGGTTGCCAGGGGCGGCGGCCGTGCTGTGGAGACTGGGAGGGTTGGTAAAGGATACAGGGTTTCTTTTGGGGGTGGTGACATGTTCTAAAGTCCAGAGTGGTCACCGTGTGTGTCTGGGAATACCCTGAAGCCGTGGACTTGCACGTTCCAAGCTGGTGAGGAGGACGGCCTGGGAGGTGTAGCTCACAAGCGCAGCTGCCCAAAATAATTAAATGAAATATAAAATCTAAACAGGGAGGGGACAGATCCGTGGAGAGGTCACCAGGAGTCCCTCCTTTCACAGTTCGCTGCATGGACCTTGGGTTCCAGCTCTCGCAGGCCCCAGTGTGATAATAATGAAAATCATGATACAGTGATGATGTAGTTATGGGCCACAGGAGATCCTTTTGGCCAATGATGGACTGTACAGGGGACAGTGGGCCCGTGAGCTTATGTGGCCTCAAGCATCTCAGGTCGCATCAGCTACGTTCTGGGTTATTTGCACAAAGTCACATCACAATCCATTTCTCAGATACGGACCCCACCCTTAAGTAATGCCTGGCTGTAAAACAATGAGGTGACACAGTAGTGGCTTTGCTGATGAGCCTCCACGCTGGCGCGGTGCCTGCCCCGTGCCAGGCTCTGTCCTCATCCCTTGCTCACTGTGGCCCCGAGGAGCATCTCACAGAGCCCGTGGCCCACCTGCACACGGTCCCCGCACAGGGAAGGGAGATGGCTCCAGGCTCCATGGCTGGCAAACGGCAGAGCGGAGCTGGGGCTGCCTGGCGCTGCCCGTGGTGCCAGGCCGGGGACCGGGGAGTTCGGTACTCCGCCGCGGTCCGCAGCCTGTTTATTGTGGTCATTTTCTCTTTTGTGATCTGAGATCCTAGTCTTTCACTTAAGGAAGGGATGTACGTCTTTTTCTTCCCTTCTCCTTAGCGAAGAGTGGAGGGTTACAATGTTGAAATGAGGACTGTCGGGGGCGGGGGGGAGCAGCCGGGTTTGAGACACATGACTGAGGGCTCTGGGGACAGATCCGGGTATTTGTCGACGGTGGGATCTGGGGCATGTGGTTTCACCGTGCTGTGCCTGTTCCTCAACTGTAAAACAACTTCCTGGGGTTGTTGAGGCGATCAAAAGGGTTCAAACGAGTAAGGACCCTTGAGATTTAGCAGCCCAGAGCAAATGCTCCATAACTGTTAGCAGTTACTGCTGTGACTGTCACTTATTACTGTGACTAGTCACCAAGTACTTGCTGTTTGATTCCAGGCATATGCTGCCTCACCAAATTTTCAGGGTGCTTCCGGTGGGACATGATCATTATTTTGATTTTACAGCTGAGGCCTCTGAGTCTCAGGCAGGAAAAATCAACTGTCAGGGCTGCCAGGACCGCTTGGGAAGGTTGTGCACTGCACAAGGGCGCCACATCTCAGAGGGGCATTCTTGGTGTAGAGCTTCGTATTTATCGTTATGACAGGTGGAAGTCAAGCATCTCAACATGGGATTCTTCACAAAGGTGCCCTTTGGGCTGGGGGTAGTGCCACAGCTGTGGTTAACAAAACAGGCTTAGAAATTGGGCCAACCTAGGTTCAGATTCTGACTTCACCATTGATGCGTTATGAAACTTTGGTCAAGTGACTTGGCCTGGTTTCCCTCCTCTGGGGTCATGGCTGCCCCTACCTCCCGGGGCTGATGGGAGATGAGATGAACAGGAGAGCACTCAGCACACGGTGGGTCACTGTGGGCATCACAGACGGTCAGAGGACAGGGTCTGGTGGGGGGACGTGGAGGCACCTGAACGGGCTTGTGCTGGGCGGGGCTGGGCAGGCCAGCAGAGGCTGGACCGACGGGGTCTCTGTCACAGAATACATCCAGCCCGTGTGTCTCCCGGCCGCTGACCAGGCCCTGGTGGACGGCAAGATCTGCACTGTGACGGGCTGGGGCAACACGCAGTACTATGGTGAGCCCCGTGCCCTGCCTGGACACCCTCATTAGGGAGACTGACCCGGGCAGGGGAGGGGCAGTCCGGTGGGCTGGACAGCCACAGGCCCTGGTGTGTCGAGACCCTGGGGGTCATGGGGTGGGCGCCTGGAGGGAGGGGGGTCGTGCATGCCCCTCGGCTCCGGCCAGCCTTGCCCCCGCACCCCCAGGCCAGCAGGCCCGGGTGCTCCAGGAGGCCCGAGTGCCCATCATCAGCACGGACGTCTGCAACGGCCCCGACTTCTACGGGAACCAGATCAAGCCCAAGATGTTCTGTGCCGGCTACCCCGAGGGTGGCATCGACGCCTGCCAGGTGAGGGCTGTGGGGGACAGCCGGGCCCCTGCCGCCCAGGGACGGAGACCAGGGCAGTGGGCGGTGGGGCTCCCTGCCTGAGCACAGAGGGCCCCCGGCCTCCAGCCGCCTTGCCCTTCCCTCACCAGGGTGACAGTGGTGGTCCCTTTGTGTGTGAGGACAGCATCTCTCGGACGCCACGTTGGCGGCTCTGTGGCATCGTGAGCTGGGGCACTGGCTGTGCCTTGGCCCAGAAGCCAGGTGTCTACACCAAAGTCAGTGACTTCCGGGAGTGGATCTTCCAGGCCATAAAGGTGGGGTGTCCCCTCCCCCCCGGGGGGGACTCTGGGGTGCTAAGGGGAGGCTGAAATTTTGGGCACCCTAGAAGAAGGCGCCGGGGGGACCGATGGGTCTCCATCTTCTGGGAAGGGAGATGGCGCGTGGGACTTTGGGGGAAGCCCCTCAGACCTCAGAAGCCCTAGCTGTCTGTCCCCAGACTCACTCCGGAGCCAGCGGCATGGTGACCCAGCTCTGACCTGAGGCGGCTCCTCGCAGCGCACCTGTCCAGGGCCCGAGGTTGGGTGGCTTCAGCTCCACGCGACAGGATCCACGCTGAGCCCAGGAGGGAACACTATTCCTCTTGGACCAGTCCACAGGCCCAGGGACGCCCTCCTCCAAGGTCCTGTCTTCCACAGTGGGGGGCCCACTCTGCCTCACCCTCCGACCCTTGTAAATATTGTTCTGCCCTCTGGGGGCTCCTGTCTGGAGGCCCCTGAGGACAGGATGCTGTTTAAATAATAAAGATGGTTTTGATTAATGCGGCCTCCGAGTTTGCAAGTGTGAGCAGCAACGAGGAAGGACATTTTGCGGGGAGGGAAGAGAGGAATTAGGGCCTGGGGTTTATCGGGTAGAACGTGTGATCCCCGACTCTCCACAAAATTAAGATTTTTTTTTTCAAACACAGCGACACCCACCTATAATCCCAGTGACTTGGGAGGCTGAGGCAGGAGGATTACAAATTCAAGGCCAGCCTCAACAATTTAGGAACACCCTGTGTCAAAATAAAATAAAACTAGGTCCTGGGATATAGCTCAGTGGTAGAGCACTTGCTGAGCATGCTTAGGACCCCCAATTCAAATCCCTAATAAAGCAAAAAAGAGAGAAGATTTTGACCAGTTTGCTTAAATGGAAATACCCTGGGGGCATACTGGCTTCAGGTACTGCTAGATCCAATTGCTCTCAAATCTACTTTAATTGTGTCAGCTTCATTTCCAAGCAGCCGCTCCTACCCACAGAGACAGAGACCTCCAACTAAACTCCAGGCTTAGACCCCTCACCCAGCTTTGCAGCTCTAGCTACAAATGTTTCTTCCCTAATAGCAAAACAAGTCCCAATGAGACCCAGGCCTCTTGAACAGATTTGATGGTATGTTCTCATTGGATCACTGAGCGCCTGATGCACGTGGGGGTGGGGGGTAGCGGGGATGCACAGGGGCTTGTCCTTCAAGAACCACATAAGCTGAAATGAAGACTTGTTTCCAGAAAAAGTGGACATCAATGCTCAGTGAGCAAAAAGCACATCTTCTTTGGACCAACACAGAAATCAGGGCCTTTTGATGGAGGTGGGGTATAGGCCTTGTGATTGCGGGCTGAAGCCCCCACCCCTACATCCATGTGGGCTGGGGTCAGGTCTCACCTTTTCTTGGAATGGGGCTCCCATTCTCTCTCTCTCTCTCTCTCTCTCTCTCTCTCTGTCACACACACACACACACACACACACACACACACACACACACACCCTCTGGAGCATCTGCAGATCTTTGTGATGGCCAAGAGGGCCACCAGAGGGCGCTGTTGCCCAGACACAGCGAGAACACGTTTCCAGCCTAGTGTTGTTAAAAACCAGCAGAAAGAATGTGTCCACTGGGTGTCCGTTTCTCAATATTTTAAAGGATAAAAATTATAAGGCATCAACCTCAAGCTCCCAAGAAATGTCCTAGAGTATAAATAGACCCCCTCCCCCCAAAAAGTCTCCTTTGAAGGACTAACAGAACATCCATTTGGGAAATGCTCCAGCTATGTGCCTGTCCCTGATCCCCAAGCCTTAGTGAGGCTGGGCTCCACCATTGTCGACCAGTGGAATCTCCCAACCCTGTTTCTCAACTTGCAGAACCTGTACACAGACTTTCCAAATGACTGCATGTGGCTGCACTGTCCTAACCACGGTATTTGGAGTGTGATTTACGACTTGACTTGCACATTAGTTTGTTAGAAATGCACAGAGTTAGAGGAGATGACTGAAAATTTTCAGCTGAACATGGTGCTGTACATGTGCTTTGTGCAGTTTGGGGACTCTGGGGGAATGTGACTCACCCTGGGGTGATGGTCTAGACAGATAGGTCTGTGCCCTGGTTGGGGGGTGGGTCTGAGCAGCAGGGGCACTTAAGAGGTCATGGACCTGCCCTGGTGGATCTGCGGGAATGTGGCCCTATTCTAGGGGATTTGAAGAAAGTTTGACATGTATTAGTCTGTTTTCCCTTGCTGTAACAAAATACCCAAAACTAGGTGCTTTATAAAGAAAAGAAGGTTATTTAGCTCACAGTTTCAGAGCTGGAAGTCCAAGATTGGGCAGCCGCATCCACGTAGGCTCTGGTGAGGGCCTCACAATGGATGTTTCACGATGACAGGGAAAGATCACACAGGAGATAGTGAGACCAGGTGGGGGCCAGTCTTGTTCTTGGGGTCTGCCAGCACCCTTGCTTTCTTGGAGTGGAGCAGGAAGGGGGGTGGGACTCCCTCAAACCCATTCACTAGTTTTCTTTGGATGCCAGGAGTCAGTGGGCTTCAGGTTTTCCTCTGACTCCCACCTACCTCGCCCCCCATCCCAAGGAGCCAAGGAAACCTAAAGGTCATTATAATGACAATCTCATCATTGCTTTAGGGTTCTGCTGGGATCTTGGGCTTCAGAAGGCTGGACGTTAAAAACCCTTTCTTCTATGTCATGCTGTGCCTCCCGAGTCAGATATCGATCCATCTACAGAACAAGTGTAGCCACATCAGGACCACAAGCAAGGCCTGGCAATCACATTTAGCATTTATATCTGACTATCCCCCTTTCAAATATAGAGAAGCCCTTCTGGGTGTTGCTTGGGGTAGAACGCTCTGTAGGGGGTTGGTTCAGTTGGTATTTTTGCAGTCAAGTCGAAGGAGAAATGTATAGTTACTCTTTCATAACAGTTATTTAACAGTGGAAACACTAAAAGATTAACAGTGGTTGTCAAGGCCGGTAATTTTATATTCAGAAATAACCGCTGTGAATGTTCAAATAGTGGTGTAAGTAGGGCAATGGATCTTGGTTTCTGCATGAGAGGTAATGCTATTTCAATTATTCAGTGATTAAGTGAGCTGTTGCTCTGGCTCTATTTCAGCAAAACAAACCACCCTAAACCTAGTGGTGCAAAGTAGCAACCATTGTATTAGACTCATGGACTCCACGGCTCAATGCTGGATAGACGTTGGAAGGGACAGCTTACCTCTGCTCCATGATGCTCAGGTCCTTAGTAGGAAACCTAAAGATAGTGACTTGGGGAACAGGGACTGGACCATGGAGGCTTCTTTACTCATAAATCTGGTGCCTGGGCTAGAATGGCTAAGAGGCAGGGATCCATTGAGACTTCCAGTTCATTGTCTGTCCAAGTGATTTGGGCTTCCTGCTATGATGGCTGCCTCTGGACCTTTGGACTTTTCACGAGGCAGCCCCGGGCTTCAGAGCAAACCTCGGCGTTTTACACCACGGCCTCACTGTCACAAAACTTCCCAGACTCTATGGTAGGGTCGAAGACCCCACTTTTCAGTGGAAGACACATCAAAAAATTCAGGGCCATTTCTTAGAACTGCCATTGGGACTTATAGACCAGAGGAGCAAGTTGATAGCTGACAAAACAGAAATGATCCCTCACTAAAAATTCGGCCTGAAAGGTTTGCCTGCTAAAGTTGCAGATAACAAAAATTATATTCTTTATAAAGTAAGCCATCTCAGGTATTTTGTTATAGCAAAGGAAAATAGACTAATACATGCCCAACTTAGCAATACACAGTCCCATTTGTTTGTTCGGTTCAGAGGTTCATTCTATGATGGGAATGTTCGGGCAAAGCTTGATTTTAGTACTTAGCATTTGGCCACAGTATCTATTTGTTGTACCATATATAATTTTTTTTTATATTAATAAACACTCTTATGAATATTTTTGAGCACTTCTTCTGTGCCAGGCACTGTACCAGGAGCTCTCTGTATGTTCCTTCAGTATTTCCTCAAATTCAGATGTTTGAAGGTGCTGATTTTAATTTTGCTATTCATTCATTCATCCATTCAATTAATATTTATGAAGCACCTATTATGCGCCAGGCACAGTTCTGAGTGATGTTGTTTTATTTATATTTCTCTTCCTTTTCATATTTCTTTTTCTTTTAACCTCGACTCTGACAGTAACAGGTGCAAAAGTGTGGATTTCGTGTGGTAATGGCAGATACATGTGTTTTCAATATAAATCAGAACAGAAAATGTAAGTGAAGGAACACTGAGAAGATAATAACAAACGTCTCCTGTACTCTCCGGGGTTCCTGCACCCAGGGTGCCACACCGCGGGGATCACTTGGTTCATCCCCTTACCATCCGGGAGGAAGGGGCGGTGGGGCTCAGCCTCCTTCAGGGGGCTTCGTCATCTGCCCCAGGTGCCAAGCTGAGCCTGGGACCCTGAGGAGAGCAACTCTGCAGGGGGCCACCCGGTCCCACCGGCTCTCAGCCACCGGGAAGGCTGACGTCCCGCACGTCTCCAGATGCAAAACTGTCACCCAAACGTACCCCTGGATGGGCAGGAAGCGAGGGCCCTGCTCAGTTACGATGGGGCCAGAGGGACCCTACAAATAACCTGGCCTAGGCGTGCCTCTGTCCCCCCTGGCGTGGCCATGAGAAAGGCCAGCTTAGGTTGGGGGAGCCAGATCCGTGCCCTTGGGACATCTGCTTTGAAGGTGGGTCCCCACTGCCTACCTGTGAGCCCCTTCTGGGGGGAGAACCTCTGCGAACCTCCGCAGGTGCGCAGTCCTGAGCCCCTTCCTGTTCACCCTCCAGGTGAATGTCCTTCTGCCACTGTGTCCCCTGCAATCGTCCTAAAGGCCCAAGATGAGGCTCAGCCCCCATCCTTCTCTGTGGAAGCCCAGCCCCGAGGCCCCAGGGGGCCTGGTCTTGGCTTCCCACAGGCTCCCCCTGTTCCCAGGAGTCTGGGAATTAATCCTGAACCTGCAGGAGAGGGAACTGGCAGGGCCCTGGGGAGCACAGGCGCTGGGCGACCTCAGCCTCCCGTCAACCCTTTCGCCAAGAGATGCCTCGATTCTTCCTTCTGCAGGTGGCTTGACTGGCCTTGGCCGCCGAGGAGTGTGGAGGCCGCTGGGGCCCCTGGGAACCTGTGGCAACCCTGCGGCTGGGGAGGCCCTGGACACCATCGGTCCCTCTTCCTGGCGGCACCTCTCACCCCCAGGCCTGCCCAGCCCCAGCCAGACAGGGTGGGCCCAGCATGGCCAGGAGCCTCCCAGGCCCCCGGAGGCACGAGCAGTGGACCACGGGGCAGAGCTCCCTTCCCACCCCAGTCTCCACCTGGGCCCCTCCTGGGCCCCACCTCAGCCCTGGGATATGCCAGTCTGGCCACCCAGTCCTGGGTCCACCCTGAGGCTGTGCTGTTGGGTATGCGGGAGTGCAGGCCCAAGGAGCGCACTGTGGTGGGTGGGCTTGGCTCTTAGCCGATCCCCTGGTCCCCCTGGAGTCCCTCAGGGGACTTGACCCTGTGCTGAGAACTAAGGGAACACAATTGACCCCTGAGGTCTGAAAGGACTGGAGGAGCCTCCATATCGCTGGTGACCCCAGCCTCACTCCTGATCCCTGTGGGGTGCAGCACGGGGGGAGGCCCTCTCTCCAGAGAATAGTGGCTTCTCTGAGCTGCTGCTGCCGGATCCCTTTGCTCTGAGGTCACACACAGAGCAGTCTATGTGAGTCCCTGGCCACGGTGCCCCTGGGCTCTCTTGTCCCCAGCCCCACTCCTGACCCTGTACCTATCCATGTCTTACTCCCTCCTGGGCTTCATCCTGGGCCCTCCTGGGTGGGACCTGTCCCTCCTCTGCCCCAACCTGAGGACACTCCCTGCCAGTCTCCCCCCTCCCCCAGGCCTGCACCAATGGGCTGGTGTCCCCTGGGGGGCCTGTGGCCCTGTTCACGCTGAGGCACTTCCCCTGGAGACAGGCCAGGCCTCTGCGGCCCTGATCAGGGCTGTGGGTCCACTCTGAGAGGGGGCCATATGTGGTCCCACAGAGCCTCCAGCCAGGGCAGCTGAAGACCTGGCCGTCCCTTCCTCAGCCCCTCAACCCCCCCCCCGCCCTCGAGCCTCGCTCGTGGCCACCTGGGACCAAATTCCTTTTTTAAGAAATTTTATCCTAATTAGTTACACGCGGCGGCAGAAGGCATTTCAGTTCATCGTACACAACTGCAGCACGACTCTTCGTTTCTCTGGTTGTTCACGATGTCCGTCCCACCATATGTGCAGTCACACATGTCCCTAGGGTACTGATGTCCATCCCACTCCACCCCCTTTCCTGCCCCCATGCCCCTCCCTTTCCCCAAGTGAAGTAAGACAAAGGCCCAAGCTTCCCTCTGAGAAGTGAATGCTGACCTGTGTGTGGGGGGGGGCGGGGGACGTGGGGAGAATGGAGGAACCAAATTCGTTTTTTTAACATTTTTTTAACTTTTGTTTTTTAGTTGTAGGTGGACACAATACCTTTATGTGGTGCTGAGGATGGAACCCAGGGCCTCACACATGCGAGGCCAGCACTCTACCGCGGAGCTCCAGCCCCAGCCCCCCACCCCCCAATTCCTTTTGATGGGTCCCTTGTCCCCAGGTGAGGAAGGAGGTGTCCGTGAAGGGCCAGGCTGAAGACTCAGGCCCAACCACGGAGGAAGAAGGCTCTGGGCTCTAGACTAGTGGGAGACATTGTGGAGGAGAGAAGTGGAGACCGAGGGAGTGAGGGAAAGAGAGAGAGAGAGGGAGAGAGAGAGAGAGAGAGAGGGAAGGAGGGAGGGAGGGAGAACGGGAGAGGGAACAGGCGAGGAGGAGGACTGGAGAGGGAACAGGCGTGGAGGAGTGGAGGAGGGCTGGAGAGCCAGGCACAGGGAGGCAGACAGGAGAAGTGCCACCCAGGAGACAGAGGCCAGTGGAGAGGGAGAGAAGAAGGGGCAGAGAAAGGGAAATAGAAAGATAGAGACAGGGACGGTGGTGGGAGGCCACCATGGTCTCTGGTGGAGGTGACCACAGAAGCAGTCAGCCCCAGGGCAGATGGGACCAGCTAAGAAACGGGGTGTCGTAGGTGCTCCTGGGCCAGCCCATAGTGCCCCAGCTCCCTGCACTGGGCCCCACAGATGAACACCTTCCGGGTGGTGCTGGCCACGGGCAACGGCGTCCCGGGGAACTGTCCTTCCACAGTGACATCCAGTGGATCCCTGGGGTGGCCAGTGGCAGGAGCCCCCACAATGGCTCAGGGCATGGCAGCCCAGGTAAGTGGCAAGGGGAACCCACAAAGGCTGCCGTCGAGTCTTGGAAGGGTGACCAGATGGCCTGGTTGGCTCCATCCTGAACCGTCTCCCCAGGTGGCCTCAACAGCGGCCAGCAGAGGGGCCACTGTGCCAGCCACGGCTCCAGGGCCTGGGACACAGGCAGGTGCAGCCAGCAGCAACGTGGGCACCTTTGTGGTCCCAGTGACTGTGCCTACGGTGGAAAGGAGGTGGGGACCTGCCCCAGGGCCACCCGCTCCCAGGCCCAGGTCCACAGAGACCCCAGCCTCTCCTCTGGGACCAGAGAGCTCCCCCCCAGCCTCAGACCATCCTCAGACCCACGTGATGGACCCCAGCCCTCTCCTTCCTCAAACCCTGGGCCTGGACACCCCACCCAGCCCCACTCTGCTGCCCAGTTCCTGCCCCTGGGAGCCTCTTTCTGGAACAGCAGTGCCGCAGTCTCAGGCACCGCTGTGGGCAGGAAGGCCGGGTCCGGTGCTGGCCAGAGGCTGCCCAGTGGGCCAGCAGGGTACATCTGCAGGCCCCTTCCCACGCTGCCCCTCCCAGAGCCTCCTGTCATCTGGGCCCCCAGGGCCATCTGCACAGGCTCTCAGCAGCAGCCCCAGCCCCGCCATTTCATCCTGGCCCTGCTTCCTGGGGTCCACCTGGAGGAGAGCCCTGGTGCCTGAGGCCCTGGGGCCAAGGGTGGTCACGGCAGGACGTGCTGGAGAGGTCCAAGGCCCAAGAAGGCATGGCTGGCGGGTGAGGCTGGGAGCAGGGCTAGAGGATGTACCTGTGGCAGGAGAGTGGACAGAGGGTCCAGTGACAGGTGGACAGACAACAGGCAGAGAGAGGGACATGGTGAGAGACTGTCAGGCAGGTGGACAGGAAGGTAGGCCGTGCAAATGGACAGAGAGAGAGTCAGGCTGCAGAAGCACCTGGGTGACCAGGATAGCTGCCGAGGCAGAAGGAAGGGAGGAGACAGAGGGACAGGTGGACAAATGGCGGGCAGACGGCAAGCCACTCGGAGGACTGGCCACACCAACAGATGGCCACAGGCAGGTGAAGCCACCCAGGGTCACATAAACGCAGCCCCCCAGGGCCTCTGCGTCACCTCTCCTTGTCCTTGCCCTCGTCATACACCCCTGCGCTGGTTCCTGCTCAAGTACCCAGACGCCGGTCATCGGGTGACCCGCGGGCTGAGGCCATTGCTCCCTCCCCATCCCGTGTCCCTCTGCAGTCCCTCCTTGCTCTCTCCTTCCAATGCGCAGCTGAGGACGCCGTTTGAGTAGCCCCAGCTTGTCCACTTAGGCGGCTGAACACCTGGCCAGCATCCCGCCCATGACCATGAACTTGACGAGCCATCTCGACCGCTCCTTGGTACCTTCATTGCCATCTCCTGGTGACCTGTTCACCCTCCCCGTCCTGTTCTCTGATGGAACGGTGCTCCTCCCTGGCCGTGGCCCGCCCCGGGATGGTCCCCAGGTCTCCGGGCAGTTCTTCCTGCTCCACCTTCCTCTACATCAGTGGTTCTCCACGTGGCCCGACCAGCAGCCCCAGCCAGGAGCCTGGTGAAGGTGCCTTCCAGGGTCCCGTCCCAGGCCAGAGAGGGTGGCCCCCACTGTGAGTTGAGGGGCCCTCCCGGGGTTCGGTGAGCTCTCGAGTTGGAGCATGTGGATCTGATGAGTCTCCACCACCTCTTGGCCCCTTTCTGTGGATTCTTCCCACCCATCCCACAGCTGAGTGTCCCATACCCTCAACCCCTCGGGCCATTATCGCCCATTTCTCAGACACCCAGTACCCCAAGAACCTACAAGAGAGTCATTATCTGCTCCCTCCCCCAACTTCTCTTTTCTCTCTTTCAAACCCTTTTCAGTCAAGGTGACGTCCTCCTTCAACCTCACGCCACCAAAACCTTTCTTCCTTTCTTCTTTTTATTGGGGGGTACTGGGGATTTGTGAGGATGGCCTAGGCCTGAGCCTAAGCAACTCCATTTTAAAAACTCCAGTTTGAAACCCGCAGTCTCCCCAGGCAACACCCACAGAGCCCTCCAGTGTGGCCTCTGACAGTCACTTCCCCCCACCCCGATACACAGTGAAGGCCCTGGCAGGCTGCCCCCGCTGGTAAGAGGGAAAGGCGGGAAGATCAGGTGGAGACCACAGAGCAGGTGCTTCTGACCCCAGGGTAAATGACGTCATGGAGAAATCTGGTGTAGCTGATGAGGATTGAAAGGGGGGTCAAAAGCCCCCAAATTTAGAATAATTTAATAGAGCTGATGAACAGGGATTCAGCCAGCAGAAACAAGGACGCACTCAGCTGGAGAGCCTGAGGAGGACCTGACATCCCATCACTTGTCATCTTCCCGAGCCTCTGCATGATCCTCGCTGCCTCGTCTGGACCCCGGTGAGAGAGAGCCCAGCTTCTCCCTACGGCCCTCTCCTCAACCAGCCTCCACTCCACCCAGGAGAAGCCTGCCTTGGTCCGGACCTGGTCACCGCTGTCTGAGTGAGTGTGCATCTGCTGGACGGAGAGCCTGAGGCTTGAGACTTTTGCACGGAGCACAGAGAAGGAATGTCTGTCATGAGCCTGCACAAAAATATCTAGCCCTACCTTGGGGTCTGACAGCCCTGGGGGAGGTGGGTTTTGGAATAAAACAGCTCTGGGGGACTGATAGGTCATTATCCTGCCCTGGGGGGTCTGGAATCATGGTTCTGACCCTGGGGGCATGGACAGAGGTCGGGATGCCCTCCCTCTCTCCCCCGCCTCTGTCTCCTTGCTCCAGATCCATTTTGCTCTAAAACAGCCACCGGGAGACAGTGCTGACCTCTGCAGGGCCAGCTGTCCACGTGAGGAGGCACCTCTGACCTGCCACTGCCCCTGACTGAGGGCTACTGCTCAGTGGTGGAGCCCTCTGGGGCTGCCCCTGGCTGCATCCTGACTCTGGGGTGCAGAGACTGAGCCCTGACCGCCACCAGCTGTGTGAGTCAAAGAAGCCGGGCAGCCACCACTGCTGTCCCCAGGCTTGTGCAGAGGGGACAGCATGCCCCCTGCGCGCTGGACCTGGCACTGTGGAGTCCTGAGAGGCAGCAGCTGGGTGTCAGGTGACCCCCATGACCACACCGGTGGTGGGGCAGCCCTCGCAGCCCAGGGAGCCTGCTGCGCCTGCGCCACGCCTGTCACGCTGGCCCAGGGACCTGGGCTTTATGGTGTGGGGGGACAAGGAGTGCTGAGCCCCACGACCAGCGGGGCACAGCGACAGAGGAGCATGTCATGAGTGACGATGATGATGGACGCCCTTGGGGGGTTCAGGTGAGCCTGCGGGGGCACTGAGACCCACTCCCAGAAGGGCAGGCTCAGTCTAAGGGGGACAGGGTCCCACCCCGAAGGTTCTGAGGGAGTCGCAGAGTCCACTGATGTCACGGTCCCATCTGTGCCCATCTGGCCCTTACACCTGGCTGGTGGCCTGGAGCAGGTCCACTTCCATGGTTCTGGGGCAGTGCTGCAGACGGTCACGGGCCTCGTGGTCTCCCAAGACAGGCGCCACCACACGTCCATCAAGGTACCTGAGACTTGCGCGGGCGCCCTCTGTGGCCTGCGTGGGGTCCCAGTGGCTCCCCACTGTCCCACACAGTGGCCTTCATGCTCAGCAGGAAGGACTTGCCCTCTTCAGCCAGCTGCTCGCTCATGGGCCCTGCCCCTCTGTGCCCACGTGACAGCGAGGGCCGGTACCAGCCACTGGCCTTCAGGGGCTGCTGGTGGCCCGGGATGAACCACGACAAGCCTGTGATGAGCCTGTGGAGGCATGGAGAGCCGTGTCTGCCACCTCTGTGCCGCAGGAGGTTGGTAGCAGACCTTGTGTGACGCCCTGGGAGCTCTGCCCAGCAGTGCCAGGCCCGGCCTCCCCTGCAGCCCTGGAGCGCCCGGCAGACTGCGGCCAGGGGCACCTGCTCCAGGTCCCATCATGCCCTTGGCCTTCCCCTCCCTGCCAGCCAGCGCCCTTCGGCTTGCTGGCTATAGGAAGCCACGTGGGCACATAAGCGAGTGGCTTGCATAATTCATGGTGGCGGAGTGGGCAGCAGGCCTGGCTCCTCCAGGCGCTCTCGGCTTTACCCCGCCCCGGTCTCTCGGTGACACCATGTTGGCGCCACATCCAGGAGGGCTCTCTCTCCCTGAGTACATCTGGCGGCCACTCAGGCTTCTGCCCAAGAGGAAGGACAGTCTGTGGGGCCCGGCAGCCGCAGTGTAAGTTCACTGCGTCTGGGCGGATTGGATGGGCTCCTTTGCAATCGGTCAGGAGGCCAGGGGAAGGAGGCCAGGGGAAGGAGGTCAGGGAACGATTCTCCAATCAGCTTCTGACGGCCCCCAGCCTCTGCCCCTGGGGAGATCACCTGGCAGAGGCTGGGATGAGGTTAGCAGAGGCCATGGGTACTGGCCGGTGCCCAAAGGACAAATGTCCACTCCCCACCTCCGTGCTTACCCTGCTGCCAAGTGATCTTTGTTAAGATCACGAGGCAGTTTTCCAAACGTTTTGGGGTGGAAACCCACAGTACCAAACACAGTCAGGGGTGAATTTTCTATTTCTTCTGTAACAAATTGCCACAAACTTGGCAGCTTAGAGCAACCCAAATGTACCATCTTGCAGTCTGTAGGTCAGAAATCCAACGCGGTGCTCATCAGGGCAAATCCAATGTCACAGGGCTGCGTCCCTCTCTGGAGGCTCTGGGGAGATCACTGCCTAGCTCCGCAGCTCCGTGGAATCCGTCTCCTGGCCGTTACAGAACCCGGGCCCCTGTTCCTTTGTGGACTGTAAACTGGGGGCCGTTCTGGGCAGGAGACCCCCTCCTGCTTTTTTAAAGCCGCCGTGGCGTCCAGTGTCTTCTTCCTCTTTGTGATACTCTTCTGCCTCCTCCTTCCACTTTTAAGAGCCCCTGGGACTGTAACTGGGCCCATCTGAACAATCCAGAATAATCTCTCCCCTTTCAAAGTCTATAACCTCAATCATGTTTACAAAGTTCTTTTTGCCCGTGTAGCACGACATAGCAGGACCGAGCAATCAGGCCGGGGACATCTCTGAGAGGTCATTATTCCACAGACCACACTAACATATAAAGTGTTCCCAGATAGGAAGGAGGGCTCGAACACTTTCCATCGCATTCTTTCTTATTCTATTTCTCAGTTAAAGCAAGGGATGCCCCACTGACGTTCAGCATCAAGGACGAGAACATAGACTGCCTTGGTGAGCCTCTTAGCATCAGCACTCTCTAGCTGTGTAGTCTTGGGCGAGTCGCTTAACCTCTCTGTGCTCGGTTTTCCTTTGAACAACAAGAGTGAGGTTAGTCGTACCTACCCTGTTGGGTGGTTGTGAGGACCTGATTTACAGCTCCTGGCAATATAGTGAAAGCTATGTAAGTATTAGATGTTATTATTAAGTTGATTTTTAAACATCTCATTAAAGAAAGGCCCCGTGTTAACATCACTCAGCCACCAGATCAGGACCACAGCGCTGTCTGTCATGGGAAGACCTGAGGACCCCAGCCCAGCCGCTGCCTGGTCCAGGAGGCAGAGGGCCACACAGCCAGCATGAGGCAGGGAGGGGTCACTTGGGGTCTGACCTCCCCCTGGGGGATGCTGTGGACATGGCAGTGACAGAGAAAGGCCCAGCCTGTCCTCCCGGGGTCCACGCGCTGTCCCCAGACAGGGACGGCCCAGGATGTGGGGGCTGTGGTGGGGAAGTCAGGGAGGAAAACTTGGGGGTACGTTGGAGCCCGGAAAAGGAGTTGGCCCTGCCTGAGGAGTCAGGAGGCGTCCAGAGGAGGGACATCTGAGACGAGGCCCGAGGGACAAGTCAAAGTCAGATGGTAAGTGAGAGGCAACTGTTCCGGGAAGAAGGGACGCGTCCTCAGAAGCCCAGAGCTGAGTGCCGTCAAGTCAGAGGGGGGCGGCTGGGGAGAGGCGAGGCCTGGTCCGGCCGGGGCTGGCCTGGGGCCTTGAACCGCAGGCCAGGAGTGAGGACTGTCTGGAGGCTTGTGGCCCCTGACCCCCAGGACTCCAGGCCAGTGCCTCCAGTCCCACGTGCCGCCCAGAACAGGAAGTGAGCTCAGCAGGCCACAGACAAAGCCTCCTGTCAGTAGGGAGCGGCCACCGCAGGCTCCCAAGGCCAGGGCAGGGGACCGGCGGTGGGCGTGCTGGGGGACAAGCCCTGGTAACAAGAGGATCATGAACTGATCACCGGCTCAGTGCCAGCCTGTGGTGTGGGCACTAGGGACACTGCAGTGACCAACACAGACAAAATCCCTGTCCCGCCGGAGCTGCGACCCAGGGGAGAAGACAGAAGGCTCCCAGGGAAACACAGAGACTAGACAGTATGTCTGCAGGGGAGGCAGGGTCGGGAGGGAGGGCCCTGGCCAGGCCACAGGTGGCAGGGGGCACTTCCCTGCCCGGGACTCCGGGGGCCCAGATTGAAATGAACTTGGAGATGAAAAACTCCGGGGTTCCTCCCCAGGTCATTTCTCCTCCCTGATGTCCCTTGTTCATCCCGGCCACACAACACCCACAGACTCACACTCCCTCCGCAGCCATCTCTCCCCGACCAGGCCTTTTCCCTAATCTGTGAAAACCCCAGAGCTGGGGGTGGGTTTGTCCTGGTCTCCATGGGGTCACTGGCACCTGGCACATGGCCTTCAAAACTATGAGACTGCACTAGACTCCTGTCCAAAGCCATCTGTGGGTGCCCACTGCTGCTGGAGTGAAACTTGACCTTCGTGCCTCCTCCTAGAGACCCCCACGGGATGCCCGCCCTCTGGCTCCCTCCCTCCAGCCACTCCAGCCTCTCCACGGCTCCTGGAACATTCTAGAACTCCACCCCCCACCTCTACATTTGCTCTTCCAGCTGCCTGGAGTGCCCTTGTCCAGAGATCGACCACAGGGCTGGCTCCATGCCTCATTCAGGACCTGCCACTTCTGAGAGGTGGTCTCCCTGTTCATGGTACCCAAAGAAGCCCCCTGAGCTCAGTCCCTCTTGATTACAGGACCCAGGTTCTCCATCTGAAGCGATCTTTTCTTTATTACTCATTCCTTACACACTCCCCCTCTAGGTCAAGGCCAGCTTGCTTTCATTCCAAAGGGCCAGGCCATGAATATTTCAGCTGCTCTGGGCTTCGCTGGGCTGTAACTACTCAACTCATCGAGACATCCCTGGGCTCAGGCAGAGCCGGTCCCCGTGCTCAACCAGTGCATCTGGAAGCTGTGTCTGTACCTGGGCTCCATTTTCTTTCAGTTTCAGCCATGGCCAGTCCACCTGGTGAGGACAAAGATGGCTGTCAGCTTAGCAAATGCCTCTGGAGAAAGACCATCTTTTCCTGAAGCAGCCATCGACCACGCAGGAACAAACACCCTGGATTAAGTCAAACTGTCATCTACGGGCACCAACATTTAAATTTTACATGACTTTCACACTTCACAAAATATCGTCCTTGTTTTACTTTGGTCCCCCAACCATTTAAACATTAGAACAATTATTCTCAGGTTGTGGACTGTGAATCACAGGTGCTGGGCCAGAGGGGGCCCCAGGGGAGTAGCTTGTCAGCCTTTGCTCCACAACAGCTGCCCCCTGAGGTCACAGATTTCTAACTGTCTGGGTCACTATGGCATCCCCAGTCTCTCGAGTGCCCCTGGCATGGAGGGGATGCCCAGTCAAAACCGAACAAACCAACGCTACAGAGAAGGGCTTCGGTACATGTATCAATTCTTTCAACAAATGTTCATCAAGGGTGCCATGGAGCTGGGCCCTGGGGAGATAGCAGGGACCAGAACTGGGTCCTGGGGGAGCGAGTTAATGTCCCTGTGGTACATCCAATTCTGTCCCTCCAGAACTACCCTGTGTTCCTCACAGTCACTGTGAGCTTGGTGGCTCCTCCTGTCCCAGCCCCTGTGCGTAGCCTGCTGCCCGACAGCTGCCCCATGCTGTGCCAGCAGGGCTGCCAGTGTGACTTGGCTTTGTGCTAGTGGCACTGACTGCTTGTCCCCCATCCAGTGAGTCTACTCCATGGAGGGCACTTACCACCTGGCTGGGGAGGCCTGAGCAGGGAGCACCGTGAGAAATTCTGCCCTCCTCCATGGGCCTGGGTGGAGCTGTGGGACCCTCAAGGGCACATTTGGGTGCTGCCCACTGTCCCCTGGCACCTGCCAAGCAAATGGGCCCTTGCACGTTATCACCTTTGACGGGAGTCCTGGGAAGCTCCCAGGCAGCTGTGTGCTTGTTCTGGCCGAGTCTGTGACTCTCTGGCCTGGCTCAACGCCCTTCTTCAGAGTAGAACTGGGCAAGGACAGGCCCAACCTCCCTGTCACACTCATCTCAGAAGCATGACCCAGGTCCACCTGCAGAGGGACAGCCCAGGCATGGCTCAGGTAAGTGATGGCTCTGGGGGTGGGGGACATAGGGTTCTTAGGAATCCAAGCCCCTCACCAAACCCAAAGCCCCAAAGGAAAAACTTCTGTTCTCTCCAGTATTTCCACATTACCCTCCATCCTCAATTACACACACTTTTCTGTCTGTATCCATCAGATGCATCTAGTTTAAAATAATAGAAATAACCTTTGGATCAGCTTAAAGAAAAAAACAAGGAATTTATTGGTTGACACAATTGAAAAACAATCAGGACATCCCTGGGTTCAGGCAGGGCTGGGTCCAAGGGCTCAACCAGTGCATCTGGAAGCTGTGTCTGTTTCTAGGCTCTACTTTCAGTCCACCTTGTGAGGACAAAGATGGCGGCCAGCTTAGCAAATGCCTCTGGAGAAAGAGCATCTTTTCCTGTAAAGTCCCAGGGCTGGCCCTCATTGGCTCAGCTTAGGTCATGTGACCATCTCACATGACTAAGTCTCTGTGGACTGATTGGCCGGGCCTGGGTTATGTGCTGGGAGTTAGGCTGGGGTTGACTTCCTTCTTGTGAGCCATAGGGATAGATGTTGCAGGGACAATTTCTAAAGAAAATCCAGAGAAAGACAAAAAGAATCCTGGGCAGGAAGAACAAGAAGTGGTTATTATTGTAGTTCTATCTTCGTCTCTTCATTTAAACATATTTTACATGCATTTGGGCACTTGAGTCATGTGACATTGACCCAGACCAACGGGGTCCAGCTCTCCTGAACCACAGTCTTTGACTGGGTCTGCTCCTTAGGTGAGTGGTGAGACAGTAGCCCACCTGTGAGCTCTAGCGGGGACAGCCTTGTCATGTCCTGGGATGGCCTCTTCTTCATGCTGTGGTTGGACTTCTGCTTGTGGCTACCACAAACCTCTTACAGCCTCACCTGCCCCAGCCCCAGAAGGGTCACACCTGTGGGCTCTGCAGCAACTTCCGTGGCAACCTAGCAACGATGCTGAATCCCCGGTCACCTTGGGGAAGCAGAGCAAGGCTTGTGGGGACGACTGTGGAGCTGCCTGTCCAGTCTGCAATGACCAGGAGCAGATTGTATCTATGAGGAGGTGTGGGCTCCTGCAGGACCCCCAGGGGCCCCTTGGTCCCTGCCACAGGAGATCAACCTGGATCCATGTAGATCCAGCTGTGTCGGTGATGTGTGTCTTGCTATGACCGCATCCTCTGCTTGGCCCTGCAGACATATGCTGCAGTCTGCCAGGGTACAAATGTCACCCTTGGGCACTGGAGAAATTCTTCCTTCTGTGAGCCGGACAGGACCTCATCTGCATATTCCATATGGTCATGCCAGTGGATCACACACTGAAATGCTTCTAGACCCCCGAGTTGCCCAGGTGCTACCAGCCACTTCCTGCATTCCAAAGCCTGGCAAGACAGGGGCTCCCAGATCTCTGGGTAAGCTCGAGATCTTCTAAGGGGATGGAGCCTATATTCTACTGATTGCTACATTTTTTTTTTTTGGTGGGGGCACCAGGGATTGAACCCAGGGTCCTTTTACCCCTGAGCCACATCCCCAGCCCTTTTTTAAATTTTATTTAGAGACAGGGTCTCACTGAATTGCTCAGGGCCTCACTAAGTTGCTGAAGCTGGCTTTGAACTTGTGATCCTTCTGGCTCAGCCTCCTGGTCCACTGGGATTATAGGTGTGTGCCACCAGGCCTGGCTGCTACATGTTTTTAATACCACCCTGGTCAGACCTGACAATTTGTGCCTGTCAAGGAAACTGGATGTCCTTTCTACCCTCAGAAAACCTGACCTGAGATGCCTACCTTTCACCTCCCAAAGATGACAAAATAATAATAGTGCCAACAACCACTAATACCTACTGCACACCTGCAGTGTCCCAGGCACGGGGCTAAGGGTTCTGTGTATTTATTGCTGTCAGCTTCTCCAGAACACCTTGCAAGTCAGAGCGGATGACTGCTATCATCCCCATTTTATAGCTGGGAAAGCTGAGGCTCACAGAGCTCAGCCAGTTGTCCATAGCTAATAAAACTGACATTTGAGCCCTATTTTCTCTAGGGATGGAAGAAATTTTATCATGGTCCTATCTTTCAATTCTTTCCTTCTTGTTTACTTGAGTTCCATATTATAGCTGTTTTCAACAGAGGAGTATAATGAATGCCCTGGACCCATCAGGCACCTTCAACAATGGTCAGGTTGGGACCAACTTTGGGTCCATCCCCACCTTATTTATTTACTTTTTTTTTTTTCTGGTACTGGGGATTGAACTCAGGGACACTCAACCACTAAGTCCCATCTCCAGCACTATTTTGTTTTTTATTTAGAGACAGGGTCTCACTGAGTTGCTTAGTGCCTCACCTTTGCTGAGGCTGGCTTTGAACTCCCGTTTCTCCTCTCTCAGCCTCCTAAACTTCCCGGATTACAGGTGTGCGCCGGTTTTATTTATTTACTTTTTATAAAACAAGCCTCAGACATCGGGTCAATCTGTAAATATTTATAAAATATCTTCTTTATAAAAAAAGAAGATCTCAAACATGATTCTCTAATGGATTGGACTTCAGAAAGAATAAAAATTATCATGATTTACTCACACCTAACAGAAGGAGCAATAATTTCCTGGCAGCATGTAAAATCTAGTCCGTATGCAAATCCTTCTGATCCTCCTTCAAAAGTCTTTCTTTCCTTCCTCCTGCCAGAGTTGTTGCTGGCTCCCCAGTGCAGATGCCCCCCCCCCCCCAGGTTCTAACATTATTGGGGCAATAGGGGCAGGGCAGGTTCTCTGGGGACGGCAGATCCTTCGCTCAACCAGGGCACCAAAAGCCTCCACAGAGCCATCCTGGGGGGTCAGGACACCCCTAAAGCCAGGCCCTGTCGTGATCAATGTGAGTGTCTGACACTCAGCCTTTGCCCCTCAGAGATGCTGGAGTTGGGGTAGCATGGGTTCATGCAGCGGGAGAGGTAGGCGGGGGCTCTTTGTGAAGTAACAAGTCAAGTTCACCTGGGCCCTCAGCGTGCAGCTCTGCCTCAGTCTCCTAATTTAACTTAACCCTCAACACAAGTATGAGGCCGGTATTCAAGAGCCGATTTGCCAGATGAGGGGACTAAACCCCAACACAGGAGCTGGTGGCAGACAGGTCAGGGACTGGCAGCCCCAGGGCAGGGAGCGGAGAGCTCCGGAGCCCAGAGCCCTGCCCTCCTCACCTGCATTTCCCCCTGCCTGCCCAGCCTCGAAGCTCCAAGAGCACAGCGGCTACCAGCTTTGTGTACCAGGGGCACCGCCTGCCCAGCTGAGCCAACCCCACGGCGGCCCTGCCTGCATGGAGGGCTGTTCTTGTGATGTGTGCGCTGTGGACAGTGCGCCTGCGCACACGGTGGCCACACCTGCCAAGTGACCCAAGGGCTGGGCCTTGCTCCAGTGAGTGGGACTGGCCATCCCCGGGGATCACAGAACCCCAGGACACGCTAGGTTGCCTGATCCAGGACGGAACGTTGGAAATTGATCATTGTCTCTGTGGTTGCTGGAATTATTGATCTACTGCTGGAATTATTGATCTACTGCTATTGATGTTTATTAAGCTCATTCTCAGTGCACAGCCTGAGATGCTGAGTGCTTAATATTATTACTATTGTTAGCATCATTGGTTTTTAAAAATTAACTAGTATTTAATGGGCTCCTACTAAATGGTTGGCCCCCAACTCAACAATGTGATGGTATAACAATATCAATAAAAAAAAAACAATAATCACAACAGTTAATATTATTTAGCATTAATACATACAAAACTGTATTAATAATACAGCTTTAATAATAGTGATTTACTATGTTGCTGTTATTGTTGTCATTATTTCATTTTATTTTATTATTGTTTTTTGGTACCAGGGATCGAACTCAGCGGTGCTCAACCCCTGAACCACATCCCCAGCTCTTTTTATTTTTTATTTTGAGACAGGGCCTTGCTAAGTTGCTGAGGCTGGCCTCAAACTTGCCATCCTCCTTCCTTAGCCTCCTGAATTGCTGGGATTACAGTGTACACCACCACACCTGGCTGTTTGTGTTATTTTAATCACTGAATTTGAGCCCTGACCCTATGTCATTTCCTATACTGCTACTACTAATTAAAATGTATTGGGCATTTAGTTGGTATCCATGTCCAGGCTAAGTATTTTAATAGTAGTTACAGTAATAATGATAATAAAAATAATAATAATGCATGGTGAGCAGTATTAAATGATAATGATAAGAATAATAATGCTCAGTATGTCCTGGGCATATATTATGATTCTGTAATAATCATTAAATACACACACACATATATTATATAATGATAATAGCAGCAAATATTCTTGGCCACTTACTACGTGTATGATCCTGTCACCATAGTAACAAGTCATATTTTCGGAGAGCTCATCCTGAGCCAGGCACTGGGCCAGCACATTTGTAACAGTATCAGCTGACGTAAGTCAAGGGCGTGCTCGCTGTGGGCTGGTGGCTGCTGAGCGCCTCCCACACGTTGATCACACTGGCCCTCCACACAGTGCTCATGGCGCGGATTGGAGAGAGAGAGAAACTGAGGCTACAGGATGCCCAGAGCCCTCCGGGGACAGAGCCAGGTCTGGACCCTTCACCACGGGGCTGTTTTCAGCTGAGGGAAAATGTTTTTCACAAGTTTCCTACCTTCTAGGCAAGGAGGTGCCACAGGGTCCAGCCCGCAGCCTCTGCTGTTTTGGACCCACCCCCAGGTCTGCCAGGTCACGTCTGTCTGCAGGCAGAAGATGCCAGTCTGAGTTGGGAGAGCGACCTGGCTGCACCCGTGCACCTGCAGCTGCAGCTGTGACAGACGTGGCCCCCGCCCCTGCAGCCCAGCCCACGGTCCTGTTGGGGAGATCTGTGGTCTGTGGGGTGGGTGAGTGGGCTGCCGGAGCCCCCGGGTACCTGCATGACCATCAGAGATCCTGGCTACTTCACCTTCGATGGGGCCATAGCCCACGTCCCAGGCAGCTGCACCTAGCACCTGGTCCATTCCTGAGGGCCACACACACCACTGGGGGCTTCTCCTCCAGAGTGGAGGCTGCCAATAGGAGCTTGCACGGTCAGTGTGTGTCCTTGTACCACGTGGAGGTGGAGCTCAGCAGCTGGGGACCGAAGACACATGTGATCCTTCAGGATCAAAGGCAGCAGGTGCAGGTGAGGGGCAGAAGGGCAAAGGTCCAGCTGCAGACCTGTGTTAGGGTCTGTGAACAAGTCAGGATGGCGCCTGGCATTTTGCCAGAGGGAGTGGTTTGTGAAGTAACGCCAGCGAGCCATCAAGTATGGAGATTCCTTATTGGTTGACTGCTGTATCTAGTTTATGTTAATTAAGATAAACTGTGTGGAATGTATATATACCCCTCCTGTCCTACAATAAACGGCTCCCACTCCTGCTGTATCAATGTACACAAGTTGCTCGACATCCCCCGGTTATTTTGCTGCAGCCGGACTGCGGCAGACCTGCTCAGGCCAAAGCCTTACACGTACCCATTATTGCCCAGGCGTCAGCCGCCCACTGCCCCATCCATCGTCCCTGCCTCCCCCATCCTTCCATGCTCCAGCTCCCATCGCGCACTGACCCAGCCGTCCCTCCCCTCCTGTCCCCATTCCTCAGATGGCCTACTTCCCTGTCGACCCATCTCTTCCTGGAGCCTCCCCTGCATCAAACCATCTCCCCAACACAACGCTTGGTATAGCCGTCAGCGCCCCCAGCCACCCCTCCCTCCATCCTTCCCCCATCCCTCTATCCCCTATCAGCTCACCCACCGTCCACCCATTCACCCATCTTTATGTCCATCCACCTGCCCCTCCACGCATCCATCTTTAAATTGGTCCAATGTCCGTCATCCATGCAGCCAACAAACCTCGACCAAACATCTGTCTTCTGTCCCGCCCTGTTCTAGGCCTCACAGCAAAGATCCAAGCAGAGGCTGCTTCCCTCCTGGAGCCCGCGGCATAACTGGGAGACAGACAGCCAAAAACAAGTGTCTGACATCTCAGATAATGAGACGGCCGTTACAGGGCCAGAAAAGTAAGCTGGAGAGGAGAATGCAGGGGGGGGGGAGCCTGGTGTAGAGGTGGGGTCATCCCTTGAACAGAGGTAGCCAGAAAAGTGACACTGGGTAGAGGACGCTAGGGGGCAGAGGAGCCTGAGGGTGCCTGAGGGAAGAGCCGCCCAGGCAGAGGGGGCTGTGGGTGCAAAGTCCAGGTGTGGAAATGCCCTTGATCTCCATGAGAAAGAACAGGCCAGGGGCTGCGTGGCTGGAGTGGAGTGGGCAGGAGGAGGGACAGGTGAGCTCAGGGAGTCGTGGGGGGACGGGGACAGGTCTTAAAGCCTTTGTGAGTCTCTGTAAAGGTCCGGGTTTTGTGGGGAAGGGCAGGGCACACCTGTAATCCCAGCGGCTTGGGAGGCTGAGGCAGGAAGATGGTGTTCAAAGCCAGCCTCAGCTACTTAGGCGCTAAGCAACTCAGTGAGACTCTGAGTCTAAATAAAATACAAAAAAGGGCTGGGGATGTGGCTCAGTGGTTAAGTAAGTGCCCCTGAGTTCAATCCCCAGTATATAAAAGAAAAAAAGATCAGAGCTTTTACCCAGAATGAGGTGGGATTTGGGAGGCTGAGGGGTCGTGTGGTCTGACTTGGGTGTTACCAAGAGCCCTCTGGCTTCCTGAAGGGGACACTCTTGGTGACTGGGGAGCAGGAAGGATGGAGAGGAGGCCGAATGGGTGGTTGGGGCAGGAAGTGGCAGTGGTCAGAATCGGGGAGGAAATAGAGGAGGGGAGAAAGGGTCAGACTGGGGAACCTTCTCAAGGGCCCAGGTGGGGGGTGAGAGGCAGGGTGGGGTGGCTCGCTGTGTGGCCTCAGCAAGCTGAAGGTAGGAGCTGCCCCCGCTGGGGGTGGGGAGGGGGAGAGGGCTTGGGGTAAGACCCAGTGCTCAGATATGGACGGTGGAGTTTGAGAGGCCTCTTTGTCCTCCTGTCCCTTCCCCAGGAGCTAGGGCACAGTGGCGGCATGTAGGAGCCTGCAGGGGAGGTGGTGAGAGGGGACAGACCCTGACCTCCCCCTGCCCCCAGGTGGACAGCCAGGTGGGGACACTCCCGCTGCAGCTGGGCCCCAAGCCCTCGTGTGGCGGGAGCGGGGCCTGGTGCTGCTGCAGGTGGCCCCTGGCTAGGGGCTCAAGAGCCATGACACTCTCTTTGTGTGGATGGGACCTGCACACAGGGGCCACCTCTGTGACCTCTGTGGCAACTTCAGGGGTGACCCCAGCCATGACAAGGTGTTCCTCAGCGGGGTTCCCGCCCTCAGTGCCACTGACTTTGACAACTCCTGGCAGACCTGGGACAGCCGGCCTGGGTGAGTGGTCACCCAGGGCCACAGAGGGCTGAGTCAAGACATGCTGGTTGGGGACAGACAGGCAGTGAATCAGGGTGAGACAGGCTGAAGCGGAGGCCACCAACCCCACACGTGGCTCTCTTCAGAACCAGCAGCAATTTCCCTACCCACTGACGGACACGGAGACCAGGAAGGATAAGAATTTGTTGCTACACAAGGAACGGTGGGCTGGCGCTGGGAGACCAGCAGCCCCATTAAGTATTCCCCTCCAGAAGGGGTACAGGACACCCCACACCAGGACCTCGGCCCTCCAACGTCCAGTGCTAACCAGGTCCTACTTAAAATGAAACGAAAATAGTTTCCATTACCCACCTGGTTTCTCAGTCCCATTAGCCACATTTGAAGGGCTCCATGGCCACCAGTGGCAGTGACCAGGGTATGGGACAACACACATTTGGAGACTTGGTCAAGCAGTGGAGCTGGGGTTTTAAGTCACTCATGTTGATTCCAGAATCCATGATCTACTTAGTGCCCACCCTGTGCTGAGGGGCAGGACGAGAATCATCCGGGACTCTGGCTGGAGGTTTTCTTTATGGGGGAAGGGGTGGTACCTGGGATTGAACTCAGGGGCACTTGACCACTGAGCCCCATCCCCAGCCCTATTTTGTAGTTTATTTAGAGACAGGGTCTCACTGAGTTGCTTAGCACCTCATTTTTGCTGAGGCTGGTTTTGAATTCCTGATCCTCCTGCCTCAG
Source organism: Callospermophilus lateralis (assembly GCF_048772815.1). Lineage (NCBI taxonomy): Eukaryota > Metazoa > Chordata > Mammalia > Rodentia > Sciuridae > Callospermophilus > Callospermophilus lateralis. Next base: position 17,847,941 of record NC_135322.1, on the reverse strand, counting down.
CCTCCCGAGTCGCTGGGATTAGAGGGGTGCACCACTGAGCCAGGCTTGAGGTTCTGAAATATTTGTAACTCTGCCCCAGGGGCTGTTGAGGCTGGCAGGGAGGGGCAGGAGGTGAGGCCTGGAGGTGGTCGTGCGGACTCTCTGTGATCCCCCAGCTGCTGGCAGGACACTGGACACCTGGAGCCCTGCCAGGACATGCCAGGGGTGGCACACCTCTGCGGAGTTCTCGTGTACGGCTCTGGGTTGTTTGCCAGGTGCCCCTGGCATGAGGACCCTGTGCCCTGCACCCAGCTCTGCACGCTGCCCGGCGTCTCTCTGCCTGGGTGGTGAGCCAGCATGTGCCCCTGCGCCTTGCCCGCCCCAGCTCCAACCAGGGCCTCGCCCCTGTGCCAGCCAGGATGCCACCTTCCCTGGCTGGTTGAAACCCCTCACCCGCAGGGACACCCGGAGTCCTGCTTGGGATGGTGACCCAAGCCTCAGAACAGAATGAAGGCTCCTCTTAACCCCTGTCCCCACCTCGCTGCCCATCTCCCCGCACTTGACCCTCGGTTGGCCACGTGCACCCATTACAGTGTCCTGCAGACGGGACGCGAACAGCCAAGTGCACGGCAAGGAAGTATTAGTGGAAGGTCTTCCTGGGGACCGTCGCTGCCCCCGCCCGCCCTTCACCACCCTGGCTTTGCCTCCCTCTGGTTTCACCCTCAGGCCTCTCTCCGTCCCCCAGGTGTGGCGTGTCTGGCCAACAGCTACTATGACAAACCCAGGGACACTCGACCACTGAGCCCCATCCCCAGCCCTATTCTGTACTTAATTTAGAGATGGGGTCTCACTGAGTTGCTTAGCACCCCGCTAAAATTGCTGAGGCTGGTTTGACCTCAGGATCCTCCTGCCTGAGCCTCCCGAGCCGTTGGAATTACTAGCCACCTTGCCCGGCTAGCTACTCTGACTTCTGTGGGCCACCTTGCCCGTCACCTGTCCCAGGTGTCACCCTGGAGGTGGTGGCTGTGAGCCCTGTGCTTGCTGTGGCTGCCACCTACAGGGCTGCTATGTCCCTCTGGATGCAGCCACCTATGACCAGAAGTGCGTGCGCCGAGTGGCTGGACACTGGCCGGGTGCCACCCTCATGCTGTAGGGACCATGAGTGCTGCCAGCACGGGGGTTAGGGGCCGCCCATCATGATGGGACTCTCTGGCTCTGTGGAGACCCCACCTGCACACCTGCAATGGGACCTGCCACCAGCTTCAAGAGCCTGGTGAGAACGATGGCCAGAGCACGCCACGCCCACCCCCTTGGCCATCTGAGCACAGGTCGGGGGCCTGAGCCCTGGGGTATGGGGCCCAGCAGGTAGACGTGGACGTGGCAGGAGGGCGGCTGTCATTGCTGGCAGGGCAGTGTGGGATGGTCCCGGCTCTAGTCCTCTGTCCCAGAGAACCCTGGTGATGGGCTCAGAGGCGGAGCCCGCGGCGGGCACAGTGGGGACCTTGGTTCAATCCCCAGCACCACAAAAGGCAGGGGCTGAAGAGATGGTCCCCCAGAGCGTCCCCCGTGCCGAGGGAAGAAGTGGGGGCTGTGCTGCGCTTAGAAGGGGACCGAGGGCCCCGCCCACCCTGCAGCCTCCTGGGACCAGGGTTCACTCCATGAGCTGCAGCCCCAGGGGCCTCTGGGCGGCCCTGCAGAACTGGCGGCCCCTCTGCCCTGGTCCTCTGGACCAGGCGCCAGGACAGGGAATGCTCTGTCTAAAGGGCTCAGAGCCACGTCCAGGTCCCACCCTGGCCTCACGCCCAGCTCCATCCTACCCATGAGACCAGCTAGGCCCTATGGCAGGACAAGGGCGGGGTCCTCCCTGGGCGGAGCCAGCACAGGCTGTGAGAGGGCAGCCGGCCGCTGGGAAGAGACAAGGGGGGGACCCGGCGACAAACCCACTTCTGGCCTCAGGGACATTAGGAAGGCCTAGGATCCCGGCAGCAGGATGGAGCGTATTCCTCAGCAGCTTGGCCTGGGCCCTGTTCAGGGCCCTGTGTTGGGGGTCCACCTGGCGCTCTAGCAGGCAAAGTGGGGCTGGGCCCCTGGGTCCTGGGTTCAAATCCCAGGGTGCCATTTACTAGCTGCCGACCTTGGTCCGGAGGCTTTCTACCTCCGTGCCTCAGTTTCCCTCTATACGATGGGGCTGATGGTATCTCACGGTATGTGAGGATTAAGGGGTGAAATCGCCCAGGACAAGACATTTAGTAAGGGGGTGAAGGTGTTTGATCAGTAAACACAACATTAATGGCAAAGCTGAGTCACTTTTGTTAGCCTCACTCTCACCCCAGCAGGTAAAGATGCAATTTCTTTAGTGACATCAAGTCACGTCACATTCTCTCCTACCTCAGAGTACCGCCATGGCCTCATCCCACTCAGAGTGGGTCGATGTGACCCGGCAGAACTGATCTCTCCTCTTGCTGCCCTCCTGTCCTCTCTCTAGTCCCCACTGCTTTAATCACATGACCTCCCTGAGGGTCCTCCAGCACCCCAGGCCGGCTTTCACCTCAGGGCCTTTGCACTGGCTAGTCCCGCTCCCTTGGGGTCCTCACCATTCCTATGAAAGGAGTCACCCTTCCGTCCTTCTCATACCCCCACTTTCTTTCCTTCCAAGTACTCACATTTATCAATGTCTTAGTCATCTTTCTATGGTCGTTTCTCTCTCTTTCTCTCTCTCTCTCTCTTTCTTTCTTTCTTTCTCCTCTCCTCCTCCTCCTCCTCTCCTCCTTCTTCTTCCTCCTTCTCCTTCTCCTTCTTCTTCTTTTTGGTACCAGGGATTGAACTCAGGGGCCCTTGACCACTGAGCCGCATCCCCAGCCCTTTTTTGTATTTCATTTAGAGACAGGGTCTCACTGAGCTGCTGAGGCTGGCTTTGAACTCTCCATCCTCCTGCCTCAGCCTCCTGAGACGCTGGGTGTTTCCTGATTTTGTTGAAAAATAAAATAGACGGGAATCCCTGGGAGAAAGACAACCAACCGAGAGAAAAACAAAGCAGGGGAGTGGCCCAGAGGGGAGGGTGGGGGCTGCACCCTGAGGCGGGGCCGGCAGGGCAGCCCTGGGACCTGGGACCTGGCTGAGAGGTCTGGAGAAGAGTGGGGGAGGGTCCAGGCAAAGCACACCGCCAGGGACAGGTCCAGAGGTGATGATGGTCCCTGGCATTTGGGAAATAGTAGGGAGTGACACGGCCAGGGGCCGTGAGAGGACATGAGCGCAGAGTGGCACTGGAGCCCAGTTTCACGGGACAACATGGTCACAGTGAGGAGTTTAGATTATCCACGGGGGAAGTAGGGAGCCACAGAAGGTTAAAGCAAGGGAGCAACGGTGTCTGATTTGTGACTTTAAAAGACCCACTGGAGACGGTTGCTGTGGTGCAGGCCCGTGATCCCAGTGCTCTGGAGGCTGAGGCAAGAGGATCGCAAGTTCAAAGCCAGCCTCAGCAACTGAGTGAGACCCTGGCTCAAAATATTCAAAAAGGGCTGGGGATGGGGCTTAGTGGTCAAGTGCCCCTGGGTTCACGCCTCTGTACCAGGAAAAAAAAAAGAAAAGAAAGAAAGACCCTCTGGGTGCTCCGTGGAGAGTGGAGGACGGCGTCCAGGGAGAGCTGGCGTCTGGGCGGGGGTCCTGACACTGCCGGGTGTCTGTGTTCCAGGTGAACAGGTCCCAGGCAGCTGCCCCTGCCCCCGGCTGGAGGCACACTCAGGGCTTTCTCCACGTCCTGGGGGGTCCCAGCTGCCTCTGGCCTCTCTCTGGCCGTCCAGGAACCCCGGGCCCTAGGGTGACTGTGCCTGAGAGCTACATGAACGCTCTCTGTGGCCTGGGTGGGGACTTTAGCATGGGTCTTCAAGATGACTTGGGTGTCTCTGACGCACGTGGCGCTCTGTGCCCATGGGCCTAGCCCCTCTGTGCCCACTGGACAGGGCAGCCCTGGAGACCTCTTGTGGCCTGTGGTGAGCAGGTGTTCCTGGGGGAGGGTCCTTCCCAGCCTGATAGCACCAGCTGGCCCAAAGCCACCTCCTGATGTCCTCCTAGGTCAAGGACACCCAAGTGAAGTCACTGTGCACCCTGCTAGATAACTGTCCCTCAGAAAATCCCACCTGCTTCAAACCCTTCAACAGTGACGACTGAGCACTGTTGAAGCAGTCAGGATAGGCTGGGTTGTGCTGCAGTAACAACTCGGCTGTGCGGGACCAGGGGTGGTTTCCTCAACTGCGGATCTCACAGTACTCTCCTGGGCACCCGTCAAGTTCACTTCCACCCTGTGATGCCACCCTAGCAACATGGGCACCTCGGCTCTCCAACTCCTCACCTTCAAAGTCCCCCATGTCATTTCTGCTCATAGCCATCATCCCAGCCAGGGTGGGTGAGGGATCGGGAAGTGAGGAGGCTCACGGGCACTGTGAGGGTGCTAAGTGACCGTGCCAGGGGCGTCATGCAGTCCCCACGTCCTCCTGCCCAGAGGAGTGCTGTTAGTATTCTTGTTTTACGGATGAGGAAACTGAGGCAAGGCAGGCTCAGTAGCTTGTGCAAGGTCGCCCAGGGTCAGTGGGAAACACGCCGCTGTGCCTCCTGCTGTCTTTGGGAGGCGGCTGAGCAGCAGAGTCGCGCTTCCACCGATGCCTTCTTACACTTCAGGAGCTCGAGGGGTGGAGTCCCGGCTCTGTAAGGGCTCAGGAGCCCACATGGCAGGGGGACCAGGCAGGCAGAGGGGTGGAGTGGGCCAGGGGCGGGCAGCGACGTGGGACTGTGTCCTGCTCATGGGGTTGGCACTGTACCAAGGGGAATGCAGCCTCAGGGAGCCCACAGGCTTGTTCTTTTTTAAAAATTTTTTATTTTTTCTATTGGTTGTTCAAAACATTACAAAGCTCTTGACATATCATATTTCATACATTAGATTCAAGTGGGTTATGAACTCCCATTTTTTACCCCGTATACAGATTGCAGAATCACATGGGTTACACATCCACGTTTTTACATATTGCCATACTAGTGTCTGTTGTATTCTGCTGCCTTTCCTATCCTCTACTATCCCCCCTCCCCTCCCCTCCCATCTTCTCTGTCTACCCCCTCTACTGTAATTCATTTCTCTCCTTGTTTTTTATCCCATTCCCCTCACAACCTCTTATATGTAATTTTGTATAACATTGAGGGTCTCCTTCCATTTCCATGCAATTTCCCTTTTCTCTCCCTTTCCCTCCCACCTCATGTCTCTGTTTAATGTTAATCTTTTCAGGGAAAAGTCCGAGAAGGGCAATAGCTGGGTCAAATGGTGGTTCCATTCCCTGCTTTCCCAGGAATCTCCATACTGCTTTCCAAATTGGCCGCACCAATTTGCAGTCCCACCAGCAATGAACAAGTGTACCCTTTTCCCCACATCCTTGCCAGCACTTGTTGTTGTTTGACTTCATAATGGCTGCCAATCTTACTGGAGTGAGATGGTATCTTAGGGTGGTTTTGATTTGCATTTCTCTGACTGCTAGAGATGGTGAGCATTTTTTCATGTACTTGTTGATTGATTGTATGTCCTCCTCTGAGAAGTGTCTGTTCAGGTCCTTGGGCCCATTTGTTGATTGGGTTATTTGTTATCTTATTGTTTAATTTTTTGAGTTCTTTGTATATTCTGGAAATTAGGGCTCTATCTGAAGTGTGAGGAGTAAAAAATTGTTCCCAGGATGTAGGCTCCCTATTTACCTCTCTTATTGTTTCTCTTGCTGAGAAAAAACTTTTTAGTTTAAGTAAGTCCCATTTGTTGATTCTTGTTATTAACTCTTGTGCTATGGGTGTCCTATTGAGGAATTTGGAGCCCCACCCCACAATATATAGATTGGAGCCAACTTTTTCTTCTATCAGATGCAGAGTCTCTGATTTGATATCAAGCTCCTTGATCCATTTTGAGTTAACTTTTGTGCATGGCGAGAGAAAGGGATTCAGATTCATTTTGTTGCATATGGATTTCCAGTTTTCCCAGCACCATTTGTTGAAGATGCTATCCTTCCTCCATTGCATGCTTTTAGCCCCTTTATCAAATATAAGATTGTTGTAACTTTGTGGATTAGTCTCTGTGTCCTCTATTTTGTACCATTGGTCTACCCGCATGTTTTGGTACCAGTACCATGCTGTTTTTGTTACTATTGCTCTGTAATATAGTTTGAAATCTGGTATCGCTATGCCTCCTGATTCACACTTCCTGCTTAGAGTTGCTTTTGCTATTCTGGGTCTTTTATTTTTCCATATGAATTTCATGATTGCTTTATCTATTTCTATAAAAAATGCCATTGGGATTTTGATTGGCATTGCATTAAACCTATAGAGAACTTTTGGTAATATCGCCATTTTGATGATGTTAGTTCTGCCTATCCATGAACAGGGTATATTTTTCCATCTTCTAAGATCTTCTTCTATTTCTCTCTTTAGGGTTCTGTAGTTTTCATTGTATAAATCTTTCACCTCTTTTGTTAGGTTGATTCCCAAGTATTTTATTTTTTTTTGAGGATATTGTGAATGGGGTGTTTTTCCTCATTTCCGTTTCAGAAGTTTTGTCGCTGATATACAGGAATGCCTTTGATTTATGTATGTTGATTTTATATCCTGCCACTTTGCTGAATTCATTTATTAGTTCTAGTAGTTTTTTTGTAGACCCTTTTGGGTCTTCTAGGTATAGAATCATGTCGTCCACAAATAGTGATAATTTAAGTTCTTCTTTTCCTATTTTTATGCCTTTAATTTCTTTCGTCTGTCTAATTGCTCTGGCCAGTGTTTCAAGAACTATATTGAATAGAAGTGGTGATAGAGGGCATCCCTGTCTTGTTCCAGATTTTAGAGAGAATGCCTTCAGTTTTTCTCCAACACAGGCTTGTTCTTAAGCCCAGCCCATCACTTTTTGGCTCTGTTACCTCGGGCAAGTCACTTGACCTCTCTGGGTCTCTGTTTTCTCATCTGAGCAGGCGCCCAGTGACTGCTCAGCTGTAGGTCGTTCTTTCCATTGACTAGATGACAATGATCGTTCATGGTTTCTAGCTGACTCAGGGAATTCAGGAAGGAAATACTGAGATTTAAAGAGAGAATACCTAGCAGGGTATGGAGCGGAGCCTGGCATGCAGTTGGTGCTCAAGCAGTGTTATCTCACACCCATTATTAACTCCATTGCCACCAGCAGCAGCATCACACCGCCACTGTCATTACCATCACCACCTCACCCCATCTCTATCCCCACTACCATCACCACCACCAACATCATCATCACCACCATCACCAACGTCATCACCACCATTAGTATCACGACCACCACCATCAATATCATGACCACCATCACCACCAGCACCGTCATCACCATAAACATCGTCACCACCACCATCACCAACATCATCACCACCAACATCATCACCACCAACATCATCACCACCAACATCATCACCACCACCAACATCATCACCACCAACATCATCACCACCAACATCACCACCATCACCAACGTCATCACCACCAACATCATCACCACCAACATCATCACCACCAACATCATCACCACCAACATCACCACCATCACCAACGTCATCACCACCATTAGTATCACGACGACCACCATCAATATCATGACCACCATCACCACCAGCACCGTCATCACCATAAACATCATCACCACCAACATCATCACCATCAACATCGTCACCACTACCATCACCATCACCACCATCACCACCACCGCCAACGTCATCGCCACCGTCACCATCACCACCAACATCATCACCACCAACATCATCATCACCACCACCATCACCACCACCACCAACATCATCACCACCAACATCATCACCACCAACATCACCACCATCACCAACATCATCACCACCAACATCATCACCACCAACATCATCACCACCAACATCATCACCACCATCACCAACGTCATCACCACCATTGGTATCACGACCACCACCATCAATATCATGACCACCATCACCACCAGCACCGTCATCACCATAAACATCGTCACCACTACCATCACCATCACCATCATCACCACCACCGCCAACGTCATCGCCACCGTCACCATCACCACCAACATCATCACCACCAACATCATCATCACCACCACCATCACCACCACCACCAACATCATCACCACCAACATCATCACCACCAACATTACCACCATCACCAACATCATCACCACCAACATCATCACCACCAACATCATCACCACCAACATCACCACCATCACCAACGTCATCACCACCATTAGTATCACGGCCACCACCATCAATATCATGATCACCATCACCACCAGCACCGTCATCACCATAAACATCGTCACCACTACCACCACCACCAACATCATCACCACCAACATCATCACCACCAACATCACCACCATCACCAACATCATCACCACCAACATCATCACCACCAACATCATCACCACCAACATCATCACCACCATCACCAACGTAATCACCACCATTAGTATCACGACCACCACCATCAATATCATGACCACCATCACCACCAGCACCGTCATCACCATAAACATCGTCACCACTACCATCACCATCACCACCATCACCACCACCGCCAACGTCATCGCCACCGTCACCATCACCACCACCATCATCACCACCAACATCATCATCACCACCACCATCACCACCACCACCAACATCATCACCACCAACATCATCACCACCAACATCACCACCATCACCAACATCATCACCACCAACATCATCACCACCAACATCATCACCACCAACATCACCACCATCACCAACGTCATCACCACCATTAGTATCACGACCACCACCATCAATATCATGATCACCATCACCACCAGCACCGTCATCACCATAAACATCGTCACCACTACCATCACCATCACCATCATCACCACCACCACCACCAACATCATCACCACCAACATCATCACAACACTACCAATGTCATCACTACCACCAACAATGTCATCACCATCATCACCACCAACACCATCAACATCGTCACCACTATCAACACCGCCGCCAACGTCATCGCCACCGTCACCATCACTACCACCATCAATAGCATCATCTCTACCATCACCATCACCATCATCACCAACGTCATCACCACCACCCCCACGAACATCACCACCACACCGCCAACATCATCACCACCACCAGGGCTGCCACCGCCACATCACCACGCTACCTCCCTGATGGCCCTTCCCCTGGCCCCGAGGCCTGCCCTGGCCCTCTCAACCCCCACCTCCGCCATTTCCTCGTCCTCCTGTGCAGGGAAAGGTCCTGGAAGAGTAGCGCTTCCCACTTATGTGCCCTGTCCTCCTCCCTCCAGAGCTGCCCGCATTCCCCACAGTCACCTGGGCTTGGTGGCTCCTGCGCCCCAGCTCCTGCGCCCAGCCTGCTGCCTGATGCCGTGCCCGCAGGGCTGCCCTTGGGATCGGGCTTGGTACCTGGCGGGACCGGCTGCCTGTCCTCCATCCCGTGTGGCTGCTCCATGGGCAGCAGGTGCCTTGGCTGGGGAGGCCTGGGCCGGGGGGCACAGTGAGAAAGTCTGCCGGGCAGGCCCGGCCACGCTGCCCACGCTGCCCTTCTCCCTGAGCCCTGGGCAGAGCTGCGGGACCTCCAGGGCATGCTCGGGCCGCCGCTCTCCCCTGGCACCTCCAGGCAAGGGGCACTTGCTTATCGCCACCTTCAACAAGAGGACAGTGACGTTCCCAGGCACCTTGCCCCTGTTTGGGCCAAGCCCTGGGCTCCCCAGCTCACTGCCCTTCCCCAGGTTGGAATTTGGGAAGGGGAACTGGTGCAGCAGCCCCATTGCGCTCATCTCAAGGACATCTATCCACGTCCACAGGACCCAGGTTTCTGTGCGCAGAGAGCCCTGGCCTGGTTGAGCTGAGCGCTCACCAACATCTAGAGACTCCCAACCTGATTTAAGCTAAAAGAAAAAAAGCATCTGGCCTGGCACATGGCACATGTCTGTAATCCCACCTGCTAGGGAGGCTGAGGCAGGAGGATCACAAGTTCAAAGCCAGCCTCAGCAAAGTGTGGCACTAAGCAACTCAGTGAGACCCTGTCTCTAAATAAAATACAAAAAAGGGCTGGGGATGTGGCTCAGTGGTTGAGTGCCCCTGAGTTCAAACCCTGGTACCACCACTACCACCACCAACAACAAAGCATCTGCTCAAACTAAGTAAAAATCATGATCTATCCTAGTGAAAATGCAGTGATTCTGGGTCCACAAACTTCCTCTAAATATAATCTTAATTGTTTGGGTTGCAAGTAACAGAAAATCTCATTTAAACTAAGTTAAACTTTTAGATTACATAACTAAAAATTCCAGAAGGATTATGAGATCAGGTATGGTTTGATCAAGGTATTAACTTGATTTCTCAGACTCTTTTTTGGGGGGGTTGGTGGTCTTTTATAGTAGTAGCTTTGGCTGTAGGATGGCTTTTCATATGGTGGAAAAACAACTGGCCTCAAACATATAGTCTTCGCTGTCCAAAATCCAAATCTTTTCTGAAACCAAGTGTTGAACAAGATTCTTATGTTTCACTTTCATGGGACTCCCCTGAACCCATCTCTGTGGCCCAGAGGTCACCTTAAGCCTGTCCCAGTCTATTCTCAGGAGCTGCAGGTGGTAGAGATCCCCCACCAACACTCACAGATGCCCTTTGCCAGTGGGCAAAACGGGAGCCCTCTATGGTGTCCTCTGTCCCCAAACCAGTCCTGCTTGTTGTAACAATCTTCCCAGAACATAAAGGCCCTGGTAAACCTTCCCTCTGAGACCTGACACTTTGTCTGGACCCACGGGGTGGCTGTGTTTTCCACGCCCGAGGGCCCCTGCCTACAAGCGTCCCTTTGTTGGCTGTTGGAAAACACACAGCCGCACCCCTCCCACTCCACCCGCTTCCAGGAAGGGCACCAGCTTTCAGAATTAGTCACACTGTCAGCCTCCCACACAACAATCCCATTGAATCCAAAGGGCAGCTCTGCAGGGGGACTGCTATTATTATCTCAATTGTGCAGGTGGGGAAACCAAGGCCCAGGAAGGGAGCCCGGCCTTGTGAGAAAATACCAAAGCGAGCATGTGTACTCAGGTTGTCTGGCTCTGAGTTCCTTTCCTCTCCACCTGAGGGCCTACTGTGTGCTCCCAAACCTGTGCCAGACTTAAGGAGGATGGGGAATCTGAGTCGTGTATCATTATGGGGCCTGGGATACAGTAACTTCCAAATATGGTTTTCACTGGAGCTCAGTAAATGTTTTCTGAGCACCTACTATGTGCCAGGCCCTATGCTCTGGTGCTGGGGAAACCGCAGGGAATGAGACAGTCCAGGTCCCTTCTGCAAGGAGCTACACTCCAGAGGAGGGAGAGACAGTAACACAAGCAGTGCATGTTTATTAGTCAGTGCAAGGGGACCTGGGATTTTAGTGCTATAGAAAAAATACATTTAAAACCCATGTATAATTTTAAAAATAAATTTAAAATTTTATTTAAAAAATAAATTTAAAAAGGCCAGAATGAGAGCAGGCGCTGGGGTTCCAGAGAGAAAAACGGTCCCAAGTTTCGTGGAGAAGGGGACGTTTGAGCAAAGCCAGGAGGAGATGAGGGACCCCTGCCCCCCGGGGCGGTGAACCCCGTGGTGTGGACAGCGAGGGCCAGGAGCTGGGTGGGCAGCGTGAAGGGCCCAGCAGGTGGCCGTGCAGCCGCCCCCCCTGCCCCCCAGCGAGCGGGTGAGTGAGGGGAGGACGGCAGCAGGTGACCAGGTCGGAGAGCGGCTGGGGAGTCACTGCTGTGCCCAGGGCTTTTGCCTTCACTGGGAGTGAGGAGCAGCCAGGGCGGGGCCCCCACCTGGGAGGGCGCAGGCCCCCTGGGAACAGGCTGGGGGCAGGGACAGGAGCAGGGCCCAGGGAGGAGGGATGGCAGCTGGTCGGGTGGAGGCAGTGGCTGGTTCTGGAAATCCTCTCGGAGGTCCTATCTGCTCTTTGAACCCTGCTGTCTGTTCCAGGGACCCTCCTTGTCCCTTTATCGCCCCCCCCCCACACACACCCCGCACGGGGATCCTGGTGGGAATCCTCACTCTGACCTTTCCTGAAGGGTGTGATCTGCCCCCAAGTGACAGAGCCTAAGGGTCACAGTCTCCTCTGCAGGGAGAATAGTGCTGGCCCAGCTGGCCGCGTGTGCCAGGATCTAGTGTCCCAGTTGGCACCCCCAAATGTTAAGAATGGGCGAGTCTAAGAAGGGTCTCTAAGGGCACGGTAGGGCTCCTGGCTCTCTGGGTGCAGCCCCTGCACGCCAAGGCAGCAGCAGGGGACAGGGGCCGCTGAGCTGGACGCCCCCAGGATGCCAGCGGCCCAGGAGCCAGCGCCTCCCCTGGCGGAGGGTGCCAGGCAGCTCCCGGAACTGCAGACTCACGGCCCGGCCTCTGCAGCCAGCGGAGCCTGCCAGCCTCAGCCTGAGCGCAGAAACCTTTTCCTGCCCTTCTGACTTGCTCAGGCCTCAGAGCCTCAGGGACCCCGGGAGAACAATGCTGGGCAGCCCAGAGCGGGGTTGTCACCTCCAGCGAGGAAGGGGTGGACCCGGGCACTGAGGGGTCACGGCCTGTGAACTGATCCAGGAGGAAATAAGACATTATGTTGGGGAGGCGGGGACTTTTATCCACAAGGAAAACAACCCCTGTGTAATATTTGGTAGGTGTATAACATGCATAAATGCGTAATTTCTGACATTCAATTAAATTCTGTTTAACTTTTAGGTTACCAGATTCTAAATTTCCTTTTTCCTCCATTCTCTCGGAATTATTTTTTATCTTGTGGTTTTATTACTTTATATTTTTATTGATTTTTTTTTCTCAGTGCTGAGTTTGAATATTTTTGACTACAGAAAAGTTACATAAGCCACATAACGAACTTAGAGGCCCTTCATAGATTCACCAATTCTTAATATCTTGCCTCCTTGGCTTTATTTCTATTTATATATAAGGTGTTTTGTTTTGTTTGCTTGTTTGTTTCTAGATTCTTCTATGTCAGAAATCTTTTCCTGCCCACTTACCTGGCCATTTACAAGAGATTCAGCCAGGCACAGTGGTGCCTGCCTGTAATCCAGGCAGCTTGGGAGGCTGAGACAGGAGGATCAAGTGTTCAAAGCCAGCCTCAGCAATGGCAAGGTGCTAAACCACTCAGTGAGACCCTGTGTCTAAGTAAAGTTCAAAATAAGGCTGGGGATGTGGCTCAGTGATCGAGTGCCCGAGTTCAATCCCTGGTACCAAAAAAAAAAAAAAAAAAAAAAAAGAGAGATTCAGTTTTTTCTTATAGTCAGTTGACAAACAGAGCTTTTTTCAGAAGGGAATCATAAAACATGAGCAGGCATGTCCTCAGTGGTACCATTTCACCTCAAGTGGGCAGATATACCCTCTCTTCCTGGACACAGGATGCCAGCCCTGGGGTCTTTGCTGTGCCAACCATCCCCAGTTGCCTCCCCGAGGCTGGATCTGTCATGGCGGCCATCCAGGTGCAAGATGGGATTAAGATAGGAGATGACAGGCGCAGTCCTGGGGCCAGAAGGACCCTTGAGTCTCCTTCTTCCCTACTCTCTCTTGTGAAGTCTCAAATTAAGGAAAGATGGGGTCAGGGTCACTAGGGAGACAGACACGACCCTTCAATTACTGCCACCAAATGGGAATGTTTATAATTTACAATGAACAGAAATGGATTCAGCCTACAGTTCTGGAGGCTGGGAAGTCCAAGAGCATGGTACTGGCATCTGGTGAGGGCTTCTTGTTGCATCATCCCATGGCAGAAGGTGGAAGGGCAGGAGAGGGTGAGAAAAAGTGAACAGGGGTACGACCTTGCTTTTAGAATAACCGGTTCTCACAATAACTAACCCACTCCCATAAGGCAAAACGCATCTCTCTCTCATGACCTCATCAGCTCTTAAGATTCTCTTCCCTCAGCACAGCTGCCCCCGGGAATAAATCCCAACTCTATGAACTTCAGGGTACACAGTCAAACCATAGCAATTTGTGAATTAAAAGAAGCTTAATAACTGGATTCAGTTATGGGGCCCGGTGGAGGTGGGGGCTGTACGTGGGGTGGTCAGAGCAGGCGGCAGGAGAAGGTGGCATCGGTGCCTGGAACGGAAGAAGTGAAGCAATGAACCAAGCAGACCCCAGGGGAAATCCCAGGCAGAGGGAGCTAAAGCTGCCAATCTCTGGGGCAGAAGCACCACAGACATTCTGTGGAATGTTCTAGAACTCGCAGGGAGGCCGAGGTGTCTGGAGCAGGATGAATGACAACAGGGGTGGGGGACGCTGAGCCTCTCCCCAGTTGGCCTACCTCTTCAGCTGGGGAGCGCAAAGCAGTGGCCCCAGGGCCTTTTCCGACCAGAGGACACATTTCATTTGTCCTACAAAGTGTCAAGAAAATTCAAAGTCAGCCACCAATATTTAAAAATCCAGAGATTTTCATCATAAAAATCTACGTATCTCGCTTGTTTTGTCAGGTTCTGATCTCCGTGCAACATGGTGGGGGGGTGTCTCAGGGAGGCCCATAGATGCTCAGTCACCCCGTGGGGCGCCTCGTGCATGGCTCTGGAAGCCAGGCTGGAGTAGCCATTGCCATACCAGCCCCAGGTGGCAGGACAGCGCCTCCTTTGGCTCCTGCTCTTCTCCCAGAGATGCTGACCCCTGAGACCACAGGGGACAGCTGCATAGAGCCTGACTAGCCACATTCACCTGTCCCTCTGTCTCTGTGACCCCTTCTGGCCCAGGAAGTGGGACATCCTGGGTGGGGGCATCTCTGGCTCCACCCCTGAGGCTGGCCCATCCAGGATCAAGAGCCCACATAAGCAATCAGCCGTAAAAAGTACCCACCAAATTATTGAATGAAAATTAGTAAAATTTTGAAATCCATGACTGCCTAACACCAGATGACTTTGATTCTCTGCTTTAGTCTCTAGTCCCTGAAAACTTTGCAATATTCAAAAACTGCCTGAAGGTTTGTTTTTTCTCATTTTTGCAAGAATTTCCAGGATTCTGAGTAATTATAAGTTAGCCGAGTCTCCATAGGTCCTTCGGGAACCAAATGATTTCAAAAGCAAAATGGAGGGAAACACTTGAAGTCATTTTATAATCTACATAATATACATCCATATATAAAATATGTTATATGTACAGTCAGCCCTTCGTGTCTGCCGTGCTACATCCACGGATTCAACCATCCACAGAGTGAAAGTGTTCAGGGAAAAAATTGCATTTGTATCGAACAGGTACAGACTTTTTTCTGGTCATTTATTCCCTAAACAAAACAGTACAACAACCATTCACATAGCATTTACATTGTATTAGATATTGTAAGGAATCTAGAGATGATTTAAAGCATGTGGGAAGAATCTCATGGGTTCTGTGCAAATACTACTGGATTTTATATTTAGGAACTTGAGCATCTGTGCATTCTGGTCCCCAAGGGGCTTCTGGCTTGTTAGGCACAGATGCTCAGGGATGCCTGTGTGCTCATTAAATATGTCTGAAGTCAAATCAGCCCGGAAGACTCTCTCCCAAAGAGACCCAACCCCGACAGGAGGGAAATGACCACACCTAACTCCACTCCCTGGGAGCTTTGCCAGGGACCTGGATGTCTGTGTACACAGGGTCTCAGCATCCTCCTGGCCACAATCCCAGCTCTGGCCCAATGCCCAGAGGCTGTGGCATGTTCAGGTCCAGCCTAGGAAGAGTTTTATGATTGGCCTAGGTTGAGCAAAAAACCCTATAACATCTGCCCAACAGAACCTAAGGCCACGGCAACGAAAGATTCAGAATATGAGCTTGACAGAGGTCGCTGATGGGTAGGGTCCCCCAGACGGAAACCTGCTCTTAACTGTGTCTTGTTTGACCTTCATAATTTAACATAAATCTTAGCTCGCTTTTAATATTGAGAATTCACCCACAAGATTCAAATTGATTCCCTCCTTCCCTCCCTCCCTTCCTTCCTCTTTTGTACCAGGGATTGAACCAGGGGAGCTTAACCACCGAACCATGGTTAACTCAGCCCTTCTTCTTCTTCTTCTTTTTTTTTTTTTTTTTTTTAGTTTTATTTTATTTAGAGACAGGGTCTCACTCAGTTGCTTAGGGCCTTGCTAAGTTGCTGAGACTGGTCTCAAACTTGTGATCTTCTGCCTCAGCTTCCTGAGTCACTGGGATTACAGATGCGCAACCCAGCACCTGGCCAAATTTCTGACATCTATGGAAAATACGGTGGTCATTGGGTCATTGGCTGGAACTGTAGATGCCATCTTTTAATGGTTTTAATTAACCTTTTTTTTTTTTTTTAAGATGCACATTTCCAAACATAAAATTCTAAAGGTACAAGGAGCATATGATGAGGAGTCTCTTCCATGATGTCCTCCTGCCTCCCATGTCCCCTCCCCCGAAAAGCCATGGGGGCAGATTTCCAAAGACGCCTTACAAGTGTATGCATGAAAACGGTTTTCTCCTTACAATGATGGCACACTCTGCAGTTTCCCTGTAGGAGCTTTGTTCCCTTAGCAAGGTCCCTGAGAGACACTCCTCCATCCACCGGGACTTGCTCCGACCTTTTTGGATATGACAGTGGTCTCCAGTTTGCCCAGTGGCCGTGGTGCTTTACGGTTTCACACCTGTCCTGCTTCACTCCTTCGGGATTCTTGCCTGGCCTCTGCCATCTGAGCGCGCAGACGGGTAGAGATGAAGGACGGAGTAGAGCGTCCTTCCTGTCCCCACCCACTTGCCGCCACTCTCTGATGCCTGCAGTTCCTACACTTTCCAGCAGAGGGCGTCACCACCTTGCTCCCAAGCCCACCTAGGGGTTTTCTCAGGGAGGTCCAGCCTCCAGGAGGTCCAGACTCGACGTCCAGGGAAGAGATGCTCTCTCACTGGACACAAAGCCTCCCTTAGCTGGACTCAGATCCTCCCGCCACCACCCCTGTCCTGCCCCTGGCCTTGTTCCTCTGCTTCTCTCTCCCCGCACTCCTCTGTTTTGAGCTGCGCCCTGACTGTCCCTCCCTCCTGTGCGGACGGGCCCCTCCCTCTCGGGGGTGGCGGGAGCTTGGTTTAGTCTGGGCCCCGGAATTGAGAAAGTGCTGGAGGGAAAATCCTAACAGAAGGCTTGTATCTGGAACAGCAAGGCTTGCCCCTCCCTGATGAGAAGCTGGGGTTCCTCTCCCTGCCCCCACTTCCCTGAGTCGACCCCAAATACCCTTTTCCTGCCCTGCTTTGCACACTCCCAAGAACACTGGCTCCCTGGCCTGGGGCCTGCGGCCTCCTCCCCTCCCCCACGGGGGTGTTGGGGGTCGCCTGGAGTCCAGCTGGTGGCCAGTGCAGAGCCACCCTTTCCTGGCCCTGCCCCTCCCCGTGACCCCAATCCTCTGCCAGCCGCTCAATAGTGCCTTGTTCTCTCTCCAGCCCCCAGACAAAAGTCCCTCTGTCTAAGAAGGCGGAATTAGGGGGAGGGGGCACCCCCAACAGGGACCATGTGGGGGCCTCTACAGACCCCAGCCGGAAGGAATGCTGTGAGGCGGGGTGACCGGAGAGAGAAGGACAGGGCCTTGCACAGGGCAGGCGACCTTCTGGAGTGGGAGGCAGCCCCCACCTAGCACCGGGCCATGGACCCAGGAACCTTGCTCCCAGCACCTTGGGAGGAGCAAGGGCCAGGGAGCTTCTCTCCCAGGGCAGGCTGGGGGTGGTGGCCTGGTCCAGGCACCCTTATTTGGTGTCCCTGTGTCTCCTTCACATCACGACCTTGGTCATATCAGCATCTTCTACTGACCCTCAAATGGTGTCAACAAAGACATGTGGCCTGGAAGGGACTTTAAACCCCCCATAGTGGCCAGTAATCCCTCCCCCAAGCAAAACACACCGTCCAAGCCAAAGAAGTTTGGTTGTTAGGTGGATGGGTCACCTCTCTCCCCAGCTTTGCCAGACAGGGGCTCTGCCATCAGAGACCCCAGAACCTTCCCCCTCCAAGATCTCTTTCTGGTTTCAGGAGATTAGAGAAAGTCCCACCCCTAATTCAAGGGACCAAGTCCCAGCCCATCCTGCTCTCCCTGCACCTCACCTGAGGCTGCTGAACCCTTGGTGACCTGTGGCCGTGACTGGGGAGGGGGTGGAGCTGTCTCTTTAAGAGCAGGAATGGGGTGGGGGGAGCCCCCAGCCTTAGGGAGACCGGCTTGTTCTCTACCTGCCCAGGTTTGCTCAGGGCGTGGCAGCTGCAGATAGAGGCAGAACTAGGACTCCACTGGCAACTGGCTTTCTCCCAGAACCTCAGCTCTGCCAGAGGAGCCAGCACCAGGTGAGCACCAGGGCCCTCTCCCGCAAGACCCCTGAGGACCTTCCCTCTCCAAGGTCCTTTTCTGATGGATTGGAGGAAGTCCCCTCCCTTTCTGTGACCGTCCCCCTTCATTCTCCTCACAGGGACTGAGCCAGGCAGCTAGGGCAGGGTGAGACCTGTAGGTGGGGTCTGGAAAGACTGGCAGCATCTGTGGGACCTGGGGACGTCTGAGCGGAACAGAAGTGTCAGGATTGGGGTGTCGGGGTGGCCGGGGTAGTTAAGTAGATGGGGGGTATTTCGGGGCATGGCGGGAGGCGTGTGGATCTACAGACCTCCAGGAAAAGGAGAGGATGCCACCAGGGGAAGCCGGAAAACAGGGAGTGAGTTAGACTTCAGGGACACGGAGAGGAGGGGTCTTTCTGCACACCCCTGAAGTCGTGGTCGTTGGCCACCAGTTTGGAAGAACAGAGGGGACAACAGCGGGCAGGTGGCAGATGCAGCCCTCTGGCTGGTGTGAGACCCCCATGGCCCGGAGGGTGCAGCTGAGGGATCCGTCAGTTCCTCCCTCCCCAGTCTTGGGTGCAGGGTGATTTCATGGGTGTGGGGGGACCGTGGAGCCTGGCAGGCCAGGGGGTGCTTGGAGAGAGGTCCGTGGTGAGAGGAAGAGGAGAGACCCAGCAGTCCCAGGATGCAAAGCATATGGTATCAAGTGGAATTCTCAGGGGTGACAGGGTTTGTGACAGCAGTGTGGGATCATGATAGTGCCAGCTCCATCAAGCTGTGAAGGTGATCTAAATGAACCATATCAAGAGCCGAGGACAGCGCCACGTGGGGCGGGCTCTCAGCAAGCACCAGCTATTATTGCCAGTGTTTGTGTCAACAAGGAGTGACAGAACCTCATGAGGTAGCCTTAGACAACACACAGGCCTCTGCAGATTGGCTCCCCAGCCATCTGAAGTCCTGCCACTCCAGCTCCCCGCAGATGCTTTCTGGGGTCTAGATGTCTGAACAGCGTTCCCCAAAGCTACAGTCTCTTCCGGAGAGCAATGAATGCTCCTGCTAAAATGACTGTGAGCCAGTGTCACAGGGGAGCTGTGACATTCCCAGGCCAGGGAGGTGGAGAGGGAGATGGAAGAGCCGTGAACATGCAGGACAGACCTGCACCCCCAGCCGCCCAGCGCGTCCTCTCTGAGCATGTGTGCTGTCATCAGTGAGATGGCGGTTGGCCTCAGGGGTTGCTGAGGGTTGAGAGCACAGTGAGGCCTCTGGGCAGTGTCCAGCGCAGGGTGGTCGGGGGTTCAGCTCCTGCCATCAGGATTCCCATGACACGTGAGGGGGTAGAGCGGGCAGGGCTTACTGCAGGTACCCACGGTGGGCACAAGATTGACACTGGGCCAGGGAGGGAGGGGAAGTGTCCCAGGTGCTGGGCAGCCCTACCTGGGGAAGAGGGGCCCGCTGCCAGGGACGGGGAGGAAGGTATGGGCCAGGAGCAGGGCTGGGAAGGGCCAGGAGGCCAAGGCTGGGGAGGACAAGGGTCGAGGATGGGCTAAGTGGGGGCCCAGGCGGGCAGGGTACCGTGGGGACAGAAGGTGGAGCTGGGCTGCCCCCAGTGCCAGCCCAGTCTGTCCTCCCCAGCCCCCTGCCCCAGCCTGGCTTCTCTCCTCCCTCCACCCTGCCCTGCAGCCCGAGGGGAAGCTCAGCCCCCGTCTGAGGCCTGCAAAGTCTGGGCAGAGCCGGGCAGGCTCTGAGCTGTCTACGGGAGACACTCCCCAGCACCCGGGCCTGCTGCCACCTGGCTCCTGACACCCGCTTTCCCAAACACCCCGAGGCCCTGACAGCCCGGAGTTAGGAACAGCCACCAGGGAGCCAGGCCTGGTTGCAATCCTGCTTCCTGGCCAAGTGACCTTGGGCACCAACGGTCACCTCTCAGAGCCTCAGTTTCCCCACCTGGAAGGTGGAGAGAACAGGCGGGCTCCCTTGCTCGGCTGCCAGAGTGACTACTGAGGCCTTCGGTCCCTGCCCGGTGGGTTGAGGAAGCTGTTTCCTCATCGGGCCTGAGACCTTCCCCACCCCCACCTGACTTTGGGCCTCCTTCCTGTCTCAGCCGGGTCAGTCTCAGGGCCAGGCTTCTCTGGGCGGAAGGCCGGGGAGGAGGGCGCAGGGAGCCAGAGGCAGGGACGCACACCCCCCGGGGCCCTGCTAACGCTGCGCCTGCTTCCTGGCCTCCTGTAGGTCCATCCTCAACATGCGAGAGGTGGCTCTCGGGCTGTTCGTCCTCCTGGCAGGTGAGTCCCAGGCCCTGAGCCGTCTTTTCCCCTGGACCCCAGCCAGGTGGTGCCAAGCCTGTGGGTGTGCGCGGGTCTGCATTTTTCTACTTCCCCTGGGGAGCCGGTCACTATTAGGGACGTAGGGTCCTATTCATGATTTCCAGGGACACACAAGGAGAGTCAAGGCCTCTCTTAGCAGCGGCCCACACAGCTAGAAAGCCACCGTCTTTCCCATCCCCCTGTCAACTGTCAACCTTCTGAGGAGACAGGGCCTAGGGCTGTGTCGCTAAGGCACCCCTAAACTATTCCAAGAGGCTGCTGGCAGCCGAGCCGAGCAGTAGAAATGACCAGAACACCCCGCGCCTCAGTCTCCCCATCTGTCAAAATGAGGAGAGTGGGAGCACCCGCTGGCAGAGTCATTTCAAGGATTAAGCGAGTTAATATTTGAAAAGCACTTAGAACCGTGCTCGGTACAGCCCGCACGGGGCGTGTGCTTCAAATATGATTAAAAATAATTCATCTCCCTTCAGCAGCGAGTTTGAGGTCCAGAGCTGGGGCAGTCGGCTGCTTGGAACAGAATTTAATCTTAGCCCTTTGCTTTCTTTTGCATTTTTCTTTCTCTGTTGCTTTGGGCAGGGCTGGCATTCCGTTCAGGGTAGGCATGGAAAGTGGGGGGGATGTGGCAGAATCAGGAAGGGAGGTGATGGATATGGCTGGCTTGGGGGGAACCCAGCCTTGGAACCAAAGCCATATGTCGCCTTGATAAGAAAAGTCCCCCCACCTCTGCAGGAGGTGTGGATCAGCCATGTGTCTGGAAACAGGCAACTGAACGGTGGCCCAAAGCCACCCAGAGTAGAACCCATTTAAGGTGACAAGTGGCTGGTGTGACTCAGAGGTGTGGGGGTGAGTGGGCGAGTCCATGTCTCCATGATGGGACGCCAAGGCAGTGAGACTGGGTTGGGACTCCCTGTGCCCCAGGGACCCTCTCCCAAGGCTCCCTGGACCTTCCACACATCACCATCTCCCTCCTTCCCTCTGGTCCCCGCCAGGTCTGCCTGCACTGGACGCCAACGACCCGGAAGGTGAGTCAGAGGTCCCCCACCCACCCCTGGGACCACTGCGAACTGCTGTTGTCTTTGATTCATGTTCTTTTTTTCTTTCCTTGCAGATAAAAACAGTCCTTTCTACTATGGTGAGAGCTCGTGCCCCGCTTCTTGGTCTCCCCCAATCCCCCATGCCATTTTGTGTCCAAGTCCCCACACAGGGTGGGTGGAGGGTCAGATGTGGGACACGGGAACAAGAGGCGGCAGCATGGCCTGGGGGAAGATTCTCATCCAGCAAGGTAGTTACATACACTCAGAAAGCGAGGGCAGACCACAAGAAGCCATTAGGTTCAAACCAACTGTTAGGAGAAGGGCTTACATGAAAGACTTCCTGGAAGAGGTGAGGGACTCTACCCACGTCAGCATTCTCCCACCAGGTTCCACTGTTCTGCTCCCCCTTGTCCTTCTGCCCTCACCTCCTCCACTGTCCCTCATTCCTGCTCCAGCCACACCGTCCTCCTGCTGGTCCTCAGACACAGAAGACAACTGCCAGCCACAGGACCTTTGCACCTGCTGATCCCCCTGCCTGGAGCACTTCCTATCATATGTCCACAAGCTCTTTTCTTCACCTCCTGCAGATGGCTGCTTCTCAGCCCTTCCCTAACCACTCTCTCTAAAACAGCTGTCTTCTGACTCACAGTTCCCAGCCCTGGCTATTTTCCTTCAGATGGCTTTATCTCCACCTGACCTGACAAGAAATATCTTGTTTGCCTGGGTGTAAACTGGAAGGTGTGCACCGTCAGGCTTGGGTTCTGTTCTGTTCTCTATCCCCAGTGCCCTGCACACGGTGGGTGATCAGTACCTATTTGTCAAGTGGATAGGGCGATGGATAGAAAGGACCGGGTTGGTCTTGAAGTCCCCTCTGATTTTCTCCCAGATTGGTACAGCCTTCGGGTCGGAGGACTCATCTGTGCAGGCGTCCTGTGCGCCATCGGCATCATTGTCCTCATGAGTGAGCGCAGGGGCTGACGGGGCAGTGGGCGGGGCGAAGCCTGGAGTCCCCTCCCTTGACTGCTCACTCTCCCAACAGGTGGAAAGTGCAAATGCAGATTCAGCCCAAAGCCCAGGTAAGGCGGTTCCTGCCTGCTCGCCTCTTGCAGAATAAACACTCTTCAGGGGGAAAGAGCCTCTCAAGTCTCCCCCAAGAGGATAAGACTCAGGGTTCTGCCACGCCTATCTCTAAGGTTCATGGTTCATAGCTAATAATTCCCCAAAGGTCCCAAATTCTGAAATGCTTTGGTTCCTGGAAAATAGCCAGGAAGCCAGGTCTGGCTGAGCAGACTCCTCTCACCTGAGGGAGAGGACAAACGGGTGGAGGTGAATCTCACCACCTTTTTTCTCCCCTAGTCACCGGCCAGGGGATGCCCCACCTCTCATCACTCCGGGTAAGACAGGATCAGCGTGGACTGAGGGGGACAGGGGTCAAGGAGGGGGTGGGGACAAAGAACTCCATCCACCCTCCAGGCTAATCCCATCCCCTCTCCTAGGCTCTGCCCACAACTGCTGAGGTTGGACCAGCTGAAGGAACACGAGGGCCTGTCTTTGTCCCCAAATCCTGGCTGTCCACAGGAGCCTGAACTCCAGGGTAACATCCTCCCGCCCCTCCCCAGGCTGCCTTGCTGGGGCCTCGCCTCAAGGCTACCGGGAGGGAGCTCTTTGTTCAATGTTTTAATACAAAACCATCCGGCCTGCCGCCCGGGTAGCCTGCAGACTCACCGTGTGTGCCTGGGCGAGGGCGGGGCCTGGAGAGGGCGGGGCGAGGGCGGGCCCTGGGCGGGCCTGGGAGAGGGCGGGGCCTGGACGAGGGCGTGGCCGGACGAGGGCGGGGCCGGCCGGGGCGGGGCGGGGCCTGGGGGAGGTGGCTGCGGGTTGGCAGGCAGCTGGCGGGCGGGTCTTAGCTGGGAAAAGCCTGTCCTCTGCTCTTTCTCATAGCCTGCTAGAGGGCACGGGGCCTGCTCTTTGCCTCCAGGCCGTGGGAGCCTTGTGTGCACTTTAAGATGTTCCAGTGTTAATGGGGGACACTTTGTGATGCAAGAGAGCCCTAACCCCTGGATGCTGGGCGCTCAGGTGAACACTGGGACCATCCCAGGAAAACAAGGATAAGGAATTATCCCACCACCAGGGAGTGCTCAATTTTATGATTGTAACAGTAAGACCCCTAGGGTCTCCTCACTGGAGAACTTTCCAAATGTCCCAATGAGACCTTTAAATGATTCCCTATAACACCCTTAATAGTATCTAATGGCCACAGGATGTGAGAATCTTCTCTGAGCCTTAAACTCCCAGGAGTCTCCCCAGTATCCAACCTAAATGTTCCCACAAAATGCCCCAAACCCTTCAAAACATCCAATAATATCTCCTACAAAGCCCTGGGACATGACCTCTAAATAGAGACCGCAATAAACTAGCGACCTGCCCTCTGATCACACCCTTCTATCTCTTGAACATCCCATGACCCACTCTCCTTAGAGACCCCGTGAAGAGCCAAAATGCCTTCCCCCTGGCCATGACAGGACTCTAGGGTCAACCCCAGCCCCCATGCCATTCACAAGACCCCCTCTCCCAATGACCCCACAACAACGGGCAGCGTAGTTAGTGCCCAGCGCATTTATTGAACTCGTACCTTCTGTCCTTTCCCCTGTCGCCCTTCGGGGAGGGGTACCCGCGCTTCAAGTGCACCTCTCCAATCCCAACTTCTCCCCCCTCCCCACACCGCTCCCGCCTGCGCACGCACGCGCAAGAGGAACGAAACGCGAGGCCACCGCCTCTGGCAGCAGACGTGCGCCTCAGCAGCTGAGAGAAGGAACGGGTCTGGCAGGAAAAACTGCCCAGCAACTGTGACGTCACGGGGCCGGGCAGGACTCCATGAAAGCGATTGGCAGGATTGAATTTGGAAGGGAAAGGAATTCTGTCTTTGGAGCTTTCGCAGGGAGCAGGTTGGGTGGGAGTCGTTGATGGGGGAACTTCCAGACCTCTCTGGCTCTGCGCATCCCCCCTTGACTTCGGTGTTTGGGCTCCAAGCGGTGCCCCAGCCTGAGCTTCCAAGTCACCGAGAGCAGGGCTCAGAGCTCACAACTCTGACTTAGCAGCCTGAGTAGATATTGTTTCCGACTGGGAGGGCAGTTCAGGCTGGGACTTCCATGTCTCCCAGTGGCAGTTCCTCCAAGAGGTGGGCTAGGGTTTGGACCTGGAGCTGATGAACTTGGCCTGTGGTCAGCATCTCACAGGACTGGTCATTACCCCCAAGTGGGGCCGGAAGGCCAGCCAACAGGTCATCCAGATGCCAAGGCCCCCCACGCCAGCCCTCGGCCATGTCTAGAGTCCTGCCCAGTCTCAGGCACTCAGGTCCAGCTCATGATGCTGGTAGATCTGCGTGGGGCCCTTGAAGCAAGCCGCGAATAGGAAGCGTCTGCCCGCTAAGGTGACATGGGCAAAGGCACGGGGGGCCACCAAGGCAGGAGGCCCCAGCTCCTGCAGTGGCTCCAGGAGCCCCTTGTCGGGATCAAAGCGAAGCACCTGGCTGAAGGCAAAGTCGCTGCCTAGGATGGCCAGCTGGTCCCTGGCGATGAGCAGAGGCTGGAAGACGTGGGCGCCCCGTGAAGGGAGCTGGTGCAGCAGGCGAAACATGGAGCCGTCCCAGCGCATGACCTGGGGAGAAGGTGGCCAGTTAGGGCCTGGGGCCTTGGGAGGGACAGGTCTTCCTGTCATCCTGAGGGTCTAGAGAACTTGGAACGCTTGGAAACAGGCCTGTACTTCCTGAAACTCCCACAGCTGCTTAATCCTATCAGTGTGCATCCAGCTGCTCAGGCTGCTAAGTCAGTTGTGAGCTGTAAGCCAACCCTGCGCTTTCCCTCGGCCCCACACTACACGGATCAGCAAGGCTACCTGTGAGTTTTACCTACAATAGCTGTATATGCTGCCCACTCCTGTTAATGCACTTTGGCCCAGCCTCCACCCTCTCCAGCCTCCACCCTCTCCAGCCTCCTTCCTGGGCCTTAGTTCCTGTTCTTGTCCCAGTCTGTTCCCCACCAGAGACCCTTGCTCTGGAAAAACAGTGCTAGAGAGGGAGGGCAGGACCCAACATCTGCATCAGGCTCAGAGGAGCCTTGTCAGGATGCGGGGCACAGGGGCTGGGGCTAAAGTCAGTCCTGGAGGGTGTCTAGGATGCAGAGCCAAATTTAGGGGGTAGAATCAGAATCTTGGGGAGTGATTTAGACACAGATAGCCCTGAGGGGCCACAGTCTTGCAGTCACCGTTGGGATGGGATCAGAGTTCAAAGGTCAGCATGTGAGGCCACATCAGTTTACAGCCCCCACCCACCCACCCACACGCACACACACACTGGGCCCAGCCTCACCATAGAGTCCCCGATGTATCGCGTCAGGCACAGGAACACATCCCCCCCAGCCTGGAAGTGACGTGTGGCATAGACATCCTCAGCCTCTGGGATGTCCGTGCGCCTCTCGAAGCGGCCACCGAACCAGTGGAAGAGCACCGGCCTCTGTGAGGCCGAGGCCAGCAGCAGGTGGGGCCGGCCGTCTAGCTCCAGGGCCTCGGCGTCCGTGTCCCGGTGCCAGGCGTGCAGGCTCTGGCGTGGGTAGAAGCCGGGCCCGTCCCGACACAGCAGTGTGGTGCTGCCCGCTTTGGAGGCATCGGCCACCACGAAGCAGGGCTGCCCGTCCAGCCAGAGGAGCTCTGCGTCGTTGGGCCTCAGCAGCCGCCGGGGGGCCAGTGCCTGCATCGGGGCCAGGCGCAGGTCGGGGCCCGGCCGTGCCCACAGCTGGGATCCTCCCCACAGTCGGGCAGCCAGCACGAAGAGGCGCGGGCCCAGCACCAGGGGCTTGCAGGACACCACGGAGGGCGCTGAGGGGGAGCAAGCAGGCTGTCAGGTCCAGGGGCAGAGGGCAGACAGGGGACAGGGACAGGGCGAGCACTCACCCGGCAGCTCATCCTCCGTCCGGAAGCGCTGCAGGCCATAGTCCCAGGAGAGGATCAGGCAGCGGCCAGCGAAGGGCTGGGCCAGGATGATGTGGGGCTCCCCCTGGTAGGAGAAGGACTCCACCCCCAGCGCCGACTCCCCCACCATCTGGAACCAGGACAGCTCTGGGGGCGGCAGGAGAGAGTCAGGTAGGCCCGGGGACCCCAGGGTCCTCATTGCTGAGCCTGGATTTGCACAGCTCTGAAAGGAGGGCCCCATTCATGGCGTTCACCCCACAGGGACATGGAGTGGAGTCCTCTTGTCTATGGCAGGGTTAACTCGGTGATTTTCTAAGCTGAGTGGCCTCATCAAATGATCCCTCCGAAACGGCTACTTAGTCATTCACTGGCCTTCACGACATTCCAGTGAGGTGCGCTCTGTCATGATCTCTAAAGATGAAGCGACAGAGGTTCAGTGGTCCAGGCAGCCGGCAGGCTGCTCAGCTGGAAGCCACATTATCCTGGCACCCCCAGGAGCACTCTCCCTGGAGGTTAGGTGTGGTCATGTCAGGACCAAGTCCCGATGGACAGGAGCAGAAGCGTGAATGTACGCTTCACTTGCTGGTGCAAACCTCATTCCCCTCCTTCCATGTGTTTGATGCACATGGAAGCATCAAACCTGAGTTCAACCATGGAAACAAGGACAGTACCCAGGAGCTGCTGCACCCACCTGGGCAGCTCACCTCTGCTCACCTCTTCAATTTGTGGTATTTCGGGCTTTTTGTTACAACCACTTAGCTTTATGGTATCTGGCCTAGCAAGGTACTGGTCGTTAGTGGATGCCATGCTGTGACTCCAGCATATACTACGTCACCCTGCACGTCCAGATCCCAGGTGCCAAGGTGGAAGCAGTGATGGCCAGCCAAAGAGGGTTCTTTTAAAAATGCCCATCAAATCATGTCCATGCCTGGGCCACATCCTCCATGGCTCCCCCTCGATCGTGCTGTCTGTGCCTGTCAAAGTCCTCCATGGTGGGGCCCCTGCCAACTTAGACCTCGTCTCTAGTCTCTCCCTTCAGGCATCACCTGAGCCACACTGGCCTTTTGATCCTCAAACGGCTCTAGGCTGCCTCGGGGCCACCGTTTACGCTGTCCCCTCTCCACGCAGTGCCCTTCCCTCTCCTTTTCCAGTAGCTAACTTCAGATCTAATGCTGTCTTCAGAGAAGGCTTCTCTGACTCCACGCTATAAGACAGAAAGAGCTCGCCTCCCTCACGACTCCCTGTGTGCTCAGAATGTGTCGTCTGTTTGTTTGCAGCATACTTTAGTGGATAAAGTATTCGTCGAATAACTGAATCAAGAGTGAATGATGGGCTGGGGATGGGGCTCAGTGGTACAGCGCTTGCCTAGCAGGTGGGAAGCCCTGGGTTGCATCTGAGGCACCCCCTTCCCCTTCAAAAAAACATAAACTAAATCGCTGTGCTCAGTCCCCTTTCTCCGTGAGTCCCACTCACCACAAACATGTCTCACAGTAGATAATGTTACAATCACTGTTGTTATATTAATGGCATCTGTGTAAGGACACTTCAAATGTCCACTCCTTGAGGAAGCCCTTCCTGACTCCCGCTCAGCTCTGTGTGACCCCGGCCCTGGCTCTGGACTCCTCAGTTCCCACGGCCTCGGTCCTGGCCTTATTTCTCTGACTGTGCTCCCCCATCCCACCCCGGGCCCCTCTGCCTCCGACTGCCCGTCCTGGCCCTGATCATCCTGGGCGGTCACTGTGTGGGGCTGGGCGTGGGCTCTGGGAAGCCAAGACCTGGGCTGTCTTTGTCCCTGCTGTGCTTTCTGCCTTGGCCGATACCCACAGAGTCACCAAAATGTATTTATGGAAAAGCAAAAGAAAATAGAAGTGAGGGGATTGGCATATGCAGTTTTTAGCACAATAGAAAGAAAATGTTGGGCTGGGGTGTAGCTCAGGTGGTAGAGCGCTTGCCTCGCATGACAGGCCCTGGGTTCAAGCCCCAGCACCACCACCAAAAAAAGAAAAAAGAAAAAAAGAAAGAAAGTGTTTTACAAGTAAGTGACTTTATATTAAGGACGATGAGAGTGAACATTTGAGAGCTTCTGCCCCAGGCCTTGGGTCCAGTGCTGGGCAGGCGGAGACATATCATGGAATCCTTGTAGCAATCCTATGTCACTGTTTATTATCCCCATTCTACAGACAAGGAGACTGAGGCTCAGGGTGGTGATGCCATGTGCAGCCAGGAAATGGCAGGGCAGGGAGGGAGGTCAGCTCCTCAGGCCTGGCAGCCAGTCCCCCCATCTCCTGCCTTCTCCTGGGAACCCTGCAGTCCCTCCCTCCCCACTGGGAAAGCCCCCACCTATGGCTCTGCACTTGAAGGTCTTTGGGTCGAGGTGGTGGAGCTGCATGTGAGTCAGGGCAGCGGGGCCTGCACAGGTCCCCGTCCCCACGCTGGCGTTCACGGTTGGCATCCACTGAAGCAGCCAAAGGATGCGACAGTCGCACTGGAACGGGTTCCCGCGGAGGTCCCTGGTGCAAGAGGCCAGGAAGGGGCTGCGACCCTCGGAGGCCACGTACCCTGCCCCCTCCCCTGGGGTCCCCAGATGGCATGGAAAATACGTCAGAACCATTGCAACCATTGCCAACCCAGCCCCGCCTCCACAACGCCAGGCCCCGCCCCCAGCCACCCCCCCCACACCCCGCACCCCCGGAGCCTCACACATGAGTCAGGGTTTCCAGGCCCCGGAACAGGAATCTGGGCAGGACTTCGAGGTGATTGTTGGCCAGGCTTCTGGAGGGGACAGAAGAAGGAGCCATCCGCAGCTGCCAGGAGGCGCTGTGTCCGGGGTGGGGGTGCCGGGGTGGGGGTGCCGTGGAGGAGGGCGGAGGGCGTGCAGGAGCGGGGTGCCATGGAGGAGGAGGGGTGCCATAGAGGAGGAGGGGTGCCATGGAGGGGGGTGTCGTAGAGGAGGGTGGGGTGCGGTGGAGGAGGGGGTTCCCGTGGAGGGGGGTGCCATGGAGGGGATGCCCGGGAGGAGGCAGGACAGGCACGCACAGGTGTGTGAGCGAGCGGAGTCCGCGGAGCGCGTTCTTGGAGATGGAGCCGATCTCATTGTCCTCAATGAAGCTGTGGAGGGGAGGCCGGGTGAGGGGAGGCCCACGGGGCAGGGGACTCAGAGGCCACGCGGTCCTGCATTCTCCCCAGCACCTCGGGCAGTCCCAGGGAAAGCCTCCCCAGAAACCTGTCCCCCCTGAAGGCCTGATCCACGGTCACCGGAGCCAGCCTCACATGGACGCTGTGGCCATTGTCACCGTCATCAGCACTGGTCCCACTATCATCCCTTATGACCAGTACCAGTGCCTGCATCTCAACACCCATGCCACCATCACCATCACCTACCCTACCACCAATAACTGCCATCGTCCCCAGCACCACACAGGCCACCAATATCGGCACACACGTCCATTGTCAACGTCCATCATGGAACCCCAGGCGGATGACACCGATGAACCTCACCAGCAACCAGGCTTCATGACCAACACCCCACATCCAGCCACCACCCTCACCAACGCCGCCTCCATGATCCAGCATCAGCACCAGCGTCGCCACTATCCCCAACACTCTGGTCACCCACCGCCAGTGCCATCGTTGTCACAGCTTGTATACGTAAGACACCTCTGTCATCGGTGAAAACCCCAGTACCAACAACACTGTCATGAACACTGACGCCGGCGTCCTGCTCCAAGCCACCACTGACACCAACATCAGTGCATACTGACCAGTGCCCACAGGCCTGGTGACCGTCTCTAGCACCGCCCGCAGGCTTTGATCATCAGTTCCACCAACAGAACTGTCACCGCGAGGTTTGCCATGTTTTGTCAGCAGCACTGACAAGGCCACCACTTCCACTGGCGTCAGCAACGGCATCCCTCCCTTCACCACTGCCATCACCAATCAGTACGGACATCACGCTGCCGCCAACTCCTTACTGGGAGCTGTTTCCTGCTCATTCCAAACATTTCCTCCCGCTGGTATCCTCCCCGAGTGCTCGCGAGTCGGGAGGGGCCAGAAACCGAGCCTGGCTATCTGGGTGCTTTGCGGATCTGAAGCACAGAGAGGCAGGTGAGCAGCCCCGGACGACACAGCTGATCTGGGGCCCTCACATGGCCCCAGGAGCAGGTCTGAGGGCCTTGTCCAGACACCTCCACTGCAGACCCACCGTCCCTACCGTCTCCGACTCTGGGCGCCACCAGAAGCCCCTTCTCCTCCTCCCAGCCCACCTGCCCCCAGCCCGGCCTCACTCACAGGTACTGCAGGTGGGACAACCCGGCAAATGCGTCGTCCTCAATCACAGAGAAGGAATTGGACGTGAAGAGGCTGCAGGGGGCGAGAAGGCGGTTGCTGGGGTTCAGGACCCCTCGCTGACGAGGACCCCTCTCTGACATTTTGGCCTTGCCCCCCTCCATTAGCCCCATCAGGCACAGGAACACTCACATGCATGTGGGGGGACTACGTGCAGGGACAGAGGGACTCTGACAGGGACACACGTGTGCGCACACCCTCTCCTGTGCATGGACACCCCCGTGGCCACATGTGCCCATACCCCACAAGCACGTGCAAGACACCCACTCCCTCCCTGCCGCTCGGCCGGGCCCACTCACAGCAGGTGCAGGGACGGCACCTTCAGGAAGCTGCCGGCCTTCAGCTGGGTGACTCCAGTCCTCACGAGTGAGCTGGGAACGTGGCAGTGGCCGTGAGGAGAAAACCACTCGGGCGCTCTGGTCCCCAACCCAGAGCCCACCGCGGCCCCACGCCCTGGCCTGCACCTGAACCCGCGTGCGCTTCCCCTTTGGGTGGTGAGGGTCTGGCAAGCGCTCAGCCCAGTCCCTGGCCATCCCTCCTTCCAGGTCCCCATACACCTCCTGCCCCATCCCAGGTCCCAGCAGCCCCTGGGCAGGCATCCCGACAGCCTCTGCTGCCCAGGATCAGGTGGGCCCCCGCCTACCCCGCCCTGCCCCCGGAGGCCCAGGATCCTGCGCCCACCTTGAGGCCCAGGAGGGCCCACACTCACAGTGACAGCAGCGTCGGGGAGAAGCTCTCTGGCAGGTCCTGGGAGCCCTCACACAGGGCGCTGTCTTTGGAGCAGGAGCAGCGTGGAGGACACTTGCCCTTTGGGGGCCTCCAGGCCACCCCCACCCCTGGCCCAGCCAGCAGCAGCAGCAGCAGCAGCAGCAGCAGCAGCAGGATGCCCGAGCGTCCCATGCCCCCTGCCCCCGGCCGAGGCACCACTTGTCTCGCAGCCAGCCTGGCCCAGGCCACTACATCTCCTCTGCCAGAGGCCCCTGCAGCTGCCTGCTGGGCTCCGCACCCTGACCTTGCTCTGCGCCCTCGTCCCGGTCCCTCAGCCGGCCCTTCTCCCTGTGTCCTGCGGTCTCTGACTTTCTGTGACTCTCTCTGCCTCTCCCTGTCTTTGTCTGTATCAGTCCATTGCCCACTTCCGTCCCTCCTTATGTCTTTTGTGTCTGTCTGTCTGTCTCTGCAGGGCCCTGTCTTGGTGGCCTGTTGTCCCTCTGCCTGCTCCCTGCTTCTCCCTGAAGGTTTGGGGAAGGGACGTGCCGAGCAGGGTAGGGAGAAGGAGGGGGTCAGAGGCCATAGGAAGAGCTGCCTGGGGAAGGGACTGAAAGGCCTTTGGGAGGGGGTGGGGCCACCAAGGATGGAGCTGCCCTGGCCACTCCCAGCCAGCCCCCTCCCCAGAATCCCCCACTCAACCTCACCCAGGGACTGTGAGGAGGATGTCACCCGGGTGGGGACTGAATGACCCGGCAGACTGGAGGGGGAGTGGAGGACAGGCCACTCCTGAGAGCTGGGGGAGGTCCTGGCCACTCCCAGCCAGCCCCCTTCTGGCCCCAGGAGGGCGTGGTGGTCCCTGTCACTGAGGCCCAGGGGCAGCTCAGGTCCAGCTGCGCCCTCTGGTGGCCACGCTTGGTAGGACAGTTGCCTTATCCCAAACCCAAGACCTCCCTGCCTCCCCACCCCCCACCCCCGGGAAATTAACCCCTTAGATACCCACCACCATTCCAGGCAGAGACTGGACCCATGTCATAACGAGGACAATGCCACCTCCTTTTAATATTTACTCTGCAACCAGCCTCAACCTAAGAGTTCATCGACTACTTTCAACTCGCCCCAGCCCTCTGGGGTTAGCGCACAGCTAGAGGAACTGAGGACAGCGCTCAAGCACCTGAGCTCTGGGGGTCCAAGCCAGAGGCCGGGCCAGGAGTCCAGCCCAGCTGGCAGCTGGCTCCATGCTGGATTCTGTCTTCAGAGATCCAAATTCATAGGTATGAGGATAATGGACTGTTTAAATTTGGACTAAGCTTTTAGTGATATGGATAGAGTCTGTCCACTGATAAAGATTCATAAAGGATACCTCAGGGGACCCAGCGACGGTGTTCACTGAGCACTTACTAGGTGCCGTTCCTTCCATGGTTTGACTCAGCTCTCCCCGTAACCCTGCGAGGTGGGCAGTTTTGCGATCCCCACTTTACAGACAGGAAGACTGACCAACAGGGAGGGTGAGAGATGAGTGTCATGGTGCCGTTCGGCTCTAAGCCTGACCGCCAGTCTGGACCACCGCCTTGCCTAGACCAGGAGACTCACCCTCCTCACGGAGGGGCAGACTTCCTCTCTTGCCCCTGAGGGACCACCCAGCAGTCTTGTTGAAGGACAGGGGCCTCGACAGCACCAGCCCAAGGTCACACCCTGTGGCCTCGGGGCCAGTCAATCCACCTCCCGGCTCCTCATTTCTCCCATCTGTCAAATGGGAACATTCAGGACACCCACTTCCAACATGAGGAGAGGACTCAGTGAGAAGACGGAGGCCACTCACCCTCCAGGGCTCAGCTCAAGGTGGGCGCCCCACAGTGGTTGCAGGCTTGGAGAGGAGCTCTGGCTCCGTCTTGGTCCTGCACTCGGTTTCCTATGCTGAAAAGAAAATATGCTAGCCCTCTGGACTGGGACTTGGAAAGTGCAGATAAAGAGCTTGGTGCCAGGGACACACAGGGGACAAAGGCAGGCCTGCGCCCACAGACAGTGTGCCAGCCCAGCTGGGCTCTCGCTCCGCTTTAAGACGAGAAGAAGTGACATTGGCAACAATAACAACAGCTAACTAGGTTTTTGTTGATCACTTACTGTGTGCCCGGCTTTTTCTCGTTGTTCTACAGGGTTATCCCAACTTCCCTCTGACGTGAATATTGTTATAGCCACAGAGAGGTTAAGTCATTTGCCCAATATCACACACCTAGAAAGTGTCAAGGGAAGGGAGGAGGGAGGGAAGCTGGGCTGGCCAGGAGTGGGCCAGGTACCCGTTCCTATTGCCCCTTGCTCGCCTGTCCCTCCTCCTCAGTGCTGCATAAACACCAGAGTTATCATTAACCAGGGCCGGCTCATGACCTGGGATGCAGGGCCACGGGGGCAGAGGCTAAGAGGGCTCAGCAGACAGGGCCGGGGGAGCCTATTGAAGTCTCCTGGCTCCTCTGAAGCCAGGGGTGTGTGTATGTGTGTGTGAACACTCACGTGCGTGTGTCAGGGCTACACCTGAGCTGGGTGCGTGCGAGCACATGCTCCTGTCCTGCGGAGCCTGGTGGGGTCCCCGCTGGTGTCCGACTGCTTGAGGGTAGGGGCATTTCTGTCCTCAGCCGCCAGCGGTCCTCAGGAGAATTAGCTCCACCGCCTTGGTTTTCTTAATCTGTAAAGTGGAGTCGAAGAGGAGACATGTCAGGTCCAGAAACCTCTGAGCCTGCAGAGAAGGTGACGTGGACGACCTTATTGATTTCACCATATTATATGTGGGAAATGGAGGCACAGAGAGGTCATGAGGGAGACCCAAAGTCACACAGCTAGGAGTGCAGCCTAGACCTGACTCCAGGTTTCTCTGTCCCCAGGGTCTGTGAACCTGGCCTGCCAGTGAGGACACCAGAGGACATGCTCTCAGGGAAAGGACAGTTCAGGATGATGCACATGGCTGTGGTTTTGGAGTATGTGAGCACAGCGTGTCTGCAAACACACAGAGCCAGCAGTCCACCCTACAGCCCCTGCGTGGGCTGTGCACACTGTGTCATCTGTGCTGGTGGCGTGGAGGAGTGGCTGGCCGTATGGCAGGTCCTTGGCCATCTGCTTCCCTGTGTGCCCATGGAAATGAGGCATGTGTGGACCCAAGTCCATGGGCCTTCAGGTCTTGGTTACGTGTGCTGTGTGTGTGCGCTGTAAGGCCATTTGGGAGAGTGTCCTCACAAGGTGCGGATCTCTGTTTCCCTTTGTGCCAGCGGACAGAGATGTGGCTGTGTCTCGACTCTGTCTCTTGGCGGGTGTCACGTGGATGGTGTGCGTCTGCGCCCGTGTTTGTCGGGGTGTTCAGGGGCGGCTGTAGGAGGTGCTGGCTGGGTGTGTGTCTGTGGGTTTTTCCGTGGCTGTGTGTTGTGTGGGGTGTGCGTCCTGGAGCAGCTCACAGTTGCCAGCACACAGCACCCACACACGCACTCACAAACATGCAAGCAAAGCTCCCCCTCCACCGTCCTGTGGCACTGTCAGGGACAATACAGGCGTTGGGTCAGGGGGCACAGGCTCCTAAGCACTGGGACTGAGTGACCCTAGTCCCTGCTGAGCCCGATTCCCAGGAAGCAGCACAGAGATCCCTCTCCCGCCCCAGCTCTGTGCCAGAAGCTCCATGCCACATGTGAATGTGTGTGCGCATGTGAGTGTGCACATGTGTCTGTGTCTGTGAACCCGTGCAGTCCCCACGCCGGCCGCCTGCTGCTCCCTACTCTGAGTTGAGAGAGTTAACCTAGCGGCCAGCGCGGTCTGGGCTGGGGGCCGCCCCCTGGCCCCCCTCCAGCCCCGGCTCCAGTTACAGCGGCTGGCTGAGGAGGGGAGGGCGGGGTGGGGCCAGGAGGGGAGCCTGCAGGGGGCGGAGCGTCCAGCTCTGGGCCCGGGGGTCCAAAGTGCTCAGCCCCCAGGGCACAGCCGGACATTTGGGGGCCTTCTTTCAGCAGGGGACAGCCTGATTGGGGTGAGCGCCCCCCCCCTCCCCTCCAGACGTCTTCACACCCCTGCCGGGCGGCCTATTTTGGAAACAGGAATGGCCAGCCGGATGGCTTCCCAGGCAGGCCTGACCCCAGAGGGAGGAGAGTGTGGGGACAGTGGGGTTCCACCGGCTGGGAGTCAGGGTGCGACTCCTCCCCCTGCCGTATGAGCCCCCTGGCTGGGTGTGGCCTCTGCTTGGAACACTGTCGGGGGCCCTGGGGGCCTGGAGAAGGAGGGGGGGTGCGTGAGGTTGTCTACACCCCACATTCTTCCCACCAGCAGCTGGGAGGGTGTTGTCCATCTCCAGGGCAGCGCCACCCACCGTGTGTGTGTGCCTGGGTGTGTGTCCCTGCCCCTGGCCGCTGTCTTCTCTCAGGCCCACTAGCTTGGGCCTCATGTCACTTGTCTGGTGTTGTCTGGTTATGAAAGATGTCACCCAGGGGCGGGTGGAACGGGTGTTTCTCCCTCTTCTGCTGGTTTCCAGGAGAGGACAAGGGGTGGCCTTACTCTGTGGCGATGTGGCCGCCAGGCCTCGCCCCACCAGGACTGTGCATGACCCCCAAGTGGGGGGGTGGAAGGCGGTTTCCATGGTGGCCTTGTGAGGCGGATTCTTCCAGGGTGAAGTGGGAGATATTTATACCCAGGGTCAGGCTGAGAGCGGACAGAGCCGGCGGGCGGGCAGGCGCAGAGGGCAGGGACGCTGGCTGGGCTTGTTCTGGAGGCCGTGGTGTCCAGGCAGGTGGGACTGGGGTGTGTCCTGCTGTCTGTCTCTCCACCGGGGTGAGGCCGCATCCTGCCTCCCCTGTGAGGGTAGAGTTGAGGAATCTGGGGCCAGCTGCGGGGAGGCAGAGGCCCGTGGGAGACCTGTGGCTCTGCCCTGGCTGGGTTGGGCTCTGTTTGTGTGAGCCGCTTTGGTGGCGGTGAAGCAGGGCGTGCCACTAAGCTAGCCGACTGACACTTTTGTGATGAAGTCCCTGACGGTCTCTGACTTAACCCTGAGGGTCCAGGCCCCGTACGGGGAGGATGAGGGTACACGTTTCCTGGCCCTTTTGTGCCCCCAGGACAATGGCATCTGTCGGCCACATCTTGGTTCTCTGCGTGGGTCTTCTTGCCAGAGCCAATGCAGGTGAGTCATGGGGGCAGTCCACTGCTCACCCCAGCCTCTCGAATGACCCGGGTGGCAGAAACCTAGAGAGAAACAAGCGGGAGACCCCTACTGAAATGGACTCAGCTAGAGTTCCAGGAAACTGGGGATCTCCTGCATGGGGCCCAGTCACAGGCTGGTATTGGAGGAAGGGAGAGGATGGATACCCCAGGTCAGGCAAAGGTGGGGAGGGATGGAGGTTGGCTCCCCCCCAGATTGACAGGCTGTAGTACAGGGGGTGCTGGGGCAGCGACAGAAACCCGCTGTCCAGTACAGAACAGAGGGGGTGGGTGTCTAGGGCCCAGAGTGGGTGGGCAGTCTGCCCAGGTCCCACAGCCCCCCAACTCTCAGCCCAGGAAGGTGGAGCCCCCACAGGGTCTTTTGACGCCTCTCCCTGTTCAGAGTCCTGGGAAGCATCCAAACCCGGATCTGTCTCTCTCTCTTTCCAGAAGCGCCACAGGAACACGACCCATTCACCTATGGTGAGGGGCGGCATCTATTCCGGGAGTCAGAGGGCTGCCCGGGCGTCCCTGCTCCTCTCCCTGGCTCTGTGGGATCCCTCTCCGGGTCTCAGGCCCCTCCGCTGCTGCCTCCTGCCCTTTCTCCCCTCGCTGCCCCACTCCTCTTCCCCTTCCTCCTCCCTGCCCTGCCCCCTGCTCTCCTTCTCTCTCCCCGCTCTTCTCCCCCGGCCCTCACCCTGCTCCCTGCCGCCCTCAGACTACCAATCCCTGCGGATCGGAGGCCTCACCATCGCCGGAATCCTCTTCATCCTGGGCATCCTCATCATTCTCAGTGAGTGCTGCGCCTCGCCCCGCCCACGCCCCGCCCATGCCCCGCCCACGCCCCGCCCCGGCCTGCGCGGCCCCGCCCCTCACCCGGGCGAGCAGCAGCCAGAACGCGGCTGGGCTGGGCGCCCGCGTCGGGGGACGCAATCTCAGTCTCTGCGACCCTCTCCCCACCCCCACAGGCAAGAGATGCCGATGCAAGTTCAACCAGCAACAGAGGTAAGAAGGCCCTCCCCGCCCCCATTCGCCCCTCGCCTGCTCTTAGAGGGGCGCTGGGGGTGAGACGGCAAGTCCTGCCAACCCGAAGCCAGGAACCCCTCAAAGAATGTGTGTGAAGCACCTCCCATGGGCCAAGCCCCAAACCTGGGACCCAGCGATGAGTGAACGTCCCGACTTGCTTGGTCAAGCTCCCGGCCCAGGGAAGGTGGTGGCGGTGGTTCCAAGAGCCCCACCGATTAAAATCACAAGCACGATATCCAAAGTGAAATGAGATCATCTCACATGGCGACCCAGTTTAGCTCAGAGTCTTATTCCTTGCGCTTTGATTCATCTTTAAATAAAAAGTTTAAAGCACAACCATCATAGGAATACCATGGAGCCAACACCTTCGTGTTAACACAGTGATCGATGTCACTGTAAGTAGCGACGAATGCGCGTTGACTGTTACACCACGTGCCAGACGCTCTTTCCTTGCATTTTATTTTATTTGGGCCTCATACCACCTCTTCAGGTAGGCGCTGTTACCAGCCCCCATGGTGCAGATGAATAAACCGAGGTGTGGTGAGATAAAGTCACTTATTCAAGCTCCCTCACTGGAGATGAGGATTCTGGGTTTCCCGACTCAGATCACCTCCTGGCAGTTCCTCTGACCACCCCTCCCCCGCAACTTCAAGTCCCCTCCCCAGCATCCCCGTGGTACCCACTGTTACCTGTTTGGACCGCCTTCTGCCATACAAACTGCTCCTGGGTGCTCCTCCTTTCGGGGGCGTACCCCGAGCGCGCTCGTTGGGGTACGTGGGACTCCGTGCACCAGTCTGGGAGATGAGGCCTTCATTGGGGGTTTTCTGGAAGCCACTGCCTCCCCTTTTCCATCCCTTGTCCCCCCTACCCCTTGCTCTCCCTTCCCAGAACTGGGGAACCGGATGAAGAGGAGGGAACTTTCCGCAGCTCCATCCGCCGTGAGTTTGGGGAGACTTCGGGTGTCTGGGGGTAAAAGCTGGTTCCTAGAGCCGTTTTCCTGGCCCTCCCTGGCGGCGTAAAGGGAGAAACTTGAACTGAGGCCAGAGGGCAGGGAGTTGCCCTTCCTCCGCAGGGACGCCCCTCCTGACACCCCAACTTTCTGTGTCCCCGTCAGGTCTGTCCACCCGCCGGCGGTAGAAACACCTGGTGCCATGGAACTCGGCCAGGTCCTGCAGCGCCGCCTGGGCTTGGGGAGTGGGCACGGGAGGGAGGAAGAGGGGGTGATGTACCAGCCTGGGCAGGTGGCTGAGAGGGGGAGGAGGAGGAGGGCTTGAGGTCCTTCCCCGCCTCTCACCCTCTTCACCCCACAGGATTCCCCTGGCACCTGATGCGTCCCACCTGCCTCCTGCTCACCTGCCACCTAGACTGCCCCCTTTCCCAGCCCGGCCCCACTGAGTCCCCGAGCCTCTCAGATTTCCAATAAAACGTGCTTTTCTCTCTTGACGGCGCTTTGTTGATCTGTCAGTCCCTCTGCGCCGAAGCCTGGGAGCCCCCTTGGCCCCGGCAGGGGGCGCCCCCACCCTTGGGGAAGGGGCGGGGACGACGGCAGTGGGCGGGGGCGGGGGCGGGGGTGGCCTGGACGGGGGCGGGCTCCCCGGGCCCCCATTGGCTACAGGCCCCCCCAACACCAGGGCTCCCCCCATCTCCCCCCCACATCAGCCTGTCCTGCTTCCAGCTGCTGCAGCCGTGTCCTCGCTGCCTCAGCATCCAGCAGCCCCCTGCTCTGGCTCGGCATGGCGACCCCAACCCAGACCCCCACAAACGGTGAGCGTCGCCCCAGGGAGTGGGCGCCGGGGAGGCTCCGGGATCTGAGAGCTTAGGAGAGAGGATGTGGGAAGATTCCGGCGCTGAAAGGGAAAGGAGCGAAGAGGGGATGGGCGGAGGCCCCTGTCCGCACCCCTTGGCCCTCCTTGTGGTGTCGGACACCTGCTCCCCTGCGCTATCGTCCCTGTGCGGGACCTAGGAGGAGAGAGTGCCAATCCCCGGAGAAAGGATGCTCGGACCGGTTGCTATGGCAACTGGGTGACTGGTCCAGCACAGTGGTGGAAGCAGACGGGAAGAGATGGGCCTTGAGGGTGGGAAGCAGCAGGTCTGTGGCCAGGGAGGTTCTGGAAGATTTCAGGACCCTGGATTGGCAGGGAGAAAGGGTCCATGTCCCTTTTCTTTCCAGCACCTCTCTTACCGTAGGTGTTTTCTGAAATTCCTGACAGGCAGGTTCAGAGGGAAGGAGGGTCAGCTGAAAAAGAGAGAAGGGAAGGGGGGAATCGATCTGAGATTGAACCTAAAACAGATAGAAGAGACACAGAGTCAGAGACATGGGGGGACCGGCAGATAGGTTCGAGGCTCTGAGAGACTCAGGGAGAATGCAGGAAAAAGAGAGGGACAGGAAGTCAGAGAGACACAGAGATAGACGGATGGAGACAGCCATGCACAGGGACTCGAGACACCGAGCCACAGGCAGAGGAATAGAAAGGGGGACAGCATAGGGTGGGGCTGCAACCACTGCAGTGAACCCCAAGGGTGGGACTAGGGTGAGGGGACCCTCCTTCCCAGCGCGCACCTACTTGTGGTTTCCATCCTCGGAGGTGCACATCGCTGTCCCCCCACACCCATGTCCCCCCACACCATGCAGCCGCGCACAGTTACATTTCACACCCGTTAACCCAGATATGCTCCCACTTAAAGGCGTCCTCACTCCAGCCCCCAGCAAACCCCTGCTGAGCCGGGTCTGCAGAAGAGCAAGGGGGGGGGGGCTTTAGTGGGGGAGGGGACAGGGGAAGTGTTTCCAGTACGGAAGGCAGGGCGGAGGCGGAGGAGCCCCTGGCGGTGAAGGGAACCCCAATTCCATCCGGTTCTCTCCTTCCCTTCCCCCTTTCCCATCAGGCAGGGGCTGCTGCGCTGAGCCATATCTGCAGAATCTGAAGCAGGGCGGGGGTGGGGGGGCTGCAGAGGCTGGAGCCACCCTAGGGAGAGGGGGCGGGGCTGAGCCAGCAAGTCTGGCGGGAGCCCAGGGTTTCTTTTTGCAGAGGTGGCGGTTAGCAGGATCGATGGCAGCAGACGGGCAGAGGTGGGAGGGCAGACACCTCAACACCCTCCCCCTTCCCCGCCTCCCCCGCCCGCGGGTCACAGCATGAGAGGGGACCACAGGTCTCCGGAATTCCCTGGGGAGGACAAACCCCCGCGGTGTATTGCAAACTGCTTGAGGAAATGAATTAATGAATTGCTGGGGAGAGCAGGGGGAGGGAGAGGAGTCTCTTCCTACCGAGTCAGAGAAAAGGAAGGAGAATTAGGGGCATCAGAAAAGGGGGATGTGTGAGCACAACTGAGAGGGACCCTCAACTTGGCCAGCCAGCCCTGCAGGGGCATTAAAAGGAGATGCAAAGGAGGAGAGGGAGTTAAAATTTGGCCCAGCCTCCAAGCTTCACACAGGACCTCAGCCAGCCTGGAGGACCCGGACCCATCACCTCTCAAGATGCCCCGTTGCCATAGCAACCACCTCCTTCCTGATCTCTCCTTGGCAACTGGCCAGGAGTAGTGCACATTCCTTCTCTGTCTCCTGGCTCCACCCTGAGCCCAGCCACACCCTGGGGAACCAGATTGCTGGGCCAGCAGGATCCAGCCCAGGATCTTCTGCATGAAGCACTGTGCACTCAGGTGCAAAGCAAAGAGGATTTGGGGACAGATGCTCACCCAAAGGGTCCCTGAGCACTTTGGAGGAGGAAGATTGGAAAATTGGGAGACAAAAGCAAGATAATCCAACTGTTCCACCTTGATGCAGACTCCTGCAGCCTAGGAGGGCCAAACATTCCTTCATTTGTTCCAGAAAACTTCTTTGAGAGCCTTTCCTAAGTGCCAGGATTAAAGCAGAGATGAGGGAAACAAATCGACTCCCTCTGGTCCAGGAGCTAAAGTGACTAAAAGGGACTAAAACACTGTGTCCTGAAGGGGACACTTTGAAGTACCACCTTCCAGATTTTTGACTTATTCAAATGTTCCCCACGGTGCTATTTATTTAATATTTTTTTCCTTGGAAGGATTCACTTTTAAAAAAAAATTAATTAGCATCATTTTATATCATCACCACGAATGGAAAATGAGGTTTTTTTTTTTTTTGTTGTTTTTGTTCTAAATGGAGAGTAAACATACAAACAATCTAAAGCAAGTGACATCGCTTTTCTGGGTCCAGTGTCTCCTTTTGGTGAAATGGAGACGAAGATAGTACCGTATGGGAAAGGTCCTGCCAAGATCAAATGTGTCAACATCTGTAAAGGGCTTAGAAGTGGCTCTGGCATGGAGTCAGTGCTATCCACTTCTGACTAGATCGCTAAATAAAAGGAGAAAACTTGATAAGGTCACAAAATTCTACTAGATATTATTATTACCTGCCAAAGACTCTGAGCACAGTTTTGCTTTCTCTTGGGTAGAGGGGGATCAACAAGATTTGGTAGGCAATTAAAGCCACATCAGCACCAACGAAGATCCCCTCTTGGAGACTAGAGGAGACACCCTGAGTCAGGGTCTTGCCTCTGTTTCCTGTACCCGTCACGTCACTTTAAGCAAGAGCTTGCTTTGATAAAAAGCAGTCCCCAAAGTGTCAGCAGATGGTGACAGTGATGATCATCTGCTGAGATTTTTGTTTCTCACTCATGCTCCATGTCCATCACAGGCTGACGGGGGTGGGGGGCATTTTGTACTCACCAAAGAAAACTAGAGCAGCCACCATCTTGAACATTCAGGTCCTCAGGCCACAGGCAAACCCGAGCTCCTGACAGTGGTCATTGAAATGTCCCAGCCTACAAGTGACACTTCCGCTCACAGTGCCTGGGCCAGAACTCATCCCAGGGCTCCAACCAGCCTCAAGGGAGACACCCTTCCCTGTCCTTACTCCTGACATTACCGGACGTATCCCTGGCCCCCTTCCCTAGTGGCACACATGCTGCAGAATTCTGCTCCAGGAGGGGCCATCAGGAAGGGCTTCTGGGATGGAAAGATGTTCTGAGCTCCCCCCAGAGGAACATGGTCTGGGACAGGGAGACGGAGAGGGAAAGGCATCTCTGAAGTCAGGGCAAGTCTTCTAACCCAGGCGCACGCTTCCTGTGGTGGAGATCCGTAGGCATACGCGTCCTGGGACACTATCACAAAATCGACTTTGGATTGTAAACTGGCTGGTGTCATAAGTCATATAGAATAACAACGACATGGCTCCCTGGAATGGATTTGGTGTCAGGAGCCAGGAGATGAGGACCGTGCTCGAATGACTGGGAAGTTGTAGGCAGTGTGCAGGGGAAGCTGATAGCTCGGTGGTCCGCCAGTGGCATGGTTGACCCTTGGCGTTATATTTAAATGAGAGTGTGTGTATTTTGGGGGGAGTGAGTCCACAGCTTGCCCCAGACCTCCATAGGGATCTAGGACAGCGACAGCCATGTACAGTTGGGTGGATGGTACACTGCACAGGGGATGGTACCAAACGATGGAATGAGTCGGGGTTGGAATCTATCCTATGCCCCATTCTTCAGGCCTGTGTCCTGCCCTGGAGCTACATAATCCAGGACAAGGGACCTTTTCATCTAATTTCCACTCAGACACCATTAGACCAATGGCCCCAACGAGGTCCTGGAAAATGTTGAGGAACAAGCATTGAAATACTTTCCCCCTCTTCCTTCCCACAGTTCCTGAGGAACCCGACCCATTTTATTATGGTGAGTGCCGGATTTTTTAATAGTGGTACCCCAGGGCTGGATGGAGGGGTGGCTGTGTGTTCCCACAGCCAGTTGGCTTCAGCCATGGCTCCGTGGTTCATGGACCACCAATCCACGTGACCACGCGGGTACAGTTCACATCAGCTGGATTTGTGGAGAGCAGAACCAGATTAGGGTGGTTCTGAGTCTCCTTCAGGCTTTGGCAGGACTCTGGGCTGCTGCCTCGACAGGGCAGCAGACACGGGAAGTCTTCACAGTAACGACTCAGTCCAGGTCCCCTGGGTCAGACTCTCCTCTCCCTACTGTGTGGCTTTGCCTCCCTGAGCCCTTCTGTAAACAGGAGATAGCAATAACTCCCACCTGCGTGGGCTATGGGAAGGATTCACCTGGACAGTCATCCCGATGGCACTGGGGCACAAAGAAGTCACCCCCAGGTCTGGCTGGCAGGCCTGGCTCCAATTTCCTTCCTGTGTACCCTCCTGATCCCCCCCCCCCACCCCCGCCATTTTTGCTCTGCCTCCAATATGTCAATTTCCTTCTCACCACAGGGCCTTTGCATGTACTGGTCCTTCTGCCAGGAGTACTCGTCCCCTAGCTCTCCACATAGCTGGCCAAGTCCCCTTCCCTTTTTCTGGCCTCAGATCAAATAATGACTGCTCCGTAGGACAGGCCTCCTCTGACTCCCTGGCAGAATGAGCCACACCAACCCAGGCCATGACTTGGATTTTTACTGGATGGTTTTGTTTGGTTGGTTCATTGATGAGTGCTTAATCAAGCATTAGCGTCCCCTGCTGGAGGGCAGAGGCCTGGCCGCTGCGGGGATGGACCAGGGGCCCCACAAATTCACACTTCAGCCAATACTTGCTGGTTACTGGCTCTGTGTGGGCAATGTTCCAGGCCCTTAGAGGACTGCAGTGAGCAATACAGCCAAGGTTTCCTGCCCTCCTTGACCCTGCCCTCCGTGGGAGGGAGGCGGACACTCAAAAATCAAAGTTATTTTTTAGACAAGAATATAAAGCCAGAGTGCTTC
Source organism: Callospermophilus lateralis (assembly GCF_048772815.1). NCBI lineage: Eukaryota > Metazoa > Chordata > Mammalia > Rodentia > Sciuridae > Callospermophilus > Callospermophilus lateralis. The sequence goes on along the minus strand of NC_135322.1, from coordinate 17,803,340 downwards.
TTACAGAGGGAAACCAGAGTTCTGTCGTTTACTAGAAAGGGTCGAGGAGAGGCTGGGAAAATTCTAAACAGGACAAGCAGAGGTTTCACTGACATTCCTGAAGCTTGGAGGGAAGAAGCCCTGTGGATATTCAGAGGGAGGGTTTTCCAAGTAGGGGAACAGCAAGTGTAAAGGCCCTGAGGCAGGACAACTGGATCTACTCCAGGAGCTGCAGGGAAGCCAGCAGGGCAGGGTGAAGAACTGCTGGGGAAAGTTGGGGGAGGTGAGCCCTGAGGCGGGGCAAGGATGGGATCATACAGGTCTCCAGGGCTGTGGTGAGAGCCTTGGCTTTTACCTGGAGAGCCCTGGGGGCCAGGGGAAGGCTGAGGAGAGCTAGGATCTGACTCTGTGCCTGTGGGGGGGTGGGGGCAGAGAGAAGGCGACACAGAGGGTGAGGGCAGGAGGGGAGAGGAGGGGAGGGAGGCCCAGGGGAGCTCCCCAAGACCGTGCTCTGTGTCCCCCAACCTCCTGGAGGAGCGTCCAGCACCCTCGGGTTCCAGGCCCCTGGCTGGGCGGCCTAAAGCCAGGCCCGAGGCCCCGGGGCTGGGGTGCGGCCCCTGCCCTGACGTCCCGCGTCTCCCCTAGACTACGCCACCGTGCAGACCGTGGGCATGACTCTGGCCACCATCATGTTCGTGCTGGGCATCATCATCATCCTCAGTAAGTCTGTCCTCCGTGGGCTGCCTGCTGCCCCGGGTTGGCCTTTGTCCCCATCCTTATGTCCTGTGTCCTGTCTGTGGCTCCCTCTCCTAACAGGCAAGAAGGTGAAGTGCCGGAAGGCGGACTCCAGGTCGGAGAGGTCTGGCCCCCGGCGGGTGGGCGTGGCGTGGCGGTCGGGGGCGTGGCAGGCTGGTGGGCGGGGCGGTCGGGGGCGTGGCAGGCTGGTGGGCGTGGCCGAGGCCGGGGCTGCAGGTCCTCCTCATGCTCCTCCCTCTCCTTTTGCCTCCACAGCCCAACATGCAAATCCTGTAAGTCGGAGCTCCCCTCCTCAGGTGAGGCCGCGGGAGGCTGTTGGGTGACTGCAGCCAGAGAAGTCCTTGCCAGGTCCCGGGGGTGGGGCCTGGTGGTTGCCTCTGGGACAGTCCCATAGGAGACTGGGTCTCTGAGATGGCAGATGCTAAACCACAGGGGTCCGTGGGACTCCCTGTGTCCTAAAGGGGCCACAGAAAACTGCCAGAAACAAATGCATACGTCCCCCAAAGCCAGGAGGAGCTCATTTCCCAGGGAAGAAAGCCACAAAGAGAGGAACCCAGGTGGAGGAGGATTTCAGGCCCTAGACATGAAGGAAGTCAGAGCTCAGGGAAGAGAATAGAATGCGTTCCAGACTTTCTTGTTCACTGGGCAGACCTAGGATGAAATGACTCGGGAAAAAATGGGAAAGGAAGGAAAGAGAAGGAGGGAGGAGAGAGGAGGGGTTTGGGAATAATTGTATCAAAATGACAAAAAGAGCTGTGGAGGTGGGTGGCACTAGCCTGCAATCCCAGCAGCTCAGGAGGCCCAGGCAGGAAGATCGAAAGTTAGAGGCCAGCCTCAGCAGTTTAGAAAGGCCCTGAGCAACTTAGTGAGACATGTCTCAAAATGAAAAAAAAAAAAAAAGAAGAAGAAGGGCTGAGGAGGTGGCTCAGTGGTTAAGCACCCGTTGGTTCAATTCCCAGTACAAAAAAAAGAAAAAAGAAAAGAAAAATTCACTGGGGAAAAAAAAAAAAGACCTGTGGGATTGGGCACATGAGGCTGAAGGAGAAAGACAGTCGGATGGAAGAGGGGTAAATCATGAAGAGGATGGAGGCATCCGAGGGTGTGGGGAGTCAGGAAGGGGGAGTATAGGAAAGAGTAGAAGATGAGGGGGAGGCTCCAGAGGAAGAGAGAGAGAAATGGAGGCTGGAGGCTGGAGGCTGGAGGCTGGAGGAGGGGTGCGGTGAGTGGAGGTGGATGGAAGGTGGAAGGGGAGATGGGGAGGGGTGGAGGATGCCGAGGGAGATAAACATGCAGATGGAAGAGTGTGACCCCTTGGGGGTGTTAATTTTAATTATGTAAAAATATCTTGACCTGCTTTTAGTGGAATCCGTCCTTTCCAGGGACTGTTAAAAAAAACCAGAGCTGGGAATCTCTGCCTCTTAGAAAATTCTTAGAACTAAAAGAAGGGGAAGGGCTTGGAAGATCCCGTGTTGGGGGGAATTCTTGCGGGTAGGATTTCATGTCTGTTTCATGTTCTGTGAATGATACTTAAGAGCATCGGTAGCCTGCTCTATGGACACCGGGTGGGCGCAGGGTGTCTGGCCCTGGTGCCTGGGGAATACTGTAAGAATCCTGCGGGTCACTGATCCGAGTAGGTGGGAACTGGGGACATTCCTGTTGCATTCAAATGTTGGGGATGCGGGGTACAGGAGCGGAGCGAGCGTGTAGGAGGAGAATGGGGGTGTAGAAGGGGTGGGACTCCCTGCTGGCAGGGGGACTCCCCCCAAAAGCCCAGGTTAGCTCTGACAGCCACGAAGGTGTCCCCATAGGGATCAGATATTAGGGTGTGTGGGGTGGGGAGGGGCGGGGGTGCCAGGTCGTGGGGAGAATCCTGGGGGTCTGACTTCCATGGTGACGGTCGATGGGGGCCCCCTGGCTCTGGCTGTGGGAAGGGTGACCGCCTCCCCCACCCCGCCCCGTCACTCGCTGCGACCCCCTGTCCCCCTGCCCGCCCCCTGCTAACGCGGCCCCTCCTCTCCCCCAGCCCCTGGCGGCGGCGGCGTGTAAGAGCAGCTCCGGGAGCCTCCACAGCTGTCCCTGCCTGCGCGCGGGCGCCTGAGGACCGGGTGAAGGCGGTGGGGACCCCAGCCTCACGCCGGGGAGCGCTCCCCCGAATGAGCCGCCCCACCCACCCCAAGGCTGGAGCCGCTGCACCCCGCTGTCCCTCCCCAGGCCTTGGCAATGACGATCCCCCAAAGAGCCCGTCTGCATCCCAGCCCCAGGGACTCAGGCCTCCAGCTCCTGGGATCCGGGAGTCCACCCCAGCGCCCCCAAACCCCCGTGTGCCGCCCCCTTGCGCCTCCTCGTCTCCTCCCCGGGGATCCGCTCCCCGGGACCCCTCGACGTCCACGTCTCGAGCTTAATAAATGTGCACTTGGTGTCCCCTGTTCTGTCTGCGTGTCCTCATCTGTGGGCGCACGAGGTGGGGCTGAGCGCACCTGGGCCAGCTGTCCCCTGCGCGCCTACAGGGGTCCCCCTGCGCCCCACCCCCGGCCCCAGACACCTCCTCCTCCTCCGCCTCGCACCCTCCCTCACACCCCGGGAGGGGCCGTCCTGGTCCTCCCGCCTCTGCCAGGCGCCCCACCCACCCGCGCGACCTGCCAGCCCCTGTTCCGCAGCTGGTCCCGCAGCTGGTCCCGCATCCGTCCCCGAGCAAGGCCAGCGCGGGTGGGCGGAGACCCGGCCCCGCCGCCCACCCAGCCCCACGTCGCCCTGAGCCTGCCCCTCCTGCTCCCACCGGCTCTGAAGTCAGGAAACCCAAGAGGAAATGACTGGGCCTCTCGATCCCCGCCCGCCCGCGCTCCCCTGGCCACACCCTCCGCCCGGACGCCTCTCCCGCCGCGGTCCTCGTCCTCCAGGCTGCGGGCTCCCGACCCCCGACGCTGACGTAAGTCCCTTCTTCGATCCACCTCCAGCCGCTGCCCCTCTGCCCAGCGCCGGGCTCAGGTGGGTAGCAGACTGGCCTGGCGGTGCCTCCCCGCGTCCCATTCACGCCCTCGCCTCTCACCTCCTCTCCTAGCGAGACGCCCGCTCCCTCCTCTCCTCCGGCCTCAGTCTCCCCAGCTCGCCTCCATCCCTCAGACCGGTCCCTCTCAGATCCCCCCAGCACTCGGTCGCCCGGGCCGCAGCGCAGCCCAACACCAACTCACTTTTTCCCCTGCGATCAGGAGGCATTACTCACTCTTCCTCTTTCCACTACTTGCGGGCTCCTGGGCCTCAGAGAGTGGCCCCATCACCCTGCCCAGACCCCGGCCCGCCCTGCGCCTTTGCCATCCATTCCTGTGAGGATCGCTGCCGGCCTGGAGGCGCACGGAGGGGCTTCTCTGCTCTGGGGGTGTCCCTGTGCCCTGTGTGCTGCTGGGACACCAGGTTGGCCCGGTGCTTCTTGTTTTCTTTGGAGGGTGTCGCTTGGCACTTCCACGTTCCAGATCCTCCCAGTTCTCCCGGTGGCTGCTGGCAGGGGTCCTGGAAGCCAGGGGTCCTGATCCAGGGAGAGAACGGGGCTGCCCCGCAGGGCGCGCTTCTCTGACCCCGGTTCCCACTCACCCCGTAGATGTCGCCCTCTGGCCGCCTGTGTCTCCTCACCGTCCTCGGCCTCTTTCTCCCCACCAGAGGTAAGACCCTGCCCTGGAGCCCCTAGTGTGCTGCGGGGTGGGTGGGTGGGTGGCCCCGGAGTGTGGCTGCTCTCTCCTGTCACCTCATGGTGCCCCCTCCCCTGAGTTGGCATCGGGAAGTAGAGATCCCTGGGCACTCTGGGGTTACACCTTCTTTGGGCACCTCAGACCTGGGTGGTTGCTTCCAGAGAGTCTGGCCAGAGCCGGTCCTGCTGAGCATCCTCCACCTCACCTCCAAGAAGAACTCGCTGAGTTTGATTTGGCCTGGAGACTGGTGTCCGTTTTCTGTTTGGCAGCCAGAAAACCTGGGCTCCCAGTAAAGCAGATCCCTGGGTCCCCTAACAATGAGCTGCCAGGCAAAGGGGGTCACGCTGGGGCCAGGAGAACCCCCAGCCTCGCCTGAGAAGGGTCTCCAGGGCGGTAGCCATGGCCGATGCTTCCTGAGTGGCAGGTGCTTGCACCTGGGCCGACGGAGGCCTTACTTCTACTCTACTTATACATGTTGCTGTGCCCCGTTTATGGATGGGGAAACTGAGGCACAGTGGGCAGAAGTGCCTTGTGCCAGAGTCTAGTGGGTAGACGACCTGGGGTTGCCACAGCCCCGCGTCTGCCAGAATCCAGATCATTTGCTTCACCAAAGGAGCCCCGCTTCTCCTGGATGTTCATGTATTCTTCCAACCACACCACAGCCATTTGTTGAGCCCCTACTGTGTGCCAGGTCTTCTATGCGTGGAGGGAACGGCTGTGAGTGCAACAGGAATCGCAGGCTTCTGGGGGCAAGACAGACAATAACTGGCCAATCAATAAATTGTATGGTATGCTGGGGGGTGGTCAGTGCCCTGGGGAAAAGAGAGGAGGGTGCTAAGGCGTTAAAAAGTGGATGGACAGGAGGCTGAGGCAGGAGGATGGCGAGTTCAAAGCCAACCTCAGCCTCAGGTTGAGGTTGGAGAGAGGAGAGGGGAGGTCGGGTGCTGGAAGAGCAGGGGGAGCCGTGCAGGTTTCTGGGGATGAACGTTCTCTGGGGAGTTTGGGGAGAAGCAGGAAGAGCCAGTGGCCGAGTTGGGGTGAGCAGAGGCAGAGTTGCTAGAAGAAGAGCTCGGGGGGTGCTGGGGGCCGGAGGGAGTGGAGAATGACGGGCCAGGTGAGGGCTTTGGCTTTTACCCAGAGTGAGGTGCAGGGCTCAGGCCAGGAGCGTCGTGATGTGACCCAGGAGGTCCCCGGCTCCCCCGACTGTGGGTGGGAACAGACCGTAGGAGCAGGAGCCAGGGAGAGCCTCCTGTGACATCTAGGTCACAGGAGGAGGGGATGTTGGATAATAGAGGTCACCCAGGGAGGGGCAGAGGCTGGAGCCGGGCAAGGGCAGCGGACACGTGTAGTGCCAACTACGTGCAGGCGGTGGGGGCACCTTCCGGGCGCCGTCTCATTCCTCGAAGCCCCATGAGGCAGATCTTGCCATTATCCCCGCCCTGCAGACTAGACCCCTGAGGGTTCGCTGGTTCCAAGTCACACAGCGACGAGGCGTTGGGAGTCCTGAATCCAGGGCCTGTGCCTCTAGCTCCTGGCTCACTAGAGGGTCCCACAAGCCTGGGTGAGGAGTCAGCATGGAGGGAGGGTCCTGGGACATTGGCACGGCTTGAAAACGTCCAGGAGCCACAGCTGGATGGCTCTTCCAGCACCCAGGACCTCTGGAGTCGCCCCCAAGGTCTGGGAAGGTCGGGCAGGGTGGAAGTGAAGACAAGAGAAGGGGGGCCTGAGGTTCCCTTCTGACCTCTCCTTGGTTCCCCAGGACAGACGTTGGAAGAGACCACATCCATTTCTACAGTGGACCCAGCTATTTTGGGCACCCATGGCCCGACGCAAGTCCCAGGTGAGGAAAGAGGGACAGATGGGTCAACACCCCATCAGTGCCAATAACCCCAGCAACACAAATCTCAAACTTAGACCAGGTAGGAATTTATGGATTCATGTGACTCAAAAGACTAAGGATAGACCTTCAGGCATGGCTTGGTCTAGGTGCTCAAATGTTGCCATCGAGAACTTACCTCTTGGTTCTGTTTTCTCTGGATTGGCTCCATTCTCCGTCGGCTTATCTTCTTACCGGCCAACATGGCCCCGAGAGGACTGCTAAGAATCCAAAGACAAGAGAATTTCCACCTCCCCAATCTACCAGATGTCCCAGAACTGTCATTGGTCAGACTCAGGTCATGTGCCCAACTATGAGCTGATCATTACGGCTGCAGGCACAGGAAGCTGACTGGTGGGCCTGGGTCCCCTGGTCAACGGTCACCATGACTGGTGCCAGCACCTCTGAAAAAAAGTGGTCCAAAAGTCCGGGAAGGATGGTCCCCAAAGAAAGTTCCAGGAGGCTTTGATCAGGGCAGCTGGGTGCTGGCTGGCGGTCAGAGGTTTGGGAAATTTCTTAAGACAGGATCTCCGAGTCCCAATGAAGCCAACTAGCAGCATTCGTCCTCTGAAGAACCACTCGGGTGGCTGGTGCAGGAGGAGGGCTGCTGGGGTCCGGGGAGACCCGGGCACCTCCAAAGCACTGCAGGAGGCTCAGGCCGTTCCCTGACATCGAGATGCAGTTGCTGCGGGAACCGGATCTGGCTCCTGGCCTCCTCCACTCTCCTCCTCTTCTGCCCTGACTCCTGCTTTCCTAACTCCAGGTTCAGTCCACCCGGAAGTCCAGTCCACCCCTCAGACCTGGACCCAGCCTACTGAAGGTGAGTGACGGGAGACAGGGGCCCTTAACCACACAGCCACGTCCCCAGCCCCCCCTTTTTATTTTCCCTGAGCCGGTCTCGCTCTGTGGCTGAGGTTGGCTTTGAACTTGCCATCCTCCTGCCTCAGCCTCCCGTCCATCCACTTTTTAAAGACAAAACAAAGGGAACTTTGGACAGTGTGAAGTCTTACGTGTACCAAGCAAAGCACCCACCCAGAGAGGTCTGCCGTGGCCACTTACCCCAGCTGAACCCCTGCATGGCTTCCCAGGCAGACCAAAGAACAGAGCCCCACCAGGGCCCCACAGACGCTTCCTGTGCGCCAATCCGACTCATTTCTTCTATTCCTCTCTTTATCTATTTTTTTTTTAATTTTCAAATACTATTTGAACTTTTTCTTGGAGTGTAACATAATTCAAAGAGGGCCCCCTGAATTTTCTCAGTGAATGATTATTGACACGAAGTACCTAAACACATTATCCTTGGAAAGAATAAAAATAGAGGACATGAAATCCCTTTGCCAACTTGCCCCAACCCATCCCAACCCGTCCTTGATCTTTTTCCATCTCTGGGAGGCCCCACAGCTAACGTTAGGGGTGATTCCCCGATCCTAGGATATCACATGGATATTACTGCAGAAAATATACTGTTGGTGTATTTCTATGAGTTAAAGGATATCGCAAGAATGTCCTGCAACTTGTTTTGTCTTTTTTGTGGGGTGGGGGGAGTATTGGGGATTGAACTCAGGGGCACTGAGCCACACCCCAGCCCTATTTTGTATTTTATTTAGAGACAGGGTCTCACTGAGTTGCTTAGCGCCTCACCATTGCTGAGACTGGCTTTGAACTCGCCATCCTCCTTCTCAGCCTCCTGAGCTGCTGGGATTACAGGCATGCACCATCGAACCCAGCCTTGCTTTCTCTTTTTTAAGCAATAGTATGTATGGAAGTTGTTCTCACATCATAAAAACTCATGCTGCCCTTCTTCTCTGCTGTCTAGTATTCCAGTGTGCCAGGGCTGCAGTGAATATAGGCACACACCTCCCGATGCTCATTGCTTGCTCCTGTTTTTTCTGCTACACGTGGTGCCACAATGAGCAGCCTTGTCTCTTACCTTTGAGCAAACACAGCACTTACATGCACCATCCTCACTGAACCCTGATATAGAAACTACCATTATCTGTACCTTACAGATAATGAAACAGAGGCTCAAAGCAACTTGCTCAAGGTCTCACAGCAAGACCGACCCACAGCGGAGATTGGAGTCCAGAAATCTGGCTCCAGAGCCAGGGCTTTGATCCAGGATGCTATGGAGTGAAGGTCATGAACATTTAAATTTGTTTTAAAAGTTGCATCCTCAAATGGCCACACCATTGGCTGCATGCAGAGACAGTCCCCCTTGCCTGGCCCCACAGTGACGCCTACAGTATACTGACACCTTTGATTTATGCCAAATTGATGGAGGCTGGGAGATAGCGTTCTACAGACCTGCACGTCACGGGCTCACTGAGGTCTTTCTCCCTTTCTCTCCCTCCCTCCCTCCCTCCCTCCCTCTCTCTTTCCTTTCTTTCTTTCATACTGGGGATTGAACCCAGGGGTGCTTAACCACTGAGCCACATAGGCATTGCTAAGTTGCTGAGGCTGGCCTCAAACTTGTGATCCTCCTGCCTCAGCCTCCTGAGCTGCTGGGATTAGAGGCGTGGGCCACCACACCCGGCTCACTCAGTTCTTATCCTCCCCTCTGTGTTCTTCTGACCTGAGTAGAAACAACACAAAGCCAGAACAGGACGGAGACCCAGAAGCCGACAGGAATGGTCGTGACAGACCCAGGGACAGGAATGGACGTGACAGACCGAGGGACGCTCACGAGCAGCAAGGAAGGTAGAGCCCGGGACTGGGAGCAGCAACTTCCAGCTCTTGCTTAATTCTCTATCTAGGTCAGCGTCTCCCTGGGTACGAGTCTCAAGCACCTGTTTGGGGAATTGCTAATTCATTTTAAGGAAAAAAAAATTTTTTTTTTTTTTTTTTGGTGTGTAGTCAAAAGATATTTAGGGAACTCTGAGTTAAATTTAAACACGGATCTTGATGGCAAGACTTCTCAGCACCTCCATAAAAGCTCATTTGCACCAAACGTCCCATGAGGCAGCCTCTGGAAGGCAGCATTTCCCCAAAGCAGTGGAGTTGGTGACCCTCCTTTGTGCACCCCGTCACAGGCTGGTGCTGGGAAATGACTGTCTGTTGATGCTCCCTTTGTGTGCACTCTCCCCCTGTGAGGGAAGGAACTTTTCAGTTGCAAAGTATAGAACACCAATTAAAACAAAGAGGTTTATTAGCTATGTAAGTTCTATGAAATCTGGAGGTCAACAGTTTCAGGCATAGCTGGATCAAGGGGCTTAAGCACTGTCATTAAGACTGAATCGCTCCTGCTCTTGACTGTGTTGTCTTCCCTCTTTTTTTCCTTTTGGTCTCATAATTCGGTATCTACAGAGAATTTCTTTCTCCTTAACTCCAGCCCAAAGCCCAGAATTGACCCTCATTAAGGTTAGGGTTAGGGTTAGGGTTAGCTTAGGCCACTTGGGCTGAGAGGCATGCACAGTGCACAGATTGAGCACCGCACAAGAGCACCACCTCCCGGGCCACATCATTTCCCTTGTCCATCTTCATAAATATTCTGATTTTCTAGTGGTGACAGTAGAACATCTCATTCCTACAGAATCTATGGAAACACTTTCACAACCGATGAAAATAAAGTCTCTTGGGAAATGAAGCTTTTCCATTTTGCACCAAAAGGCCCCTCTGGGAGACCGCAGCTGCGCCTGCATTTCCCAGCTGATAATTCAATTTACTCTGGAGTCTTTGCTGGCCTGGGTTGCTCTGTGTATCAGTCCTCCACCCTGGGACATGGGACAGAGATCAGCAGCAACGATGGGGTCTTCAAGTCCAGGGGTAAAAGGCGCTGCTGAGCCTCAGGGTTGCCCAGGGCCTCTCCCTCCTCCATCCTGCTGGGCACCTTGTGGGGACATGGCTTCTGCCCACGTCCAGCCCCCAGCTTCCTAGCTCCCCTTGTGACGTAGTCTGCTTTGGTGGCCGTGACAAAGGATGACAGGCTGGGGGCCTGAGCCGCAGGAATTTCTCTCTCATGGTCCTGGAGGCGGGAGTCCCAGATGGAGGTGGCAGCAGGGTCCCTGTGTGGGTCACAGATGGCCACCTTCTTGCCATGTCTTTCCCAGGTCTGTGCAGGTGGAAGCCAGCGGCCTCCGGTCCCAGCCTCATGACCTCATCAAACCCTAATTACCTCCCGGAGGCCGCACTGCCTCGACCTTGGGGGTCAGGGGCTTGCTGTCCCTCAGAGTCATCACTCCCAGGGAGGAACCAGATGGGGTCCCCTAGTCATAACCCAGGTCACAAGCGGGCACGGGTCATGACCATGGGATTAGATGGACGGGGAGGGGGCTCTCTATTGCTCATATCTTCCCCTGGACCAGGCTTTCCCCAGGATCCCCTCATCATCTGTCAGGCCATGTTCAAGGGGCGAGGTGCTGAAAAGCTGGGGGAACCGTGGGGTGGTGGGTGCTTCCTAGAGCCAGGGTGGGGGCTGGGGTCGTGGCTCAGCGGTAGAGCACTTGCCTGGCACGTGGGAGGCCCTGGGTACGAGTCTCAGCACCACGTAAAAATAATGCACAAAGTAAAGGTGCTGGGTCCATATTTAACGAGGGTGGGGACGCAGAGCTTTTCTTTGGGGGATTGACTTCTTGTGTCTGGGAACCCACTGGACTCTGGGGGATGTTGGAGATGTTGGGCATGCAGGGTGGCTGAGCCAGTGCCTCGCGGGGGGCCCTTTATCCTGCCCAGGAGGGTGTGACCCACCTGAGAAGATAAGTCAGAAATGACCGGGGAAGAAATAAGACGCAGCGTCAGAAAAGTCGTTTTGAAGCAGAGCACCTGACAGGTCCAGCCCCTCAGAAGCTGGAGCCACACAGTTGGAAAGTGGCTCCGTTCACTCACTTAAAGGGAACATCAAAGGCAGGGCCAGGGCTTCAGGGGCGGGTCTTGCAGGCGACCAGCAGGTGCAGACCGCTGCTCTGGTCCCTGCAGGTGGAGGGTGGGACAGCTGTGCCCCTCCACCGGGGGCAGAGACTGGGGGAGAGCTTTCTCCCCATCTGGGGCCTGCAATGATGTCCATCTGTCTGTCTCCCACCAAAGGCACCGCAGAGCTCACTGGGAGGCCATCCCCAAGCAAAGACGTCATGATGGACCCCCTGACCCCCAGCTCACCAGGTCAGTAACTCCCTTCCCAGACTAGAGAGGGGTCATTTCCCAGTTACCATGCATTTCCTGCACGAGCTCAGGACAGAGGCGTCCTCAGTGCACGCCCGTGGGGGTAGTGAATGACTCCCAGCCTGGGCAGGGGGTGGGGACACGGTCATGTCTGAACCAAGGGATGAAGGCGTGTGCGTCCAAACTACGCCAAAACGCAGTGGCTGGAAAGGCGATCGCTTATTTAGCTCCCAATTATGTGAGAGACGGGCTGGGCTCAGCCGGGTGGTTCTTCTGGTCTCCGCCGAGCTTGCTCACGTGACTGAGATCAGTTGCAGGTCCGCCAGGAGCCCTGGTTCTTGGCAATCTTGTCCTCCACTTCCTGCCCGCTCAACCCCACGTGGAAAGGCTGGGCCCACTCAGCCCATTCCTCTGTTAATTCAGCAGAGGTTCGTTGAGAAACTTGTGTATGGCAGGCACCGTTCTGGGAGCCCGGGTGTTCAGCAGCGAACAAGACAGACAGTCAGAATCTCCGCCTCAGGGGCTGACATTCCGGGGGCGGGGAAGACAGCAAATAATAATCGTGATAATACACAGCAGGTGGTTTTACTTTGCTATCCAGAAAAATAAAGCAGGTTCAGGGGAAAACTGAGGGCACTCAGAGAGGTGGTGGGAGCCAGATCGTGGGCCTGGTGAGGACTGTGGGTCTCACTGTGAGGACAGACAGGCAGAGGGAGAGACCCAGGTGGATCTGCTCCCTGACTCTGCCATTCATCCTTCACTCCACAAGCCTCCGCCAGACTCTGACGTGTGCCTTGTCCGTCTCTTCCAGGTTCGGATGAGGACGACCCCTTCTACTACGGTAAGTTGATCCTGGGAAGATGTGGGAGAAGGAAAGCCAGAGGCCCCTCTGGTCGTCCACCTCCACTTCTCTCTCTCTGTAGATGAGGCCACTCTCCGGAGGCGGGGACTCCTGGTGGCAGCTGTGCTGTTCATCACGGGCATTGTCATCCTCACCAGTGAGCACGGGGCGTGGGCAGGAGGGCACCAGGACGGGCTGGGGGAGGCTTTGACCCGCACTGCGTCTGAAGGTCAGGTTCCTGAAGGTCCCTGGGAAAGGCTGCTCCGGACCAGGCAGCTCTCTGAGCCTCCCTGAGAGCAAGGCGTAGAGATGAGCGTCTGTCTGGCCCCCATGGCTGCCACTGGGCAATGTGGGCTGGGCTCAGCTGGGCGGCTCTTCTGGCTGTGGCTGGATTGACCCATGCGTGTGGCCCGTTTACTGTGAGCTGGGAGCGGTGTTTCTAGGGGCCCCTTGATCCTCCACCTCGCGTTCCCAGCCTCCGTGAGGTGACGGCTTGCAGGCTCGGAACTGGCCACTATCACTTCTGCCACCTTCTGTGGATCAAAGCATGTCACAAGGGCTGGCTTCATCGAGAAGTCAGGAAATAGAGATGGCAGGGAACAGGGATGTGGGGAGGGAGGGTTAGGAAACCCGTGCACAGACCTGGTAGGGGACAAGGGGTCAACAAGATGGGGTAGGGAGAAGGTGGAGGAGGGCCAGATGACCCCCAAAGCCACCACAGCCACCCAGTGGAACTAGAATAGGGGCCTGGAGCTGCAGAGTAGTGACCCTTTCAAGAGTTTATTGTTTCCGTAAAATCTTCCCATGCTTACCCGTTGGCAGCTGTGACAGTCAGGGTCATGACAGGTGACAGATGGACCCTCACAAGGTTGACTGAAGGTCTAAAAGAAGAGATATTCATCTCTTTTCCTTTGCTATAACAAAATACCTGAGTGGGGGTACTTACAAAGAAAAGGGGTTTGTTTATATTACAGTTTTAGAGGCTGAGTCCCAGATCAGGCAGCCCCATGGGTTTGGCCTCTGGTGAGGGCCACTTGGCCGCATCCCATCATGGTGGACAGTATCATGATGGGAGTGGGGGTGAGAGGAGAGATCACATGATAGAACAGGAAGTGAGGGTGGGAGGGGCCCGTCCCGTCTCTTTATTACAACCCACCCTCTGGAGAACTGCTGACCCCGAGAGATCAGTGTCACTTCACCCCTTCTGAAGGTGACACCCCCAGGGACCTCATTACCCCCCACTAGGCCCCACCTCTTAAAGGTCCCGCGGCCTCTCAATACCGGCTCACCGAGGACCGCGCTTCTGACACATGAACCTTTCCAGGGACACCTCAGAACATGTCCAAAGCACAGCAAGGGACTCTGGCAGGAGCAGTGGCCCCAGGAGAGGGCCCAGCCACGGCTTCCCTGTAACAGGTGGAGGGATGCGGCAACCAACCCCCCCCATCCTAGTGCTGAGGTCGAGGGTGCTGGGCCCCGGGGAGGTGGCCTGTCACATGTGCCTCTTGGGGCCCCAGGCTGGGTGAGTAAGGGGGGCAAAGGGGGGCTAATAAGGAGAGAGGCTGATTTAAATATATATATATTTAAATTCTGTGTGTGCAATAAAACACAAGGGCTGCTCCTTTTATAGTCTCTCTAGGACCCATACCAAAGGCCTCTCGCATCCACCTTGCTCATCAGGAAGATGGGCACAGACACACCGTTTTTGCCTGAAGATGGGCAGCAGAACGCTAATAAGAATAAGCAAGCCAGGCGCGGTGGCACACGCCTGTCATCCCGGCGGCTCAGGAGGCTGAGGCAGGAGGCTCAGGAATCCAAAGCCGGCCTCAGCAACTTAGCAAGGCCCTAAGCAACTCAGTGAGACCCTGTCTCTAAATAAAATCCAAAAAATGGGCTGGGGATGTGGCTCAGTGGTTAAGTGCCCCAGTTTCCATCCCAGGTACCAAAAAGAAAAAGAAAAGGCAGGATTGGCCTCTGTCGGAGGTGCACAGCACAGGGGAATCAGGGAAGGCCTGGACCCAGGTAGCGAGGGCAGAGACTGGGTGTTGGATTTGGGGCCACATATTTTTCCACTGACAAATATTTTGGGGTATCTTCTCTATGCCCGACCTGTGCTGGATGATGTTGGGGGCAGAGTGGTGACAAGCAGCCCTGACCCCTGTCCTTGGGAGCTCATGGCTGATGGGGAGATGATAAGCAAGTAGATTCTGGAATGAGCAGAGTGCAAAGAGAAAAAGGATGTCTGTCAAGCGCCAAGACGGAGGGCCAGGGCGGAGCACCTCTGAGGAGGAGGAATTGGAACTGAGTCAAACAACCCAGGTAGAGGGAGCATCAGGTGTGAAGTCCCGGGGCAGGACTGAGGGAGCCTGTTGCAGTAATAGCAGGAGGAGGTCAGTGGCACTGGGGCAGAGTGAGCCAGGGAGAGGAAAGGAGGCAAGCAAGGATTGGGGGAGGCAAAGTGGCAGCTGGGAGCAGGTTAGCTTTTTTCAAGTCATCCTTGGCTGCTAAGATTCCCCCTTGCTCACTCTGACCTCCTTCCTGTTCCTTGAGCCTATCCAAGTGGTCCTACCACAGGGCCTTTGCGCTGACTGTTCTCTCTGCCTGGAACACTGTCCACATATCCAACTGGCTCCCCTTCACCTCCTTCAAGTCTTTGCCCAGATGTCACCTCCTCGGTGGCCATGCCATCTTCCAGGGAGGTCCATGTGGATGTACCCAACTCCTGGGCCTCACTGAGTCCTTTTTTTTTTTTTTTTTTTTTTTTTTTTTTTACTTTATAGCACCATCTATACATTTGACTTAGTGATTTTTTCTTTGCTGGTCTCCCCTACTAGAAAAGCCAGCTCTATATGGTCAGGGCTTATTTTTTCCTTCCTTTCTTGTTCCTCACTGTATTTCCGGCACCCCATCAGTACCTGGACACAGTAGGTAAATGAATCAGTAATGCACAAAATAGTCTGCATTTTCCAAGGGCCTGTCCATTTGGGGGCTGGGGGAGCTCCTCCCTGGGTTGTTCCCATGCCTGTCTCTGTCGCTTATTTATGGAGCTACCTGGGTGCTTCCTGCCAGGAGGATCGCCAGCCTCTCCCGTCCCCAGAGCACACACGAGGGTCCATGCGGCGCGTTTCCTCTGTCTCCACAGGTGGCAAGTGCAGGCAGCTGTCCCGACTGTGCCGGCATCAACGCAGGTGAGTCCATAAGAAGTGGGGGCCACCAACCCCACGGGGACTCCAAGAGCGAGCCCCGACCCGTGCCGGGCACCCAGCCTCCTCCCTCCCTCCCTCCAAGAGCCTACAGAGTGGTCAGTAGAAGCAGCCCCGCCTGAGAGGGAAGACCCCGTGGACGGAGCCAGACCTGGGCCGACACCCGAGTCCCTCCTGCCCGCTGCCGCCGGGGGCTGCCGGCTCCCTGGGCACCGCCCCTTGAGTGACCCGCTCTGTTGGGACAAAATAAAGCACGTGGTCCATCCCCGCGGCCTCGATCGTGCGACGGGGCTGGCCTTGGGGACCCTGGAGGGAAAGTCAAAGCGGGGCGGGGGGCTCCGGGCTCCGGAGTGGAGGCTGGGAAGGAAGGGAGGGGCGTGGCGGGGGGGGGAGATGGCAGGTGGTGGGCGACCGCGGCAGTGAGTCCGACTGGAGTCTGTCTGCGGTCCATGCGACACCCCTGTCCTGGTCCAGGTGTCCAGGGCCAGCTCCCCCCAACACAAATGCAGACCCCCTCGCCTGGCGACCCCCCGCGCCGTGCATCCCTCTTGCACCTCGAGGAGGCTCACACGCGAGTGCCCCTGCGCGCTGTCCACCCTCCCCCGGGCGCAATGACCTCTGCACGCAGGGCTGTGTCTGCCCCGAGTGCCCTGCAGGCCTGGAGGGGCTCCCCTGGGGACCCGGAGCGGTGGACCAGGCACGCAGTCTGCAGCAGGATTTCCTGAAGGCTCGCGGCCTCCAAAGCCTGGGGAGGGGCTCAGCCGTCAGGCCAGGGCGGGCCTCGGAGGTGCGGCCGGCAGGCAGGCGCCTCCACCCGGCTCCGGATCCGGCCCAGGCCAAAGCCAAGAGAGGAGAGAGATCCAGGTCCCAGACGGCTCAGCCACCACGTCGGTTTACTGAGCCACGAGCTGCAGACGGGAGAGAAGGAAGGCACAGAAAAGAAAATATCCGACTTTTCTTTTCATGATCTTCCTCAAAAATATAGTGTGGCTACTATTTACACAGCATTTATATTGCATCAGGTATTATGAATAGTGCAGAGATGATTTAGGGTGGGAGTAGTCCATAGATCATATGCAAATAATATGTTTGCAAAATATATTTATATGCAAATAATATATATAATTAATAAATAATATATATATATTTGCACACCATTTTATGGAAGGAATCTGAACATCCACAGATTTTAATATCCTCAGAGGGTCCTTTGAATACCAAGGGAAGACTACACAGCTAGTATGAGAGATACTAAAAATATTTTATAATTGACATCCACCACCTACTAATCAGAATAGATGCCTACCCAGTCAGTACAAATGTCATCTATCTATCTATCATCTATCTGGATCTATTTATAGTCATATATGCATATTAAATGGAACCATTTGAAAATGTCACCATTCAAATATTTTTGATATGCAGAAAGAGTGATTTCACATGACTTACCCTAACAATATACATCATGGTGATGATATAAAGTGTATTTCTAATCACAGGTTGCTTTTTAAAAACATTGAAAAGCAGCACCAGGTACAATGGCTCACACCTGTAATCTCAGCAGCTTCGGAGGCTGAGGCAGGAGGATCAGGAGTCCAAAGCCAGCCTCAGCGACTTAGTGAGGCCCTAAGCAACTCAGAGAGACCTTGTCTCAAAATACAATATAAAAAGAGCTGGGGATGTGGCTCAGTGGGAAAGCACCCCTGGGTTCAATCCATGGTACAAATAATAATAATAATAATAATAATAAATAAATGCAAATCACCAGAGAAGGGCTTGCTGAAGGTTGTGGTGGGGAAGGGAAAACCGCTTCTGACCCCAGGAATTGCTGGCAGCGCAGGTGCCCCCGGCTGGGCGGCCACACCAGCATGCGGGATGTTTGTGGGGTATTATTTCCCAATCTTCAGTTGTTGCATGTTCTTTTGCCAATTTTCACACACACCCTGTATTATTCATCACTTTTTTAAAAAAGACCAATTCCCTTTTTAACTTAAGTAAATTTATTTTAAAAGGCACAGTCATATATAGAAAGTCAATAGTGCTTGATATAAATAGAAGACACCCATAAAGATGAATCTCATGAAAACTAATGAAGTCAGAGTCTTGCTGTGTCCTAGCTGGACAAGAAGATGCTGACCGAGGGTTCCGAGCCAGAGGCCCGTCTAGCTGGGCCAGGGAGACCATCTGATCTCAGGGTGTGGTCAGTACCCACTACCCAGACACTGCAGAGGTTGGGAGGCCTGAGACTGCCCTCACCTCTGGTACCCACTGTGGGTCTGAGGACCTCCAAGATCATCCTTGGGTTTGATGATTTGCCAGAAGGGCTCAGAGTACACTGAATGCCGTTAGGTTCATGGTCATGGTTAACAACGGGGAAAAGAAGCGCATTCAAATCAACCAGGGAGAGAGACACATGGGGAAGGGCCTGGGCGAGTGCCCAGCACACAGCTTCCCTGTCCCTGCCCAGAGGGGAGCGTTGTGGACGATGCTAACTTCCCCAGGGATATTGCCCACTCACTCAAGCCTTGGGTCCAGAGTTTGTACCTGGGCTCGGTCACATAGACATGATTGACTTCCCATCTGGCTGACCTTAGCGTCCAGCCCTTCAGAGGTGTTGCTGATCCTTGTGACCCAAAGCCCCCACCATAAATTGCCTTGTTAGGAACCAGCTGATGTGAACCAAGGCCCCCATATAAAGAAGGCCACACACCCAGACAGAGGTTTTCAAGGGCCTAGCAATCACCTTCCAGCAGCCAAGGGCAAAGCCAGGGTGTGGTTAATTCAAAGTCAGGGTACAGTGGGCTCTTTTCTCTATAGACACTTTCTCCTTTGTATCATTTGGTGGATGAAATCAGTAAAGTGGATCATGAACTGCATACAAACTAGTTTCTGGTGATGCAATGTGACGGATTCTCTGGTGACACAATGCAATGTGATTTAATATCGTCTGGGACCTGAAATCAGCTCACTGCTACCACCTCAGCTCAGGAGAATGCCCGGCAGTGTGGGAGACGCCAGCTCACCTGTGGACAACTGGAAGCGGGGCTCAGGGACCAGACCTCCCTCATCCCAGCTCCCCAGGGGATGGAGATGACAAAGCTATGTTTCCCAGAGGGATCCTGAGTTGGGGTTCAGAACATGGATCCAGCTCTTCTAAACAGAGTCCCTCCTGGAAGATTTGAAAGACCAAGAGAGAACCTTTCTCCATAATTGGCTGTTTTCTGCAGTCTAGCATGATTGGAAAGGGACTGAGTTTTTTGTTTTGGGTTTTTTTTTTTTTTGTTGTTGTTGTTTTTGTTTTGTTTTTGACTACACCACTCCAGCATCCAGTCATTTGCCTTGTGGTCATAAAAAGGCAATCGTTTCCTGTGTTCATATGTGAATACCACGACCAGTGTGATTCGACATCATGTGCAACCCCCAGAATGGGAAGTTAGCCGACTACAGTGGTGTATGCCTGTAATTCCAGGGGCTCAGGAGGCTGAGGCAGGAGGATTGCAAGTTCAAAGCCAGCCTCAACAACTTATCAAGGCCCTAAGCAACTTGGTGAGAACTTGTCTCTAAATGAAATACAAAAAAGGCCTGGGGATGTGGCTCAGTGGTTCACTGTCCCTGGGTTTAATCCCCAGTACCAAAAAAACAAAAAAAAGAAGTTACACTCCACGTATGTATGTCAAAAGACACTCTCCTATCCGGAACATCTAAAAAGATCAAATTAAAAAATGGAAAAAGGCAATTATGCCCACAAAAAGAATATCTAAATGGCCAATATAAATGTGAAAGATATTCAATATCGTTAACCATCAGTAAAAGACAAATGACAATCACAATGAACCAGCACCACATACCCCTACAATTAAAGAGACTGACGATTCTAAGTGCTGAAGAGGATATGGAGCAACTGGAATTTTCGCACTGGATTTTTTCCCAGGAGAATAAATTGATTATAATTATTTCAGAAAACTGGTATTTTATTTATTTATTTATTTATTTATTTATTTATTTATTTATGACAGTGGGAGGCATTATAATTCTTATTACACATATAGAGCACAATTTTTCATGTCTCTGGGTACCGAGTGTGAAAGGAAAAAACACGGATCCACACGATCACATGGATGCATCTCAGAAACATTCATCTGCAGGAAGGAAGCCCCATAGAAAAGAGCACAGACCGTTTCAACCCATGGACCTGAAGTTCTGGAATCAGCAGAACTAACTGATAGACTGAAGCTGGGCACCGTGGCAACCACTCAGGATTGCTCAGGAATTCAAGGGCAGCCTGGATAAAAAGCAAGACCATTAAAAAAAAAAAAAAAAAAGGTCAAAACGAATCAATGGTGACAAAAGCCAGAGTAGTGGTTGCCTCTACTGTTATGATGTTGGCTCTCTTATGTCCACAGCAACGGAACGGGGTGACTGCCAAGAGGCAGTCATTGAAGGATTGAGATGTCCTGTACCCTCACAGTGCTGCGGGTTACCCCTCCTTATCCACCCGTCAGAGTGGATCCAACTGTCCAATTGAGATCTGCACCACGTGGAAGTTAGACACAAAGAAATCAAAACCCAAAAGGCAGTTCTGTTCTGGGTGGTGGTGACTTCCTGACCCCTGACCTCAGGCAGAGCAACAGGATCCTGAAGGCGACGTGTCCAGCGGCGGCTCCTGATTAGGATTCAGGGAGAAACGCCCCTGGTGAGTCAGTTGGGTCATATCTTGGGGATCATTTCCAGGATCTCAGTCTCGTGCCCACTCCATTAGCCTTTCCAGAGATGTCATGGACTCTAATCCCCGGATCCGACCAGATCGTTTTTTGCTTAAATCTGACAGTCACCAAATCTCTGGCTTCCAACAAGGGCTTGTTTTCCTCTCCCACTGCACCAGTGGAACTTGCGGGGGGACTCAAGATGATGCAGAAGCCACTAACTGAAATGTAAGAGGACAAGAAGAGGCACACACTGGCCCTTGTAGCCTCTGTAGGAAGGAAAACACATCACTTTGGCTCACCTGTTCATTGGCCACAAAACAGCTGCAGGGTTCTCAGCCATCATGCCAACTCCAGGGGAAAACATTGTGGGGCAGCAAAGGTAACACGAGGTGGTTCCGCTCCTCTTAAAAAGATGTCCTCCCCCAAACTGCCACTTACTTCTGATTGGTCACCTTTATCTGCAAAGGAAACTAAGAAATGTCCTTTGGCTGAGTCCAGGACAACCTGGCTGACATCAGAGAAAACCACAGGCTCTAGGAATTTGTTGAGGAGGGCACTGAGCTTCCCCCAAGTTAGGAGATGGGGGCTCAAGCCATTGTTAACCCAATCTAAAAGGAAAAGACTTAAGACTGGGAGGTTTTCAGACTTGCAGGGCACAGCAACCCTGAATCTCCCACTTGGTAGAAATCTCTCCAGCAGGACCTTCTGTGCTTCCCAAGGCCTGCTTCTCGGCTGCCCAAACCCTTCCTGGCCCAGGACACTTTCTGTTGCATCATGTTCTGCAATGAAGCCTTCTCCTCCTCCACTCTGACATCAGGGGAGAAATTTCTTGCCAAGAGTTAATGGAGAGGCTCTTATAATTCAGCCAGGCTCCTGAGTATAATTCTGTCTTGTTGTTTTGGATGAATCGAGGCCAAATCACATTAGCTGGAAGGAACCTGATTTTTCATACGAAACTCGACTGTGCACGGTGTTGGGAGGGACCTCCAAAGCTGCGAGGTATATTTGCTTTTAAGGGGGTTGGGGAATTGCTGACTCCAGCTCCTGATGGTGGGAGATTGATTAAACACGGTCTGAGATGGCTCTGTATTGTGTTAATTTAGCTTTGTTAAACTACATTTCCCAGAATTCCCTTCCCTCTATGGCTACCAGTCTCTGGTTATGGTAGGATGTCTCCTGTGGCCCAGGAAATGGCAGCCACTTCACCTCTCATTTTGTAGATGACACCCACTTGCCAATTTTCTGCCAGCTCATCTTGTAGATGGAAGGCAGCAACCAAGACTCAATTGTTCCACCTTTTCATTCCTTCTTCAGCTTATCCAACTCCTGGGCCATGTGGGTATGATTAGGCCTGTGAAAAAGGGCCCTGTTTCTGGTAGGACACTGTACCACCAAGGACAGAGGCCACAAAAACCAACATGGGATTGTTTATCCTGGTGGGCTCCAGCTGGTTCCTTCCTCTCCCGGAACTTACCTCCATTTTCTGTTCTTGATTTCCTTCCCTGTGGGCTTTAGCATCACGCATAGCAACAGCAGCTTTATAGGGACAGATTCCCACAGTTGCTAAAGCTTGGATTGTAACTTCAGCGAAAGTTCTTGGGGTCCAGTGATCTGAGGCAGGTGGAGAGCCCTTCCTAAGTGAAGGAAATGTTGCTGATGCTAAGAGAGAAGCCCAGTGTCTGAGGGGCCCTTTTGGGTTCCGCAGTCAACATACAGCTACTCTGGGAGCCCTGCTGGGGCTCATTTACCAAGTGACCCCAAAGGCAGTCAGTTTGGGATGGGACCCGGAATAAGAGAAAGCCCCATGTCAGCTGGGGACCGAGACAATAGAGCTTGTACTGTGGCGGATGGGGAGGCTGTTTGCGTATCCTGGAAGGCCTTGCAGGTGAACCCCACTCTGGACCTCTAGATCGTGGGGGGCCGTACCCTTCTTTGAAAATACTCTGCTGTTGAGAAAGAGCATTTGGCTTTCTCCTGGGCCTTAGCAGAGACCGAAGGCTGGACTCTGGGCAACCAAGATACCATGTGGCCTGAGCTACCCATCATGCCCTGGTATTGTCTCACCCAACCAGCCATGAACTGGGTGAGCAGCAAGTACGACAGCACTCCAGGGTCAAATGGAGCTGGGGTCGCCTAGACTGGGAGCCGGCAGGTCCTGAAGGTAAGTTGCAGGAGAAGTGGTTCATGCTCATGCCTTTGCACGGCCTCTGTCTCAAATGGCACGCTCTCATATGGCCTCGCCAGCAGTTCCCTAGGACCAGCTGTCACAGGAAGAAAATCTCAGGATGGTTCCCACAGAGTTCTGTGTGATCTGCAGGCATCACACACGGGTGGGCAGCTGCAGCCCGATGGCCTTGCATGGGACACCCCCGAAGGAAGGAGTGTTTCCTGATCAGCCGTGCACCTGGTGGCACTATGACTTGGAGGAAAGATGTCCACAAGTGTGGGTCTGCCTCCGTCATGTGCTGGCCGGGTGCTCAGGTGCCCGAAGGAACTGACTGACAACTGGTCACTGGAGAGCCTGGGACAGAGGAATGCAGACGGACTGCCCCACGGGAAAAGGAAATCTGCGTCCTGTGAACGCACACCAGAGAGCGCCTTCAGGATCTTCACGGTCAGGTGGACGGGATGACCATCCCCTGGGTCTCCTTCAGCCTCTTTCCCCCGCCGTCGTCCTCGCCCAGTGGGATCATGAGCATCATAGCTGTGGGGACCACTAAGAGGACCCTGTGTGGCTCACAGCAAGGACGGAAGCTGATCTGACTGGCGTGACTGCCGCATGCCCAGACTTCCAACAGAAGTGACCCGCGCTGAGTCCTGATACGGCTCCATTGCTCAGGACCATCCCCAAGTGTCCTGATGGCAGGTGAGTTGCACTGGACAGCTTCTATCACGGAAAGGACAAAACCTTTATTTTGTCAGCTTTATTGTAATGTAATTCACACGCCGTACAATTCACACACTTAAAGTCAATGGCCTTCACAATGTGTGCAACATAATCCATTTTAAAACATTCCATCATTCCCATGCCCTGAAATTAGCCATCTCCCTGTTCCCTCATTTCCCTCTAAGCACTAAGCAATCATCAATCTCCTCCCTGTGTCTAGAGTTGCCTATTCTGGACATTTCATATAATCTGTGACCTTTTTTGACTGGCTCCTTTCACTGAGTATAATGTTTTGAAGGTGCATCTCTGAGGTCGAATGTATTGGTACTAGATTCCTTTTTTTTTTTTTCTTCTTCTTTGTGGTGCTGGGGATTGAACCCAGGGCCTTGTGCATGTGAGGCAAGCTCTCTACCAACTGAGCTATATCCCCGGCCCCACATTCCTTTTTTACGATTTAATAATATTCCACTGTAAGGTTTTAGTGTATTTCATTTATGCATTCTTCAGTTGATGGATATTTGGGGTACTTTGGCCTCTTGGCTATTATGAATAATAATGCAATAAATATTCAGGCACAAGTTTTTGGGTGAACATGTGTTTTCATTTCTCTTAGGAAATAGAATCATTGGGTCAACTCTATTTTTAGCAGTGTGAGAAACTGCTAGACTGATTTCCAAATTGGCTGCACCATTTTACCCGCCAGCGATGGATGTGCACGAGGGCTCCAATTTCTCCACACCCTCACCAAGGCTTGTCGTTATCTGACTTTTTATTCCAGTCCTCCTTGTGGGTGAGAAGAGCTCTCTTATTGTGGTTTGGGATTGCATTTCTCTAAAGACAAACACTGTTGAGCATCTTTTCATGTGTGATTCACCATAGATATATTTTCTTTGGAAAAATGTCTACTCAGAATCTTTCCTCACTTTTTAAAAATCATTGTCTTTTTATTATTGAGTTGTAAGAATTCTTTATATATTCAGGACACAAGACCCTTATCAGATATATGATCTATAAATATTTTCTTCCAATTGGTGAGTTGGTTTTTTTTTTTTTTTTTTGCTTTCTTGATGGTATCTTTGAAGCACAAAATGTTTTTATTTTTAATTTTGGTGAAGCTAGATTTATTTTTATTGTTGTTTCTTTTGTATTGGTGTTCTATCTAAATGTCCGTTTGGGGCTGGGGTTGTAGCTCAGCCTAGTGCATTGCCTAGTGTGCACAAGGCCCTGGGTTTGATCCACAGCATTCAGGGGGAAAGGAATCTATTGCCATAAACGAGGTCATGAAGATTTACCCTGTGTTTTCTCTTTGGAGTTTTATAGTTTTAGCCCTTATGTCTTGCTCCATTTTGGATCAATTCTTGCAGAGCATCCAACTTCATTCTTTTGCATGTGACTATCTGGTTGTCAAACCACCATTTGTTGAAAATACTATTTTTTTTCCCTGCCTTTAATAGTCCCCAAATCCTTGTTGAAAGTCAGGCTACAGATACCGGGACTGACTTTAGATTCTCAATTCTGCCTATCTCTATGACTAGCCTTGTTCTTTGTTACTATTGTTTTGGAGTAAGTTTTGAAATCCTGAACTTTGAATCTTCCAGCTTTTTTTTTTTTTTTCCAAGATTGTTTTGGGTCCTTTGGAATTGCATAGGAATTTTAGAATCAGCCGATCCATTTCTACAAAGAAATTAGCTGGGATTCTGATAGGTATTGCATTAAATCTGTAGATCCACTTGGGGAGTTTTATCATCTTAACACTATTAAGTCTTCCAATCCATGAACATGGGATGTTTTCCCGTTTATTTGTATCTGCTTTCATTTCTTTTTATTTCTGTTACATATATTTCTAAGTGTTTTATTCTTTTGGGTGTTATTTTGGATGTAATTGTTTTCTTAATTTTATTCTTGGATTGTTCTTTGCAAGTATATAAAAATACAATTGATTTTCATATTTAATCTTGCATCATGAAATCTTGCTGATCTTGTTATTATATTCAGTACTTTTTTTTTAGTAGAATCTTTAGGATTTTCTATATACAAGATAAAATCCTTTGTGCATACAGGCAGTTTTACATCTTTTCCATCCTGGGTACCTTTTACTTCTTTTACTTGCCTAACTGCCCTGGCTGGAGCCCTTATTATCATGTTGAGTAGAAGTGGTGTGAGTGGACACAGTGAATTCTGTCTTTCACTATTAAATACCATGTGAAATGTGGGTGACTTGGGGGTTTTGTCTGTGTCCCCTCTTATACTCCTGGGGATAGAGCCTGGCTCATGCCAGGCAAGCACGTACCACTGGGCTAACCCCATCCCAAGCTGGGTTTTTGAGAGGTGCCCGTGACCATGTTGAGGAAGTTCTCCTCTGTTCCTAGTTTACTGAAGGCTTTCTTTTTATCACGGAAGGCTGTTGGATTTTGTCACAGGCCTTCTCTGTATCAAAATGATCATGTGGCTTTTGTTTTTTTTTAAATTCTATTAATATGATATATTATTGATAAACCCAGTCTAATTCCCTCTTAAGATTGGGAGTCATCTTGCCACAAAGTCATGAAAAGTTAATTTCGGTTTTACTACAAATTTCTGTGATTTCTGAACTTGCTTGGAATGCCTGCCCGTGCCTTGAATTACCCATGCCTGGCTTTCCCTGACCAGATAGCAGCCCTCTCTGAAACTTTAGTGGTGCCTCATAAATTCTGGCTTTCCCTGGCCAGATAAGGACCCTCTCTGAAGTCTTCTGTTCCCACGGTTTTTGGGAGAGGCAGCCCAGCCGGTCGAAATTACAAGCTTGCTTTAATTTGATTTCAATTGGAGTCGGTGGTCCTTTCTTTGCATCATGGTCTAACAATTATACTAATTGATCTTCAAATTCCTCTTGTGTTCCTGGAATAACTTCCATTTGGCCATGGTGTGTAACTCTTTATTTTGCTAGGTTTGGTTTGCTGTTATGTAGAGGATTTTGGGCATCTCTGTTCTTAGGAGATATGCGTCTGTAGTTTTCTTGTGATCTCTTTTGTCTGATTTTGGTAAAAAGGTAACCTTGGCCCTGTAGAATGAACTGGAAGTGTTGCCTCCTTTTCTAATCTCTGCAAGAGTTTGAGAAGAATGGGTATTAATTCTTCAAATATTGGAAGAATTTTCCAGTGAAACTGAAGCAGGCCAGAGACCCCCCACCCACCCCAAAGACTCTTGCCATGATTAAGCTTCTCTTCTTGTCAGATCCGCAGGATGTCTGCAGAGGTTACTGTGGTTGGTAGTTTCCCTTTTCTTGTAAATGCCAGGTTTGCACACGAAAAGTGTGAGTTAGTCTGCAAGGCTGTTGTACAAAACGATGTTATCTCTGTTTTCTTCATAAAGACTTATAAGCTCCCTGTCTGGCCTTAAGAAAAGCACTTTCTGAGAATTAAAAAAAAAAAAAAAAAAAGGAAAACTATTTTTAGGTGCATCTCCAAACCCCTCCTGGCACTGGGTATAAAGTTCAAAGAATTTCCCAAATCTTTGTTCCAAGGAAGAATTCTAAGGCGAGAGCCACCTCTGAACCCTGCGGTCAATAAACCTGCCTCCTCTGTCTGATTGCTAGGCACCCAACCTCTTCTGTCCTCCCTCAAAACCTTCTGTCTCTGGATGTCACTGTGGGGAGGGATACGTTTCTGATTATCTCTTCAACTTCTGCACTTATGGGCAGTCTGTTCAGATTATCTATTGTGTTTCCTTAGAGTCAATTTCAATCATTCATTTATGTCTTTCAAAGAATTTATACATGTGCTATGATTTGAATGTGTTCCTAAAATTCACGTGTTGGACCCTTAACCCGCAGGGCAGCAGGGTTGGTGGGTGGGGTCTAAGGAGAGCTGAGGCCCTGAGAACTGTTTCAGGTCGCTCCCTAGGAGTGGTTCACCTGCATCCTGTCACCTGAGCTCAGCGCCCTTCACTTTTCCATCAGGGGATACCGAGTCAGGAGGCCCTCACCAGGTGCAGCCCCTTGATCTTGGCCTTCCCAGCCTCCAGAACCGTGAAAAATAAATTTCTTTTCTTTATAACTTACCCAGTGTCAGGTATTCTGTGGTGGCAACACAAAGCAGACCAAGACACCATCTAAATCCCATAATTCATCAGCTCACAATTATTTCTAGTATTCCTTCCTAATGATTTTCATTTTTGTGAGGTCGGTAGTAAAGTCCCCAATTCCATTTCTGATTCTAGTAAGTTGAGTTTTTTTCTTTTTTTTTTTTTCTTTGTCGATCCCGCTAAAATTTTGTCAATTTTAAAAAAATAATCCTGGAGCTGGGCTGTGGCTCAGCGGTAGAGCGCTCGCCTCTCACGTGGGAGGCCCTGGGTTCGATCCTCGGCACCACATAAAAATAAACAAAATAAAAATATTAAAAATAATAATAATAATCCGTGCTCCGTTTCCTTGATTTCTCTCTGGTATGTTTAAGTCTCCGTTCCATTCATTTCCACTGTGAAGTTTATTATTTCCTTCCTTCTTCACAGTTTTGGATTTGCTCTTATTTTTCCAGTGCTTAAGGTGTGCTATGGACGGAATGCCTGTGTCCCCACCTCCGTTCCTATGCTGAAGCTCTAACCCCTCCTGTGACATGGGACACCAGTTGGAGCAGGGGCCTTGGGAGCTAAGGAGGGAGGTCGGTTAGACAAGGTCCTGAGGGTGTGGGCTTCGTGGAGTCAGTGTCTGTCTGAGACTAGGAGGAGGGACCAGCTTGCTGTTCCCCAGCAGCCCACGAAGACAGCAAGAAGCAGGCCCTCTCTAAGCCAGGAACCAAGTCACCCAGCTCCTGGATCTTTTGGACTTACCCGCCTCCAAAGAGCGAGAAAACAAATTCCTGTTGTTAAAGACACTGAGCCTCAGGCATTTTGTTATAGCACTCCATGCCCACTAGATGGGAGGTTAGAGTATTGATTTGAGGTCTCTATGTATTTGCAAGTATAAATGTCCCTCTAAGCCCCGTGAAGCTGCATCCTGTGTTAACATGCTGCATATTGACTCCTGTTTCTCTCAGTGTATTTTGTATTTCCCTTGGCTTTCCCCTTTGACTCACCAATTATTTAAAAGTGTGTTGTTTAATTTCCACCTATTTTCTACATACCACCTGGGAATAAGGACAGTTTTCCCCTTTCTAATATGAATGCCTTTTACTTATTACCTTGTTACACTGGCTAAGATTTCCAATAAGATATTGAAAGAAATGTAGACCGTTTTTTTACTTTTTTCAGTCTTAAAGGGGAAAGCATTTATTTTTCACTATTAAGTAAGATGTTAGGTGGAAGATTTTTGGAGATGCTCTTTATCAGTTTGGTGAAGTTCATTTCTATGCATAGTTTGCTACTGTTTTTCTTTTTCTATTGTTATGATCATTTTTTTAATCTTCAGATTATTAATATAGTGGATAACATTGGTTTTCTTTCTTTCTTTTTCTTTTTTTTCTTTTCTTTTCTTTTTTTTTTTTTTTTTTGCACCAGGGATTAAACCCAGGGGCACTTAACCACTGAACCACATCCCCAGCCATTTTTATTTTTTATTTTGAAACAGAGTCTCATTCAGTTGCTTAGGACCTCACTAAGTTGTTGGGGCTGAATTTGAACTCACCATCCTCCTGCCTCAGTTTTCTAAGCTGCTGAGATTATAGGTGTCTGCCACCATACCCAGCTCCATTGATTGAGTTTTAAAAATTGAAACTACTTAGTATGAATCCCACTAAGCCATAATTTATTATTCTTTATATGCGAAGGTCAATTCTTTGTTAATATTGTGTTGTGTGTGTGTGTGTATATATATGTATATATATATTTTAATCTGGTGCTGAGGATCAAACCCAGAGCCTCAGGCATGCCAGGCAAGCGTGTTACCACTTGAGCCACATCCTCAGCCCTTGTGTTGAATATTTTTGCATGTACATTCATGAGGAATCTTTTAGTTTTCTTATTATTTGTACTTTTTTTTTTTCCTCAGGATAATTCTGCCTTCATAAAGCAAGCTGGGAAATATTCTTCTTCTTGTATTTTCTGAAAGAAGTTAAAAAGTTGGTGATTTTTCATCTTTAAATTGTTTATGGAGTTCTTTGATGAAACCACGTGGGCCTGGAGATTTTAAAATTTGTATTATTAACTACATATGAAGTTTATTTAATAATTACTCACATTGCCTAAGGCATTGATGGTAAGTTTTGCTAACTAGTGGTTTTTAAGAAATTGGCTCATTTTATCCAAATTTTAAATTTTATGTGTATAGAGTTATTCCTAATATTTCCCTATTACCCTTTTAATAATTGTAAGGTCTGTACTGAGATCTTTTTTCCCAACCTTATATTAAGAATTTTTATCTTTCTTCTTGGCCATAATAAAGATTTCTAAACGTTACTCATCATTTCAAAGAACCAGCTTTTGTTTTCATAGATTGTTGTCTGTTTCTTTTCTGTTTTCTATGATTTTTGATTCATCATAATTTTTTCCTTGTGTTTGATTCTGGTTTATTTTCTTCTTTATGTTCTAGTTTCTTAAGATAGACACTTACATTATTGACCTGAGATCCTTATTCTTTTCTAATATAAGAATTTAATGCTATAAATTTCCAACCCAAAACTTCTTTAACTGCATTCCACAAATTTTGGTATTGATTTTCATTTTCCTTCTGTTAAAATATTTCTCAATTTCTCTTGAGACATCTTCTTTGACCCATGGATGCTTCTGGAACGTCCTGTTTTTCAGGTGACTGAAGATTTATTTTCCTGCTAACTTTCGGTTATTAACTTCTGGTGTAGTTTTATGTGGTCAAAGAATGTCATTTTGTATGATTTCCCACCTTTTCAATTTCTTGTTTTATGATGCGTGAGACAGTGTATCCTGGTGACTAGTCCACGGGGATGTAAAAAGGATTGTTTTTTCACAGTTGGGTGAAATGTTACAGAACTGTTGATTAGATCCATTCAGCTGGTGATCTCATTAAGCTCTTCTATATCCATGATATAGACCTTCTACATCCTTGATTTTCTCTTCCTAGTTCTATTTGTTACTGAGAGGGAAGAGCTGGTCTCTACCTGCAGTTGTGGAATTATTTCTTCTCCTTCCTTTCTGTCAGTTCAGGTCACGTGTTTACCATTCTGTTGAATACACTTAGAACTGTGACGTTTTCTTTGTCATCAACCCTTTCATCAATATGAATTCTGAAGTTTGTTTTATCTGATGCTAATGAAGTCATTCCAGGGTTCTTTTTATTAATGTTTACATAGTATATCTTTTTCATTCTTTTACTTTTAACATATGAATTTCCTTATATTTAAAGAGAGTTTCTTGTAGAGAGTGCACAGTTGGGTAATTTTTTAAAACTAGCTTGATAATCTCTGTCTTTTAATTGGTGTACTTAGATAATTTAAATCTAATTTAATTAATAATTTGATGTAATGAAATTAATGATGTGTTTGGGTTTGGCCTACCAACTTATTGTTTGTTTTCTTTTTATTTTGTTTCTTTTTTTTTACTTTCCTGACTTCTTTTGACTTCTTTAAGCATGTTTAGCATTCCATTTTTGAGTTATCTATTGATTTTTTTACATCTCTTTGCATAGTTTTTTAATGGTAACTTTAAGGATTACAAAATGCATACTGTACTTTTCACAGTGTACATGGAAACAATATTTTAAAAAATATTTTTTAGTTGTAGATGGACACAATATCTTTATTTATTTATCTTTATGTGGTGCTGAGGATCCAACCCTGGGCCTCACACGTGCTGGGCCAGTGCTCTACCACCGAGCCCCAGCCCCAGCCCTGGAAATGATATTTTACCCCTGGAAAACTTACCACTAATAGGTTCCTTTATTCTCCCCCACACAGTGTTATAGATGCCACATGTTACATACACATTCATTGAAAATCCTTTAAACAATATTATTTTTCTTCTTTCAAAAAATATTATTTTTCTTTTTCTCTTAAAGAAGAGAATAGTTGATTTTATGTGCCTAGATAGTTAACCTTTCTGTTGTTTCTCTTTGTTCCTGACATTCTAAGTTTCGTGGTATCATTTCTCCATCTCAGGCACTTGAGTTAGCCCTGGTTTTCAGATAACCGGCATGAACTTTCTTAGTTTGGCTAAATCTGAGAATGTTTTTATTTCATTTTCATTCCTGAAAGATATTTATTCTGCATTCAGAATTCCAGGTTGACAATCCTCTTGTGTCAGAACCTTTAAAATACCAGGCTACTTCCTTGTGACCTCCATGGTCTCTGATGAGAAATCTGTCACCGTCTCTCACCGTCTGAATTGTTCCCATGTCTGTTTTCTTCTTTCAAGATCTTTTGTTGGTATTTCGTTTTTAGCAGTTTGATTTTTATTTGTGTGTGCATGGATTTCTGGGGGCTTCTCTGACTTGGGGTTCACTCTGTTCCTGGAGGCTGGAGGTGTCTGTCTGTGTGGGGAGAGCAGACTGTTTCTCCTCTCCAACACTCACACACGATACTCAGTGTTTCACTTCTGACACTAGACGTCTGAGTTTTTCCCCTCGAAGCAATCCTGCTTCAGCTGGGTGGGCACAATTTGATTCCCTTTGGACACTGTCTCCTAGCGAGAGTGTCACTTCCCACAGGTGAGGGCTCTGTCCCACAAAGATGCCCCCCATTTCAGATGCCAGCCACAAGTGGTATGTTTGCAGGTTACCCACGGCTCTTGTCTTGGCCACAGATCCGTTTTTCTTGACCCTCTCCTTGGGCTCGCAGACCTGGGGAAGCCCTTGACTAGTGTTGTCCCTGGTTCTTACAAAGGATCCAGCTCAGAATCAGCCAGCGGGAGGGGGCACAGGGCAAGAAGGTCTGCGAAGGCGTTCAGAGCCTCTTGCCCTCTCAGCCATCACCCTCCCACCCCCTGCACGTGTTCAGTAACCCAGAAGCTCTGCGCCCTTTGGGGTTTCCTTGGCAGCTTGGTTAAGTGGCACTGTCCCACGGGTCACACCTTCAGCCCCTCCCAGAGATGTGGTTGGTTCCCCTGGCAACCACCCTTCATCCTGATCCCTCCCCCATTGTCATCTCATGAGCATACAGAGTCAGGAGCTGTTGGGGAGCCGGAGGAGGGCGGGTGGGGGTCGGGGGAGGAGGATGTGCTTCAAAGGCGTGTCTCTTTTTGAGTTATTTTTTGGGGGAGGAGGGGTACAAGGGATTGAACTCAGGGGCACTCGACCACTGAGCCACATCCCCAGCCCTATTTTGTATTTCACTTGGAGACAGGGTCTCACTGAGCTGCTTAGCGCCTCCCTTTTTCTGAGGCTGGCTTTGATCCTCCTTCCTCAGTCTCCCAAGCCACTGGGATGCCAGGCGTGTGCCACCGTGCCTTGCAGTTTTTGAGTTTTTGATGGGGCAAAAGCAATATGGACTCAGTAGAAACCATACTTTGAATTTTGATCTTTTCCCAGGCCAGCAATGTGGACTACTAGGTAGGTAGTAGGCATGTTCCTGGAGTTCTAGGCTAGGGGCCCGGCTCCCGGGGTCCCAAGGAACCAGGCGTGGTTACTCCAAACACCAAAGAGAGAAGATCAGGGTGAAAGGAAACTGGGATCAGTGTACCCACATCAGGAAGGCAAAGGGGCCTCTGTACTTGGCCTCATCTTCCAGATGCCCCCAGAGCTTTGGGTTTAAATAGAGGAAGAAGCCGGGCAGGGGCGAGAGGAAGTGTGTCCTCAGGCCCAAGTTGAGGCTGAGCATCAAGGCAGAAGAGTATGGTCGGGGGAAGCAGCTCTCATGGTGATCAGGAAGCAGAGACTCCAGCTCAGCAGATTCAAAATATAGACCCACAGCCATGTCCCCAGGGACCCTCCTCCTCCAGCCACCCCCCACCCCCACCCGCCCTCCGTCACCACCCAGTTAATCCCATCAGGGGACTGATTCACTGATCGTTGAGGCTCTCCTAACCCAACCATTTCACCCCTGAGCCTTCTTGGGTTGTCTCACACATGAGCTTTTGGGGAACACTTCACCCCCAAATCATAGCAGTTCCCATGAGACCGTTGCTCCTGTTTAAAGGGGCAGTCAAATGTTGGGGGTGATTGGCCGGCAAGTCTCCCGCCGTTCCTGAAAGGTAGAGGACAGTGACCCCAGGCTTTAGGTGTCACTCCAGGGGTCAGAAGCTGGATGTTGTAAAAGCCGACGGTCATACATCCCTGCAAGTCTGCTTGCAGGGGGTGAGACAGATTAGGTAGACTGGGGGCCTCTAAACCTTGTGTTACTAGTTCTCTCTCTCTCTCTCTCTCTCTCTCTCTCTCTCTCTCTCTCTCTCTCTCCTTTTTAGTTATACGTGACAGATGTATTTTGACAGATCATACATACGTGGGGCATGACTTCCCATTCTTGTGGTTGTGGAGTTTCACTGGCCATGTTCATATATGAACGTGGGAAAGTTATGTCCGATTCATTCTACTCTTTCCTATTCCCTTCCTCCTCCCTCCTTTCATTCCCCTGTGTCTAATCCAATGAGCTTCTATCCTCCTCCTCCTTTTATTGTGTGTGAGTATCCACATATCAGACAGAATGTTCAGCCTTTGGTTTGGGGGGATTGGCTTATTTCACTTAACATGAGAGTGTCCAGTTCTATCCATTTACCAACAAGTGCCATAATTCCTTTCTTCTTTATGGCTGAGTGATATTCCATTGTGTATATACACCACATTTTCTTTATTCATTCATCTGTTGAAGGGCACCTAGTTGGTTCCACAGTTTAGCTATTGTGAATTGAGCTGCTATAAACATGGATGTGGCTGTGTTGCTGTAGTATGCTGATTTTAACTCATTTGGGCATATACCAAGGAGTGGAATAACTTGGTTAAATGGTGGTTCCATTCCAAGTGTTCTAAGGAATCTCCACACTGCTTTCCAGAGTGGTTGCACCCATTTGCAGTCCCACCAGCAGTGTATGAGTGTACCTTTTCCCCACCTCCTCACCAACATTTGTTATTACTTGTATTCTTAATCGTTGCCATTCTGACTGGAGTGAGATGGAATCTCACTATGGTTTTAATTTTAATTTTTCTAGTTGCTCGAGATGATGAAATTTTTTCAGATATTTGTTGACCATTTGCATTTCTTCCTCTGTGAAGTGCCTGTCCAGTTCCTTTGTCCATTTACTGACTGGGTTATTATTATGATTTTGGTGCTAAGGTTTTTGAGTTCTTCTATAGCCTAGAGATTGATGCTCTGTCTGGGGAGCAGGTGGCCAAGATGTTCTCCCGGTCTGTGGGCCCTCTCTTCACAAGATTGGTTCCTTTGCTGTGAAGCTTTCGTTTGACACCATCCCACTTATTGATTCTTGGTTTGATTTCTTGTGCTTGTTAAGTTTGATCTGAATGTGCTGCATGCAGAGCTGAGCAAAGTTCAAGGTCATCAAGGAGGCAGGCACCAAGGGAATGCAGAGATGCCCAGTTTATCTTGCTTTTAGCAAAGGCAGCCTCGTGAGCTGCTGGCAGCCGTTGTGTCCCCAGCAGGGAGAGGTGAGCCTGAGAATGAGGACAAAATAGAGCCACAGGGAGCCGACAGGATGGGCATTCTTTCTGCCACCCTCTGAGCACCTTAGATCCAGCCACACCTGAAGCTACATATATCTGGACTTTTAAATGACACGTACCAACAAGTTCCATCTTTGTCATTTAAGTCTATTTAAAATTGGGATTCTGGCTGCTGCAATAGAGTCAAAACAAATAAACGGACCCTTCCATAAAATAATTTGTTTACATCTGAAACACGTTTGTTAGGGGAGGTCAGAGGCACCATTCATAATAATAGCTGACTTTATCGAACACCTATTACGTGCCAAGTGCTCTTTATTTTTTTGCAGCTTGGAGGAAGGAAGCCGGGGCCTCACGCCTGCCCGGCAAGCTCTACCACTGAGCTGCCTCCCCCCCAGCAGCAGCTGCTGTTTAAACACCACCTGTGTGATCTCTTACAATCCTCACAACAGCTACTAAAACTGACCTCGGTTCTCGATGCAGTCCAGAGAGCTTGGGCAGCTGCCTCAAGGCCACACAGGAGCAGGAAGCACCTGCAGGAGAGCAGCGTTGACCACCCCCTGACCACAGAGGCTCTGAGCACTCTCCAAGTGTCGGGGAGAAAGAGAGGTCTGCTCCCCGGGTTTCTGCAAGTCCAGTTACCAAGAACCCCCTCCTGGCCCCGCCTCGGCCAGTCAGGGAAGGGCCTTCTTCATTGTGGACTATAGGTGGCCCACTTCTAAGCGCCCCCTCCTGGTCCTCATCCTGTCCTCTGTGGTCACAGTTAGGTAGGCTCTGTCCCCGACACCAAGACCAGAGATGCTGGAAGCGGCTGTCTGGCTCCAACACTGACCCCCTGATATCACTGCAGAGATCATCTTGGACTAAAGGGAAGCCATGAAACAGATCTCATTACCAGTGCCGTGCTGCTGTGTCCAGCTCAGCTTTCTACTTATCCTGGTCTCATCGGAACTTCCAGAGGCTGATTTTTGAAATGCAAGTGTTTTTATTTGGGGGTGGGTGGGCAGGTACCAGGGATTGAACCCAGGGGCACTCGACCACTGAGCCACATTCCCAGCCCTATTTTGTATTTTTTAAATTTAGAGACAGGGTCTCACTGTTGCTGAGGCTGGCTTTGAACTCCCAATCCTCCTGCCTCAGCCTCCCGAGCTGTTGGATTACAGGCGTGCGCCACAGTGCCCGGCTTGAAATGCAAGTCTTCTTCATCAGCAAAAGCCATGTCAGGAAGAGATGGAGCGGTCTCCTGCCTCCTCAGCTGTAAAGGAGATAGAAAAATTTGTACCATAAATTGAGTTCATAGAATCTTCTGGTGTGATGCAGTACAAAAGAAGGAACGGACAAGATCATCCCCAGTGCAACCTGAGGAGAGCCTTGCTCAAATTGTTCTCAGCATAAAAATCAAAGTCCTCATGTTGCCTCAAGCCGCACTTGGCCTTGATGCTCACCCCGCCAAACTGGTCCCTTCATTCCTACTCTGTTGCCACCTCCTCCAGCAACATCGCTCAGATTTCCCTTCTCTCTCGGCAAAGGGCTTTGCACATGCTGTTCTTCTCCCTGAAACACAGTTCCCTGCATCCTTTGTCTACCTAAATCTCCTCGTCCTTCAAGTTTCACGTCCCTAGGGAAGCCCTTCTTGGGATGGTTTATATCTATGCTCTTGTGGTTCCATGCTTTTCTGTCGTAGCATTTATCCTATTCCCGTGAGTTTGTGGTGATGTGAGTAAAGCTTGCCCCTCTCCTTAGGACAGAGCTCTGCCAGGGCAGGCACCGAGTCTTGGTCACTGCTGACCGGTAACGTGCTCACGGGATAGCATTTGCTCTTTTCTGTGATGTAATGTCTGGCCATGGCTGATGTCAAGCTGTGAATGTGATTTCAAGGCAACATTCCTGGAAAAGGTCGCGACTGGATCTTCTGAGCTGCTGTGAACAGGCTCCAGCACAGCCCTGCGCCTGGCGGAGATGCGCTAAAGGAGTGAGTGAGTGAATGAGTGAATAAATGCCGTTAGTCCAGCAGAAGAGGCCCCTTGGCCATCGCCTGGGCTCAGCGCACTGTCCACCCGACTGCAGCTGGATTTGAAAAAACAAAAAAAAAAAGCACAGCATTTTACATCAAGTAAAATCTATTCAGTTTGAGTGTCTTCAAGTGTCACCTGGGATGAGATTTAATCCTCTCTGTGAAGGGTTAAGACGTGGGACCAGGTAAGACAGTTAAGAGGCAAGTGGCTCACAAGTGCGTTAATCCTTTCCTGGGTTATAGAGTCGGGGATCATCCAGGAATTAGGTGCCTGTAATTCAAGCAGCTCGGGAGGCTACGGCAGGAGGATTGCAAATTCAGGGCCCACCTGGGCAGCTTAGCAAAACCCAGCCTCAAAACAAAAAAAATAAAAGGGGCTGGGGTGGGGGAGCTCAGTGGTTAAGCGCCACTAGGTTCAGTCCCTGAATAAAAAATAAATCAATCAAAAGAAGAAGGAGAAGAAGAAGACTGAGGGCAGGAAGGGCCACGGCCGTGAGGTCTCCCAGGGACATTGGAAATCTCACTGGGAACTGAAGCAAGGGGTGCTCGTCCCACTGTGGCAAAGGCCCTGGCTGCAGTTGTGTCCACACTGGAGGAAAGGAGGACGTGAGGACGGGGAGGGAATGTCTGGTAGAGGAGACATGCACCCAGCAGGCGTCAGGCCCCTGGTGACTCTCCCCATTACCTGGATCTGAGAGGAGAAAGCAGACTTAAAGGTGGGACGTGTAGACAGAGAGGGCGGCCCAGCAGAGCGGCTGGGAGACCCGGTCTGGCCACGTGGCACAAAGTAAAGCAGCAAGTTTTAGGAGAAAATACCAACAGTGTGGCCAGCGCTGCCACTTGTGAAGGGGACTCGTGGGGCCAAAAGGCAGCCGGGTGCCGGCATCAGCACCTGGGCCAAGGCCTGAGGGCCTCGGGGACTTCTGAGGCTGCGCTGCCCATCACAGGCCCCGGGGCCCAGGAAGACAGCGGGGACCTGGGCGCTCTCCAGGGGCTCTCTGCCCAGGTGGCCTTGACACTGCTCCCCCCCCCCAGGGGACACAGCCCGGGGTCACCCCGACGTGGCCCAGCTCAGGTTGTGCGGACACTCTGGAGAGCGCGAGCTATAAAGCTTGGCAGATGTGCTGTAGATCAGGGGGACCGAGTGTGACTCAGGCCACCTCCACCCTGGACGGCACAAGCCGTGAGTCTCGGTGGCCACGTGGTGCTCATTATGCAGGCGCACGGAGAACAGAAACTGCCACTTGGGTCTCAAAGGATGCGTCAAACAGCTTTCCCACTCAGGCAAAAACTGGCACCGGGATGGACCCACGAGAGTGCCCACGGAGGCGATGCTCAGTGCAGCCACTGGAGGGCAGCATGCCACTCCTCCCCGGGTGCCACTGCGCGACCCATGCGAGCTGAAGCACGCGCCACACCCAGCAGAGCCAATGGAGGGGGCTCCCCAAGGCCTTGGTGACCCCTCCTGCCCCACCCCTATCCTGCTCCAGCTGCCAGACCTAGAGTTTTAAGGTTTAACATCTGCCCTGCTGGGTCTCAGACTTGCCTAGAGCCTGGGACACCTTTCCTACTGCCTCCATCTCCCCTTTGGAATGTGTAATAGTCTGTTTTTGTTACTATAACCAAATGCCCAAGACTGAGTGCTTTATGAAGAAAAGAGGTTTAGTTAGCACACATTCCAGGAGGCTCCACAGCGTGGTGCTACCTTCTGTTCAGCCCTGGTGGAGGCCTCAGGGCGGGAGTGTGTGCAAGAGAGAGAGTGAGAGAGATCACATGGTGAGACGGGAAGCCAGAGCGAGGGGAGGGACCAGCAGTCACTGTCACAGAGCCAACTGGGATCCCCCAGAACTGCTCCATCCCTCCCGCGACCCACTCTGCTCCTCCTCTCAGGCTCCCACCACCTCAGTGTGACCCACAGAGGCCAAGCCTGAGCCTTGGAGGTCAAGCTCGAGCCACATCCAGGTCACAGCAGGATGGGGGTGACCCTTCGCCTGTCCACCGTGGTGCCTTGGAAGCAGATAACTCGTTTTAGGTTGACACACTCACAGGGGCGGGCGAGGGTCTCAGGTGGGCCTGTGGCCTTTAATGCTGAGGTGACTTGGGACTCTGGGGCGTGGGGGTGGGAGGAGAGCATTTTACATGTGAGAAAGACCCGCGTTTCGGAAGCTAAGCCCCGTGCAGCGGTTGGAGGTCTCCCCGATGTTCCTGTTGGAGGGTACCCCACTGTGGGGCCAGGGGGCTGTTAGGAGCTAATTGGGTCCTGGGGACGCTGACTTCAGCGAGCACATTAACGGGTGGTTGGAGGAGTGGTTTTGCTAGGAAAGCAAGTCCTCTCTGCTGGCTTGCTCTGTCACACCTTGTGATGGCCTCTGCCATGTCATGACCCCCTGGAGGGCCTTCACCCAGAGCCCGAGCAGATGCCCACACCATGCTCTTGGACTTAAGAACTGTGAGCTAAATAGACCTCTTCTCTTCATAAGTTACCTGTCCGTGGTATTTAGTTATAGTCACAGAAAGCAGACCAAGACAGGAATATGCCAGGGGACAACTTTCCCATGTTCCCTGGTGTCAACATGCTCTAGTGGGCAGTGAGGGCTGGGCAGACCCTTGAGTAGTGACCATCAGTGGTTCATGAGAGCAGCTTTTAAAAAATGAAAATAAGTACAAGAGGAGGTATTTCAGAGCATTAGCGTTTGTCTCCAGTCACCAACACTAAGTGTGATTTTGGGAAATGTGTGTGTGTGTGTGTGTGTGTGTGTGTGTGTGAGTGTGTGTGTGTGTGTGTGTGTGTGTGTGTGTGTGTCCTGGGTTGTGATATAAAACAACTCTTTTACGTCCAATCAATTTGAAAGCCACCATGGTAGATGGCGATCTTTTGTAGTTTAGTGGCTTTGTTTTGCTTTCTGTGTCCTTACTTGGACTTTCCCAGGTCCCTGTTTCTCGCCTGCAGGGACCTGAAGGTGACCCACTGAGCTCCCAGATTGAGGAGAGGCCATGCCGAGGGAGGCCTGGCTTGGAGGCTGGGGACTTCCTCTTCCTGTCTGCCCCGCCCCCACCCCAGCTCTCAGCCCAAAGTGGTGGCGCCCTTGCCATCCAGGGGCCCCACCTGGTGACAGCGCAGGTGGGAGGGGGCGCACCGGGCTGGGCTTGCTGTCCCCATCCTCCCTGCAGGACCTGGAGCTGGGGGGGCGGGTGGCTGGGGAGGGCTGGAGCTGAGGCTGGACTCAGGCCATCAGGGAGGTCACGTGTCCTGCGGGAAAGCTCCGGGGCTCTCTCTGGCTGAGCAATGACATCGTAAATCAGCCCAGAACCCGCACTAGACGGCGTGTGCGTGTGTGTGTGTGTGTGTGTGTGTGTGTGTGTGTGACAGGAGGAGAGCGGGGACTGTCACACAACCGTGGCTGGAATCTGGACACTGCGGCCTGAGCAGATGACCCCTGAGAGTCCCCGGCATCCCTGGGGTGGTGACGAGACCTCGGCCATCCTGGTGCTGATGACACGGGGACTCCTGGAGGACACCCACTATCAGCCGAGCGCCAGGCCCCGAGCCCCTCATGGGGGATCTTTGGTGCGAGGGCGCCATGTACTGGGGGACAAAGGAGCAAGGCTGCCATTCGGTTCCCGGCAAGGGTCCCTGGGCTCCCGGGTCTCCAGAGCTCTGCGGACCTCCTCTGTGCCACCGTTTGTGGGCACTGGGTGACAGCTGTGGCACAACGGGGCCGTGACAGGACGGTTGCCGACAGAGGAAGTGGCGCAGGGAGGGAAGGGGCCACGTGCACCAGGGGGTGGGGGGCTCTGCCTGAGGAGGGGACCTGAGGGCCAGAGGAGCCACACTCCCCGCGATCTCAGGGACAGGTGCCCGGGCAGAGGGGACAGTAAGCACAGTGGCCCTGGTGGCCTGAGGTGGGAAAGAGCTTGTTACCTTGGGAGAACAGAAAACAGGAAGTGGGAATGGGGTTGGGGGACAGGCTGGCGGGGCTCTGCAGGGACCTGTCCCTGTCCCCCCACCCCATTCTGGGCCCCATGGCCCTGATAGCAGCAGGACGGCTCCTCACTGAGGCTCTGTGTCCATAGAACACCCGAGGGACATTCATTTCCCCTCTCAGTTTTCTTTTGGAAGCCACCTTCCCTTCTCTTACGTGGAACGATTGGTGGGGTCCACCCCTTCCCCAGATCCAGCGATGAGCACATCATTCAAGTAACGCAAATGAGAAACAGC
This sequence comes from Callospermophilus lateralis, assembly GCF_048772815.1. Lineage (NCBI taxonomy): Eukaryota > Metazoa > Chordata > Mammalia > Rodentia > Sciuridae > Callospermophilus > Callospermophilus lateralis. The sequence goes on along the minus strand of NC_135322.1, from coordinate 17,762,594 downwards.
TGCAGGACTTCTCTGGAACAGATGGGAACGCAGATCTTCATTCTGCCTTAGTTACTTGTCTGTTAGGCTGCTGGGGACCACCCCTGCCTTACAAGGAGAGAAACTGCATGAGAAGGAAGCCAATATTGAAGAAAGCAAGAGAAGAAAAGAGGCACGGTCGTCTGTGAATTAGTTTGGCACCAGGATCCAGCCATACCTGAAATCCAAACTCCCCCCTCCTCCAGAGTTTCTATTATAAAAACAAACAAATTCCTGGTTTGGGTTCCAGTCCCATGTGGGGGAAGGCCTGATTGATAATAAGATGGGCAGGGAGTCAAGTTCAGGTACTTTCCCCTCCAGGGAGGTGGGCAGGTGCTTCCTTTCCCAGAAACCACTCCCCCTCTACAGACTCCAGTTGTAAGAGACCTGAGTGTTTGAGGTTTGTGCAACCCGAGGCAGAAAAGCAGAATCAAAGCAGGAGGTCAGAGGTAGAGCAGCTGCAGAAGCAGCCCGGCCCCCGGCGGCAGGAACTGGGAATCTGCATTATTAATAAGAGATCCATTTCCCTTTACTCTCCTCCTTGGTGGGCAGAGCCTTAATCTCCTTAGCCTGAATTTATTAACTCTGGCCACGTGTTCAGGAAAAGCAACCTCAGCCTCTGTGTGGCCCTCGCCCGACAGGGTTCTCCAGTCTCCTGAGCTCTGTGGACGTCTTCTGTGCCACCGTTGGTCCTGGGAAGGGCTGTGTCACCTGGGACCCAGGACAGGTGGGAGGAAACCCCTTGAGGACCGGTCAGCAGGAGGCTTTGGGGAGGAAAATGGTTTTGCCTTTAGAAAAGCAACGCAGGACTCAGCAAGACCCTGAGCAACTCAGTGAGACCCTGTCTCAAAATGAAAAAAGAAAATCAAAAAAGGGCTGGGGGTGGGGCTCCGGGGTAAAGCATCCCTGGGTTCAATCCCCAGTCTCCCCACTAAAAATAATAACACAGGAGACAGAAACTCATTTCCCCCTTGCCAGAGACAGTGTGGCCACGTGGAGAGGCCTTGATTGGCATGGAATCAGACTCTCTCACACTCTCCATCCAAAGCAGACTTACGGCACTCCAGGGTTTTCTCTTTCCCTGCATCTGTGTGGGAGAAGAGGGGGTGGGTGTGACATTTTTCTGGCTTAACAAAGGAAAAACTCACAAATATTTATCCTTTTTGGAGTCTGCGTGCCAATTGAAGCATTAGTCCCAGGATGAAGAATTATTAAGACAACACAGCAGAATTACACACTTGGGAAGGTTAAAATTTCCTTACTCGAGATGTCCCGATGGTCTCTGAAGTCCCTGCGGCCCGAAAAGAGCATTTTTCGAGAGGAGTTTTATGATGCGGATGATTTTCTGCAGCTGCAAGGAAAGAGTTCATCCCCCGACCCCATCTCTTTGACATTGCTCTCACTAGCACTCAGAAGAACCTATAATCTTCGAGAGCTAGAATTCCTTTAGTTAGTACCAAGAGCAAAATCAGAGAGGCTACACACTTAGATGAAGGACAGGAAATGGGCAGAGTCCATTTTTAGCCAAAGGAAGTGTCAGGTTGTGAAGCTTTGCATCTGTAGAAAACAATGGCTGGAACTATAGCAGCCATATTGCCGCCCTGAGGGATGATTAGGCCAGCATGCCCAAAACCCTGAGTCCAGGAAGACACCATTTAATTGATAGATATATAGCATCTCCTTACCTTTGTGGAACTAGTTGTTTTTGTAAAATAATAAAGGCCTTTAGTTTCTACGATGTTTGGAATGTATTCTTCATTATTTGCAGCCAACTGTGTCTTACATGATATACCTGGGGTGAGTAATGCACATGAGATGGGTAAGCCAGTGTGGCGCAGGAAACTGAGAGGATGGCCCAGTCAGTGGCCCTTGCTGGGCATTGTCCCAGCTGTCTGTGTTGAGACAGACTCCCCGATCCCTTCCAGGCCCAATCACGGCCGTACATGATTACGGGGACCATCACGTAGAAGGGAGTCGTGAATATTTTTTCTTCAATTCTAACCATCAACCACTAAATTTAATTACGGTCATTCCCAGAACATGCTACTCATCAACCCTGATAATTTAGCTACAAAGAGATAAAAACATCAGAACCGCAATTGCCTTTGGGGGTGCATTAGGGCGGGGAGATTAACTGGGAAGGGGCAGAAGGAGACGATAAGGGCTGATGGAAATGTTCTTTGTCTTAACAGGAGTGTGTATTACATAAAGGTGTACCTTGGCCAAAAGTCAGCAAGTGTGCATTTAGCTGGGCACAGTGGTGCACACCTGTAATCCCAGCGGCTTGGGAGGCTGAGGCGGGAGGATCGAGAGTTCAAAGCCAGCTTCAGCAACTTAGTGAGGTGCTAAGAAACTCATCGAGACCCTGTCTCTAAATAAAATGCAAAATAGGGCTGGGGATGTGGCTCAGTGTTGGAGAGTCCCTGAATTCAATCCTTGGTACCGCCCCCCCGAAGGAAATAAAAATAAAATGGTGTTAAAATTGCATATAAACTTTGCATACAGTGTCTTTCATACACTTTATTTACTTATTTGCGGGGCTGGGGATCAAGCCCAGGGCTTCACACATGCCAGGCCTGCACTCTGCCTCTGAGCTCCCTCCCCAGGCCCTTCCATATGCTTCAAACCACGTCTAGCTCACTTCTAATGCCTCAGACAATGTGAACGGTCTATCAGTCGCTGTTCTACTGCTTTAACTAGGGGACAATGACAGTGGGAAGCAAAACGGGCTGAACATCTTCAGAACACGAGCAATGGTTTTTCCAGATTATCTCCCATCTCGGACTCCGCAGGTGCAGGCCCCACGGGCATCCTGCGGGCTCAGCCGGCAGCAGTCTGTGTCTCTCTCAGTGACATCCCAGCCAGGCCCTTCTCTCCCAGCGATGTGGCACCCAGAGGTGTTGTCCTCAGTGGCCAGAGATCACCAGGCCACACTGCAGGCCCGGGAAAGGGAAGCGCAAGAAGAAATGGAGATCGTCTAAAGTGGAAGGTTACAGTGAGAAATCAGAGACCCAACGCCCTGCCCCACTGCGGCCCCGCCTTGCTCTGGGCGGTTTGCAAGGGCTCCTCCAGGTGCCCCTCACAGCCACCCTGAGGTGGGTGCCTTCTTGTTTGCAGATGTGGAATCCCAGCCCCTGGAGGGGGTGCACAGTGTCTGCAGGGAGCGGCGGGTATGAATCAGAGTCGCCCCTTCCAGGCAGGAAGTCAACAGAGGAGGGCTTTGTGGGTGACAAGGATGAGTCACAGAAGAGCCGCAGAGACATCTGGTTAGAAAAGCCTAACGGAAGGAGCCGGGCTGCTGTTGGCCTGGGGAGGAAGGAGGAGGGACAGGGAGGACGGGTGGCAGCACCAAGCGGCTGGCCGGCCATTCAGGCCAGAAGGCCACAGTCTCAGGCTTGGACTCCAGAGCGCTCCCCTCACGACCCCAAGCATCACCACAGCCATACCCGTGAGTGTCCCATCCTCCCCACGGTGATCCAGCAGAGGGACAATAAAATCAGAGCAGGGGCTGAGGTTTGGGGACCAGCCTCTTGCCTGCAGGAGGACTCCATCTTGGAAGGCCTGGAATGTTCCTTCAGGGGGGCTTTGCGGGGTCCTCCCAGGGTTGACTGAGACACACCCAGCTGCACCAGGAAACCGGACTGAGGCGGGTCTGGGTGTGACCTCCTCCACACCCAGGGGCTTGCAGGCAGATCAGGTGACCCGTGACAGAGCACGGCCCTGGGGACCTCGGGGGACCTCTTGCCAGGAGCGATCACTGCAGAGGAGGTACAAACCTTCCCTCCAGTCATCCCGGGACCCTCACTTGGATGGCAGCTGCACTGACCCGGACCCCAGCTGGAGAGGACAGCAGGAGCCACGCACCACCCCCCATGGGAAGCCCTGCCTGCCGCCCAGGCGTGTGAAATGCCTAACTCTGCAACATGGGGATGGTGGTGGCATTTAGTGGAGAACCCACTGAGGGGCTGGGACACACACGAGCCCGTTCTAACGTCAGCTCTTGTGAGAAATAGGATATGGCTTTGATTAAAAAGAAAAAAAGGTGGTGGGCGGGGGGGGGCTGGGGCTGGGGCTCAGTGGTGGAGCACTTGCCTAGCATGTGTGAGGCCCTGGGTGCAATCCTCAGCACCGTCTATAAATAAATGAATGAAATAAAGGTCCATCAACTTCTAAATAAATATATATATATTTTTTTAAAATCCAAAGCTGGATACTGCAGGGTAAGCCTGTAGTCCCAGCTACCCCGGAGGCTCAGGCAGAAGGATCACCTGAGCCCAGGAGTTGGAGACCAGCCTGGGCAACACAGTGAGGTCCCATCTCCAAAAGCAAAAAGCACCCAGATCAAGAAATAAGCAATAAGCCGGGCTCCGTGGCGCGCGCCTGTCATCCCAGCGGCTTGGGAGGCTGAGGCAGGAGGATCGCGAGTTCAAAGCCAGCCTCAGCAATGGCAAGGCCCTAAGCAACTCAGTGAGACCCTGTCTCTAAATAAAACACAAAATAGGGCTGGGGGTGTGGCTCAGTGGTTGAGTGCCCCAAGTTCAATCCCAGGTCCCTCACCGCCCCCCTCCCCCCACAAAAAAAAAAAAAAAAAAAAAAAACACAAAACGAAAGAAGATCCCCACCGACGGAGCAGGGGGTCGGGCCTTGAGGAGTGCTGGCAGTGGAGTCGGCCGCCCAGGGGCTGGTCACAGTCGGACACCCGCCGCGGGGCTGGGAGCCGGTGACCCCTGCCTCCGAGCCTCCAGCCTCCGTTTCCCGCCCTCCCGAGGCCGGAGCCCCGGAGCCCCGCAGCAGGGCGGCCTCTGCGCGCAGCAGCGTCGCTCCCCTCGGAAGGCGGCGCTGCGTTCCGGGTGGCACTCGGCAGACAGATCACAGAGCTATAAATAGGCGCCTCTCGGTTTCTCCCAAAGGCGTTAAACGGGCCTTGGCGTCCGGCCCGGGCTTCCGGTCAGGGCGCGGGGCGAGGACTGCTTTGCAGGGTCCGCGGGTGTCAAGGTCGCGGTCAGTGTTGAGGCAGGACCAGAAGGAGCCTCAGCGGCCGCGGCACCAGGTGTCGCCCCTCCCACCCCCGGGCCCCCCTTGGCGTGGGCTCGGGGCCGCTCTGGGCCGCGCGAGCCCTGCCCGGTGACTCAGGCCCAGCCGCCGCCGGTTGCCTGGACGCACCCCTCCCGCAGCCTGCATTAGGTCATCCGCCTGCGGACGAGCTCTGGGAAGGCCTGCCAGGCCGCCGGGAGGCAGGCCCAGGGCTAGTGAGACCCCGGGCCGCCCTGGGTCCCCTCCCACCCGGCTTCACCAAGGTCTCAGAGGCTGCAGAGGCCGATTCCGGACTCCGCGGCCTGGGTCACTGCGGGCTCTATCTACCCACTCACCGCTTCCACTTCCTCATCTGTGAAATGGAGATAAAAACAGTGACCACTTAGCAGGGTTGTGGAGGATTGA